>NC_070628.1:30250024-31709139 GCF_947347685.1 Pleuronectes platessa
ATTTGCTATGAAGAACACACCGAAGTGTTAAACATGTCATCACCTGTAGCCAGAAGATGGCACTATGACCATAACTCAATACTTGCTTTTCTTTTCTTATCTCTTTTTGCCCCCACTGACACATGTAAAGTGTCCTTTGAGCTCTTGAAAGGAGCTATATACATTAAAACTATTATTATTATTTTATGTCAATGTCTTTCATGTCCTCAAATACAAAGCCCATCGACCATCACTGCTTGCAGCTTTAGTTATCATTATTACTATTAGTAGTAGTAATAGTACTAGTATTACATTACCATAACTGATGGTTCTGTTATTAATAACAGCATTATATCGAAAAGCAACACCACTATTATTTTCATCATCACAACCATTCTGACAGAGCTCAAATATTAGAGCTACACAACTGTTCCTGGTCCCTCTGGTCCCCTCCCCTTATCTAATCTCTCACCACAACCACTTGAGGCAGATGGCCGCCCACACTACATGTGTTTTTCCCCGCTAAAGGGATTTTTTTTTCTCTTCACAGTCACCAAGTGCCTGCTCTTTGTGGGAAATGTTGTAACTTGAGATAATGTAATGTTTTAATTTGGTGCTATACAAATAAAATTCAATTCAATAAGACCATGGCTATCTCGTATATTTTCTAGGGACCACCCCTTTAGCTATTTTGCCACTTAAAAGTGCTTAAAGTAAAAGAGGGCATCATTGAGCCAACACACCACGTCCATTCTAAATTTCGTATCTATTTATTGAAATACTTGCAAGTCCAAACAGTGGCGCATTGATCTGATCAATATCCATCAACATTACTCTTATCAATAGATCAGTGTTGATCAACCTCATTCTTATTTAGGAGGACTTTGTTAAAGTGTGGGAAATAATTCTTCCAAAACTGCACATTAAATTCAAAAAGACTGTCTCCCTATTGGGTTTGGCTTAGGGCTCCAGGAGGCATCTTTGTAATTCTTAGGATGATATACTTACATGTGAAATGTATGCATGTATAGTTCAAACATACCACAATGTGCAGATTCAAGCTACTTTATCCCAACATGATCCTGTGTTATGTGACCGTTCAAGCCATGGCAACATCATTTAATGTTCCAAGATATTTTATTTTTCATAGGTGCTTCAATCTACATTATATTATTCATATAATTTTTTCTTATTTTACTACACAACAAATCTTAACCTTATTGTTTTCACAATATACTATCACTTCATCTTGTTAAATGATGAAAACTAATTTGAGAAATATGTTGTTATATCTTCATATTATCTGCTTCACACGGATCTCGTAGCGCACATATTAGGTCTTATCATTGTAGAAGCATTATGGTATGGTAAGTAGTATTTTTATAAATGTTTATATATTTTTTCTATTTGCTGATTGTGTTAGTATTTTTGTTGTTACCAGTAATGTTACCCTCTTTGTAAAGCATTTATTTTCTACATAATATACAGCTTTGGGGTATTGGAGGAAGCACATCAAGGTTTAGTTCACATTAAGCACAAAATGATGAAGCATGCATTGCTTACTAAATGCATAGATTTAAAGGGGACTCAAGACAACAGCCCCAAGACTTTATAGTTGAGCCACTTTACATTACATGTCATTTAGCTGACGCTTTTATCCAAAGCGACTTCCAATTAGTGCATTCAACATCTATGAGGGGACATTCAGGGTTCAGCATCTTGCCCAAGGACACTTCGGCATGGGGTGGGATTCGAGCCGTCGACCTCCTGGTTCATTAAGTATCAAAGACTACTCTACTAACCCTCAGCACAGCCGCCTGATTTTACAGTTACTCTTAGAAACCAGAGCCGTCTGTGATACTTAATGATCATGAAATGCTGAAAATCTTTATTTTATCAGTATAGAGTTGTGCATTTGAAGTTTCAATGTCTATTTTCAGTTCAATGTAATATGAATATCAGTTTGATCAGTGTGTATCAGGATACAAACCATTTTATTACCACCCTTCTCCCCCTCTCACAAATAGACCGACCAGTAGACAACATTGAAGAAGAGGAAGGAGAAAGGGAAGAGGGCTCTTGCATAGAGGTCAACGCGTTTTGCAGCAGCAGGTATGACAGCTTTAGGTGGTGGGGGTTTCTTGTTACTTTTGTTTTGGGACTTGAGGGCTCCGGTCACTTCGACTGCTTTACCATAACAGTCAAAGTTGGAAAGTTCAAAATCTCGAGGTAAAGATCCCACGATGCTGAAGTCATTCGATCGAAGGTCCGACTTAGAGGTGCAAACTTTCTTACAGCGCGTTTCAACCACCTGGTAAAAAATAAAGACTGATTGAAATTTGTCAATCGACATTGCTGCTCATGTAATTTTGCTGTACAAAATCATTGATAACTTCATTTAGTTAAGTCCTGAAATAAAGCTTTCTAGTCCTAAAGGCTAATTTCTGCTCAACGTCAGATATTTAGGTGAAATGGACAGATCTTTTTGTCACAAGAGAGAAGGAGGAGAACAAAAAGAGTTGGACAAAAGAGACTATATGTAGCTGTACCACAAGAGGTCATAGGGGACAGTGTGTAGTTCAAGTGGGACGATCATAGGACATGACGAAGAAATCACAACAATGGCAGAACTGTTTGAGGAGAGACTGAAAGTTGGCCAGAAGCTGGCTTCTACGTTTATGTTACTAATGACGGGTACAGGGACGAACAGACACTTTTACCTTTTTCTCACAATCTCCTCCACTGTCGACATGTTTGTTAATGGGATTTTTGTCAGCTTTTGCACATGCCTCTAGTGGATGTCCTGTTTAACAACAACGCCAACATTAAGGAAGCATGGGAGTATGTGGCGAGTGACAATTACATTGTTTGAAATGCATATTCTGTGTGTGCAGCATGTGACGGCTGCGCTGCAGATATTCTGCATCTCACAAGAGTCTGTTGTTCAAACAGGGAGTGTGTCTGTTGTGTGATTGCAGCAGAGCTGCTTTGTGAGGTTTCAACTACTACAACGACTGTTTCCAATTTAAAAAGTAGGTTTCAATGTTTATCTGTTGAATATGCCACAAACATTATATATATTATATGTATATGTTCGCAACACTTACTGTACTGTTTCGAAGTAAAAGCATCCATCCCGACTTTTAATGCAGGAAATACAGTAGTTATACGACACAGCTGCCACACATGCTGCCAGGATGAACAACAGACAACCGCGACACACAGCAGAACCAGAATGCCACCATTCTGTAGTGCAACTACTGCCAGTGTGGCCCAGGCTTAAGGAGAGCCTCATTAACAATTCTTGCTGGGGCACAGGTATCCTACTGATGTTCACTTATTGAGGGGTCTTATAGAAAATCTGTAATTTAGTCTGATAATGATTAACTCATTTTCAAGTGTGAATGTGATGCTTATTACAAATAATGTAAGCTACAGAGACATGTTCGTACATGTTGTTGCTCCACTTGACCAAGTGTTTTTACCTGCAATGTGTTTACATGTATGGGTGTTCCACCTGTCCCATTCACTGTGTTAGTTTTATTTGACTCCATCTTCCCTTCTTTCTCTCTCAAAGCTTTTTCCTTGTTGGCCATTTTAGTTTTCTCCTCCTCAATTCGTTTGGGGCTGTTCAGCATCACCTGTAGAGAAACAGAGGGTGTTATGGAATAAATAGACGGACGGATGGATGGACGGACGGACGGACAGACAGACAGACAGACACAGACAGAATTAAGTCCATTTTAACTTTTTGTTTATGTAAATTCAACATACACAGCATACCATAATCGTTTTAGACATTCAGAACCACATAACTACAAGGAGATTCATTCAAGAAAGAGCAATGTACATGTTTAACATTTGGAATCTTCCTTTGATTATTTGTAAGAGTATCAGGAAGACAGAATATTGAGCTCTGCCCTCCCATTCTCTCACTCTGCATGAAAGTGTAGGTACCTCAGGTGGTAGCTCGCTGTTACACTTTACAAAGATGTAACTCTATAAACACTTCGCATAATCCCATAATATGGATTTTGTGGGTTAGCTTGTACATTGTACATGTCCAGGCTTGCCTACAAAAATAATGCCGGCAATTTGAAAAGCTAAACTTTTATTGTCGGTTGATGTGTGTATGGATTGCCGCATAAGTGGTGAAGTATTTTTCAAAAAGTCACAGGTTGATATTAGATTGTCAGCAACCTCAGGGTAGAACGTTTTTGATTCTAGAAACCGTATGCAAAAAATTGCCCATCAGTACAAAAAACAATTGAAAGGCAGCGACACAGGGTTTTCATTCAGACGGGATGTCATTAAGAAATACCAAATGCTCTGTTTTCCTGTAGACACAAACCCAGTGTCAGGACAAACA
The DNA here is from genome assembly GCF_947347685.1 of Pleuronectes platessa. Classification (NCBI taxonomy): domain Eukaryota; kingdom Metazoa; phylum Chordata; class Actinopteri; order Pleuronectiformes; family Pleuronectidae; genus Pleuronectes; species Pleuronectes platessa. The sequence goes on from NC_070628.1 coordinate 30,254,373, forward strand.
GTTGGTTGTGCAATTTTCCTTGGACGGGAGTACCATTTGATTTGATTGGGCAAGGACAGTTTGGCTATAACGTGGCACCAAACAAATGTGCTTGCACTAGGATGGGAGGTGAGACTCAGCTTAATCTGTGTTGATAATATTAGATGGCACAGAGCAACCATTCAAGAGTGACCTTTTTCAATTTGATTCATATTTAAAAAAAAACTAAAACATTTTCAATGTGACTGACAGTTTTTACATAGGCTATAGAACAATTTGCATGAATGTAAGCTGTGAGTCACTGATTAAGAAGTTAAGCTCATTGTGGGAACTGTTGGGTCTCTATAAATGTATGGTGTTGACCTTTTATGATCTGGCAAATGCATCCATTGATGTTTCTTGAGACATTAACCTTACTCAATTCAAGTAACACTGCTCTTAGTACCACTATTTGTACATCTACGTCAGTAAACCATCAATCAACTTGACTCTGTCAGTAGCAAAATAAATGCTTTTTTTAATTCCACCCACCAGTCAACACCCATGGCTGGTGTGCCATAATGGTGGCTGCTTTCTCATTTCTCTACAGACACTCTCTGGTCAAGGATGGTCTAACCCAGTGATAATATGGAGATGAGCTTTAAATGTACAGCTGTATTAATGGGAAAATTTGTGTATTAGGACTGACCTGCACCACAGCATATTCCACAAGTGACGAAAACCCAAAAAGAAGACAGGTGATGAGCCAAATATCAATAGCCTTTACATAGGAAACCTTTGGTAGCTCAGATGCCAAGAGCATACTCTCACTGGACAGAGAGAGTACTGATAATATACCTAAAACACACAGATGGTAACACATTAATGTAAACACTTGTGAATGATTGTTTCAAGTTAATTATCCCTTGAAAACCTGTCATTAAAGATATGTTCACCAACGATGAACCAAATTTGCTCGTCTTTACCTATCTTCACCTTTCCCTCCATTGTCCATAAAGACAAGGTGACAATATACACCAATGCTCAAAAAATGTAAGGGAACACTTAATCGTCACAGCAGGACAGCAATTCAGTTAAATTTCAGGAATATCAATCTATCCATTTAGGAAGTGCAATGGAGAAGCAAAATCAAGACAACCCCAAAAAAGGGAATGGTTTTGCATGTGCTGGCCACAAACAGCTACTGTCGCTTTATCCTTCCTGACTGATCTTCTCTAAATTTGGGTTCTGCTAGTGTCCTTGTCACTACTGGTAGCATGAGGCATTATCTGCAGCCCAATAAGGCAGCACAGGTAGTCCAGCTCCTCCAGGATGGCATATCCATACATCCGTTGAAAGAAGGCTTGCTGTGTCTCCCAGCATAGTCTCAGGAGCATGGAGGAGTTACCAGAAGGCCTGAAGTTACAGCTGGACAGGGCCGTAGAAGGCCATCAACCCATCAGCAGGACCAGTATCTGCTCCTTTGTGCGAGGAGCAAAAGGAGGAGCACTGCCAGAGCCCTACAAAATTACCTCCAGTAGGCTACAGGTGTCCATGTTTCTCACCAAACTGTCAGAAGCAGACTCCATGAGGGTGGCATGAGGGCCTGACGACCTTCAGGGGGACCTGTGCTCACAGCCAAGCACCATCCAACTCGATTGGCATTTGCCACAGAAAACCAGAATTGGCAGGTCCGCCATTGGTGCCACGTTCTCTTCACAGATGAGAGCCGGTTCACACTGAGCACGTGACAAGCGTGAAAGAGTCTGGTTTCATGATTTTGAATCCAGCCCTCAATGGGTTGATGATTTTGGTTTCCATGGACGGTTGTTACATCGTTTTGTTCTCAACAAATTATAGAATGTACATCAGTAAAGATTTTCAACTTGAAAAATTCGTTCATAGATATCTGATGTGATTTAAGTGTTCCCTTAATCTATTTGAGCTGTATTTAGTGGGCATTTGCACATCCTAGGTGTCATTGATCTGGTGTAGAATTTCAGAAAAACACAGAGTCAAGGGATTTCTATAAAATATAGCCTTTTTTAGTCTGGAGATATAAGGACATAGACGGAGTATTTTCCCTGTATATTTCCCAATATAAGCATGCCGTGCTTATAAATGCTGAGTTTTGCATGGCAGATTCAAATAACTCAAAAATTACAGCAGAGCTATTATTACTTACATGTAAGGGTTGGAGGCTAGATAATTGCTGCCCCTATCTGACCACTAAATTGAATGTCAATTTAACACATCATCTGAAACATATATTGGTGTTACTCACCCAGTGGCACCCTTGCAGCTGAAGCATCAGGGTTTATCCAGAATGATAACCAGGACAAAACAACAATCAACAAAGTTGGGGCATACACTCCCATCAAATAGAAACCAACCTGCCGACGCAATGTAAAAATCACTTCAACACAGGTGTAGTATCCTAGAAAGAGACAGAGAATGAGTAATTATGAATTACTCAAAGTTAGATCAGATCAAAATACCTGGAAAGTCATGTAACCATTACAGATGGTAAGCAGAGGTACATGTTGGGCCTTATTAACCAACTATTCTCAAGAGGAAATTTATTCCTAAAGCTCACTAATGCCAACAACAACGGACAGTTGAAGAAAATAGCCACTATGGCCACATTTACCCATCTTCTAATGGCTACTACCATTATGATAATGTTACAAATCAAAAGAAACCTCAAACTGGCTTCATGAAAAATACAAAAAGTTTACTCTACCTTTGGATGAAGACTATAACTTATGGAAACCACAATGGCAGTATCATATGTAGACGTTACATGGAAATCCTAGCTTAGCAGGAACTAACTAATACAAATAACTCTTTCAGAAATTCTCTGACATGACAATTTTTGGAAAACATTAAGAACACATTTTGATACATCATAAAAAGAGTAGAGATATCAACATACAAACATATTATCAACAAGAGTAGCATAACCATCTCCCTTTCCACACAGCATCAAATGGGTAAAGATTAATAACGAAAGTGTAAATCCCGGAAGCTATCTCACACAAAGAAAGTTGGAGTTAGAAAACTGATTTCTTAGTAGTTACCTATAGTTGTAATAATTGATTACTAACCTGTTCCTTGGTAGAACTTTGTGCAGTTTCCATATTTGATGTCCTCTTGTTTAATATCAAACTGAGGAAGAGCAATCTCATCCATCTGAACTGGGTCAGACTGCCACATAAACACAAGATCACTGGTGGTATATCCAACTAAAACATAAAGGAGACATTTTATTATTTATATTTTTTTGATTCAGCTGCTTTACCATGCGAGTTATTAAACATTAGACAAATAAACTGCAAAATAAATACTAAAATGTTGATGATTTTAAAAATAATATTTAGTTTTGCACCTTTCCTCCATTGCTACAGACTGGTTTGAGGCCCTTATTTATCAATAATTTTTGGTTCAAGCAGCTGCATCTGAATGTGTGATTTACCTTATGGAGATTTGCACACATTCTAGTTATTAATTATTCCTGAATGTTTGGTAGAGTTCAAATTTCTCAATGTTTCTGACTCACCGTGTTATCTCCCTTCAGTTAAAAACATGTCCATATGAGTCGAATTTGTGACATTACAACTAGTTTGGATTCCAGTCCTGGTCCAGTAGCGGTAGATGTAAGACTTTTCAATTAGTTGTAGTTTGCATGCTTACATATGAGTCAGTTGAATCAATTACGTTACAAAGTATTGTGCTTATTTGTGAAAGATAAAGCATATCAGAAAATAAATTATTATCTAAAACACAGCTAGACGGAGTGTTTAATTATTTGGAATCTGGAATGGAGTGAGAATAATGTGTCTATAAATACACACAGATAAGCAGTCTGTATTTGTTACCATTGTATGTTTACTGCCAAACCATAATTAATATTATTTGTTTGTTAGACTGCCACAATAGTTAAAAAGAATGAATAAAATGTCAGTTTTCAGATCGATTCACTTTCCCGAGATAAAATCCTGAGCAAATAGACATTTGACAGCAGTTCGTTGATTGGAGTGTAGCTGTGAAGGTGTGTGTACTCACAGCTCTCCAGCTGCATCTTACACAGCTGCGTGTCCATCGGGAAGAGTTTAAGATCCAAGGGACAAGACAGCGTCACCGACAGCCTACACGACACAAACTCACAAGGTTTAACAAGAAACAACAACACAGCCCTATATTATTACAGGGTATGCACACTGGATTTCAAATTAGTCACTTCTACCAATGCTGTAGGCTTATGTACAATGGCAGCATTTAATATGCACTCAATTAGGGAGCATCTAAAGAGGTTTATCAAATCAGCTGTGACTTGTGATTTAATGGATCTCTATTCTCTATTTCAAACAGACCAGCATCAACTGGGTCCAAATAACAAAAATTGATTTACTATCATCTAGTTTTATGGAAGAATAGCTAGAAATGAGTAGTAATTAAGTTTGCTCAACAGTGAACAAAAGAGCAGTGTGATAAATTTGGGGATGGTGGAGAGAATGTTTAGAATATATATTTTCAGGCTATATGACTAAATGACTCAGCAGTTTTTGCTTGTTCCCCAGTGTTTCCCTTTGCTTCAAGTTTAAATCCTGTGTTTTTCCAAGTTTGTTAACTACTAACTAACTAAGTTTTAAGTTGTGTATTTTCTCTTTTGGAGATTTGGATCACCACAACTAAAGCAATCTATGGCAAACTTTATCTGTAACTGTATAATGGTATAACTGTATAATTTGAAGTGTGTGACTACCTCATGCTGATCAAGACATCGCCATTCCTAAAGATGAACAGAAGAATATTGTCCTGTGTAACATCATGGAAGTTAGCCGATTTCTCGTTGGCAAAGAAAAGGTCTGGTTTCCACAAACACTGGAACATCTTGGGATCAACTGTTAGTGCTTCACTCTTAAAGTCAGTTGGAAGTCGTAGGCGCGGATCATTCCATCTCTGACGAAGAAATATATTTATTCTGTAATCCTAAAGAAAGAGACACTGTATTAATAACACATCTCCTACCATTTCTAGTACTAGTGCTAGTACTATGCCACTAATAATAATAATACCACATTCTGTTTTACCATTACAATTCCCTAGGGATTTCTAGCAGTAGCTACACAGACAGAGATTTATAATTGGAAACAAAACTACATTTTAAAAAGGTAAATCTGACAGCAATGTTAAACAGACTGAACTTCTGTGCTTTGGAGTGCTGGTGGGATGTAGCCTGGATGCCAGACGAACTTAGCCCCGCCCACAACATTTTTGGTCGGGCAGGTCGGTCTGGAGTCGCTCCATTGGGAAAAAATTATGGCCCGACCGGGCCAATCAGATTGTCATGGCGGGCTTTATACGATGATTGACAGATGATCAACGGTGACGTAATCGACCACGTCATCAAAGTGCCCTTGGGTTGAATTCGTTTTCAACAAACATGCCTGCCGCTGGCGAGCTGAGATGTGTAGATGCTGCCATTGAGTCTGTTTTAGAAGACATCGACAGCGCATTCATTTTGAAAGAGGAACACAGAACGTGGAGGCGACGCCAAAGCACCGCGTTAATCCCTATCGCCCCGGTGCTTGGCTGTTCACCACGGACACTGAAGCGACGCTGAACCGCCGGGCAGCGCTAATAATATCACCCGTTGATCCAGTAGATCGCTGCACGGCTTTGTGCCGGTCACATCGGAGGCTGAAGCACCGCGCTGCGCCAAGGCTGCCTCGCGGTGCTTCAGCCTCCGGTGTGACCGGCACAAAGTTTTAACATGGGAGTGGATGGGAGCCAGCTGTTATTTAAGGCTTGGCGCTGCGCTGAAGCGTCCGGTGTGAACCCGGCGTTAGTAAATAACTCACAATGCGTTGCTTAGCATACGTCACATACTACGTTGCTCTGATTGGTTGTAGGACTATCCAATTAAGCGAAAAGGAATTTTACTTCCTGGTCAGTTGAAACACGCCCCATAATTTTTTCCCAATGGAGCGACTCCAGACCGAACTGCCCGACCAAAAATGTTGTGGGCGGGGCTAAGTTCGTCTGGCATCCAGGCTAGGTGGGATGCAGACTGAAACAGATGAGAACTTTTGCAACAATTGAAGATGATATTTTAGGCAGCAAGAATGATGCACAGGCAGGCCTGTGACAAGTACATTGCCAGTAGGTGGTGCTATGACTGACTGAATATTGGTAAAGGACGCTCAAATGTGTGAAGTTCAGAATAGATTAGATAACACCTGCATATTATAGAGTTACAACAATGTTCTCTTAATTGGCAAAACATTGAAATTAACCAAGCTGTTCATCAAATACAAAAAACTTTAGAGCTTGGGCCAGAATAATAAACAGAATAGTTTCAATATGGTCCTCACGCTAGTCGATGCTCAGGCTCTATTGACATTAAGTGTGTTTGTGGTGTGTGCATGTCTCACCATAGTGGTCTCCTGGATGGACCCAAAGCTATTAATGAAGATGTTTACCTTCGACTCAACCGGGATACCTTAAACACACATACACATGTAAGATGAACTTACGGCAAGGGGACAATTGACAATTCTATTTCATGTAAAACCAGTTGTAAAGTAGGTAAACCCGACCCAGATGTAGTCCTGAACCTATAACTGATTTAATAATTGATAATAGTACAATTTTAACAGAGCAGTTCTATTTTAACTGGCGCACCTTTTAGCCTTATTGCACTGGTTTAGCAGCCTGGGAAACAAACAGACCAATTGCATGCATTGTAAATCACCTCACATGATGCCAATCAGCCTGTTGGAAGTAGAGGTCACTTGACTGTTGTCTCATGGACTGAAGCACTTACCTGAGAGCAGATTTTCACAGGGTTTACCTGCACCCTTGTGAGTTTTCTTTGTTCAGTTGCAGAGTCTGTTAGGTAAATAGTTCATTTGAATATGTTGCGTTGGATTAAGTAATATTATGATTTGATTGCCTAGAAATGTTTGATTCTGAGCTGTATATGGATTTCTTTATTCTGGGAATCTAGATTCAGATTTTAACCACAATCACTCAATTTATTCAGCCCTTCACCATGCCACCACAAAGCTTTAAAATGGATCTGAAATCTCCTACTCCTCTTTGATGCACATATCATCAGTCTTAACCATTGAAGTCCCATCCACAATTAGCCTATTGAAGCCCAGCGCACCATTTTAATAGTGGGAATCACAAAGGTGCCAACTAGCAATTACACTGATCAAAAATACATAATAACAATGTCTGTGAAAATGCATTATTCTGTTCTCCATGCAGATTGTTTTACCATTCCAATGCGGCTGATGGGTTGATGTAACCCACCACTATTTTGCAGGAGACATAATCATTTGAAAAGCATGTATTCAAGACTTTAAGCCCTATTTCTCAGAAACTCCCTGGAGATTCAAATCAAATTTAACAATCTTAAGACTAGTTAAATGTCCTAAAACTGACTCCTACCTTGGGCAATTAACTTGGTTTAGGTCCAGCTATCCCCCTTCATTGCTGCAAATCTGGCTATAGAATTCCTACATATTTGCAAAGATTAAAAATAGATTTTCTAAATGGGAAATCATCGATTGGGATGGCATTTTTAGTCCTAGATTAAGAATTGAATAACACCTAACTTGCAATCATAGCCTAGTCATTGCAACTCATTGATTAATCTCTGAATTGCCTACTGATGACATTAAGCCTTAAAAGTTGCCGGTTGCTGCTTGGTAGCCTTTGAATGACCCAGTAAATTGAGTAACCTAGCATGTTAATTTGTGAAGATGAAATCGTACCATCCTTTCATTTACTCTCTCTTCTAACAGTTCTTTTTTGGGGTGTTTTAAAGAAAAAACAATACAAACACCACCAGTTAAACATGAATAGCTTATCTTGATTCCACAATGTCTGCCGGAAATGAAAGCTAGATTCATAGCAAAGCCTGTTAGATGGAGCTGACTTCTGCTGCACTGTAGCATTTCCAATTGGGCATCATTTGCTAGGCACAAGTGAGTGGATAGAAACAATCAAAACATAAATAATAGTAGTAATTTGGCTATATGTTGCTTAAAGCCCTGACAGGGAACTTTTCATTTTTGAGAAGAAAAGCAGTAGTGTTTCCACCATCTCCTGTCATATAAACCTCGCTCTGTCCAGCAAGTGCATTCGTTTGGAAAGGTGTGAGAGAAAAAGACACAGCTGTTTGAAGGATGAATAATGATGAGGTCATGCATCGTTTGGTTGCATTATGATTGATAACTTACATAACATTATGAATTATTTTTAGCCAGAAATCGTCTCATCAGACCTTGCCAGTGGTCCGACCCGACCACAGACATTTAGAATAGTTTGTCAAAAAAGCCAATTTTCTCTCTTCCTTTGCAGTTGTAGGTCACACAGAGGCAGCACTTTTACAATGAGATAGTTTCATAACCAGTTAAAAACTCCATCTAATATGTGTTTAATGTGTGGATACTAATTACAACCCATCGTATCCACAGTATTTTCGATTGGTTGACTGACATGTAAAGATTTCAATATTAGGAATGTTGGGATATGGTTTTTGTGCAAACCACAGGTCTCCTTTTCAGCCTGTATGTGTAGTCAAAGCCTGAAAGCACATGTTTTTTGTCTTGAAACAAACATGATGCATGTGCTGGAGCGAACTCAATCTCCCAAGATGCCACGGGTTTCACTGTTCTGAGACAGTCAAGGAACTCAGGCTCCAAGGGGGCAACCGGTTCCTCCACTTCTGGTGGACTTCACACACACAGTGGATATAAAAAGTCTACACACCCCTGTTCAATTTCAAGGTTTTTGTGTTGTAAACAAATGAGATAAAGCTAAATCCTGTCCGAACTTTTTCCACCTTTAATGTGACCTATAACGTGAACAATAACGTGAACAATTCAGTTGAAAAACAAACTGAAATCTTTTAGGAGGAAAACTAAAAAATATAAAACTTACAATAACCTGGTTGCATAAGTGTGCACACCCTTAACCTAATACTTTGTTGAGGCACCTTTTGATTTTATTACAGCACTCAGTCTTTTGGGGTAGGAGTCTAATAGCATGGCACATCTTGACTTGCCAATATTTGCCCACTTTTATTTGCAAAAGGGCTCCAAATCTGTCAGATTGCGAGGGCATCTCCTGTGCACAGCCCTCTTCCGATCACCCCACAGATGTTCAATTGGAATCAGGTCTGGGGTCTGGCTGGGCCATTCCAAAACATTAATCTTCTTCTGGTGAAGCCATGCTTTTGTTGTTTGGATGTGTGCTTTGGGTCGTTGTCTTGCTGATAGGTGAAATTCCTCTTCATCTTCAGCTTTCTAACGGAAGCCTGGTGGTTTTGTGCCAAAACTGACTGGTTTTTCTTAACTGTTCATAATTCCCTCCACCTTGACTAAGGCCCCTGTTCCAGCTGAAGACAAACAGCACCAAAGCATGATTCTGCCACCACCATGCATCACTGTGGGTATGGTGTTCTTTGGGTGAATGTGCAGTGTTGTTTTTGGAGACTTCATGTAAGTTTTTGCAAAGTTTAGCTGGGCTTTGAGGTTTTTTTTGGCAAGAAAAGCTTCTGTCTTGCCACCCTACCCCATAGCCCAAACATACGAAGAATACAGGAGATTGTTGTCACATGTAGTACAGAGGCCAGTCCTTGCCAGAAATTCCTGCAGTTCCTTTAATGTTGCTGTCTGCCTCTCTGAAGCCTCCCTGACCAGTTTTCTTCCTGTCTTTTCATCAATTTTGGAGGGACGTCCAGTTCTTGGTAATCTCACTGTTGTGCCATATTTTCTCCACTTGATGATGGCTGTCTTCACTGTGTTCCGTGGTATATCTAATACCTTGGAAATTATTTTGAACCTTCTCTTGACCGATACCTTTCAACAATGAGATCCCTTTGATGCTTTGGAAGCTCTCTGCGGACCATGGCTCTTGCTGTAAATTGCAACTAAGAGAATGTCAGGAAAATCCTACTAGAACAGCTGAACTTTATTTGGGATTAATCAGAGTCACTGTAAATGATGGCAAGTGTGTACTGACTACTATTTAACATGAGTTTGAATGTCATTGGTTAATTTTGAACTCAGCCACATCCCGTTATAAGAGGGTGTGCACACTTATGCAACCACATTATTATTTTTTTTTCCCTCTAAAAGATTGCAGTTGTTTATTTCAACTGAATTGTTCACCTTATAGGTCACATTAAAGGTGGGAAAAGTACAGACAGGATTTATCTTTGTGTCATTTGTTTACATCACAAAAACCTTGCATTTTAACAGGGGTGTGTAGACTTTTTATATCCACTGTAGGTGTGAAAAGCCACAAAAGTCAACTCCAAATGGTCACTCGGGTCTCAAGACCGTGAGGTCATCAGCCCAATATAAGGAGAGGTCTCCCCCAAAATATTTCTCTTTCTCCAATTCCTTCGAGGGCGTAAGGCTGCTCCAGCTCTCTCTTTCCACAACTCTTCAAGGAGTGAGGCTGCCGGCTTCTTGCAGGCTGCCTGCATCGCTGAGGAGAGGGCCTGGCTGCCCCAGCACATCTTCTCTTCCCACCAACGACCGGAGGTCAAAGGTCTAGCTTCCAGCTAACCTTCTCAAGGAAACCTCCTCTCAAACCAAGCTCTACAAACTCCTCGTAACGACGTGATGTCCTGCAGGAGAACTTCAACCGGCAACTGAACGGCACAGCTCAACAGGACCGCGACAAGGAACATTACGACTAACCGGAGACCTCACCGAATTGCAAACGGGACAGCAACCTATTTTTCCTTTCCCTGGGACTGGTTACATAATCTGGGCTTAATAATTATACTGAGCTAAGCAAGACTGTTTATTCGATTCTGTGTGTGTTTATATATGTATGTTGATATGTGTATCTGATATTGTGTTTATAAGTTATTTGAAAGTTAAGTGTTAGATACGCTCTTCACAGGCTTTCTCTCTGACTCTCAGTATCTGATTAACATCTACACAGACACACGCATAGTCTTCACCTTACTTATCTCCTCCCCCACTTCTGAAGAAAAGGGGGGGGGGGGTAACTTTAGGGGGGCCAAACCACCATTTTGAAAGCATGCTAGAAGAGGTGTGAAATTTGGTCAGCCATTTCGGGAGGCCGTCTAATTTACATACACACACACACAGATACACCAAATTTATTGAGTGCCTAAAGACACACCATTCTATGGTAACACTTTTAAGCACTATTGCACAACAGGAAACTATTATTAAATCAGTGGAAATTGGATGATATGTTCAGTTGTAAGTGAATAGTTCATGTAAACGTGCCAAAGCTAAACCAATGGTTACATGTATCCTTCAAAACAAGCCACAGCTCTTGCAGAAAACATGAACTCATTATTAACTCAATGAGCACATATAAGGTCAGCATTTTATCCTGTGGGTTCTCTCTAAAAAGAAAATGTAACCTGTAGTAGATTTACCTTGGAAGTTAGGTCTTATTCTCGGGTCATAACTGACCATCAGACGGTTCAAGATGTTGGAGGTGGAGTTAGCTGGAACCTGGGCCAAATCTTCTGGGGACAACTGGCTGTAAAAATGATTTAAAGGGAACCAGATGAAAACAGGGTTCATTAAAGTATAATACAATGGGGAGATTGCAAGTTTTCTTTCTTCATTTAGACAATATAAAGCAACTCAATGTGAATGAGTAATATAGGCTGTCTGGACTTTTCCTATTTCCCCCCCTTCCTCTGGATAGTGTCATTGCTGAAGTCTGATCCTGCAAATTCCTTTACATCCATCTTTAAGCCTCAACTTTCAGTGAGTGGTCACATACAGATTGTTATCAATTGAACATCATTTGAGGACTTTAGGACCAAAATTCTTCAATAACCTATACATTTATTGCATAGCAAATAACCAAAGTATTCTGCTAATCATTGAAATTAATGTTTTTCTAATGTATTCTTGTAAGTAGTTAAGATGGCAGCGACTGATGTGGAGAAGTCTGTTGAATATACAGAACAGTGTTAATCTGGACGGTAAGAAAAAGAAGCAACTGCAGGTTAACTGTGTGCAGACATTTTTAATGTTGTTACGCATGACATCACACATTGTGTTGCCCTTATCAGCTGTAGCTCTTTGTATCAAGAAAAATGTCTCCATGGCACAATAGAGTATATGTGATTTGAAGAATTAAAATTACATAATGGGAAAAAAGTGAGGGGTCTCTGTATTGTCATATATATATATTAGTGCTGTCAAACGAATAAAATGTTTAATCGCGATTAATCGCATTTATGTCATAGTTAATTCAAAATTTATCGCGATTAATCGCAAATTTTTATCTATTCTAAATGTCCCTTCATTTATTTTTCCTCCATAATTTTTTTCCGTTTTAATGCTCTATCAACATGGAGAAGTGGATTGGCTTACTTTATGCAAATGTTTTATTTTATTGAAAAACAACATTGCCTAACAGGGCGGTACAAAATAAAAATTACAGAGTGCACATTTCAGGTAAAGAAGGACTCAGCCTATAGTGCTGTTAAACCATGGCTTAATATTTTCTTTTTTCAAGTTTGCTGTGAACATAGCAGTCAGGCCTCTCAAACAGACAAGCAACAAAATAACAAACAAACAAATCACACAGGCAAGTGTCGGCCTACTTTGAAATAAATTAAACACAGAACTTTGTAGGGCTATTTGAGTCCTCCCCATATTTGTGGAAAATGTATTAAATAAGTAGTACCCTATTTTGAAATAAATAAAAACATATAGCTGCAGCCTAATAGCTTAAAAATATATATTTTAGTTGGCGAAATATTAAAACAAAAAACAAGAGCAGGGCAGACTGTAGGGGAACACAGATACTGAAGCTCGGTAAAAACCAACTGCAGCTTCTAGTCTGATCAAGAAGCTGAGGCGCTGATCTCTGATCAGCTCAGACCAGAGAAACTCTGTGTTTTCACTGTTTCCATAGTTAAGAAGCAGTCAGTCACTGAGCGGCTGCTTCACGTGAACGTGCTCTGATCTCACAGTGTCTCTCTGGTACTTCATGACGGCCTGATACGATAATGTTTAAAAAAATTATTGTGACTTAGTCAACCACCAATATGTAAAAGCATGTGTCACACGGCGAAAGCGTGAGAGTTGGCAGCTCTGCATTAATGTCGCGAGAAAGAAATTGACGGCGTTAAAATGGGTTTGCTTCAACGCCGTTAATAACGCGTTTAACTGACAGCACTAATATATATATGTATTTGTGTGTATACATGTCAGAAATATGGATAGTGTGGCATAATAGTGTAATGGAACAACGACAAACTGAGAAGATAATAATAGCAGTGTAAAGAGGGGAGGTATTTGGACAATACAGTATACTTACGCTGGACAGACAACTTGCTTGCCTTTCTTTCCTTTCTTTGTGGATTTCCCCTCTTTGGATGTGATCAGTTGACAACAACAGAGCAGCAACCACATAAAGAAACCCAATCTCAATCCAGCAGCCATAGTACCTGAAAAGAGAGTAAATAGTGGCATAAACACATAAGAATCACCTTAACAATGTATCTACAAAAAACTAAATACAAGTTTCTCAGATTTTTTTATTTTTTTAACATTAGAGGGAATCACATACAATAAATTGTTTTGTCTGTGCTACTGACCACCAGGCTACACAGGTGGAAATAAAATAATAAAAAAACGAATCACCAGGTCAATCTAGCCAAATTTTATAAACGTTTTATCAACAATTTGAGTCCCTTCTGTCACCACTATTCTTTTATTAATTTAATTCCTCAACAGTTAATCAAGCAAACAAATCCTAAAACAAAATATATACCCTGTGCAATACTCCAGTTACATATGGATGTATATTAGCTACAGTCATGTCATGTTCAAGCAGAACATCAAACCGTGTTATTCATCCGATATGTGAGTGGAACCCTCTCCACAGATTCAGGTCACTGACCGGGGATTAGCCCGTTAGCTCAGATGAAGCCGAGCAGGCAGCAGGCTAGGAGTTGCAGTCGTCGCGCTGACTTTAAACGTCATGTGAATTTCAAACCTCTTTATCGCTTAAACAGGGGTGTTAGAAAAAAATTCACCCCCCTCAGAGTTGTCATGAAGGAAGAACCTCGCGATTGAGACTAAAGCCACATTTTGTACCATGCTGTAATTCTGCTTTAAAGTCGGCCTTTTTAACATGGGAGTCTTTGGGACTTTCTGTTTCTTTGAGCCGGCCCGCTGTGGCCACCCAGTGAACTGCAGCATTTTACACTTCCTTATCGGCCTCATCGCTCAGCCCAGGATGATGCCCCTTGGTTTGGATCTATGGTTCGGACATTGCTTGTGGCGTCCCACAGGGGTCAGTGTTGGGCCATTCACTCTATTCCGTATATTAATGATTAATTCAAGGTTTCTGATGAATTGAAGGTAGAATTGTTTGCTGATGATAAATGTATTTTTTCTTCAACAGAATATTAGACAACGAACGGAGAACATCCCTACAGAGATGAGACTACAGAAACTAATTATCATTGAACTTGAACAAAACAACAACAAAAAGATCCCTTTACCTTTATAGTATGCAACAGTAGTGGATGCTGGCACTTGCAACCGGATCTCAACTTCAGATTGGCACATTATGACCCATTTCAGTAATCACAGGCTCACCCAAAGGCTTTATCCTGAGCCCTCAATTGCTCAGTCTGCTCACCCAAAACTGTACTGCCAGACTAAACAGCACCCTCATCATCAAATTTGCTGATGAAACTGCAGAAACTGAGTCTGCCTACAGGAGTGAGGTGAGTCATTTAACAGTGTGGAGCAGATCTAACAATCTCTTCCTCAATGTGAACAAAACAAAGCTGATGGTGATTGACTTCAGGAGCACTGGCAAGTGACATTACACAAAAAGCACTTTAAACAGAATAATGCAACGTACCAAGTGAATGTGAATGCATTTCGTTTAACATTGGCTTTAATAGTATTTTAGATATTATTTATTGGTGTCTTGGTGTCACGCTTGTGAGAAACATAATTCAGCTTTTTATGTGAATGGAAATACTGACAATAAAGTCAGTAATAAATATAGTCTTGTATTCACACATTTTTGGTTTTTGACATTGTGAGATATTTTCACAAATGTGTGCGACAAAGTACATTTCATTCAGGCCAGGAATTGACAAACGGCAACTTATTCATTAGATTGGATGAAAGACACAGGCACATCATTACATTACATTACATTTCATTTAGCTGACGCTTTTATCAAAGCGACTTACAATAAGTGCATCAACCCCGAGGGTACAGGCCCAGGACGACAAGAATCAAGAAAGTACAATTTCTTCAAAATAAAACAAAACTACAAAGTGCTATAAGTAAGTGCCATTTAAGTGCTACCAAAAGTGTTAGTTTCAAAGAGTTGTTATTTATTTTTTTTTTTTTTATTCATTCAAGGTAAAGTCGGAAGAGGCGTGTTTTTAGTTTTCGGCGGAAGATGTGTAGACTTTCAGATGTCCGGATGTCGATGAGGAGCTCATTCCACCATCTAGGAGCCAGGACAGCAAACAGTCGTGACTTTGATAAGTGTTTAGCTTGCAGTGAGGGAGCAACGAGCCGATTAGCCGAAGCAGAGCGGAGTGAACGAGCTGGGGTGTAACGTTTGACCATGTCCTGGATGTAGACTGGACCTGATCCGTTCACAGCATGGTACGCAAGTACTAGTGTTTTGAACCGGATGCGAGCGGCCACTGGTAACCAGTGAAGGGAGCGGAGGAGCAGAGTAGTGTGAGTGAATTTAGGTTGGTTAAAAACCAGTCGAGCTGCTGCATTCTGGATAAGCTGCAAAGGTCGGATCATAAGTGTGATTGACATTGAGTGACATTTTCTACTGTAAACAACGATGTTTCTACTCCCCAATTTTTTCAGTGCATTAAGCCTGTGCAATAAAAGAGCACTGCTGAAGAAAAGAGAAGGGAGGAGAATTATCTCAGGCTGACTCAGCAAGAACAATCACACACAGCACACACCCGTTTACAAAGCAGAGACATGGCATGGGAACTGATTGTTAGGAAATAGTACAGAGTTTTCACAGGCATAGACTCACATACTCAAACCTTTGACCGATGTGGAAATCAGCATGGGAGGCCTGAAAGTGAGTAACACCCCAAAAGGTTGAAATAATTCATTCTTAAAACTTTCGTCTCTAATGATGCATGTAAATCTGGCAGTAATTTGGCCTGCTAATACATGCCTATAGAGTCAGCACCCGTGAAAGCACAACCTCCAGTCAAATAACAATAGGGCCTCCCACCGGAGGTGCTCAGGCCCTAATTAAGTAAACCTTTAACTTGGGTCCGGGAACGGGACCACGCCTCAACCACTCCTAATTACCATTCAACTGTTCTTATACCTGGTCAGCCCACCCGGTTCTTTTTTTCTCAGATCTCTAAAAAAAAAAAAAATTCTTTACCGGAATTCGAAACAGCGAGCCGAAGCACTATTTGCTCTGGCCGGATGACGATCTCATTACGCCACCGAGCCGCTGAAACCTGCATCGCGCGTCAGATAAATGTCTCGTTCTTTGCTTTGTCAGCTGTATATCACCAGACACGGACACATGAACTCGTGAAGGGTTTTTGTAGGATTTGTATTACAGCGAGACCTTCAATAGATCACCGCACTTCACACACAGGCACTTTGCGAAAATGACGAATCTGCCACCGGCTCTGAAAACATCTGAAAAAAGGTAAACAAATCGCCAGTTGATCTGGCCGCCAGTAAAACTGGAACACCGGCGTTTACATTCAAACTCCATCAACAAGATATCACCAACTACTACCGGGTCTCAAGCCTCTTCCTGCCCGAATACACGAGCCGGAAACATAACACGCCGTAGACATAGCACACGGGAGTCGCACCAACAGTTTCGTTGTCATAGACAGCACCTTCGCTCAGTCACCAGGCATCAACCGAGAAGTTGTGCACCCCTCTCTCCATTCCAGCCGTCTCCTCATCTTCGACATTCCAGCGACAATAATCCAAGGCTATTTCAACTATATTCAACTTCCACCAACACTGCAGCAACAACAAACACTCACGAGCACCTAGTACTTTCGGGTTTCTCGTCTGGTACAACCTCCACTGATTGCGTCAGCCATAACGTCACCAAACCTCCGACGCCTCAACAGCCACAGCCCACATCGTCAGCTCCCCCTGGTGGGGGACAGGTCATATTGCCCCCTGCGCATGCTCCGTCTGTTTCTGAGTTTTTTCATGTAATATCAGCTTTCTTTTTATCCCTGTGTTCACATGCTTTACAAAATCCCTTTGCACATGCATCCTTCCATTCCATTATCCCTTCCTCTTCTCTTCCTTCAGCTGCTTGCTGCAGTAAGGCTTTTGCTCCCCCTTTTATTTTCCAACCCCCCCCCCCCCCCACCCCTCTTCCCTGTCTTCCCTGCATTACGTCACCAGATCCTATCCGGTAACGTAGATTTAGTGAAGCTACTTCAACCATCCATCATTGACACTAGTGAGCCTAGGGAAATGCAGACCAATCTCTATACAGTTCTGTTAGCCAGTCAAAGGACTTAACTCTATCACTGGGAGAACTGAATTTGGATTATCCCTCTATTGTGCTAGACATGGACTTACATTTTGTGGGTACAGGCTTCTGCAGCTAACATGTCCATTTTGCCAGCCAGGCAGCTTGCTTGATACAGCAGTTAAATCAGGGAACATACTGGGGCAGCTCGCACATCCCTCCCCGCTGCAACCCTACATCCCATCAATCCTAGACCTGTCGGCATACGTCCCTTTGTTAACGTCCCCATGCCTTCTGTTAAGCGTGGCAGGCCAGTCCTCAACCAGAGGGGCAGGATGGTGTGCAAAAACGACCTGGGCTACACATTATCCTACTGCGGCCTCCAGCATGTGTGCTCATTCTGTGGAGGCAGCCATGCTTGTAACACCTGCCCCCACAATCCAATCACATCAGCAGGCAGAAAAGCATATCAGCACACCCGTTAAGATAAATGTCCTTGTCACAGCGTTACAAATCATCCAGAAAGACAGTTTCCTTACTAGCTAAAGAGGTCAAAGACGGATTGATGATAGGCCCCTTCAACAGCCCTCCTTTTCCAGAGTTCCACATCAGTCCAATAGGCATGGCCACATGAAAATACAAAAAAGAGGCTAATAATAGAGTTTTCTTCCCCACATGGCTCACACATGCCAAACATTAACAGTCTCATTCCCATTCCTGGTTTCTCCATGCAATAGGCAACAATCCACCACATCATCACTCTCATCCGCTTGGCGGGCCATTGAACCTGGCTGTCAAAAGCCGACATCACCAGTGCTGTTAAAGTCTTTTCCACCCATCCAGACTTCTGGCATTTTTCTGCATTTGCTGGAAAGCTTTCAATTCACCTTCAGAAGCTGTGTGCTAAATTCTTACCAACAATTACAGACTCCCATACATGATCTTCTCTATGATTTTTTTGTTGTAGCCCCACCATCCCCTTCTTACTCTTTGCTTTCCGCTCTTACAAGAGCTTTCACTGAACTCTGCGTTCTTCTTTCCAAACGGAAAACCTGAGGTTCAAGCACCTCCATTGAATTGTTTGGTATGACCCTGGACTCAAAATCCTTCCAGGCATCACTATGCTCCTGTTTAACTATCTCCTGGCAGACAGATGCACAAAACGGCAACTATTGTCCCTCCTTGGCCATCTCAATTATGTCATCCACATAATTCCACAGGGGAAATCCTTGCTCTCCAACCTGTTGACCAAAGGTGCAGCCGTCCCCTATCTCCATGATAGAGTCGTCCCCGACAATGCATGCAAAATGGAAATGAGCCTGTGGCATTATTTTCTGTCCTCTTGGATCGGAATTCCATTCTTCTACAATGACTTCATCACTCACCCCGAGGATATCCAACTTTTCATAGATGCAGGTCCTTCCACAGGTTTCGGCAGCTATTGCAGAGGAAGATTGTTGGCCCCTGCTTGTCCCCCAGAGTTTGCGTCTCTTGATTCAGAGTCCAGCTGTCCTTCATTTGCCCTTTATAACCCATAGTAATAGCTGCCATTCACCAGTATGAATAGTTCAGGAAGTCCATACTTATTATGAAATTCCTGCGCAGAACATCAGTTCATCCTCAGGGCAGCCCACAACCCCACTTACTATAACATCGTTGATTCACTATCTCTGTACTCATTAAAAATATTCAGACTTTTGGCCTCAGAATCAGAAACGCACCTCATACCAGTCCCACCATTTTCAGCCACAATTTTCGAATAGCTACACTTGAAAGCATTTCTCGCCACACACCACCTGTCCCTCGGACTCTTTTGGGGTCCGACATCAGCTTGGGTGGAAATGTGCCTGAGACAGAACCACCGCACAGAGTCTCCATCTGCCAAGGCCACAGCCCATCCCCTCAGACCAGCCTAACAGAGACCTCTTCGTCAATCTTCATCCTCACCTTTCAAATTCATTCACCCATCCGCAATATCCAATTAAAGCCTGAATTTCCACCACAATTTTAATGATAATTTTATGCTGTCATCGGCGAAAGCATAGAAGGAAAATGCATTAGAGGTACAGGATTTAATACACAAGCTAAACCAAAACCCCTCTCACCCTGCAGATGTTTAAAACAATGAATGGAAGTGCTTTAAATTGGATTATCATACCTTTTGAAAAGATCCTGGAAGTTGAGGTTTCTATGCTATGATTTAAACCGTAGCATTTTAATGCGAGGTTATACCATTTTTATTTACAAAGGAGCAGCTTAAATCTTGCTTTTTCATCCTCTGAAGGACCTTCACAGCCAGGTCCTGTGGTCGATGTCTTCACATTTTAACAGAAAAAAATATGATTGAATTGTTTATATTCTTTATTATGTATGACATTAGGAGATATACACCTCTATATGCACGTATGTGTCATCAAGACTAGAAAAGCGCTATATAAATATAGACTATGTACTCTATAAGCCCAATTAGCGAGAGTGTTATTTCATTTGAGCAGAACAACAGTGAGATAAACTACAGGGAAAGGGGGATGGAAAGGGGCTCAGGCTTGTAAAGTGATGGGGGGAGCTGGGGGCTGGATACTGCGGCGTTAGACTACACCGTCAGGACACAATGACACAGCTCGCTGGAGCTATTGTTGTCTCTCACAATCACACACACACACACACACACTCACAAACAGATATCGCTCTCTATCGGATAGAGGGAAAACTGTAAGAACTCATTATATATTTCGCACACAGGTATAAAACAGCTTCTCTTAAACACATACTTACAAGGGCAGGGCACATTGAAAACCTAAGCCCGAGAACACTGATTTCCATTCTGCAATTAACATGATTTACTGACTCTTTTTACACACGCTAACACACACACAATTTATCAAACATAAAGAGATATTGCATTTCTTGAATTCCTACCTCTGGTTGGTTGGATTTTCAGTTCTGGTGCATTGCGAGTATCCAGTGGGTAGCCACTAAGATGCTGTCCTGGCTAGAGTCTGACTGTATGTCCTTTCTCCCCCTCTCTCTCTTTCTCTCTCTGCTGAGCTGTCCTGTCTGTGCTCCTTTATCTGCAGTGCTCTTGGATCCTATTCCGAGTTCCTCTCTGCCTGCCTTGGGGGGAGTCACACAGTACAGTTATTGACTCAGAGACTCTTAAAGGGGACATATTATGAAAAAAACAACTCCCGCGATTTGTTGTGGTTCCTCTATATCAGAAACGATACGCTAGAGTGCGTCGAATGGGATTACGACCGAAATAAACGTCATAGTCACACCATGCCCATGTAGGGAGTCTCACTACATGGCCTTGGACGAGCGAGCTAACGCTAGCCGGGCTCCACCGGCCCGTTTAGCTCGCGAGCTAACGCTAGCCGGGGAGCCGGGCTCGCATATTCCTACAGAGGTAATGGATAGCTAAAAATCTGGGTGCTTATATCTCGTGAAGGAGGGAGGGTGAGGAACTCAAAACAGGTCAATCTGAGGAGGGCTGTTTTAGACAGGGTAAAAAGGTGCTGTTTTAAACGATCCTTGTGGTATTTTGACCAAAATATGTTACAGACATTTCATTAAGACCCTAAGGAACCATATTAGCTTGTGGTAAAATGGGCATAATATGTCCCCTTTAACACAAGGGCTGAAATTTCCACATCATTAACAAAATAAATAAAATTTACAAAAATTTATCAAATTCTCAATGAAAAGTCACCAAATTGTACCCTGTATTAAACAATTCTGCAGTTGAATAAAAACCACAATAGCCGACCATCAAAATTCCATACACTGTTCGGCTATATAAAGTCTACCAACAGCTAGATTGCAACCACACATTCCAAAACTAATATCGGACTAGTAACAGAATCATGGGGATTGGTCAATTAAGCACATTTATGATTATTATGATTCATGTGATCTCTTGCACACCCTAGCTTACTTGCACATTTTTTCTCTGTCCAATTGGCAGGGACAGGGATATTGTTTTTCTCTGCGTATTCAAATGCCAGTTCACGGCACTTAACTGGAGCAAAGCCATGGAACTGGTCAGCTAGTTATTTCATTGTGTTTGGCAAGCTCCTCCTCCATCTCATCTTTGAATATTCTCTTTACCTCAGCTATTGCACCCCAGGCTACTGATTTTAGTTTCCCTTTCTCTTTTTTCTTTATGACATTAAAAATAAAACAAATATAATTTAATATAACACTAAAATATGTTTGACTAAACTTAACTTATGCCCCACAGCATTTGTCGCACTTTACCCCACAGCCACCGTTTTAGAAAAAACAACATCTCTTAGCAATTCAGGCTAATCTTCAGCTAGCATCAATCACATGGTTTTATATGTTGGAAGTTCACCAACATGTATGATATACGTTTTTGTACCTGATTCAATTTGTTTCGACACAACAGTTGATTAAGTTCAAAGCAAGAAAATTTACTTTTACATGCAAAAAACAAATTTTTGTGAAAAAACATACTTTCCACAGCACCAGCACCAACTTCTCCTTCATGGCAAGGGGGGAATGGGAGAGGCTTGAAAACATAATGGTCAAATGACCACAAATGTGGTCCATTGCCTAGATACAGGGGGTGTCTCACATTACCCGATTTCTCACATTAACCTGCTCTCCCCTACCACTGGATCATTTTATTGATAAGCTTTACACAACTGACTGACTCCACACATAATACTGGGTGATGTAACATACAGCTTAATCAACACAAAGTAAACTAAATATAAGGAAAGTTAAAACAAGTACTGCAATTCAGGATATGCAGCATAGATATACAATTAAATAACCTGAAGCCTTCAATCAGGAAAAATACAGTTCCTGTGGTGCAAGCTTTTGGTCCTGATGGGTGCAGAGGGTGTCTCAGGAAGTTTTTGTCCATAATTGGAGGGATCTGCCACAACCTGGAGGCTTAAAGGTCCTGGAAGGAATGGCAGATTGCAGCCAGTGATTCTTTTTACAGAGGAAATGATCCGCTGAACTGTGACCTTCTCATTGGCAGTGGAAGCAGCATGGCAGATAGTGATGAAGGAAGTACTCAATAGCATGAAGTGCACTATCATTGTCTTGGACAAATGACCGCAGCAGAGAGTTAGGGCTTTGCTTTGAGTGACACGCAAACAGGCCTATCACCGGTCTCATACTGGCACATTCACTCTGGTAAACACAGCTGGAAGTCATGTTGGTAGGTTTGGATACAGCTATAGAAGACCAGCCTCATATTCACAGTTGGTTTACATCAGGATGTTTCTAAACGGTAAGTTACACCGTCTTCATGTTTTTTAAATTTTTAGCAGGATAGTCAACCAATGTAGGAGTATTGTCCAGAGTTACAGCGAGCGACAAAAATAGACTTGACGCCCCGGCACATCGCATCCGATGTGAACAGCACAATTAAGTAACACAGGCGGAAAGGAGGCACCCAGCTTTATCTTGGCGCTATGTGTGTGAACCCCACGTAAGGCATGTATACAGGGTGTGGCAATAATTCAGGCAGGAAAAGACAAAGGCAAAGCTTTTTTAAGTCAGGGAGTGATACAACTGATTTATTTTGGGAAATATTTCGTAGATGTTAGTAGCAGGATTTAATGAAGTAGATTTAGATGTCATCGGCATATAAATGATATGATATCCTCTTAAAATTGCTGATCATGTTTCCTAATGAGAGCACGTACATCTCTCCGTCTCATCGTCGCTGGTGATCAGGCCTATGATGGTTGTGTCATCAGCAAATTTGATGATGGTGTTTGAGCTGTGGGTGGCCAAGCAGTCATGCGTGAACGGGGGGTACAGGAGGGGACTGAGCA
This sequence comes from Pleuronectes platessa, assembly GCF_947347685.1. NCBI lineage: Eukaryota > Metazoa > Chordata > Actinopteri > Pleuronectiformes > Pleuronectidae > Pleuronectes > Pleuronectes platessa. The sequence goes on from NC_070628.1 coordinate 30,277,664, forward strand.
TGCAGCCCTGGGGGGCGCTGGTGTTGAGAGTCAGAGTGGTTGATGTGGTGCTGCCTATCGGCACAGCCTGGTGTCTGCCCGTCAGGAAGTTCAGGATCCAATCACAGAGGGGGCAGTTGAGCCCAAGGTCTCTGAGCTTGGTGACGAGCTTCAAGGGCACAATGGTGTTAAACCCTGAACTGTGGTCAATGAACAGCATGCTCACACGTGTCCCTCTGTAAGGTGAGGGAGATTGCAACTGCAGATAACCTATTTGGCCAGTAGGCAAACTGAAGTGGGTCCAATGAGTCAGGGAGGGAGGGAGGGAGGGAGGCAGGAGGTGATGAAGGATTTGACTAACCATCAAAGGACTTCATGATGGTGGAGGTGAGTTCTACTGGGTGGTAGTTGTTCAGGCAGAGGGATGGGGTTTCTTGGGAACAGGGACAATGATGGTCTCCTTGAAGCATGTGGGGAGTACAGACTGGAGCAGTGACAAGTTGAAAATGACTGTGAACACATCTGCCAGCCGATCTGCACACACCGTTAGAGCAAGGTGCCTTGTGTGTTTTAATTTGTTTAAGTGAACTCCACATATTTGCCCTAGATATTACAGGGGGGCAGCGCTTCTCTTGTGCTTTTTGTACCTCTCCATCTGGGGAGGTACAAAAGGGGTTTGTGGTCTCAAAGTATGCATAGTAGGTGTTCAGTTAATATGGGAGATATGCAGACATCAACTCAGCACAGCTAGTCTGTGATGGTTTTTAGTTCAGCCCACATGTTCCTAGAGTTGGAGCCCTGGTAGAGAGACTCCACTTTGGAATTCCCTGTACAGTCAATGCATTCGATGATTTAGCTAATGGCCGAGTCCTTTTATGTGTTTATGTTATTGTCCTAAAACACAAACCACTCTATTGCAGAGGCAGTCATGTAGACCCAAGTCTGAATGGTTGCACCCCCGCTGAATGATCCGATTCACTACTCTGTCACATTTGAGTTTCTGCCTAAAATGCAGAGCATCTCGGGAACAATGGTGGAGTCCGGTATTACGGAGTCGAGCCAAGTCTCAGTGAAAACATCTTAACTAGAGATGAGCCGGATACTCGGCTGAAACGAGTATCCGGTACGGATAAAGCACTTTTGCCGAGCACGAGTATTATACGAGTAATACGAGTCAATATCTGTGCTCAGACTGAATGAAAATCCTCACACAGCGTCCCTCCTCTTCACACACCGCTCTGCTCACTCACTCACAGAACAGCTCTGTCTCTCAGTCACTCAGGTTCGCGGGTCTTTTCCGTTAACGTTTAGGGTGTCTTCAGCTTGAAGTTTGTTTTTATTTCAGTTTGTACTTACTTATTTACCAGTAGAGTTCTGTTAAACGTGGGTTCGTTCAGACGTGGTGCTGGTAGAAAGCGACTCGCGTTGCGTCTCTGCCTGTCGGAGATTATTATTATTTTTTTTTAAACAGTTTTTTTTTTTTTTACTTCACGGATTGAGTGTCTGACTACTCTCTAGCGTCTGGCTACTCTCTCTTTCTCTCTCTTTCTCTCTCTCTCTCTCTCTCTCTCTCTCTCTCTCTCTCTCTCTCTCTCTCTCTCTCTCTCTCTCTCTCTCTCTCTCTCTCTCTCTCTCTCTCTCTCTCTCTCTCTCTCTCTGCCGGTAGTTGGAGTTTTTTTTTTTTTTTAAACCGTCAGTTGGCTCTAACCAGTTTTATTTTACTTCACGCACTGAGTGTCTGACACATTCTAGGTAGTAGTGATATAAAAAATATTACAAATTAAGCTACACACACACACACACACCCTCCCCCTCTCTCTCTCTGTCTCTCTCTTACTCACTCATACACACACTCCCAGGTTAAGTCACACCCACTTTCGGGTTAGGCCCCGCCCACTCTGAGTACGGATACGGATACAGATAATTCATATGGTTAACAGATACAGATACAGATACAGATAATGCTGTACTCGCTCATCCCTAATCTTAACATCTAAAAAATTTCCTTTCTCAAAAAGATGCAGAAGTCCATGCCTTTTTTACATCCAGACTTATTATTGTAATTCCTTATTATTAGGCTCCAGCAGTAAGTCGTTTAAGACTCTGCAGCTTGTCCAAAATGCTAAAGCACGTGTCCTGAAAAGAACCAGGAAAAGAGAGCACATTTCTCCAGTATTAGCTTCGCTACACTGGCTTCCGGTTAAATCTAGAATAGAATAAAAAATTCTCCTCCTCAACTTCAAGGCCCTTAATACTATGGCACCATTTTACCTTAAAGAGCTGATAGTACCATATCATCCTCTAGAGCACTGCGCTCCCAGAATTCAGGCTTACTTGTCGTCCCGAAAGTCTCTAAAAGTAGAGTAAGAGCCAGAGCTTTAAGCTATCAAGCTCCACTCCTGTGGAATCATCTCCCACTTTCAGTTCGGGAGGCAGACACCATCTGTACGTTTAAGAGTAGGACCAAAACCTTCGATAATGCTTATAGTTAGTGCCGGTCCAGGTTTGTCTTGGTTGGAAAACCATCCTGCTCCGAAGTTGTTCCAGCTTATTATCCAGAGACTGAAAATTAGCCAGAAGAAGACTCGATAGTTGAGTTGTTTCCTCAGCCTGACAAGGAATCCGGCCCACGACCCGTGTTTCCTTCGTCGCCTCCGTGTGAACCTGGATGGTTTGATCTGAGATCTGTTGACCAATGGCCAATTAGATATAGAATTGGATTCCAGCTGGGTAGGTGTGGATGGCTAGCATTCACCATGGTTTTGCCATCAGTCTCCTCCCTCTGTGTGGCCCTTGACCATTTATGAAATCCCACTCTCCAAGGTTGACAGACTGGAGAGAGTTCGGTTCATAAAAAATATGTCTTGGTCTCCCTTGGCCTTGGAGAGTGCAGTCCATTCTCCTTGTGGTTGAGGAGGTGTGCTACTAAAAGCATGAGGAGTTAAAAGGCCATCTCTCAAGCAAAGCAGGGTGCAATTAATGCATTGGAGGGTTGAAGAGAAAGCTCTCTTGTAACAACCTGTGAGACATCTCCAGTTCTGGTAATTGGTAATGTTATCGCAATTAAAAGGCCAAAACACAACGCTGAGATGCACAACTGTAGATATTTCTCTTATCTGTTGGTGGTTGCCAACATCAAGTGGTGGTTCTCGTCTTTGGCAATTAATGATGCCACCGGGGTCTCCCAAACACACTCAGGTATATGCACTCTGCAAAGGGATTGTATCCTCTAGTCCTGAAACAGAACTTTCTGCCACCAGATAAGGGCCTTCTCACCACTCACATCCTTCCACTCAATACTTTTGCAATACCTGGTTGGTATTAGGACCAATGGCTCTGCAATATTCTGGTTGACATCATAAACATTTTGCACAGGGTACAATGTGTGGTCTGCACCAACACCAGTCACAAATGGCATGCCCCAGGGTTTGTTGTTGGGACCATTAATATTCATTATATACATCCTCCCCCTTGGTAACATTCTCTCTCAATTTGGAATCATTATCCAGCTCCACTGGCTTCCATTTCAACAAAGGATACAAAACCCTACTATTTACCCTTCAAAGCCCTCCATAACTTGGCTGAAGCATCATCGGCAAGATGCCCCTCAAAGAACGGCCCCCTATAGATGTTGAATTTACTAATCTCTTTGGATAAAAGCATCAGCTTAATGACATGTAATATAAAATGTAACGTGACAGGCATCCAGTTTTCTAGCAGGTAGACATCAGTGTCACACTAACCTGTGTCATCCCCCCTACCTAATCAGCTCCGAAAGTGGAATAATATTCCCATCAAGTTTGGCGAAAATCCATTCTTACGTTTTATACACAGACAGGGGAGCAAACAGCGCCCAATATTGTTTCACACAAATCAGCAGTGGTTCATTGACATATAAAGGAACACACCCACAAACAGGCTACTCTGACCAGGTTTTGAGAAGGGTGTTGTGGTACTTCATCCTTTTGGTATTTTGACAATAAATACAAATGTTTTATTAAAGGGATAAAGGAAAAACGAGCTCATTTACTCCATGTTTAAGCTTAAATTTGCGCTGATATATTCGAACAAGGTGCATTCAGGGACCGTCCTAAATGCTATTGTCTACTATAATAGCCCCTTCTGGTGGACTGTTGGGCTTAAATCACGGTGGAAATGACCTTGTTTTGAGGCCATTTGAATGTAGAAACTATTCTCCAGCCAGACATTGTCATGTGGTCTGCAATGGAGAAATGCATCTTAATCATCAAGCTGACCTTCCCTTGGGAAGAGGGCATGATAGCAGCCTATGAAAGGAAACACCTTAAGTACTCTGAACTTGCAGCAGAGTGCCGAGAGGCTGGCTGGAAAAGGACACGATCGTCCCAGTGACTGTTGGGTGTCGGGGCTTTGTCTGCGGCAGAAAAAGCTAGCTACTGGCTAAGGGCTCAGGAGGAACATGTAATGGAATTCCCTATGGGCATTCCTAATTCTGTGTTTAAAAAAACTTACACCTTTTGTGAGGCCACCATAATTCATTTTGATTCCACTAACTCTTCTGTCCTGGCCCTGAGCTGGACAGAAGAGTTAGACAGTTGGAAATTCATCAGTGTGCTGCTGTACCAGTGTTGCATGTGTTAACATTTAAGTTTTAAAATAAAAATGGTACTGAGTAGTACAATTAATTATACCCATCTTGCACTGCCAGCTCTCTGAGTGGTTCTCAACCTTTTTTCAGTGTACCCCATGTGAAATATTTTTCAACCAAGTACCCCATAACCATCGCAAAGTATTTTTGGTTGAAAATAAGATTTAATACACAGCGCTGTGCCATCAGTGTCTGATTTATTAAACACTTATAGGAGTACCTTCACGTACCCCCAGGGGTACTAGTACCCCCATTTGAGAACCACTGCTCTAGAGTAGGTTACATTTTTCCTGAGGAAGAAATTGAATGCTTAACTGCTCCTGATGCAAAATCATTGTGTGGATGAGACAAACATTGGAAAGAAAAAAGAAAGAGAGAAATTGTTTTGTTTACTTGTAATAAAAGGTTATATGTGGTTTTCCATATGGTAACTGCATGGCATTGTTTCAGAAACACTGCCATGCTGCTATCTATCCCGACACAGCAGGAGAAAGGACTCAACATCAGACACATGCTATGTTTATCTTAATCGACTTAAAACCTCAAGTAACTGTACTACTTACTTTCTATAAGTAGACAAAATAAGTCAGAATTAGCAATGTTAATTCAAATCAACCAGTACAGAAGCGTCAAAACATAAGTATCATTCATGGACTATGTTTTTAGATGACTATAAAGTGCTGCTTTGTGAAATTCAAATTGACAAAGCTGCTTATGAACATGTGACCTTTTCACAACACAATACTCTTAATTATCCACATGATGACGCAACGAAACTTTCAGTTTGGACAACAAACAAATCACTATGACGAACAAACACAGACCACTATTTATTTATGCTTGAAGGAGCATCACATGAAACACAGCTGATTGACTGCATTTGCTCACAGAGAAGATTTAAGGAATCATGTGTGCAGTTATCTCACAGTTCACATTCCTCTATGTTACATAATCAGGCTGCCTGACTAAACAACTGCGCCTTTCTGCCCCCAAGGCCAGGTCCAGGAAATCACATGTTGCAATACTGAGGGAAAACATTCTGGTGCTTTTACTGGCACTGAGAGATGTCCTCATACAAGCCACTGGGAATACATACTATGTATTGTCTATTCAAAAGAGATGTATTATGATGTGTGTGTGTTGTCTGTGTTAAGCAGGACAGCAGGAAAGTGGGCAAGAAATTGAAATGAATCCATTACCAAATACTGACTCTTTCCTATAGCTATATGGAATAAAACCTGCCTCGCTGTTCTCCCCTTTTCATGACACATTCCAAAAAAATTGTTAAAACCATTGTCATTAACTTTTTCCCCATAGTATTTTATTGGTACCCGAATCAGACAACTTATCAACGCTATTTGTAATGAGTTACCACAAAATTTACCAAGCTAGTTTGGACTGAACCAATATTCTCTTCACATGAATAATTTGAGGATCTTGGGCTTGAGGAACTGCATCTTGCTGGTGTCCATCAATGTCACACTCTCCTGGGCTCCCAAGAGGGACTGGTGGGCGTCATCAAACAGCTCCTTCCCAATGGCTACCTGGACTCTGTCCCGCCATGCACTCAGTTTGGGTCTGCCCTCAAACACATCCAGGCCTGATCCAACAGGCTGTCAGTGGAACAAAGGAGGGTAGAGAGGGGACCATTAATGTAAAAAGAGCCAACTCTTGAGCCACCTCCTCTGACTACTAACCCCTATGATAGGTGACACAAACACAAAACATATACTTTTGTTTCAGTCACAAAGCTCTCATCAACCTAGATCAGCAACTGTATTCTGCGCACTAACATCTCCATTTCCAGCTTGGGGACAAGGAACTAAACAGATAAGTCACTTCAGCACAAATTAAAAACCAACAGCACAAATATGCTGTGATCTCAAACGCTATTTAGAACTGTTGTGTTGTAATGGGGTTGTTGTCTGTGTGTTTTAGCAGCCAGCTGTTGTTGTTCCCTCTTCCTACTATTGTGTAGTGGCACATTTAGCATTTAGTGGAATAGTGCGGGACCGTACCTGCTTACTTTCACCACAGCTATTACTCTTATAGCATGACTGGATACAACTGGAAATTTGGTGCAACACAGCAGTGTTTTCCATATAGTTTTCTTCCATATCTATCCGATTATTGTTTTATAGTTGTTGTTCTAACCGGTCAATTTTGACTAGGATGTTTTAATTAAGCTGATGGATTTTTCTGCTCCCAAGTGGACAGAGTTAGTCACTGCTTGGATTTTTAAAGACATTTTAAATATTGTTTTTGTCTTGCTGGTAAAATGAAAAGGTATATTATCACTTGCACAGAAATTTCAGACAACAAAAGACATCTAAAACAGTGTTGATATTCAAACTGATTGGCAGTAACGTAAATGACCATGGCCCTTCATCAGTCCTCTGGACTTGGACAATTTTGGAAGTTTACCTGCATAACCTCCACGATGGCAACCAGATCAGCCAATGAGATGTTATCTCCTGCAATGAATGGCTTGTCCTGGATAAACTTTTCCTCCAGGAGTTTCAAGGATCCATTTAAGTCCTCCAAGGCTGAATCCAACTTGTCCTGCGGGACATCCACGCCCAGAACCTTGGGAATCAAAAGCTACAGCACAAACATAAATATCTCTATGGAATTACCTGCAAGAGCTGATTAAATAAAATATTCAACTTGTTGTTAATAGTTCAATTTTGAGCATTTTTCTCCATTTACCCTTACCAGTAAAGGCAGAAGTCCGCCCACATTGGGTCCGATTTTGCTAGAAGTTTCTTTCAGTTAATAAGGGACTTTTTCTCTCCACAGTTGCCTAAGTTGGTTTCTCTATAATTTTAAGGTCTCGACCTAACTATGTAAAGTGCCTTGAGATAATGCATGTTATGATTGGGCACTATACAAATAAAATTGAATTCAACACATTACTTTTCCTTTAGTCTAGACATTTTTCTTTCATTGAGCACAAGTTAAATGCATGATGGCACACAATGGTCAATGGTTAGTGACTATTAATTGTAGACTACTTTTCACGATCCATTGTGGGATACAATGAGTCCACTATACTGAGTATTAAAATGTTCAAATTATGCATTCAGACAGCACTAAAAAAGTGCAGACTCACTATATAGTGTACTTTATCATGAGTAGAGAAAGATCTTTGAGCCTGCGACTTCACTACACAGTGCTTACATGTGTAGCACTTTTTCTATGAGAACAGCACAGATGTCAGGGGCAATTTGGGGTTTGTGCATTGGGGTAGAATTGGATCACTGTCGACTGAAGTGTTGTGGAGATAGAGCCTCATTTTCAGAATGTTTTCAGAAAGCAGGGATTACAGTTAAGACCACACTAATGGTGTGGGAAAAGAAAAAGACACAATACAAGATACCTTTTTGAAAACCACAACAGAGCTTGTTTCCAGTAAGAGGGTATCATTCTATTTCATTGTGTTGGGATCGGTGACAGTGAATAGTGAAACAAATGCCCAGATATACTATAAAAGGAAATGTGAAGCAAGTGAAATCTAGAGCTGCTAATGGAGCACTGCCCTCATATACTTCCTCCAGCTGACCTCACTTCTTCAAAGCTGGAGGAAAAAGCTCACACATAGGCGTAAGTGACCATACCCGGAGCCAGAACATCTTGGATCCATGCAGACGGATAGCTGTGTGCTGCCATGACAGATACTCGTTGATGCAAGCGCGTTGGTAGAGGTCAGCTGGGTACCAGAAATCCGGAGTCTTAAACTTCTCTGCCAGATACAGCAGGATGGCAATGCTGCAGAGGCAAACACCACTAGTGAGCACCACACAGGACTCAAATGCAGGACATACTACCAATAAATGATTGATTTATCACCTCTCAGCCAGGCAGAAGTCTCCATCTCGCAGAGCAGGAAGTTTTCTTATAAGGTTGATCTTCCCAAATTCTTCTCCATACTGCTCGCCTGAAAGAAATTTCAGTCAGAATGGTTTTCTGAAGACAAAATCTTGAAAAGTCTCTTGCATTTAGAGCACTGATATCTAAAAGGTTCAGACGATATAACATTATATTTTCATTATAGTATAAACTGACACTTTCTATGCACTTTCTCATCCAGCGGGCTGGCTACATAAGAGTTTCTATGGCCTGTGAAGTCATTTACCGCGGATCAAAGTAGAAGGAAGTTAACAAGTTGACGATCTTTTTTTTTATCCAAAAAGTAGTGTAGCTTCTGTTCAACTTCTCGGGTCTGGATCTGGGTGTGGATATTCGTCGTGTCTGTGTGTGAACATGAACTTACCTTCCATCAGAGACACCTTCTTGAACTCAAAGGGAATGTTGTTCTTTGAGGCGAATATGTAGACGGAGCGGCAGGGCTGAGAGAAGAGGTCCAGGTACAGCTCCATGGCAATGACTGCTGCAGTACACTGTGTCCTCTACTCTCTGTCTGACACGCTGCTCCCAGGACACTATGGCAAGTCATCCTGGACAAATGCATCATTCACGTCATGTTAAAAAAAACGACGTGCAATTGTTTTTATAAAACGGCGTATAAAGTGGCCTCCTAGCGGAATAAACCCGGCTTTTTACTTTTTAGGACGAGTGACGAATTTGGTCCAGGTTGGCTTGCCATAGGATACACAGTGTAAAACACGATTGAAGAATTGTTGGTTTAACTTTAATCATAATAAAGACATGAAGAATGTGCTTTTTCACACTAGTCAAACATCGCTCCCGAAACCGAACAACATCCGTTGGTAACCCTTCACAATAAAAGTCCCAAACAGCTACGCCTATGATGACTAAATAAAAGCTTTTATAAATTACTTTTATATAGCCAAACGTTACACTATAAAAGTTAACGGGATATAGTTGATGATATAATAAATCTTGAAGTGTGTTAGCTATATTATTAGCTATATATTAACTATGTATTGCTTGTTGTGTGTCTTTTTCATGGAAACCGTGAAACCCTGATATTTCCTCTGACAATAATCGTGGCACCAAAATTTCATATGTGACATCACTAGTGCAGAGTGAAGTTAAAAATCCTTTGCGTTCAGCCTAGCTTGAGTAATTGACTCAGCTGGGGGAATTTTTTCATACATAAACTTGTCTCCTTTCAAATTTCAAAGGTCTGTTAAGCAAAGGACACAATCTTCAGACCCAAATTCACAACTTTTTCCAATAAAAGCAGAAAATAAGTATTGTAGAAAAAAAAATTATGTTGTGCTTTTATTTTGTCGTTTACTTACTAAGGAAGAAGGGATTGTATGAATGTTGCTGCCATGAGATTATCAACATAGTATATCTGTAGCTGTAGTTTATCCAAAGAGGCAGAAGACGACACATTCAACTCAGTCCGCAAAATGAAGAACACACTGCCCAACTTCCAATGACTGCTACACAGCGCTGGTCGCTTGTTTATTACATTTTTATCAATAATCCATGTATTGCACGTCCAAATTAAATTAAACTGCATTACAATTTGAAACTGCTCTTTCTCTGACCTAGCAGTTAGCATGATATGGTTCCACATACAGACAGACAAAACTTTGTGGAGTGAATAGTTTAGTAAAACTGATAATATAGTCTTACAGAACAGTGTTAAAAGGTCTTGATCTTTCAACAGCCAATCCTAAATCAATGTTTTCTGTAATAGATGGTGTTTATATTTATCTTCTCTTTGCAGACAATACTTGTGCGAGACCCTAAGCGTCCGAAAGTTGGTCGGACTACCACTTATAAGCCTTCCATTTTCATCGTCTTCTCTGCGATCCGAGGGCCTCACTAAACCATAAAATTGGTAGTAGCGATGGGCGGTGTGTACAAAGGTCAGGGACTGAATCAACGTGAGCACATTCCCCATCCATTTATTCCTTGTTAAATATTACCCAGGTGCTCAAGCAGGACCTCGGTTGGGTTCAGTCTTTATTATTCCATCTGAAAGTTGGCTTGCAGCAAAACTAGACTAGTGTCCAGTGATTTCTCTCTGTACCAGCACTGTGCAGGTTGTCAACAAAGAGGAAAACTATAATATCTTGCCTGTGTATAAGTTTTTTCGTTTTGTCGAGTTATCAAAAGAAACATAGTCCTAAAAAAATTATTTTCACATTTTACTTTCGTACTTAAGTACATTTCAGAGCCTGTTCTTTCTTACTTTTACTTAAGTAAAGTAGTTGAATCAGTACTTTTACTTTTACCAAAGTCTTTTTTTACACAAATCTGTACTTCTACTTAAGTAATGAATGTGAGTACTTTTCTGTTTATGGAAATTATCAAGGCTGACTAATAGTTTGTTGGTGTGCTAATCACAAATACCTGACTAAAAGCCAAAATGCCTTTATCGTTTCACATCATTCACATTTTAGGTTCCACAGTTCTGCTAGTATCCTTTATTATTCAAGTCTTTAGCTTTCAAAGAATAAATAATCAGTGGGTCAAAGTAAATCCCACTTAAATAAAAGCACATTCTTAGCAAAGAAGTTCAAATTTTACTGTAATTCATGTAAATATGTGGATTCAGCTTCATTGCAATAAAGCAAAAGTACAAAAGGTTGCATGATGAAGTTCGTGATGATGATTTAAGCCCTGTGCTCTCTCTTTATTTTCTCTAGAACTTCACACTGCTACAACAGGGTGCTCGGAGCACTCAGAGGAGGAAATAGAAAGCTGGGGACTTTTCTTGCAGAGAGGAGAAATTGAGTTGAGTAGAGGAGTGAAACCTCTTGCTCCATGTCTTTACTCTCTGCTTTGTAAATAATCCGACATGGTGGTATAGAACACTGGGTCGAAGGTGGAAAAACTCACATCTGAGGTCTTTTGTATCTCAGTCTTCTCTTTGCTCCTGTTAAAATGAGGGCTTATGTAATGTCGTTATATGCATGTCATTAAATTTACTAATAATGTCATTATGTCTTAGCTCTGTGAATAAATTGTACAAGTACAACTAATACAATACTAATACTAATATGTAGTCATGCCGGTCTTATATAATTATTTATAAACAATCTATCAAGCCAACATGGCCTTGTTGATTATATTTTTTATTGTCAACAAGGATAATTTAAAGCAAAGCATGTTACGTATGTGTAAAGTAACGAATTACATTTACTCACATTACTGTAATTGAGTAGTTTTTTGTGTGCTTTGTAATTTGTTGAGTAGTTTTTGAAATGGGTAATTTTACTTTTACTTAAGCAGATTTTGACTGAAGTATTGTACTTCGCTACCTTGGAAATTACATCCGTTACTGAGTAAAAAAAAACGTAGTTCAAGGCGCAAGGCAATTCTCACTGCAGTGGTAGACAGTGTTGTGCATGAACGAGTTCAAAAGAACGCGTTCATTCCAACAGCGATGCACACCTGCCAGTAGCGATATTTTCCGTATCTTTCAAAATAAAATAAATGTATCAAAACTTTGATTTGTTGTGCCTTTTGTTTGCAGGGTATGAATAAATAAACAGGCAAAATTGGCAATAATAAAAAATATATATATTTTAGTAATTATTACATATGAAGTACGGTTTAAGGCAAGGGGTAGTGATGGATAAAGTTTTCTTTAAAAAAACAAGTTAAGTCTTTCATTCTCACTTTCCACCTTAAAACTATGAAATGAACTGAACTATGAACTAGTTCAGAATTTAAATGGTGAACTATGAACGTAAACTATTCATGTTTACTTGTATGAACTGAACTTTGAACTAGTTTATGAGAGCTGTGAACTTGCACAACACTGGTGGTAGATGCTGCATAGAGTGGATGATGGAGTCAATGCAAGCCGCCGATGCCAGGTCATGAGAGCTAGAGAAGGATGATATTGCGGACTACCAATAAGCTGCGGACGACCAACAAGCGGAAGCATCGAACTTGCAGATGAAGAAAACACGTGGCCTGATCTCATTAAGCAGTTTGCCTTCAAACGCAAAAGAGGCAACAGCTATATAATGCTCAAACTCAACAAGATGTTTGTAGACTAGTGCTCTAAAGTTGGACCAAAGTTTAACCAAAAGTTTAAATATACATTAGGACAGCGTCATTTTAACTTTTTATTTTAGCTGTCATGTGGTTCATGTCTTGACATGTCCTCCCAAAAGTTCTTAAATTTTGTGTTGACATGTTAAATCTTTGACATGTTTAATGGCGCTGCACTTATTTTTGTTAAGATTCTCCTATAATTAAAAATAACTGTTTTGGATCGGATTTATGACCCCTTGTCCTTTTTTGCACTGTATAGGAGCGGCCCCCATCAAGTAGTTGGAAGTAACTAAGTAACTTTTACTTAATGTACATTTTAAATGAACTACTTTTTAATTTTACTTGAGTAAATTTTTAGATGGGTACTTTTACTTGTACTTAAGTACATTTCATCAAAGTAATGGTACTTTTACTTGAGCACAATATTTCAGTACTTTTTACACCTCTGCGTAGCACACAGGTAAAACTGCAATCGCATTAACAAAAAAGTTCCTCTTAATCTGGCTTGGTCACACTGACTGAATAAGAGGAATGGTTTAATATTGTTGTGGAGCTGTCTCTCTTAATATTCTCAGATCACATCTTATCATTTTAATCTTCGTTGAACGCCAAGCACTATGGCCTTTCTCCATAACGAAGAGCAGCCACAGTAAGTCTGGTTTCCATCAACAGCCAAGGTGTTTCCAGGTGTTTTTTCACATGTGACAGTATGTATGAATCATGAAATGAATGAATGCTGGATTCCATTTAGCTGCCTCATTGTCTGATCGTTGGTACCAAAAAACAACCAAATATGTCACAAGCATGCAGCGTTGGTGCACATGTGCTGCTGCGCCACTCCAGTAGGTAGAGCTCTGCTCAACCCGCAGAAGAAGCAAAGAAGATTACCCGTTAAGTCTCGCGACATTTGTGAACGCTGCAAGGTCAATTGCATGCATGTGAGCTGCCGGCTTGCCACTGACAGACACCCGGCGGTGACCCGAGTAGATAGACACGTGAGAATAGGACCGCATTTTGCAGAAGTTCACCGGTACGAGCTGCACTAATAAACGCAGGTGGTGTGAGACATGGCCAGAGGAAGCCGCAGCCGCCCCTCAGCTCCAGCTAGGTAACACACCTTCAAGCCGCCTCCAGGGACAAATAACTCAGGCTCACACACTGTACCGCTGCGGCATTCAAGGAAGACCATGTGAGCTGTTATAAGTGAGGCAACACGTCACGTACTGACACGTAACTGAAGTAGTTTATCTGACTGTAATTTATATCAATAGGACTGTTTCATTCACACACAGCTGACGGTGTGTGTAGCGTAATGTGTAATTAGTGTTGCGTCATAAGTCACTGAGACCATGTAAGGTAAGAGGTCCCCGCGGCAAACATGAGGGTGCGCTGGGGATGTCCAAATATCTTTCCTTACATCCATTCCTTGACCCCGACGGAAAACCTCACGAAGTTAAGGAAATATTTAAAGGAGAATCACGGCCCAGAGAGAATCCGAATCCAATATCACAGTGCGAGTTTTTAAACCAACTTCTAGAAGAGAAGATGCATACTATACGGTACTCTGTGGTGTAGGATGTGCGCCTTGTGGGCAAAAACGCTCTTAAATTGTACAGTGTATGCCAATCTTTAGGTTAGGGTTATGTCCTCACAAATCCTAACCTAAACCTAATTCTCTGGTACTCACAACTACAGAAAGTCAAGAATGTGCGTGTGTTGAAAGTGTCGTATATGTTGGCCATATTAAATGTAATATTTTAATACTAAAACTTTACTAGATTAATGGGGAAATCTGGTAAAAATCCTATTAACTGAGGTACATCATGACATAATATTGCTTGTGAGATAGGATTTGATATTTAGGTGACACAGTTAACCAATACTCAGGTGTAATGTTGGTCCTATTGAAGTTAAAGCCACACTGAGTGTGTGGAAGTTAACGTTTCTTCATGAAATGACACCTGTGTCCAACTTGAATGAAGAGGCATGACAGTCGTCTTGCCTGCTTGGCACTGTTTGAATAACTGATCCAGTCACCCCAACAGTCAGTAAATCTTCTATGTAATTTAACAAGTTATTATTTTTCATGAGGAACAGTCATCATCATCATTAGGTTATTTCTCATTCGCCTATGCTAACATCCCTTAACCAATATCACTTCTCATAAACAGGCCTTTTGGGGGTTACCTGTAGCAATTTGAAGAATTCACTGGATACTAACTTGTCCTGGACACATTACCTGATCCATTTTTCACTTCAATAATTATTACAGTATGCTGTTTGATGAATTATTTTATTCTCATTTTCTACATTTCTGAGCTGAGTCGGATATGAGAAGGGGTTGGGTGTCAAAGAGGGAAGAAGGGCTTTCGAAGTTGACACAGCAGATTAGGAATTGTCCCTCTAACCCTCTCAAAAGGTGCTTTCAGACATGAAATTATATGGAGCTTTTTTCCTATCTTTATTCAAGAGTGTGGTCTTTCAGTCTGAGCGCATGACTTGTTGAATTTATGTTCAGATTGTGTAAGACAGATTTGTTGCTGTTGTGAACAACAGAGAATCTCCTCCGCATTGTGCATGTGTGACTGGAAAATTGCAGCGAAATCTCTCCGGATTTAGTCTGCAGGGCATTTCGAACGGCTTAATGTACAATATATATTTTTTGGGGGTTTGTAGCCCAGCTCCATCTTATGCTCCAGCTCCAGCTCATCCGCCTCCTTCCTCCCTGGCCCCGGCTCCTGCTCAGTCCCAGGGACCTGGTATCATGGCCCAGATAGCTACTACAGCTGCAGGGGTGGCCGTAGGCTCGGCTGTGGGCCACGTTGTTGGCAGCGCTCTCACAGGAGCTTTCAGTGGCAGTGGCAGCAGCAGTCAAGAGCCCGCCAAGTCCTCGTACCAGGTGAGGGGTGAGAGGAAAAACAAAGGTTTCAAACTAGTAACTAAAAACTATATGAAAACGTTCTGAAAGTGTATTATGACCCAGAGTGTTGTTTTTTGAGTTGTGACCAGTAGCCCCCTACAGAGGCTGACCTCCATCACCAAAAATGTCTGCTGCTTTTCAGCAGCTCTGTTGGTGCTGATGTGAGACTAACTCAGATGTCTGTCGATACCACTGCAGGACCCTCCCCGGCCTGCTCCAGCCCAGCCAGTCCCCTGTCACTTTGAGGTTAAACAGTTTCTGGAATGTGCCAGTAACCAAACTGACCTGACTTTATGTGAGGGTTTCAACGAGGCACTCAAACAGTGCAAGCACTCCCACGGTGAGTCTGTAGTGAATGATGGCTAAAGCTGCACAACACAATTTCCCCCTGAGACCTTTTACTCTAAAGTGTGCTTTACAGTAAACAGGGTAGCCTAAAAACAAATAAATCTAAGGATGAAACTAATACATAGTCTTCAGAATCTATCTGCAATGCTAAGTCATATATTCAATCCGGCATTGTTTCTGGTAAAATTACATAGAGGTGGCAACACCAGTAGACCCATACACACCTGGTATTAATGTGATTTGTGTGATCCGAAGGATGGATGTTAATACCAGGTGTCAGTCCCTTGAATAACTATCATCCAATTGGGGGCCGGGGGTTCCTGATTCCTCCATCCTGGGAATAGCAGTGATTCAATAAAACAAACATGAATTTAATGTATTTTTCCCTTTTTTCCCTGGTTCTCTCTAGGTGTGACCTCACTGGTGTGAAGGACAGATGTCACCTGCCATGACCAACAGATTTTATTCAAGAGAGATGCCACATAAACAAACCCACCCTAACACATACACACAAACACATCTGAATGCTGCTCCTCAGGCCATCAGCATGGTGGTTCTGTTTGATTTGTTGATTGATGTGAAATGTTTTTACATAATGGATAGTGACCTAGATTTAATAAACAGCTGTTATCTATTTCTGTTAATATGAAGTGTCTGTTTATCAAAATATGTTTGTTTCACTTGAATATGATATCTGAAGATCAGCTTGAGGGAATCTCTTCAAAATTGGTACAAACGTTCAGTTGGACTCAAAGATAAAATTAGATTTTGGCGCCTGGATGTCAAAGGTCAAGGTCAGAGTGACCTTACGTTCTTGTCAATGTGATATTTTAGGACCGCTTGCAGAGAATTTAATTAAATCTGGCACAGTTAACTTCGACTCCATTACGATACTGACGTCATTACGGTAAGCGTGCTGCGTCATTTCCTGTTTTCTTGCTGCTGGTGGTAGCCATATATCTATGGTGGTAGCCGCTCTGTGAATTAGCTCCGCTGCTAAAACACAGCTGTTTCTCTGTAACACTACGGCTAAAATCACCGGTCTGTAGTAAAACACCCACACATAACAACCCATACTCTATCGTGCTTAGTGATTCTGTGTTCTGTTTGAGCTCACCCTCGTAGCTCTATAGCAGCGATGTCTTCTCTCTCCCCCTGTTGCTCCACTGCTCTCTCTTGCTCCGAGTGTCTTATGTTTACTTACTCCTCTGCCTCCCTCAACAGTAGAGGTACTTGTAATAAATGTAGTGTGTATTAAAGAGCCACCAGCTAACGTTTCAAATAGATTCGCTCCACTCAGCGAGGCACCCGCTGATAAACAAACTCTGATTATTGGCGACTCGGTTATGAGAAACGTCAGGTTAGCGACACCAGCGACTATAGTTAATTGTATCCCAGGGGCCAGAGCCGGCGACATCGAATCTAAACTTAAGTTAATGGCTAAAACTAAAAAAGTTAAATACAATAAAATCATAATTCACGTCGGCAGCAACGACTCCCGGCTTCATATGTCGGAGGTCACTTAAGTGAATGTTGAGTCGGTGTGTGCTTTTGCTAAAACGATGTCGGACAAAGTAGTTTTCTCTGGCCCGCTCCCTCATACAACAGGTGACGACATGTTTAGCCGCATGTTATCTTTTAACCGCTGGCTGTCGAGGTGGTGTCCTGTAAACGGTGTGGGCTTTATAGATAATTGGCTAACTTTTTTGAGAAAACCTGGTCTTGTTAGGAGAGACGGCGTTCATCCCACTTGGGATGGAGCAGCTCTATCTAGGAATATTACTCAGTCTATAACATGACAACCCATAGTTGGGACCAGGAAGCAGAGCTGCAGTGCTAAACACTTCTCTGCGCTCCCTCTGGATCAGTCACACAACCCCATAGAGATTGTTTCTGTTCACCGTCCGATTAAATTATTGAAATTAAACAAAAACAGAGCGAGAACTCCACACAAAAATCTAAGACAAATTAAAACAACCTCTGAAACAACACAGGAAACCCAGACTTTTAAATGTGGTCTTTTAAACATTAGATCACTGTCAAAAAAGGCTCTTTTAGTTAATGAAATAGTCTCCGATTACAACATAGATTTATTGTCCCTTACTGAGACGTGGCTGCATCCTGATGAATATGTCAGTCTAAATGAATCTACTCCCCCCAGTCATATAAATTCACAGGTTCCCAGAGAAATTGGGCGAGGAGGTGGAGTTGCTGCCATTTTTAACTCCAGTCTATCAATTAATCCTAAACCTAAACTCAGCTACAAATCATTTGAATGTCTGGTTCTTAGTCTTCCATGCCAATCTAGGAAACACCAACAGCCAATCATATTTGCTGTAGTTTACCGTGCTCCGGTGGCTTATTCTGAATTTTTAAAGGAATTCCCTGAGTTTTTATCAAACTTAGTCCTAAAGACCGATAAAATTATTATTGTTGGTGACTTTAATATTCTTCATGTTGACAATAATAAAGATTGCCTTAGCGTAGCATTTATTTCAATACTAGACTCTATTGGTTTCAGTCAGTGTGTGCACAAACCTACTCATTGTTGTAACCACACACTTGACTTGGTATTATCGTACGGTGTCCGAATTGAAAATTTAACAGTACTTCCGCGCAATCCAGTTCTATCAGACCATAATTTAATAACCTTTGATTTTTCAATAACTGAATATATGCCACTAATAAAAAATTCATTTTCTAGATGTCTACCTGATAGTGCTGTAGCTAAATTTAAGGAAATAATTCCAATTACATTTAAACCCGTATTAGCAGTAGATATAAACAACAAATTCTTTAAAAACCTGAGCTCCATTGAGATCGACCACCTCGTTGATAGCTCTGCAGACTCATTACGATTAACATTAGACTCAATAGCGCCTCTAAAAAAGAAAAATGTCAAACATAGTAAATTAGCTCCGTGGTATAATTCCCAGACAAATGAGTTAAAACAGTTATCAAGAAAACTAGAAAGGAAGTGGCGCTCGGGCAACCATGTTGAAAATCGAATAGACTGGAAGAATAGTGTTAAAGAATATAAAAAGGCTCTCCACAAAGCATGAGCCGCCTACTATTCAAAACTAATAGAAGAGAATAGAAACAACCCCAGGTTTCTCTTCAGCACTGTAGCCAGGCTGACAGAGAGTCACACCTCCCATTATTCCTCGATCCCTAAATAGCAATATCTTTATGACCTTTTTTAATGATAAAATTCAAACTATTAGAAATAAAATCAACCATCTCCTGCCCTCAATTGGCACTAATACCCTCCCAACAACAGAGATCTCAGAAACGGCTGAGAATCCTACCCATTACTTAGATAGCTTCTCTCTGATCACCCGTGATCAGTTTACCAAAATAATCTCAGGTTCTAAACCAACAACCTGTATCTTAGATCCCATTCCTACAAAATGACTTAAAGAAATTCTGCCCCTAATTGATAGTTCGTTACTTAACATTATCAATCTGTCATTATCATCAGGTTATGTACCACAGTCTTTTAAAATAGCTGTAATCAAACCCCTACTCAAAAAACCCACTCTAGACCCAGAGGTTTTAGCCAATTACAGGCCAATATCTAATCTCCCCTTCATGTCTAAAATCTTAGAAAAAGTTGTAGCCAATCAGCTGTGTGAGTTTCTCCAGGAAAATAACATATATGAAGACTTTCAGTCGGGGTTTAGAGCCAGTCATAGTACAGAGACAGCCTTGGCAAAAGTCACTAATGACCTTTTAATAGCCTCAGATCAGGGACTTGTGTCTGTCCTCGTTCTGTTAGATCTCAGTGCAGCATTCGACACAATTGACCATCAAATTTTATTACAAAGACTCAAACAGTTAATTAACATTAATGGAACCGCCCTTAACTGGTTTAAATCGTATTTTTCTGATCGCTCCCAATTCGTGCAAATTAATGATGAGTCATCTGTGCGCACCAAAGTTAACCATGGTGTTCCACAGGGCTCTGTGCTCGGCCCAATTTTATTCTCATTATACAGTGCCTTGCATAAGTATTCACCCCCTTTGGACTTTTCTACATTTTGTCATGGTATAACCACAGATTAAAATTTATTTCATCGTGAGTTTATGTAATGGACCAACACAAAATAGTGCATCATTTGGAAGTGGGGGGAAATATTACATGGATTTCACAATTATTTACAAATAAAAATCTGAAAAGTGTTGAGTGCATATGTATTCACCCCCTTTACTGTGAAACCCCTAACAAAGATCTGGTGCAACCAATTGCATTCACAAGTCACATTTGCAAGTCACATAATTAGTAAATAGGGTCCACCTGTCTGCAATTTAATCTCAGTATAAATACACCTGTTCTGTGACGAACTCAGAGTTTGTTGGAGATCATTACTGAACAAACAGCATCATGAAGACCAAGGAGCTCACCAAACAGGTCAGGGATAAAGTTGTGGAGAAATATGAAGCAGGGTTAGGTTATAAAAAAATATCCAGAGCTTTGAACATCTCTCTGAGCACCATAAAATCCATCATAAGAAAATGGAAAGAATATGGCACAACCGCAAACCTACCAAGAGGAGGCTGTCCACCCAAACTGAAGAGTCGGACAAGGAGAAAATTAATCAGAGAAGCAACCAGGAGGCCCATGGTTACTCTGGAGGAGCTGCAGAGATCCACAGCTGAGGTGGGAGAATCTGTCCACAGGACAACTATTAGTCGTCTACTCCACAAATCTGGCCTTTATGGAAGAGTGGCAAGAAGAAAGCCATTGTTGAAAGGGATCCATAAAAAATCCCGTTTGGAGTTTGCCAGAAGCCATGTGGGAGACACAGCAAACATGTGGAAGAAGGTGCTCTGGTCAGATGAGACCAAAATTGAACTTTTTGGCCTCAATGCAAAACGCTATGTGTGGCGAAAACCCAACACTGCCCATCACCCTGAGCACACCATCCCAACAGTGAAACATGGTGGTGGTAGCATCATGCTGTGGGGATGCTTCTCTTCAGCAGGTACAGGGAAACTGGTCAGAATAGAGGGAAAGATGGATGGAGCCAAATACAGGGAAATCCTTGAAGAAAATCTGATGCAGTCTGCAAAAGACTTGAGACTGGGGCGGAGGTTCATCTTCCAGCAGGACAATGACCCTAAACATACAGCCAGAGCTACAAAGGAATGGTTTGGATTAAAGAATGTTAATGTCTTAAAATGGCCCAGTCAAAGCCCAGACCTCAATCCAATAGAGAATCTATGGCAAGACTTGAAGATTGCGGTTCACAGACGGTCTCCATCCAATCTGACTGAGCTTCATCTTTTTTGCCAAGAAGAATGGACAAACCTTTCCATCTCTAGATGTGCAAAGCTGGTAGAGACATACCCCAAAAGACTTGCAGCTGTAATTGCAGCGAAAGGGGGTTCTACCAAGTATTGACACAGGGGGGTGAATACTTATGCACCCAACAGATGTCAACTTTTTTGTTCTCATTATTGTTTGTGTCACAATAAAATTTATTTTGCACCTCCAAAGTACTATGCATGTTTTGTTGATCAAACGGGAAAAAGTTTATTTAAGTCTATTTGAATTCCAGTTAGTAACAGTACATAATGGGAAAAAGTCCAAGGGGGGTGAATACTTATGCAAGGCACTGTATATGCTTCCACTAGGAAACATTATCAGGACACACTCGGTAAATTTCCACACGTTCCGATGGAGACTCTCCCTGTGTCTGCTGTTTATTAGACATTGCCCCTGGTTGGAATCCCTTTAAGTGAGTATTTTAAACTGTGGTGTTACTTGAGTTAAGGTTTCTTCGTGTACTTTAATGTACTTTTAAAGTAATGCCAAATTAAGGGATCCTGCAGGCTTCATAGCGGGGTCACAGCGTCCGGTTGCATTTTCAAAATAAGAGGTTGACTTAAATAGTAGCATTGAATGCATACACAAATCCACCATCCGAAAGCAGGAAAATATGACTGTCTCATTTCAATAAAAATCAATATAACAAGTAGCGGCAGCAAGTTGGTTAAATCCTGACACGCAAAACGTGTATTTCGAAAATGTCAACCGGAAGAAGTACGGTCCGTTATCGTGTCTCATCCATAGGTTTTATATTGTCGGCCGACATCGTCCTCACACTGAACTGGGAGCGCTGTGAAATATAGAAGAGTGTTTAAGATGCCTTTCATCGAGCTACAAACGAACCTGCCGGTCAGCTCCTTCTCTGAGGACTTCATGATGAAGCTGTGTAGCAGCACTGCAGCTGCTCTGGGAAAACCAGAGGACGTGAGTTGTATTTCCACCTCTGTCCTTTTTATTGGAGAGAGTCCTCACATGCGCGTAGCACTCAATGTTCACGTTGCTTTACAGCGTGTGCCTGACGCCTGTTGCTGATTGCAAACACAATTTTCAGTTCGGGACACGCGATATACCCGTCAATAAAATGCTACAGGGAAGTATACTGGAAATGAACTCCACAGCTAGACAAACACAACCCAGCTTTGTTTAATTTAATTTAATTGTCTCTGTCATTGTGTAGTAAAAACACATGCTATGAGCATAAACGCCATGAAGAAAATAATATATGAACTGAGAGACTAACTAAAATATAATTATGTTTTGTTCATTTTTTGCCACTCCAACTATCCTACTGCCTTACCATAAAGGCACAAATAGAGGCGCAGAAACAATTCAAAGGGCGGCTGGCGGTATACTGCCGCTGAAGTCTGTTGTCAATTCTCCGAATTTTACTCGGAAGTCATGTCTGAAAACGGCTTATGTTGCCGCATACATAGTGAATGAGCCCTTGTTGTTATATTTAATTGGGGTGTATTGCACAAATATGCTTCATTTCAACTTTATTCTTCCTGTCCTCAAAACATCCTGTCATTATGGAGGACCATACATGACTTAAGTGTAAATAAATAAATAAATATTAAATAAATGAATAAATAAAAAAGGAAATAAATAAATAAATACAGAAATAAATAAATACAGAAATGTATAAATAAATGTCTTAAATATATTTCCACATTTATTTATTTCCACATTTCTGTGTCCGTATGCTAATGAGAAAGGCGGGCCTAAGCGCAGTCTCATGCAGGATTGGTCACAGGAGTGTAATGATCCAGCCCTTCTACTTCTGCCTCTCAATGCTGATTAGTGTTCAGAAGCTGTTTGCAGCGTTAGATAGATAGATAGATAGATTACTTTATTCATCCCCGAGGGGAAATTAAGTCGTCATAGCAGCCGGTACATTTGAATACAATAAAATACAATACAATAGAATAAAATATAAAATATAAAATATTGCGGTAGAAAGAATAAAAACAGAAACACAAGATAAAATAGGTAGATAAGGTGCAGTGGCAGATGATGGTAATAGTACTGATGATATTATGGTAATGTTATTGTTAGACAGTATATCAAAAATAGTACAGTATATATAGTATATAATATATATTTATATATGATAGTAATTATACCAATATAATAGCAGTATATAGTAATAATAGCAGCAACAGTATATATAATAATAATAATAGTAAAATATAATAATAATAACATGTACACATGTATAAATAAAATGTGTATATAGACTTATATATACAAAGAATATACAAAGAGTATGATATAATATATGATATATAGTACGGGTATAAATATAAGTATTTGGCGATACAATAGATAATATAATATACTGTGAGTGTAAGAATATGTAGACAGAGTGTGCAAAAGACAATATTATTGTATAAAATGATGAATTGAGACAGGTATATTTAGATCAGTTCTGTGATGGTGGCTCTGACAGAGGTAGAGGAGTTGTATAGTCTTATTGCGGTTGGGAGGAACGATTTCCTGTATCGTTCCTTAGAGCAGCGGGGTTGAATGAGTCTGTGGCTGAAGCTGCTCCTTAGCTTGTCCAGTGTTTTGTGGAGGGGGTGAGAGGGATTGTCCATGATTGCCAGCAGTTTTGCCAGCATCCTGTCCTCCACCACCTCCTCCAGGGTGACAAGCTTAGAGCCAACCACAGACTCTGCCTTCCTAATCAGTTTTTTCAGTTTGTTGGCGTCCTTAGCCTTGATGCCCGCACCCCAGTTCACACTTAAAATGAACTAGTTGAAGCTCAGAGGGTTAGTTAAGGTTATTTTTTAATGGGAAGATTTAGGTGTCAGTAGTTCTGACTGTAAGCGCCACGTCTTGTGTTCTACTGAGTACAAGGAGCGAGCCGAGAGGAGGAGGAGGAAACAGAACAGCGTCCTGGCACCACGCATCAGGTATGTAAACACAAACTCCTCCACCGCGTTGTTTACCTCCGTTAACGAGGGCTCTGTCCGCACGATAGAATGTTAACTGCTCAAGATGTACAGCAGAGTCGGGGATGTTGTCATTAAGCCATGTTTCAGTGAAAACAAGCACACAGAAATTACTCACTGTCCGATTCGCTGACCTCAGCAGTCTTATATGATCCATTTTATTGTCTAAGGATCGTACGTTGGCCATGGTGATGGATGGTATGGCTGGGCGAGTCGGGCTAGCCGCTAGCCTAGCTCGGATACCTCCGCGCTTGCCCCTCTTCTGCTTCCTTGCACACCGTTTCCGACGTCTCTTTATCGGGGCTGTAGTCACAGTCGGGTCCGGTGTAATCACGGGCTGGCGGAGTTATCCGAGCTCCTTGATGGTTGTCTCTGTTGTAGTATCCAACACGTTGTTAATCTTGCAGATGTCTAACAGAGCCTGTTGACTGTACTTGTAATCCGACGCAGACAGACGAACACGACAAACTTTCAGATAAACACTTATTCAATAAACAAAACACCGCGTTTTCGGGAGCGTGATGACCCTTTTCTCATTTGGAAATTATATTTTTTGCTATTTATTACTGAATATTTTTGGTGAATGAGATCCTTGTCTGTTTATTAATCATACCTCTTTGATTTGATTGTTGATTTGAATAATTCAATTGAATATATATTGATCAACAGAATTGATTGTGATTTACATTTTTGTTGCGGTCTGTTGTACTTAAGTAAATAAGCTATCCTGGTTTAATCTCTTACGAGGATATATCAAAATTTTGACAGATGAAGAAGCCCTGTCTGGCGCCCAAATATTTTCATTTTTCAATTTAGCAAAACAACGCTATAACTTGACCTTTTGCCATCGTACGGTGTCAAAATTGAACATCTGATAGTACTTCCACATGAACCGATTCTGTCAGACCATAATTTAATAACCTTAGGTTTCTCATTATCAGACTACACACCATCAATGAAAAACAAATTTTCTAGATGTGTACCTGATAGTGCTGTAGCTAAATTTAAGGAAATAATTCCTATTATATTTAATCCCTTACTGTCCGTTGACATAACCGCGAATTCTTTAAAAACCCTAGCTCCACTGAGATTGACCATCTTCTCGATAGCCCTGTAAACTCATTACGATTCAAATTAAACTCTGTAGTGCCTCTATAAAAGAAGCATCGAAAACATAGTAAATTAGCTCCCTGTATAATTCCAACACACATGAATTAAAACAAGTGTCAAGAAAACTAGAAAGGAAGTGGAGCTCCAACAACTGTGTTGAATATCTCCTAGCATGGAAGAATAGTGTTAAAGCATATAAGAAGGCCCTCAACAAAGCTAGAGCTACTACTCCACACCATTAGAAGAAAATTAAAACAAACCCAAGGTTTCTCTACAGCACTGTAGCCAGGCTGACAGAGAGTCACAGCTCCATCGAACCCAGTATTCCTCCATGCCTGAATAGCAATATCTTAATCACCTTCTTAAATTATAAAATGTTTAACTATTAGATATAAAATACCATCTCTAGCCCCTAACCCTAAATTTATCTACAGCACTTTCAGGTAGACATCTAGAAAAGGATATATTTTTTAAAGAGCTCATAGTACCATATCACCACACTAGAGCACTGCAATCCCTGAGTTCAGGCTTAATTGTTGTCCATAATGTATCTAAAAGCAGAGTAGGAGCCAGAGCTTTTAGCTATCTAGCTTGTCTCCTGTGAAATCATCTCCCAGTTTCAGTTTGGGAGGCAGACACCATCTGTACATTTAAGAGTAGGATTAAAACCTTTCTTTACAATAAATCTTAAAGTTTGAGCTAGTCCAGGCTAATCTTAGACCTGCTCTTAGATGTACAATGTGGCCACCACATGGAGCTTCTCTTTCCAGCTTCTCCTTCCTCTTCAAGTTCCTTAAAACGGCAAATAATCAACGGCTTGATAAATAATATGTCTACTCAGATACTTTACCATTACTCACAATAATTTACCTTCCATTATGCTTTTTTTTGTGAAAAAACATGCCCCAACAGGCGCGCGACCGGGAGGGGGAAATGTGAGAAGGAACTAATGTTTTGACGTCCGCATCTTTTTAACGGTGGAACAATAAACAAATCGTTCTTTCGCCGCAGCCAGGGGTCGGCGCCCGCGGCTCTGCAGCGGCGCCCTGTAGCTACAGTGTAGTGTATGTCGGGAATATTTTTCGCGAACAGTGAACTCAAGTTCACATTAATTTGTTGAATCATCATCGTATCAGGCCAGCATGAAATACCAGGAGCAGCAAATGTTTGTGTGTTTCCGCAGACAGCACACACACTCAGGCCCCGAGCCTCCGCCCCCACTCATTCGCTCAGAGAGACACACAGTCAATCAATCAATCAAATTTGATTTGTATAGCCCATATTCACAAATCACAATTCATCTCATTGTGCTTTAACAGGGTGTGACATCCTCTGTCCTTAACCCTCAGCAAGAGTAAGGAAAAACTACTAAAAACCCTTTTAACAGGTAAAAATACGTAGAAACCTCAGAGAGAGCCACATGTGAGGGATCCCTCTCCCAGGACGGACAGAAGTGCAATAGATGCCACGTGCAGGAAAACATCATCAAGATTAAAGATTAAAGTCTCTAGCAGCATTTGATGAGGGTAAGCATCCCGAAGGACAACCCCAACATGACATGCCAAGCAGTTCAGCTGCGATCACAGTCCATGGTCAGCAACCAGCAGGACCACGATCCACCATCCAGACCAGAACGCCACTCCAGTCCTCAGTCACCGTCCACCGCCACCCACCACGAGCCGCCGCCGCGGTCCTGGTCCAATGCCCGTACCCGATGCCAATGCGACACAGGGTCCGCCATCACCACCACGATCAGCCCACACAACACAGAATCCGCCACACTGGATCCACCACAGCGACCCCCGGTGCGCGATCAACAAACCGCAATCCATGGTGCGGCCACAGAGGCCCTGGATCTGCGGGTGATACAGCAGAGGGATTCCGGGGAAGGGGGATAGGGATGGAGAAGAGGAAGGAGAAGCTGGAAAGAGAAGCTCCGTGTAACATGTGTCATAAAATAGAACAAGTAACGTTCTACCGCACTAATTAGCTCTAACTATAAGCTTTATCAAAAAGGAAGGTTTTGAGCCTACTCTTAAACGAACAGATTGTGTCTGCCTCCCGAACTGAAAGTGGTAGTTTATTCCACAGCAGAGGAGCTTGATGGCTAAAAGCTCTG
Organism: Pleuronectes platessa; assembly: GCF_947347685.1. Taxonomy (NCBI): domain Eukaryota; kingdom Metazoa; phylum Chordata; class Actinopteri; order Pleuronectiformes; family Pleuronectidae; genus Pleuronectes; species Pleuronectes platessa. Next base: position 30,305,003 of record NC_070628.1, read on the forward strand.
GCTCCTACTCTACTTTTAGAGACTTTAGGGACGACAAGTAGGCCTGAATTCTGGGAGCGGAGTGCTCTAGCGGGTTTATAAGGTACTAACAGCTCTTTAAGGTAAAATGGCACCATATTATTAAGGGCCTTGAAGGTGAGGAGGAGAATTTTAAATTCTATTCTAGATTTAACTGGAAGCCAGTGTAGCGATGCTAATACTGGAGAAATGTGCTCTCTTTTCTTTGTTCTCGTCAGGACACGTGCTGCAGCATTTTGGACAAGCTGTAGAGTCTTTAACTCTACAGTGAGATCAGAGCTCGTTCCCGTGAAGCCGCCGGTCAGTGATAAACACGACACAGTGTTCAAAAACCAAACTGGGGTACGGAGTACGCAAAGTGTTTCAGGGGGTAACTAAAATGAGTTTGACACCCCTGCTCTAGAGGTCTTTGCACAGCCTGCTTCTAATCAATTTTGTAAATACTCATACACACACATTTTTTCTGATGTTCTCAATTACATGTGGCATCGATTGCACTTCTGTCCGTCCTGGTAGAGGGATCACTCACATGTGGCTCTCCCTGAGGTTTCTGAATATTTTTTTTTTGCACATGGTGTAGCTTACAAAGCATCCACATTGGGTTGTGGTTTCATCAGCTCTTTGGAGACGACGTATGAATGTGTGTCTGCAAGCCAACAAGTAAACTACTTTTCAAGCCGATTATTGGTAACATCGTTGTTGTACCTTGTTCTGGAGGAGTGTAGAATAGCCGTTGGTCCTCGGGTCTCAAGCAATGAAGTAAGACTGCACATCGCCTTCCATCTGGCCATGTTTCTCCTCTAGCGTTAATCAGTAGCATGTGGTTATCAAAGATTTTCCACTATGTTTCAAATAGTATTGGCGACTCGCCAATGTAATGAAGAAAGAGTGTTGGACTTGGTAATGAAGCGCTCATCCCTTTTTTCACATTTTGTGTGAGTCAAGCATAGGAGACAAGTGTATGGTTCTTGAACTGTTAAGGGTTTTATTTAGCAACTGCTAACAATGCCGACATGGCTACATGTTTCCCTTACACACACATTCTGCTTCTCTCACATAAACGCTCCTGTACTCTCTACCTACTGTAGCTCCTTCTTCTTTTACTCTCTCTATAGTCTCACAGTGACACTTACTGGTAAGGGATGATACAGCAGTAGTAAATCACAGCATAAGCATTCATATAAAATTGTCATTGTTTAAGAACACAACACTCGCATCATCAGCTCTGAACACAACATGTTTTAGACTGGGTGTAACCCGACAGTATAATGAGACACTTTTAATACAGGTGTAAGAATTGTTTACAGTTGTAAATGCATGTAGGTAAGTAAAGCCACAGACTGAAAGGAAAACACATTTGCACATAACACATGTTAAAGACTAGTTCTGCCAACTAATAGTCCATGTGACGCATCATTTGATTAGAACGCAAGTCAACTCCTATTTTGTTGACTAACCTCACTTGTTTTTGACTTCATCACTTAACTCAGGGTGTCTATACTATACTATAACAAGGTGAGGTAAGAGTTCAGATGTTGATTTAAGGCAGGGGTGTCCAAACTACAGCCCGTGGGCCATCTGCGGCCCGCTATCCATTTTAAATTGGCCCGCCTAAAAAAAACAAAAAACAATTTAGTAACACTTAAATGGCACTTACTTATAGCACTTTGAAATGTTGCTATATTTTTGAAAAAATTGTTCTTTCTTGATTCTTCTTGTTCGGGGTTTGTACCCCCGGGTACCCTTGAATGCATTGATTGTAAATCGCTTTGGATTAAAGCGTCAGCTAAATGAATTTTAATGTAATGGACTGTGGCCCACTGTATTGTATTTCTCAGATAAGACACTAGGTAGCGCCCAACTCACCCCTGACCTGCCAGCTGTCCCTCAGAACGCCGCCACGCCCACCGCCCTGAGCGACGCAATTGAGGCGCACCGTCAACGGTCCGCTCCAGGGCAGGGGGGCGTGGCGGCGTGAGTGGCCCAGACCTTCAGATTTTTTTTGTATGTGGCCTCGGGATAACAAGTTTGGACACCCCTGATTTAAGGCCATGTTGGTTGGCTTTGACACACAAGAGAATTAAAGGGGACATATTATGCCCATTTTACTACAGTTGATATGGCCTTGGGGTCTTAATGAAATGTCTTTAACATTTTTTGGTCAAAATACCACAAGGATCATTTTAAACAGCACCCTTTTTACCCTTAAACAAACACCGACACGGCCCTGGAACAAACACCGACACGTCCACCAGAAGCGAGCCGCTGACATGGAGCCAGCAGCCCGAGGACATCACCCAGCGAGCCCGAGCTGAGGAGGGAGCTGTGGCTCGTAACTTATCCCGAGCGCAGGCTCTGCTTCTCGGCCAGAACTCGGCCTCTCACTCCGCTCCCCGGCTGGTTAGCGTCCCAGCTGGCTAGCTTCCCAGCTTCTCAGCCCCGAGTTGAGGAGGGGGCTGTGGCTTGTAACTTACCCCGACCGCAGGCTCTGCTTCTCGGCCAGAACTCGGCCTCTCACCCCGCTCCCCGGCTATTTAGCGTCCCAGCTGGCTAGCTTCCCAGCTTCTCAGCCCCGAGCTGAGGAGGGGGCTGTGGCTCGTAACTTACCCCGGTCTCCTCCTCCGCCAGATCTCCGCCTCCGGGGGGGGGGGGGGCTATGCCATGTAGACTGACTGTGACGTCAATTCACCCCATTCGACGCACTCTAGCGTATAGTTTCTGACATAGAGGAACCACAACCAATTGCTGGAGTTGTTTTTTTCCAGAGTTTTTGGGACAGTAGACATGCCAGATACCCAAATTAACGTGTAGAAGCACTACAAAAGTGGAATTTTCATAATATGTCCCCTTTAACTCAAACCTCTCATATCTATGTGTAATTTGTGCTCAAGCTCCCATTATGATGGTCTTTGTTATACTGACTCCGCCTCACTAATGTTGTCTTGGTGGTTGTCTTACAGAGGATGAATGTGGTGGTGAAACCTGGGCTGCCAATGCTGATGGCAGGTTCTTGCTCTCCATGCCTGATGCTTTCAGTGTCTGCCATCGGTGTGACAGACTCCGCTGAGAAGAACAAGGAGCACAGTGCCAAGATCTTTGAGTTCCTGACCAGAGAACTTGGTCTGACTGAAGACAGGTGAGCTCTGCCTCCAAACACACTGCACCATCAGGTTATTTTAGAGTAGTAAAAGCACAGTCTGGAGAACAAGGCCTGCTCTTGATCAAACTTTTATTTGATGATATTTTCATTTATTCACAAATTCAAAAGACCTGTTCTCTATAGTTGTATTTCTTGGTTATGTAACAGAGTTGTCTATATGTGGTGAACTCAAATTATTCTTGCATCTCTTATTCTGTATGCAGCACATTTTTAAACAAGCCCTAGCTAAACAAGGCTATTGAAGACAATCAATCCATCTCATCGCAGAGCATACAGTAGTTTAAATATTAGTCAATCAATCTAGCTCGCTGTTGAGAGACGGCTGACAGTATGGCACAGGACAAACTGTTAGTGAGCTGTCACAGCTGACCTGCTAAGTTTCACTTTGTTTGGCCTGGTGTGAAAGCTGTAAGAACTGGATTTAGACTGTCTGAGAATGAGGGTCTCTCAGTCCTCTTGTAATCACATTCTTTCTACGGTCTGGATCGAGTGAACTGAACCAGGTGTAAAAAATATAAAGGACTCCCAGGTGTTTTCCTTTGCATTTTGGGCAATGTTTTTGTAGATATTATCCAAGGCACTGTGCTCATATGCACATCTCAAGTAGTGCCATCTTTTTTTGATCTATTTACGGACAGCATCCTTTCATACCTGCAGAAAATCTGGACAGACAGATAAGTAATGGTCAGGAACACCACAGAAAGGATAGTTCTGACCAGGACGTGAAGTAGACTCGTTTACAGGTTGCTTAGTTTAGTTCTGAAGATGGCTAGTAAAGTAGCCATTCGATTTCTAGACTGGCTGCTGCAGCTGGCCATACTCTGCTGCAAGGCGGACATAGCTCTGGTGAAGTAGGTAATATGCATTGGCCAAAGCAAGGTGACAGGCAGTGTCCAACTTCAAGTGTTCCAATTACATGATACTTGGACTGGGAAAGCCCAGTTGTTGTCCTATTGCTGCAGGGTTAAGGCTGATTCATGCTTCTGCGTCGAAGCAACACAAAATGTGAAAAAAGTGACAGGGTCTGAATATTTGAGTTGCTGGGACTGTTTTTACATGTCTGTTAGGTTCAATCTGAGATATATTTCTTTGTGTGAAAGTACAATTATGGTGAATAGAATTTCAATCCACAAACACAAGAAATTGTTCCTAATAAGCCTTCCTACTGTGTGGACAATGGAAACCACCCCACATATAGCCATCCCCTGACATTGGACAGTGGCTCTCCCTCCTCAAAAATCCCAATTAAATCCCTGATAATAAACATCAGCAGAGAAGACTGTTTGTCCAAATTATAGCATTATGTTGAATTGGCACACATGCGTTCCCTTGACCTTAATCCAGTTGAGCACCTATGGGACATGATGTGTCGGTGCATAGCCTTGAATAAAAATTCGATCAACGTGGGACTTTTTCCAAATGGCTTGAATTCAATTAGAAAACATTATTTGAACGTTATTCTCAACTTGTTTCAGACATTCAATAAAATTAGCTGGTGTCAGCTTAGAACATCAGGTTGTTGTCACTGCACCAGTTCTTCAGGTGTTCGATATCTTCCCTGTACCTTGATTCATCTTTTTCGCTGATGAGCCCCACCACTGTGGTGTCATCAACAAATTTGATGATGATAATGTCCCTGAATCTGGCTGTACAGTCATGTGTTAGCAGTGTGAACAGCAGTGGGCTGAGCACACAGCCCTGCAGGGAACCAGTGCTCAGTGTGATGGAGTCAGAGCTGTTCCTGCCAATCCGGGCTAACCATGGTCTCTCCGTCAGGAAGTACTGAATCCTCCCCCTTGCTTTAGTATTCGATGCTTCAAAACGGGCAAAGAAATTGTTTTTTAAGCCTGTCAGGAAATTAGTCATCATTGTCATCAGTTTTCTGCCTGGTTCTAATGGTCCGTCAGTGCTTGAACACTGTCAGTGCCACATCTGTATGGTTTCCCCTGTGTCGCAGAAGTGGCTGTGTGTTCTGCACATGTAGGCTCTTTTGCTTCCTTGATCCCATGAGAAAGCGCATACCGAGCTGAGTATAGTGCACCGCTGTCCCCCGACCTGTAGCCTGCATTACAATAGGCTAAAGGTACCTCATAGGCACCTCAGATGTCAACCTCAGATGTCATGATAGGGGGCTTGTCAGCCTTCTGCCAGTTATGTGTGAATAATCCATAGTGTCGGTCATACATCTATTTTTGCAGGTTAAAAGCAGTTTGTTTGGAAGCATCCCTTGTTTTTCATATCCTGCCCGAAACTGAGGTTTTATGTAATTCAGTTTGAGTAGAGGTCAACCTGCAGGTCATAGTATCTTGTTTCCCACATATTGGCCCAGTGAGGCCTGAAGCCAGACCAGGAAAGTTGGCCACAAGATGGTTAAGGGACTGTATTTATGTAGCATCTTTCTAGTCTTCATGACTAATCAAAGCACCTTGCTGTAAAGTTAAGCCATTCACACACAAATTCATACAGTGCATCTATGTGCAGAACTTTCTCCATCATACATCATTCATACACTGCCAGTACATCTTCAGTAACTTGCCCAAGGACATTTTGAAACAAAGATTAGCTCACATGGCCGTAACTGGTAACGTAGTTTGAGTTGTGTTCCGTGTTGTTTCCATGTTTCAGTAAATGTTTGACAGTCTGCTCTCATTGACAGGATTGTAATTCAGTTCCACGCGCTGCAGCCTCACCAGGTCGGGAAGAAGGGAACCCTGATGAGCTTCTTGTGAAGGATGTTGTTGTTTCTGACACCGGTCACGATCTCAGTCCTAGCAACAGACGAAGTAGACAAACAAAATCAGTTTCAATCTCACAGTAAAGTAACGATTGTCACTTTAAAGGCCCTTACTGTATTTTCCTTTAATATCAAGGTCTACTATCAAACAGGATACTGAGAAGTTCTCTTTTGAATTATTTAAAGATTAACATTGACTTACAAATGACTTGTATAACAAAGTGTTAAAGAAGACAGTACTAGAAGTTCTGGGAATAAATGTCATAATTTTCAACAAAATCATTTTGAGAAAACAGAACTACATTGTTTTTTCTTTTTTTAATGCTCAGAATATTGACTTTAATGTTTGTGATAATACATAAAGTAATTTAGCCTGATCAACTGTTCAGAGGTTTAGAAACAGAAAATATATTTTCATTAAAAAAACATGGAGATTAACTGGATTCTGAACTCTGTGTCTCTTTGTGTATCTTGTGGCTTCTAGGAATGAAAACATGTATGAAATTGCTGTCAGACTGATTTCCCAAATTGATTAAATTTCAATCCACAAGTTTTCGATTGTAGTTAAACTAGATTCGTTTGTAACTTTTGAGTGAATCAAACCAACACAAAATAAACTTCAGTGATGTTCAGATCCTAATAACTTCTGATTAGTGATGGTATTTATTGGTAACATGTGAAGTGAGCGTGTAACCAATAAACAGAATTTACTCGGGTTGTGATAGCAGTTTACTATCGATCCAGTTTTATTTAACATTTACTGAACTGAAATGCATCTTACTTGATCACAATGTAGGTCAGGAACAACATAAAACAGTAAACCTTAAATCACATGGAAATGTGATTCAATTAGAATAAGAAAAAAATAAAACAATATATATTTCCCCTTTTTAGGCAGTTAACCAAATACTTAAATGTCTGAACAACACCCTGTTATTCAGTACAAAAATACCTGAAGGAATGTTACTCGTCCTCTTTAATTAAATGTCTCTTTCTCAGTCCATGAAAACAAAATGAATACCGAACGGTCTTCTTATAGAACATAGAACAAATCTTGAAGTGTCCTTATATTGTCTTTAGCAACAAAAAAAAATAACAAAATAAAGTAAAGTGCTGGCCAGCAATAATATTATAGAGCTCTATATGTGTGTGGTGGTTTAGTAGTTTTGCCTGCAATCCTCAGGATATTCAGAAGATGACGACGGCTCCTCACGAGCTCACGAGCCACAGGAAAGCACTCAGGAAACAGCGGCAGCGTCTCGTCAATGTTCATTCACTCGGCGGAGTTCCTTGCAAACGGTCTTCTTGTGGATAAACGTTGCCGACGGACTTCCGGATATTATCATAAGAAAACCGAGTACGGTAAATATTTCACTTAAAAATACTTTTAACAAGTTAAACTCCAAAATTAAACAGCAGGAGAATCACAGCTTGACCACACGTTGCTTGCAGGCATTGAAGAAGAGATCTACCCACGAAAACTTCGTCTCCACGGTAACAATAACACACACCGTAAAACAGCAGTCGTAAAGCTGCCGCAACATAAAGTGGTCGTAACCCTTAAAGAGACACACACCAAAAACAGTGATAATACAGAAAAGCATTAGCTGACTGAAAATATATCTGGGTTACAAGCGCAGATCAGCAGGGGAGTGGGGAGGAAGGGCATGCAGCCGGGCAATACAGCACAATACAAAGTACATGGGCCGCTGCTGCAAAGTGAATTTAGCGGGCATCTGACAATTTCCTGAATACATGCATTGGGGAAATTAATAACTGAATCAACCGACATGAGCAAGATTAAGATAGTTCGGTTATAAATGTCTGTTTCCATACATTTTTGGTTAATTGCCCAGCCCTACTATTACGTCATTTATTCTCTATATTAGATTGCTGCTTTTTCATCAATTAATAAAATCAGTCAGATAAATCTGAACTCTCTTTTTATTTAGAAAGTGCTTTCAAAAAAAGTATTATAGACTTTGACTACAACAGACTTTAACAGTTGATAGAAAATTTACTTGACTAATGATTTTATAAACATGTATCGACTCCTGAGCAATAATAATCAATAGAAATAGCATATCATATCTCTACATACATCAAAAGTTAATGAGACACTTGTTTAACCACATTGAAAATAAATCCAACATTTTACGCGCTGGCAGTTCATCTGCCACACGAGACGTAATTTGAAGCGCACAGCCAGGGCATCAGAGTTAAAGTGACAGGAACGATCCAGATTCTGGATCCAACACCATCAATGCATAACTAGGGTTGTCACGATACCAAATTTATGACTTCGATACTATACCTGCCAAAATATCACGATACCCGATACTTACGATACGATACCACAAATACGATATGATCCTGGTATATTTATCTATGATAGTAATAAATAAAACATCTGTAACGTCTCCTTTTTAACCAGCTTGTTCCTGCCCAGCTTTTTGAACACTTAACAAATGGCATTCATATTAGTATTAGCCTACAGCAAGTTATTAATGAAAACTACATGGTGACATCATAGCATTGATTATACACGGCTATGTAGGCCTATTGTCTGTATCTGACGTATATGACTACATAGTTATTTCTATAAGTATGAGTTACATAATTTTACAGATGTGTGTTTAAAGGGCCATTTCTCCCCTTTATTGAAAAACAACAATGAAAAACATGACACCTGAGCGAGTGAGTGGGGGCGGGGCCCCGGGGCCTGTGTGTGCATGCACTGATTGTGCGCAGGCGCACGCGCATACACAGACCCACACACGACCCCTCCTGTTTTTTTCATGCTGGCCTGATACGATGCTGATTTGACAAATTAACGTGACGTTCCCTCACATTATCATTCAACATATGAACACTGTACAGGGAGCCACTGCAGACCCGCATGCGGCTTCACAACTACGGGTTGCCGACCCCTGGCTACGGCGAAAGAACAACTTGTTTTAATGTTCTGCTGTTAAAGAGATGCGGACGTCAAAACATTAGTTCCGCCTCACATTTTCACATTCTTCGAACTCTCTGAAAAGTTTGGGGTGTCTGTCTGAGAGGTGCTTTGCCATATTTGACATGTTGCCTTCCTTTGCCTGAGTGGATTTGAGGCATGTTTTACAGACCGGTCTCTGTGTGTCGATTGGCTTTCCTTCACAGTCTGCTTCGTATCCGAAGTACTTCCAGATCTCACTTCTGGCATCTTTTTTTTCAACAAGCCGAGGACGGCCGGCAAGAGCTCTAGCACATGAGACCATGTCTCCCCTGAGATCACTCGCTTTGAGTGGGGGCCACCTGTAGCATGTATGAGAGCTGGGCAGCCCCGCCCCTTGCAGTCAATGCGTGCAGGCAGCGTCACAGGGAGCGGAACAGTGAGTGCGCTCTGATTGTGTGCTATTTTAATGAAGTACTGATACAAAAAATATGCAAAATCGTATAGTTTTTAATGTAAGGGTACCGCGGTACCTTTCTAGTACCGATACACCATGCAACATTATGCATAACTAAATAAATGTGTGAAGAGTGACAGAAAAGCATGCACACATACACTCCTGCAGACAGGAGAGATGTTCTTCCCGCAGAAAGATCTAACAATGTTTTAACTTCTTTGAAGACGCGACGCCCTGTCTATGCACGCAGACATGAACATGAATTCTGCAGTTATTTAGAAAGTTCAGTGGGGCAGAGAAGCTGAGTCACGTTAGATATAATAGTGATATTAAGTCATCACCCAGCCCTATGTGATGCATTGACATGCATGGTTTGTTGATATGTGAATCATTATTGAATCGTGAGGCTAGTGAAGATTCATGGTGGCTCTACAACAAATGCATATCTATAGCCATTCACACCTTGACTTGAGGGACCCCATTAACCCACTAGCCGGTGGGGGTTTTAATGACTGTCTGTTTTGCATACCGACTCTCAACACCGGCACTGAAACCTCCATTTAGTCAGTTAGAACTGACAAAGCCTTTTGGATGAGAGGGGAAACTGGGATGAATGAGAACCTTCACAGATATTCTCCTTCTAATGTCCCTCCAGGCCCCTATCTGCAGGTCAGGACCAGGTTCCTGAACAGAGGTAAAGGGACTCAGCAGTGTGTGCAGAAAAGCCAGCATATCAACCATGACCAGGATCCTGATCAGGAGGTCGTTACCACTACCAAGACTGAGGGATCTATTCCACATTCACAAACACCAGAAGCCCATCTTCTCATGGGCATCTGTATGCAGGATCCCTAAAAGTCTGACTTTGACATATAAGCAGACTGAGTTCATCTAAGCTGCCTTGTTTGATATGTTCTACCAGGACTCACCTAAGTTGGTGTGAATTTCAAAAGTCTAAAGGGGGGCTCTCAAACTGATGTCTAAATGTCTAAAACAGTACATGGGGATGTCCAAGCATTTGTTTATTATATTTTAATATGGCATTGTAAACTATTTTACACTGATTGGATGTGAATCACCACAGACATCCAATGACAGATGTGACTTCAAACTATTATGGTTCGATTGTCACTTTTTACTCCAGTTTGGACTGTCCCCATATCAAATTTCCCCTAAGCGATTATCCTGACTAAAATAATTCACAATAACTCGCTTCACATCATACATTCAAAAAAAATTAAACAAAAACATTCTTAACTAGGGCTACGTTGTAGCACTTGCGGGCCCGAGCACCCGCACGTTGAAGCCTGTTGCGGTCGGTGGAGAGAGCGATCGATGACCAAGCGCACATCATCGATCGAGCATGCACTTCTCCACGTTAAATGCGTTTTGCGCTCTGCGGCAGTAGGTTTGCCAGTAGGTGGAGCCATCACTATTATTACGCACAGACATATAGATCTGTTCAAGTAGGCGCTCTGATGTAGCGTGAGAAATTTTGTGTCAATTGGACAATGTTTCCGCAACTTAATTTTCACACTGATCAATAGGTGGCGCTATGATCCTGAACTAATATTCATATATGGAGCTGTTCTATTCAGGATTGTGATCATAGGTCAGTAGTTTGGAGCCGGTTGGATAATGCAGAGTGGATTAACAAAGTACTTCCTGTTTCCTGGCGAATCAGTAGGTGGCGCTATGACACTGAGGAAATATTGACACATAGAGCTGTTCAGGCTTGGACTCTGACCATGTGACAGAAGTTTTGTAGTGATAGGACAATGCACAGTGGAGTTATGATAACATCGTGTCCTTTGGCGAAGGAAAATCCTTCGCCGCACATCAATGTTTACACGGTTTGAGGAAACGTCACAATTCTGACCATGATCTAATGACTTGACTGATCTGATTTGAGCTGTATATTGTAAATCAGCCAGGAGCAGTTCATCAAAGTATAAAACATGTAACTTCCTGTAGCCACCAGGGGGCGCTGTAATTTCAAGTCATAATTTCTGTGTAGATGTCATCAGGATGGCACCCTTGTCTTACATGTCTAGTTTGGACTCGATTGGACAATGTATGTCCGAGATACAGAACCTCGTGTTTTGATGGCGTTTAATCAAACTCAAGACGCCACGCCACGGTCACACGGTGTGACGAAAGGTCAATCTCTTAATCACTTTTTATCTCCATCTTGTTGTGATGGCACTGATCTTAATTTGAAGTTAATCTGATGAAAGCCCTGGGACAAGTGCATCAAGTAAAAATGTGGAATATGGAAAAAAAATGGCCACTTAATCCAAAATGGCGGCCTCCCTGTTTGGTCAAGCATACCTATCCAAGATATTTTTTTGTTTGTTATGAAACGACACATGTCCCGATAGATTTGTATAAATGTCGGCCATCGTAGTGCCGGGGTTGCCCTATAGGGGGCGCTGGTCAGTTTTTTTGCCACGCCCATTTCTTAAAACCATATGAATATCTTCAGGGGGGGGCTGTTGTTACACACATGTAGTTTGAGAGAGATAGAACCATGAACACTGAAGTTACAGCAATTTCGTGTTTCACGGCGAGTTGATGAACTTTAATGCCACGCCATTCATATGGCGTTTGACGAAAAGTCACGGTAATCTTATGTCTTCATTGTCAATGTCTTGGGACCCATTTGATACAGTTTGACATGGTTGAGGTCAGTGGATGAGGAGAAATTCATCCAAGTGTAAGACAAGCAAAAAACAAGACATTTCCTGTTGCCACCAGGGGGCGCTGCGGTTTTAAGTCATCATTTATGCATAGATGTCATCAGGCGGGGACTGTTGTCTTACATGTCTAGTTTGGACTTGATTGGAACATGTATGTCCGAGATACAGATGCCCGTGTTTTGATGGCGTGTAACCAATTTTTAACGCCATGCCACGGTCACACGGTGTGATAAAAAAAAAATCCCTCAATTATTTTTTATCTCCATCTTGTTGTGATGACACTCATCTGAATTTGAAGTTGATCTGATGAAAGCCCTGGGACAAGTACGTAAAAGTAAAAATGTGGGATATTGCCAAAATGGCCACTAAAAGCAAAATGGCGGACTTCCTGTTGCGTTTTTCATAATGCTCCATGAGACTTTTTTTCATGACTGGTCACGATACACCTATATCCAGATTTTGATGAAAATCCGTTATGTGGAAACCTAGGGGCTGGTTCCAGGGGGCGCTGTAGAGCCATTTTGCCACGCCCAATTCCAATTACTCCAGAATACTAAAATATCCGCAGACCTTGAATTTCCTGCAAAGTTTCATAACTTTTTGAGCATGTCTAGACCCTGAAAAAGCCCCCCAAAGGGAAATAATAATAACTAGGGCTACGTTGTAGCACTTGCGGGCCCGAGCACCCGCACGTTGAAGCCTGTTGCGGTCGGTGGAGAGAGCGATCGATGACCAAGCGCACATCATCGATCGAGCATGCACTTCTCCACGTTGCATGCGTTTTGCGCTCTGCGGCAGTAGGTTTGCCAGTAGGTGGCGCCATCACTATTATTACGCACAGACATATATATATCTGTTCATGTAGGCGCTCTGATGTAGCGTGAGCAATTTTGTGTCAGTTGGACAATGTTAACACAACTTAATTTTCACACTGATCAGTAGGTGGCGCTATGACCCTGAACTAATATTTATATGTGGAGCTGTTCAGATCAGTATTGTGATCATAGGTCAGTAGTTTGGAGCCGGTTGGATAATGCAGAGTGGATTAACAAAGTACTTCCTTTTTCCTGGCGAATCAGTAGGTGGCGCTATGACACTGAGGAAATATTGACACATAGAGCTGTTCAGGCTTGTACTCTTATCATGTGACAGAAGTTTGGTAGTGATAGGACAATGCACAGTGGAGTTATGATAACATCGTGTCCTTTGGCGAAGGAAAATCCTTCGCCGCACATCAATGTTTACACGGTTTGAGGAAACGTCACAATTCTGACCATGATCTAATGACTTGACTGATATGATTTGAGCTGTATATCGTAAATCAGCCAGGAGCAGTTCATCAAAGTATAAAACATGTCACTTCCTGTAGCCACCAGGGGGCGCTGTAATTTCAAGTCATAATTTCTGTGTAGATGTCATCAGGATGGCACACTTGTCTTACATGTCTAGTTTGGACTCGATTGGACAATGTATGTCCGAGATACAGAACCTCGTGTTTTGATGGCGTTTAATCAAACTCAAGACGCCACGCCACGGTCACACGGTGTGACGAAAGGTCAATCTCTTAATCACTTTTTATCTCCATCTTGTTGTGATGGCACTGATCTTAATTTGAAGTTAATCTGATGAAAGCCCTGGGACAAGTGCATCAAGTAAAAATGTGGAATATGGAAAAAAAATGGCCACTTAATCCAAAATGGCGGCCTCCCTGTTTGGTCAAGCATACCTATCCAAGATATTTTTTTGTTTGTTATGAAACGACACATGTCCCGATAGATTTGTATAAATGTCGGCCATCGTAGTGCCGGGGTTGCCCTATAGGGGGCACTGGTCAGTTTTTTTGCCACGCCCATTTCTTAAAACCATATGAATATCTTCAGGGGGGGGCTGTTGTTACACACATGTAGTTTGAGAGAGATAGAATCATGAACACTGAAGTTACAGCAATTTCGTGTTTCACGGCGAGTTGATGAACTTTAATGCCACGCCATTCATATGGCGTTTGACGAAAAGTCACGGTAATCTTATGTCTTCATTGTCAATGTCTTGGGACCCATTTGATACAGTTTGACATGGTTGAGGTCAGTGGATGAGGAGAAATTCATCCAAGTGTAAGACAAGCAAAAAACAAGACATTTCAAGTTGCCACCAGGGGGCGCTGCGGTTTTAAGTCATCATTTATGCATAGATGTCATCAGGCGGGGACTATTGTCTTACATGTCTAGTTTGGACTTGATTGGAACATGTATGTCCGAGATACAGATGCCCGTGTTTTGATGGCGTGTAACCAATTTTTAACGCCATGCCACGGTCACACGGTGTGATAAAAAAAAAATCCCTCAATCATTTTTTATCTCCATCTTGTTGTGATGACACTCATCTGAATTTGAAGTTGATCTGATGAAAGCCCTGGGACAAGTACGTAAAAGTAAAAATGTGGGATATTGCCAAAATGGCCACTAAAAGCAAAATGGCGGACTTCCTGTTGCGTTTTTCATAATGCTCCATGAGACTTTTTTTCATGACTGGTCACGATACACCAGTGTCTAGATTTTGGTGAAAATCGCTTATGTGGAAACCTAAGGGCTGGTTCCAGGGGGCGCTGTTGAGCCGTTTTGCCACGCCCATTTCCAAATACTCCAGATTACGTAAATTTTCACCACTCTCTAATTTACTGGAAAGTTTAAAAACTTTTTGAGCACGTTGAAGCCCTCAAAAAGCCAATTCATTGTTCGGAGAATAATAAGAATAATAATAAGAACTAGGGCTACGTTGTAGCACTAACGGGCCCGAGCACAGGCAATTTCAAGTCTGTTGCGGTCGGGGAAGAGAGAGCGATCGATGACCAAGCGCACGTCTCTGCCTTGCGTGCGTTTTAAGCTCTGCAGCAAGAACAAACGCTTCACTTCCTGTAGCCAGCAGGTGGCGCTAGGATTTTAAGTCATGGTGTCCTTGTAGATGTCATCAGATCGCGACTCTTGTCTTACATGTCTAGTTTGGAGTTGATTGGACCAAATATGTCCAAGATACAGACGCTCGTGTTTTGATGGCATGTGATCAGACTTTGACTCCACGCCATGGTCAGAGTATGGTGTTTTCCTATTTTGTAGCAGGTAAAAATACCAGTTAAATGTCAACAGTTGTCTTTATTGTCGTTCTGTTATTTAATAAATGCAACAAACTATAGTTTTTATATATATTGTATAACTATATATATATATATGTATATATATAACTTTATAACCTGTGTTATCAAATATGTTGTGCGGCTCCAGACAGATTTAAATTGGGGGAAGAGGGGACGAAATGGCTTTTTCAATAGTTACATTTTGTGTCTTGATCAAACCATGGTGTTACACTGACCTCTGGTGCCTTAATATTGGCACTACAGGTGTAATTCAATATTAAGTCACTAGAGAGCAGTGTTGGACCATTAACTACAGACATGGTGTTTTCATTTTGTTTATCAAATTTATAAGCCTCACCACGGTCACACAGATTGATGAAAAGTTTAAATTTTGATAACTTTAGATCTTCATCTTGTTTTGTACACTTGCATCAAATTTTTACGTTGATTTGATGAAGGCCCTACGAGAAGTGAGTCAAACTGTAAGACATAGAAAAACAAGACATTTGCTGTTGCCACCAGGGGACGCTGTGATTTTAAGTCACGATTTCTGTACCGATGTCTTCAGGTCGCGACTCTTGTCTTATGTGTATAGTTTGGACTCGATTGGACAAAATATGTCCAAGATACAGGAGCCTGTGTTTTGATGGCGTTTAATCAAACTTTGAGGCCACACCACGGTCAGACGGTTTTGCTAAAACTTAATCCTTCAATAACTTTAGATCTCCATTTTGTTGTGATGACGATCGTCTAAATTGTAAGTTGATTTGATGAAAGCTGTAGGAGGAGTACTTAAAAGAAAAAATATCGAATATGACCAAAATGGCCACTAAAGTCAAACTGGCGGGCTTCCTGTTGCGTTATTCATAATGCACTGATGGACTTTTTTTTGCATCTAGTCATGATACACAATAGTCTTTGTTTTTTTTGATGATCGGTGAATGCTAAATGAGGGGCTTTTCCGTAGGTGGCGCTATTGAGCGGTTTTGACACACCCGTTCCCAAATACTTCAGAATACGTAAACTTGCGCACATTTCTAATTTACTGTACACTTTAGAAACTTTTTGAGCACGTTAAAGCCCTCAAAAAGCCAATTCACTGAGCGAAGAAAAATAATAATAATAATAATCTTTTCAATTTCAATAGGTCCTCTCACCGATTTCGGTGCTCGGGCCCTAATAATGCCTACAATTTCAATAGGGCCTCTCACCTTTCGGTGCTCGGGCCCTAACTAGGGCTACGTTGTAGCACTTGCGGGCCCGAGCACCCGCACGTTGAAGCCTGTTGCGGTCGGTGGAGAGAGCGATCGATGACCAAGCGCACATCATCGATCGAGCATGCACTTCTCCACGTTGCATGCGTTTTGCGCTCTGCGGCAGTAGGATTGCCAGTAGGTGGCGCCATCACTATTATTACGCACAGACATCTATTTATCTGTTCATGTAGGCGCTCTGATGTCGCGTGAGCAATTTTGTGTCAATCGGACAATGTTAACACAACTTAATATTCACACTGATCAGTAGGTGGCGCTATGACCCTGAACTAATATTTATATGTGGAGCTGTTCAGATTAGTATTGTGATCATAGGTCAGTAGTTTGGAGCCGGTTGGATAATGCAGAGTGGATTAACAAAGTACTTCCTGTTTCCTGGCGAATCAGTAGGTGGCGCTATGACACTGAGGAAATATTGACACATAGAGCTGTTCAGGCTTGTACTCTTATCATGTGACAGAAGTTTGGTAGTGATAGGACAATGCACAGTGGACTTATGAAAACATCGTGTCCTTTGGCGAAGGATGATCCTTCGCCGCACCTCAACGTTTAAATGGTTTGAGGAAATGTCACAATTCTGACCTTGATTCAATGACTTGACTGAGCTCATTTGAGCTGTATATCTTAAAGCAGCCAGGAGCAGTTCATCAAAGTATAAAACATGTCACTTCCTGTAGCCACCAGGGGGCGCTGTAATTTCAAGTCATAATTTCTGTGTAGATGTCATCAGGATGGCACCCTTGTCTTACATGTCTAGTTTGGACTCGATTGGACAATGTATGTCCGAGATACAGAACCTCGTGTTTTGATGGCGTTTAATCAAACTCAAGACGCCACGCCACGGTCACACGGTGTGACGAAAGGTCAATCTCTTAATCACTTTTTATCTCCATCTTGTTGTGATGGCACTGATCTTAATTTGAAGTTAATCTGATGAAAGCCCTGGGACAAGTGCATCAAGTAAAAATGTGGAATATGGAAAAAAAATGGCCACTTAATCCAAAATGGCGGCCTCCCTGTTTGGTCAAGCATACCTATCCAAGATATTTTTTTGTTTGTTATGAAACGACACATGTCCCGATAGATTTGTATAAATGTCGGCCATCGTAGTGCCGGGGTTGCCCTATAGGGGGCGCTGGTCAGTTTTTTTGCCACGCCCATTTCTTAAAACCATATGAATATCTTCAGGGGGGGGCTGTTGTTACACACATGTAGTTTGAGAGAGATAGAATCATGAACACTGAAGTTACAGCAATTTCGTGTTTCACGGCGAGTTGATGAACTTTAATGCCACGCCATTCATATGGCGTTTGACGAAAAGTCACGGTAATCTTATGTCTTCATTGTCAATGTCTTGGGACCCATTTGATACAGTTTGACATGGTTGAGGTCAGTGGATGAGGAGAAATTCATCCAAGTGTAAGACAAGCAAAAAACAAGACATTTCCTGTTGCCACCAGGGGGCGCTGCGGTTTTAAGTCATCATTTATGCATAGATGTCATCAGGCGGGGACTATTGTCTTACATGTCTAGTTTGGACTTGATTGGAACATGTATGTCCGAGATACAGATGCCCGTGTTTTGATGGCGTGTAACCAATTTTTAACGCCATGCCACGGTCACACGGTGTGATAAAAAAAAAATCCCTCAATCATTTTTTATCTCCATCTTGTTGTGATGACACTCATCTGAATTTGAAGTTGATCTGATGAAAGCCCTGGGACAAGTACGTAAAAGTAAAAATGTGGGATATTGCCAAAATGGCCACTAAAAGCAAAATGGCGGACTTCCTGTTGCGTTTTTCATAATGCTCCATGAGACTTTTTTTCATGACTGGTCACGATACACCTATATCCAGATTTTGATGAAAATCCGTTATGTGGAAACCTAGGGGCTGGTTCCAGGGGGCGCTGTAGAGCCATTTTGCCACGCCCAATTCCAATTACTCCAGAATACTAAAATATCCGCAGACCTTGAATTTCCTGCAAAGTTTCATAACTTTTTGAGCATGTCTAGACCCTGAAAAAGCCCCCCAAAGGGAAATAATAATAATAATAATAATAAAAATCCTTACAGATTCAATAGGGCCTCTCACCATTCGGTGCTCGGGCCCTAACTAGGGCTACGTTGTAGCACTTGCGGGCCCGAGCACCCGCACGTTGAAGCCTGTTGCGGTCGGTGGAGAGAGCGATCGATGACCAAGCGCACATCATCGATCGAGCATGCACTTCTCCACGTTAAATGCGTTTTGCGCTCTGCGGCAGTAGGTTTGCCAGTAGGTGGCGCCATCACTATTATTACGCACAGACATATAGATCTGTTCAAGTAGGCGCTCTGATGTAGCGTGAGAAATTTTGTGTCAATTGGACAAAGTTTCCGCAACTTAATTTTCACACTGATCAATAGGTGGCGCTATGATCCTGAACTAATATTCATATATGGAGCTGTTCTATTCAGGATTGTGATCATAGGTCAGTAGTTTGGAGCCGGTTGGATAATGCAGAGTGGATTAACAAAGTACTTCCTGTTTCCTGGCGAATCAGTAGGTGGCGCTATGACACTGAGGAAATATTGACACATAGAGCTGTTCAGGCTTGGACTCTGACCATGTGACAGAAGTTTGGTAGTGATAGGACAATGCACAGTGGAGTTATGATAACATCGTGTCCTTTGGCGAAGGAAAATCCTTCGCCCCACATCAATGTTTACACGGTTTGAGGAAACGTCACAATTCTGACCATGATCTAATGACTTGACTGATCTGATTTGAGCTGTATATTGTAAATCAGCCAGGAGCAGTTCATCAAAGTATAAAACATGTCACTTCCTGTAGCCACCAGGGGGCGCTGTAATTTCAAGTCATAATTTCTGTGTAGATGTCATCAGGATGGCACCCTTGTCTTACATGTCTAGTTTGGACTCGATTGGACAATGTATGTCCGGGATACAGAACCTCGTGTTTTGATGGCGTTTAATCAAACTCAAGACGCCACGCCACGGTCACACGGTGTGACGAAAGGTCAATCTCTTAATCACTTTTTATCTCCATCTTGTTGTGATGGCACTGATCTTAATTTGAAGTTAATCTGATGAAAGCCCTGGGACAAGTGCATCAAGTAAAAATGTGGAATATGGAAAAAAAATGGCCACTTAATCCAAAATGGCGGCCTCCCTGTTTGGTCAAGCATACCTATCCAAGATATTTTTTTGTTTGTTATGAAACGACACATGTCCCGATAGATTTGTATAAATGTCGGCCATCGTAGTGCCGGGGTTGCCCTATAGGGGGCGCTGGTCAGTTTTTTTGCCACGCCCATTTCTTAAAACCATATGAATATCTTCAGGGGGGGGGCTGTTGTTACACACATGTAGTTTGAGAGAGATAGAATCATGAACACTGAAGTTACAGCAATTTCGTGTTTCACGGCGAGTTGATGAACTTTAATGCCACGCCATTCATATGGCGTTTGACGAAAAGTCACGGTAATCTTATGTCTTCATTGTCAATGTCTTGGGACCCATATGATACAGTTTGACATGGTTGAGGTCAGTGGATGAGGAGAAATTCATCCAAGTGTAAGACAAGCAAAAAACAAGACATTTCCTGTTGCCACCAGGGGGCGCTGCGGTTTTAAGTCATCATTTATGCATAGATGTCATCAGGCGGGGACTATTGTCTTACATGTCTAGTTTGGACTTGATTGGAACATGTATGTCCGAGATACAGATGCCCGTGTTTTGATGGCGTGTAACCAATTTTTAACGCCATGCCACGGTCACACGGTGTGATAAAAAAAAAATCCCTCAATCATTTTTTATCTCCATCTTGTTGTGATGACACTCATCTGAATTTGAAGTTGATCTGATGAAAGCCCTGGGACAAGTACGTAAAAGTAAAAATGTGGGATATTGCCAAAATGGCCACTAAAAGCAAAATGGCGGACTTCCTGTTGCGTTTTTCATAATGCTCCATGAGACTTTTTTTCATGACTGGTCACGATACACCTATATCCAGATTTTGATGAAAATCCGTTATGTGGAAACCTAGGGGCTGGTTCCAGGGGGCGCTGTAGAGCCATTTTGCCACGCCCAATTCCAATTACTCCAGAATACTAAAATATCCGCAGACCTTGAATTTCCTGCAAAGTTTCATAACTTTTTGAGCATGTCTAGACCCTGAAAAAGCCCCCCAAAGGGAAATAATAATAATAATAATAATAATAATAATAATAATAATAATAATAATAAAAATCCTTACAGATTCAATAGGGCCTCTCACCATTCGGTGCTCGGGCCCTAATAATAATAATAATAAAAATCCTTACAGATTCAATAGGGCCTCTCACCATTCGGTGCTCGGGCCCTAATAATAAAAATCCTTACAGATTCAATAGGGCCTCTCACCATTCGGTGCTCGGGCCCTAACTAGGGCTACGTTGTAGCACTTGCGGGCCCGAGCACCCGCACGTTGAAGCCTGTTGCGGTCGGTGGAGAGAGCGATCGATGACCAAGCGCACATCATCGATCGAGCATGCACTTCTCCACGTTGCATGCGTTTTGCGCTCTGCGGCAGTAGGTTTGCCAGTAGGTGGCGCCATCACTATTATTACACACAGACGTATAGATCTGTTCAAGTAGCCGCTCTGATGTAGCGTGAGCAGTTTCGTGTCAATTGGAAAATTTTACCACAATGTAATTTTCACACTGATCAGTAGGTGGCGCTATGACCGTGAACTAATGTTTATATATGGAGCTGTTCAGATCAGGATTGTGATCATAGGTCAGAAGTTTGGAGCCGGTTGGATAAGGCAGTGTGGATTAACAAAGTACTTCCTGTTTCCTGGCGAATCAGTAGGTGGCGCTATGACACTGAGGAAATATTGACACATAGAGCTGTTCAGGCTTGGACTCTGACCATGTGACAGAAGTTTTGTAGTGATAGGACAATGCACAGTGGAGTTATGATAACATCGTGTCCTTTGGCGAAGGAAAATCCTTCGCCGCACATCAATGTTTACACGGTTTGAGGAAACGTCACAATTCTGACCATGATCTAATGACTTGACTGATCTGATTTGAGCTGTATATTGTAAATCAGCCAGGAGCAGTTCATCAAAGTATAAAACATGTCACTTCCTGTAGCCACCAGGGGGCGCTGTAATTTCAAGTCATAATTTCTGTGTAGATGTCATCAGGACGGCACCCTTGTCTTACATGTCTAGTTTGGACTCGATTGGACAATGTATGTCCGAGATACAGAACCTCGTGTTTTGATGGCGTTTAATCAAACTCAAGACGCCACGCCACGGTCACACGGTGTGACGAAAGGTCAATCTCTTAATCACTTTTTATCTCCATCTTGTTGTGATGGCACTGATCTTAATTTGAAGTTAATCTGATGAAAGCCCTGGGACAAGTGCATCAAGTAAAAATGTGGAATATGGAAAAAAAATGGCCACTTAATCCAAAATGGCGGCCTCCCTGTTTGGTCAAGCATACCTATCCAAGATATTTTTTTGTTTGTTATGAAACGACACATGTCCCGATAGATTTGTATAAATGTCGGCCATCGTAGTGCCGGGGTTGCCCTATAGGGGGCGCTGGTCAGTTTTTTTGCCACGCCCATTTCTTAAAACCATATGAATATCTTCAGGGGGGGGCTGTTGTTACACACATGTAGTTTGAGAGAGATAGAATCATGAACACTGAAGTTACAGCAATTTCGTGTTTCACGGCGAGTTGATGAACTTTAATGCCACGCCATTCATATGGCGTTTGACGAAAAGTCACGGTAATCTTATGTCTTCATTGTCAATGTCTTGGGACCCATTTGATACAGTTTGACATGGTTGAGGTCAGTGGATGAGGAGAAATTCATCCAAGTGTAAGACAAGCAAAAAACAAGACATTTCCTGTTGCCACCAGGGGGCGCTGCGGTTTTAAGTCATCATTTATGCATAGATGTCATCAGGCGGGGACTATTGTCTTACATGTCTAGTTTGGACTTGATTGGAACATGTATGTCCGAGATACAGATGCCCGTGTTTTGATGGCGTGTAACCAATTTTTAACGCCATGCCACGGTCACACGGTGTGATAAAAAAAAAATCCCTCAATCATTTTTTATCTCCATCTTGTTGTGATGACACTCATCTGAATTTGAAGTTGATCTGATGAAAGCCCTGGGACAAGTACGTAAAAGTAAAAATGTGGGATATTGCCAAAATGGCCACTAAAAGCAAAATGGCGGACTTCCTGTTGCGTTTTTCATAATGCTCCATGAGACTTTTTTTCATGACTGGTCACGATACACCTATATCCAGATTTTGATGAAAATCCGTTATGTGGAAACCTAGGGGCTGGTTCCAGGGGGCGCTGTAGAGCCATTTTGCCACGCCCAATTCCAATTACTCCAGAATACTAAAATATCCGCAGACCTTGAATTTCCTGCAAAGTTTCATAACTTTTTGAGCATGTCTAGACCCTGAAAAAGCCCCCCAAAGGGAAATAATAATAATAATAACTAGGGCTACGTTGTAGCACTAACGGGCCCGAGCACAGGCAATTTCAAGTCTGTTGCGGTCGGGGAAGAGAGAGCGATCGATTACCAAGCGCACGTCTCTGCCTTGCGTGCGTTTTAAGCTCTGCAGCAAGAATAAACGCTTCACTTCCTGTAGCCAGCAGGTGGCGCTAGGATTTTAAGTCATGGTGTCCTTGTAGATGTCATCAGGTCGCGACTCTTGTCTTACATGTCTAGTTTGGAGTTGATTGGACCAAATATGTCCAAGATACAGACGCTCGTGTTTTGATGGCATGTGATCAGACTTTGACTCCACGCCATGGTCAGAGTATGGTGTTTTCCTATTTTGTAGCAGGTAAAAATACCAGTTAAATGTCAACAGTTGTCTTTATTGTCGTTCTGTTATTTAATAAATGCAACAAACTATAGTTTTTATATATATTGTATAACTATATATATATATATGTATATATATAACTTTATAACCTGTGTTATCAAATATGTTGTGCGGCTCCAGACAGATTTAAATTGGGGGAAGAGGGGACGAAATGGCTTTTTCAATAGTTACATTTTGTGTCTTGATCAAACCATGGTGTTACACTGACCTCTGGTGCCTTAATATTGGCACTACAGGTGTAATTCAATATTAAGTCACTAGAGAGCAGTGTTGGACCATTAACTACAGACATGGTGTTTTCATTTTGTTTATCAAATTTATAAGCCTCACCACGGTCACACAGATTGATGAAAAGTTTAAATTTTGATAACTTTAGATCTTCATCTTGTTTTGTACACATGCATCAAATTTTTACGTTGATTTGATGAAGGCCCTACGAGAAGTGAGTCAAACTGTAAGACATAGAAAAACAAGACATTTGCTGTTGCCACCAGGGGACGCTGTGATTTTAAGTCACGATTTCTGTACCGATGTCTTCAGGTCGCGACTCTTGTCTTATGTGTATAGTTTGGACTCGATTGGACAAAATATGTCCAAGATACAGGAGCCTGTGTTTTGATGGCGTTTAATCAAACTTTGAGGCCACACCACGGTCAGACGGTTTTGCTAAAACTTAATCCTTCAATAACTTTAGATCTCCATTTTGTTGTGATGACGATCGTCTAAATTGTACGTTGATTTGATGAAAGCTGTAGGAGGAGTACTTAAAAGAAAAAATATCGAATATGACCAAAATGGCCACTAAAGTCAAACTGGCGGGCTTCCTGTTGCGTTATTCATAATGCACTGATGGACTTTTTTGTGCATCTAGTCATGATACACAATAGTCTTTGTTTTTTTTGATGATCGGTGAATGCTAAATGAGGGGCTTTTCCGTAGGTGGCGCTATTGAGCGGTTTTGACACACCCGTTCCCAAATACTTCAGAATACGTAAACTTGCGCACATTTCTAATTTAATGTACACTTTAGAAACTTTTTGAGCACGTTAAAGCCCTCAAAAAGCCAATTCACTGAGCGAAGAAAAATAATAATAATAATAATCTTTTCAATTTCAATAGGTCCTCTCACCGATTTCGGTGCTCGGGCCCTAATAATAAAAATCCTTACAGATTCAATAGGGCCTCTCACCATTCGGTGCTCGGGCCCTAAATATATATCTGTTCATGTAGGCGCTCTGATGTAGCGTGAGCAATTTTGTGTCAATCGGACAATGTTAACACAACTTAATTTTCACACTGATCAGTAGGTGGCGCTCTGACCCTGAACTAATATTTATATGTGGAGCTGTTCAGATCAGTATTGTGATCATAGGTCAGTAGTTTGGAGCCGGTTGGATAATGCAGAGTGGATTAACAAAGTACTTCCTGTTTCCTGGCGAATCAGTAGGTGGCGCTATGACACTGAGGAAATATTGACACATAGAGCTGTTCAGGCTTGTACTCTTATCATGTGACAGAAGTTTGGTAGTGATAGGACAATGCACAGTGGACTTATGAAAACATCGTGTCCTTTGGCGAAGGATGATCCTTCGCCGCACCTCAACGTTTAAATGGTTTGAGGAAATGTCACAATTCTGACCTTGATTCAATGACTTGACTGAGCTCATTTGAGCTGTATTTCTTAAAGCAGCCAAGAGCAGTTCATCAAAGTATAAAACATGACACTTCCTGTTACCACCAGGGGGCGCTGTGATTTCAAGTCATTATTTCTGTGTAGATGTCATCAAGCCGGAGTTCTTGTCTTGCATGTCTAGTTTGGACTTGATTGGACCATGTATGTTCGAGATACAGATGCACGTGTTTTGATGGCGTGGAACCAAATTTTGACTTCACGCCACGGTCACACGAAGTGACGGAAAAAAATTCCGTTGATCATTTTTTTTCTCAATCTTGTTGTGATGACACCCGTCTAATTTTTAAGTTGATCTGATGAAAGCTCTACGACAAGTACATTAAAGTAAAAATGTGGAATTTGGCCAAAATGGCCACTAAATCCAAAATGGCGGGCTTCCTGTTTAGTCTAGCATATCTGTCCAAGAGACTTATTTGTTTGTTATGAAAAGACACATGCCCAAATCAATTTTTGTACATGTCGGCCAAGCGTAGTGCCGGGGCTGCCCGTTAGGGGGCGCTAGTCAGTTATTTTGCCACGCCCATTCCTTAAAACCATATGAAAATCTTCAGGGGGGGGATGTTGTTGCACACATGTAGTTTGAGTGAGATAGAACCATGAACACTGAAGTTAAAGCAATTTCGTGTTTCACGGCGAGGTGATGAACTTTGATGCCACGCCATTAATATGGCGTTTGACGAAAAGTCACAGTTATCTTATGCCTTCATTATCAATGTCTTGAGACCCATTTGGTACAGTTTGACATGGTTGAGGTCAGTGGATGAGGAGGAATACATCCAAGTGTAAGACAAGCAAAAAACAAGACATTTCCTGGTGCCACCAGGGGGCGCTGTGATTTTAAGTCATTATTTCTGTGTAGATGTCATCAGGCAGGGACTCTTCTCTTACATGTCTAGTTTGGACTTGATTGGACCATGTATGTTTGAGATACAGATGCACGTGTTTTGATGGCGTGGAACCAAATTTTGACTTCACGCCACGGTCACACGAAGTGACGGAAAAAAATTCCGTTGATCATTTTTTTTCTCAATCTTGTTGTGATGACACCCGTCTAATTTTTAAGTTGATCTGATGAAAGCTCTACGACAAGTACATTAAAGTAAAAATGTGGAATTTGGCCAAAATGGCCACTAAATCCAAAATGGCGGGCTTCCTGTTGCATTTTTCATAATGCTCCAATAGACTTTTTTCTATGATTAGTCACGTTACACCAGTGTCTAGATTTTGGGGAAAATCGCTTATGTGGAAACCTAGGGGCTGGTTCCAGGGGGCGCTGTTGAGCCATTTTGCCACGCCCAATTCAAATTACTCCAGAATACTAAATTGTCCGCAGACCTTGAATTTCCTGCAAAGTTTCACAACTTTTTGAGCATGTCTAGACCCTGAAAAAGCCCCCGAAAGGGAAATAATAATAACTAGGGCTACGTTGTAGCACTTGCGGGCCCGAGCACCCGCACGTTGAAGCCTGTTGCGGTCGGTGGAGAGAGCGATCGATGACCAAGCGCACATCATCGATCGAGCATGCAGTTCTCCACGTTAAATGCGTTTTGCGCTCTGCGGCAGTAGGTTTGCCAGTAGGTGGCGCCATCACTATTATTACGCACAGACATATAGATCTGTTCAAGTAGGCGCTCTGATTTAGCGTGAGAAATTTTGTGTCAATTGGACAATGTTTCCGCAACTTAATTTTCACACTGATCAATAGGTGGCGCTATGATCCTGAACTAATATTCATATATGGAGCTGTTCTATTCAGGATTGTGATCATAGGTCAGTAGTTTGGAGCCGGTTGGATAATGCAGAGTGGATTAACAAAGTACTTCCTGTTTCCTGGCGAATCAGTAGGTGGCGCTATGACACTGAGGAAATATTGACACATAGAGCTGTTCAGGCTTGGACTCTGACCATGTGACAGAAGTTTTGTAGTGATAGGACAATGCACAGTGGAGTTATGATAACATCGTGTCCTTTGGCGAAGGAAAATCCTTCGCCGCACATCAATGTTTACACGGTTTGAGGAAACGTCACAATTCTGACCATGATCTAATGACTTGACTGATCTGATTTGAGCTGTATATTGTAAATCAGCCAGGAGCAGTTCATCAAAGTATAAAACATGTCACTTCCTGTAGCCACCAGGGGGCGCTGTAATTTCAAGTCATAATTTCTGTGTAGATGTCATCAGGATGGCACCCTTGTCTTACATGTCTAGTTTGGACTCGATTGGACAATGTATGTCCGAGATACAGAACCTCGTGTTTTGATGGCGTTTAATCAAACTCAAGACGCCACGCCACGGTCACACGGTGTGACGAAAGGTCAATCTCTTAATCACTTTTTATCTCCATCTTATTGTGATGGCACTGATCTTAATTTGAAGTTAATCTGATGAAAGCCCTGGGACAAGTGCATCAAGTAAAAATGTGGAATATGGAAAAAAAATGGCCACTTAATCCAAAATGGCGGCCTCCCTGTTTGGTCAAGCATACCTATCCAAGATATTTTTTTGTTTGTTATGAAACGACACATGTCCCGATAGATTTGTATAAATGTCGGCCATCGTAGTGCCGGGGTTGCCCTATAGGGGGCGCTGGTCAGTTTTTTTGCCACGCCCATTTCTTAAAACCATATGAATATCTTCAGGGGGGGGCTGTTGTTACACACATGTAGTTTGAGAGAGATAGAATCATGAACACTGAAGTTACAGCAATTTCGTGTTTCACGGCGAGTTGATGAACTTTAATGCCACGCCATTCATATGGCGTTTGACGAAAAGTCACGGTAATCTTATGTCTTCATTGTCAATGTCTTGGGACCCATTTGATACAGTTTGACATGGTTGAGGTCAGTGGATGAGGAGAAATTCATCCAAGTGTAAGACAAGCAAAAAACAAGACATTTCCTGTTGCCACCAGGGGGCGCTGCGGTTTTAAGTCATCATTTATGCATAGATGTCATCAGGCGGGGACTATTGTCTTACATGTCTAGTTTGGACTTGATTGGAACATGTATGTCCGTGATACAGATGCCCGTGTTTTGATGGCGTGTAACCAATTTTTAACGCCATGCCACGGTCACACGGTGTGATAAAAAAAAAATCCCTCAATCATTTTTTATCTCCATCTTGTTGTGATGACACTCATCTGAATTTGAAGTTGATCTGATGAAAGCCCTGGGACAAGTACGTAAAAGTAAAAATGTGGGATATTGCCAAAATGGCCACTAAAAGCAAAATGGCGGACTTCCTGTTGCGTTTTTCATAATGCTCCATGAGACTTTTTTTCATGACTGGTCACGATACACCTATATCCAGATTTTGATGAAAATCCGTTATGTGGAAACCTAGGGGCTGGTTCCAGGGGGCGCTGTAGAGCCATTTTGCCACGCCCAATTCCAATTACTCCAGAATACTAAAATATCCGCAGACCTTGAATTTCCTGCAAAGTTTCATAACTTTTTGAGCATGTCTAGACCCTGAAAAAGCCCCCCAAAGGGAAATAATAATAATAATAATAATAAAAATCCTTACAGATTCAATAGGGCCTCTCACCATTCGGTGCTCGGGCCCTAACTAGGGCTACGTTGTAGCACTTGCGGGCCCGAGCACCCGCACGTTGAAGCCTGTTGCGGTCGGTGGAGAGAGCGATCGATGACCAAGCGCACATCATCGATCGAGCATGCACTTCTCCACGTTAAATGCGTTTTGCGCTCTGCGGCAGTAGGTTTGCCAGTAGGTGGCGCCATCACTATTATTACGCACAGACATATAGATCTGTTCAAGTAGGCGCTCTGATGTAGCGTGAGAAATTTTGTGTCAATTGGACAATGTTTCCGCAACTTAATTTTCACACTGATCAATAGGTGGCGCTATGATCCTGAACTAATATTCATATATGGAGCTGTTCTATTCAGGATTGTGATCATAGGTCAGTAGTTTGGAGCCGGTTGGATAATGCAGAGTGGATTAACAAAGTACTTCCTGTTTCCTGGCGAATCAGTAGGTGGCGCTATGACACTGAGGAAATATTGACACATAGAGCTGTTCAGGCTTGGACTCTGACCATGTGACAGAAGTTTTGTAGTGATAGGACAATGCACAGTGGAGTTATGATAA
This sequence comes from Pleuronectes platessa, assembly GCF_947347685.1. Lineage (NCBI taxonomy): Eukaryota > Metazoa > Chordata > Actinopteri > Pleuronectiformes > Pleuronectidae > Pleuronectes > Pleuronectes platessa. The sequence goes on from NC_070628.1 coordinate 30,334,131, forward strand.
CATCGTGTCCTTTGGCGAAGGAAAATCCTTCGCCGCACATCAATGTTTACACGGTTTGAGGAAACGTCACAATTCTGACCATGATCTAATGACTTGACTGATCTGATTTGAGCTGTATATTGTAAATCAGCCAGGAGCAGTTCATCAAAGTATAAAACATGTCACTTCCTGTAGCCACCAGGGGGCGCTGTAATTTCAAGTCATAATTTCTGTGTAGATGTCATCAGGATGGCACCCTTGTCTTACATGTCTAGTTTGGACTCGATTGGACAATGTATGTCCGAGATACAGAACCTCGTGTTTTGATGGCGTTTAATCAAACTCAAGACGCCACGCCACGGTCACACGGTGTGACGAAAGGTCAATCTCTTAATCACTTTTTATCTCCATCTTGTTGTGATGGCACTGATCTTAATTTGAAGTTAATCTGATGAAAGCCCTGGGACAAGTGCATCAAGTAAAAATGTGGAATATGGAAAAAAAATGGCCACTTAATCCAAAATGGCGGCCTCCCTGTTTGGTCAAGCATACCTATCCAAGATATTTTTTTGTTTGTTATGAAACGACACATGTCCCGATAGATTTGTATAAATGTCGGCCATCGTAGTGCCGGGGTTGCCCTATAGGGGGCGCTGGTCAGTTTTTTTGCCACGCCCATTTCTTAAAACCATATGAATATCTTCAGGGGGGGGCTGTTGTTACACACATGCAGTTTGAGAGAGATAGAATCATGAACACTGAAGTTACAGCAATTTCGTGTTTCACGGCGAGTTGATGAACTTTAATGCCACGCCATTCATATGGCGTTTGACGAAAAGTCACGGTAATCTTATGTCTTCATTGTCAATGTCTTGGGACCCATTTGATACAGTTTGACATGGTTGAGGTCAGTGGATGAGGAGAAATTCATCCAAGTGTAAGACAAGCAAAAAACAAGACATTTCCTGTTGCCACCAGGGGGCGCTGCGGTTTTAAGTCATCATTTATGCATAGATGTCATCAGGCGGGGACTATTGTCTTACATGTCTAGTTTGGACTTGATTGGAACATGTATGTCCGAGATACAGATGCCCGTGTTTTGATGGCGTGTAACCAATTTTTAACGCCATGCCACGGTCACACGGTGTGATAAAAAAAAAATCCCTCAATCATTTTTTATCTCCATCTTGTTGTGATGACACTCATCTGAATTTGAAGTTGATCTGATGAAAGCCCTGGGACAAGTACGTAAAAGTAAAAATGTGGGATATTGCCAAAATGGCCACTAAAAGCAAAATGGCGGACTTCCTGTTGCGTTTTTCATAATGCTCCATGAGACTTTTTTTCATGACTGGTCACGATACACCTATATCCAGATTTTGATGAAAATCCGTTATGTGGAAACCTAGGGGCTGGTTCCAGGGGGCGCTGTAGAGCCATTTTGCCACGCCCAATTCCAATTACTCCAGAATACTAAAATATCCGCAGACCTTGAATTTCCTGCAAAGTTTCATAACTTTTTGAGCATGTCTAGACCCTGAAAAAGCCCCCCAAAGGGAAATAATAATAATAATAATAATAATAAAAATCCTTACAGATTCAATAGGGCCTCTCACCATTCGGTGCTCGGGCCCTAATAAAAATCCTTACAGATTCAATAGGGCCTCTCACCATTCGGTGCTCGGGCCCTAATAACTAGGGCTACGTTGTAGCACTTGCGGGCCCGAGCACCCGCACGTTGAAGCCTGTTGCGGTCGGTGGAGAGAGCGATCGATGACCAAGCGCACATCATCGATCGAGCATGCACTTCTCCACGTTGCATGCGTTTTGCGCTCTGCGGCAGTAGGTTTGCCAGTAGGTGGCGCCATCACTATTATTACACACAGACTTATAGATCTGTTCAAGTAGACGCTCTGATGTAGCGTGAGCAGTTTCGTGTCAATTGGAAAATTTTACCACAATGTCATTTTCACACTGATCAGTAGGTGGCGCTATGACCCTGAACTAATGTTTATATATGGAGCTGTTCAGATCAGGATTGTGATCATAGGTCAGAAGTTTGGAGCCGGTTGGATAATGCAGAGTGGATTAACAAAGTAATTCGTGTTTCCTGGCGAATCAGTAGGTGGCGCTATGACACTGAGGAAATATTGACACATAGAGCTGTTCAGGCTTGGACTCTGACCATGTGACAGAAGTTTTGTAGTGATAGGACAATGCACAGTGGAGTTATGATAACATCGTGTCCTTTGGCGAAGGAAAATCCTTCGCCGCACATCAATGTTTACACGGTTTGAGGAAACGTCACAATTCTGACCATGATCTAATGACTTGACTGATCTGATTTGAGCTGTATATTGTAAATCAGCCAGGAGCAGTTCATCAAAGTATAAAACATGTCACTTCCTGTAGCCACCAGGGGGCGCTGTAATTTCAAGTCATAATTTCTGTGTAGATGTCATCAGGATGGCACCCTTGTCTTACATGTCTAGTTTGGACTCGATTGGACAATGTATGTCCGAGATACAGAACCTCGTGTTTTGATGGCGTTTAATCAAACTCAAGACGCCACGCCACGGTCACACGGAGTGACGAAAGGTCAATCTCTTAATCACTTTTTATCTCCATCTTGTTGTGATGGCACTGATCTTAATTTGAAGTTAATCTGATGAAAGCCCTGGGACAAGTGCATCAAGTAAAAATGTGGAATATGGAAAAAAAATGGCCACTTAATCCAAAATGGCGGCCTCCCTGTTTGGTCAAGCATACCTATCCAAGATATTTTTTTGTTTGTTATGAAACGACACATGTCCCGATAGATTTGTATAAATGTCGGCCATCGTAGTGCCGGGGTTGCCCTATAGGGGGCGCTGGTCAGTTTTTTTGCCACGCCCATTTCTTAAAACCATATGAATATCTTCAGGGGGGGGCTGTTGTTACACACATGTAGTTTGAGAGAGATAGAATCATGAACACTGAAGTTACAGCAATTTCGTGTTTCACGGCGAGTTGATGAACTTTAATGCCACGCCATTCATATGGCGTTTGACGAAAAGTCACGGTAATCTTATGTCTTCATTGTCAATGTCTTGGGACCCATTTGATACAGTTTGACATGGTTGAGGTCAGTGGATGAGGAGAAATTCATCCAAGTGTAAGACAAGCAAAAAACAAGACATTTCCTGTTGCCACCAGGGGGCGCTGCGGTTTTAAGTCATCATTTATGCATAGATGTCATCAGGCGGGGACTATTGTCTTACATGTCTAGTTTGGACTTGATTGGAACATGTATGTCCGAGATACAGATGCCCGTGTTTTGATGGCGTGTAACCAATTTTTAACGCCATGCCACGGTCACACGGTGTGATAAAAAAAAAATCCCTCAATCATTTTTTATCTCCATCTTGTTGTGATGACACTCATCTGAATTTGAAGTTGATCTGATGAAAGCCCTGGGACAAGTACGTAAAAGTAAAAATGTGGGATATTGCCAAAATGGCCACTAAAAGCAAAATGGCGGACTTCCTGTTGCATTTTTCACAATGCTCCATGAGACTTTTTTTCATGACTGGTCACGATACACCTATATCCAGATTTTGATGAAAATCCGTTATGTGGAAACCTAGGGGCTGGTTCCAGGGGGCGCTGTAGAGCCATTTTGCCACGCCCAATTCCAATTACTCCAGAATACTAAAATATCCGCAGACCTTGAATTTCCTGCAAAGTTTCATAACTTTTTGAGCATGTCTAGACCCTGAAAAAGCCCCCCAAAGGGAAATAATAATAATAATAATAACTAGGGCTACGTTGTAGCACTAACGGGCCCGAGCACAGGCAATTTCTAGTCTGTTGCGGTCGATGAAGAGAGAACGTTCGATGACCAAGCGCTAGTCTCCGCATTGCATGCGTTTGCGCTCTGCGGCAAGGATGATCGCTCCACTTCCTGTAGCCAGCCGCTGGTGCTGAACTAGAGGTAAGTAACCTTCAAACTATACAACATAACCTATTGCTTTATCTATCATCATATGCTTACATGCCTCAAGTTTTGTGTAATATGTAATTGTTACAAAAGTTACCGTTTATTTATCACGTCTAATGAACAGATTGAAGCAAGTTAACTCCACAGTCTTGTTTTGGTTGTGACTTTATTTATTTTTTTAATAAGTTACTATCAATACGCTACACGTGTACGTTGCATGTGATAGTAACTATGTTTCACCAATATTCTGATACAGGCTGGTATATCCACCATTACTATTTTCACATCGTTTATTTAGTCTGTCATGGAGTTGTAGAGTGAATTAGACAGTATAGATAAGATTATAATGTCCACACATCAGTGTTGTAAACAGTTCTCACATTAATTATATAATTATGTTTTCACACTGAGGGAAGTGGAGAGACTTGATGTGGACTGTTATCAACAGCTCTGTGGGAGATCATCACCTTGAATATTACAGATGAGGTAGAAAGACATTTTATCTATTTGTACAATGTTGTATTTCTTTCAGTACTTTTATCAGAAGGGACTTAAAATATGTACATTTAACCATGAGGATACAAAGCAAGACCACAGTACAACGGTTCTATCTGAAATCTGTTGTGCTTCATACACAACACAAAACATTCTTTAACAGTGAGTTTTTTCATCTTCATAGATGAAGAACTGCAGCACCTGATGTCCTCAGCAGCAACATGGTGGAGATCTGATTTGATACACTTTAGATAAGAACCCAGTGTTTTATATTTCTGCTTTGTCATAAGAGACAGAACATGGTCATCACAGCTGTGTCCTTCAGGCTCGTCCATCCCTAATAAAATGATAGGAAACATGAAAGTATGTCATAATTATAGAGAAAGAGTTACATATGAACAAAGTGTGTATTCTTATTTTCGGTGGATATTCAACTATGTATTTGAATATGCTTTTGGATTAAAACGTGCACTACCATGACAATGAATGTTTAGTATGGAGCTATTTCACATTAAAAGTATTGCATTATAATTTAACACATTATGTATTATGTGCAATACTTTGTAAGTAATGAAAACAGGTCTGTACCTGGAGTCAGTGTTCAGTCTGGTTGGATTCAAGTTGTGTCTCACGCTGGACATCCTAGAGGAACATTGAACACAAATACACAGATATGTTAAGTCATACATGTGCCATGGTATCTGCTTAACAGACTTTTACATGGTAATAATAAAATATTAATTCAAAGTTAATCAGATCATAATCATTTCAGCTTAGGAAATAGGTAGTGCATATTAGCCTACAATTCTGTATGACACTGTCTGTTCTAGTAAAGTTACAAGGCTATGATTTACTCATATTTAACAAAAGAATTCAGTGAAGTCTGTCTGAGATTAACGATTTAAATACTTTTTTTTGTGATCAACTTTTTATTTTACTGAGAAATGTAGCAAGGTACAGATCAATGTTACAGTAATCAATAACAACATATATATTCACATGTACTCATACCTGTCAATGTATATAGACACACAAAGGTAAACAATAAAGGAAAAATAATAACTAGGAATAAGTCAAATAGTAAAATAGAAAAAATATATATATATGAAAATATTAAATAAACAAACACAAATATACAATAGGTCATTAATACAAAAACAATAACATATGTATGTAATAAAACACAGGGAAATAAAATAAAATAAAATAACATAAATGAATAAAATAAAATAAAACTATCCCAAACATAAACCACCCACATCCCGGATCCAGCTTCTTAAAGAAACCTTAATCACATATTACAGTTGAAGCGCACGGAGGACAGTTAGGAGCGATTCCCAGGCCTTTATAGCGGATTCTTTGGCTCCATGTACTCGAGCTGTTGACAGTTCTAAATAGACAATGTCCAAGTATGTTAAAATCCATGCTCGGAAAGAAAGTGAGTGTGGAGGTTTCCAGCGTGTAGCAACAAGTTTTTTTGCAGCAGTGAATCCCGCCAACAACGCTTTCCTCTTGTCCAGGGTCAACCCCAGTCCTGATAAATCATTTAAAATGAATGTAGCAGGCAAACAAGGCAACTTAATATTAAACAACCTAGATAGATTCAAGGAGATCATTTTCCAAAATTCTGCCACAGGTGTACACTCCCAAAACATATGAAAAAAGCTGCCGATCGCTTTGGAGGAACATAACGTACATGTAGAATCATTTATAACTTTCATCAGATGAAGCCTTCTAGGAGTAAAATATACTCTATGTATATAATTATAGTGAATTTGTTGATGGTCAGGATTTCTGGATGCTAACCTCACATCAACCCATACTCTACCCCAGTCAAATGTAGTCTTCAGATTTGGAATATCTTTTCTCCATATTTTATCTAATGCCAGAGGTCTGTAAGAGTGTTGCAGAACAAACCAATAAAGTCTTGAAACAAAACCACTCGTGCCTCCAGCAGAGTCAAATAATTTGCGGATTGGGTGTGTTTCAAGAGGGCTCTGCAGAGAAATACCACTGCTTTGTAAGGTAGATTGCAGTTGTAAATAAAAGAAAAAAGAGGTACGCATTACACCATATTTAATACAAATGTCCTGAAAGGAAAGTAACCCTTCTTTCCCAAAGATATCCTTAAGTGTGTAAATGTTTTTCCTTTCCCAGTCAGGAAAACGAATGTGTTGGCCTCCAATCAACAATCTATCGTTGCTAAATATCGGGGAATGTGGGCCCCATCCAGAAGAGCAACCAGCTATCTTCTCCACCCTCCTCCAAACAAATAACAAATAAGAAATCATAGGGCCAAATTTTAAACGACATTGTTGGATTGAGATGTTAGAATGCAAAAAGGTAGCAAACGAATATGGTGCTAGTATCTGCTCCTCCAGAGCACACCATGATACCTGAGCGTTAGGTCGGAACCACGTTAATAAAGGTCGAAGTGTAAAGGCCCACTTATAAAATTTAAAGTTCGGGAGAGACAAACCACCAGCCTGTCTCTCCCGCTGCATTGTAGTGAGATTAATGCGGGATCGTTTACCTCGCCAAATAAATTTTGTTATAGCCGATTGTAATTTGCACCAGTATTGCGGGGGCGGAGGAAGGGGGAGCATCGAACTCACAAAGTTAACTCTGGGCAGAACATTCATTTTAACTATAGCTACCCTGCCACGAAGTGAATTTGGCAGACCAGACCACCTGCCCAGATCTGCAACGATTTTATTAAGCGTATTACCAAAATTGTTTTTAGCTATTGTCTGTACAGAAGAATAGATATCTATCCCCAGATAAATAAAGTTTTTAGAGACTGGAATGGATACAGGGATAGAAACATTACACATGGCCTGATTCAAAGGGAATAACGCTGATTTCTGCCAATTTATTTTAAAACCGGAAAGCTTGCCATAATCTTCAAAGGTTGACAGAACATGTGGGATACATTGCTCCGGGTTATTTAAATACAATAAGACATCATCAGCATAAAGCGAAATGTGATGGTGTGTTCCTTTAATGGTAATCGGAGAGATTGTGGGAGACCTACGGATGGCCTGTGCCAGTGGCTCAAGAGAAAGAGCGAATAACAAAGGGCTAAGAGGACAGCCCTGCCTTGATCCTCTCGATACAGCAAAGGGAGGAGAGCTGGTCTTGCCTGTAAGCACCACAGCTGTTGGGTTTTTATACAGCACCTTAATCATATTAATGAATGACATGCCAAACCCCATGACCTCAAGCACTGACCATAAAAAGGGCCATTCCAGGCGATCAAAAGCCTTCATCGCATCGAGTGAGAGGACAGCAGCAGGGGAACCCAGGCTCTGAGCACTATCTATAACATGCAATAACCTTCTAACATTATCTGTTGCCAATCTAGACTTTATAAACCCTGTTTGGTCACTGTGAACCAACTCAGTCATATGGCCTTGAAGCCGCCCGGCCAGTAATTTGGCATAAATCTTCAAATCTGCGTTTAAAAGTGAAAGCGGCCTGTAACTGGAGCACTCGCTCGGGTCCTTTCCCTTTTTAAGAAGGAGCGAAATTAACGCCGAGTTAACATCCCTCGAAAATGAGCCCACTTCGATCGAATATTGGATCATGTCTACTAGCAGCGGGCCGATCAAAGGCCAAAAAGTAAGATAAAATTCCGGTGGGATTCCGTCCGGCCCTGGAGATCTACCTTTACGCATATCTCTGACCGCCGCCTCGCACTCCTGTAATGTAACAGAGGCATCCAGTTTTACAGAGTCACCTTCGCTGAGACGAGATAATTTAATGTCATTTAAGAAATTATTGCAAACATGTTTATCAAAAAGGCTTTCCGAACTATACAGCTCCTGATAAAAGGAGGCAAGAGAAGCATTTACTTTTTTTGGATCAGATTGTATAATGCCATCTTTATCTTTTACGCAAAAAATATCAGCAAAATGTTCATCTTTTCGGAGCCTCATTGCTAGTAAATGACTGGGTTTAGAGGAGTTAAAATAGTAAGTTTGTCTCGTTTTGTGCATGAGAAATTCTGAGCGGCGTTTCAAAAGAGAGTTAATCTCCTTTTTAATCAGTTCCTTCTGTAGGGCTGCGTGGTCGTTAAAATTATGTTGCAAGGCGGCATCAAGTGTTGCATATTTTAATTCTAATGCTTCCAATTTGGCCGAGCGTTCCTTATTTCGCATTGAGGCATATAAGGTGGTGTTGCTTCTTATAAAGCCCTTCACTGCCTCCCAAAGTATCCTGGGGTCAGAAACAGAGCCGACATTAAACTCCAAAAATTCACTAAGATTGCTTCCAAACTGAGTTTTAAATTTTTCATCTTGAAGTAAGGATGAGTTAAAGCGCCACCTAGGGGCTTTAGTAGAAGATGGGCGAACAGTAACCGAACAGTGTACTGGTTTATGGTCAGACCAAGTTACCGGAATATAATGCGCATTTTGAATGCTCTGAAATAAGTCTTTGGAGGCAAAGACAAAATCTAGCCTCGAAAAGGACTTATGTCTCCCTGAGTAAAATGAGAAGTCCTTTAGAGAAGGGTTTAACATACGCCAAATATCAACCATGCCTGTATCGGCTGCCCACTGGCGCAGTGCCTCAGATGCGAGACGTTGGTCTCTGGTCTCAACGCCGCCCGTTTTGTCCATACTGCTGTCCCACACCGCGTTGAAATCTGCCCCTAGAACTAAATGAAATCCTGTGAGATTAAGCAAAGCTGTGGTTAATAGTCCGTAAAAAGCGGCATCAAACGTATTAGGGGCATAAGCAGAAATAAGTGCAATGTTTTTTCCCATCCATACGGATTTTGGCAATGGCCATCCGTCCCGCATCATCAGCCCAAGAGTCAATCATATCAAATTTCAATTTTCGTTTACACAGTACCATTACTCCTCTGCATTTAGTGGGTGCAGAAGAGGTTGCAATGGGGTGATAAAATTTGTTGGCTAATCGACCTGCATCTTTGGATAATAAATGTGATTCCTGAATCATGGCAAAGTCTATATTTTTCTTACGGAGAAAATCTAATACAGTGGTTCTTTTATGTGGGATGTTAAGACCCCTGGCATTGACTGAAATTAAATTGAGAGCTGTCATATGTTGAAAAACGTTGGAAAATAAAAAATGAAGATACTTCCATGGCAGTAAGAAAGAAGTCTGGATCCAAAAAAGAAAAACACCCCAAAACAAGAGACAAAAAACATCAAAAACACCAAAAAGAACAGAGGAAGGTGAAGGAGAAAAAACCTTTCAAACCCTCCTGATAGATCCGCAACCGGACGACTAACTCAGAGAACTATGAGTTTCTGGCCACCCAAGTAGGGCAGCAGCACCACCCATTCATCAAATATCAAAAATAGCAGCAGTGTGAACTTCTCTCTCTTCCTCTTCAACGATAAAACATCTGCCTTGTAACAGTTAGGTGACACCTTTAACAGCCCATGGCATCTTTTGGTCACCCTCCCCACCCCACATACACCCCCCCGGATCCACATCACTAGTAGCATAGGCACCAATATTAAAGCACACCTGTTGATAATACCCCTATGGCCGGTAGATTATAGAAAAATAAATAAAATAATTGTATGGTTATAAAAACAACAGTGACGGCAATAGCAAACATAAGGACAAGGTGTTAGACCTACACTATGAGGACTGTTACAGGTGATAACATGGACCCATGGCCGGGGCGAAAAAGCAAAACATTCCCCTCCTCAACTTTATGAAACTAATATGTCCAACTAAATGTCCATCATAAATAACGTTGTCTTACCCGTGGCACTCTGACGGATGAGGGGGGGGGGGGGGGGGGGGAGAGAGAGTCAATAACAGTTTGTGTCACCTACAAGTTTTTGATGCATTTCAGGGCCTTCTTAGGGTCATCAAAACGATGCTTCATCCCGCTTGCTGTTGTGAATGAAAGCACAGCAGGATAGCCGATGCCAAACGGGATTTTAGCTGAATGAAGCAGGCGTTTACACTCCAGAAAGGAGTGTCGTCGCTCCTGCGTGGCCTTGGAGAAGTCTTGATAGAAGCTTACGGTAAGCGTGCTGCGTCATTTCCTGTTTTCTTGCCACTGGTGGTGGTCGCTCTGTGAATTAGCTCCGCTGCTAAAACACAACTGTTTCTCTGTAGCACTACAGCTAAAATCACCGGTCTGTAGTTAAACACTCGCACATACCAACCCTTACTCTATCGTGCTTAGTGATTCTGTGTTCTGTTTGAGCTCACCCTCGCAGCTCTATAGCAGCGATGTCTTCTCTCTCTCCCTGTTGCTCCACTGCTCTCTCTTGCTCCGAGTGTCTAATGTTTACTTACTCCTCTGCCTCCCTTAACAGTAGTGGTACATGTAATAAATGTAGTGTGTTGATAGCGATGGAGGCTCGGCTTAGCGACTTAGAAGCTCGGCTCAGCAGCTTAGAAACTCCGTTAGCTGTAGTTAGCCGGCTCCCGCTAGCCGCGGAGCCACCTAGCTTATCACGTGGCTTAGCCTTAACTAGCAGTCCCCAGACTAGTCCCGTGCAGCCGGGAGCGCAGGGCAGCTGGGTGACAACCCGGAGGGGGCATAGTGCTAGACTTAAAAAGCCCACGATTAAAGAGCCACCAGCTCACGTCTCAAATAGATTCGCTCCACTCAGCGAGGCACCCGCTGATAAACAGACTCTGATTATTGGCGACTCGGTTCTGAGAAACGTCAGGTTAGCGACACCAGCGACTATAGTTAATTGTATCCCAGGGGCCAGAGCCGGCGACATCGAATCTAAACTTAAGTTAATGGCTAAAACTAAAAAAGGTAAATACAATAAAATCGTAATTCACGTCGGCAGCAACGACTCCCGGCTTCGCATGTCGGAGATCACTAAAGTTAATGTTGAGTCCGTGTGTGCTTTTGCTAAAACGATGTCGGACAAAGTAGTTTTCTCTGGCCCGCTCCCTAATACAACAGGTGATGACATGTTTAGCCGCATGTTGTCTTTTAACCGCTGGCTGTCGAAGTGGTGTCCTGTAAACGGCGTGGGCTTTATAGATAATTGGCTAACTTTTTCGACAAAACCTGGTCTTGTTAGGAGAGACGGCGTTCATCCCACTTGGGATGGAGCAGCTCTCTTATCTAGGAATATTACTCAGTCTATTACATGACAACCCATAGTTGGGACCAGGAAGCAGAGCTGCAGTGCTAAACACTTCTCTGCGCTCCCTCTGGATCAATCACAAAACCCCATAGAGATTGTGTCTGTTCACCGTCCGATTAAATTATTGAAATTAAACAATAACAGAGCGAGAACTCCACACAAAAATGTAATACAAATAAAAACAACCTCTGAAACAATACAGGAAACCCAGACTTTTAAATGTGGTCTTTTAAACATTAGATCACTGGAAAAAAAGGCTCTTTTAGTTAATGAAATAGTCTCCGATTACAACATAGATTTACTGTCCCTCACTGAGACGTGGCTACATCCTGATGAATATGTCAGTCTAAATGAATCTACTCCCCCCAGTCATATCAATTCACAGGTTCCTAGAGAAATTGGGCGAGGAGGTGGAGTTGCTGCTATTTTTAACTCCAGTCTATCAATTAATCCTAAACCTAAACTCAGCTACAAATCATTTGAATGTCTGGTTCTTAGTCTTCCACGCCAATCCAGGAACCACCAACAGCCAATCATATTTGCCGTAGTTTACCGTGCTCCCAGGGCTTATACTGAATTTTTAAAGGAATTCCCTGAGTTTTTATCAAACTTAGTCCTAAAGACCGATAAAATTATTATTGTTGGTGACTTTAATATTCATGTTGATAATAATAAAGATTGCCTTAGCGTAGCATTTATTTCAATACTAGACTCTATTGGTTTCAGTCAGTGTGTGCACAAACCTACTCATTGTGGTAACCACACACTTGACCTTGTATTATCGTACGGTGTCGGAATTGAAAATTTAACAGTACTTCCGCGCAATCCAGTTCTATCAGACCATAATTTAATAACCTTTGATTTTTCAATAACTGAATATATGCCACTAATAAAATTCATTTTCTAGATGTCTACCTGATAGTGCTGTAGCTAAATTTAAGGAAATAATCCCAATTACATTTAAACCCGTATTAGCAGTAGATATAAACAACAAATTCTTTAAAACCCTGAGCTCCATTGAGATCGACCACCTCGTCGATAGCTCTGCAGACTCATTACGATTAACATTAGACTCAATAGCGCCTCTAAAAAAGAAAAATGTCAAACATAGTAAATTAGCTCCATGGTATAATTCCCAGACAAATGAGTTAAAACAATTATCAAGAAAACTAGAAAGGAAGTGGCGCTCCAGCAACCATGTTGAAAATCTAATAGACTGGAAGAATAGTGTTAAAGAATATAAAAAGGCTCTCCACAAAGCAAGAGCCGCCTACTATTCAAAACTAATAGAAGAGAATAAAAACAACCCCAGGTTTCTCTTCAGCACTGTAGCCAGGCTGACAGAGAGTCACACCTCCACCGAACCCAGTATTCCTCGATCCCTAAATAGCAATATCTTTATGACCTTTTTTAATGATAAAATTCAAACTATTAGAAATAAAATCAACCATCTCCTGCCCTCAATTGGCACTAATACCCTCCCAACAACAGAGATCTCAGAAACGGCTGAGAATCCTACCCATTACTTAGACAGCTTCTCTCTGATCACCCGTGATCAGTTTACCAAATTAATCTCAGTTTCTAAACCAACAACCTGTATCTTAGATCCCATTCCTACCAAATTACTTAAAGAAATTCTGCCCCTAATTGATAGTTCGTTACTTAACATCATCAATCTGTCATTATCATCAGGTTATGTACCACAGTCTTTTAAAATAGCTGTCATCAAACCCCTACTCAAAAAACCCACCCTAGACCCAGAGGTTTTAACCAATTACAGACCAATATCTAATCTCCCCTTCGTCTCTAAAATCTTAGAAAAAGTTGTTGCCAATCAGCTGTGTGAGTTTCTCCGGGAAAATAATATATATGAAGACTTTCAATCGGGGTTTAGAGCCAATCACAGTACAGAGACAGCCTTGGCAAAAGTCACTAATGACCTTTTAATAGCCTCAGATCAGGGACTTGTGTCTGTCCTCGTTCTGTTAGATCTCAGTGCAGCATTCGACACAATTGACCATCAAATTTTATTACAAAGACTCAAACAGTTAATTAACATTAATGGAACCGCCCTTAACTGGTTTAAATCGTATTTTTCTGATCGCTCCCAATTTGTGCAAATTAATGATGAGTCATCTGTGCGCACCAAAGTTAACCATGGTGTTCCACAGGGCTCTGTGCTCGGCCCAATTTTATTCTCATTATATATGCTTCCACTAGGAAACATTATCAGGACACACTCGGTAAATTTCCACTGCTATGCGGATGACACCCAGTTATATTTGTCAATAAAACCTGAACAAAGTAATCAATTAACTAAACTTCGAACATGTCTCAAGGACATAAAAACCTGGATGACCTGCAATTTTCTCTTATTAAACTCAGACAAAACAGAGGTTATAATACTTGGCCCCAAACACCTTAGAGATGCATTATCTAATGATATAGCTGCGCTAGACGACATTGCCCTTGCTTCCAATGAAACCGTCAGGAACTTGGGAGTGATCTTTGATCCTGATTTATCCTTTAATTCTCACTTAAAACAAATTTCTAGGACCGCTTTTTTCCACTTACGTAATATTTCCAAAATTAGACATGTCCTTTCCCAAAAAGATGCAGAAAAACTAGTCCACGCCTTTGTTACATCGAGACTGGACTATTGTACTTCATTATTATCTGGCTCCAGCAGTAAGTCGTTAAAGACTCTACAGCTTGTCCAAAATGCCGCAGCACGTGTCCTGATGAGAACAAAGAGAAGAGAGCACATTTCTCCAGTATTAGCGTCGCTACACTGGCTTCCAGTTAAATCTAGAATAGAATTTAAAATTCTCCTCCTCACCTTCAAGGCCCTTAATAATATGGCGCCTTTTTACCTTAAAGAGCTGTTAGTACCTTATAAACCCGCTAGAGCACTCCGCTCCCAGAATTCAAGCCTACTTGTCGTCCCTAAATTCTCTAAAAAAAGAGTAGGAGCCAGAGCTTTTAGCCATCAAGCCCCTCGGCTGTGGAATAATCTACCACTTTCAGTTCGGGAGGCAGATACCATCTTTTCATTTAAGAGTAGACTCAAAACCTTCCTTTTTGATAAAGCTTATAGTTAGAGCAAATTAGTGCGCCAGAACGTTACTTGTTCTATTTTATGACACATGACACACGGAGCTTCTCTTTCCAGCTTCTCCTTCCTCTTCTCCATCCCTATCCCCCTTCCCCGGAATCCCTTTGCTTTATCACCCGCAGATCCAGGGCCTCTGTGGCCGCACCATGGATTGCGGTTTGTGGATCGTACACCGGGGGTCGCGGTGGTGGATCCATTGTGGCGGATTCTGGGCTGATCGTGGTGCTGGTGGCGGACCCTGTGTCGCGTTGGCATTGGGCACGGGCGGTGGACCAGGACCGCGGTGGTGGCTTGTGATGGGTCCTGGTGGGCGGCGGTGGACGGTGACTGAGGACTGGAGTGGCGTCTGGTCTGGATGGTGGATCGTGGTCTAGATGGTTGCTGAGCATGGACTGTGCTTGCAGCGGGACTGCTTGGCATGTCATGTTGGGGTTGTCCTTCGGGATGTCTACCCTCATCAAATGCTGCTAGAGACTTTGATTATTGATGATGTTCTCCTACACGTGGCATCTATTGCACTTCTGTCCGTCCTGGGAGAGGGATCCCTCACATGTGGCTCTCTCTGAGGTTTCTACATATTTTTACCCTGTTAAAAGGGTTTTTAGTAGTTTTTCCTTACTCTTGCTGAGGGTTAAGGACAGAGGATGCCACACCCTGTTAAAGCCCTATGAGATGAATTGTAATTTGTGAATATGGGCTATACAAATAAAATTTGATTGATTGATTGATTATCTTGTGATTCTGCCAACGGACGTCTCTGATTTCCCTCGACAGTTGTCTCACCCGCTCCTTCTGTTGAAACCTCAGGAAGCGCACGATGAAAGGCCTCGGTGGAGCACCGGGTCTAGCCGGCATTAGCGATCGATGAGCCCGCTCCAGATCCAGGCCCCCCCGGAAGTCAGCTTGGAGGATCTCGGGGAGAGTAACTCTCAAAAACGATATGGCATCTTTATCTTCAACCCGTTCTGGGAAACCATAAATGCGTAGATTTACTCGCCTTTCCCGGTCCTCGTATTCAGTTAGCTTGGCGTTCAGTCTTTCAACCTCAGAAGCCGCAGCCGGGGGCGAGTCGCACCGCTGCCTCTCCGCCTCCTCCAGCACATCCAGACGGGCCTCCACGCTAGTCATCCTGGTTAGCATGTCCGCTAATTTCGCTTCGACCGCCTCGACAGCTCTTCTCGTGTCTGACACGTCTTTGCGGACGTCTGCAAAGTATTTGGCTTGGTCGATGAGGATTTTTGTTTGGGCTTCTGATAGTTTCTGAAGAAGCTCATGTATTTTAGCGATGGAAATCGAGTCATCCGCGACCTCCGGTTATTCGGCATTTCGGTGGTGAGAAAAGGTTTCAATCGGCAGTTTGTGAGAGGAAAAAGTATGAAAAAAAATTGCAAGGAGATATATTCACACAAAGTGTAAGCGGGTAGTACCGCAGCCCTCAGCCTAAGCAGCCATCTCACTCGGCGTCATCACGTGACTCCAACGATTTAAATACTGAAGGTGGGAGACACGGTTACTTTTCACTGTAACACGTTACAACACTACTCTGAAGAAAGAGCTTTAGGACACGTAATGCTCCTTTGAACAGCTGCTCTTGCAATGCAGATGTGACTTTAAACACTCAGGTTTCTCAGGTTTCAGTTAGCATCGCTAGCCCGCTAGCGAAACTAACTTACAAGCCGACACACAGTCTCCTGTCTCAGAGTCATCCGCATAAAGTAACGCTTATATCTGCTGGGTGGACCCGCTCATGTCGTTTCATGTCGGTGTTTGTCGGTAATAACCCCAATCGAATCGAAGGACAGTTACTGCACCCATGCGAAGATATTGTTAGCTTGCTTGTTAGCGAGCTAGTTAGCCTCCGGCGCTAGCGAAAAACAAGCCGACACACAGTCTCCTGTCTCAGATTCATCCTTATAAACGAACGCTTATCTCTGCTTGGTGGACCTGGGTTCATGGCGGTTGTTTCGGTAACAGCTGGCATTCGCATCGAACCCGTTGATATACACTGAGCTGGTATGTAGCTCCCGGATTAGCGTCCCATAGCTATCACGGCTGATTCAAAGGCACCCTGCGAATCACATCGAAATAAAATACTTAACGTGACTTACCACAGAAATGGAGGCGCAGACATCGTTACCGTGACCGTCAGGAGAAGGAGCAGAACATCAAAGTGTGTAATTTACCGGGTATGTGGGTGTAAGCCATTTCATGAGGCGTTCACTTGTAGCTGGTTGAAGCCGAACTCACAACACACAGCACAGCTTACACTGTGACGTCACGTGAATTTCAAACATCTATATCGCTTAAACGAGGGAGTTAAAATAAAATACACCCCCCTCAGAGTTGTCATGAAGGAAGAACTTAGCGATTGAGACTAAAACCAAAGTTTGAGCAATGCTGTAAAAGGTTTAATTCTCCTCTAAAGTTGGCCACCCTGTAAACACAGTCTGTTAATGCATAGATAACACAATCCATGGTCTGACACTGCCATCTAGTGACTAAATATTGCAGCACATCTGCCAGATATAGATGTTTTCATTCCTCAAACTGGAAGCCACACCACGGTCACACAGTATTATGAAAAGTTGCAATTTCGTTAACTTTAGATCTTCATCTTGTTTTGAACACATGCATCAAATTTTTACGTTGATTTAATGAAGGCCCTACGAGTAGTGAATCAAACTGTAACACATAGAAAAACAAGACATTTGCTGTTGCCACCAGGGGACGCTGTGATTTTAAGTCACGATTTCTGTACCGATGTCTTCAGGTCGCGACTCTTGTGTTATGTGTATAGTTTGGACTCGATTGGACAAAATATGTCCAAGATACAGGAGCCCGTGTTTTGATGGCGTTTAATCAAACTTTGAGGCCACACCACGGTCAGACGGTTTTGCTAAAACTTAATCCTTCAATAACTTTAGATCTCCATTTTGTTGTGATGACGATCGTCTAAATTGTAAGTTGATTTGATGAAAGCTGTAGGAGGAGTACTTCAAAACAAAAATATGGAATATGACCAAAATGGCCACTAAAGTCAAACTGGCGGGCTTCCTGTTGCGTTATTCATAATGCACTGATGGACTTTTTTGTGCATCTAGTCATGATACACAATAGTCTTTGTTTTTTTTGAAGATCGGTGAATGCTAAATGAGGGGCTTTTCCGTAGGTGGCGCTCTTGAGCCATTTTGCCACGCCCTTTTCAAAATACTCCAGAATACGTAAATTTTCGCCGCCTTCGAATTTACTGCAAACTCCTACAACTTTTTGAGCACATTAAAGCCCTCAAAAAGCCAATTCATTTAAGCTAAGAAAAATAATAATAATAATAATAATAATAATCATTTCAATTTCAATAGGGCCTCCCACCGATTTCGGTGCTCGGGCCCTAATAATAATAATAATAATAATAATAATAATAATAATAATAAAAATCCTTACAGATTCAATAGGGCCTCTCACCATTCGGTGCTCGGGCCCTAACTAGGGCTACGTTGTAGCACTTGCGGGCCCGAGCACCCGCACGTTGAAGCCTGTTGCGGTCGGTGGAGAGAGCGATCGATGACTAAGCGCACATCATCGATCGAGCATGCACTTCTCCACGTTGCATGCGTTTTGCGCTCTGCGGCAGTAGGTTTGCCAGTAGGTGGCGCCATCACTATTATTACACACAGACTTATAGATCTGTTCAAGTAGCCGCTCTGATGTAGCGTGAGAAATTTTGTGTCAATTGGACAATGTTTCCGCAACTTAATTTTCACACTGATCAATAGGTGGCGCTATGATCCTGAACTAATATTCATATATGGAGCTGTTCTATTCAGGATTGTGATCATAGGTCAGTAGTTTGGAGCCGGTTGGATAATGCAGAGTGGATTAACAAAGTACTTCCTGTTTCCTGGCGAATCAGTAGGTGGCGCTATGACACTGAGGAAATATTGACACATAGAGCTGTTCAGGCTTGGACTCTGACCATGTGACAGAAGTTTTGTAGTGATAGGACAATGCACAGTGGAGTTATGATAACATCGTGTCCTTTGGCGAAGGAAAATCCTTCGCCGCACATCAATGTTTACACGGTTTGAGGAAACGTCACAATTCTGACCATGATCTAATGACTTGACTGATCTGATTTGAGCTGTATATTGTAAATCAGCCAGGAGCAGTTCATCAAAGTATAAAACATGTCACTTCCTGTAGCCACCAGGGGGCGCTGTAATTTCAAGTCATAATTTCTGTGTAGATGTCATCAGGATGGCACCCTTGTCTTACATGTCTAGTTTGGACTCGATTGGACAATGTATGTCCGAGATACAGAACCTCGTGTTTTGATGGCGTTTAATCAAACTCAAGACGCCACGCCACGGTCACACGGTGTGACGAAAGGTCAATCTCTTAATCACTTTTTATCTCCATCTTGTTGTGATGGCACTGATCTTAATTTGAAGTTAATCTGATGAAAGCCCTGGGACAAGTGCATCAAGTAAAAATGTGGAATATGGAAAAAAAATGGCCACTTAATCCAAAATGGCGGCCTCCCTGTTTGGCCAAGCATACCTATCCAAGATATTTTTTTGTTTGTTATGAAACGACACATGTCCCGATAGATTTGTATAAATGTCGGCCATCGTAGTGCCGGGGTTGCCCTATAGGGGGCGCTGGTCAGTTTTTTTGCCACGCCCATTTCTTAAAACCATATGAATATCTTCAGGGGGGGGCTGTTGTTACACACATGTAGTTTGAGAGAGATAGAATCATGAACACTGAAGTTACAGCAATTTCGTGTTTCACGGCGAGTTGATGAACTTTAATGCCACGCCATTCATATGGCGTTTGACGAAAAGTCACGGTAATCTTATGTCTTCATTGTCAATGTCTTGGGACCCATTTGATACAGTTTGACATGGTTGAGGTCAGTGGATGAGGAGAAATTCATCCAAGTGTAAGACAAGCAAAAAACAAGACATTTCCTGTTGCCACCAGGGGGCGCTGCGGTTTTAAGTCATCATTTATGCATAGATGTCATCAGGCGGGGACTATTGTCTTACATGTCTAGTTTGGACTTGATTGGAACATGTATGTCCGAGATACAGATGCCCGTGTTTTGATGGCGTGTAACCAATTTTTAACGCCATGCCACGGTCACACGGTGTGATAAAAAAAAAATCCCTCAATCATTTTTTATCTCCATCTTGTTGTGATGACACTCATCTGAATTTGAAGTTGATCTGATGAAAGCCCTGGGACAAGTACGTAAAAGTAAAAATGTGGGATATTGCCAAAATGGCCACTAAAAGCAAAATGGCGGACTTCCTGTTGCGTTTTTCATAATGCTCCATGAGACTTTTTTTCATGACTGGTCACGATACACCTATATCCAGATTTTGATGAAAATCCGTTATGTGGAAACCTAGGGGCTGGTTCCAGGGGGCGCTGTAGAGCCATTTTGCCACGCCCAATTCCAATTACTCCAGAATACTAAAATATCCGCAGACCTTGAATTTCCTGCAAAGTTTCATAACTTTTTGAGCATGTCTAGACCCTGAAAAAGCCCCCCAAAGGGAAATAATAATAATAATAATAATAATAATAATAATAATAATAATAATAATAATAAAAATCCTTACAGATTCAATAGGGCCTCTCACCATTCGGTGCTCGGGCCCTAATAAAAATCCTTACAATTTCAATAGGGCCTCTCACCTTTCGGTGCTCGGGCCCTAACTAGGGCTACGTTGTAGCACTTGCGGGCCCGAGCACCCGCACGTTGAAGCCTGTTGCGGTCGGTGGAGAGAGCGATCGATGACCAAGCGCACATCATCGATCGAGCATGCACTTCTCCACGTTGCATGCGTTTTGCGCTCTGCGGCAATAGGTTTGCCAGTAGGTGGCGCCATCACTATTATTACGCACAGACATATATATCTGTTCATGTAGGCGCTCTGATGTCGCGTGAGCAATTTTGTGTCAATTGGACAATGTTAACACAACTTAATTTTCACACTGATCAGTAGGTGGCGCTATGACCCTGATCTAATATTTATATGTGGAGCTGTTCAGATCAGTATTGTGATCATAGGTCAGTAGTTTGGAGCCGGTTGGATAATGCAGAGTGGATTAACAAAGTACTTCCTGTTTCCTGGCGAATCAGTAGGTGGCGCTATGACACTGAGGAAATATTGACACATAGAGCTGTTCAGGCTTGTACTCTTATCATGTGACAGAAGTTTGGTAGTGATAGGACAATGCACAGTGGACTTATGAAAACATCGTGTCCTTTGGCGAAGGATGATCCTTCGCCGCACCTCAACGTTTAAATGGTTTGAGGAAATGTCACAATTCTGACCTTGATTCAATGACTTGACTGAGCTCATTTGAGCTGTATATCTTAAAGCAGCCAGGAGCAGTTCATCAAAGTATAAACGTGTCACTTCCTGTAGCCACCAGGGGGCGCTGTAATTTCAAGTCATAATTTCTGTGTAGATGTCATCAGGATGGCACCCTTGTCTTACATGTCTAGTTTGGACTCGATTGGACAATGTATGTCCGAGATACAGAACCTCGTGTTTTGATGGCGTTTAATCAAACTCAAGACGCCACGCCACGGTCACACGGTGTGACGAAAGGTCAATCTCTTAATCACTTTTTATCTCCATCTTGTTGTGATGGCACTGATCTTAATTTGAAGTTAATCTGATGAAAGCCCTGGGACAAGTGCATCAAGTAAAAATGTGGAATATGGAAAAAAAATGGCCACTTAATCCAAAATGGCGGCCTCCCTGTTTGGTCAAGCATACCTATCCAAGATATTTTTTTGTTTGTTATGAAACGACACATGTCCCGATAGATTTGTATAAATGTCGGCCATCGTAGTGCCGGGGTTGCCCTATAGGGGGCGCTGGTCAGTTTTTTTGCCACGCCCATTTCTTAAAACCATATGAATATCTTCAGGGGGGGGCTGTTGTTACACACATGTAGTTTGAGAGAGATAGAATCATGAACACTGAAGTTACAGCAATTTCGTGTTTCACGGCGAGTTGATGAACTTTAATGCCACGCCATTCATATGGCGTTTGACGAAAAGTCACGGTAATCTTATGTCTTCATTGTCAATGTCTTGGGACCCATTTGATACAGTTTGACATGGTTGAGGTCAGTGGATGAGGAGAAATTCATCCAAGTGTAAGACAAGCAAAAAACAAGACATTTCCTGTTGCCACCAGGGGGCGCTGCGGTTTTAAGTCATCATTTATGCATAGATGTCATCAGGCGGGGACTATTGTCTTACATGTCTAGTTTGGACTTGATTGGAACATGTATGTCCGAGATACAGATGCCCGTGTTTTGATGGCGTGTAACCAATTTTTAACGCCATGCCACGGTCACACGGTGTGATAAAAAAAAAATCCCTCAATCATTTTTTATCTCCATCTTGTTGTGATGACACTCATCTGAATTTGAAGTTGATCTGATGAAAGCCCTGGGACAAGTACGTAAAAGTAAAAATGTGGGATATTGCCAAAATGGCCACTAAAAGCAAAATGGCGGACTTCCTGTTGCGTTTTTCATAATGCTCCATGAGACTTTTTTTCATGACTGGTCACGATACACCTATATCCAGATTTTGATGAAAATCCGTTATGTGGAAACCTAGGGGCTGGTTCCAGGGGGCGCTGTAGAGCCATTTTGCCACGCCCAATTCCAATTACTCCAGAATACTAAAATATCCGCAGACCTTGAATTTCCTGCAAAGTTTCATAACTTTTTGAGCATGTCTAGACCCTGAAAAAGCCCCCCAAAGGGAAATAATAATAATAATAATAATAATAATAATAATAATAATAATAATAATAATAAAAATCCTTACAGATTCAATAGGGCCTCTCACCATTCGGTGCTCGGGCCCTAATAATAATAATAATAACTAGGGCTACGTTGTAGCACTTGCGGGCCCGAGCACCCGCACGTTGAAGCCTGTTGCGGTCGGTGGAGAGAGCGATCGATGACCAAGCGCACATCATCGATCGAGCATGCACTTCTCCACGTTAAATGCGTTTTGCGCTCTGCGGCAGTAGGTTTGCCAGTAGGTGGCGCCATCACTATTATTACGCACAGACATATATATCTGTTCATGTAGGCGCTCTGATGTAGCGTGAGCAATTTTGTGTCAATTGGACAATGTTAACACAACTTAATTTTCACACTGATCAGTAGGTGGCGCTATGACCCTGAACTAATATTTATATGTGGAGCTGTTCAGAATAGTATTGTGATCATAGGTCAGTAGTTTGGAGCCGGTTGGATAATGCAGAGTGGATTAACAAAGTACTTCCTGTTTCCTGGCGAATCAGTAGGTGGCGCTATGACACTGAGGAAATATTGACACATAGAGCTGTTCAGGCTTGGACTCTGACCATGTGACAGAAGTTTTGTAGTGATAGGACAATGCACAGTGGAGTTATGATAACATCGTGTCCTTTGGCGAAGGAAAATCCTTCGCCGCACATCAATGTTTACACGGTTTGAGGAAACGTCACAATTCTGACCATGATCTAATGACTTGACTGATCTGATTTGAGCTGTATATCTTAAAGCAGCCAGGAGCAGTTCATCAAAGTATAAAACATGTCACTTCCTGTAGCCACCAGGGGGCGCTGTAATTTCAAGTCATAATTTCTGTGTAGATGTCATCAGGATGGCACCCTTGTCTTACATGTCTAGTTTGGACTCGATTGGACAATGTATGTCCGAGATACAGAACCTCGTGTTTTGATGGCGTTTAATCAAACTCAAGACGCCACGCCACGGTCACACGGTGTGACGAAAGGTCAATCTCTTAATCACTTTTTATCTCCATCTTGTTGTGATGGCACTGATCTTAATTTGAAGTTAATCTGATGAAAGCCCTGGGACAAGTGCATCAAGTAAAAATGTGGAATATGGAAAAAAAATGGCCACTTAATCCAAAATGGCGGCCTCCCTGTTTGGTCAAGCATACCTATCCAAGATATTTTTTTGTTTGTTATGAAACGACACATGTCCCGATAGATTTGTATAAATGTCGGCCATCGTAGTGCCGGGGTTGCCCTATAGGGGGCGCTGGTCAGTTTTTTTGCCACGCCCATTTCTTAAAACCATATGAATATCTTCAGGGGGGGGCTGTTGTTACACACATGTAGTTTGAGAGAGATAGAATCATGAACACTGAAGTTACAGCAATTTCGTGTTTCACGGCGAGTTGATGAACTTTAATGCCACGCCATTCATATGGCGTTTGACGAAAAGTCACGGTAATCTTATGTCTTCATTGTCAATGTCTTGGGACCCATTTGATACAGTTTGACATGGTTGAGGTCAGTGGATGAGGAGAAATTCATCCAAGTGTAAGACAAGCAAAAAACAAGACATTTCCTGTTGCCACCAGGGGGCGCTGCGGTTTTAAGTCATCATTTATGCATAGATGTCATCAGGCGGGGACTATTGTCTTACATGTCTAGTTTGGACTTGATTGGAACATGTATGTCCGAGATACAGATGCCCGTGTTTTGATGGCGTGTAACCAATTTTTAACGCCATGCCACGGTCACACGGTGTGATAAAAAAAAAATCCCTCAATCATTTTTTATCTCCATCTTGTTGTGATGACACTCATCTGAATTTGAAGTTGATCTGATGAAAGCCCTGGGACAAGTACGTAAAAGTAAAAATGTGGAGTATTGCCAAAATGGCCACTAAAAGCAAAATGGCGGACTTCCTGTTGCGTTTTTCATAATGCTCCATGAGACTTTTTTTCATGACTAGTCACGATACACCTATATCCAGATTTTGATGAAAATCCGTTATGTGGAAACCTAGGGGCTGGTTCCAGGGGGCGCTGTAGAGCCATTTTGCCACGCCCAATTCAAATTACTCCAGAATACTAAATTGTCCGCAGACCTTGAATTTCCTGCAAAGTTTCACAACTTTTTGAGCATGTCTAGACCCTGAAAAAGCCCCCCGAAGGGAAATAATAATAATAACTAGGGCTACGTTGTAGCACTTGCGGGCCCGAGCACCCGCACGTTGAAGCCTGTTGCGGTCGGTGGAGAGAGCGATCGATGACCAAGCGCACATCATCGATCGAGCATGCACTTCTCCACGTTAAATGCGTTTTGCGCTCTGCGGCAGTAGGTTTGCCAGTAGGTGGCGCCATCACTATTATTACGCACAGACATATATATCTGTTCATGTAGGCGCTCTGATGTAGCGTGAGCAATTTTGTGTCAATTGGACAATGTTAACACAACTTAATTTTCACACTGATCAGTAGGTGGCGCTATGACCCTGAACTAATATTTATATGTGGAGCTGTTCAGAATAGTATTGTGATCATAGGTCAGTAGTTTGGAGCCGGTTGGATAATGCAGAGTGGATTAACAAAGTACTTCCTGTTTCCTGGCGAATCAGTAGGTGGCGCTATGACACTGAGGAAATATTGACACATAGAGCTGTTCAGGCTTGGACTCTGACCATGTGACAGAAGTTTGGTAGTGATAGGACAATGCACAGTGGAGTTATGATAACATCGTGTCCTTTGGCGAAGGAAAATCCTTCGCCGCACATCAATGTTTACACGGTTTGAGGAAACGTCACAATTCTGACCATGATCTAATGACTTGACTGAGCTGATTTGAGCTGTATATTGTAAATCAGCCAGGAGCAGTTCATCAAAGTACAAAACATGTCACTTCCTGTAGCTACCAGGGGGCGCTGTAATTTCAAGTCATAATTTCTGTGTAGATGTCATCAGGATGGCACCCTTGTCTTACATGTCTAGTTTGGACTCGATTGGACAATGTATGTCCGAGATACAGAACCTCGTGTTTTGATGGCGTTTAATCAAACTCAAGACGCCACGCCACGGTCACACGGTGTGACGAAAGGTCAATCTCTTAATCACTTTTTATCTCCATCTTGTTGTGATGGCACTGATCTTAATTTGAAGTTAATCTGATGAAAGCCCTGGGACAAGTGCATCAAGTAAAAATGTGGAATATGGAAAAAAAATGGCCACTTAATCCAAAATGGCGGCCTCCCTGTTTGGTCAAGCATACCTATCCAAGATATTTTTTTGTTTGTTATGAAACGACACATGTCCCGATAGATTTGTATAAATGTCGGCCATCGTAGTGCCGGGGTTGCCCTATAGGGGGCGCTGGTCAGTTTTTTTGCAACGCCCATTTCTTAAAACCATATGAATATCTTCAGGGGGGGGCTGTTGTTACACACATGTAGTTTGAGAGAGATAGAATCATGAACACTGAAGTTACAGCAATTTCGTGTTTCACGGCGAGTTGATGAACTTTAATGCCACGCCATTCATATGGCGTTTGACGAAAAGTCACGGTAATCTTATGTCTTCATTGTCAATGTCTTGGGACCCATTTGATACAGTTTGACATGGTTGAGGTCAGTGGATGAGGAGAAATTCATCCAAGTGTAAGACAAGCAAAAAACAAGACATTTCCTGTTGCCACCAGGGGGCGCTGCGGTTTTAAGTCATCATTTATGCATAGATGTCATCAGGCGGGGACTATTGTCTTACATGTCTAGTTTGGACTTGATTGGAACATGTATGTCCGAGATACAGATGCCCGTGTTTTGATGGCGTGTAACCAATTTTTAACGCCATGCCACGGTCACACGGTGTGATAAAAAAAAAATCCCTCAATCATTTTTTATCTCCATCTTGTTGTGATGACACTCATCTGAATTTGAAGTTGATCTGATGAAAGCCCTGGGACAAGTACGTAAAAGTAAAAATGTGGGATATTGCCAAAATGGCCACTAAAAGCAAAATGGCGGACTTCCTGTTGCGTTTTTCATAATGCTCCATGAGACTTTTTTTCATGACTGGTCACGATACACCTATATCCAGATTTTGATGAAAATCCGTTATGTGGAAACCTAGGGGCTGGTTCCAGGGGGTGCTGTAGAGCCATTTTGCCACGCCCAATTCCAATTACTCCAGAATACTAAAATATCCGCAGACCTTGAATTTCCTGCAAAGTTTCATAACTTTTTGAGCATGTCTAGACCCTGAAAAAGCCCCCCAAAGGGAAATAATAATAATAATAATAATAATAATAATAATAATAATAATAATAATAATAAAAATCCTTACAGATTCAATAGGGCCTCTCACCATTCGGTGCTCGGGCCCTAATAAAAATCCTTACAATTTCAATAGGGCCTCTCACCTTTCGGTGCTCGGGCCCTAATAATAATAATAAAAATCCTTACAGATTCAATAGGGCCTCTCACCATTCGGTGCTCGGGCCCTAAATATCAAACCCTCTTAATAATTGACATGTAACATGGTGTCTGAAGTAGGCATATGTGACAGCTATTACAAATACTGCCAAACATTATCATATAGCATTATGAAGGGAGTAACACCCACTAACCAGTCAACTACAACTCATATATTAACTTGTCATCTGAATAAACCGGTCAGTTATATCTCACACTAGAAATGATTGTGAACTCAGTATCTCACTTAATCTGTATTCAGACATGACCTCAAGGTAAAATCCGGAGAATTGGCTACTGAGTCTACCCAGAGTCTGCCTTTCACACATGTACAAACCCGGCATTACGTAGTGATATTGAAGAAAAACATTTGTTATAATGAATTGAAATGAAACGTTTTAGAAATCGAAATTAGTCATCGATGACGTCGACTAATTGCGGCAGCCCTACTCATGATTATCATCCAGCAACTGAGCTGTCAAACCAAGAAAACTAACTGGACTGATGTCTGAGGTCCATATGTCTGTGGTAAAACTTACCCTGGCATCAATCAGAGTAGGAATGTGTGCGGCGACCACATCATATAGGGCAGGGACACATCTGAAAAGAAGCACAGACTTTTTCCCCCTCACTAACGCTGGTTGCTAGTGCTTTGTATTCTCACCAATCATTGTCGTCGCGATTACAGACTCTAAAATGACTTTTGAGATTGTTAGTGTTAAAATTTGAAATTCTTCCCCCCTCTCTCGAACCTTTGCACATTTGGTGCAAATTGCTCTACAGTCGCTCTTAGAAAGTGTAAAAAAACTTCCACGCCGGCAACGCAGTTTTCAGTTCCGATGTAAACACATCACGCTGGTATGGACAGGCACAGATGTATGACTATTTGAGCGCGACCAGGTGTTTAACGGACGTTATATCAGCTTTAATTTCCGATTCTTATAGATAAACAATAATATAAAATTATAATTATCGAGCCGATAATATATCGGACATGCTGTATATCGTGCAGCTCTACTTCAGGATTAATCATTTACAGATTCTCTGGTCCAGTGTCCATTTTTCTTGTTATTATGACATTAAACTGAACTAAACTATCTCAGTTGTGGACTGTTGTCAGCAGAGGGGGACATCAGAGTTTTTTGTGGTGTGTTAATGATGTTACATGGGAGGAGGAGAAGCTTGTGAAATGTGGATGTTGATAGTTTATTCAGCCCAGAAGAAAACCTGAGGTCCGGTGTTAGGTGTAATCACTTTGTGACTTGAATACATTATCTGGGTTTCCTCTACCATTATTAGACCGAGGCTCTGTGTCTTAGCTGAATGAATAGAAGTGTTTGTGCTGAAAAGTCTCTACTCTGGAGTAGGGGTGTCACGATAAAAAAAATTCAGTGGTCGGTGCCAATACCAGTAAAATAACACGATTCTCGATGCCAATTTCGATACCACGGTAAAAAAAAAGGATTTTCTAAGATACCATGTACCTGAACTTAAAACATGAACTTAAACTGAAAAATAGAAAAATGTTATAAGATACAAAACATGTGCAATAGAGCATAGCACAACATAATAAAGTTGCAACAAGTGCAACAACTACACCGCGTTCCACATTATTATGCAAATTACACTTTGCTCAGATTTTCCTAAATAGTAATGCACAGCCAGTCAGTATAATTTTCAAGTCATCAACTGTTAGAGTATAATTCAAATTTTATTGAACAAACCTCCCAATGATAACAGTATTTTTTTCAAAAATGAAAAACTCAAAATGCAGTGTTCCAAATTATTATGCAGAGTTTCTGTTTCAAAGTTTCAAGATATTTTATAGGTTGTAAAGAACTAAAAATTGTCATTTGTTGAATTTGCAGCATTAAGAGGTCATATTTACTGAAATCAAAAAAAGTATTAATCAAAAACATCTTAACAGGTCAAGTTACATGTTAACATAGGACCCCTTCTTTGATATCACCTTCACAATTCTTGCATCCATTGAACTTGTGAGTTCTTTGATAGTTTCTGGTTTAATGTCTTTGCAGGATGCCATAATAGCCTCCCAGAGCACCTTCCACCCACATAGATATTTTGCTTGATGATGCTCAAAAAGTTCTCAATAGGGTTAAGGTCAGGGGAAGATGGGGGCCACACCATGAGTTTCTCTCCTTTTATTCCCATAGCAGCCAATGCCCCAGAGGTATTCTTTGCAGCATGAGATGGTTCATTGTCATGCATGAATATGATTTTGCTTCGGAAGGCACGGTTCTTCTTTTTGTACCACGGAAGAAAGTGGTCAGTCAGAAACTCTACGTACTTTGCCGAGGTCATTTTCACCGTCAGGGACCCTGAAGGGGCCTACCAGCTCTCTCCCCATGATTCCGGTCCAAAACATGACTCCGCCACCTCCTTGTTGACGTCTCAGCCTTGTTGGGACATGGTGGCCATTCACCAACCATCCTCTACTCCATCCATCAGGACCATCAAGGGTTGCACGGCACTCATCCGTAAACAAAACAGTTTGGAAGTTAGTCTTCATGTAGTCCTGAGCCCACTGCAACCTTTTTTGCTTGTGAGCTTGGTTTAGGGGTGGCCGAATAACAGGTTTAAGGACACTTGCAAACCTCTTGAGCATCCTACATCTTGAAGTTCGCGAGACTCCAGAGGCACCAGCGGCTTCAAACACCTGTTTGCTGCTATTCAATGGCATTTTAGTGGCTGCTCTCTTAACCCCACGCATTTGTTTGGCAGAAATCTTCCTTATTTTGCCTTTGTCTGAACGAACCCGCTTGTGCTGTGACTCAGTGACAAATTTCTTCACTGTCCGATGATCACGCGCAATTCTTTTGGAAATATCCAATGTTGTGATACCTTGACCAAGGTATTGCACTATTTGCTGCTTTTCAGCAGCAGAGAGATCCTTTTTCTTGCCCATTTTGCCTGAATCTTGTAGCTTGCTTAATAATGTGGAACATCCTTCTTAAGTATTTTTCCTTTGATTGGGCTCACCTGGAAAACTAATTATCACAGGTGTCTGAGATTGATTTCAATCATCCAAATAGCCCTGAGACACAATACCATCCATGAGTTTAATTCAAAAACTAAAAAATGAATGTTTATGACCCTTAAATCCAATTTGCATAATAATGTGGAACGCGGTGTAGTGTCATTCCAGACTTCCAGGAATCTTTTCAAAAGGTACTGTGCAAAAACAACAACAGTGCAAAACAAAACAGTGGATATAACAGTGCAGCCATTCATATGTTGAACGTGAGTGAAAGTCAGGTTCACGTTAATTTTTTAAATCATCATCGTATCAGGCCATCATGAAATACCAGGAGCGGGGGAATGTGTAACAACCAGTGTGTGTGTGTGCACGCTCCCAGATAGCGGACACACACACAGGCCCCGGGGCTCCGCCCCCCGCCCCGCTCACATGCTCAGAGACTCACACAGTGAGATCAGAGCTCGTTCACGTGAAGCAGCTGCTCACTGACTGACCGGCAGCCTCTTATCAGTGGAAACAATGAAAACACAGTTTCTCTGGTCTCAGCTGCTCAGAGATCAGCGCCGCAGCTCCAGAAGAGGCGCAGCACCGATGCTAACAGCTGGCATTGGCGCTCACGGTGCTTACGGTGCTTCAAAAAAATGGGCATCGTCTGTGTTTTGTTATTTTAGTATTGAAAGGTATCGTAAGTATCGGTTATCTGGAGAGACAATATGTCGGGCTCAAAACGACATGTATTTTTTCATGGAAATTAGGTTTGAAAAAGTGGGGATCATCTTATATATGAGGATGAGACAATGATATTTTCATTCCATCTGATATGTTTGGACAGAGAGAGTACAAGTCCTAGTAGCCTTAACACTGGTGAGTAGATCTGCAGTGTCTCTGTTTGATTGACCTTTGAACATAGAGCATGCTCTCATGAACACCTGCCTGTTTAGGACTTAAAGGGGACATATTATGAAAATTCCACTTTTGTAGTGCTTCTACACGTTAATTTGGGTATCTGGCGTGTCTACCGTCCCAAAAACTTTGGAAAAAAAAAACTCCCGCGATTTGTTGTGGTTCCTCTATGTCAGAAACTATACGCTAGAGTGTGTTGAATGGGAATACGACCAGAATTTACGTCACAGTTGGTCTACATGGCATAGCCCCCCCCCCCCCCCCCCGGAGGCGGAGACCAGGGTAAATTACGAGCCACAGAACCCTCCTCAACTCGAGGCGGCGGGTGTTAGCTGGGGAGCTAGCCGAGGGGGGACGCTAACCAGCCGGGGAGCGGGGTGAGAGGCAGAGGAAACAGAGCCTGTGGTCGGGATAAGTTAGAGCCACAGCCCCCTCCTCAGCTCGGGCTCGATGGGTTATGTTATCGGGCTGCTGGCTCCATGTCAGCCGCTCACTTCTGGGGGACGTGTCGGTGTTTACGTTAGCAGCAGGGAGCTAACGCTAGCTAGCTGTTAGTTTATGTTTAAAGTTGCAGCACTTTCTGGAATGGCTGCTTGTGCACGTTTTTACAGCAGTATTGCATGTGGCAGCCCACCCGGGAAGCAGCGGAGATCTGGACTACTCCTACTCATATGGACTACTCAACAAAGTAGTTGCAACAGTGACTGATAATGGATTCAACTTTGTCAAGGCGTTTAAAGTATCAGCCTGTCACAGAATCCAATGATGAGGAGGGAGAGTCTACCCCCACAGATGATGATGATGTCACTTTTTTAGATGTGTCAGAAATCCTCTCAGCTGAGGATGAAAGTGATGCCCAGCTGTCTCTTCCCCCGCACCACAGGTGTGCTTCACACACCATCAACCTCATTTCTACAAATGATGTGGAGAAATATTTAACTTCCAATGCAGAGAGCAAGGCTGTGTATAGGAGCAGCACAGCAAAATGCACAGCTCTTTGGACCAAATCAAGTAGATCTACCCTTGCATCAGAAACAGCAAAAGAAAGCTCTTGGTACCAACATCCACAAGGCAGAATTCCTTTTTTGATGCTGTAAAGAGAATTGCAGATATCCCCATGACTGAGCTGAATACTCTGTGCATCAAGCTGGGAGTTAAGTGCTTCAAAGACAAAGAGTACCAGTTCCTGGATGAGTACTGCACCGCCATGAAGCCTCTGACAGCAGCACTGGACATTTTGCAAGGCGACTGTCCTTATGGGACTTTACTACCCAAACTTGAAGTTCTGATGCAGAAGACCCTGGCTGTGAAAGATGCCCTCTCCAGGATGACTGCAGGCCTTCCAAATGCCATAGTGCAGGTATACGCCATCTTTTAAGCTAGTTAAAATGTATTGCATCACACTATTTATGAACATGGAACATAATATTCATTATCATCGCAAAAGATGAAAAATAAAATAAAACAAATAAAACAAATACAAATGTCCCAGTAAGTAACCTAAAACAAAATTAAATCCATAATATTGATCCCACATTAGGCGTGGCTTGCATGTAATTCAATGACATAATAAATTGTAGGCCTTGTAGGAATAAACGTATGAATTATATTTTTCAGGCTATCCAGACACGTTTTGCCAGTGTGCTGGACGACAAAGATGCTCTTCTCGCAGCTGCCAGTTGTCCAAAATTCTAACTCCGATGGCTGAGAGATGCAGGTAGGAGGGAGCGAGGAAAAGAGCTTCTGACAGCAGAGTGCCGCCGCACAACAGCACAGAGCCCTGCCAGTGTGCCCACCACATCTGACAGCCAAGGTGAGATGGACTTTTTCACTTTTGAGGCAGAGCCAGAGGAGACCTACTCTGCAGAATTGGAATTCATGAACTACCTGAGGTCAGCCTATGACCTTCAGATTGTGCATCAGTTTCGTAACATAAAGAAAATGTTCTTAAAGTATAACACTCCAACCCCATCAAGTGCTCCTGTGGAGCAGCTTTTCAGTCTGAGAGGTTTGGTGCTCACTCCTAGAAGAAAAATACTTTCTGACAAGAGGTTTGAGAAGCTTCTGTTAATGAGGTACAACCACTGGTTTACTCGCCCCACTCCACTGTTTCACTCATAACATGCGATTACAACATAAGATTAGGCCAAAGTTACAAATGTTGACATGATATCAGCCTACATGGGGTGTTATACACTTGTTTTGTTTTGTAAAACCACTCCTTGCTTCTCTAATGCTGTGAACAACAGGTACAATGTTCATAAACATGTTGAAAAAAATGTAATAGTTACATTTATAAACAATGTAGATCATAAATAGTAAGTTTTGCCATTACAGTGTTGTCAAGAAAGACTGTCTTTATTTTATTTTTATAAAAACATGTATTTTTTCAGGAAATAGTTTTTAAGCTCAACTTAAAATGTCAGGAGATACATTGTACATTGTTGTTGTGTACATAACTGTTAGGCGGGGTGTTGTCGGCAGTTGCTGAATGTAACTAATAAAGTAACTTGTAATCTAATTTAGTTACTTTTAAAATCAAGTAATCTATAAAATAGCTAAGATACTTTTTATAGGAGTAATCAGTAATCAGATTACTTTTTCAAAGTAACTGTCGCACTACTGAGTATAACCAGCAAAGCACCATCACACCTACCCCTCCAAGCTTCACGTAGGAAACCACACACGTAACTCTTGACAAGGCAAACCTGTTAATTGAAAACCATTCCAGGTGACTACCGCATGAAGCTGATTGAAGAAAGCCAAGAGTGTTCAAGGCTGTCATCAGAGCAAAAGGTGGCTCTTTTAGAATCTAAAATATAAAACATATTATGGTTTGTTTAAAACGGTATGTGACTTTGTAGAAGTGAAACACAGAGTTTGTATGGTCACAGCTGCTCAGTGATTAACTGTGTCATGATCAGAGCAGAATCTGCAGTTGGTTTGTACCGAACTGGAGTTTCTGTGTCCTCCTCGACTCTGCACTCACTGTAGCTAATAAACACTCATCACTAGTTATCAGGACCTGATCACCAGATGAAGTTACTTAGTGTTTGTTTGATTCGCTCCAGAGTTTGAGGCTGCATTTAAAAATCATGAAAATGACTCCTCAACATGTTGTGCTCAGTACAACACAAGACGTGACGCTCACAGTCAGGACTCAGTGTTAAAATGAGAGGAGCGACACGCAGACTTTAGATTTAACAATTAATTGTGTAAAGGCTTAGTTGTTTGATTTAAAAAAGAAAAGAAAAAAGTTTTATTCAACCACCTATATTTGCTGAAAATTAAAAGAGCAAAGGCTAAGGTGCCCCAATCGTTTAGTATATTCGTTATCTTTGAGTTTGTTTGTGGTTTGTTTAAGTTTGATTTTATTTAATTTTTCATCATAATCTTAAAATTTGTAAATTACCTTTATTTTAATGGGATTGAAGCTTTAGAATACACCAACTTGTATCGGTAAATGCCTTCATCAGGGTGTACTGACACACAGAGACAAAGAGTAATTATTTGTAATCACTTCAGGGATGCAGGGTGAAAACATGCAACACTGTCAGGGGAAAAAATCGTAACATTTAAACTGCCATAATTCAAACCGTCTATTCTATCAAAAAGCTGAGTACATTTAATACATACAGTGGTGGCCAAAATTATTGGAACACCAGAGGTTTCAGTTGTTTTTGTTGAATTGGCCATTAAAATACCCATTAAACGAATGAAATATCTACAAAGTCATCAATTATGCTCTATAAACCATAGAATAGAGCCATCATAAGGAGATTTAGGTCATTTTCCTTACAAAAAACAAGCTAGGCCTATTTCACTGTCAATGTTTAGACTGCCATGATGCCACCAATTCACACCAGAACCGAAAGGGGAGAGGTAGAAAAAAGAAACTTTCTGACAGACATATGAAGCATCTCAAAATTCTCAGTCTTAAGGATCGAAGAAAGGCCTCACGAGAACTGCGTGATGAGATCAACACCACAATCACTGATGATGCAACAGTGTCTTCAAGAACTGTGCGACGGAAACTGGGGGAAGAAGGACTTGTTGGCAGAATAGCAGCAAAAAAAAAAACATTACTGAGAGAGAAAAATGGAGTGAAATGCCTGAAATTTGCAAAAGAACACAAGAAATGGACAAAGGAAGATTGGTATAAAGTGTTGTGGACTGATGAGTCCAAGTTTGAAATTTTGGCGACAAGCGAAGAGTGTTTGTTCGACGGAGGGTGGGGGAAAGATATAAAAATGAGTATCTCTTGCCAACAGTTAAATACGGAGGGGGTAGTATTATGGAGTGGGGTGCCATTTTCTAACTATTGCCGGAACTACCTGCGACAGAAGGAATCTGCTGGAACATTGAAAATGATGGACTTGAACCCCATTAAGCAAATTTGGGGCGAGTTGGAAAATAAACTGTAAAGATCTATTGTACATTCAAAGGAAGCCTTTAGCTTGAGTTGCAGAAGGCATGGGATAAAATTAGTGTTGAAGTTCTCAGGAAATATATTGACAATATGCCAAAGAGATGTGCTGCTGTAATTGCTGCAAAAGGTGGACATACCAAATATTGAAGTTAAAAGTGGATAAAAACAGTAGGACTCACTTCATCTGTTATTTGTTTGTGCCCAGAGCAACCATCTGCATGTTTCATGAACATTATGAAATTAAATCATGTTTTGTAGGCAAAAAAAGGTCAATTTTGTCAGATCCTAAAGGTGTTCTAATAATTTTGGCCACCACTGTATATATATGTTTAGCTTAAACTATGCAGAAGTAGTTTATTTGAACAGTCCATTCATTATCCATTCACACATATTCATACAGTGCATCTATGGGCACTTTTTTCTACAAGGGGCCATCCAGGGTTCAGCATCTTGCCTAAGGACAATTCGGCATGCAGGCTGGGATTGAACCGCTGACTTTCTGTTTGGAGGACGACAGATCTACCCCTCAGCCACTGCCGCCCGCCCACAGTTTGAATGCACACAAGGCAGAATCAACATTCACACTTAATGTCACAACACTCACCACAGTGATAGGTTTCATAAATTCTGGTAAGATTTACACCTTATGCCAGAAATTCGATTTAAAAACTAGAATAAAACCGTCTATTTTAAAGTGGATGGGGTTCAGTTTTTGAATGCGGAAATCCTGCTTATTGCACAGCACAGAGCACAGTAGTTTGTTGATTTAAATTGTGAAACTTTTGACTACATGCAAAACTGTTATCAGCTAAAGTTCTTACAGCACGTTCAGACTTTCTATTGCTGGTTTTTGTTGCATGAAAGAACACAATTGCTGTAAAATCATCTGCTAAATGATCGTCACATTTTAAAATGTTTCTGATTTTATGACACCAGTTTATTTATTTGTTTATTGATTATCAGAAAAATGCTTGCAACTGTTTTGAGTATATATTCATATTTTTTATTGATTTTCCTGGCGAAATGTCAACATAAATCCTCTTTACACCCTCCAAAATTTCCGCTCTTCTCTGTTTTCCATCTTTATGAACTGTTTTTCCTAGGGATTTGGTCGTTGATCTGAAGCCGCCTCCTTGGATCCTGGGAAACTGGATCAGAGATATTTTATAGACAAATCCATTAATTGATTTAGAAAATAGTGGTAAAACTGAATGATATTGAAAATCAGCACCTCTAGTCATTACTCAAAGCAGGGATGTCAACACAGAACACTGGTTATTAAGCTTCTTTAAGCTGACTTGTATAAACCTTGTTTAGTGCACCATACGTGACAAGAATACAGTTAATAGGTTTCTGTCATTGTGTTTCTTTGCTGTTGGTTCATCAGGTGACACCCCAGAGAAAGAGAGAGCTCCCCACACCCTGCTGGACTGGCAGGAGAGCAGTGAGACTGAAGATAAGCAGCAGCCATCTTGCTCCAAATACACACCACAGAGTGTACCAGCAAAGTCCTCATTCAGTCAAACAAGGACAAATGTGGCCTGTGCCTTCCCAACTGTCCCAAGAATGCCTGAGTGCAACATGGATGGGGTGAACCATGAATCTAAACTGGACATCCTTGTAATAAACTCAAACAGCTGCAGGGAGGCGCCGTCTTTTGGAAGGGGTTGAGATGATGAAGAGAAACCTCGTAGCAATGTCAGGTCCCAGTATCAGCCACTGCTGTGTATTCAGATCAGTGACTCCCCCAGTGAAGTGATCTTTAACAGCCCCCCTGTTTCAATCACAACAGTGGGGTCCCAGCATCAGCAAACACAATATTCATGGTCTGAAATGGGGCAGATGCACAGTGCTTGCTCCTCCAGTAAAAAACACGCCGTTATGCCCACCAATGCAAGCTGCGCATCCATGAGCGCGTCCACACGGGAGAGAAGCCATGCCAGTGCACCCATTGTGGGAAAAGCTTCGGCCAGTTCTGCGGCCTCAAGCGCCATCAGATGGTTCACACGGGGAAGAGGCCCTTCCCCTGCCCACATTGCGGGAAGCAGTTGGCAACCTCCACCAACCTGACGGTCCACCAGAGTGTCCACACTGGGGAGAGGAAGTTCAACTGCTCCAAGTGTGGCAAGAACTCTCCTTCCTCAGCAACCTTATCAGACACCAGGCTCTGCACTCTGTGAAGTAGAGCCAGTTACACCCTGTATCGTCTTTTGGGAACAAAATAATATGAGCAGCTTACAGTAGGCTGCAACAAGAACAAAACCACAATGACTGAGGGCTGTTTGTCATATTCACATGTTTGTGTCATGGTCACATGTTGTGTTATGTTGCCATTATTGTGTACTGCTTATATTATAGTGTCATGTTCACGTTGTGTAACATGCATATTATTTAACATAACATCCAATTCTTTATTTGTTTACCTCAGTGAAAGTTGGAACCACAGTTAACCGCCACTCTTGTTAGTCTTTTGTATACCCAACATGGTGAAACATGACAAATGAAGTAACCAAAGTTCTCCAACTTATGTTATAAAACATGAACTGCCTGTGCCAGTGGATAACATTAATGCTACTTCTTTAACTGCAGTTTCCACCTCAATTCAGCTAAAAGTAAAAAAAAGTTTTCAAAGCACCTAAAGGTTTAAGTAAACACAGATGGAAAGCAACAGTTTGACCACTGTGATTAGTGAATCATTTTGTTGCTAGACTTCAACCAGAGCTGCTGAAGCAGCAGTATAGAGACAGGGAAACTGACTTACGATGAGAGACATGGGGGAGGAGGACAGAGGTCAATAGGGAGAGGCAATGAGAAATGAAGAAAGAAGGTTATGATTCGGAGATTGACAGCAAACAGACATACGGTGTTACTGTTATGTCTCTATATATAAACAATATATAGAGCTTTTGCTATGTGTTATTTATGGTACAATTTGGAATAATCTTGCCCTGTCCGTTTTTCCAAATGACAGGGCTGAGGACTAACCTATAGAACTAACTGGCAGATGATGCTCATATGATACCGAACTGAAATTGGATGATGAACAAATATTTCCCAAAATTATGCTCAATCACATTTCCCCAAAATTAGTACTGTAGCATAGTAAGCAGGAGACCCTGAATCTGTGACGTGATTTTGGTGACAATATACAGTATGAGACCGAAGTTATTGAATAATAGTCATATTTAATATTTCCCCAAATAATGCTAAATCACTTTTTCCCAAACTTAGTACTGTAGCATAGTCAGCAGGAGACCCTGGACCTTTGACATGATTTTCATATTTGTCCGCCTGAAAAAGGCTACAAGGAGCCGCAGTAGCTATGTAAATAAACAATCGATGAAGAAGAAAGAAGGCGTCTCTCAGGTCGTCTTCGACAAAAAGCATTACTCCGCCTAGTGTTCTGGCGCGGAATTGCTTTGTAAGATGCGCAACGGTTGGGGAAGCATGAATGACAACGAGTCTTGCGCCACAGCGGCGTGAAAAGACGCAGACGCAGTCGCAGAAGCATGTTTCAGGCTTAAGCAAGCTGTACGTAGACACCAATGTTCTGTGCCCGTCACGGAGGACGACTCATATTGATGATAATAACTGGCCTGTAGCCCGTTGTCCACATTACTACTGTGGAAATTATGCAGCGTTTGTGCTTTAACAACATTTCGCTTATGACTTACTGATCCGGGAAGTCCGAATCTGTGAATATCTTGCCAACTTTACTGGACTCGGAGCCGCAGGGAGAACTTGGCGCTGAAGAGCCGCCTGTGGATGATGGAGGTCCGAGCCGGGGAGAGCTCCCATAGAGAGCCCTTACCGTCTATGGTGGTCACCTGTGCTCGGAGAGGTTAGCTCGCTCCGTCACAAACTAATGCATCTAATTACTAACACTGACATGGGTCCAGTCATAAATATAGCATTTTAACATCATGATATTGCTGCTGTCTGCTCTGATGCTCCGATGATCATTGCAGTTCACTGATAAGTCGATGAGCCAATCCACATTAATTTAAACAGCAAGTAATCAGAATATTTGTGTTATACCCAATGAATATCAATTTAACCGTGTCAGCTTGTGCATTGTAAGAATTTGATGTTTTAGTCACGTTGAATAATACACTGAATACTCGTGGATTGTTGATCTGATGTTATAAATTACACTCTTTACACGGTATTTTGTAGTCTAATTTATAAATTTCGAGAAATAATCAGCAGATGAATTGATAATGGGAATAGCACCTTATTTATGTTGCTCTATTCTCGTCTTAATGGGCACTAAGTACTATTGGTCACAATCACCCACTAACAGACATTAATACACCAATCTGATTCTTGAGACATGGGACAAAACACATTCAGCAGTTGAAACTGCTATTGTATTCAACACAATTCGATTTTAATTTAACAATTATTTGATAAAATCTATGACACTGTCTTCCCACTACACCTCAAACAGCATGTCCACAGAGAATGGTTCAATCATTCATGTGCAATAAAATGATTTGATATGAAAATATCTTTTTATGATTAAAAAGAGCTTGTTTCATCAGAAGAAAAACTTAATATCTCATATCAGAGCAGTTGCTTTGTAATAACACATGTATGCATGTCACAAGGTTTCAAAGTGTTTTCCCCTCTTTATGTCAACCCCGTCAGACTTTAGTAGAATACAGGAGACATCTTTTTGCACGCGTGGACATGTCTATGTGCTGTATTTGTGTATGGGCGTTTGCATATCAGAGGGGTGTGAAATAGTGTGTGTGTATGTGTGTGCATAACAGGGCATAGTGTGTACAAATGTGTGTGTGTAGTGGGGGATGACACAACAGGTAAGGGGGGTCAGAGATATGGAGAAGGTGTAGGATGTTATAAAGTAATAAAATGTATATATGAGGGTTTGAGACAGACATGGGAAATGTGTATTAGGCTCAAAACCTTCCTTTTTGATAAAGCTTATAGTTAGAGCTAATTAGTGCGTCAGAACGTTACTTGTTCTATTTTATGACACATGTTACACGGAGCTTCTCTTTCCAGCTTCTCCTTCCTCTTCTC
Organism: Pleuronectes platessa; assembly: GCF_947347685.1. Taxonomy (NCBI): domain Eukaryota; kingdom Metazoa; phylum Chordata; class Actinopteri; order Pleuronectiformes; family Pleuronectidae; genus Pleuronectes; species Pleuronectes platessa. The sequence continues at coordinate 30,374,472 of NC_070628.1, forward strand.
CATCCCTATCCCCCTTCCCCGGAATCCCTTTGCTTTATCACCCGCAGATCCAGGGCCTCTGTGGCCGCACCATGGATTGCGGTTTGTTGATCGCGCACCGGGGGTCGTGGTGGTGGACCCATTGTGGCGGATTCTGTGTCGTTTGGGCTGATCGTGGTGGTGGTGGTGGACCCTGTGTCGCGTTGGCATCGGGTACGGGTACGGGCATTGGACCAGGACTGCGGCGGCGGCTCGTGATGGGTGGCGGTGGACGGTGACTGAGGACTGGAGTGGCGTTTTGGTCTGGATGGTGGATCGTGGTCCTGCCGGTTGCTGACCATGGACTGTGATTGCAGCGGGACTGCTTGGCATGTCATGTTGGGGTTGTCCTTCGGGATGCTTACCCTCATCAAATGCTGCTAGAGACTTTAATCTTGAAGACTTTAACCTTGATGATGTTTTCCTGCACGTGGCATCTATTGCACTTCTGTCCATCCTGGGAGAGGGATACCTCACATGTGGCTCTTTCTGAGGTTTCTACGTATTTTTACCCTGTTAAAAGGGTTTTTAGTAGTTTTTCCTTACTCTTGCTGAGGGCTAAGGACAGAGGATGTCACGCCCTGTTAAAGCCCTATGAGACGAATTGTAATTTGTGAATATGGGCTATACAAATAAAATTTGATTGATTGATTGATTGACTTTAAATATGCACAATACTCTGCACTTTTACTGCCTTTTTTTGCACTTCTGGTTTGATGCTAAACTGCATTTCGTTGTAGTACTTGTACTGTGCAATGACAATAAAGTTGAATCTAATCTAATGATGAGTGAAGTTTCATATTCAGGTGACTATCAGTTTAAAGCCTGACGGGAAGCTTCAAACCAGAGGAAGATCACATACACTATTCTGAACAAGGATTATTTGGATTTCAGAGTAACATCAGTGTCAGGTTGGGAACGGAAAGATTCTGATTCAGCTGATTAAAGTAAAGCTTAACAACAAACTGACGTCATCAGAGGGCGACTCATGCACTTCATAGAGACACAACACTTGAGCTGCACACAGTCGGGGACAGATACACAGACTGTGAATCCGGCTCCAAGTATTTTGCATGTCTCTCCGATCAGACACCACCGTGTGGATTAGTTGACACCCGAGCCCTGACGCGCACACCTGTCCGTGCACGGACACACACACACACACACACACACAGCCGAGACAATGATGGCGGACTGTGTCGGCTTCCAGGCGCAGATTGCCTCGATCATAGAGATACTGGCCAACTCTGCGGTGGCGGAGATCTGTAAACTGGTGGACGATGGCTTCGCGGCGCTGCGTTCCAAAATGGAGCAGGAGCGAGACAAGAGCGAGAAGGAGAACGACGCGCTGCGGCAAAAGCTGCGATACATGGACGTGAAAATGAGGAGCTACCAGAGGAAGATGAGGAGACGAATTCAGCGGGAGGAGTTCAGGCCACCCGAAGGTAAAGAGGGGCAGGCAGCAGCTGGCCCGCGGTGGAGGAGACATTAGTCCGAGGGAGGCCGGGCACACACACATGTCCTCATATACACTGTTATGAAATCACATACTGACTTCATGAATGTCACAACCTGGTAACCTATATTTTGATCTTATTGATGACCTTTTACTGATCTATGAAACACGAGTAATGATACTGATTGCAGCTCATTCTATCTTACTGGTCTGCAGCTGAGTAGACACTGTTGGTTTTCTATGAGGTTTCCACATGACCTACTGCTGCTGGGCTCCGGTTCATTCCTGTTCATCCCACTGTTGTACAGTCCCGCTCACCATTATTGGCACCCCTTCATTTTTTGCATAACTTGTCCAAAATCTTAAGAAATAAATGGAAATGTACCAAATTTATATCAGGATCTTTTAATTTGAGGTCCAAAGTAATTTAACAAAGTAAATGTTTTTTCAACTTGCCTATTGTAATTTCAAAGAAGAAACAGAAAAAACATCACGTGCAGCAATAACGGCACCCCTCTTTGATATTTGGTTGCACACCCTTTGGCAGTGATGACAGCCTCCAAACGTTTCTTGTAGCCATCTGTAAGCTTCTTGCACTTCTCAGCTGGTATTTTCTCCCACTCTTCCTTTGCAATTTGTTCAAGCTCTTGAACGTTTGCAGGGTTCTTTTTCCCAATAGCAGATTTCAGCTCACCCCAAAGATTTTCAATCAGATTGATATCAGGACTCATTGCTGGCCATTTTAAAACAGTCAATTTGTTCCTGTTCAACCATTCCTGCGTGCTTTTGGATGTCTGCTTTTGGTCTCTGTCTTGCTGGAGGACCCATGATCTTCGACTCAAACCAAGTTTTCTTACACTGGGATGCATATTGCATATTTGCACTATTGCACATAATTGCACTATTGGTTTTTTTCTTCAGGTATATATATATATATTAAGATATATATATTTTATTTTATTTTTTTAATTTGTGATATTCTTTTTTATACTATTTAATTCAAATTTAGTTTTTTGGTTGTAATTACTTTGAGCATTGCTGGAAAAGAGCCTGTGACTCAAGCATTTCATTGCCAGCGACTGCTTAATTTTATTGTTGTGCATTTGATAAAAAACTCTTGAACCTTGAATCTTGATAATTCTCTGATTTCATGATTCCTGTGATACGGTCAAGGCCTCCAGTACCAAATGCAACAAAGCAGCCCCACAGTGTTATGGATCCTCCACCATGCTTAACTGTTGGTAGGGTGTTCTTTTCCTTGTAGGCTTCATTGCGCCGTCTGTAAACAAACTGTTGGTGTGCATTGCCAAAAAGCTCTATTTTTGTTTCATCTGTCCACAGAACATTTTCCCAGGAGGACTGCGATTTGTCCAGGTACTCTTTGGACAGGATCAGTCGTTCCTTTTTATGTCTTTTCATCAGCAATGCTGTCTTCCTCGCCCATAAAGCCCTGTTTGGTTTAGTGTGCGGCGTATGGTACTGACCCCAGACTGTTCCAGGTTGGCCTTCAGGTCTTTGGATGTTTGACGTGGTGTTTTTTCCACCATTCGCACCAACCTTCGAAGACTTCTCTCATCAATTTTTCTCTTCCCCCCACGTCCAGGGAGGTTCTTGACAGTTCCATGCTTGACAAACTTCTTAATAACATTACGCACTGTTGAAACAGGGATACCAAGGTCTTTGGAGATGGCCCTTTACCCTTTGGAGGTCTTGTGTATGCAAATAATCAATCAATCAATCAATCAATCAAATTTTATTTGTATAGCCCATATTCACAAATTACAATTCGTCTCATAGGGCTTTAACATGGTGTGACATCCTCTGTCCTTAACCCTCAGCAAGAGTAAAAATACATAGAAACCTCAGAGAGAGCCACATGTGAGGGATCCCTCTCCCAGGACGGACAGAAGTGCAATAGATGCCACGTGTAGGAAAACATCATCCAGATTAAAGTAATAGCCCTTCAGATGTACTCAGACAGCTCTTATCTTCTCCATTGTGACGAGGAAGTCCTCATTCATTGGCTAGTTCATGTCACATGGGCACAGACAATTTATCAAGGTGATTCTCATTTGTGATTTACCAAAGGTGAGTCATAATGTGTTTCCATACTGATTTACAGAAAAGGGTGCCAACATTTCCCCCCCATTGTTTATTGTTTTAAATTGTTGTTTATCATTTGCTCTTTTGTATCAAACACAAATTCTCTATAGAAAAAAGTTGTGTCACTTGATTCAGTTTTTTCAGGAGATATTCCACATTATGTACTTAAACTTCTTGGGTGCCAATAATGGTGAGCAGGACTGTATGTAGACAGGACCTGACTCCAGTTTGTGTCAATAGAAGCACATCACTGAAAACCAGAGGGACCCTCTTCGATAGCTTAACATATTTTTCATCTCTATTGTATCGAAATAGATATTGTATTCCCATATCTACATTGAGAAAGTTATTGGTTTCTGTAAGTAATTTCAATGTAAGGGAGGGATGACAACGAGATCCAAAGTCCCCCATCTTTGAGGCTTCGACAGTGTAATTTACCTCTGACACTTCAAGTGGTCAAATTCCATCTGTGTTGTTCCCTCCAACACAGCTCAACAAAGAGACACTTTAATGTTTACTGATGTCATTTTTTTTCCAGAAGTATCAGCTATTTTCATTGAAAAAGCTCTGATAAAACCACTGCCCAACACCTGCTCAGCAGCAAACAGCAGATAGATGCAGTTGAGAAACAAGCTTCTGAACTTAGTGGAAAATTTTGCAGCTCAAGATACAGATATATCCCTAAGGAGGTGGTAGAGACCAGGGGCCTCATTTACACAACTGTGCAACAACAAATCAACTGTTTTTATTTATTATGTTAGCTGAGCAGGTGGTCACAACTTCATTGTGGTTCAGGATACATTTCAGGTTCACATTGCCTAAAGAACGTGTGTCATTTGTGTCCTAGCACAAATGTGTTCAGATGTCAAATATGTCTTCAATGCATCCTAGAGCTGTTCGCTTGTGATCGGAATCACCAGAGACAGATGGTTTATAGCCATTGTGAACAGGGCCTTAGATTCTTAGGCCCAATGTGAAATGAATTAAATATTGATAGACTCAAAACAAACATAAATAATCAGAAATCCCTCCAAACAGATGCAAAACAATAACACATACCATAGATTGTATAGAAAAATGGACATAGACTCCGTGTGTGAAAGGTGAAGGCAATACGGAAGACACCAAGTGTCTTCCGTCATCATCAAGTGTCCTTAAATATTGATGCTTTAGTGCATGACTAGTGTGGGATATACAGTAGGTACTAAGACCTGGCAATTAATCAGAACAGATGTGATCCGTCTTTAAGTCAGGTGGTCATGCTTTCGGTAAGTGTTTTCACATTGCTAAAATTAGTATCCTAATTAATTTGAATGTTAATGTGAATTATTAATAAAATTATCCATAACTTTCTACTTTGTCGTTGATTAGTTAGGGATCATTTCTGTATTACGTTGAACAGACTAAAATAGTTGTATGTAACCTTTATATATTTCAGCCTGTTGTTTATGTTATTGTTGTATTAATAACAATAAAAAGTAGTTTAATAATAACTTTTTATTTACTAAAGCATCCCCAGTTCATAAGCACCACTGGCAGACAGAGAGTAGGCAATAGATTTGTTGTGTCCTTTTTAATTTACATTAATATAGTGATATCACCGGGTAGTTTACCTTACTTTTTGTTAAGGCTTATGTACTTTTGTATGTTTTCTTCAACCTGCCAGGGACTGCGGATGAAAAAAAAGGTCAAGGTCACAGTGGCCTCACAAAGTATGTTTATATTTTTCTTGAACATGATATGTTAAGATCAGCTTGAGGGAATGTCTTCAAATTTAGTACACACTGATTAGATTTTGGTGGTCAGAGTTCAAAAGGGCAAGGTCATGTGACCTTATGTTGTCTGGAACACAGTATATCAACAATGCTCAAAGGGAATTTCTTTACATGTGGCATTCACTTGGACTCACGGATGACCAAGGTCACTGTGGCCTTGTGCATGTTTTTGGCCTCTTGAGTCGGAATTTTCAACACCTGACTTGAGGGAATTTCTTTTGATCAGTTGTCACTAGGACTCAAAGATGAAGTGATTGCATTTCAGTTGTCATGGGTAAAGGTCACATTGGAAAAAAATTATTAAAAAAAATGTACACTGAAATTGTAGTGGTTGGCGGGGGCATACAACTGCAGTGTGGTGATCATAGTTTATTTTAGGAACTCCACTGTGTTGGTACTTCACAACATACATTTCTGTAGTTTGATTTTCATATAAATAACAGAAAGAATGTGTTGTTGTGCACTGAAAAAGACAAACTTTACTTAGTAGTACTTTTCCCACTTAACTTAACTCATCAAACTAAAATTGTTTGGCCTTATTAGTTATTTATCCTAGGTTTGTTTATTTAAGATTATTTTATTTGCTTATCTTAAAGGGATATTTCACAGAAAAAGGAAAATGCATTCATCTGATCTACTCACCACTATGCCGATTGAGGGGAGGGTAAAAAAAAACACTTTGGGAGAACACCAAATCCAACAAAATTAAATTCACTGGTGACCACTAATTCAAACTTTAAAAACAACAGAAAAAATAACTTAAATGCCTGGATACTCTTTTTGTGGTGTCATCCAAGTGTCCGGAAGCTCTTACATTTTTAGCATGTTTTTAGCCGCAAATGTCCGCTGTTATCCTCCTCGGACACACGATCCCACGTACACACCGGATACATCACACATACTACACATAAGCTATCATAGGCACCTGTGGGAGTATCCCTAGCATCTCTACTTTGGGTAACTGACCTATAGGCTTAAAACATGTTTCGAGTCGAATTTGAACGTCGGGGCTTGCGGACACTTGGATTACACCACAAAAGTAGTGTCCAGGCATTTTAGGTAGTATTTCTGTCCTTATTTATTATTATTATTATTATTTGAAGAAGTTGTTACATGTGACATCGTGATAACAATGGTGGATCCTTTATCGTGTTGGCACCTGATAATGGTGGTGGACCATGATCAAGGTGGCAGCTGATAATGGATCCTAATTGGCGGCAGTGGACAATGACTGTGGACTATAGTGGCATCTGATCTTGATGGTGGATCATGATCTTTCTGGCTGCTGACCATAGACTATGATTCCAGCAGGACTGCTTGATATATAGTATTTCTCCTCAGATACTTGACAATTACTGACAATAATCCATCAATTCATTGACCTTCGTTTTTTTTCTTTCAAAATGTTTACCCTAATCAATGCTGCTAAAACCTTTATCTTGATGATGATCTCCTTTACACGTGGCATCTATTGCACTTCTGTCCGTCCTGGGAGACGGATCCCTCACATGTTGCTCTCTCTGAGGTTTCTATGTTCTTTTTTTACCCTGTTAAAAGTTTTTTGTAGTTTTTCCTTACTCTTGTTAAGGGCAGAGGATGTAACACCATGTTAAAGCCCTATGAGACAAATTGCGAGTTCTGCACTAATTAACACCAGTTTATGTTAGGGGTTGTTACCAACCACCAGTGGATGTTGGGGACATATCTTCAGTTCTGTACCATAGAATCATCCGGTGTTTCGGCCTTTTAATCACGAGACGCCTTCTTCTAAGGTAGGTCCACCTAACGCTTATCAGGCCTGGGTCTAGGGCTGCTCGATTCATCAAATTCAAATTTAATCGTGATTACGATTATGGGGTCAAACGATCTCCAAACTACTATAATCGAGTTGAAACGATTATTTGGCATTTTTTCGAAAGAGGCGCGCATGCGCAATTCAGTCCTTCGCCCAAAGCATTCAGCTGCCCAGATGACTGGCACTCACTCACTCTCAAGCAGCAGTAAAGTGAAGGAAGGCAGCAGCAGACCATGTGGCGGCTGCGCCGCACACCGCTATTCTCAAGCGCGCTCCCGCCTGGCTGTTCAGACCGGTCTGACCGGACCCGCATTTCTCCGCGCCGGTCAGTCGGTCAGAGAGTGTTAGGGTTGCCATCATAAAGGGTTTGAATAACCAGGCATCGATATCCTGGTTTCACGGAGGAATAAGACACACAGCCGTCATCGGTGTTTACCGGAACCGGAAGTGATTAAAAAAATGAAGCATAGACTTCAGAATAAGGGCACATATTAATAATCGTTTAAATAATCGTGATTCTGATATTGTCCAAAATAATCGTGATTATGATTTTTTCCATAATCGAGCAGCCCTACCTGGGTCCCTAACATTTTAGGGATGTGTCCTCCTGATCCAGAGCTTGCAGGTGGATGTTGCAACAAAACCGCCGATGCCAACCTTGACAGGGCAAACTATTACATACCTAGGGAGAGACTTACTTTACAACCAGTGAGGATGTATCTGAGGGTAGATGGTGATGAGCATAGCAGGCAGGGTGGATCTTCATTTAGCCACTGCCGGAGGTTTTTAGGTTTTAAGACAGGGTATAGAGGTGTAAAAGCTTCATTGGACAGTACTTGCTCAGGGTCTTGTGTTATTTTCCAGGACCTGATGACCATCAGCCTCTGCTGTCTCTTCATGCCTCCTCAGAAGAAAAATCCTTTCATCACATTTCAGAGGTAAAGATTAATCGCCAGAATGATTCTGTGTTTCACTGAAAACAGATCAACACACAATGGGCCTGATCTACTAAAGGTTTGTGCGTGCAAAAACGTGTGCAAACTTGATTTTACCTGCAAAAAATTATGCAAGCTGATCTACTAACGGTGCGCACTGAGAATAACATGTAGTATGTTTGCCTTAATAAATATGCAATATCAGGCATTTCTACATGAAATATTGGGAGTAGTAGATGCAAATACTTTAATTTAGCACATGTATTGGGATTTACAAAGCCTGAAAACAATTGCAGGGATTGTGACTGCGTTTATATCTAATGGCAGGTGCAAGGTAGGTGCTAATAAGCACCGTGTTGCGCATACAGTAGATGGCTGCAACCAAACAAAACTGTTCCCTTCGTGTTGAGAAGATTTACTGAATGAGGATGGTTGAAAATTCTCTCACAGTTCCCCCTTTTTGATCATTAGAACAACAACGACTTCAATAACAATAAAAATCTTAGGAAATCTGTTCGCCAGAGGAATGACAAAAGCTGTATGATACAATGGATAAAACTGTGTAAATTCAACATGGAGGTTTCACACATCAAGCATTAATTTGAACCCCCCGCAAACATCTCTCGGCTAATTTGTGTAAGGGCTCTGCGGCAACCAATTAGTCCTGCTTATTTTCAAGGTTTTCAGAAGATGAGTGATAATATTAAAATCATAACAAGGTCAAATGGGACATATTTCTTGAATGTAATAGACAAGTTCTTGATTCAAAACAATCCTATTAGGGACTTCCGGTTTGACGCTTGGCAGAGTAGGTTGCAAACCGGGAATACTCTGTTCACATTCGGTCAAAATCCTTCTTAAATCCGTCTAATTACATGAAACTATCGGTGCTAACATTGATCTTAACCCTGAAGATGAAGAAGATAAATAGAAAAGCAGGCCAAACGGCAGAACCACAAGTTAAGGTGGAACAACCGGACTCGGAGGCTAGCAACCTGCTAACCCTGCCAGATATGGAGAGACTGCTGACGTCCATGGAGGAGCGCATCATAGCAAAACTTTCTGCTCAACTGAATGACATGCACACAAGAATTGAGAGACTTGAATCCTCTTGTGCAGCGCTCTCAAAAGATAACGAAGAGCTGAAAGTTAAACTGGATGATCTAGAAAACCGATCCAGGCGAAACAATCATCGCATAATAGGACTGCCTGAAAAAGTTGAAGGACTGCATCCCACTTCATTCATTAGGACATTGCTGAAAGAAACTTTGGGCGTGGAGGCTTTCCCTACCTCAATGATCGCTGACAGGGCTCATCGGATCGCCATGGTCAGGAAGAATCCAGCGGACTCCAGACCAAGTCCCCTCATCGTGCGAATTCACCACTTCCAGACCAAGGCGCGCATCCTGTAGCTAGCAAGAGAGGCCACCTCCGTTTCTTTTCGCGGATCACAAATTAAATTTTTCCCGGACTTCAGTGTTGATATCTCCAGGAAGAGAGCTGCATTCATCCCAGTGCAGTCGCAGCTTAAAAATGCTGGATTCAACCACAGGATTCTGTTCCCTGCCAAGCTCTAGGTTATCGACAAGGACAGACAGGAGAAGCATATCTTTCTCTCACCCGACGAAGCTTTCTTATTTCTGGGAAGACTTGCGGGCAATCAGGGCTCGGATACTTCCACGCAGGCTGAAACATAGCGTGGGTAGGCTATCTACTTCACACTGGTGAGTAATCTAACTCCAGATACATCCTCTTAAATGAACTCTAACCGTAGCCCACTCCATAGGACTTCATATTAGTCAACTTTCGTTATAAATGAAAATTTTTCGTTTTACATTGACTGCCACGTGATGCTTAAGAGGCCCGGTTGGATTAAAAAAAATTGATTTAGATTTAGAAAATGCTCTAGTTATATGCCACGTTTGGTTGCCTACTATGTTGTTGTGACTTAATTTTGGTCATTTAACTTTGTTTTATGTACAGATGCCTGAAAAACTATTTTTCTCTCTTCCTATGTTGTACTACATTTTTTAAGAGGCTAAATAGACTATTTTATACTATATTTTCAGTTAGGCTATATTATCTTTCAAATCTAAAAAGGGTGGCACACGTCACCCAACATCTGTTCCTCTTATTGTTCCTGCTACTCTTAAAGAGTGTTATTCCTAGTGACTTTGCGTTGTGCACATATCCTTTTATTGGAACATATTTTCTGTAATAACAGAGTACGAGTGTAGAGATTAAGCATAGGTAGCACGTGTTCTTTTTGCTATTTGCTAAAGCAAGTTTTTCAGCCGAGCCTTTTTATTTTTATTATTACTTCTATTTAATTTGTACTTTTTATGAATCTGGTGATAAGGCTGGCAAACTGTTAGCCCAACAAGCCTTCCAATCTGCCTCCTCTCGCCTCATACCTAAGGTTCATGGTGAAAATGGTGAGACTGTGACCAGCCATTCAGGGATTAACAAGGTCTTTACGCAATACTACAGTGACCTATATAGGTCTGAACAGGATGAGAACTCTCCAAAAATGTAGAGCTTCTTTGACAAACTCACATTTCCTTCTATCCCTCCGGAGCACAATTCACCACTTGGAGGAGAGATCTCCAACACAGAAATCTTAGACCCTATTAAATCTTTAAAATGTAATAAAACACCTGGGCCGGATTTGAACCTGAACTATCCCCACTGCTCCAAGCCATGTTTAATGAATCCTTGTCGTCTGAAGAGCTTCCATCAACCCTACGACAGGCTGCTATTACACTTATCCCTAAAAAAGGTAAAGATCCACTACAGTGCCCTTCTTATCGCCATATCTCTTTACTGAATGGCGATTATAAAATTCTGTCTAAAATCCTAGCCGCTAGACTGGAGAAGTTACTACCACAAATAATATCCACAGATCAGACAGGTTTTATTTTGAATAGACACTCTAGCTCAAACCTGAGAAGACTCCTAAATATTGTGTACTCCCCGTCAGCCCCTGTTCCTGAAATGGTGATTTAACCTGATGCCGAAAAGGCTTTCGATCGAGTTGAATGGAACTACCTTGTGATGGCCGCACCAGCAACCACACACTGACATTCTGAAACATGTTCCTGGGGGTTGTTGCTGGAGTCATGTGGCCATTCAGCAAAAGGAGGCCCAGCTGCAGCAGATCACCTTAAATGGCTTTGAGTCCTAATTGGACTGCACCATGTCTCGTGCCATCATGGGGAAGGACATTGTTGCCTTATCCCGATTTGTAATTGTTAAATCTTTAATTATTGTTTGATATTTATATTTAATTAATTTCCCTTAGTTAATGTTATATGGTCTAATACTGGGATGTCATGTTGTGGCTGTAGTTTGTTTTCAATGTTAGTATGTCTATGTGTGTCCCCCTCTTTGTTTTGAGTGGCTTGACCAGCCGCTATATATGTTCCCATCTCTCAGTTGAGAGTTTTTTTTTTGGTTTTGATGCTGTTGACTGGTCTCCAGCCGCTACCTGAGGCTAGTTGGAGTAATTTACCTTTTTACCGGTTGTGAAATTTACTTTTTTCCCCTCTTGTTAATGGAAACTAAATTTAAAAAACTACTTTTTGTTCAAAGAAACTCTGTGGCTCTCTGGTCTAACTGCTCAGTCCCTCACATACATGGGGCGGCTGTGGCTGAGGGGTAGAGTGGTCGTCCTCCAACCTGAAGGTCGGCAGTTCGATCCCCAGTCTGACCCATCTGCATGCCGAAGTGTCCTTGGGCAAGATGTTGAACCCTGAATGGCCCCCGTTAGAACAACAAAGTGCTGCGAATAGATGCACTGTATGAATGTGTGTGTGAATGTGTGAATGTAAATCTGTACTGTAAAGCGGTTTGAGTGGTCATCAAGACTAGAAAAGCACTATATAAATACAAAACCATTTACCATTTACATACCTGTTCTCAGTGCTCAAGCAATTTGGATTTGGTGAAGCTTTTATATCCTGGATAAAACTTGTATATGCTCAACCCTTAGCCGCAGTAGTTACCAACGGTCAGCAGTCTGAATATTTCTCCCTGGGTAGAGGCACCCGCCATGGCTGCCCCCTGTCGCCCCTCCTCGTCGCCATAGAGCCGTAAACCATTGCCCTTAGGCAATCTGGTGAGTTTTCAGGCATAGTGCGAGGTTGACTTACTCACAAATTATCCCTCTATGCAGATAACTTCCTTTTATATACATCTTACCCTATAACTGCAGTTCCGTCAATTCAATCAATACTAATTTTGGGAAGATATCTGGCTACAAATTAATCTCCAGGGGCCGGTATTTCAAAATGATCCGACAGGATTAATCCACCTGGATTGGATTAAATCCTGATCAGATCCTAAAAACGGGTATTTCAAAGCAAATCTGATCCTGAAGATTCAGATTCAGATTTGGCAATCCAATCCTGCCTTTGATCCGGATTAAAAGCTGCTGTTGAGTATTTCAAAACTTAAGTGGGAAATCTGGATCAGTTTGATCCTAAAAATCAGGATCACCCTGATCCCACCTGTCGTCGCCAGGCTTTTAAACTTGAACTCGCCTCCGGCGATTGGACAAGCGTGTTTGTTGATCCAGGATTTGAGAAGGAATAATTAGACACTTATACATGAAGTTCTGGAAATTGAACATTTATTGTATTCACTGAAATACTTACAGAGAGTCTCTGGGGTTCTGCCGGACACGTCACCAGGTTCAGTGGATCATGTCGAGAAGAAGCCCCGTTCAATCCTAAGTCCACAGTATATATAATCAGACACAGGGTGGGCACAGAGGCGGTTCTTTTTCTTTGAGGGAATTCATCTGGTCAGTTATTGGCCAGATGTATACTGTTTCCTCAAAGTGCAGTTTTTTGCAAGCACATCACTTTCAACTGACCAGGTGTCCCACCACTGTGGCCTTGGCAAACAGGGAGCCTGCCACAGTGGAGAGACCCAGCAGATAATACTTTTCCGGAGGATTTCATATCTTTTTCTCACCATATTTCATGAAGCACCTTATTGTATTAGTTCTGGCACGTCCTCTTTTTTCTGAGCATCCGTGCTTTCATTATTTCAAATCTCAAGATGAATTTCCATCACACACTTTTCTCCGAATTGTATTTTGGGTCAGATTGACATTCAGGTTGACACCTGCTCTTTCTGTGGTCATGCTCTGGGCCTGACCCTGCGTCTGAGTCAAAAAGATTATACATCATTCTAACTAAAAGTAACTGTTGTAGCATTATTGATTATATGGATTATACAGCTAATATTTGTTCACAGGATATAGGTAAAATATAATCACAAGATACAGAAAAAACATAGATATCTCAACACACCTCAGAGGTGGATTTGAGGGAGATTACATGTTAAGATTTGAACAGTTGAAGTGTAACTGCTCCCAAAGTTCTTTGTTTAATACAACTAAGCTTCACTGCTGTTTGATCAATGTTTATTTCCTTTTCACGTTCCTTTTTTTTTTCTGCAAACATGCACGCTGTTCACTGCAATGCTTTAACAAATCGGCGTCAGAAGTGCAACACAGAATAAACATTACACTACTGCGTGTAAGTGACATTACAAACTCCAATTAACAAGGAATTATGAAGGAAAAACAATGTGATTTATTAAACAAACAGTGTTAAACTATGCAGTATACATTTCAGTCTTTTAACTGCTTTTCCAGCAACTGAATTCTTAACTGAACTTCTTCTTGTTTAAGAAGTGTTAGTTTGATTTGTTCATTTGTTAGAATTATTTGTTGCTGAGCCCGTTCCGTTTCCACCTTCAGTAGTTCATTGTAGCCATCCCCCTTCTCAGCTTGCCTTTTGCGCTTACATGGTGGTGGTGGTGCCGGTGGATTCCACATCTCCTCCAAGACAGGGCTCTGGCTTGTGCTGGGCTCTTCAAATGCCAGCTCCACAGGGGTGAGGGTGACCAATTCAGCAGACAGGTTCAGAGGCTCCGTGGGGTCGATTGACTCCCCTGTACCAGCTGGCAGTATTCCAAACAAGGCTTGGGAACTCTCACCTCCTATGATGTCCAAAACCGTATCAGTGAACTCCCCACGTTTTATGGACTTGTTCCCTGTTTGGGGGTTTTTCGCCTCAGAATGGTCCTTCGTAGCCTTTTGCTTTAAGTTTTTCCACCTAAGCCGAACCTGCTCAACACTCCGCCGTTGGCCACTACCAGTGGCATTAATTTGCCTTGTTATGTCGGCCCATATTTTATTTTTTACTTTTGAGGACAGAGAACTCTGTCCAGGACCACTAAAACCTCCAAAAAGGGCCTGGTAATTGGCAGGAACACCCTCAAAAAGGGCCGTTGTCTCTGCTGTTGTGAAATTACTTCCTTTATTCTTCTCCATGTTGTCTGAGAAAGCCCTATCACTAAGGAAGGCCTTAAATACCATAAAGCTAAATTGAAAGCAGGTGAGAAAGAACAGGTCACAGACTTTAAAACTGGGCTCGTTAGGTCAATGACCTTTGCTTCTGCAACATGACATCCATAGTACATGTCCTGCGGCACCGTCAGAGACGATACAAGCCTCGTCAGTATGTCCAACGAGGTAATTTCATTGAGCAGTACTCAAATGATGAGCTTTATGCACGGTATAGATTTCGAAGAGAAGATATTTTGTATATATGTGAAATTCTTCGCCCACATCTTCAACGTCCTACAAGAAGGAGTCATGCCTTACCTGTGGAGGAGCAGGTGCTTATTGCCCTACGTTTCTTTGCCTGTGGATCCTTCTATGAAGTCATTGCAGATGGCCTGGCTGTGACAAAGTCTACAGTGGGACACGTCATGCATTCAGTGGCAGCAGCCCTGGCTGGTCTAATTCACCAGTATGTGAGATTTCCAGATACTGAGGAAGAAATAACACAAACCAAGAGAAAATTCTTCTCAATTGCCAGGATGCCTAACACTATTGGTGCCATTGACTGCACCCACATACACATTCAGGCACCCCATGAAAGAGAATGGGAATTTGTCAACAGAAAGGGACGGCATAGTATCAACGTGCAGCTCATAGGGAATGCTGACCTTAAAATAACCAACTGTGTTGTGAGATGGCCTGGTTCTGTACATGATGCACGGATTCTAAGAGAAAGTCATCTCTACAGAAGACTGCAACAAACTGCACCGGATGGTATCCTCCTGGGTGACAGTGGCTACCCACTTCTACGGTGGCTTATGACCCCCTTTGCTACTGTCACATGTGACCCACAGCAGAGGTATAACAATGCACACAGCGCAACAAGGGGAACAATTGAGCGTATCAATGGTGTTTTAAAACGCAGATTTGCCTGCCTGAACTATCTTCATGTGGAGCCGAAGCAGGCCTGCAATATAATATCTGCCTGCATTGTTCTTCATAACATTGCCCAATTGAGAAGAGTTCCTCTGAATGAAGACATCCTGGACAGACCACCACTTGAGGCAGAAGTACCACAGCTGCAGCCACCGCCACCACCACCACCACCACCACATCAAGCAGATGAACCAGCAGGAAGAGCAGTTCGAAATGCCATGGTTAATTTGTATTTCTCTTGATCCTCATTGATAAGGTCTGGTGCTTTTGTTTAACAAAACTTTGATTTGTATGTTTAAGTTTGAATATGAATGCCTTATTTAAGTAACAGTTTTTTTTGTTAAGTTACCCACTGATAAAGGCCTCCACTGAAACTCTGTCAAATGTTTTTATTCACATGCATTCAGCACACACACTTAATTTTCATAGCCAAAGCTCAAAAAGTAATGCCATTTGGAGCAAGTCTGTGCAAGTCTCTTCCCACAGACATCTGTAAAGAAAATCTAATATTAAGGTTTTAGGGCTGTCCCCTTTGTTAACAACTGTTTCCTAAAAAGATATGTACAACACATTTTAAAATCTACACACAATGCCTTGCGAGTGAATGCATTCAAATGGACTGTGGACCGCGACATACAGACGCTAGCCTATTTACTAGCTTGTTAGCTCCTTAACACAGGAGTCAATGGAGCAGCGTTAGCTCGCATTAGCGCGAACTCTGCTTAATTAGAGATCGCCGAGCTCTTCTTTCAACTTTGTGCTGATTTACATAATTGGTTAACTCAATATAATGATTGCCTTTCATCTAGTCTGAGGACGCATCAACACTGGCTAAGATTATACTTTAATTCAGAGACAATAGTTGAGCTAGCTTCTCCTTTTTCTGTAAAATGTTGGCTCCATTTCCTGTTTCCTGTCTGTGATCCAGGGGGCGGGACGGATTTGGACATCCCAATCTGCCGGTATCAGGATCACTCTGATCCAATCCAGCAAAGTTTTGAAATACCGGGATAGATCAGGTTGATCCGTGGCTGAGGACAGGGGGATTTGGTTATCCGGATCATTCTGATCTGGATTACAAATTTGAAATACCGGCCGCAGGGGCCGGTTTTTCAAAAGTAATCTGATCGGATTACGGCTATCGGATTGGATCAAATCATGAAAATGGGTATTTCAAAAGAAAAAAAGGATTCAGAAATTGGATTGGATCACGTAATCTAATCTTGTTGTTGATCCGGATCAAACCTTGAGTTTGGGTTTTTCAAAACTTTTTGGTAGGATTGGGATCATGTTGATCCCAAAAATCTGGATTAAACTGATCCCAGCAGGAGGGTGGATTCATGGTGGATATCAGTAATAAAACTAGGTAACTAAAATTGGTTAGTTAAATAATACAACATTTGTATCATGGATTTTACAGTATTTATATTTATTCATCAATTTCACTTGAATTGTTCAACAGGAAGTACATAAAGTAGGTAGGCTATGTAGGCTAGCAACCTTTCAGTACAGCAAATTATAAATTATAAATATTTCGGCCCCATAAAATAATCCCCCAAACAGCTGTCAATATTGAACTCAAATAATAAATTCTGTCTTTGTTCATTAAACATTAATCACACTGACACAATCATCAGTCATGGACTTATCAAAAATTGTATCTAACAATTGCATCTCTTATTGGTCATCCAGTCGGGCCCTCATTCTGACAGAATGCTGGAGCTTGGTCAGTGTCTCCAATGGGCTCAGGTGCATCAGGGACGTCATCACAGAGAGGGACTTTGCACCTGGTCGCGATTATGTGTCGGACTATGCAAGCAAGTATTATGTTGCATGCTTTCTGTGGTTCCACTCTCAAGTAGTTAAGGCATGCAAAGCGCCTCTTCAGAACTCCATTTAAGCGCTCAATGGTGCATCTTGTTTTGCAATGAGCAGTGTTGAAGCATGCCTGCTCAGGCGTGTTTGCAGCCAGAAAAGGGGTCTTAAGCCATGGTAGAAGAGGGTAGGCACTGTCTCCTAATATGATACCATTTGGTCGGTTGGTTTGGAGCTCTCTATATAGAGCGCTCTCCCTCAGGATGCACGCATCATGGACAGACCCAGGCCACTTCACAACGCAGTTTGTGATGAGGAGCTCAGCGTTGCCCACAAGTTGAACGTTGATGCTGTGTCTCCCCTTTCGGTTTACAAACTCCCACTCATTCTCATGAGGTGCTTGTATGTGCACATGGGTGCAGTCGATTGCTCCAATAGTATTGGGCATATTCCCCGAAAGAAAAAAATTCTGCTTGGCCTGGATGATCTGGTCATCCTTCGGAAATGAAAGAAATTCATTAGTCAGGCTGGCCAATGCAGTTGACACACTTTTCAGAACATCACAAACAGTTGATTTTTTCACACCCATGTAGTCACCCACAACTTGGTAGAAAGTCCCACACGCATAGAAGCGAAGAGCAATGAGGACCTGTTCCTCCACAGACAGACCATGACTCCTTTGGGTTCTGCGTTGGAGGTTGGGCCTGAGAAGGTCCACAATGTACTGAATATCAGCTCTTCCGAAGCGAAACCGAGCATACAGCTCCTCATTTGTATATTTCTTGCAGTGGATCTATACGCTCAACATACACCCTTTAACGGTATCTTCTCCTGTGGTGGCGATGGACAACACCTGCCATGTCACTGCCTCTCTGTGACCTTCTCTCTGAGTCCTCTGAGAAAGGCTGGATATACATATGGCTGTGTAAATTGGTCTTCCCAAACACACCTGTTAGCTTAATTGCTTTGTCTTGTGTTCAATTAATGGAATCATACCCAAGGCCTATAAAATGATGCTTGCTACATCAAAGCGGTGGACCCATGGACTCGAAAAGCCAGAATTTCTCTGCTGCTGAAACCCACGCCCTACTGGAGGGTGTTAGGTGCCATTATAGGTCATTGGTAGGATCTTTTAGTTCTGCCAAGGATGGTGAATTGAGCAGTAAAATGAAGAAGGAAATTTGGGCTGAAATCACACAACATGTGAATGCCATGGGGTTTGGCCAGAAGAGGACAACAGAGCAACTAAGATTTCCGTGGAAGAATCTTAAGGCCAAGGCAACAAAAGACCACGCTGAAGCCAAGAACAGCCAAACAGGCAACAACCCATATAAGAGGGGTGAATACACAGACATAGTCCTTGATATTATTGGAGGTGAAAAGTCAGAAGCCCTGCATGGGATCCAAGATGTTGCAGAGGATGGTGAGCCTGTGATGACAGCAGAAAGTGAGCCTTCTTCAGAAACATTTATTCTTAATCTCAGCCCTGTAATCGAGGGAGAAGGTCAATCACAGGTGGAGCCAGAAGGCATAGTTCCCACAGGACCCACAGAGAAAGGCTCAAAGCACCCAAAGAAAGAGACTGAAAGGGCAGAGGAACAGCTTATTCTTGCCCGACTGCAGCAAACCAAGGCCAGACTTGAGATCCGCCTCCTAAAGGCCAAGCTTGGACAAGCTGGTCTCTCCACAGCAGACGAAGCAGATGATGATGATGAAGAAGAAGGAGAACTCATAACAAGAACTACTCATAACAAGAACTAAGAAGTGATTTATTTTGTTAAGTATTGGACATTTAAGCCTTTTTTTATCCAGTTCAATTCAATAAATCTTTGTTTGAAACCTGTTCGAAACATCCATAATGTATTTGTGAGTAAAGTATGTATTTATTTATTTATTTGTTGTAGGTCTCAGATGAGTGGACTGACTGTTTCCAAGAAATGGACAATGGAGGGGGATGTTTATATTGTTTGTTTGCTGTTTCGTTCAGTCCTATTTTCTGTTCAAATAAAGCATATTGGAGTGACCCCACACTATTCTACCTATTGTTCTTTACATAGCTACATTGTGATCCCATTTAGACCACAGGTAATCCAGATTTGGTAATCCTGAAAAGTTTGAATCCGGATCAGAGTAATCCAATCCCACATTGCTTTGAAAAACCAGCATAAAAATAAAATGGATTACGTGATCCTGGATAGCAGAAAAAGAGATTTCCAAATCTGGATCAGTTTGATCCAGATTAAAACTTTTGAAAAACTGGCCCCAAAAGAGTGAAATGTTCCCTCTCAATCAGGTTGCCTCTCAAATTTCCCCATCACATTTCCCATTCAAAGTAGTTAAGGAGGGATTTAGATACCATGGAGTAGAAATCACGCCCACCTTTTCACTGCTATTTATAAAGAACTTTGGAGTGCTCCTTGAAAAGTTTAAACAGGATATGGTGAGATGATCCGGTCTGCCGCTCTCCTTGGTCGGTCGAGTTAACCTAATTGAAATGGTTTTATTACCAAAATTTCTCCACCTCTTCCAAAACATTCCTATCTTGATAAGGAAAAAGTTTTTTTAAAACTTTGGACCATTGCATAGCGTCTTTCATCTGAAATGGTAAATCACACAGGATTAAAAGGCAATCGCCTGAAAGACCCAGGGGGCTAGCTGGCTTGGCTCTGCCCAATTTTACACATTATTACTGGGCGTGTAGTATCAAGAAAATATTGTTCTGGATGGAAGACTTGAGTCCAGTTGCGCTCTGTCTTATGCACTCCGTCCCCTCTGACCCCACATACCCGACTCTTCTCCAACCCAATTCTCCTTAACTCAGTTAGAATCTGGTCGCAGTTTAAAAGACATTTAAACCTGTCTACAATGTCAGTTCACTCCCCAGTTGTCAATAATTGCAATATCCCACCCTCTACTCAGCATTTAAAATCAGGATGGCAAAAGGCATTACTTCCACACGTTGCCTCTTTTTCTAGGGCAAATTTGGATCATTCGCACAACTCTCTGAGAAGTTTGACCTGCCAAAATCAATTTTTTTTAGATATCGGAGTAAGACATTTTGTGCAGAAAAACATTGCTTCATTTCCAAATTTACCAGCAGATAACACAGCTGACAATCTTCTCACTTTTTCTCCACACCGTAAAGGCTTAATTTTGGTCCTTTTTATAATCAAATCGGCAACATCTCCCCCAGTCACTGCAAGAAACTAGAACACTTTGGGAAGAAGACCTAGGGGTGGTACTGAGAGAAGATCAGTGGCAAGCTGCGCTAAACTTAGTTCACACATCATCCCCTTGCGCTAGACACAGCTTAATTAAATTTAAAATCCTCCTGAGCGTTCACTGGACCAGGGCTAAAATTGCCAAGATTTTCCGTGAAGTTGACCCCTCTTGCCCCTGCTGTAAAAGTCAGCCAGCTGATCACATACATATGTTCTGGTCTTGCCCTCTCCTCAGAAAATTTTGGGCAGATATCTTTCAGGCTTACTCTATAATTTTTGGTGTGGTCATCCCTCCAAACTCATTATGTAACATTTTTGGCTTTACTGTTGAAACTCGTCCTCTTAAGGGTAGGTCCCATGTTGTCATAGCTTTCACCTCTCTGCTTGCCAGACATCTGATACTACTCTTATGGAAGGAACAAACACCTCACACATTCAGTAGATGGATTAGAGACACCATGTCCTTCTTGAAACTGGAGAAAATAAGATATACTCAGAAAGGTTACACACATAACTTTGAGAGAACCTGGATCCCTTTCTTGTCATACTATGAGAGCATACAAAGCCCACTACAGGAGAAAGACTAGATGGCAACAACCTTCTTTCTTCTTCCGTCATCGGAGCGAGCCATTGGGTTTTTAAACTGCTAGGGCTGCTCTTCGTTGTATATCCTTTTTCCTTCTCAGCTCCAGAATGATCATCAATGATAATTGTCTTTCTGTGTGTGTGTGTGTGTACAGTATAAGTATATGTGTGTGTGTTTTGTATTTATGAATTGCCTCGCAGTCCGGATCAAACAGTCTTGCCAGATGTTCCCTATCCATGCTTTATCTGAATTTTTTAAATCCAAACACTCATATTGTAAAGGACATAGGTTTAGATTCTGTGGTTGTGGCAGTTCTGCAGCTGAGTCTGCTTCAGAGTAAAACAAATTGTTGTCCTGTAAACCTTCACAGCAGGGTGAAACCAAGGGGATGCCTCTGGTGAAGCAGGAGAAAGTGGAAAGAGACAACTGCAACCTGGACCTCAAGGTGGAGGTGAACATAAGGGCAGAGAGTGGCCTATCAAATGGTGAGTGCTTAATTTGTTTATTTACAGCCTTTACTGTAGTTTGAACATGTTAATTGGTGAAACATTTACACCTCGTCTGAACTTCAGTTTTTCTACATTAACACTACCATATTTATTGGTTGAATAACTAGAGTTACCTGATGAGTTTGAAACATGTAAAACCTTCTGTTTCAAAGTTCAGAAAACTTGAGATATTTACCATAGTAGCAAATGTACCAGACAGATCTGCTTTTTGTTAACATCGTGTTTTAGACATGCTTTTCCCCCTCAAAAATCTTTGCAATTAGTTTATCTTTCCACCTTAGCACCCATAGACAGACCAATCCAACCAAAAAAAGTGTGATTCTTCACCATTAATACAATTCGATTAAGATTCACTAGTCAACAGTTCGATGCATCTTGATGCATCTCAATTTATCACATCTCCTTACATTGCCCCCACCCCAATGTATGTACATTGAGTTCCCTAAATTCAATTCATCAGGTCTCTGAGTTGTTCCCCTTTCCTTTTCCTTAAAATCCACTCACCCTGTTGCTCTCTGACTTTCTGCACCTCCTCAGCTCTGGAGCCCAATGAAGAGGTCCTCCATGGTAATGTTGGTGACAGAAGTGTCATCACCCCTTCTACCCCCTCCACCAACCAACCCTCTTCCTCTCCCACTGACTCCACAGTGGATCTGACCTGCCAACCACGAGCCAAAGATAAAGCCATCGAGGTCCTGGGAAACAGTTTGGCAGGCAGCCATGGGGGCCTCCCGGGTCCTGAAGCTGCTCGCAGGGAACTTGGAGTGAGCCTTACAGATGTTCCTCTGAAAACAGAGATCCAGACAGATGATTGCATGGAAGAAGAACTTCATCTCTCTCAGCTGTCAGCCCCTGTAGCATCAGATGAGCCCACCCCCGACCGCCTCCACAGCCTGGGCCTTGACCTGGTCTGGATGCAGGAGAGGGTCAGCCATCTTGGTGCAGCGTATGCGGTAGCACAGTTGGGTTTGGGTAACACAGAAACTGGACACCCCTCTGCCTCCTTTCCCTCACAGGGAGGTGGAGACATTTTAGATTGCCCTCCAACTATGCTTTTCACAGGTGGAGCTCATGAAATGGCTGCCTTTGCTGCTTCTTTTGACATGGCAGCTGCGGCCACCACTGCTGCCGCTGTTTTCACTGCACCAGCTCCACCCCCTCCCCCTTCAGCTCCTTCTGCCATAACGACCAGCCAGAAGCAGCCTTATAAGAGCGATGCTACCTCTTCTAAAGAGCCTGTGTCTTGTGCATTTTGTGGTCGTCTTTTCCCAAGTGCAGCTGCCCTGGAGCTGCACCAGCGGGTGCACACAGGGGAGAGACCCTACACTTGCCCCCACTGTGGAAAGGGCTTCGCCCAGCCCAACAACCTGCGGGTCCACCTCCTCATCCACACCGGGGAGAGGCGTTATCGATGCACACTTTGCGGGAAGAGTTTCATCTCATCCAGCCACCTGAAGAGGCACCGCACAGTCCACACGCAGGAGAAGCCCTACAGCTGCTCGCGCTGTGGACAGTCCTTCAGCCAGATGTGTAGTGTTCGCAGACACCGGCAGCAGTCCCAGTGTGGACTGTAGACTGACCCCCGGATGAGGTGGATGCAATCTTAAACTGATCCCCACCTGAAGGGTTATTCACTCAAATTCCTTTATATGGGAATTCATGCATCTTCTTTAAGCATGAGCAAACAAGAGAAGGTTGTATCCTGTGATATCATGACATGTATTTTTCCTAAACCATAGAAGTCATACAGTGGGGCAAAAAAGTATTAAGTCATCCACCGATTGGGCAATTGCTCCCAATTAAAAAGATGAGAGAGGCCTGTAATTTCCATAATAGGTATACTCAACTATCAGAGACAAAATGAGAAGAAAAAAAATCCAGAATATCACATTGTCTGATTTTTAAAGAATTTATTTCCAAATTATGGTGGAAATTTGGTCAATAACAAAAGTTCATCTCAATACTTTGATTTATACCCTTTGTTGGCAATGACAGAGGTCAAACGTTTTCTGTAAGTCTTCACAAGCTTTTCACACACTGTTGCTGGTATTTTGGCCCATTCCTCCATGCAGATCTCCTCTAGAGCAGTGATGTTTTGGGGCTGTCGCTGGGCAACACAGACTTTCAACTCCCTCCACAGATTTTCTCTTGGGTTGAGATCTGGAGACTGGCTAGGCCACTCGTGTTTGTAGGTGACCAAATACTTATTTTACCGAGGAATTTACCAATAAATTCATTAAAAATCCTACAATGTGATTTCCTGGATTCTTTATTACAGGCATCTCTCATCTTTTTAAGTGGGAGAACTTGCACAATTGGTGGCTGACTAAATACTTTTTTGCCCCACTGTATGTGAACTCTGTATTAAGGTGGCTTTCCCTGTCAGACCCTCAACCTTTTCTTCCTCTATGCAGCAGACAGAGGATCACAGAGTGGACTGTACAGGAGTGTCTCAGTGTTGACATCACTCAATTGATTATTTTATGAAATGGTCAAGTTTATGAATGAACATCTGGTTTACATAACTTACTATGGTTGTATTTGAGTAATGAGTTCATCTGTAAAATTGACCTAAAATACAGCAAACTTTGACTACAATTTATTACAAATATCAAATCTTGCCTTATTCAACTGTGGTTTCATATTTCCAGACAGTTACAGCTCTGTTGTCTGTTTTAGAGATACTCAGTGTGCAAAGGGTTTTCAGTTTTTTCAATGGAAGCAGGGGGGACATGTTATCTCAGTTAGCAGAGAAACATCTACACATTCCAACAATTCTGAAGCTACTTTTATTTTATGCAATCATCATATGTTGTGATGAAAAATGTGACATCAGGATCAAGTGGCTGTTCGTGAGCTGAGGGATGACGGCACAGTGTTGCTAAACTCTTGTCACAATATTTATTTATTCATTCATTTTATTTTAATTGCAAGGGACAATGTACGAAATAGAATATTAATTTGCACATGATCTGTTGGACAAGAGTTAGATTAAAAGTCATCTGACTATGCAAAGTGACAGAGATACACTAAACTAACAGGAATCAATACAAAATTACACACAATGGTACATCTTTCTCATACACACGCACGCACACACACTCACTCTCTTAAAAGGGGTTTTATTTGGTCGTTTCTTTCTTACTCTTGCCGAGGGTTACGGGCAGAGAATATCACACCTTGTAAGCCCTATTGGAGAGATTTTGATTTGTGAATATGGGCTTTACAAATAAAATGTGATTGATATGTATCATAAGTTTTCACATGATGAGATGGCAGGAACTGCTTCTTAGCGAGGGATCGAATATCAGATTTAAGTAGCTATGATGATGCTATTCACAACCTGCCCAAACTAATCACTACGGGTCGAGCCATGCATGGATTGCAAAGAAAGTATTTTGGCCTTCGTATCAAACTCAGCAGTGATCCCAAACACATAAATGATTAGTTTTTCTGTTTTTGTTATACAAATTCCTATTTATTTCCTTCAGCATTTTTACAATGTATTTTACCATATGTCTGATCTACTCTCTGACAGTTACTGAGACAAACTAACACTTTGGAAAAATATATGTCCACAGAAGCATTAAGATTCCCTCATAAATTCCCCTTCAGATAAAGGTTTCAGCCACTTAGATATTATCTTACATACCTAAAAACCTGCCTGTACAACTGAATTTTTTTCTTGTGAAAGCTGAAAAATCTGGATATGACAGCAGTGTTTTAAAAAAAAATGTAGTTGTCATTTGTTTTGTGTTTTTGTATTTATGAATTGTCTCATGAGTCTTTATGCAGCCTGGAGGCTGGAGTTTCCTCACATCGGCTTAACACTGTCTGATAAAGCTATAACTCTTTATGCTATCTGGTCGGACTTTCCGCTTATGGAATGCTGTCTTAGTCAAAATTGAATTAATTAATTAATAGGTAGATAAAAGAAATGAATAAAAATATGGCTATGAAAGTAACCATAAAAATATATGGCAATAAATATAGCAGAACATAAATATTTAACTGATCCATTTTCAAAAATAAATAAATACAATTACTTATTTCAAAATGATGTTTTTCAAAAGACGACATTTGAAGAAAATCGATTCAGTTATATAGTGCTTTTTTTTAATTTATTTTTTTACTTAGATTCAAACGGCATTTCATACATAAAAGGGGATCAACACCTACTTAGAGCATCATTAACTGGAATACATTGTTCAACATAGAAGGTTAAGAAATGAGAATCTCATTGCTAATGGTGAAATGCTTCACATCAACCATCTATAAATACAACACCAACTCCTCATTTATTTTATTTGCTGTGGTAGGTGTAAGGAAGCTGTTCCAGTGGAACAGGGAAGCCTGTCCTGAGCAGTACTGTCAATGAACCACATTAAGATTTATTGGAGACCAATTTAATAGCGAATAAGAACAACTCTGGAGTTGTTGGGAGATGTTTCTTGATGACACTAGCTGTTTCTAGTCTTTTTGCTAAGCTAGGCGAACAATGTGCTGGACTAATCTGCCTTTACTCAGAAATAATATTTGATATAATATATTCCTTTCCTACTGGGGGTAAGACAACAGGAATCTATGAAAGAAAAAAAAACTCAAATTACAGACTTCCTTTAAAGCACTTTAAATGTCCCCATAAAATCCTTAAAGCCATGATACACAGTTTGTTCCTCATAATGTATTCGTCCCATGTAGTCCAATACTCATATTGCTAGAGTATCGTGAATGAGTGTTCTTCTCAGAGGCACCTGCTGTTGAATGGTAAAATTCTTTGTTAAATCAACCTTGTAATTCAGACCTGCACTTTCTCATGTATGATGGTGTCCTGATTATATGTTGTGTTCTGATGATTGCGTCTGTCACACTCACTGTCTGTATACAGTATGTATGTATATGGAGGGGTACATGTAATGATACCCCTCTGCTGCTTTGTTTCCCCAACTGGGCAGTGCGATTAGAATATTTAATTTTTTTAGATACAAAGCCCAGTTGAAGTTGACTTTCAATTGTTAAAACCTGTTCACAGGTTGAAGCCTAAGCTGTTACTGTTTTTTCATCTTAAGTATTGTTCTCAATGAAATATCAAGGAAGTATGTACTGTAAAATGATGCAAAGTAGAAAATATATCGAACGATTGTGTTTTTGTGTGTTGTTGTTTGGATGTCATTGGCACTAGCTGTAGGGAACACAGCTATAACAAATATGTTGTCATTTATTATTCGTTCATGACCTTTTCCAGTGTTTTAAAATGTATGGGTATCATTAAACATGTAAATGGTTTTGTGCGATGAATCTGCCTGTGCTGTCGGCACAGTGCTGCTATCTTTCAGTAATCTGGACTACTCATGGATTCTAATTTGTTTTCAGATGTTCAGATTAAAACATGCTGGCAGGAGGGGGAGTTATTTGTCTTTCAAATGACAAAATAACTGACGTCCAGTATGTATGCATCAAGTGGTGTTTGAAAGTCATAAACTAAATCAACCACAAATGTACAGGTTTTATGTAACAACAGATTTCCTCCGTTTGTTATGCTACATTAATACAATTATACTAAATAAATTCTGTGCAAATAATTTACATAAGTGCTGTTAAGTTATTTCACTTACACAGCTTGTCACAGCCGAGCAGATGAGTACCTTAGTCATCTCTCTCTCTCTCTTACACCATATACACAAGCAAACAAGGCAAATTTTCTCTTACCATAAATACAATTATAATGACAATTAAATATGTAGGAAATATGGTGTGAAAATGCTGGATAGGCTCCTCACAATCTTGTTGAAATGAATTGTTTTGTTACAATCACTCCACTGGGGCTCAAAAGTAAAGCCCTTGGAAAAGAAAGGAAGAGCTTTGGAAAGCATCCACTTTGATATGTCTTAACCCAGGTGCCATACAACTAGAAGACACAGATTAAAGGATAGTTCACCCAAAAATTGAAATCCACTCATTATCTTCTCACAACTATGTCGATGGAGGGGTGGGTGAAGAGTTCACAAAAAAATTCGAGTTTCAGGGGTAAACAGCGTTTCAGCCAAATACAATGCAGTTGAAGTAAATGGTGACCAATTCTTTAAACGTGTAAAAACACCAGATAAAAACATAAAATGCCTCCATACTGCTCCTGTGGTGTCATCCAAATGTCTGAAAGCTCCAACATTCAAATTCAAATTGAAACAAGGTCATTTACACTGTGTTTTTAGCCTAAATGTCCGTTGTGATCCACGTGTGAACGCAGGAGGATAACAGCGAACATTTAAAGTCAAAGTGAACTTTATTTTCATCTAGATCATACCTAAAGAGATGCACAGCTAAACGAAATTGTGTTTCTCCCAGCTCAATGTTCAAATATGAAGGCAAGTAAGAGTAATGTAAACTTGACACTGGTAATATTAAAAATGTGCTTGAGTGGTGAACTTTGAATTATTGCACAAAAAATAGCAGCATTTTAGAAGATATGAGTTTATGGGAGCTGAATATATACAGTTGCAATCAGAAATATTCAACCCGCCAAAGATTTTAAGGATTCATAAATTACCGTTTTTTCAAAGAGCAAGATTCTGCTTCGGATGACTTCTTTATGAGTTGAGTGATACATAAAATCAACACAGAAAATGCATGATGTAGTATTTGTGTGTAACAGTATAGATAAGATAACCATGTCACAATTATTTAACCCCTATATAATATTGTTGTTTTAAAAGCTGTCTGACCGTTTGTATGGCCTAAAGTGGAATTGAAACCTATTTAAGCCTTTGGGAACTCCATAATGATCCTTCATTTGCTTCAGCTGTGATGCATATATAAACCCCACTCTTGAAGGTATTCAAGGTGAGTTGCAACCATGGGAAAGACAAAGGAACTTCCACAAAAGCTGAGAGAGGAAATTATTTCATCAAACCTGAAGGGCCTTGAGTATAAGATGATTTCCCAAAAATGTATATTCCAAGAGACACCATTGGGAGCATTATTAGGAAGTTTAGAACTCATGGAGCATCTTCAAACCTGCCTGGCCGTGGAAGAAAGCCCAACATTTCATCAAGGGCCCTCAGCAACTTAGTCAGAAAAACTAAGAGAAACCCCCGTGTGACTGCAAGACACCTAAAGGATGACCTGATAAAGGCTGGTACAAGTGCTTCAATGGCAACTCTAAGACGTGCACTGAATAAACAAGGACTTCATGGCACTCAGCTCTTGACCACAAGGAACATTAAAAGATGACTAGAATATGCCAGGAGGAATTTGGATAAGACGACTGAGTTTTCGGTGACAATTCTATGGACTGATGAAACCAAACTGGAACTATTTGGACATATGGACCAGTGGTATGTTTGGCGTGCGAAAGGCCAGGCTTATGACCATAAGAATACCATCCCCAAGGTCAAGCCTGATGGTGGGTTATTGATGATGTTGGATGGTTTTTCTGCGGTAGGAACTGGCAATCTTGATCTTGTAGCTGGCATCATGGATTCTCAGAAATACCAGGCCATTTTAAAGAGGAATGTGATGCCTTCTGTTGACCAATTAAGACTTTCCAGTAAGACAAGGATCCAAAGCCCACCTCCAAGTTAAGCAAAGCTTGGTTGAGAAAAAGATCCTGGAACACCAGATTTAAATCTGATTGAAAATCTTTGGTGGGATGTAAAGAAGGCAGTTGCAGCACGGAAGCCATCAAACATCACTGAGCTAGAGGCTTTTGCACATGTAAATTGCGCAAAGATTCTGATCGAGAGGTTTAAGAAGCTTGTCCGCACTTACCAAAAACGTTTGTTAGAAGTTATAAAAGCTAGAGGATGCGCCACAAAGTACTGAAGCTGGGGGTCGAATAACACTGCACATGGACATGTGTTAAATGAGATACATTTTTCATTTGAACTTCAAAGTTAAGTCAATTTCTGTTGTCAAAATAACTCATATGTATCAATAAATATCTTTTGTTGTTTAAGGAGGGTTTTTGACATTTATTGTCATTATCTGTCATCAACAGCACTATAATGTCTTTTGAGGAGAGGGGGTTGAATATTTCTGATTGCAGCTGTATGTCTGCAAGAAATTCAGGCAAGTTCTGAAATTCTGACATTTCTTTTCCAGTATACACACACATTGAGATCCATGAAACTGAGCCTCAATTTATTTTCAAAATTACTTGAAACATTTTTGGGAGGTTTTGATATTTTGTATTTCATAGTTAAATGAGGAAGTCAACCTGCTAACAAAGAATAAAGAAACTCTTTTCAAACAATAAAACCTAGTCTAGTGTATCACTATCGTCATTCATAATTTGCACTCCAGTAGGTGGACTGATGTGTTACATTCAATTTTTTTTTTTTTGCCATGCAAATCAGACTGGGGCTCGAGAAAACTTAAGCTACACTGCTCTCAGAGGCTGCTATTGTTTCACACGCTGTTATTAAGCAACCAAAACCACTTAGAAAAAACTGACTAAACTAAACCAACTAAATTACCCAAAAAGTAAAGATAAAGATAAATGGATTTCCTTTGTAAAGCTCTCTCAGTTGCTCTACTCATGGATTTAATGCAAACCTTGTCCAGTCTGTGTGCATCCCCCTCTTGAAAAATAAAAAAATGAAACTTTCACAATCCAAGAGCTTAAGGAAATAAAACGTTTCAGAGAGGATCAAGACATTTTTTACCTATTAAAAGTAAAAATGAATGAGTATTAAAAAACAGAGATTCTGTTGCAGAACCACCTCTACTTTGAAACAGCTGGGCATCTTTCAGAGGTACTCGACACGTATTTGACCTGTCGTGTGCTTCCTGCATTGGAAAAAAAATGTTTTTTTCATCTCTGTACACTGCAGACACACTTGAAAAGATAGGTGTATCGTAACAAATATATGCTGTGACAGTGTTGCTTTTGGTTGTGAGCATCTCCATCGACAATAATGAATTTGTGCATGCAAAAGGCATTCCATGTGAACCTGTTTAGACAAAAAAAAAGGTTTTCATGCTAAGGACCCCCTACTATATACATTGTATAAAATTGTGTTTTATATTAAACTGGGCCTAGTGTCATGTATAAGCATAGCTACCCTGTTATTGTGCAATCAATACTAAGTTATTCAAATAATACACAGGTTCATATTTTCATGTTTTTATTATAACCATGTGCATGGTTTCAGAGCTGCAGTGTGTGCATTGCTGACTGAAAGATAACGTCTCCTGCCTCCATTTATCGGTTCGCTACAATATATTGGATTCATGTTAATGTGTATTTAAAGACATTTAAATTTGTGGGGGAAAGATTACAAATTAAAAAATATATTAAAAAAATCTCTTATCAACCAAAAATGTTTCGACTCTCCTGCAGTACCTCAGTAGACCCCCTAGGGGTCGCGGCCCCCCTGTTGAAGAACAATGATTTAGACCATTACAGGTAACACAAGATGACATCAATACCTGCAAAGCATAATTGCATGGGCTTACCCTTTTCCTTTATTTCACATATTCTAACTTTATATGGTAAGTTTTATATTAATGAATAATCTGTAAATAAACACAGTTAAGCATGACATTAAAATTAAACATTAAAAGCAAAGACCAATGTATGTACAAAAAAACATTTATATACACATTTTCTTTTGGTTCTGATCTTGTTATGTATCCTGTTTTACTGTAAAAACAATGAATGAAAGAAGCTGGAAATAAATCCTTCTCCGGCACTTTAACGTTTATTTAACCGGATATGACGCCATCTGTTTTGGGGCGGAGCTTATCGGCAGAGGAGAGGCCATCACAGCGTAGCAATCGTTACCTGCAAACATTTAGAACGATAGTTTTCCATCACTGCTGTTATGGTTTAACCAACAACCACATTTCCTATCCCCACCAGAGGAGTTAAACTGTATTTCACCGACTGAGCAGCCAGCGAGCCACTGACCGCGGGAACAATGTCCAGCCGTCTGGCCTTCCAGACCCAGCTGGCCTCCATCATGGAAGTCCTGGCTAACGCTGCCGTGGCGGAGATCTGTAAGCTGGTTGACGATGATTATGCCGTGGTTAGTTTGCAGATGTCCCAATGTCATAGAGAGAACAAATCCCTGAAGAGGAAACTGCACCTACTTGAACTGAAGATGGCGAGAGGGAACGCCGAGCGGAGGCTCCGAGAGAGCTCCACGAACAGTACCCGACCGAGGGTGCAGATAAACTGCGGCGACAGGCGCCGGGAGTCCTCACCGTCCACCGGTGAGATAAGAGAGAATGTTCAATACACCATCTTTGCGGCAGTCATTTTGATATGAAATATTAGGCCAACACAAGTGTTACTAATCGCATTAATTAAAGCACTGCTTTAATTAGTGGGTTAGGCTTGTATTAAACTACTGGTTCATGTCAAAATGGCTGCCGTGAAAAGGGTCTATTCGATTCATTCAGTTTTAATTGTATAGCACCAGACCACAGCATACATTTTCTTAAGTACAGCAATGTCAAAATCTGTAGCTGTTTTTCCAGCTGGTGTGCCCATATGTCTTTTCCCCTGTGTTTGTTTACTGGTTGAAAAGTTTAAAAAAGCAAACACTGAAGATGTCTACGTTTACAGATGGTGTGTGACCATTTTGAGCACAGTGCGTTGTTAACACAGTGTGTTTGAAGATGACACCGTATTGCCTTACATGTCATTTAGCCAGAGGTGTCAAAAGTATTCCCATCCATTACTCAAGTAGAAGTATAGATACTAGGGTTTAAAAATAGTTCTGTAGAAGTTGAAGTATCAACTCAAGCTTTTTACTTAAGTAAAAGTGTAAAAGTACTGGTTTCAAAACTACTTAAAGTATGAGAGAGAGAGAGAGAGAGATATAACATATATATAATACATACATACATACACATTTGTCTGGTTTTTGGTTAGGTGGAGTGTTTGAGCGGCAGATGGATATCACTCTGTGGTCTGACAGAACTGCTACACGCCAGGCAAACCCTTCTGGCAACATCCAAAGTATGGTAAGCACACCGCGTGATTGTACTGGGAAGCTATTCTGACGTGCTCTTGTTGACAGACTGGTAAACTTCCTCTGTTGTGCAGTCTCCAGATGTGGAACTGGTGGAGCCAGATGCAATGCTGGTAAAGGAAGAGAAGGTGGAAGCAAAAATGTCTTGCAATGAAGAAACGGTGGACGTGCCACTTATAGGAGATGATGGTGAGTACAGACAGAATACTGATGGAAAGTTTGCTTTTTCAGAATTTTCGAAAAACGGAGTTTTGGTCCTGTATGGTTAATCTGTCAATTAACTAAAATATGTCACAGTTGGAGAGCTAACCCGGATAGCTACAAAAAGGGACTCAGTTTATCAATTGATATCCAATTAAAAGTCAAATAACAATCGAATCAAAGAAGTACGAGTAATAAGCAAACATCGAAGACTTACCACCAAAAATATCAATAGAAATTAAATTCAGTTTCAGAGTCATAATCTGAAAATGAATGTCCATTAATTAAACAAAGGGTTATAAGGACTCCAGATAACAAGTGATCTTTGAGTAGTCTCTGAGTTCAGGAGATGTATTCGATTGTGTGTGTGTGTGGGGAGTTTGCTCAGGGGAAATGATTCCGTCAAATCACGCTTTGCCTCCTCCTCGGTGGTGCTGATTATCTTGCTGTGTGCCTTCTCCTGTCTGTGATCTCTGCTTCCATAGCCAGGTACTGTTTATGTTTATTATTCACAAGACATATCCACATTGCGATATTAAACAACGTTATCTATCTCAAGTTGTCCTAATATCGCACACCCCTATTTGTGTTTTAGGAGGCTCTTTAATCTCCAGGAAGAGTGAAATATGTGGTGAGAATTAACCAGAGAAAAAGGGAATAGGGGAAACCAGGAGAGTTTCATCATGACAACAGACTTAATTTTCATACTTTAACCCGGGCCGAGAAGATCAAGGCCCAATCCAAGCCTGTCAGACAGAATTTTGAGTGTTCTCCACAGCGGAGACATTGTTGGTGTCAGCAGGGTCAACCCTCTCTGCGTACAATGTGGACAAGTAAATTATTTAGAAGAAATTAAAAAACATATACAGCTCTGAAAGAGACCACCAAAATGATCAGTTTCTCTGGTTTTGCATTTTTTTGGTATGTGTTTGAATAAAATGTATTTTAGTTTTATCATATAAACTACTGACAACATTTAAAATAAAAATATTGTCCTTTTATAGCAATTATTTGCCACAAATGACCACCGGTCAAAAAAAAAAAAAATTATAGAGTCTTCACATCTCGAATAATGCAAAGAAAAAGGTTTTCATTGGGAGTCAGTTCTAGAGATTGGGCTGGCCATGACAGGGTCCTGCTCTGGTGGTCCTTCATCCACACCTTAACTGACCTGGCTCTGTGGCATGGAGCATTGTCCTGCTGGAAAACCCACTCCTCAAGAGTTGGGGAACATTGTCAGAGCAGAAGGAAGCAAGTTTTCTTCCTGGGCAACTTTGTACTTGGCTTGATTCATGCATCCTTCACAAAGACAATTCCAGCCTTGCTGAAGCACCCCCAGATCATCACCGATCCTCCACCAAATTTCACAGTAGGTGCGAGACACTGTGGCTTGTAAGCTTCTACAGGTCTCCGTCTAACCAATAGACCACCAATTGTTGGGAAAAGCTGAAAATTTGACTAATTAGAGAAGATGACCTCACTCCAGTCCACTATGGTCCAATCCTTATGGTCATTTGCAAACCTCAGCCTGGCTCTTCTTTGCTTCTCATTGATTTTAGGTACCAATAGCACTGTTTCTGTCATCCAGCTGGTCTTATTGCAAGGGGATAGTGATGACCACAGCACTGTTTTTTTGATACTTTTCTTCATTGAATAAGATTTGGTTCAGCTGATCACCTAATCAGTACCTCATTCAGTAGAATCAAGTCTGCCTGTTTTGGAATTCAACAGGCACTGAAATGGAATAGCTATCCCATACACGTAGAGATGCTGATATAAGAAAAATTTGTGGGAGTGGTCGCCTAATTTTTTTTCAGAGCTGTAATTAATGATGATAATCTTACAATAGAATAATGGTGCAGTTTAGAATCAGTTAACTTTTAACATGCTGCACCTCAATGGGTATTTACATGGTCTCTTATGTATTTACAGGGTACCTACAGTCATGGAAAACATGGAAAAGTCATGAAAAAAAAAAAATCCCAAAAGTTTTGGAAAAGTCATGGAAATGTGTTATATTCATATTTTAATGTCGTTCATACGCTGAGTTTTAAATAATTTATATGCTTTTAAAGAAATACGCTCAAAATATAAGCAAGCATACGCTCTCATACTATACGACAAAACGACGCGAGCCTCACGCCGCCCGCAAGGCTTGTGATTGGTCTGCTTACTACATCCCGTCCGGAGTCTAATTTCCGGTTTCATGCCCCACAATACGCGGAAATCACGGAAGATTTAGAAGAACGAATATGGAGCAAATAGAAGAGCACTTGGCAGAAGAGATCCGAAAGTATGACCACTTGTATAACCCGTCACTGACTGGCCGATTTGTCCGCCAGAAATAGGCTATGAGGAGCCGGAGTGGCGATGTAAATAAACAGTCGACGAAGAAGAAGACGTCTCTTCTTTGTGTGTTTTGTCTTTGAAAAAAAATGTTACTCCGCCTAGGGTTCTGGCGGTGAATTGCGTTGCAACACGCGCAGCACGTTAGAGAAGTATAAACCAAAACGAGTCCGTCGATGCAGCAGGACTATAATTCAGCCTTAACTCGGTTAGTAATTCACGTTTATGCGAATGTTATGGAGGACAATACATGACTTAAGTATAAATAAATAAATGTACAAATAAATAAAAAAGAACATAAATTAATACAGAAATAAATAAATGAATACGTTAATAACAGAAATGTCTAAATAGATGTCTTAAATATATTTGCACATTTATTTATTTATTTCCTGATTTATTTTTTCGATTTCAGTGTCCTTAAATAAATGTGGAAATGTTTTATAAGACATTGATTCATTTAATTCTGCATTTATTTCTACATTTTAGAATTTTTATTTTTATTTCAACTTTTATTTATTCCCTGATTTATTTATTTTTCGATTTCAGTGTCCCTATGCTAATGAGAAAGGCGGGCCGAGGAGAGAGAGAGAGAGAGAGAGTAGAGAGAGAGAGAAGAGAGAGAGAGAGAGAGAGAGAGAGAGAGAGAGAGAGAGAGAGAGAGAGAGAGAGAGAGAGAGAGAGAGAGAGAGAGAGAGAGAGAGAGAGAGAGAGAGAGAGAGAGAGAGAGAGAGAGAGAGAGAGAGAGAGAGAGAGAGAGAGAGAGAGAGAGAGAGAGAGAGAGAGAGAGAGACTCTCTCAATCAATCCGTGAAGTAAAAAAAAAAACTGTTTAAAAGAAGAAAAAAAAAATCTCCGACAGGCTGAGACACGTCTGAACGAACCCAAGTTTAACAGAACTCTACTGGTTAATAAGTAAGTACAAACTTCAAGCTGAAGAAAAGACCTGACGGAAAAGACCTGAGAGACAGAGAGCTGTTCTGTGAGTGAGTGAGCAGAGCGGTGTGTGAAGGGGAGGAGCGCTGTGACGCTGTGTGAGGATTTTCATTCTGTCCGAGCACAGATATTGACTCGTATTACTCGTATAATACTCGTGCTCGGCAAAAGTGCTTTATCCGTACCGGATACTCGTTTCAGCTGAGTATCCGGCTCATCTCTACTGAGACCTGAACTCATCACCGTGAAGCAGCCGCTCAGTGACTTTGTAGAACAGTGGAAACAGTGGAAACACAGAGTTTCTCTGGTCACATCTGCTCAGAGATCAGCTGCTTCATGGGCAGAGCAGAAGCTGCAGGTGGTTTGTACCGAGCTGGAGTTTCTGTTTCCTCCTCCTCTCTGCTGTCTCCTTGTGCTCAGTACAACACCATACGTGACGCTCACAGACAGGACTACTGACACCTAAATCATCCCAATAAAAAATAACCTTAACTAACCCTCTGAACTTGAACTATTTCATTTTAAGTGTGAACTGGCTCAACGCTGCAAACAGCTACTGGACACCAGTCAGCATGGAGAGGCAGAAGTAGTAGGGCTGGATCATTACACTCCTGTGACCAATCCTGCATGAGACTACGGTTAGGCCCACCTTTCTCATTAGCATAAGGACACTGAAATCGAAATATAAATCAGGGAATAAATAAATAAATGTGCAAATATATTTAAGACATTTATTTAGACATTTCTGTTATTAACGTATTTATTTATTTATTTATTTTTGTATTAATTAATTAATTTCCTTTTTTATCTATTTATTTATTTATGTATTTATTTATACATTTATTTATTTATACTTACGTTATGTATGGTCCTCCATAGAATGTTGTTTTATAAACCTGTTTAAATGTGAAATTGTTTGTTGATTTATGGTCAAATAGTTGCCAACCCAACGTTTTGCTAAAATTTGCACTACAAAAGGGAAAGCAATGTTTGCACTAGCTGGATGCTACTACCTACTAAAGCTCTTATTGATGTGCCATGTTATGAATGCCTGTCGACCAGAGTATATTTATAAATGTTTATTCTTTTAATCAAACTATTGGGTTGAATAAAAACAAATATAAAATCAGTTTGTTTTCTGTTCCTTGTTTCTACCGTATCGAAAACGTACCTTACCGTGACCTCTTAAACCGAGGAACCCACCAAACCGTGATTTTTGTGTAACGTTACCACCCCCCCCACCCCCCCCCCCCTAGGAGCTATACCAATTAACTTACTTTGTGCCTGACACTGTACTGTGCTGCTTAGACATTGGTAAATGCCTTTATTCTGTATTTTCAAGAAAAACGTATAAGAATGAATATGCACAGCTATGAGGAAAGATTTTACTCCTTTTAAGAAAATGATCGGTCATCATTTGTTGATCAGTGTTGATAATCTGGCGGTGGTTACAAACAAATCGACAATCAAACTTTAGCGGGTCAGAGAAGTCAGCTTGGTCGCTGTGTGAGTAAGAAGGAGGGGGGGGGATCAGGTTGGACTGACTCAATGAATTAATATATATATAATTTAATAATGTACACTGTTGAACGGTTTGAACAATTGCTCTGTAAAGGCAGATCATAGATACATTTTTAGTTATTTGTCAATTCAGTTAATCTTAGTTCTACTGACTAAAATGAGACAATCAAGAGATAGTGTATAAATCTTTTTTCTCTATCCTTTGCTCCATGTTGTCTCTTTGAAGGAGTGCTGAAATGTGTCCATCGTGGAGTTTCTGGAGAGAGACTGAGGCTTGAAGAGCAGGATACCCAGATCCAAATCAGCAGGACCAGGCCTACAGGCAGAAACTGCAACAACAGCAGAGGAGTGGAGGTCAGTCACTCCTCTCCTCTTCTTAACTGTGAACTCAGTAATTCTGTTGAGGATAAAGACTCCATGCAAGAAACCATAAACCCACAGCAGTATATCGATGACAGCAGGGACTCACAGTTTGACCGGTTGCGTGACAATAAAAGTGCAAACCCGTTGGTTCAGGAGTTTTTCGATGAGCCCTCAGGGGTTGTGGTGGAAGGACAAAGGCTGTCTTGTTCATACTCGATGGCGGCAGCTGATTTCCCATCGACCTCGTCAAGGGTGGATGGCGGTGCGCGTTACGGCACTGGTTTTCTGCTGTCCCTACCCTTCAGCGATAGCAGCTCAGTACATCATCGGACTAGCACCAAGGAAAGACTGTTCGTTTGCAGTTACTGTGGCAAAGCTTTTAACCGGCCAAAGAAGGTAGAGATCCACCAGCGTATCCACACAGGGGAGAAGCCTTTCAGCTGCTCAACATGTGGGAAGATGTTCTCCGAGGCTGGGAACCTGAGGAAACATCAGCGAGTCCACACTGGGGAGAAACCGTACAGCTGTGGGATGTGTGGCAGAGGATTTGCCTGGATTAGAAACCTAAAAACACACCAGCAAAAGAGCCATCCTGAAATTTGTACTGAGGAAGAGACCCAGTAACGAATCTGAACTATCCTCTGAGACAGAAAAAAGTTCTGCTCAACAGATTGAATATAAGCACTTGTTTTAAAACAGATTGCTAAAAGTTTCACATTGTAATTAATTTTAAAATTCTTTAAATGTGGCTTTGTTTAGAGAATTTTATGAATTAGAATTATAATGTCACTGTCGCTAGTCTTCAACTGAATCCGCTAGGGATGCAACCTCTGGACAGAAACGTTGAACTTATGTTTAGTTTATGGTGACTTAGCAATTCCCTTTAACGCCTTATCTCAGTGTCCTGGTCCAGTGAAGATTTCAAATTGAAAGTTAGCGATACATTTTTACTTGTGTAGATTGGCATATACTGTCTTGTTTCCTTCACCTTTTACTATATAAATGCTTTGGTGGTACACAGCCGGAGCCATGAGGATCTTCTCTGCTGGAGTTTATACTGTACTTGTACTGGATCCCAACCAACACAGAGTTTGTCTGTCTCGCAGCACTTTCTGATTTCCTCACTGTATCTGTGACTCTCAGCAAATAGGCTCCCACTGGAAGGTAAATTATTAGAAATGGTTCACATATAGCAGGAGACAGTTAGCTTGGATCTGTACATTGATATTTTGACCGCAGGAAATATATTGTTTACCACACATAAATGATATGATGATGTTCATAGAATGAGAAAGTTAATAAAATTTTCCTAATTGTCTCTGCTTTGGAAAACAGTCCTTGTTTAGTAAACCATAATATTTGCCATGAACGTTCAGTTTATTGAATGACCGCACAACAACTGAGCAGTTAAAGGTGGGGAATTTATCAATTCTAAAATGCATTGTGATTTAGTCGGTTCGCGATTGGAGTTACAAAAATGTTAAATTACAAGTTTATGCTACGTTCATTATGTAGCTCCGGCCACCTTTTGCATGCTGGAGTATTGGTTGTTGGAGTGTCTTCCCTCCCTACTCCCCCCCGGTCTACACTCACTTTAAGTTTTAACAATAAAATCCAACACTAATCACGTGATTAGGCCCTGTACTGCACTTGAAGTTTACTTTGTATTTGTTTGATTTGATGTATGAGGTACACATTTAAACACATTGAATAAAAGTCCAAGATTTTGTGCGCATGTAGTTCAGCTTCACCACGCGAAGGCAGAGCATCTGGGTTTAATTGACCAGAGCGATTGTGATTCATGTTCCGACATCAATTAATAACTAAATACACTGCTCAAAAACATTAAGGGAACACTTAAATCAGATCCTGATTAACGAATTGTTCAAGTTGAAAATATTTACTGATGTACATTCTATAATTTGTTTAGAACAAAATGATTAAACAATCATCAGTGGAAACCAAATTCATTACCCATTGAGAATTGTATACAACATTATACTGAAAACCAAAGAAGTTGACAGGGTGATCCAACTTAGGTGATTTCGATCAAAGCAACTCAATATTACTCAGTACTGTGCATGGCCCCCATGTGCCTGTATGCACACTCGACAATGTCTGGGCATGCTCCCGATGAGTTGGAGGATGGTGTCTAGTGGGATCTCCTCCCAGACCTTGATCAGGGCATCAGTGAGCTCCTGAACAGTCTGTGGTGGTACTTGGTGGCGTGGGATGCACTGATACATAATTTCCCATAGGCGCTCAATTAATTTAGATGACGGCAATGAGAGGACCAGTCAATGGCATCAATCCCTTCTCCATCAAGGAACTGCCTACACACTCAGGCCGCATGATGTTGTTACAGTAAGCATGACGTTCACCACATATTCTCCAGACTCTTTCACACCTGTCACATGCTCAGTGTGAACCGGCTCTCATCTGTGAAGAGAAAGTGGTGCCATTGGTGGGCCTTCCAATTCTGGTTTTCTGTGGCAAATGCCAATCAAGCTGGACGGTGCTTGGCTGTGAGCACAGGTCCCACTAGAGGCCGTCGGGCCCTCATGCCACCCTCATGGAGTCTGTTTCTGACAGTTTGGTCAGAAACATGGCACCTGTAGCCTACTGGAGGTCTTTTTGTAGGGCTCTGGCAGTGCTCCTTGCACAAAGGAGCAGATACTGGTCCTGCTGCTGGGTTGATGGCCTTCTACGGCCGTGTCCAGCTGTAACTTCCGGTCTTCTGGTAACTCCTCCATGCTCCTGAGACTATGCTGGGAGACACAGCAAGCCTTCTTTCAACAGAACGTATGGATATGCCTTCCTGGAGGAGCAGGACAACCTGTGCAACCTGATTGGGCTGCAGATAACGCCTCATGCTACCAATAGTGACAAGGACACTAGCAGAACACAAAACTAGAGAAGAATCAGTCGGGAAGGATAAAGAGACAGCAGCCGTCTGTGGTCAGCACATGCAAAACCAAACCCTTTTTGAGGGTTGACTTGATTTTTGCGTCTCGTTTGCACATTTTGTCAATTTCATTAGGATTTTTAGTTGTCCATCTGTACGCAAGACCAGGTACAAACATTAACTTGTACTCAAGGGTTGTAGATTCACTTGAGCTTTGATATCTCAAGATCAGCTTGTCTTCAAATTGGGTACAAGTGTTAATTTGGACTCGCGTGAAAGTGAGGACGGCCTGTCGCTACATCTGGCATAATTTACTTAGACTCACTGACTAGGATTTCGGTGGAGAAAGGTAAAAGTCACATCGGCCTGGAAAATAATGTTTTTGGCCTCTTAAATGTCATATCTAAAGACTGCCTGAGGGAATTTCTTTA
This sequence comes from Pleuronectes platessa, assembly GCF_947347685.1. NCBI lineage: Eukaryota > Metazoa > Chordata > Actinopteri > Pleuronectiformes > Pleuronectidae > Pleuronectes > Pleuronectes platessa. The sequence continues at coordinate 30,415,660 of NC_070628.1, forward strand.
ACTTTTGATTTGTTGTCACTTCAACTCAAATATAAAGGGATTATGGCTTGTCAGGTAGCTTAGCCTTAACTAGCAGCCCCCTGACTAGTCCCGTGCAGCAGGGAGCCCAGGGCAGCTGGGTGACGGTCCGGAGGGGGCATAGTGCTAGTCTTAAAAAGCCCACGATTAAAGAGCCTAAACTAAAGCTGCTGGCTAAAACTAAACGCAAATACAATAAATCGTAATTCACGTCGGCAGCAATGACTCCCGGCTTCGCATGTCGGAGGTCACTAAAGTGAATGTTGAGTCGGTGTGTGCTTTCGCAAAAACGATGTCGGACACAGTAGTTTTCTCTGGCCCGTTCCCTAACACAACAGGTGATGACATGTTTTGCCGCATGTTGTCTTTTAACCGCTGGCTGTCGAAGTGGTGTCCTGTAAACGGTGTGGGCTTTATAGATAATTGGCTAACTTTTTTGAGAAAACCTTGTCTTATTAGGAGAGACGGCGTTCATCCCACTTGGGATGGAGCAGCTCTATCTAGGAATATTACTCTGTCTATAACATGACATGACTTCGATCCTGATTTATCCTTTAATAGTCACTTAAAACAAATTTCTAGGACCTCCTTTTTCCACTTGCGTAATATCATAAAAATCAGACATGTCCTTTCGCGAAAAGATGCAGAAAAACTAGTCCACGCCTTTGTTACATCGAGACTGGACTATTGTAATTCATTATTATCAGGCTCCAGCAGTAAGTCGTTAAAGACTCTACAGCTTGTCCAAAATGCCGCAGCACGTGTCCTGGCGAGGACAAAGAAAAGAGAGCACATTTCTCCAGTATTAGCATCGCTACACTGGCTTCCAGTTAAATCTAGAATATAATAAAAAATTCTCCTCCTCACCTTCAAGGCCCTTAATAATATAGCGCCTTTTTACCTTAAAGAGCTGTTAGTACCTTATAAACCCACTAGAGCACTCCGCTCCCAGAATTCAGGCATACTTGTCGTCCCTAAAGTCTCTAAAAGTAGAGTAGGAGCCAGAGCTTTTAGCCATGAAGCCCCTCGGCTGTGGAATAATCTACCACTTTCAGTTCAGGAGGCAGACACCATCTTTTCATTTAAGAGTAGGCTCAAAACCTTCCTTTTTGATAAAGCTTATAGTTAGAGCTAATTAGTGCGGCAGAATGTAACTTGTTCTATTTTATGACACATGACACACAGAGCTTATTTTTCCAGCTTCTCCTTCCTCCTCTCCATCCCTATCCCCCTTCCCCGGAGTCCCTTTGCTTTATCACCCGCAGATCCAGGGCCTCTGTGGCCGCACCATGGATTGCGGTTTGTGGATCGCGCACCGGGGGTCGCGGTGGTGGATCCAGTGTGGCAGATTCTGTGTCATGTGGGCTGACCGTGGTGATGGTGGGGGACCCTATGTCACGTTGACATTGGGTACGGGCGGTGGACCAGGACCGCGGTGGGTCCTGGTGGGCGGCGGTGACTGAGGACTGGAGTGGCGTCTGGTCTGGATGGTGGATCGTGGTCCTGCTGGTTGCTGACCATGGACTGTGATTGCAGCGGGACTGCTTGGCATGTCATGTTGGGGTTGTCCTTCGGGATGTTTATCCTCATCAATGCTGCTAAAAACTTTAATCCGGATGATGTTTTCCTGCACGTGGCATCTATTGCACTTCTGTCCGTCATGGGAGAGGGATCCCTCACATGTGGCTCTCTCTGAGGTTTCTACGTATTTTTACCCTGTTAAAAGGGTTTTTAGGGGACTTCCGGCGGCGCCATGTTTATATAGGACGCAAAAGTTTGAGCTCGGCTGATTAACCAACTTACCAAACCGATATTTGAACAAAACTCAGCAAAAACATGTCTAATGACATCACAAAGACGAGCGCTAACGACAAACTCACCAGATATCAGTTTAGACACAAAGGAGAAGAAAAATCGTCGGAACCAGCGGATGCTAACAAGTCTGATGATCCCGACGGAGCTGGCGCTAGCAAAACTACTGATGCTGCCGTGTGTAACTTTGAGGGGATGTGTCAAGCTATCGCCCAGTCGAACCGAGAAATACGGGGGGACATTCTGCAGATGAGTATGGATGTAAAGGAATTTAAAGGCCAAGCCAAGGAGTCATTCACAAGGCTTGAAACATCAGTTGAGGGTTTAAGTGCACAACTAACAAAGTTGGAAAAGAGGATCGTTAACGCAGAGGAGCGTATAACAACTACTGAGGAGACCACCGCAACCCACGGAAAAGCCATCGGCTTCCTGCTGCAACGTGAGGCGGAATTATTTGAACGGTGTGAGGATCTTGAGAACAGACACAGAAGGCAAAATCTAAGGCTGTATCAGGTTCCTGAAGGAAGCAAGGGGAGAGACATGGCCGCCTTCATTAAAAAACTACTGCCGAAGGTGCTGACTGATCTGCCACTAACCGAAGCCGACATCAGGATTGACCGGGCGCATAGAGCACTTATGCCAAAACCGAAAGAAAACGACCCGCCTCGCTCCATCGTAATTAAATTCGCGGACTACACAGTGAAGGAACAGATCCTGCAACACGCCTGGAGACAACGCACAGTGAAGATGGGTGAGAAGCAGACTTACTTTGATAATGACTACTCACCGGAGCTGCAGAGGAAACGCCCCAAGGTCAGATTTATTGCGAAACAGCTGAAGGAGAAAAACGTTAAAGTGAAGTGCATATACCCAGCCCGGCTGAGGATGGTGGTGGGATCCGAGGAAAAAACTTTCAAGACAGTGATGGACGCAGCGTCGGTGCTTAAGGATTTCAACATCCAGGTCCGAGTCGCCAACCGGGGAGGGCGGAATGTCAACATGATTACAGAAGAAGACTGCAGGGTTTTTCTTCCCTTGAAGTAACTGGGAATATTGTGCAAAAAGTAAGGTTTTTCCATTTTATTTAGACAGCTATGAGAAGCCATGAATAATTTACTTTTAGATGGGCTAGAGTTAAATGGTCCTATTAACCTCCAATTACAGTGGTGTTGTTGGACTTTCACTTAGCTGAGTCCAGAATGTAACAATAGCATACTATTTGGTCATTTTGGTTTGTGGCATCAGCTGCAATTGATTCATGGGTGATTCACACCCAGCCACTGTAGGGCCGCAGCAGTTTACCCGACGGAGTGGGTCTGCCGCACAATGTGACATTATCCCGGAGGGTTTCCGCCACCCTCTGCCCAGTTCTATATTGGCCACCACTGGAGATAGGCCAGTCAGGACTTGGAAGCCATGTTGTTGTATATGATTTCTGTTGTTCTCTATTGGAAATTGTACATAGTTTCTGTTCTTTTTTGTGTTACTTCCTGTACAACTGATAGAACTTTTAAAACAGGTGATGGTGTACTTGATATTTATAAGTTGACTACAAAGCATCATGACAGTAGGGATTAAAAGAATTGTAATATTGATGGTTTGACTGTAGTTAGCTACAACATAAAGGGTCTGGGAAATCCAATTAAAAGAAAGAAAATACTTAACCAATTCAAAGCTTTACAATGTTCAGCCGCAATGTTACAAGAGACACATCTCTCTGAGGCAGAACACCTGAAATTAAAGAGGGACGGGGTGGAACAAATATACAGTGCATCTCATGGAGGAGGGAGGAAAAGGGGGGTTGCTATCCTATTTAGATGGAATGTTTTTTTTAATTGCGAAAAAATATTGAAAGACAAGGAAGGCAGATATATTATGGTGATAGGTACGCTTGGGGAAAATAGATTTACATTGTTGAACCTGTATGCACCAAATGAGGATTGCCCCATTTTTTTAAAGAAAATAGCCTCCAAACTGGCAGATGAAGGGAAGGGAATCATAGTGGTTGGGGGGGACTATAATTGTGTACTAAATTTAAGTATGGACCGACTACCTGCTGGGAAGGGACCTCGAACTAGAAAAGCAGCTACTGTTCTGGGAATGATGGAGGGATTGGGCCTGATTGATGTATGGCGATATCATCATCCCAGAGATAGACTACACATATATGTCCCAAATTCATGGAAGTTACTCCAGATTAGAAATGTTGCTTGTTTCAAAGGCTGATGTGCATAGAGTAACAGAGTGTAAGATAGAACCATAACTTTGTCAGATCATGGTACCATTATGATGAAAATAAATATAAATGATAACGGAGAGGTTACCCCATCTATTTTATGGGATGGTGCCATAAAATGCTGTTGTGAGGGGACATATTATTCAAATTACATCGAGAGTAAAAAAACAAAGGGAAGCCAGGAGACTTGAATTGGAGACTGAAATTACCAGGTTAGAAAAATAACACAAAGTTTCAAGGAAAAAGAATACATTAGAATTATTAAAACAGGAGAGACAAAAATTTGATGATTTACTCACATATAAAGCAGAGGGAATGCTTAGATTTGTGAAAAGAAAATATGAAATGGGGAATAAAGCAAGTAGGTTATTGGCTTTCCAGTTACGGAAAGCTCAATCGAACCGTGTGTTACCTAAAATTAAACACCCCGACACAAATAGAATTACCTCCCAACCGAAAGAAGTAGCAGAGACGTTGGCGGCATACTACAAAAAACTATATGAAGGTCAAGAATTGATAGGGAAGGAGGAGAAAATAACAAAACTCTTGGACTCGATCCAATTGAATAGATTATCACAGGATGAGACTGAGATGTTGTCTTCTCCCATAACAGTGCAGGCGATGGATACTCCGGGGAATATTATAAAGTTTTTGTTCATGAACTAGCCCCAATTCTTTGTCGAATATATAATTATGCACTGGATGAAAGGGACCCCCCAAAAACTTGGACAGAGGCAATTATCACAGTTATACACAAAGATGGAAAAGACCCCACTCAGTGTATGGGTTATCGGCCGATAAGTCTGCTATGTCAGGATTTAAAAATCCTGACCTCTATCTTGGCAAATAGAATACAGAGACACATCCGGAAATTAGTTAACTCTGATCAAACGGGGTTCATAACCGGGCGGCAGGGCACTAATAATGTCAGACGAGCTCTAAATCTACAATCTATTGCTTCTGGTAGAAAGACTCCATCAATGCTTCTTAGCTTAGATGCTGAGAAGGCATTTGATAGACTGGACTGGACATTTTTGGAGCAAACAATGGCTCATATGGGCTTTAACGAAACCTTTTTGAGTTGGATTAAAGTTTTTTATATGAGTCCGAGGTCAAGAGTTAGAGTTAATGGCCAATGTTCCGACTTCTTTGATCTGGGAAGGGGGACAAGGCAGGGGGACGCGTTTTCGACAGCCCTGTTCGCTCTTAGTATTGAGCCCCTTGCGGAATTGATTAGAAGTAACCCCCTTATACAAGGAATAAGAGATGAGAGTGGAGAACAACATAAAATAGCCCTATATGCGGACGACATATTATTGTTTATTGAAAATCCCGTTCAATCAGTCCCGGCTCTTCTACAAAATCTTAATGAATATGGTTTAGTATCAGGGCCGGGTCTAGGCAGGGGCAAGAGGGGGCCTGGCCCCCTCAAATAAATGTTGTGCCCCCTCAAACTAAATAGGGTTAGGGTTAGGCACAATGCCCCCTCAAGATTTGTGGCTGCCCCCTCATACATGCCTGTCTAGACCCGGCCCTGTTTAGTATCCGGTTATAAAGTTAATCCTAGTAAATCAGAAGCAATGATGGTGTCTGGGACGATAATATAGTATCCTTCCGCAGATCTAAACAGGGTTTCAGATATTTAGGGATCATACTCACTCCCCAGGTAACACAGCTATACCAGGCGAATTATAAAAAAATATTTGGGACATTTAGAAATGAATTGGCAAGATGGGATGTGCTACCATTATCCCTTCTGGGTAGAGTAGAAGCTGTTAAAATGAATCTACTTCCCAGAATTTTGTTTTTGTTTCAGTCTCGCCCAATCGGGATCCCAACATCAGCCTTCAATATGCTGGACAAGCTCATATCTAAATTCATATGGCAAAATAAGAGACCAAGAGTAAGACTTAAAACGCTCACTCTTGGGAAGGACAGGGGTGGACTCAGCCTCCCTAATTTAAAATACTATTTCTGGGCAGCACAACTAACAGCAGTGTTAGTTGGATTGGATTAACAATGACTTAGAATCGGGATGGGTGAACATAGAACAGAGCTCAGTGCCAGCAATACCTTTATCCACGTTAGTGTTTCTAAACAAGTAGTCCCAGAAGAAATTTGAAATAAAAAATGTATGGGTAAAACACACCTTGAAAGTATGGTCGGCAGTCCAGAAGAAAATTAGAGGATCAGTTGCCCTCTCAAGGGCTATGCAGATTAATGGAAATCCAGATTTCCCCCCCTCAACAACAGATATCACTTTTAAGAGGTGGGCAGGCAGAAACCTGAGGGTTATTGACCAGTTGCTCTGTGACACCGGTATACAGTCATTCTCCTATCTACAAGACAAATTCCTGTTACCCCAAAGTGATATGTTCCGGTATTTTCAGATAAGAAATTACATTACAAACCATACAGATTGGAATATAATCAAAAGTGCTCCAACGAACATGGAAATTTACTTTATTAATATAACTAAACATCAACTACCCAGTAAAAAGCATGTTTCCCATATATACAGAAATCTGTTACTGGATACATCAGACAACACTTTTTATATTAAAAACAAATGGGAGTTGGAGTTAAATATTATAATTGAGGATGGGGAGTGGGAAACAATATGCATTGGATGTCATAAAGGTATCAATAGTAACATGTGGAAGGAGTTTGATAGGAAGATGAAGACTAGGTTCTTTAAGACACCCTCCATGGTCTACAAATTTGCAGATAATCCAGCGGCAATATACTGCTAGAGACGATGTGGAATGGTTGGCGACCACACACACATATTTTGGGATTGCCCAATGATGCTTCCTTTTTGGAAGGGGATAAAGAGCGAGATAGATAAAGTTCTGGGAATTAATATACTATTCACCCCAAGTCAGTTTATTTTCGATCTAACTCCTGAAGGCATGTACACAAGAGACCAAGAGCACTTATTACATATATTCTTGATGACTGCTAGGAAAATGGTGACAATAAAATGGTTGAATCCACAGCCACCTACAGTGGCACAGTGGAAACAGAAGCTGAGGGAGGTGTATGTAATGGAGGCTTTAACTTCTCAATTACAATTAAGGTCTGATGTTTTTGTGAGGAGGTGGCTACCTATTGCAGGATACCTCTCTAACTGAGGGGAATCCTGTGGTACGATGGAATGTCTTACCTGTCCATTTAATTATTTACTTATTATTTCTCACTAATCAGTATTACTCAACTTTCTGGGCCCCAAGTTTTTTTTTTTTCTTTTCTTTTTCTTTAGCGCTGTCATATATAATTTGTGATGTTGTCAAGGAATGTTTGTGTTTCTCTTCAATAAAAATAAAGTTAAAAAAAAAAGGGGGTTTTAGTAGTTTTTCCTTACTCTTGCTGAGGGTTAAGGACAGAGGATGTCACACCCTGTTAAAGCCCTATGAGACGAATTGTAATTTGTGAATATGGGCTATACAAATACAATTTGATTGATTGATTATGTTTTATTGGTCGAAGGTCAAATTTCACAGTGACCATAAATTAATCTGGGGGGGAAAATTGAAGAAATATGTAAACGGACACTGCACTGGCTGGTGGAGGCATACAACTGCAGTCGGTAATTCTAGTTTAGTTATTGAATTACCTAAGTCAATGCTTTTGGTTTCTCTACTGCAGGGGTCTTCAACGTTTTTCAGGCCAAGGACCCCCAAACTGGTGGAGAGATGGAGCAGGGACCCCCTACTATATATATTGTATAAAATTGTGTTTTATATTAAACTTTGCCTAGTGCCATATATAAACATAGCTACCCTGTTATTGTGCTTTCAATACTAAGCTATTCAAATATAACACAGGTTCATATATTCATGTTTTTATTTTAAACATACATGTAGAAGAGACAGTGAATCCTCAAGCCATTTGTGGATGGCACACATACTCTCACATTAGTGAAATGTCGGACCCTGATGGGTTTCAAACAACTTATCTAACCTTGGACAGATGGAGGTTGTCAGGCAGAGGGTCAAATCAGCCTCTCAATATGTTGGATGCATGTTAATGTGTATTTAAAGACATTTAAATTTGTGGGGAAAAAATTGGTTAGAAAATAAATCAAAAAATATAACAAATTGTCTAATCAACCAAACATTTCGTGACCCCCCCTGCAGTACATCCGCGGACGCCCTAGGAGTCGCGGACCCCCTGTTGAAGACCTCTGCTCTACTGCATTCATGTGTTACTATTGGCTGATACAGAGTCCTATACACTAGTTGGGGTGCAACGATTAGTCGAAGTCGTCGACAAAATTCGATGACAAAAATAGTCGCCGACGAATATACTCGTCGACGAGTCGTTGATTACGTCATAGCGCGTGTTTTTCGTGCCTTGCAGCTGAACTAAACGTCGTTTTAACGGAGGTGCTGATGGAAATAGCTGAGGAGTGAGCCATCTCGCTTCATTCCTACCTCTGAAAGTCGCGCATGTGCAATAGCGACACAACATGGACCAATGGCGGCGTCCGTTGCAACACCGTCGCGGGGAGAATTTCACCCTCAACATGGCCCGAAAAAAAGTACCTGCAATATGTGTACGGCGGACCCGCTGTACGCTGGTCCGCTCGGCGGACACACGCATTTGAGGAGGAGGTTTGACATCGTAACGTAAACGATGCGGACTCGCCTCGGTAAGATAGCCTGTTAGCTAGCTTGCTATATACACGTATGTGCGCAGGATTCTAGAATCCATTACAAAAAATATGGTTTAAACTTTTTTTTAACGAGTTTAAAAGCGTAATGTTATCCTATTGCCTGACAAACGTCTTTTTTAATCACAGCTATACAGTCCAAAGAAGACTAGTTTCGTTTGTTGACGTTTTTATTGCTCATACTTTCACTGTCCTTTTTGTTAACAGGAAAAATGGATACTTGATTTAAATTTATTCTTTGAATCAGCACTTGGCCTGTTCTTGGTTCACAGGAAAAAGGGAAACTTGAATTTGAATATGTCATTATCACTTTGCCTGTCCTTGGTTTTAAATGGACAAAAACTAGATTTTTCTTTGTTTTTGTGTCAACAGTACCCTAATATGCAGCAAAGTTTATTTAAATAATAATGTTTTGAATGAAGTATCACTCTTTATTGTCTTTATTTTCAGTCATCACATGCCTCGAACAACCCTGAAGCTAAATTTAAAAGCTGTTCGCTAAATAAGAGCAATTGAGAATTTGTGTCATTAATAATCCGATTAGTCGATTAATCGTTTCAATAATCGATGACTAATCGACTATTAGAATAGTCGTTAGTTGCAGCCCTATACACTAGTAATAATTGATATCCACTCAAACAGAGGTCTTAATATAGTTTAGTATATAGTTTATCTCTTGATAATCTTTATCACATTTTGACTATAGTCGCATCTGCCACTCAAGCATTTAGTCCAGGGGTTTTCAACCAGGGGTCCGCGGCGGCATTACAGGGGGTCCGCGAAATTTGCTGTGATATTTCAACACATTTCCAGATTAGTCTTGAATATCGTGGAAAATATTTAAAATAAGAAAAATATGTCTAAAATAATATAAAGGTGATGAGGGTAACGTTGAAACCGGCTTGGGGCTAGAAACTGCCATTAGTTTTCCCCTGTGCATGTGTGTTAAAGGTAGATGTTGAAGAGCGGTTGAGCTAGGTAGAAAAACTCTCAGGAGGTCTTGGAGATGTAGTTTGTATGATGGGAATTTTAATTTTCCCCAAAAGAAGGCCCAAAAGGGCAGAATTAATAATGATAATATTAAATAAAACAAAAGAGTGAAAAACAAATACTTTGTAATAAGAAAAATAAATTGGCATAATAGCCAAAACAATTAATTGCAATACCAGTCAACTTTACCACGTTCGCTGGTTGAGAAACAATTTCTGGAGGAGAGCTCTAGACACACCCACACAGAAGTACTACTCACGCAGTAGGTGGGATTTGCTGCTGGTGATCATGAGGTTAAACTTAAGTAGGCCTCAATTGTTTGTGTGATATTGTATGCTTATCATTTATGACATATTCTGCATTACTTTGTCATCTTCCCTATTCAGTTGTATCCCCAGTTTATGTTGATTGTTATTGATCATCGTTACTTTAACGTTCTCTCAACATGTCTGTACATTTAAGTCATGAACGTTATATATTGACGTACAGTGGATATAAGAAGTCTACACACCCCTGTTAAAATGCAAGGTTTTTGTGATGTAAACAAATGAGACAAAGATAAATCCTGTCTGAACTTTTTCCACCTTTAATGTGACCTTTTACGTGAACAATTCAATTGAAAAAACAAACTGAAATCTTTTAGAGGGAAAAATACAAATAAAAAACTAAAATAATGTGGTTGCATAAGTGTGCACAACCTCTTATAACTGGGGATCTGGCTGTATTCAAAGTTAACCAATCACATTCAAACTCATGTTAAATAGTAGTCAGTACACACCTACCATCATTTACAGTGACTCTGATTAATCCTAAATAAAGTTCAGCTGTTCTAGTAGGATTTTCCTGACATTCCCTTAGTTGCAACTTACAGCAAGAGCCTTGGTTCGCAGAGAGCTTCCTAAGCATTAAAGGGATCTTATTATTGAAAGGTTAGGGTTAACCTTTCAATAGGGTCAGGAGAAGGGTACAAAATAATTTCCAAGGTATTGGATATACCACGAAACACAGTGAAGACAGCCATCATCAAGTGGAGAAAATATGGCACAACGTTGACATTACCAAGAACTGGACATCCCTCCAAAATTGATGAAAAGACAACATGAAAACCGTTCAGGGAGGCTTCCAAGAGGCCGACAGCAACATTAAAAGAGCTGCAGGAATTTCTGGCAAGGACTGGCCTCTGTACTACATGTGACAACAATCTTCCGTATTCTTCATATGTTTGGGCTATGGGGCAGGGTGGCAAGACAGAAGCTTTTCTTACCAAGAAAAACATCCAAGTCCGGCTAAGTTTTGCAAAAACATACATGAAGTCTCCAAAAGCATGTGGGGAAATTTGTTATGGTCTTATGAAACCGAGGATGAACTTTTCGGCCATAATTCCAAAAGGTATGTTTGGCGCAAAAACAACACTGCACATTCACCCAAAGAACACCCTACCCACAGTGAAGCATGGTGGTGGCAGCATCATGCTTTGGGGCTATTTTACTTCAGCTGGAACAGGGGCCTTAGTCAAGGTGGAGGGAATTATGAACAGTTAAGAAAAACCAGTCAGTTTTGGCACAAAACCTTCAGGCTTCCGTTAGAAAGCTGAAGATGAAGAGGAATTTCACCTATCAGCATGACAATGACCCAAAGCACACATCCAAATCAACGAAAGCATGGCTTCACTAGAAGAAGATTCCTGTTTTGGAATGACGCAGCCAGACCCCAGACCTGATTCCAATTGAACATCTGTGGGGTGATCGGAAGAGGGCTGTGCACAGAAGATGTGCTCGTAGTTTGACAGATTTGGAGCCCTTTTGCAAAGAAGAGTGGGAAAATATTGCCAAGTCAAGATGTGCCATGCTATTAGACTCCTACCCCAAAAGACTGAGTGTTGTAATAAAATCAAAAGGTGCCTCAACAAAGTATTAGGTTAAGGGTGTGCACACTTATGCAACCAGGTTATGGTAAGTTTTATATTTTGTATTTTTCCTCCTAAAAGATTTCAGATTGTTTTTCAACTGAATTGTTCACCTTATAGGTCACATTAAAGGTGGAAAAAGTTTGGACAGGATTTATCTTTGTCTCATTTGTTTACATCACAAAAACCTTGAAATTGAACAAGGGTGTGTAGACTTTTTATATCCACTGTACATATGGTTCTGAGATGCAGTACAACTACAAACTGCATTTAAATTTTGTTTTCAATTCTTAAGCACTGAAAATCAACCGTTTATTTGTTTTTTACACATTTTTGTAGATTTGTTTGAGGTTTTTAAATAAAATAACATGGAAAACCAAATGTTAATACTTCCTTCTATCCACTTGCGCGCGCACACACACACACACACACACACACGTAGGCACGCGCGCTTAGGCACATCAGTGAGCCGCGGATTACTTTCTAGTCAGAATGGTGGTCCCTGGGACAAAACCAGTTGAAAACCAGTTGAAAACCCCTGGTTTAGTCTCATGGACATTGTGTGTCATGTGCAGTCATGTTGTGTGTTTTGTGGTTTTTAAAATCACATGTTCTCTCTTTGTCATGTGCAGAAGGATGATGAGCCAGATGTGGTGCTGGTGAAGGTAGAGGAAGTGGAGCCGCTGTCGGAATCTCAGAACCGAACAGACCTCCGCATACAGGAGGGTGAGTGGACTCATGCATTGTGAAATTCAACTGACATCATCCTATTGGATCTTAATACATGAAATACGTGCGCCCGGCCAAATCCTCTTTTGACTACTATGTCCACTTGTAAGTTTATCTATTTCAAAACAAAATGCACACTTCCTATACGTTGGCAAAGGAGATCAATCATTGAAAAATCTAATTGAACAAAACATGTTCATCATTTATCATAATCAAATGTAAATGCCCCTTCTCATGTCATGGCAGCAGATTAAAAACAACATCAAGTCACTATCAGTTTTTATTGGTCAGCCATTGATTTACACACACTGTATCAGCATGGAAAATAAGCCACATAATACAGCCGATCATTTGAGAAGCCTGAAGAAGCTACATTTAATCTTGTGTAGTTGATTGATTGAGTGTGACAAAGAAAGTCACTTTGTTTATCCAGGGTTGGTGGAGTCAAGCACAGATGACTACAGAGGAGGGTTGCCATTTGATGACACCACGCAAGCCTCCACCAATCAGCTTTTAGGCCTGCAGGAGTCTGAGGGGGGCTTCTCAGAGGTCAGCTATGGCCGTTCTTCACTGTGGACGAATGGGGGGAGTAGATATTTTCATGACAACAGCCTCCCAGGGCCATCCTCACACTGCTCCCCCTTGCCATACCTGCAAGGCAAACTCATTAGCGCAGAGGCTGGAAGCTCTGAGAGGGTGTTGGCTGTTGAGAATTCATCAGGAATTTTATTGGCTGTTGAAAGCTCAAGAGGCTTCCATGCCTCTTTTGAGCCGCAGGGACCTGTTATAGATCTGTCAGACGAATCTAGCCCTATTCAGGCTCTAGATCACACACAGGGGGCGCCGCTGTCTATTCAGGTGTCCCAAACCTGCCCAGCCCCAGGTCCAAGTAAAGGTCAGGGCAGTTACTGCAGCACTAATATGCATCAGAAAATCCCCAGGAAGAGGGGATGTATATGTAGGTTCTGTGGGAAAGGTTTCAGCTCACAGGCAAACTTACACTCTCACCTGAGGACTCACACTGGAGAGAGGCCATATGGCTGCACAATCTGTGGCAAAAAATTCTCCCAGTTCTGGAACCTGAAGATCCACAGGAACATCCACACGGGGGAGAGACCATACCAGTGCCCTCTCTGCCCAGAGAGGTTCTCTGACCCCAGCAACCTGAAAAAGCACCAAAAAAGACACCAGCCAAAGACATAGACCTGCAGTCAGCAGCATCTGACATCTAGAACTAAGAATTCATAAATACTAATGAAGTTTATTGATGATATAATCATAATTATAACAAGACCACATGTAGCTCGCTGGAGCCAAAATATTCACAGGAAATTAACCTTCTTAAAGGATACATCACCTGTTCACTTCCAAACAACATGAATATTTTAATAAATTGCTTTTCATATACAATGTTTCAAACAATAGCCAACATAAACAAGTAATGGTTGTTCCGCCTTGTAGACTTGAAGTACATTGGCCCACATAATAAATAGTATGATGTCCATTTCCACTGCATGAATTATTAGTTCAACAGCAGAATTGCGTCATCACCACACCACACTTTCTCCAAAGGACAGATATGTATATGTCTTTGGGGTCTGTGTCCATACGCAGCTGTTTCTGGGCTGTAAGTGTCCATGTCCTCCATACAAGTAAAATGTCTGTATTTTCTGGGCTTTTACTATCTGTAATTACTTGAAGGGGGTCAGTAGGGACTCTCAGAGTATGAAAACTGTCAGACCATGGACTTTTGCACTCAGTCCATTCTAAGAAATATGTCTTTGAAACGGCTTGTTTCAAACTTTGGAGGTAGGATGACGTCAGCTACTCCTCTCCTTCTCTGAGCCCCACGCAGCCGGTACCTGTCCAGCCTCCGAACCTAACACAAAGTACTCAAACTACTCAAAGTACAGTCAGCCAATCAGAGGAGGGGCTCATAAATAAGAGGCAGGCCTGATATTTCTGGTGCACCAGAGAGAGGCAGAAGAGGTGGCATGGAAATAGCATTTTTTTTACTTTAAACCACTGATATGTCATCTTAGGGGTACCAATACCTCAAATAAAAGGTGTAAAATATGTAAAAATTATTCTTAAAACCCACTTTAAGCAGCAGTGTATCAGTGCATTTTCTTTATTGATGACATCAATGCTGCCCATAAAATCGCTCTTCACCTCCAACTCACTAATAAACACCGCAATCTCAGTTTCAGAGAGTTTCGCTTCTTCTTTTCATCGCTTAATGCCATGATGCTGTCATGACTCACCGTGAAACCCATTGGTCAGCAGGACAATTTAATATTCATGAGGTGCTTTGCATTCACCATTTATGGTTGAAAATGGGCATGTAGAGGGCAGAATATGAGGCAGATCCATGTACGAACATTTCCAGGTGGACTAATTTATAAAGGGAACATTGCGTTCAGGTGTGCGTGTTCACGGTTTTATACATCAGTTTTTTTTTGTTTTTGCTTGCACCATTTTCAGATTTTGTGCACACTTACACAATCCTGAATCCTATCCACTGTTTTATAAAACAGGGCATAGTACAATAACTAATCCCTTTTCTAAAACACTCTTTTTGAGTGCTGTTAAGTTCCTGTCAATAAAAATAAAATATCCAGATTGCATAATCATGCAAACACTGAAAACAACCTGAAAAAAATATTTAAATTACAAATAGACACACTGACCCTGATCTATCCCATAAAGAAACACATACACAAACATTGCTCGCTGAGGCTCCTGACATTTTGTAAGTTTTAAGTTCATAGTGACATTTTTCATGTTTGGAAATGATAATAATTCTGATCAAATAATCGATCAGAAGAGAAAATTATAGTGAAAATATTCATTAACTGCTGTTGGATACAAAACATTTGAAAAGAGCTTAACCATTACCATCCCAGTAACATCCTACTTTGACATTCATAAATAAGTGATGATAAACTAATTATATAATATTTAAGAGTATAGCAGTCACATGGCTCATTAAATGCTTTTATTTTGTTTTCTTGAAAATACAGATGTACCTTTACTTAAGATTTTCAATGAAGTACTTTGAGGTATAACAGAGTAACTAACAGTTTGGTAGTAGTACTTTTACTAAAACTGAAGGATGTAGTTATTTATCCATCACTGATGATACCACATAAACAAAAAAACATTTTTGAGAAAATGCAACAATGCTTTAAATGTGACAAATCTGTGCAGGACGTTTTGACTTTCATGCAAAGTATCTTAACATTGAAAAAAAAATTCAGAGTTAATTTGCAGTCAGTGTTTGTGTTGTGTTGAGTGTGAGTGATTCTTCTCGGACAGATTGTTTGGGTCTGTTTGTGTTAACAACAGAAAGTGAGAGCTGCAGAGTGTGAGGATGGATTACTCATTCATTGCACTTGATCAGATATGCTAATAAACATGGGAAGATAGAAATGATAGTCCATCTCTGATATGAGCCTGTTTCAGATACTGAATCTTTGCATTGCAGCCGAAGATGCTGACGTATCAATCACACAGATACAAAACAAGAAAAACCCAGCCACTGAGATTGAGATATTTTTGACATTCCAGGCCATAATTCAACAACTGTCTGGAGAATCATTAACTTGGTAATCGTGTCTGCCTTTTAATTATAATTTATTTAAGTGGTTGTCTTCCAGTGGAAATGCATTCAATTGCTCATAACAATACAGGATCTGTGAAATCTGTCTCCTCTTTGTTTTATCTACAAGAAACTCTTCTGGAGGAGTGTTTATTTTAAAGTGTTACTGTAGCACAAATGTATACAGCTTTTTCTATTGTGTCACGATTTTGTAAATTCCTCCTCAGTGTCCACAGTTTGTACTGTAAATAATTAAAACTTTATAAAAAAACATCAACATGAATTTGTCTTTTTATTATACATTACAAAATTGTGATACAATATTTTTGTTAGATTAGATAGAATCAGATCTCAGTGAATTTGTAACCCACATTCGTCCCTTTTGGTATTTTGTTTAGTGCTAGCCCCCAGTGTGAATCTACTGCCAGTGCTGTAATGGGTTTTACAGTTCAATCCTGTCATCAGCAGCATTTCACAAGTTAAGGCAGATCCACACTGGCAGAGAGGTATCATAATCCTCCTCAGGGATCATGGTTATCAGGAGTCCCCTATAACAGTCAGCGGAGTTAGAGCACAGAAAAGGGACACTTCAACATTTTGAATAAAATGCATGAAATTCTTTTTTCTTGACCCAAGGAATTCATTGATGCAGGGAAACTAATTCCAGTACATTACTCTATGTACAAGAAGTTTGCCAAGATTTCATTGGCACAGTGCTACATGAATGCTGACTTTTGATCCTCTCTCACATGGACTACACTGCATTTGCGCTCCCTTGCATGAATTTACAGAGTAGGTTCACTATTTCATGACATTAACCTGTAGTAACACTACTCCAAGTTCTCCACTTAACTCAAATTTATGGAGGTCATATTAATCTTCTTATCTAAAACTAAGAGAAACAAAGCGGCATATTTTCCAACCTGTGTTTTGTTGTTCATTGAGTCCCATCACCCTGGTGAGATGTAAGTCTGAATGAACCTCTCTCCTCCTCCCTTCCCCTGCCCAGTCTGCAGAGCCTCAGTCGACCCCCATGATATCAGAAGATTCCAGCAGTAAAGTGGCAGTCAAACACCGGGTACCAGACACCAAGACGTCAGCTAACCCCAACGCACAACCACCAGCAGCGCAGAGATCAAGTAACAGCCTCTCGCTAAGCTCTGAGTCCTCTCTGTTTGAAATCGAGACATTCTTCACCCGCAGGGCTCCTGATCATGACTCTGTGTCCACCCCCGGTGGCCCCTCATGTTCTTTCAGCATTGATGACTCAGTAGAGTTCGACACAGAGGGAGTAACTATTGTAGAGGCTGAGCCATCAGTCTCCTTAGCAGTGAGGATTAGTGGAGGGCAGAGTTTGTCCCCTGCAGCTGGATGCTCTACAGTTCACATCCAGCCCCCTGGGTCACAAGGTAATTAGCCATCTTCTTTCCTATCAGACACTCGCAACTGCAGCAACTACACATGTATATACAGTAAGCCAGGATGCTGAAGAGCAGCAGAAACATTACTGATAACTTTTCTTTAGATAATGTATCTGTGCCTCTCTGTTGTGGCTTATGGCATTTCTACATCCAAGATGGATCTTTTAGAAAATATACTCCAGGATATAAATATCAAACGGCTTATCAGGTTCTGTGGTGGAAAGACTGAGAAGCAAGCTTTTCAAACAGGGTTAGACCTTAGGTCACTAAACCAGTCTCAGTAGATGCACAAAACAGAATGTATAAATATGTGTTGTGAATATTTTTTAAATGTTAAAATGTAGAATGTGAAGAAGTGTATGCAGCAGTGTCCCATCACATAATGACATGCTGTTGCCTGCTTGAGTTTAAAATGTATACTTTTGTTTGTAATCAACACTTGAGGTACAGTTTAGGTTGGGCATAGCTTGCGCTGTAGACTAACATGCACCTCGCGATAAAGTGGAAAGTTTTGTTTTTATGTCTCAGTGGCTGGACAAGCTCACATGTCTCAACCTCCCTCTGCTTCAGTCAGTTCGGTTGGAACAGACATCACTGCTTCTGATGTCTTTTTTTCTGCTTTGCATTAATTAGTTAGATTTAGATGTTCAATATTCATTAATGTGTCAATTACCATTGTTTTAGTTACACGGACAGTGACTTAGGTGGCAGACAACATGCAGAATACACCATACTGTTCCCTTTCGAGGCAGGATGTTACATTTTTACAAAGTTAGTCAAACTTTGATACGATGTATAATTCATCTGGTTTTTAAGATAACTTTCTCTTTTTATTGAGGTTTTTATTGATTCAGTTGATAGATCCGCAACATTAGCTATGTCTGTGGGCTGTGAACAGATGGTTACAGAGATTATGCTTCACTCAGCATGGCAGAGGAAAATAATAATGCGTCACAAAGCACACACATACAACTTGATGAGCGGTATATCGCAAGTTTGGGGTGGACTGTACTTCATGTAATAGAATGATCGGGGCAGAATCTGCTGAGAGGCCAGTAAAAGTTGTATTACCTTTAATAAGCTACATGGTGTTCATGTTGTAGATACTGATTTGTTGTTGCGATGTGAATATCTCGGGGAGGATGGAGTAATGACAGTGGGCTGAATCCATGTTTTTTCTGCGGCCTGCTCTGTCAGCAGGGACTTCTGTGTCTGTACCTCAGAGGATCCAGGTTCCATCTTCCCAGCATCCATGGAGCAGAACACCAGCCATGATTAAAAGTGTACAGTCAGTGAAACAACAGCAACTTAACAATCCCTCTGCACAGACCACATTGTACTCCAGCACAGCTGCTGCCGCTAACAGTAACAGTGGTGATAAAACAAGTGTCTCTGGTATCACCTCAACCTGCAGGATAATGAGCTCCACTGTGGCTCCACAGTCAGCTTTAGCTCTCAGGGGATCCCCAGCACTGTTGGCAAGCATTGATTTAGCAATTGCTGCACAGCAACGAGCCAGCCTCCTGGGTCACCTCAGTAAAAGCCAGCCTGCCAGTATTGCCTCCGGCGAGCACCGCAGGAAAGGCTATGTATGCCAAGTCTGTGGTAAGTCCTTCTCCGGCTTGTCCAACCTGGAGGCCCACGAGAGAGTCCATACGGGGGAAAAACCTTTCCGCTGCGACACCTGTGGGAAATACTTCTCAGAGGCAGGGAACCTGAAAAAGCACCAGAGGGTTCACACCGGGGAGAAACCCTTTAGCTGCGAGAAGTGTGGGAAGAGTTTTGCCTGGATCTGCAATCTGCGGACGCACCAGCAGTCTGCCACAGGCTGCGGATCACAGCTCAGTTGAGCATAAGGACTGGGCTGATTTCACACACTCTGCTGATTTTAGTAGTATATCACTCACACACTAACACACACCTTGTATATCTATCTTAGTGAAGACACCCATTGGCATAATCCATTACCCTGGACGGCGTGTAAACTGAGAAATGCAATACAGTGGGCCATAGTCTATTACATTACATTGCATTTAGCTGACGCTTTTATCCAAAGCGACTTACAATAGGTGCATTCAACCCCGAGGGTACACACCAAGAACAACAAGAATCAAGAAAGTACAATTTCTTCAAAAATAAAGCAAAACCAAGTGCTATAAGTAAGGGCCATTTAAGTTCTACTAAATTGTTAGTTTAAAAAATTGTTAGTTTTCTTTTCTTTTTTTTTAATAATTTTTTTTGTAGACTTTGATGCGGGCCACTTAAAATGGATGGCGGGCCGCAGTTGGCCCGCTGGCTGTAGTTTGGATAACCCTGCTCTAAGGTCTCCGCTCAAAATGGTCCTCACGGAGATATCTGTACAGGTACACACCCACAGATACCTGGCCTTTCTTCAGTGTGAAACAGTGGCACAGCAGCAATATGTGAAAACGTCTAATGTTATGTGTCTTGACCAAAGTAGGTTTTGTTATTTTTAGAGTCATGTTGGTTAAGTTGTTTTGGATTTGTGAGTTGTTCCAGGCACTCACTGCTTCTTTAATTCAGCTTGATTTGAAAGTCAGCATATGGAAGAAAATGGACCTCAGACTGTGGTTGTTGCCCGGTCTTCCTCCAACCTGTTCTTGGGTTGTTCTCAGAAACACAATTCACACTTAAGTGAAACCACAGTTAATTGCAGGACGTTAATGCAGAGGTGTGTGATAACATTACATTACAATACATGTAATTTATCTGACACTTTTATTCAAAGCGACTTTCGATTAGTGCATTTAACATCTATGTGGGGCAATTCATGGGATCAGGACACCTGCCCAAGGACACTTCGGCATGGATCTGAGCCGCTGACCTACTGTTTGGAGGATGACTGCTCTATGCTGTCAGCCACAGCTGCCCCAGCTGCCCATGATAACAACCATGTTCAGCCTGTTTGACAAAGGATTGAATGGAAACAAATGTTCTGCATGTGTGGTTTAAACTGTATGAAGACTTTTAACGGTACCAGCTTAAGCCAAAATCTTGTAATTGTTAATATTGAAATAAAATTAAAAATAACAGTCCAAATTTCCGATAATACATTTTGTTTCTCAAGTGCAACAACCAGTCCTTCTGCATACATACGAATAATGATGACAAAAGTTGTGATAGTTGGAGGCAGGACAGATGCATGTGACCAAGAAGTGATCTCAGCAGTCAAGATGAATTCTGTAGCTGTTTGGCAGGCAGAACCTCAACTGTTCAGTTTTAAATCAATAAAAATGTATTTCTATAGCCCATATTCACAAATCACAATTTGTCTCATAGGATGTAACAAGGTGTGTCATTCTCTGCCCTTTACCCTAAACAAGTATAGGAAAAACAACCAAACAAAAATTATATTAATATCGGGGGACAAAGCTTTGACCTGGAAGTCAAATATCATCCTGTTAGACATCATTAATCAAAAATGAATATGGACATGGAAACAAGCATGATTATGCCCAGGATTACAACAGCAGATCTCATTCTGCTCCTATAAATCTGTTTACTTGCATTTTTTGTGGGCTGTATCAAATCTATTGTCGTCGGAGTAATTTCATAAACACAAACCCTTAAAATTGCAGTTTACATCTTAGTTCAGATTTCTTCATTTTTAGACATTACAATAAACAACTTGGACCAGCCACAATGATTCAGCTCAGGAAATGTGTGCCCTTCCAATTCAAAACTAAATAAATATGTGTGATGCATCTCCACTTCCTCCCAATGTAAAAAGATTAAGACTAAATGTCTCAGATACGGCCACTGCCATCTTGTGCTGGTGACATCATTTAGTGACAAGAGTCTGCTCAGTAGTGATCGTAGAGTGGAATCTATTTTGTATAAAGACAAATTCCATGTAGGGAATGTACAAATGTAAAAAAAAACCACAGAAGCTGAAATTAACGTCTATAAGCAAACATCACATATATATCTTCCATAAAATGATACATTGGAGAGATATATTAAACAAAATCATCATGATCTTTTTATCATCTAAACAAGGCCCATTAACTGGCAGGATTTACCATTCCAAATATACTGAAGATGTTGTAGCAGGGCCCAGTAGGACTGCAGGGGTGTACGTTACTGCCCTCTATTGCTTTTGTAGTTAATTTAATTTCAAGGAATTATTTAAGTTGTTTCACATTCAATGCAGAATAGTTACTGCACATAATACCTATAAACAGATGTCTGACCATTATTGATGCAAACCTAATCGAACCCTTTCCTTTTTTTTCTCGAATGTTTTTTATAAGGTTGGGCACAACTTTAACTCTTAAAATGGGTTTCAGATACTTAAATCCATCCCTGATTGACAGTGACATACTGATGCCTTCAAGGTCGTACTATTCAGCTATTTGACTGTAATAAAATAAAACAATCAAAGGCAAGTATATCTGTGCAGAGGAGTCGCCTGTCGTTTTTTCTGAGATGCCTGACCTCAGGCCACATGAGAATCAAATCCAAATTGATCTACCTGAATCAAAAGTGAATCAGCAGAAATTAAGGGAAGTTAACTGAGCTGTAGTGAAAATTGGATTTTGTATATTTATAATATCATAATGCACTATATTAGTATCTGTTTTTAATCTGTTTACCAGTGGTTGGTTAGTTTCTGGGGCGACTTTGGGTTGTGCCCCGCACAGGCAAAAAAGTCTATGGTGTGGTAGCTGAACCCCACAGCCCCCAAAGGAGTCTTTGTTCTCCGGGCGACTTGAGGTTTAAACTATACAAAAGTAGTGCGAAGAGGCCTATTTAGTTTGAATCAATAACGTGTCCTTTGGGAAAAGAGGAGACTCTGTTCGATTTACTGATCCCGGAGTCAAGGCGCCGATAGTTTTAAGAGTGTGTATACAAGGCGAAATCATTTCTGAGTTTTCGTTCAAAATCCTTTAAGTTTGCCACCACTGATGTAGTAAAGCAAAATGTAAGCTCTGATGCTGCAGCAGGGTTAATGAATGTATAATGAATGTTTTTTATCTTTCAAATTGATGTGAATATGACAACAAGGGAAACACTCAGTCCACAGCCGAGGTTAAAACTAAACTGGGAAAAATGAAAAATTGAACTATGGCAAATTGAAAAGCAAATGAAGTCAGTGATAAACCGGCAATACAAGGTGTCTGGTCCGAAGCAAAGCTTTGCTCGAGAATGCCAGCTGGAGTCATAAGCAGATAAAAATACAGAATGTTGTGTCTTTAATGCGGACATGTGTGAGTGGACTGATGGTGAATTTTCAGTTCCTGGGTCATTTACCCCAGAAAGTTGATCCAAATCCGATGGGATTAAAATAACTAGAGCAGATAAAGAATAATGCTACGATTTCCACAAATATCAGTGATAAATGTTCCTGATAAATGCTGATGAATTATCAATCAATCAAATTTTATTTGTATAACTCATATTCACAAATTACAATTCGTCTCATAGGGCTTTAACAGGGTGAGACATCCTCTGTCCTTAACCCTCAGCAAGACGGACAGAAGTGCAATAGATGCCACGTGCAGGAAAACATCATCAAGATTAAAGTCTTCAAGATTAAAGATTAAAGTCTCTAGCAGCATTTGATGAGGGTAAACATCCCGAAGGACAACCCCAACATGACATGCCAAGCAGTCCCGCTGCAATCACAGTCCATGCTCAGCAACTAGCAGGACCACGATCCACCATCCAGACCAGAACACCACTCCAGTCCTCAGTCACCGTCCACCGCCACCCAGCACGAGCCGCCGCCAGGGTCCTGGTCCAATGCCCGTACCCGATGCCAACGCGACACAGGGTCCACCACCACCACCACGATCAGCCAACACGACACAGAATCCGCCACACTGGTTCCACCACCACGACCCCCGGTGCGCGATCAACAAACCGCAATCCATGGTGCGGCCACAGAAGCCCTGGATCTGCGGGTGATAAAGCAAAGGGATTCCGGGGAAGGGGGATAGGGATGGAGAAGAGGAAGGAGAAGCTGGAAAAAGAAGCTCTGTGTGTCATGTGTCATAAAATAGAACAAGTAACGTTCTGCCGCACTAATTAGCTCTCACTGTAAGCTTTATCAAAAAGGAAGGTTTTGAGCCTACTCTTAAACGAACAGATGGTGTCTGCCTCCCGAACTGAAAGTGGTAGTTTATTCCACAGCAGAGGAGCTTGATGGCTGAAAGCTCTGGCTCCTACTCTACTTTTAGAGACTTTAGGGACGACAAGTAGGCCTAAATTCTGGGAGCGGAGTGCTCTAGTGGGTTTATAAGGTACTAACAGCTCTTTAAGGTAAAAAGGCGCTATATTATTAAGGGCCTTGAAGGTGAGGAGGAGAATTTTAAATTCTATTCTAGATTTAACTGGAAGCCAGTGTAGCGATGCTAATACTGGAGAAATGTGCTCTCTTTTCTTTGTTCTCGTCAGGACACGTGCTGCGGCATTTTGGACAAGCTGTAGAGTCTTTTACGACTTACTGCTGGAGCCTGATAATAATGAATTACAATAGTCCAGTCTCGATGTAACAAAGGCGTGGACTAGTTTTTCTGCATCTTTTTGCGAAAGGACATGATTTTTGAGATATTACGCAAGTGGAAAAAGCGGTCCTAGAAATTTGTTTTAAGTGAGAATTAAAGGATAAATCAGGATCGAAGATCACTCCCAAGTTCCTGACTGTTTCGTTGGAAGCAAGGGCAATGTCGTCTAGCGCAGCTATATCATTAGATAATGTATCTCTAAGGTGTTTGGGGCCAAGTATTATAACCTCTGTTTTGTCTGAGTTTAATAAGAAAAAATTGCGGGTCATCCAGGTTTGTATGTCCTTGAGACATGCTCGAAGTTTAGTTAATTGATTACTTTGTTCAGGTTTTATTGATAAGTATAACTGGGTGTCATCTGCAAAGCAGTGGAAATTTACAGAGTGTGTCCTGATAATGTTTCCTACTGGAAGCATATATAATGAGAATAAAATTGGGCCGAGCACAGAGCCTTGGGGAACACCATGGTTTACTTTGGTGCGCACAGATGACTAATCATTAATTTGCACGAAAATGGGAGCGATCAGAAAAGTACGATTTAAACCAGTTAAGGGCGGTTCCATTAATGTTAATTAACTGTTTAAGTCTTTGTAATAGAATTTGAAGGTCAATTGTGTCGAATGCTGCACTGAGGCTATTAAAAGGTCATTAGTGACTTTTGCCAAGGCTGTCTCTGTACTGTGATTGGCTCTAAACCCCGACTGAAAGTTTTCATATATATTCTTTTCCTGGAGAAACTCACACAGCTGATTGGCTAGCACTTTTCTAAGATTTTAGACATGAAGGGGAGATTAGATATTGGTCTGTAATTAGCTAAAACCTCTGGGTCTAGAGTGGTTTTTTTGAGTAGGGGTTTGATGACAGCTATTTTAAAAGACTGTGGTACATAACCTGATGATAATGACAGATTAATTGTATTAAGTAACGAACTATCAATTAGGGGCAGAATTTCTTTAAGTAATTTTGTAGGAATGGGATCTAAGATACAGGTTGTTGGTTTAGAACCTGAGATTATTTTGGTAAACAGATCACAGGTGAATTAATGTTTGAACATTTCAAAAGAATACATGATGATTAAATGAGCAATGATTTTTAAACATACCTATAAGATAAAACATACCTGCACTTAATAGGAAGTAAAGCTTTAATTTATATGTGCTGACATTCCTGTTCTTTTAGGAATTTACTACTGATGTTACTACTACTGTTTCTCTGAGACAGAACTTGTCTCTTGACCAAATGAAGAAAATCCATCAAGGATTTAGATAATGTGTGATATACTTGAGGGAATTAAGGAAATGTGCTATGAAGTGTTAAATGTAGTAAAAGTACATAATCATCAACATAACACAAGTCTAAGTGTAAGTATATTCATTGTGTGTAATCTTTATCTTAGCAGCACAAGCTCTAGAGTAAATTTAGTAGAATAAAATAATGAAAATGGAAATACTGTAGAGCAACTGTACCACTCAGATAGTTAAGTTAAGCTTATTGTATCAAAAGCAAAAAAGATAGATGACCTTCGAGTTCAGATCGAAAGGAGAGCAGGAGACAGACAGACAGTATCTTAACTCTCCTCTTCTGTTTGGGACATGAAAATAGAGGACAATAATCACTACTGTTCAAAATCAGCAATATCGAGTAATAATCACTACTGTTCAGTTTCGGCTAAATGTAAAACACATTACGACATGACATTTTAAATTAATAAGTCCAATTTATTGAAAGTTACGCACTGAACGAGCACTCGCTGGAGGTTGCTGTTCTATTGTATGAAAGGTTTAAAGCCATTAAATAAGAAGTTACTCTAATCGTGTTCTCTATGAAACTGATCAAACATAAAGAAAGGGGACCACTTCCAGTGGGCGGTGCAAAAGCGAACACCCTCGCCATCGATTTTTTTCTCGAAAATGCAGAGCAGTGGTGACCATATGGTTTAAAAAATAATAATCATGAGATGTTGACATCAAGTCAGAGATGAGAGGATAAGTTATTGAGATGGAACAAAAAGAGAGAAAGAAGGCAATTTGCTTGCCACAAACTGTATTTCCTAAAGAACAGTAAAAGATAGTGTAAGATTTGAATCTTAGAGAAAATATTATATATAACTTCACTCTTGTATCAGGCTTATGGGTGATTTGGTAAACTGATATTATCAAATCAGGTGAACGGTGTAGGAATTACAACAAATTTTAAATGTGGCATCCCCCTTTTTAAGGGATCAAATGTAAATGGACAATTGGCTGCTCAGCTGTTCCATGGCCAGGTGTGTGTTCTTCCCTCGTTATTTCATTGACAAGGATCAGATAAAAGGTCTAGAGTTCATTTCAGGTGTGGTATTTGTGTTTGGAATCTGTTGCTGTCAACTCTCAATATGAAGTCCAAAGATCTGTCACTATCAGTGAAGCAAGCCAAATCAACTGTTTGGTACATTCTTAAAAAGAAAGAACGCACTGTTGAGCTCAGCAACACCAAAAGACCCGGAAGACCACAGAAAACAACTGTGGTGGATGACAGAAGAATTATTTCCCTGGTGAAGAAAACCTCTTCACAACAGTTGGCCAGATCAAGAACACTCTCCAGGAGGTAGGCGTATCTGTGTCAAAGTCAACAATCAAGAGAAGACTTCACCAGAGTAAATACAGAGGGTTCACCACAAGATGTAAACCATTAGTGAGCCTCAAAAACAGGAAGACCAGATTAGAGTTTGCCAAACGACCTTTAAAAGAGCTGTAGTTCATCTTAATGTTTTCTTGCCTCACAAAGTGACAATTAAAGCTAATTCTAAGCTAACTACAATTAGATGGTATAATTTGCCTCCCAGAGCGATAACAGACATGATTCAATCTCTGCCCGACTTAGGTGTGTCGGTAGAAACCACCAGCCCTTTCTAACTTTTGAATTTTGCTTCATTGCTGACCTGTTGGGTCATCAGCAAAAACCCCAGACTTTCAGTCTGGGTTTAGAGCCAATCACAGTACAGAGACAGCCTTGGCAAAAGTCACTAATGATCAATTAATAGCCTCAGATCAGGGACTTGTGTCTGTCCTCGTTCTGTTAGATCTCAGTGCAGCATTCAACACTATTGACCATCAAATTTTATTACAAAGATTTAAACAGTTAATTAACATTAATGGAACCGCCCTTAACTGGTTTAAATCGTATTTTTCTGATCGCTCCCAATTCGTGCAAATTAATGATGAGTCATCTGTGCCGACCAAGGTTAACCATGGTGTTCCACAGGGCTCTGTGCTCGGCCCAATTTTATTCTCATTATATATGCTTCCACTAGAAATCATTATCAGGACACATTCGGTAAATTTCCACTGCTATGCGGATGACACCCAGTTATACTTGTCAATAAAACCTGAACAAAGTAATCAATTAACTAAACTTCGAGCATGTCTCAAGGACATAAAACCTGGATGACCCGCAATTTTCTCTTATTAAACTCAGACAAAACAGAGGCCCTTGCTTTCAATGAAACAGTCAGGAACTTGGGAGTGATCTTCGATCCTGATTTATCCTTTAATAGTCACTTAAAACAAATTTCTAGGACAGCCTTTTTCCACCTATGTAATATCTCAAAAATCAGACATGTCCTTTCGCAAAAAGATGCAGAAAAACGAGTCCACGCCTTTGTTACATCGAGACTGGACTATTGTAATTCATTATTATCAGGCTCCAGCAGTAAGTCGTTAAAGACTCTACAGCTTGTCCAAAATGCCGCAGCACGTGTCCTGACGAGAACAAAGAAAAGAGAGCACATTTCTCCAGTATTAGCATAGCTACACTGGCCTCCAGTTAAATCCAGAATAGAATTTAAAATTCTCCTCCTCACCTTCAAGGCCCTTAATAATATAGCGCCTTTTTGTCTTAAAGAGCTGTTAGTACCTTATCAACCCACTAGAGCACTCGGTTCCCAGAATTCAGGCCTACTTGTCGTCCCTAAAGTCTCTAAAAGTAGAGTAGGAGCCAGAGCTTTTAGCCATGAAGCCCCTCTGCTGTGGAATAATCTACCACTTTCAGTTCGGGAGGCAGACACCATCGTTTAAGGGCTCAAAACCTTCCTTTTTGATAAAGCTTATAGTTAGAGCTAATTAGTGCGGCAGAACGTAACTTGTTTAGTCTAAAAAGGCATAGAGGTATTGATGGCTGATCTACTGAGTGGGCCACATGGTTTTCATCGTACTATCATACAAACCAGTAGCCAGTAAGATTTACCTTAAGCCTCAGTGTAGCCCCAAGTTCGGCCTGTATCATTGTATCATTGATTACAAGGCAAAAACCCCTGATGACGCTTCGACGGACGCAAGCTTCTCTTTCCAGCTTCTCCTTCCTCTTCTCCATCCCTATCCCATTTCCCCGGAATCCCTTTGCTTCATCACCCGCAGATCCAGGTCCTCTCGCCGCACCATGGATAGCAGTTTGTGGATCGCGCATCGGGGGTCGCAATGGTGGATCCAGTGTGGCGGATTGTGTGTCGTGTGGGCTGATCGTGGTGGTTGTGGCGGATCCTATGTCGCGTTGGCATTGGGTACGGGCGGTGGACAAGGACCACGCCGGTGGCTCGTGGTGGGTCCTGGTGGGCGGCGGTGGACGGTGACTGAGGACTGGAGTGGCTTATGGTCTGGATGGTGGATCGTGGTCCTGCTGTTTGCCGACCATGGACTGTGATTGTAGCGGGACTGCTTGGCATGTCATGTTGGGGGTTGTCCTTCGGGATGTTCACCCTCATCAAATGCTGCTAAAACCTTTAATTTTGATGATGTTTTCCTACACTTGGCATCTATTGCACTTCTGTCCGTCCTGGGAGAGGGATCCCTCACATGTGGCTGTCTCTGAGGCTTCTACGTATTTTTACCCTGTAAAAGGGTTTTTTAAGTAGTTTTTCCTTACTCTCGCTGAGGGTTAAGGACAGAGGATGTCACACCCTGTTAAAGCCCTATGAGACGAATTGTAATTTGTGAATATGGGCTATACAAATAAAATTTGATTGATTGATTGATTGATAAATGGCCTATTGTGCTTTATTCCAATCAAATCACACCTTGTGCAAGCCTACCTTTGACACCCCATAAAAAACTCTGCTTTGGACTGATGTGTATATGTGAGAGCATGTTAATAAAACGAACTAACTAAATAACCTAAACCAAACCTTCTTTCATTTACAGGTATAAAGCAGACTTCTAAAACCTTCAAATGAACCTATTCATGCCTTTCATCTAGGACATTATGTACTAATCAAATCAGGAAAAGTGTCTATCTCATATACAGGTGAAAAGGTCTGTTCGAGTTGCTGTTAACAACTAGAACAGCCCTTAGGGTCTAAGGTAAAGCAGAATGAATCCACATTTCAAGATCAAGCTAGACCTTCCCCCAGATGCCCATGAAGAGGTAATCGCTTTAGACAACATAGATATGAGAAAAGGGTCCCAACTCTGAATTAGAGGGAAGATTTGGTGCTATACATATGAATAATAATGGTTTGAATGTAATTTTGGGTTTGAAATAACTTGTGTTTTTTTAAATGTTGATGTATGTTGATTAATATTGTGTGTTTCAATAGTTCTCTTTATGTATCACTGGTCCTTAATATATAAGGAATTCTACGGTGGCCCTGAGAGCTCAAAACACTGCAACTTAAGAAAACACATGTAAGTGGACAAAACAAAAGCAAAGTAAGAAAACATCTTCATCAATTTGACAACGCAACACATTACAGAATCGCACTACAATTACAGAAACACGCTAAAACTAAAGAAACACGCTGCAAATACAGGAATGCGCTGCAATTACAGAAAACGACAACGGAGGTGTTTCCAGGGGACGCCTAAAAGTGATACTGTTGCCACAGGAGCCACAAAATCGTCCAATATGTCCAACAAATTTGGTTCCACAAAATGGACAAAACTTTGCCTGGAGAAAAGGAAGAATGTGAATGCTAAGTACTGTTAATTACTCACAAACAGGGACTTTATAGTTAGCGCTGTGGTAGCTTGTAACTCCAACCATTGAGGAATCATGACACTCTAAAGACAACATATTTGAGATCATATACGGCCAAGTGGGTCTCAGAGGGTTAACAGTAGACATCTGCAGTAATAAAGTTTATTATTTATTAAAATAAACCCAAAACGTTTACAGTTTAGCTAATTTTCCAATATCATTGCCGGACATCGACTTTAACAACTCCAAACTGCGGCAGCATCAACAACGGGACGTATCCGTTTCTGTAATGTGTTGTGTGGTGTTGTCAAATGGATGAAGATGTTTTCTTACTTTGCTTGCGTTTTGTCCACTTGCATGTGTTTTCTTAAGTTGCAGTGCGTTGAGCTCTCAGGGCCACAGTGAAATACTTATCAATGATGATCATTCTGAAGCCGAGAAGAAAAAAAGTACATTTAACGTAGAACAGTACGGAAAACGTATTGCATTCACTTAAAAAAAATAAGAACTTTTTTTTCCCGTTTTTTCCGAGATAAAAAACCTGCTCTTCGAACTTTTTTTTATCCATATTTTTTTTTTTTAAGTTATTGCAATACGCTTCTGTAGAGCAGCCCTGGTGGTTTAAAAATCATCTGACTCGCTCCGACGAAAGAAGAAAACAGAAAAAATCCTGGTGTTGTAACAACATTGAGGTTTATCTAATCGGATTGTTTTGACTAAAGAATTGTTCCATTAGATTCAAGAAATATGTCCCGTTAGTACATGTTCTGATTATTATATTATCATGCATTCTTTGAATTACATCTTGAAAATAAGCAGAAGGACTTATTGGTTGAGAGACGTTTGCCTGCCACAGACTCTTTTTTAGGGGGGTTCAAATTAATGCTTGATATGTGAGACTGTAATGGACATTTTTACCATTATACCACACTATATATTATCTCTGCTTATGCATACTATTTCTGTTTGTGTAACTGCCAAGATAACATCAGGGCCACAAATCTGAGACTCCCCCCACCAAGAGCTCTAAGAGGCCCTCAGCATGTGTCTGTGTCTTATTTCCTTTGATTTTACTATTCACTCAGTTCACACACATATTTCACACACACACACACACACACACGCACATCAACGTAGTTCAACTCTTCACACACACACACACATATCTCTTCACTCGGTTTTTAAAGAATTCTTCAGTCTGCATCTGCATAAAAAGCACAGGCTTCACTGTTTCTTTGTCATTCCCGCTGCAGAATGCTCTTTGCATGCTGTATGATTGTCTGACATTCCTTGCAAGGAATAAAGTATACTTAAAAGACTATTATTCTCAAATCTCTTTATTTCAGAAGTCTCACCAGGTCAAATTTCCATCACAAGACCTTAATGTTGAATTTACACTGTGTTTTATCCATTGAATTTGTATCAATCAATACAAATTTTATTTGTATAGCCCATATTCATAAATCACAATTTGTCTCATATAGGGCTTTAACATGGTGTGACATCCTCTAACCTTAACCCTCAACAAGAGTAAGGAAAAACTAGCCCAAAAAAAACGTTGAACAGGGTAAAAACTATTTAGAAACCTCAGAGAGAACTACATGAGAGGGATCCCTCTCCCAGGCCGGACAAAAATGCAATAGATGCCACATGCAACGGAGAACATCAGAAACATAAGTGTATTTGCAGCATTGATTAGAAGAAAAAGGTTTGTAGCATAATGGAAGATAAATGAATTGATGGATTATTGTCAGTAATGGTAGAATATCTGAGTAGACATATTCTACTGCATATCAAGAAGTCTTGTAATCATATTCCACGGTCAGCAGCCACCAAGATCAGGATTCACCATCACGATCGGATAACACCATGGTAATTTCAGTTTTGATTCAGGTAGATCAATATGGATTTTACAGTCAAATGGCAGAACTTTCTTTATGATCTCATCAAGCTCTTACACGGTAAGCAGTGGTGTACAAAGTACTTGAAAGCCATACTTGAGTAAAAGTACAGATATCTTACCTGAAAGTGACTTCGGTAAAAGTAAAAGTCACCAGTCAGAAAATGACTTGAGTAAAAGTCTTAAAGTAGCTAAAATTAAATGTACTTAAGTATCAAAAGTATCTGGTGTTGAAATGTACTTAAGTATCAAAAGTAAAAGTACAAGTATCAAATTAAAAATGTAAAGTGCTTTTTATAGTAGGCCTACACAGAAACAAAACAACCGAAATTGTTCTATTCAGACTTTATTTCAACTGATTTCAATTATTATTTATAAAATAATATAGAACTCATACATGAACAAGTGAAATTGGAAGTGATGAAACTTAAAATAAATATTAAATAACGGAGAGTTTTGAAACGCCATTATTTCCGTCTCCCTCGGTAGACACAAGAGGCACATCATTCGATAGGATGTATGTTGTATCCCCACGAAGGCAAACATGGTCGCGAGATACGGCCACGGGTGTGGTGGATTTGGTTCTTCGGCCGTGTCTTCAGCATCAGCGATAGATGAGGTGGATGAGGTAGCCATGGTGGTTTACTCCGGTGTAGTCGGGTGGACGGCTAACGGCTTATCTACTGCAGTAAAGTGAGCCGTCATCTGGGAAGCCAGCCGCCACTCGGGTTTTTGTTGCGCGTCTACTAGTGCCTCATACGGTAAAGCGGTATAGATAGTCGGAGCGCTTAAAAAAGAACGAAAAGACTTAAAAAAGAACGAAAAGACTTAGTTATAGTCTCTCATTTGATTTTTTTTTTATCTTCATGACGTATCTGTTCATATAAATGATGT
Organism: Pleuronectes platessa; assembly: GCF_947347685.1. Lineage (NCBI taxonomy): Eukaryota > Metazoa > Chordata > Actinopteri > Pleuronectiformes > Pleuronectidae > Pleuronectes > Pleuronectes platessa. The sequence goes on from NC_070628.1 coordinate 30,448,321, forward strand.
ATTTTTACTGCAAATTGAAGGGCAAGTCTGTAAAAAAGGACCACTGTATTTTTAATGTAACAATATTTGGATGCTGATTAAAAATATTCCTTGAGAGGTTATAATTCACTTCGCGTGGATTCCTGTTCACGGTGTCTCTGACTATGCTCACACAAATTTTTGTGTATTTTTACTGTAGAATAACTGAGAAAATTAAAGACAAAATCTGGGAAGTGGCTCAAAGCATTCATAATGTTACCATATTTGGAAGCTTATAAAAAATATTCCTTGAGAGGTTATAATTCACTTCGCGTGGATTCCTGTTCACGGTGTCTCTGACTATGCTCATACACAGTTTTGAGTATTTTTACTGTAGAATAACTGAGAAAATTAAAGACAAAATCTGGGAAGTGGCCCAATGCATTCATAATGTTACCATATTTGGAAGCTTATAAAAAATATTCCTTGAGAGGTTATAATTCACTTCGCGTGGATTCCTGTTCACGGTGTCTCTGACTATGCTCATACAATTTTTTGTGTATTTTTACTGTAGAATAACTGAGAAAATTAAAGACAAAATCTGGGAAGTGGCTCAAAGCATTCATAATGTTACCATATTTGGAAGCTTATAAAAAATATTCCTTGAGAGGTTATAATTCACTTCGCGTGGATTCCTGTTCACGGTGTCTCTGACTATGCTCATACACAGTTTTGAGTATTTTTACTGTAGAATAACTGAGAAAATTAAAGACAAAATCTGGGAAGTGGCCCAATGCATTCATAATGTTACCATATTTGGAAGCTTATAAAAAATATTCCTTGAGAGGTTATAATTCACTTCGCGTGGATTCCTGTTCACGGTGTCTCTGACTATGCTCATACAAATTTTTGTGTATTTTTACTGTAGAATAACTGAGAAAATCAAAGAGAAAATCTGGGAAGTGGCTCAAAGCATTCATAATGTTACCATATTTGGAAGCTTATAAAAAATATTCCTTGAGAGGTTATAATTCACTTCGCGTGGATTCCTGTTCACGGTGTCTCTGACTATGCTCATACAATTTTTTGTGTATTTTTACTGTAGAATAACTGAGAAAATTAAAGACAAAATCTGGGAAGTGGCTCAAAGCATTCATAATGTTACCATATTTGGAAGCTTATAAAAAATATTCCTTGAGAGGTTATAATTCACTTCGCGTGGATTCCTGTTCACGGTGTCTCTGACTATGCTCATACAAATTTTTGTGTATTTTTACTGTAGAATAACTGAGAAAATTAAAGACAAAATCTGGGAAGTGGCTCAAAGCATTCATAATGTTACCATATTTGGAAGCTCATAAAAAATATTCCTTGAGAGGTTATAAGGGACTTTGAGTGGATTCCCGTTCATGGTGTCTCTGACTATGCTCATACACAGTTTTGAGTATTTTTACTGTAGAATAACTGAGAAAATTAAAGACAAAATCTGGGAAGTGGCCCAATGCATTCATAATGTTACCATATTTGGAAGCTTATAAAAAATATTCCTTGAGAGGTTATAATTCACTTCGCGTGGATTCCTGTTCACGGTGTCTCTGACTATGCTCATACAATTTTTTGTGTATTTTTACTGTAGAATAACTGAGAAAATCAAAGAGAAAATCTGGGAAGTGGCTCAAAGCATTCATAATGTTACCATATTTGGAAGCTTATAAAAAATATTCCTTGAGAGGTTATAATTCACTTCGCGTGGATTCCTGTTCACGGTGTCTCTGACTATGCTCATACAAATTTTTGTGTATTTTTACTGTAGAATAACTGAGAAAATTAAAGACAAAATCTGGGAAGTGGCCCAATGCATTCATAATGTTACCATATTTGGAAGCTTATAAAAAATATTCCTTGAGAGGTTATAATTCACTTCGCGTGGATTCCTGTTCATGCTGTCTCTGACTATGCTCATACAAATTTTAGGGTACTTTTACTGTAGAATAACTGAGAAAATTAAAGACAAAATCTGGGAAGTGGCCCAATGCATTCATAATGTTACCATATTTGGAAGCTTATAAAAAATATTCCTTGAGAGGTTATAAGGGACTTTGAGTGGATTCCTGTTCATGGTGTCTCTGACTATGCTCATACACAGTTTTGAGTATTTTTACTGTAGAATAACTGAGAAAATTAAAGACAAAATCTGGGAAGTGGCCCAATGCATTCATAATGTTACCATATTTGGAAGCTTATAAAAAATATTCCTTGAGAGGTTATAATTCACTTCGCGTGGATTCCTGTTCACGGTGTCTCTGACTATGCTCATACAAATTTTTGTGTATTTTTACTGTAGAATAACTGAGAAAATTAAAGACAAAATCTGGGAAGTGGCCCAATGCATTCATAATGTTACCATATTTGGAAGCTTATAAAAAATATTCCTTGAGAGGTTATAAGGGACTTTGAGTGGATTCCTGTTCATGGTGTCTCTGACTATGCTCATACACAGTTTTGAGTATTTTTACTGTAGAATAACTGAGAAAATTAAAGACAAAATCTGGGAAGTGGCCCAATGCATTCATAATGTTACCATATTTGGAAGCTTATAAAAAATATTCCTTGAGAGGTTATAAGGGACTTTGAGTGGATTCCTGTTCATGGTGTCTCTGACTATGCTCATACACAGTTTTGAGTATTTTTACTGTAGAATAACTGAGAAAATTAAAGACAAAATCTGGGAAGTGGCCCAATGCATTCATAATGTTACCATATTTGGAAGCTCATAAAAAATATTCCTTGAGAGGTTATAAGGGACTTTGAGTGGATTCCTGTTCATGCTGTCTCTGACTATGCTCATACAAATTTTAGGGTACTTTTACTGTAGAATAACTGAGAAAATCAAAGAGAAAATCTGGGAAGTGGCCCAATGCATTCATAATGTAACCATATTTGGAAGCTTATAAAATGTTTTCCTTGAGAGGTTATAAGTTAATTTGAGTGGATTCCTGTTCATGCTGTCTCTGACTATGCTCAATAGTCTGCATGAGAAGCTACAGAGACAGGGAGTGGAATCAATCAAATGCAAAAGAAACAATGTGGAAAAATTAAAACACTTTTTTGGTACTGTAGATATATATTTTTTAATCACACTTCAAATATGTGAATTTCTCAATGCCGAGAGCAAATACGAAATCAACAAACAATTACAATAAACTTTTTACATTTTGTAGATAGCCGTGTCAGACACAGTCCCGGGTGGTGGGGTAGTGTGCTGGGGGAGGAGATGAAGGGGATTTAATCACATAAACAGCAACTCCAGCGGTCAGCCTTTGCTTGTTGCAGCTCCTTGACGTCCATACCCAAGCACTGTTCATGGAACCATCTCCCACACTTGTCACACTGAATCTGTGTGTGACAATGTGGAAATGTAAAATATTATTTTCAGAGAATTCTCATACATTTAAGTGGAATTGTTTCACAGTTAAATGACCTGGGGGAATAAGTACTGTTGGAATTGTATGGACACTGCAGAGGTATGCCTTGTGCGTCGATGAGAACCCGGATGGATGCCACAGACCCAGTGGCAGATAGAGTTGCATTGTAAAAGCAGAGGCTTATAGTGAACCAATCGAATTCAAAATGTTCATTTTTTCACACCCATTACATTGTGCAATCATAATTTACTAATACTAATCTGCATAATAGTTACTAAAAAGCATGAATACATGTCATGGATGATCAGTGTAAATACTTTGCTTATATGTTTTCAATTGATGTTGAATTTCCCACTTAAATTTCTTGTGAAAATGATACTATAAATGCTATTACATGAGTTTTGAGGAAATGTAACTGAAATGACATTCAATCTTAGAATCAGTTTAACCCTACCCCATGTTCAACTTGAAAAATCTAACAGCAGCTTGTCTTGTGACACTCTCATTGATCTTCAAAAGTAATAATGAAAACAATAAAAAAAACAAAGCGAAATTTAAAAGACTCACCCAATTTGTTAATGGAGGCCCTGATCCAGGTTGTTTTGTCAGCGAACACATGGCACAATTATTGGCCAAATCAAACACTAAAATATAACCACAACCGATAATAAATTAGAAACACCAACATGTGAAATTTATTCTTACATGCAGTAGTGTACATATCAAAACCTCCGCCCTTGTTTTGTAAGTATGTATAAATACAAATAAGTTCTAGAGGCAGCATATTTACATGTTGTGGTAAACATAGTTCTAATAAATAGCTATATTCATCTTTGTCATTACCCAGGCCTACGTATTAGCATGGCCCATAAATACAATTTTTAGGCAATCCTTAATCAAAATCTACACTGTTAAGGCTCTGAATGTATATCTTAAGAGGATATTGTATGACTGCTCAGAACCCTCCCTTTGCTCCACAATTAGTATCACTTTCCTCTGAAGCTTACGTAAAGATTGTCAGTAGAAATTCAAACCACAGACAAATACCCTTCACAAACCTGATGCTTTCAATATTTGAAGAGCCATTTCTTGTCTCTCAGTGGCCATTTCTTTCCTGGATGTCCCAAATGTTAGGACTGGAACAGCTGGAAAGGCATTCATAACCGCCCTGGCCATCTAAACCAACACAAACGTTCAATTCATATTATGTACCTCGTGATTGCAAAATAGAGTTTTCTTAAAGTAAACAAAATGTGTCCTATTCATTATTACATAGCTGTTCTACTGCTGATTATTATACAGAAAACTGTGTAATGACTGAATGTATTAAAGACAAGTGTGACCTAAACCACTTAAGAAAAATAATACATTTTTAAGTGTCAAATTATATCCAAAATCACTTACCATGATGACAATGACCCCACAGCTACTGCTATCCTGCTGTGTTGGATGAGTCAGTACTCCTCCTTTCCATTTCTTGTCGATCCACTCAGTTTTTCCCAGGCTCGCTCTCCTCATTTTCAGATACTCACTGTGTTTGGTTTATGAAAGATATTTGGAATTAAAAAAAAATGGGAAGGTTTGCAACATAAAAGGAAAATTCTAATGCGATCCAAGTATTCGTACTAAAATGTGGTTACAAATGCTTAATCCAGTGTCATATATATATATATTAAAATAACCTGAATTTTGCGGCGGCAAGTTTGGAGTCCTCTTCCTCATTGGAACCTGGTGCAGGATCCACCAGATAAACAGTCTGGTTGACTGCATTTATGTACTAAAAATGTTAAAATGAATTCAATTAACCAAATATTTAATAGACCTTTATAATAATACCAAAAATACTACTCATATACTAACCAAAAGATTCCAGTGTACATTTGAAATATTTACAAATGAAACTATGCCCTGGAAGTTCTCCAAGTTCACCTGTGAAAGTATAAACAATTTTTGTTTAGTTTCAGTATGCATCATTATTTTGACATATTTCCAGTGATATAAAATGATGCATTTCAATATTCAAAAATAATACACAAAATGTATCTTAATTCTTGCTTCTATGACATTTGTAGTACCTAAAATTCCAACTAACACACACACACGGACACACACACACACACACTTAGCAATCAGATTACCTTGGATAAACTTTGGCGGGCAACCTGCTCTCTCTTCCCAAACAGGATCACACCTGCTGTGTAGTGGTTGAGAATGTAGAGGTTTTTCCCAACGTGCTGCTGATTTGCCTCCAGCTGTAAAAGGCCTTCAATTGCCTAAATCAGAGGAAGTCTTGTGAGAAACGCAATTTGTAATATCACAAATCTAAATGAAAAAAAAAGTGTGAAACTGCTTAAAAGACGAATGAAATTCCTTGAAAAACATGATAAGATTACATTACACTACATTTTAGAACAGATTTATTTTTGGAACTAGAGCTTTAAAAAATTAAAAAGGTAAAAATACCTCGCCTATCAGCCACTTGTGAGGTTGAAGTGACTTCAGCTCACTGTGGTGGATAACAAGGCTGCCTCTTATCTGGCAGGGGAGCACAGAAACCACAACCTCTGTGTCCTTCTTCTTCCACAATGTGGTGAGCTGAAAGTTACAGAGGTAAGCAAAAGACAATACATATTCGGTAAAACATAACAAATTCTATTTGTTGGATTTCATATCTCTTTTTTGATGGAAACATGTGTTTCTTCGTCCATATATTACATTTTGTAAATGATTTTTGTTTTTTGGTGGAATAATAGCTTTACACTTTACCTCATCTTGTGGAGTTTGAATCCTGGAACTTGCTGAGGATGATGTTGGCTCCTGGGATGTTATTTTGTATGTTCGCACATCAGAATCCCCCTAAAAAACAGTGTGGGTCCAAACACATAATTTAGGAGCACAATTTATTACTGTGTCCTTTTGTCCATCTGTCAAAGTTGTATTAGGGCCAGAGCACCGAACATTGCAAGGACGCATTAGGGCCCAGGGTATTTTTATTTTATTTTAACAAAGTAATCAAATTTCTGGAGGGCTACATGTACTTGAAAACTCATGAAACAGGAAGTTGATGTAACCTATCTGTACATGATCAACCTGAACCTTCAGGTGTGTGACAGAAGGCCCCCCCAAGAACAAATGTAGATGCCATTTTTCCAGTTTTTACAGACAAATAAGACAAGTGCTGTTACTAAGCCATGACCAGAAACATTTTCATCGAGGTCAGGGAAAATAGTTCAGGAAAAGACCATGAGTATTCAACTGCAGACTTTGCATGAGGTAAGTATGTGGTAGTATCCCTGGGGCACACTTTTCTGTGGTTGGCTTCTCCACAAGTTGTCCCCCTTCAGAGTTAGACGCTTACTTAAACTACTTACCTTAAAAATTAAGGTAAGTGAGCTTAATAACAACAATACCACTACAACAACAACTTGTACTAATGATAACAATAACAATTTAAATAGTTGCATCTCCAGTTGCTGTGAGCTGTATGTGTGGAAAATAGGAAAATTTAATTTGGCCCAATAACTGGTAATATTCCAACGCTTCCTAAGAAATATGACTCTCACCACATTGTCAGAAGTTCACCGCTATAAAGTAAGCTAAAAACAGAGCCAAAAAAACAAAGAACCAACCTGTGATGTGGTTGGTTCTTCAGGTTGTTCATCTGGCAAAGTTATGGGTGGTTCTTTGGATTTCTGTTGAAAGTGAAACACACTCAATGTTAATCCAATTATCAAAATCCAAAGTATCAAAACTGTAAATCGAACATTAACAAATTGTAAAAGATTGAGAGTTATAAATCATGCTGGCTATATTGAACGGGACAACACTTTGAAAAGTCATACTGATAATAAAAGCGCATAAAGAAATACCTTTCTTTTCTGTCCTCCTAAAGGCAGGCGAGTCAACAGTGGTGAAACGTAAAGCCCTTTGCGTCGCGCACTTCTCTTTCTCCATTTTTCCATATCAACTCGAAAGGACTTAAACAGATATATATTGTATGTCAGGCATATACACTCAATGACACATTTGTAATACTAATTCTTTGGTCAAGAATATTGTCTTAAGTATCTTAGGATAAAGTGGGAACCTTGTTTCTTAATAGATTGCTTATTGACAGTAATTCTTACCTTCTTTCTTGACCTTTCCATGTCGGCATACTCAAGCAGAAGGGCATCATGCATTTCTTGATATATTTGCACAAAGTCGTCCATTCGTGAAAATCGTCTTCTTTGTAACCTTATGGTCTTCAGGTCCCACTGACTCTTTTCCATGATGCCCTGTGTCCGATTGTCTTGGGTGTAGTTCTGAATAATTAAATGTAAATCTATTACATTTTGAAGACTAACACAATACATACACAAAAAATATATTGAATGTGTATACACTGTATATATATATATATATTTTTTTTTTTACACAATTCCTAATTTAAGTAAATGGGAAAATGTTTTGAGTGTTACTGTGTGTATATATATAAAATCATATCATATATTTGATATATACCATATATTTCATATATAGAATAATTATATATATATATCTATAAAAAATGAGATTATTGAATATTATTATTATTATATATATAATAATTTTTCCACATTGTTTCTTTTGCATTTGATTGATTCCACTCCCTGTCTCTGTAGCTTCTCATGCAGACTATTGAGCATAGTCAGAGACAGCATGAACAGGAATCCACTCAAATTAACTTATAACCTCTCAAGGAAAACATTTTATAAGCTTCCAAATATGGTTACATTATGAATGCATTGGGCCACTTCCCAGATTTTGTCTTTAATTTTCTCAGTTATTCTACAGTAAAAATACACAAAAATTTGTATGAGCATAGTCAGAGACACCGTGAACAGGAATCCACGCGAAGTGAATTATAACCTCTCAAGGAATATTTGTTATAAGCTTCCAAATATGGCATCATTATAAATTCATTGGTCCTTTTTTACAGATTTGCACTTTAATTTTCTCAGTTATTCTACAGTAAAAGTACCCAAAAATTTGTATGAGCATAGTCAGAGACAGCATGAACAGGAATCCACTCAAAGTCACTTATAACCTCTCAAGGAACATTTTTAATAAGCTTCCAAATATGGCATCATTATAAATTCATTCGTCCTTTTTTACAGATTTTCCCTTTAATTTTCTCAGTTATTCTACAGTAAAAATACACAAAAATGTACATCAGCATAGTCAGAGACAGCATGAACAGAAATCCACTCAGAGTCACTTATAACCTCTCAAGGAATATTTTTAATCAGCTTCCAAATATGGTTACATTATGTACACTTTTTTTTTTTTTTTACAGACTTGCACTTTAATTTGCAGTAAAAATAAATGATAATTGACATGAGCAGGTACGCCATGGAGATTTAAAAAATAAAAAAAATTAAAAAAAAGTTGTATTTGTAGTAATTTTAGGTCGTTTCAGCCCACCATGCTGTTTTACCGTAAAGCCACAAGTAGACGCGCAAAAAAAACCCGGTGGCGGCTGGCTTCCCAGATGACGGCTCACTTTACTGCAGTGCTTATCTCCCGTGCCGCCCTCAGGTTATCCTCGCGAGACACCGTCGGTTCTCGCGCAAACACGCACAGTCCGGATAATCCAATCGCGATGAGAGACAATTATAATTATATTCAGATTTTAATTTGTAACGAGTAACGAGGTGTTCAATGAAAATGTAACGGAGTAAAAGTATATGTTTTTTCTTTTAAATGTAGTGGAGTAAAAGTAGAAGTCCTGATGAATATAAATACTCAAGGAAAGTATAGATCCTCAAAAAACTACTTAAGTACTGTAACGAAGTACTTCTACTCCGTTACTTTACACCACTGACGGTAAGGCAAATGAAAGATTAACTTTAAATTTGTAATTTACCGTATCTTTGCTGTGTTGAGATCCAATTTGTTATGAAGTTCTATGGAAGCTGGTGAAAGGACAACACAGGCAGCAGCTGATGTCTTAGGCAGAACATTTACAGTAGCTCTTCTCAATCAATCAATAAATCAATCCAATTTGATTGGTATAGCCAATATTCACGAATCACAATTTCACCTTAACCCTCAGAAAGAGTAAGGAAAAACGAACAAAACATTTTTTTTTAACAGGGGAAAAAGAACATAGAAACCTCAGAGAGAGCCACATGTTAGGGATCCCTCTGCCAGGAGTATTAACAACATTTATTAGAAGTTACAGTTCATAACATAATGGAAGGTAAATTCATTAAGGGGTTATTGTCAGTATTGGTAGAGTATCTGAGTAGAAATATTGTATATCAAGCAGTCTTTGTGCAAATTAATGATAAGTCATCTGTGCGCACCAAAGTTAACCATGGTGTTCCACAGGGCTCTGTGCTCAGCCCAATTTTATTCTCATTATATATGCTTCCACTAGGAAACATTATCAGGACACACTCGGTAAATTTCCACTGCTATGCGGATGACACCCAGTTATATTTGTCAATAAAACCTGAACAAAGTAATCAATTAACTAAACTTCGAACATGTCTCAAGGACATAAAAACCTGGATGACCCGCAATTTTCTCTTATTAAACTCAGACAAAACAGAGGTTATAATACTTGGCCCCAAACACCTTAGAGATGCATTATCTAATGATATAGCTGCGCTAGACGACATTGCCCTTGCTTCCAATGAAACAGTCAGGAACTTGGGAGTGATCTTCGATCCTGATTTATCCTTTAATAGTCACTTAAAACAAATCTCTAGGACCGCTTTTTTCCACTTGCGTAATATTTCAAAAATTAGACATGTCCTTTCCCAAAAAGATGCAGAAAAACTAGTCCACGCCTTTGTTACATCGAGACTGGACTATTGTAATTCATTATTATCTGGCTCCAGCAGTAAGTCGTAAAAGACTCTACAGCTTGTCCAAAATGCCGCAGCACGTGTCCTGACGAGAACAAAGAGAAGAGAGCACATTTCTCCAATATTAGCATCGCTACACTGGCTTCCATTTAAATCTAGAATAGAATTTAAAATTCTCCTCCTCACCTTCAAGGCCCTTAATAATATAGCGCCTTTTTACCTTAAAGAGCTGTTAGTACCTTATAAACCCGCTAGAGCACTCCGCTCCCAGAATTCAAGCCTACTTGTCGTCCCTAAATTCTCTAAAAGTAGAGTAGGAGCCAGAGCTTTTAGCCATCAAGCCCCTCGGCTGCGGAATAATCGACCACTTTCAGTTCGGGAGGCAGTCACCATCTTTTCGTTTAAAAGTAGGCTCAAAACCTTCCTTTTTGATAAAGCTTATAGTTAGAGCTAATTAGTGCGCCAGAACGTTACTTGTTCTATTTTATGACACATGACACACGGAGCTTCTCTTTCCAGCTTCTCCTTCCTCTTCTCCATCCCTATCCCCCTTGCCCGGAATCCCTTTGCTTTATCACCCGCAGATCCAGGGCCTCTGTGGCCGCACCATGGATTGCGGTTTGTGGATCGTGCACCGGGGGTCGCGGTGTTGGATCCAGTGTGGCGGATTCTGAGTCATGTGGGCTGATCGTGGTGCTGGTGGCGGACCCTGTGTCGCGTTGGCATTGGGCACGGGCGGTGGACCAGGACCGCGGTGGTGGCTTGTGATGGGTCCTGGTGGGCGGCGGTTGACGGTGACTGAGGACTGGAGTGGCGTCTGGTCTGGATGGTGGATCGTGGTCTAGATGGTTGCTGAGCATGGACTGTGCTTGCAGCGGGACTGCTTGGCATGTCATGTTGGGGTTGTCCTTCGGGATGTCTACCCTCATCAAATGCTGCTAGAGACTTTGATTATTGATGATGTTCTCCTGCACGTGGCATCTATTGCACTTCTGTCCGTCCTGGGAGAGGGATCCCTCACATGTGGCTCTCTCTGAGGTTTCTACATATTTTTACCCTGTTAAAAGGGTTTTTAGTAGTTTTTCCTTACTCTTGCTGAGGGTTAAGGACAGAGGATGTCACACCCTGTTAAAGCCCTATGAGATGAATTGTAATTTGTGAATATGGGCTATACAAATAAAATTTGATTGATTGATTGATTGATTGATTGATTGTTGAAAATCACCATCAGATACCACCATTATCCACAGTCAATAGTCCTGATCCACTGCTGACAACAGGATCCACCATCAGCTTCCATCTATGTTGCTATCACAATACACCATCAAGTTGTTTGATTCGTGATCCACCATCACTCTCTGTCAGCCTATCTCCAGTTGGGCCTTCTTCAACGCTATATTTCCAGGGGAGCTAATTTACTACGTTTTACATGTTTTCTTTTTTAGAGACGCTATGGAGTCTAATGTTACTCGTAGTAAGCCTGCAGTGCTATCGGCAAGATGGTCAATCTCAGTGGAAATAGGGTTTTTAAAGCATTTGTCAGTTAAATTGAAGTATGATACATGGTTAAATGTATCTGGAATTATTTCCTTAAATTTAGCTACAGTACTATCAGGTACACATCTGGAAAATACGTTTTCCGTTAATTGCAGGTAGAGCCTTCGGCTACCAGGCTCCTCTCCTGTGGAACTAGCTCCCACTCTGGGTTCTCTCTTTTCTTTCTCTCTGTCTGTCTCTTTCTCTCTCGCTCGCTTTCTCTCTCTCCCAGAAAACAATAATTATATTTATAATTTGTATTATTATAATCATAACAATTATTATTATTATTCCTTTTCTCTCCCTCCCCCCCCCCCCTCCCCACTATCTATCTCTCTTTTCTCCCCTCTTTTCGACCCATCTCACCACTTTTGCAAGAGGTTTCTTCCAGTTAATAAGGGTGTTTTTTTCTCTCCACAATCGCCACAGTTATGCTCATTGTGTGAACTGTTAGGTCTCTCTATCATTTTTAAGGTCTTGACCTTCTATATAAAGTGACTTGAGATAATGTATATTATCGTTTGGTGTTATACAAGTAAAATTTAATCGAAAACACCCCCAAAGCTCATAAAAAAACCTTAGACTGCAGTGCCATGTGCACACACCGAAATCCCGGAACTGAAAACTAAATTGGGACACAGTAAAACAAACACAGTGCAGCTAAAATAGGTGCCTTTGGCTCGGGCTGGGTTCCGCCACAAAAAAACTGAATTCATGCCAGGTTTAGAATTGGGTTGTTTCGGGAGGTGCTTGTATGTCCTTGGTCATATCTAATCCCAGAATCAGAAATAAACTTGCGTTTCATAATCATCAGGGTTCATTTGGACTGAGCATTAGAACCAAACGCCATAGCTGTAAAACCATGAAACTATGTTTGTGAAACCTAAAGATGAGTAACTATTTTTGTGAAAGTGTTCACCTATTCAAAATGTCAATGTGTTTAAAATCTCTGAGACACTTCATTACTGTCATTACAAGATAAAAGTGATAACATATAATGGTAATTTATATCTAGTTAGTACTGATATCTCTATCAACTCTTCAACGAGGAAGCGCGCAATTAAAACCAAATAGCGACACCGCCCCTGTCTGTGCCCAGATGCGTGCCCGTTCACGTCGCTCCATGACGCACGCCCAAGTGGACGTCTCGGCTACGTCACTTGCGCGCCGCCTGGTTTCTGATGCACTTCTTTTCCCGAAAGCCTAAAGATAGATGTTTCGATTTCAGGTGAGCATCGCGTCCCAAAAAACTCAATTTCTCTTTTGTGAGTCTTGGTTGTTATGGTTCACTGAGATCAGGTGGTTATTTTAAACCGCTGCATGTGTTTTTACAAGGTGTGTGTTGTCTATTGTTTATGCGCCTGCCATATTCAATCCGGTTGGTGGCGGCCTGAGAAGCTGCTAGACTGCCTGGCTGGTGACTTGAGCCGCAGGGAAAGGGAGCAGTTTCTCAACATTGGTCACAAGATATTGGCTTCATAAATAATTATCTGGTGTTAGAAAGCAGTCATAATCTCAGCATAGACCGTATCATATTATTTTCTAGGGCAGCAATTTTAAAACGACGTGGGTCCTACTTGATGTAACGTCAGCATTAGCATTTTCGGCTAACGGCTTTGCCTGCTCCCTTCAGCGTACTAAAGTGTCGTGGATAGGAGGTCCTGGATTGTATTTACTTATAATATTTAATATTGAAACCGACATAATGGAGCTACTAACGTGTACACACAATGCTTTATAAGGTTAATACCTCGTGTTTGATGTGCATCTGCATTGTCTGAGTGAGAAAACACGCTGGCTAACTGCAGATATGACACAACATCAATATTACGTTAGTTTGCTGATATGTTGAAGTATGTCCAGAGGCTCTAAAGCAAACCTATAATTTACTCGTGACAAACATGAGTGTTTAAGGTAAACAGGATTCTAAACTCTTGGCATACTTAAGCGCTTTAGCTACATCATGCTACAGGGAAAGTTTTCATCCATCCGAGTAAGATATTAATGTTATCTAGGTAATAAATTCCATATTATATAGTGTTTTCATCGGCTCAACCCCACCCGTTGGTTATATTGTTAAATGTGATAGCGTGAAACCCAATTCAAGCTACACCGTAGACACGCATGGGCCGAGCATTCATAGTTGAGCTTAAGTGAATGGGAGCCGCGCTGCAATTACACCTCCGAGACGCTAGTGGCAGTAGAGCTTTTTTCTGGGGTTGAGTATCATCCGTTTTCTGGTCCACTTATTTACAAATTCTCTGGCCTCTCTGTTTACTTCAAAACAATGGAGAGAATTTCTAAGCGTATCATGTTGTAGTGGAAACTGATGGAGGTTAAAGTTCAATAATTTTTTCTTTAACTGCATCGAAGAAAATTAAAACGTCTGTTTGTTCGTTCACCTCAATTCAGCTCTGCAATTCTACCAAGCGGACCAATCCCAGCTCTTGCTGTATGCATCGCCATGCCGCCTTCAGACAATGATTCATTGACAGAAAACCCAGACAATGATCTGAATATCTGAATTTTTCTCTCTAAGGCAGCAGGGCTCCATTTGATTGGACAAATATGTTGACATGCAGAGCGGGAATGCATGGCAGATGGAGCACCATTTATCGCAGTTTTTTTTCAAACTTTTGCGATAAATAACGCGCATGTTCATATTTTCACATATTAATTTTGGATATATAGTGCAGCCCTATATAACATAACAATTTTAAGAAGCAGATGTTAAAACTAGTAATTATTTAATTTAGCTAATGAAACGGATTACATAGGTGCCAACAGGTGCGGACTAGAAAAATAATTCAGGCTGGGGAATTTGACTCCCTTTTAAAGGCAAGCCTTTTCACGCAAAGCACAAGTAACTCATTGTTCTCTGCCATCTTTGCAGTGATGTAATTTTTGTATATTTCCAAGGGCTTTTACTTTGAAATTCTTCAATATATTGTCATGATATTGTATTGGTGACAATCTGAGGTGGTGAACTGTTATTTTGTTGCTTGAATTGAAAGGGATAGTTTCCCTAAAGATGAAACTTCACTCATTATGTACTCACCACTATGCAAATGGAGGGGTGGGTGAAGTTTTTGAATCCCCTAAACACTTTTGGAGTTTCAGGGGTAAATAGCATTGCAGCCAAATCCAATACAATTGAAGTAAATGGCGACCCCTTCTTCAAACATAAAAAGTGTCCGTAAGACCCATTATTCAAATTCGACTTGAACCAGCGTAATTTACACCATGTTTTCAGGCTCGTAGGAAAATGTCATGGGACATTTAGGCGAAAAACGCGTTGTAAATTACCTTGTTTCGAGTTGTATATTAATGTTGGGACTTGCGGACACCTGGATGACACCACATGAGTAGTATGGAGGCATTTTATATTTTTTTCTGTTTAATTCAGTCTGAAGAAGAGGACAGGATTGACTTCAATTTTTTTCTGCTGCAACGCTGTTTACCCCTGAAACTACAGAATTGTTTTGTGGACTGAAACACTTCACCCGTCCTCCATCGGCATTATTATGGTGAGTAGATGGAATGGATGTCAATTTGTCAGTTAACTATCCCTTTAAGTCATGGGAATGTTATAATGAATTTGTTTTCTTGTTTGTTTATATCCATTTTTGTTATTACTAGTACTTAGGGCTGCTTGATTAATCGAAATTTAATAGTGATTACGATTATGGTGTCAAACGATCTCCAAACTACTATAATCGAGTTGATCGAACTGTTCGGACCAATCAGATTGTCAGGACGGGCTTTATACGATGATGGACAGGTGATCAACAGTAACGTAATCAATCACGTCATCAAAGTGCGCGTGGGTTGAATTTGTTTTCAACAAACATGCCTGCCGTTGGAGAGCTGAGATGTGTAGATGCTGCCATTGAGTCTGTTTTAGAAGACATCGACAGTGCATTCATTTTGAAAGAG
The DNA here is from genome assembly GCF_947347685.1 of Pleuronectes platessa. Taxonomy (NCBI): domain Eukaryota; kingdom Metazoa; phylum Chordata; class Actinopteri; order Pleuronectiformes; family Pleuronectidae; genus Pleuronectes; species Pleuronectes platessa. The sequence goes on from NC_070628.1 coordinate 30,464,012, forward strand.
GAACAGAGAACGCGGAGGCGATGCCAAAGCGCCGCGCTAATCCCTATCGCGACGGCGCTTGGCTGTTCACACCGGACCCTGAAGCGATGCTGAACCGCCGGCCAGCGCTAATAATGTCACCCGTTGATCCAGTAGTATTCAAGCATATACAGTGGATATAAATAGTGTACACACCCCTGTTCAATTTCAAGGTTTTTGTGATATAAACATATGAGACAAAGATAAATCCTGTCCAAACTTTTTCCACCTTTAATGTGACCTATAAGGTGAACAATTCAGTTGAAAAACAATCTGAAATCTTTTAGGAGAAAAAATAAAAAATATAAAACTTACCATAACCTGGTTGCATAAGTGTGCACACCCTTAACCTAATACTTTGTTGAAGCACCTTTTGATTTTATTACAGCACTCAGTCTTTTGGGGTAGGAGTCTAATAGCATGGCACATCTTGACTTGGCAATGTTTTGCCACTCTTCTTTGCAAAAGGGCTCCAAATCTGTCAAATTACGAGGGCATCTCCTGTGCACAGCCCTCTTCCGATCACCCCACAGATGTTCAATTGGAATCAGGTCTGGGGTCTGGCTGGGTCATTCCAAAACATGAATCTTCTTCTAGTGAAGCCATGCTTTTGTTGATTTGGATGTATGCTTTGGGTCATTGTCTTGCTGATATGTGAAATTCCTCTTCATCTTCAGCTTTCTAACGGGAGCCTGAAGGTTTTGTGCCAAAACTGACTGGTTTTTCTTAACTGTCATAATTCCCTCCACCTTGACTAAGGCCCCTGTTCCAGTTGAAGTAAAATAGCCCCAAAGCATGATGCTGCCACCACCATGCTTCACTGTGGGTAGGGTGTTCTTTGGGTGAATGTGCAGTGTTGTTTTTGCGCCAAACATACCTTTTGGAATTATGGCCGAAAAGTTCAACCTCGGTTTCATAAGAGCATAACACATTTCCCCACATGCTTTTGGAGACTTCATGTATGTTTTTGCAAAATTTAGCCGGACTTGGATGTTTTTCTTGGTAAGAAAAGCTTCTGTCTTGCCACCCTGCCCCATAGCCCAAACATATGAAGAATACCGAAGATTGTTGTCACATGTAGTACAGAGGCCAGTCCTGCAGCTCCTTTAATGTTGCTGTCGGCCTCTTGGAAGCCTCCCTGACCGGTTTTCATCTTGTCTTTTCATCAATTTTTGAGGGATTTCCAGTTCTTGGTAATGTCAATGTTGTGCCATATTTTCTCCACTTGATGATGGCTGTCTTCACTGTGTTTCGTGGTATATCTAATACCTTGGAAATAATTTTGTACCCTTCTCCTGACTGATACCTTTCAATAATGAGATCCCTTTAATGCTTAGGAAGCTCTCTGCGAACCATGGCTCTTGCTGCAAGTTGCAACTAAGAGAAGGTCAGGAAAATCCTACTAGAACAGTTGAACTTTATTTAGGATTAATCAGAGTCACTGTAAATTATGGTAGGTGTGTACAGACTAGTATTTAACATGAGTTTGAATGTGATTGGTTAACTTTGAATACAGCCATATCCCCAGTTATAAGAGGGTGTGCACACTTATGCAACCACATTATTTTAGTTTTTTATTTGTATTTTTCCCTCTAAAAGATTTCATTTTGTTTTTTCAATTGAATTGTTCACGTAAAAGGTCACATTAAAGGTGGAAAAAGTTCAGACAGGATTTATATTTGTCTCATTTGTTTACATCACAAAAACCTTGCATTTTAACAGGGGTGTGTAGACTTTTTATATCCACTGTACTTACTTGTTGCTCCAACATTAAGCAACAGCATCTCAACATTTGTCTTTTTTGGTGTTGTCTTTATACAACATGTTCCAAGGATCATACAACTCACTGCACTTCTCCACTTCAATTATTAATTTAATGTCATCCATGTTGAAGAACTTCTCCGCTGTTTGCTCCGTTAAATGTCGGGTGTCGAGGGTAAATTACGTATTCTCCACTCAAGCCTATGTGGAGAATACGTAGCCCCCCTCTCTGTCTTTTTATCTTTATCACTGCTTGTGTGGCTGTAGTGGATGGGCAGAGGGGAACCTTTAATAATGTATATAGGTAAAATTAAAACTCCAGGACAACAGAAGGGGAATTCAAAATATGGGATGCATATCTGATCATTTATATCATATAAAATATGTCATCAATATCGTTTAAAATCATTTTTCAGTGCGTTTCCTGGCGCAATACACTCGCGTCAAGCGCAAAAAATAGACTCTACGCCGAAACGATTGCTGCACGGCGCCAGGCAGCCTTGGCGCAACGCGGGGCTTCAGCCTCCGCTGTGACCCGCACAGAGGTTTAACATGGGAGTGGATGGGAGCCAGCTCTTATTTAAGGCTTGGTGCTGCGCTTAAGCGTCGCTTTGGTGTCGCTTCAGCGTCCGGTGTGAACTCTGCGTTAGTAAATAACTCACAATGCGTCGCTTAACGTACGTCACATACTACGTTGCTCTGATTGATTGTAGGTCTATCCAATTGAGACGAGGATTTTTTTCCTGGTTCGGTTGAAACATGCCACATAATCACAGCCCAATGGAGCGGTATCAGACTCACATTCTGACTAGAATTGTGAGTATGAATACGTCAGGCTAAAAGAATTGTATTCTTTTACAAAAAACTTAGAATTTATATCTGTAGTTTACAAACCATTAGAATATTAATGTTTCTTGGGAATAATTTACAAATGTGTCCATGACACTGTTTATACTTGTAGCCACACTTTAGTACTACCATCAATTGTATCTTATATCCATTTAACTGATGCTTGTGTAACACAAAAGTAAATAAAAATGTCCCAACTCTTCAACATAAGAAATGTGTCTGCAGCAATATAGGGCTGCAGCTATTGATTAATTTAGTAATTAAGTATTCTATCGATTAATTTCATAAGAAATTATTTTGCAGGAGTCTGAGTGTGTCTGTAGTTGAGTTGAGTCAACATCTTGATGCCCCCCCCTCTTGTTAGACACTGACAAGTGACAACTTGGTTGTCTGTTGTTCACATGTCAATGTGTCCGCTACTGGCGGCAGAGATGCTGGTTTATCTACTGCATTGCCTTAGAAACAAGTTGGTTTATGTACTGAACTAAACACCAGGACACTACGGTATGAAGACGCGCATCTTCCACTCTGTCGATAAAAATCAAAGCCCCGTTGGAAGAAAGGGAAACGCTAGAGGGCTTTTACTTTGAAACGGATTCGGGAAGTGTTGTAAATATGTTGTGTCATATACAGATAACCATTGTGTTCCACTGTAGAATAACCAGATGAATAAACAAAATGATCTTTCATTTGAGTTTTAATCCTTATCTGTTGAAATTATGTCACAAACTTGCATTTTAAAATGTTAAAACTGAATGTGTTTCAAGCACTTCAGCGTTTCTGTTGACAGAATCCATTCTTTTGTTTAAAGAAGATTGTGGAAGATGCACAGCTTCATACTCTATAGTACTCGTATTTATTTAAGTACAAGGGACTACTTTCATACAAGGAAAGGGTCATATTTGTGGCCATATTCAAGGCAAAGCCTATGTAAAAACATTGTGCTGCAGTAGCAGCTCCTCTGTAGAACATATTGTTGAACTGAAGCTAAATATTGTTCACTGAACAGATACTGTAAATATAAATTTATATTAATGTGAATATTGTGCATTGAATAGATAAAGTTGCACCACCGCCTTTCTTTGTGTATATTTATTTATGTACATTCAGTCTTTAACAGAAATTGCAAAAACTAATAAACATGACGCTCCTAAGTAGGTTTCTTGGCAGATATCAGGGTGGTAGATCTCGGCTTACGTTTGGAATTAAAAAGTGATCTTGCGCTCAAATAGGTTGGTTACCACTGCTCTAGAGTTTGAGACATGTAGCGTAACGCGTGACAGACTTCATGTTTGTCTGACTGATTGTATTAGCTGATGAAAAAGCAGCCATGTGCAGTAATATAAAAAATTGTGGATGTTAAGATGCATACCTCTAATTGACATACAGAGTGTGAGTGTGTGATGTAAGGAGCACCAAATACATAGTTTTTGCCTTTTTTTGTGATAAGTCTATCACACATGTTGATATTGCGCTGACTGGGATAAGATTTTTTGATATATCGTGCAGCCCTATTCTGCATCCCTACCACCTTATTCTCACCCTGTTTCTTCTTCGCCATCTTCCCTGCTGTCTTTGCAGTCCCTGGATGAAGACTGTACGCTGGAGGAGGAAGATGTGGGATTGGCAGCAGAGGAAGATGAAATCGACCAATTCAATGACGACACCTTCGGAGCTGGGGCCATCGGTAAGTCTCACATAATTAAATTGCAAATGTGTTTAAATTAGGTACTATTCTTAAAATTCGAGTGAGGATTCCATGTGCCTCAAATACCTCAATTTGTGTCTGCTCTTCCCTTTTTGATTTGACCCTTTGTTGATAAAAGAAAAAGAAAAAAAATTACTCGAATAATGGTGACAAAGAGGAATGATCAATTACTGACAGAGCCGCTAAAAGCTGTAAAAGAAAATTAAATACTTTTCAAGGCCAAAACTCTGAGTGGATGTAGTGGAGCTGTGCATGGCGCCCTGGTGTCTGCCCCGCACTTGGTGGCTGTGTGACTTCTCCCAGCTGTGGAGCATTGTTCCTTCTCCCAGCTGTGGAGCTGTCCGTGGTCTCTGCATCCTTAGCCAGGCACTGTTTGTTTATTTATCGCAAGTCATATTGTCAATGCGATATTAAACAACATTATCGAATATCTGCCTAATATCATGCAGCCCTACTGTTAACCCCTGAAACTTCCACAGTGTGTTGTGGACTCAAACACTTCAACCACCCCTCCATCGACATAGTAACACGGTGATATCAGCTTCAATATCTTGAAATTTGGCACAAACATACACTTGAACTTGGATTTCATTTAATAGCCAAAGGTTAAGGTCACCGTGGCCTTTTATTGTACCGTAATTATGTTTACGTTTTTCATAAACATGATATCTGATGATCCGCTCAAGGGAATGTCTTCTAATTTTGTACATGGACTCAAAGATGAACTCAAAGGTCAAGTTCACAGTGACCTCACGTCCCTGTGAATGTGATATATTAGGACTGCCCATAGGAAATTTCCTAAAATCATCTAACAATTCACTTAGACTCACTGATTAACTAATTTGATTATGGTGGTCAAAGGTCAAAGTTGTGTTGAGATCAAAAACATGTTTTTGGACTCTTTGAAAATGTTTCATCTCTTGATCAGTTGTCACTTGGACTGAAAGACAGTGATTATGTTTCAGTGGTCGAAGGTCAAAGATTCATATAATCAATCAATTTGATTTGTATAGCCCATATTCACAAATCACTGCTTTATAGGGGACATATTATGCCCATTTTACCACAAGTTGATATGGTTCCTTGGGGTCTTAATGAAATGTCTGTAACATATTTTGGTCAAAATACCACAAAGATCATTTAAAACAGCACCCTTTTTACCCTGTCTAAAACAGCTTTCCTCAGATTGACCTGTTTTGAGTGCCCCGCCCCCCTCAACCCGGTGAGCCTGGCTACGAGCTCCACAGCGCAGTGGGAGCTTGAGCTGGCGCAAGGTGTCCCGGGGGTCCCATTTTTTTATGCGGCCACTTAAATGTCTGACGGGTAGCAGCAGCGAGCTAATGCTAGCTAGGCTCCACCGGCCCGGTTAGCTCATGAGCTGACGCTAGCCGGGGAGCCGGCCTTGCAGCGTTAGCTCGCGAGCTAACCGGGCCGGTGGAGCCCGGCTAGCGTTAGCTCGCTTGTCCAAGGCCATGTAGAGAGACTCCCTACATGGGCATGGTGTGACTGACGTTTATTTCGGTCGTAATCCCATTCGACGCACTCCAGTGTATCGTTTCTGAAATAGAAGAACCACAACAAATCGCAGGAGTGGTTTTTTTCCCAGAGTTTTTGGGACGTTAGACATGCCAGATACCCAAGTTAACGTGTAGAAGCACTACAAAAGTGGAATTTTCATAATATGTCCCCTTTAATTTCAGATTACACTGAGACATACTATTTAAATTTCAGTTACAGCAGATGAAATTATGGTGTTTGAAAAGTTTAAAGAAGATGTTTTCAGCTGTTGTTGGTTACTGTCGTTAACTACAAGATCATACTCATTTGTGAATTTGCCTTTGGGAGACTAAATTTATAAACAATTAAAGGCTAATCTGCCTTTAAATAGCACAAGTTTGTATATAAATAAGTCTCTGTCAACCAATAACACTTTTTGCGTCTTCTCCTTTTACAGATGATGACTGGCAGGAGGAACACAAACGCCTAGCAAACCTTGATGATCGGGATGGGCAAGGAGCCGAAGGAGGGGGAGGAGGAGGGATGGAGAGAGAATCAGATTTAGGAGGAACAGATGACTCAACCTCTTCCCATCTCTCTACATATGCAGGCCATCATCCCCTTCCATCTTCTCTTCCGTCACTCAACTTCTCCTCATCTTCCTCCGGACTGCCTCCACCAGGTCAGTCATGTGATTAAAAGAGATTAATCATCAGTGCTAAATTGATTGGATCACGACAGAATTGCTGGCCAAATAATGTGTTTTTTGCTCTGACACGGAGCACAATAATTCAGACTTTGGAAAATCTATAATTTCAGATGTTGAGGATCGAGGAGGGGAAGGTGACTTGGCAGAGTCCCTGGCCAGACTCATCTTGGAGGCAGACCCAGCCATCGCTGGGGTCGGAGCCACTGAGAGGCCCTGTCCATCCCTGAGCTCCACAGCATCCACCCGTACCACTTTCCACAGGTTGGATCAACCCAGAGTCCTGCCGCAGCACTCCATCCCAAATCCCACCCACTCACATCAGCCTCCACAACACCCTCAGCACCAGCTGACTACTGGGCCCTCCATCTCAGGTGACAATGAATGCAGTACTTTACTTAAAAATGCCTTTGTGGATTCACATTATGTTTTGTCTGTTTCTCACGTTCTCATCAACCCAGTATCACAAGAACACCTTATGGGATTTTGCGCAAATTTGGCATAAATATTCACTTGGATTTAAAGATGAACTGATTCAGTGTGTAAAGATTCTCAGTAATCCAGGTCATGCTATATCCAAGTGCGAAAAGCACTTGGATATTAACTAGTGCTGTCAGTTTAACGCGTTATTAACGGCGTTAACGCAAACTCATTTTAACGCCGTCAATTTTTTTCTCACGAGATTAACGCAGAGCTGCCAACTCTCACGCTTTCGCCGTGTGACACACGCTTTTGCATGTTGGTGGTTGACTAAGTCACAATAATATTTTAAAACATCATTGTATCAGGCCGTCATGAAGTAGCAGGAGCGGGCGAGTGTGTGTGCTCCCAGATAGTGCACCGCTCCGTGGGCTCCGCCCCCCGCCCCAGCGCACTCGCTCAGAGAGGCGAGAGAGACACAGATCAGAGCTCGTTCACGTGCTGCAGCCGCTCAGTGACTGACTGCTTCTTAACAGTGGAAACAGTGAAAACACAGAGTTTCTCTGATCAGAGATCAGCGCAGCAGCTTCTTGATCAGAGCAGAAGCTGCAGTTGGTTTCTACCGAGCTTCAGTATCTGTGTTCGCCTCCATTCTGACCTGCTCTCGCTTTTTGTTTTAATATTTCGCCAACTAAAATATATATTTTTAAGCTATTAGGCTGCAGCTATATGTTTTAGTTTATTTCAAAATAGGGTACTTCTTATTTCATAAATTTTTCAAAGTAGGCCGACACCTGCCTTTGTATTCTGTATGAGAGGCCTGACTGCTATGTTCACAACAAAATTGGAAAAAAAGAAAATATTAAGCCATGGTTTAACTGCACTCTAGGCTGAGTCCTTGTTTATCTGAAATGTGCAATTTTATTTTGTACCGCCCTGTTTGGCAATGTTGTTTTTCAATAAAATAAAACATTTGCATAAAGCAGGCCAATCCACTTTTCCATGTTGATAAGAGCATTAAAACGGAAAAAGAATTATGGAGAAAAAAGAAATTAAGGGACATTTAGAATAGATACAAATTTGCGATTAATCGCGATTAATTTTGAGTTAACTATGACATAAATGCGATTAATCGCGATTAAATATTTTTAATCATTTGACAGCCCTAATATTAACCTGTTCCCGATCCGCCCGAGTGCGCCTACAGGTGCTAATGCTAATGCAACATATCGTTAGAAAGCTAAGATTCTTCTGATTCCACTGATTCTGAGCCATATAAAGATCCGATCACCACAGCCGGTACAATTAACGTCTCAGTCAGACCGGAAGTAGAAAAAAAGACGATTACAAAGTCGAAGCGACTCACCTAAGAAGCTTCATATTAATCCACAGATGGATAAAATTCCAACAAAAACAGTGTTGGTACATTGCCAAAGGTCCAGACGATCCAATCCAGTAACATAATCAGTCCAAAACACACTATTACATCAAAGAATAGCCGATGTCAGCTGTTGCATAATGTCAGGGCAGCCACCTCCTCCGTGTAAACTGGGACGTACTCTCACTCGTAATTTCTGTTTGCATGTAAACAAAGATCTCCAAAAGATGGATAGCCATATCCTATTGGTTCAAGTGAGCTGTCAATCTAAACGTGACCCAGTCGGAGCTGGCATGGGCTGGCATGGGCTGTCCACAGCCTGCAATAGCCAACGAGGCACCTTGTTGTTGGAAAGAGACTGCCCCTCTTCTGACGTGTAAAGGCTGAGCCAATTGCAACCGATTGTTCTGATGACTGGCGTATCGTTTAGCCAATGAAATTTCCCAAATAATGATGTGCTGTTTGACGGGGGGGGGGGGGGGGAAAAGACACCACGCAAATAACTGCGCAACAGTGTTCACCTGGTCCCAGAGCATCGTGCGCCCGTGTTTCATCCCCGTCGTGACTGCTACATGTTGCTAAAAATATTGTTGTTGTAATGTTTATATTTGTATACGTTTTAAACCATATGACAGGTTTTGTCTCCTTTATATAAAAGTATGATTTTGAGTGTAAAATTGGCCTTTTTAGCCTGGTTGGTTACCATGGTTACAAAAGATCCTTTGGAGTCTCCAAATGGCCTTTGTGGAAAACGCCTAGACATGCTCTAAGGAAAAAATCTGTCAAATATTAATTTTCTGTGCTATTGTTATCAAATTTTTACTTTGGCTAGTCAAGGCTTCATGCTAGGGTTCCATTGTGTTTTCCAGCTCATAAGTCCCAGCTAGAGTCATCTATTAAAAAATATTCAGCCATAAAAAAAAACCTTCTACTTCACTGTGTGCCAACTGCTATTACTCAATGCCAGTTAGGGCGGAACGATTTGGGGAAATAATCTAATTGCGTATTTTCCCCCCCAAAATATTACGATTTAATACGCGATTTTTTTTTTTACATTAACCAATCTAAGTAACATATTCTCAATACTTGGATTACTTACACATTGAATTGCATTTTATAAGTGTAAGAATGCGGCGTTGTTATAGTCAGTGGAGTAGCAGTTTAAAGTTCTCTCTCTGTGGATGCGGCGGGCCAGCTGGATTCGCTGGAAGGGCAGCTTGCGGATTAGCAGCTCCGTAGATTCCCGTTCATGTCCGGCTGGTCGTGCAGCGGTATGGAGGCACCGGGCCTCAGCAGGAACACCCACATGCTGAACACCTCCATCTCGCAGATGTGCATGTAGGTGACCAGGGGGCTCTGGAGCCCCGCCGCCCCGGATCTCGGCTTGCTCTTCGCTATATTCTGGATCATAGGAGTTTTGTTGTCCCGCGGCATTCTGGCTGCGGGTGAGGACAACAGCCCGGTGCCCTAATCTCTTTCGCACGTTTTAATCGCGCACGTTGCGATTAGAAAATCACGTTTTATCATATCGCGATTTAATCGCAAATGCAATTAATCGTTCAGCCCTAATGCCAGTAGCACTTAGAGTGATTCTGACTGTTGGGGGGGAAAGTTCAGAATGTTACCTTTCAAAAGAGACCAAGATCATGCATGTACTCTAAATGGTTCAAGAACAGCTTTCAATATGATTTGGGTATTCCTCAGACAGGCGTTTTAGGCGAATCTCACCCGCCTCTTAAGAGGTTAACTGAATCAGTGTTATTAGTCAAAGGTCACTGTTACCTCCATAGAATCCTTTGGTCATATCCCAAGAATTACGCCCAATCCCATTTCACCCCTTCTCTCTACCTCATGTTTTCAAGGGTAATCTTGCCCCTTGAAACGGGTAGTGGTTGATGTAAACAGACGCAACAAAAGTAATTATTAAAACCCAGCAAGTATTGGGACAGCCTACCCCTACTTTGAACATGCAATGCTCCCATCTAAAACAAAACGCATAGGTAATCCAATAATTCACTGCATTTTGTTCAGTCTAAATGGTGCAGTGGTGTTATTGTTTATCCCCGATTATATCTTCTGTTTTGTCAACATATGGTTCTTGACATTACATTGCTATGGAGTGCTTTTGGTTTACCAATATCTTCTGCTCTCTAATGAACCCTGTACTACTCCAGGCATCTCCCTTGGTCCTCCTTCAACATCAATGCTCAGCTACCAACAGCAGCAGCACATGCTGCGCAGAGGGTCTGCTCCAATCGCCCAGGTAAGCTTTCGAAGGCCCTGTTTAGACCTGGTATTAACATCCATCCTGAGAGATCTGATCACAAGTGAAAAGCACTATTCACACATAAAATATGTCGTGAATGTCTCTCCTGTGACCACTTGTGATCGCATCTCACTTCACTTCTTTATATGCAAATAATCATGTAAGTTATTTATGTTTGTGAAAACCAAATGGGTTTTTTACCCAAATATGGCCAATGACTGTGCATTTGTGTGTGACAGTGTGGGTGTGTCGTCATGAAAGAGTGGGCTGAATAATCACAATATCACTCATAATGTGTTGCTCAGTGTTGATATTGTTGCGGTGGCCACAAAAATATCCGTGTTTGAACTGGCCACAAAAATATCTGTGTTTGAACTGGCCACAATTCATTTGCATTTTAACAGCAAAAAGAATATGGCCACTTGCTCTCTTCAAATGTGATCTGAGTGATCAGATCACAGGATGCATCGAAGACACAAATGGGTGCGTTCAGACTTGTATGAGTGATATGCCTTGGAGCAGGGCGGCTGTGGCTGAGGGGTAGAGTGGTCATCCTCCAACCTGAAGGTCGGCAGTTCGATCCCCAGTATGACCCATCTGCATGCCAAAGTGTCCTTGGGCAAGATGCTGAACCCCGAATGGCCCCCCATAGAATAACAAAGGGCTGCGAATAGATGCACTATATGAATGTGTGTGTGAATGTAAAACTGTACTATAAAGCGCTTTGAATGGTCATCAAGACTAGAAAAGCGCTATATAAATACGAAACCATTTACCATTACCATTTACTAAGAGCTGACCGGTTGGGTTTCGATCACTCGGGACATGTCATTACGAGGTCTGAACAGGGTTCACCGACTGTCATTAACTTTTTTCAGACATGCGATGAACTCTGGAGGAGGTGTACATATGAACTAGTGTTGCACGATATAGAGATACTAGAGAGGTATTGAACAAGCCGTCAAAAACGGTCCCATACCTTATTTTACTAGTATCTGTACTTTATGGAGCCCAGCGGCAGGGGAATGGCTGCATAAGTATCGGTACTATACAGTATGAAGCTGTGCATCTTCCGCTCCTGCAAGTATTTCACAATTTAAACAAATTAATGGATTCAGTCAACAGAAACGCTGGAGTGCTTTTATTGAACAGATATACTTTTCTCTCTTGTGCTCTGAACCGCAGTTGAGAAAAAACGGAAACACGAACCCTGAAAGAGCTGGTGTGCTCCGAGTGATAATTTTTTTTTTTTTTTTTATATATATGAGTTGTGAATTTCCTGTGTGTCCAATGCTTTGCATGGAGTGAAAACTCCATGCAAACAAACCTGCAATGCCTCCCTGTAGCCCAATGCTATAAAAGGAAGGCTATTGTCACAAACCCCCCTACATGCATGAGTACAAACAAGAAAACACTTGAAAGATAAATTAAAATTGTAATGAGCATGGAAATAATTAACATACAGTAAATTACATTGTACGTCTGGCATTTCAGCTAAAACCCAGGATTAGCCTTCACACTACTGGTAGCCTCACAAACTAATTAGGCCTTCTGCCATGCTGCGAAAGCAACCCAGGAGTTTTTCAAGGCAAAGAAGTGGAATATTCTAGCCTGGATGCCAGACGAACTTAGCCCCGCCCACAACATTTTTGGTCGGGCAGTTCGGTCTGGAGTCGCTCCGTTGGGAAAAAATTATGCCCGACCGGGCCAATCAGATTGTCAGGGCGGGCTTTATACGATGATTGACAGATGATCAACGGTAACGTAATCAACCACGTCATCAAAGTGCCCTTGGGTTGAATTCGTTTTCAACAAACATACCTGCCGCTGGCGAGCTGAGATGTGTAGATGCTGCCATTGAGTCTGTTTTAGAAGACATCGACAGCGCATTCATTTTGAAAGAGGAACACAGAACGTGGAGGCGACGCCAAAGCACCGCGCTAATCCCTATCGCCCCGGCGCTTGGCTGTTCACAACGGACACTGAAGCGACGCTGAACCGCCGGGCAGCGCTAATAATATCACCCGTTGATCCAGTAGATCGCTGCATGGCTTTGTGCCAGTCACACCGGCACAAAGTTTTAACATGGGAGTGGATGGGAGCCAGCTGTTATTTAAGGCTTGGCGCTGCGCTGAAGCGTCCGGTGTGAACCCGGCGTTAGTAAATAACTCACAATGCGTTGCTTAGCATACGTCACATACTACGTTGCTCTGATTGGTTGTAGGTCTATCCAATTGAGCGAAGAAGAATTTTACCTCCTGGTCAGTTGAAACACGCCCCATAATCACAGCCCAATGGAGCGGTCTCAGACTCACATTCTGACTAGAATTGTGAGTCTGACAACGTCAGGCTAGGAATATTCTACAATGGCGGAGTCAATCACCTGATCTCAATCCAATCAAGCTTGCATTCCACTTGCTTAAGACAATTTAAGACAGAAAAACAAACAACAACTGCAGTCAAGGCCTGGCAAAGTATCACAAAGGAGGAAACCCAGCATCTGGTGATGTTCATGGCTTCCAGACTTCAGGCAGTAATCGCCTATGAAGGATTCTCAGAAAAGTATTAAGAATAACATTTTTATTTAGGATTATATTGATTTGTCCAATTACTTTAGTTCCCTTGAAAGGAGGGGATTATGTATGAAAATTGTTGCGAGACCTAAACCCTTCCTTCAATCTTGATGTAAATACAATCAATTTAAAGCTGAAAGTCTGCACTTCAATAGAATCAAGATTATTTCATTTCAAATCCATTGTGGTAGAATACAGGGCCAAAAATATGAAAATTTTGTCGCTGTCCAAATATTTCCGGACCTTACTGTAATATCTTGATAAATAATTGAACACTGTCTGTAACTCACTTGTCTTAACACTGGTCTCTCACTGGTCCCACTGCATGAATAGACATCTTTCATACAAAGTGTTTTGTTATGTTTTTTTTTCACATCAGGTGTTTGCAGTGTTTTCTACAATGTTGAACATCATACTATCAGATATATTGTATTTTATATAACTGTTGTGCCAAATAAAAAAAAATCACTGCATTAACAATGATTTAAAATAATTTGTGTAAAATCCTTTTGTTTGGCTTGAATTCGTTCTCATTCTCAGATGAACTCTCACAGTATCTGGGAGAACAATATGGGGTTCGGGCCGGTCAGTGTCACCCCAGGACTTGTCACGCACATGGAGGTAAGGGTCACTCACTCCTCTATTTCTTCTTCATCACTGTCTTGTTGAATGTCTTTTCCTCAGCTTGTGTTTCAAGGCTTGACATGTGGATTTTCTCCCCTATGAAACATTAAGGAGCGCAGAACAATTATTAGGGGCACAAAGGAAAATGTACCGAATATTTAGTTTTTCCTTTAGAATACATGTTCGAGGAGACATTATATAAAAACATACTAGAAAAAGTTAGGTTTTTAATTGTCTGCCTCCAGCTTCCTTTTTTTTTTGTTATCTGCTGTTTTTGCTCATTAGAGGGATTAAATTAAAATTGTAGGATTTTTGTTAATTCGATTCTTGTGACGCCTTGTATTCGATTAGCAAGGCTAAAATATGCAGTTAACTTTAGAGGACAAATTCCAGGACCAGCTTCCAAGAACAAAATAATCACTGTCGTGATTTCTTGTTCAGGTTGGGGGAATTTATGTTTTGTTTTTTTTAATCTGAGGAGAATCCCTCAGGTCCTGGCGATCATGTCTTCCTACATGATGGCTATCCAAGATCAGCTTGCTAATCATTGGGAAGTGAAAGGACTTTAAGGCGATCAAATACGTTTTTCATTACACTGCTGTTTGCTGCAGTGTTTAGAACAGTAAATAAAAGCCTTATGAAATTGTTGATACATTTCTAGCATACAGTTATTTTAATGTTAATTTCCATTAGATTTTTGCATTGAAGACTTGTTTTGCTTTTTATTTTTGATTTGATTTACTACCCAAATTCAAATGAGAAACAATAGTTTATCTTGCATTGTGTTTAAAATATGATGTGCATTACTGTATTTACAGTATGAATATCTCATCCCATTTTATATTTTTCTCATGTTAAATTTACCACCTTCTTCCTCTTGCAGGATAGTCCACTAATGTCTATCATCAAAGAGGTGGGCCTTCCTAAGTTACCTTCTCGGGGTAGGAATGATGAAGGATTGGATTTGTCAGAGAGGGTACCACCACCTCGGTCTTCTTCCCCTGTGATTGGTTCCCCTCCGGTGAGGGCTGTGCCTATTGGGACCCCGCCCAAACAGCCAATGAGCCACAGTCTAAATCATCAGGTATGAAGACAACTGTTACTCTAATACTGAAAAGGCCATGTAAGAGAGACTCCCATTTCATTGTGACGAAAGAATGATACGGAAGCTCATTCTCAGTCACTCAAGCATGACGTTTCTGACTTAGAGGAACCATAACAAACCGGGGAGTTGTTTTTTTCCAGATACCCAAATTAACGTGTAGAAGCACAAAAAAGTGTAATTTTCATAATATGTCCCCTTTAAGTATACATGTGTGCACGTCTCTATCTGTATTTGTAGGCGCATCATCCCACAGCAGTTCATGTGAGAGCCCCGGTCCAGCACAGATACCCTCCTCCTTTTCCTGAGCGTCTGTCCCCCAACACCCTCCTCAACTTAGCTGTAAGTTTTTCCTTTATCCTCTGTCCATCCTTTCCTGTTATCCAGATCTGGGTTTACATGAAATCCTATAATGTGCTCAAAGTGACCTTGAAGTTTTAATGGCACAACACAAGTCAATTTGTAGTGATAAACTGTGCTTATTGCATCACAGAGCTTTTCATAGTTTTCATGTTGTGTTTTTCTTACACATTATCGGTTGCTGATTTACAGAGAGATATAAGCAGAACTTCCTCGCATCTCTGCTGGTAGTCATGGGTATTGCTCTATGCACATATCCCTCTGTAAAATGAAAAACATCTGTTTTTTATTTTTACAGTGTTTTTGATTTTATTTAAGAAGAATTTTGTGTAATGTAAACTATTTTTTTCAAGATTTACCCTTTTTCTTTTACTGAATAAAGAGAAAAAATGAGGGTAACAAACTTTCCATCTTATATATTCCAAGTTATCCTGAGCTATATGTAAAGTTTATATCTACTGATTATGTCCAGAACTCTCCGCTGTGTCGCAGTCCCTTCCCTCCTGGAGTTGTTCCAGTTCTGTCTCAGATTCAACGGGCCAAGCTGCTCAACTCTCAAGTTAGTATCACACACACCCCACAGCCTTTCCAGACTGGTGATATGCTACTGACTCACTACTTAGATTTACATGACAGCTCTGGAAACAGAATAATAAAACTTGTAATGATTCTTCCTGAGTAATGTGATGAAATGCAGAAGTAATGGAATACTGAAGACTAAAATAATTGTGCAAGAGAAAAACTCATTAATGAAATTCTACAAAAGCACCACAAGAATTAAGGTGGACTTTATTTTTCTAAAATACACATGGAATGACTGCTCGACTATTTTTAGAGAACTGAAAGCGTAGACAAAAGGAAAAACCCAATAAATACCCAGGTAAGGCTAGCTGAAGGTCGTCCCCTTCTTGAACTTGTACTGTAAGCTTTATAACTAACACAGGATCGCCAGTAATTGAGTAGTTCACATCTAAATCACAACTCTTCCTCCCACACTCTTCATCATCTTGGTATGTGTCTCTCACCAGGTGGCTGGTTTTGTCCATGGTGGGCCACCCCCTCCTTTGTTACCAGGTGGTGGAGTTTTCAGGCCATTCTTCGGGGGCCCTCCTCCTCCACATGGTCACCGAATGGGCCCACTGCCCCCTCATGGTCTCCCTAACCACACGCCACCCATCCGCCACAACACCACCCACCTCCACCCTCAGCACAGACGCATGCTCACCCAGCGCATGCAGAGCCGAGGAGGGTAAGTGTGTTTGTGCAGCTCGAGCTGCAGTGTCACACAGCACTGTGGTCCTGTATCACCATCAAAAAGCAAATGTAATTCTCAACACGCCCCTGAGCAGGTGAAACATGTAACACTCAACTTGAAAACTTGCCAGTTACCTTTAAGTACAATAAGGCGCACAGCCTGGCCGCAGCACCACCAAGTCTGGGTCAGGCACCCAGAGAGCCATGCACAGCTCCACTAAGTCTACTTACCATGTGAAAAGTATATTTTTACAGTTTTTAGTAGCTCTGTCAGTAATTTACTGCTCCCCCCTGTGTCTCTATCATTCCTGCTAAGCACTGCGCCAACCGCATCAAGCCAAACAAAGTGCTCGCCGACATCTCCTCCAGCTCCATACATCGTCTGAAAGAGAGATAGAGGAAAAAGAGTGAGAGGGACGCCGTGCTGCTCTGAAGAAAGATTTCACTAATTTAGAAAAATGTCTATCATGATTTTATAATCACTGTTGATTTTTAGGCACCATTTCAAACAATTTAACATTTAAACTGTGGTGCGTGTGTGTGTACCAGATTCTGATAATATCATAAATAAGCTACGCATTTCTTTTATATAATCGAAAGCTCACAGTGATGAATTTGACTACGGACAACTAAACTAAACTCCACAGTAGCATTTTGTCTTGAGGAGGCGGCTAAAGATTTGACGGAACTGCCTTGCAATTCTCTCTCTATTCTCTTCTTCCGACTATGATACATTCACGGAAAAACCTGGCAATGTTCATAATATCTTTAATATATTATCACTCGCAGTAGGGCTTCACCTGATTGGCCAAATGTATTGACATGCAGAGTGTGAGTGCATGGCACATGGAGCACCATTTATTGTAGTTCAAGCAGTCTATTGCGATAAGTATACATCTCTCATGTTGATATTGCGATGATAATACATTTTCTATATATTGTACAGCCCTAATCTCTGCCTCCTTGCAGGGATCATGGCAGGACTGGAGGGGACCGGCACAGCAGAGACCCCTACAGTAATCTGATGACTCAGAAGGAGAAAGAGTGGGTAACAAAGATTCAGATGATGCAGCTGCAGAGTACTGACCCTTACCTTGATGACTACTACTATCAGGTCAGCTACTCACTTAAGTGCCGTTTTAATGATTTTCATATAACCTCAGTCAGTTAAGTGCAAATAATATTAAGGGCTTCAACTAACCGTTATCACCCCCAAAGAGGTGAATGGGGGTGAAAATGTTTTCTGTTTGAGTATGTTTGTCTATCTGTTAGTTAGCAGGATTACACAAACTTTACTGGACATTATACCACAAAGTTTAGTGGAAGGATTTGGTATGGGTCAGAAAAGAACCCAATCAATTTTGTTGCAGATTCAGGAATGTTCTTTCATCTTAACATTTTGTGTGTGTTTCCCTTGCGTTATGTGCATTTTTTTTTTTTTATCAGATCAATAATAGGGAAGGGAAAAAAGGCTAAAATCCGTGTATCATTCATTCTTTTCATATTCAATTCGAAATCCAAAATGGGAAAATTAACAAGCAAGTCATTATTTTGTTATTCATTTATGAATTTGAAACAAAAAACAAACAATGGTTTCAGCCATCTGTGCGTAACGCTGCACCAATGAGCACCTACATGTATCGTACAAATAAAATATCAACATCAAGTTCGGACCAAAACTTGTTTTTTTTATTTCCTGTTTTTGATCTGAGCAAAAAATCTAAACTACAAAAAGCAAACCATTATTTGGTTTAGGTACCCGATTCATAAATGAATAGAAATAATGACTTGTTTTTTAAATTACAGATTTTGGTTTTCTAATTGAATATGAATAAAACGAATGATACATGGATTTACACGGATTCAATCAATCAACTTTTATTTGTATAGCCCATATTCACAAATTACATATCTCATAGGGCTTTAACATAATGAGACATCCTCTGTCCTTAACCCTCAGCAAGAGTAAGGAAAAACTACTTAAAAACCCTGTTAACAGGGTAAAAAATACATAGAAACCTCAGAGAGAGCCACATGTGAGGGATCCTTCTCCCAGGACGGACAGACATGCAAAAGATGTCAAGTGCAGGAAAACATCATCAAGATTAAAGTTTTTTAGCAGCATTGATGAGGGTAAACATCTTGAAGGATAACTTCAATACGATACGTCAAGTAGTCAAGATGCAATCATAGTCCATGGTCAGCAGCCAGCAAGATAATGATCCATCATCCTGGTCGGATCCACTATAGTCCACAGTCATTGTCCACTGCCGCTTATTAAGATCCATCATCAGCTGCCGCCTCGGCCGTGGTCCACCACCATTATCTCACTCCAACGCGACAAAGGATCCGTCATTCCCACTACGATGAGCCAGCACGATATAGAATCCGCCATACTGGATCCACCATTGCGACCTCTGATGCACGATCCACAAATCGTAATCCATGGTGCGGCCACAGCGGGCCCGGATCTGCGGGCGATAAAGCAAAGGGACTCGGGGAAGGGGTCAAGTCAGTAACATGTACTGATGAGATATGACTTACTTCAATGTGATAGGGATGGAGAAAAGAGAAGCTGGAAAGAGAAGCTCCGTGTGTCATGTGTCATAAATTCCCTGCGTCTTAGCATCATCAGGGTTTTTTGCCTTGTAATCCATGCTACAGGCTGAACTTGGGGGTGCACTGAGGCTCAAGGTAAATCTGACTGGCTACTGGTTTGTATGGTAGTACGATGAAAACCATGTGGCCCACTCAGTAGATCAGCCATCAACACCTCTATCCCTTTTTTTAAACTAAACGCTTCCTATTTTAGAACATAGGACAAGTAACGTTCTGCCGCACTAATTAGCTCCAACTATAAGCTTTATCAAAAAGTAAGGTTTTGAGCCTACTCTTAAACTGAAACTGAAAGTGGTATATTATTACACAGGAGGGGGGCTTGATGGCTAAAAGCTCTGGCTCCTACTCTACTTTTAGAGACTTTAGGGACGACAAGTAAGCCTGAATTTTGGGAGCGGAGTGCTCTAGTGGGTTGATGGGTTACTAACAGCTCTTTAAGATAAAAAGGTGCCATATTATTCAGGGCCCTGAAGGTGAGGAGGAGAATTTTAAATTCTATTCTAGATTTAACAGGAAGCCAGTGTAGCGATGCTAATACTGGAGCAATGTGCTCTCTTCTCTTGGTTCTCGTCAGGACACGTGCTGCGGCATTTTGGACAAGCTGTAGAGTCTTTTATGACTTACTGCTGGAGCCTGATAATAATGAATTACAATAGTCCAGTCTTGATGTAACAAAGGCGTGGACTAGTTTTTCTGCATCTTTTTGCGATAGGACATGTCTAATTTTTGAGATATTACGCAAGTGGAAAAAGGCTGTCCTAGAAATTTGTTTTAGGTGTGAGTTAAAGGACAAATCAGGATCAAAGATCACTCCCAAGTTTCTGACTGTTTCATTGGAAGCAAGGGCAATGTCGTCTAGCGCAGCTATATCATTAGATAATGTATATCTAAGGTGTTTAGGGCCAAGTATTATAACCTCTGTTTTATCTGAGTTTAATAAGAGAAAATTGCGGGTCATCCAGGTTTTTATGTCCTTGAGACATGCTCGAAGTTTAGTTAATTGATTACTTTGTTCAGGTTTTAATGAAGTATAACTGGGTGTCATCCGCATAGCAGTGGAAATTTACCGAATGTGTCCTGATAATGTTTCCTAGTGGAAGCATATATAATGAGAATAAAATTGGGCTGAGCACAGAGCCCTGTGGAACACCATGGTTAACTTTGGTGCGCACAGATGACTCATCATTAATTTGCACGAATTGGGAGCGATCAGAAAAATAAGATTTAAACCAATTAAGGGCGGTTCCATTAATGTTAATTAACTGTTTAAGTCTTCGTAATAAAATTTGATGGTCAATTGTGTCGAATGCTGCAGAGATCTAAAAGAACGAGGACAGATACAAGTCCCTGAACTGAAGCTATTAGAAGGTCATTTGTGACTTTTGCTAAGGCTGTCTCTCTGGCTCTGAACCCAGACTGAAAGTCTTCATATATATTATTTTCCTGAAGAAACTCACACAGCTGATTGGCTATAACTTTTTCTAAGATCTTAGACATGAAGGGGAGATTGGATATTGGCCTGTAATTGGCCATAACCTCTGGGTCTAGGGTGGGTTTTTTGAGTAGGGGTTTGATTACAGCTATTTTAAAAGACTGTGGTACATAACCTGATGATAATGACAGATTGATTGTATTAAGTAACGAACTATCAATTAGGGGCAGAATTTCTTTAAGTAATTTTGTAGGAATGGGATCTAAGATACAGGTTGTTGGTTTAGAGCCTGAGATTATTTTGGTAAACTGATCACGGGTGATCAGAGAGAAGCTGTCTAAGTAATGGGAAGGATTCTCAGCCGTTTCTGAGATCTCTGTTGTTGGGAGGGTATTAGTGCCAATTGAGGGCAGGAGATGGTTGATTTTAATTCTAATAGTTAGAATTTTATCATTGAAAAAGGTCAAAGATATTGAAATTTAGGGATCGAGGAATACTGGGTTGGGTGGAGGTGTGACTCTCTGTCAGACTGGCTACAGTGCTGAAGAGAAACCTGGGGTTGTTTCTATTCTCTTCTATTAGTTTTGAATAGTAGGCGGCTCATGCTTTGTGGAGAGCCTTTTTATATTCTTTAACACTATTCTTCCAGTCTATTAGATTTTCAACATGGTTGCTGGAGCACCACTTCCTTTCTAGTTTTCTTGATAATTGTTTTAACTCATTTGTCTGGGAATTATACCTAGGAGCTAATTTACTATGTTTGACATTTTTCTTTTTTAGAGGCGATATTGAGTCTAATGTTAATCGTAATGAGTCTGCAGAGCTATCGACGAGGTGGTCGATCTCAGTGGAGCTCGGGTTTTTAAAGAATTTGTTGTTTATATCGACGGATAATATGGGGTTAAATGTAATTGGAATTATTTCCTTAAATTTAGCTACAGCACTATCAGGTAGACATCTAGAAAATGAGTTTTTTATCACTGGCATATATTCAGTTATTGAAAAATCGAAGGTTATTAAATTATGGTCTGATAGAACTGGATTGAGCGGAAGTACTGTTAAATGTTCAATTCCGACACTGTACGATAATACAAGGTCAAGTGTGTGGTTACAACAATGAGTAGGTTGGTGTACACACTGACTGAAACCAATAGAGTCTAGTATTGAAATAAATGCTACGCTAAGGCAATCTTTCTTATTGTCAACATGAATATTAAAGTCACCAACAATAATAATTTTATCGGTCTTTAGGACTGTTAGGATTCCATATAAGCCCCTGGAGCACAGTAAACTACAGCAATTATGATTGGCTGTTGGTGTTTCCTAGATTGGCGTGGAAGACTAAGAACAAGACATTCAAATGATTTGTAGCTGAGTTTAGGTTTAGTATTAATTGATAGACTGGAGTTAAAAATAGCAGCAACTCCACCTCCTCGCCCAAATTATCTGGGAACGTGTGCATTTATATGACTGGGGGGAGTAGATTCATTTAGACTGACATATTCATCAGGATGCAGCCACGTCTCAGTAAGGGACAATAAATCTATGTTGTAATCGGAGACTATTTCATTAACTAAAAGAGCCTTTTTTGACAGTGATCTAATGTTTAAAAGACCACATTTAAAAGTCTGGGTTTCCTGTGTTGTTTCAGAGGTTGTTTTAATTTGTCTTAGATTTTTGTGTGGAGTTCTCGCTCTGTTTTTGTTTAATTTCAATAATTTAATCGGACGGTGAACAGAAACAATCTCTATGGGGTTGTGTGACTGATCCAGAGGGAGCGCAGAGAAGTGTTTAGCACTGCAGCTCTGCTTCCTGGTCCCAACTATGGGTTGTCATGTTATAGACTGAGTAATATTCCTAGATAGAGCTGCTCCATCCCAAGTGGGATGAACGCCGTCTCTCCTAACACGTTTTCTCAAAAAAGTTAGCCAATTATCTACAAAGCCCACACCGTTTACAGGACACCACCTCAACAGCCAGCGGTTAAAAGACAACATGCGGCTAAACATGTCATCACCTGTTGTGTTAGGGAACGGGCCAGAGAAAACTACTGTGTCCGACATCGTTTTTGCGAAAGCACACATCGACTCAACATTCACTTAAGTGACCTCCGACATGCGAAGCCGGGAGTCATTGCTGCCGACGTGAATTACGATTTTATTGTATTTACGTTTAGTTTTAGCCAGCAGCTTTAGTTTAGATGCGATGTCGCCGGCTCTGGCCCCTGGGATACAGTTGACTATGGTCCCTGGTGTCGCTAACCTGACGTTTCTCAGAACCGAGTCGCCAATAATCAGAGTTTGTTTATCAGCGGGTGCCTCACTGAGTGGAGAGAATCTATTTGAAACGTGAGCTGGTGGCTCTTTAATCGTGGGCTTTTTACGACTAGCACTATGCCCCCTCCGGAACGTCACACAGCTGCCCTGGGCTCCCTGCTGCACGGGACTAGTCAGGGGGCTGCTAGTTAGGGCTAAGCTACGTGCTAAGCTAGGGGGCTCCGCAGCTAGCGGGAGCCGGCTAACTATTAGATTAGACCCGTTGACTTATTTTCTTTGAACTTATAAATGGAAAAACGGTAACGCTAGTTGGTGGTTGTGGTTAACTGTGATATTTCATGGATTCATGGATCTTGATGAAAAAGTCGGGCCTGTTTTTCCCTGAGCCTTATTGGACATTTTTCGATTGCTTGTTTTTTCAGAACAGCAGTCCAAAGTATATGGATGGGTGTTTTTTTACATAAGTGCCTGTATGGTTGGTGTGATCATTTCTCCCTATTCAGTTAGGCGCTACTCATTTATGATGTTTTTACTGATACTGCTCTGTTGTTGATATGAAATTTACCTTCTCAGAATTATCAGATTTGAGGATTTGTGAAATAGACATCTTCTGTTTGACATTTAAATGAATTAGATGGCAGTTTAATGAAACCATTACTGTCATAAATCATTATAATTGAGTTTTAACAATAATGTTAACAATCATACCTTGCTCAGAGTCCTGTACTCAGTTTTAACATTGGATGAAAATGTTGAGTGTGTTTGTGTGTGACATTAGAATTACTACGAAAAGATGGAGAAACGGCAGGAAAGAGAGAGAGACAGCAGCAAGAAAGAATACACCACCAAACTCATCACACCACAGGTTGCGAAGGTTGAACACACCTACAGACCAGGTAAATGACAACAGAGCACACCAGAATATCTTCTCTCCATATAACATCACCCACATGGACACTTGAAACCTGTATTGAATCTTGCCTGGTATTGTGTCAAAAGTTCAGTTTGCAGGATCTCTGGGTAAACTGACGGTCTCTAGTGTCAACAACCCCCGCAAGATGATTGATGCTGTGGTGACCACTCGCACAGACGACGAGGTCGGTTTGCATATGAACTGGTTTTCTTTTATTTTGAAGTAATTAAGTCAGTGTTCTACAGTGTATCCTGTGGAGGATTGGGGCAGGGACATTTGCTGTACATGTAAACAAATATATATGCACATTGATTCAGTTAAGGATAACTGCAGCAACTAAGGATATGTAATTTTAAAACCCCAATTTTGCTTGGATATTATGGGTTGGAATATGTAGACTTTAAATCGATATCCATTCAGAGGGCTACGATTCAATGATAAAACGATTGATGCATCTTATTTTGATAATATGTATTTCTATATTTGATTTTTATTAGATTTTTGTATCACTGACTTCTTGAGGTGTACATCTTCACTTGCCTCATGATTTGTGCTTTAAAAAAGTATTTTAAACTGTTACTGTCATTACCAGTGGTCTGTAATTTACTAAATAAATTTTGATAAGACCTTCCCCCTTGGCAGCATTGAGGTAGTACTGTGGCCCTAATTAAAAACTTAAAAGTGCTGCTGCTCATTCCTGTCTTCCTGTCTGTCTGCCTTTAGGAGAAAAGAGAGAAGCAGGTTTGGAATAAGAGGCGACAGATCCTGTACACTGTGGAGAAGGTAGGAGAATGGCTGTGCATGTAGAGACGGATACAACCCTTGATCCTAAATACACCTCTGTGACCCATTTCTGTCCCTCCATCCAACTCTGTCCTCCAGATGTATAGTTTGCTGCTGGAGGTTCAAGACTTTGAGAAACGTTTTGTCCAGGCCCCAGAGGAGGACAGGGAGGCTCTGCTGGAGCAGCATAAAACCAACACAGTGCAGCTGTGCAACTCTCTGCGAGAGAAGGAGTGGGATGATAGGTAGGATGGAGAGACAGATTAAACATAAGTATAAGAACACCTGACTACAAGAGCTGCACATAGAAGTTCTTATATGTGAATTTACACACTAACTCTTTTTCTATTCCTCTTGATAAGAGTAAGTGATGAGCGATGTGTGATGATCATGTCAGTGAGGAAGGGCAAGCGGCTCATATCCAGGCTCCTCCCCTTCCTGCCCTCACCCCAGGCCACCGCCATTGTCATGGCGATTGCACGCAACCTTCCTGCCCTGGCCAAGAAGGACAAGCAGGACCAGGTAATGATTTCAAGATGTTCATCTTGATTTTACCCAAAAACAACAACATTCCTTAAATATGATTGGTTATGGTGGAAAAGTGTCTCTGCTATAACCTAAATGTCCATGATTCATCTCACAACAGTGTATACATTTTAATGACTCTGTGCCTGTGACAGCAAGCCCGTACCAATTGACCCTGACGGAATTTCTTTATATTTGGTACTTGCAATAAAAGTTGAAATGATTAGATCTTGGTGGTCAAAGGTCCGTCATTTCCTGTTTTTATGAATAAATGAATTTCATTGCCGTTGGCACAAACACTCATTTGGACCCTTGGATGAACTGTTTAAAATATGAAGGTGAAGAGTCAACAATTCTAATGTACAACGATGCATAAATGCATTTCAATTGCTCACATCCTCAATTTTCTATATTTCTACAAGGGGCTTGCTTTTTATCAATTAATACAATCAGTAATATGATGTCCCTTTTTATTGAGAAAGTTCTTTAAAAATATTATTGACTGTTACTGCTATTAAGTGTGCTGTAATTTACAAAATGAATAAATAAAAAAAATCAGGCTACAACAGACAATCAATCAGTTAAGACTTGTGTGCTGCGCCACCTGGCGCCACTGCACTGGGGTGCATTACTCCTCTAATAATAACAAAAATAATAATAATAATAAGTGCTATTTGTATAGCACTTATCTAAACAAGGTACTAAGTGTTTCACACAAAAAATCCATGGCAAAATGAGGACTGAATTATAATAAAATAGGAGTTCAGTTCAATTTGAAGAGCCAGATCATAAAATAAGACCTTAAATTTATAGAGAGACCAAACTGGTCCCACAATGAGCCGCACTTCGGCGACTGTGGAGAAAAAAAAAAAGAAAAAGAAAACTCTAACAGAGCCAGACTCAATGTGGGTGTTAATCTGCCTCGACCGGCTGGGGTGCTCTAATCACTAACACGTAGAACTGTTCTTTATTTAAAAATACTGCTGAATTCATATTTATGCTTCTGGAAAAACTGGGTGCTGCGTCTACTGCAACAATGAGGTTAAAACATTGCGTTCCATCTAGGGCTATGCGTTCGATTAAATTGTCTTCGTCGATCGTCGGGAGAGTTAATGACGAATTTTCGATTAATCATTAATATTTTCAAGTAAAAAAATTCACTATTTAGAAGCTACATTAAAATGCAGTGAAAAAAAAAGCGTGTTTCCTCATTGAGATCTTTATTACAAGATGAACAAAATATGCGCTGCCGTAATCTTAAGCAGCGGAGCCGAAAGCTAGAAGCCGGTGCTACAAAACACAACTGACCCTCGTTTTTTTCCCCTCCAAAATAAAATAATAATAATATAAAAAAACATAATGTTAAACAACAACTACAAATATATAATACTTAGGTCTGACAGGTTTTGCCAAATGTAACTCAAAACTATCAAACAAGGTACCGAGTTGAGAAAGCTTTATAAAAATAACCAGTAACTCACATACAACTTCAGCACCAGCCTACGGATTTGTGTTGAGAAAGATGTGCATGATACCATGCTCTGGGGTCAGACGCGAACGCAGCCTGGTGACCGTCAGTCCAGCCGCCGAAAAACCCGCTCTGAGGGGACTGACGTCGCCGTGATACACAGGTAGCTCAGTGCTAACTTGGCTAGCCTGGCCGCGGCTCCGGTGTTTGCGCTCCCCTCGTCCGTGTCAGACAACGCAGGCTCCTCGTCTCCCCCAGTCTCTGGGATAGCTTCGCAGTATTGGCAGTGAACCAAGTCATTTTTTAACTCAAAATGGTCCCACGCAACACTTCGCCGTGACCTCTTCATGTTTACTTTGGAAATGGAACTACACGGTAACTCGCAGCCAGTCGCAGGCGTTTTTTTCAAACACTGCCCCCCGTGGTCAAATGTGTAATTAGCGAATTTCTCGATGAAAAAATTATTTCATCACGAAATTCTTAATGATCAATTAATCGATCGGCAATTAATTATGCCCATCCCTAGTTCCATCATATCCTGCGGGAAGAACCTATTTTCTGTCCCCAGCCTTTATGTTTGTGTGTGTCTGCTGGTCCCTGTTGCTATTCACACAAACTGATAATCGTGTGTATTAAGTTATTTATCAAGGATGTTGGATCATGAATCTGTATCGTTCCGGTCACTTTAACACTGATGTCCTGGCTGTGCGTGTCATTTTACCTCTCGTATTGCTTGTGCATGGTGTGTTTAAATGCGTGTCTCATAACCTCTAGAGCGAATCAAACAAACGCAAAATAAACGTCAAGTATTGTACGTATCCTAGTAACTTCTGATTAGTGTTGGTTTTTATTGTTAGTGTAAAGTGAGCTCAGGTCAGCGGGGGAGTGAGGAGGAAGCAGACTCCGATACAGTAAATGATGACTGGACCTTTAATGTGCGTCTGTCTTGATCCTGAAGCACTGTGATTATAATTATTCAGCAATGGGACGCTAAAACAATGTACGTACCAGAAATCATGAATCGATTTTGTTCTTTCGCTGCATTGATGCACAGTTGTCCATGTCCGCATCGCGATGCATCTGAGAATCCAGAAATGCTCAGAACACATTGTTAACTTCTTCTACTCTCGGTGTGTGTCCGTTCCAGGTGCTTTGCTGGTTAGTGGAGCCCCTTTCGGCTGTGATCCAATCACTCTCCAGCTCCACCATCACAGACCTGCTCCAGGAGCTTCAAGGCAGCGAGGGCCAACTGGCCACAGTACTGCACAACAAGGTACACACAGCAACTCAATAACTTAATAGCCAAGAAGAAAGAACAATGACCCTCTGGTCAGACTGATAAATAAACCTCTTTCCATATGTTGTCCAGTGATTAAGCTTAACTAGTGGTTTAAATGTTGCAATGCAACCCCTGCAGCCAACCTCAACAGGGCAAACCCTTGTCCTCGAGTCATGTTATTTTGCCTCAGACGCCATGTCTGTATACCACAGCCTTTTTCCCTCTTTTGCTTTATCAACATTATGCAGGGTACTGAGAAAATCTACGAAGTAGACAACATGCAGGGTGTTGGACAAGAGTACCAAGTCTGTTCTCAGGGTGGTAGTTACCAACACTGCCTGCATGGTAAAATATGCCATGAAAGTGATGACAGAACTTTTCATCTGTATAATTTGTCAATTTATTAATCATAAGGAAGACAACAGTGATAATGTTTTGACTGCCTCACAAGTCACAATACAGCTGTCCCTCAGAAGACAGAGTAAAGCCTGAAACATGCTTCTGCGTTTTCACGGGCCCGTAAGCGCAAGAGCCCTTCCGGGTCCCTTACGTGCTTATGTATCCCTCCTTACGTGCTGACGGGCGTCGCCCCACTTTTCTAAAATTTACGGCAAAGCTCCGCAAGCTCACTCAGCCCGCAAGGCTGTGATTGGTCTGCTCTACATCCCTTCTGGAGCTGCATTTCCGGTTTCATGCCCCATAATACAGGCAGAAACAACGGAAGATTTTAAAAAGAAGAATGGACAACCGGGAAGAACTCCTGTCGGAAGAGGTCCGAAAATATGAGCACCTTTACAACCCGTCGATGTCCGAGTACACACGGTTCACCGTGTGTTTGTAATGGAGAACACGACTGGTAGAAGGTAAATAAACAGTCAACAACGATTGCCACACCCACAAAGAAGGCGTCTCTCAGGTCGTCTTCGACAAAAAGCATTACTCCGCCTAGTGTTCTGGCGTGGAATTACTTTGTAACGCGCAACGGTTGGGGAAGCATGAATGACAACGAGTCTTGCGCCACAGCGGCGTGAAAAGACGCAGACGCAGTCGCAGAAGCATGTTTCAGGCTTAAGAAGGAAAAAAAAGATTTGTAACCTTTTAATTGTTTATTTCAGGAAAAAATAACTATTTGTGCTGCTAGAAATCCAGCTGAAAACGACATGCCCTGAGGGCTTCACATTAAAAAGAGAGATAATTTCAGTAACATTTTAACGGCATTAAAAATTGGATACCGCCCAACCTCGTGCTGCAAACCAATGAGACCTGATTACAGTCCACTCTAAAGACTACAGAATGACTCAACACCTGTTTTGCTTGAGAAATAAAGACAAACTTGAGGCATTTTGTTGTCTTGTTGAGTTGATTTTGAGGTAGCTAGTAACTAATGTTTTGTGTGGTCAGAGCCATGGAGAGAGTGTGTTGCAATCAGAGTTAAGTGTAATGTTAACTAGCCACAGTTAAGAATTACTATATTTGTGAGCTGGGGTTGTACTGGGAGGGAGAGGAAATATTAATTATTAAGAGACGAACAGCCAGTCAACACTTCCTGCGTGAGACTCTAAGGTATTAAGCTTTGCATCTTCTGGTCCTGTAATAAAATAAGATCATTGTTAAAACAGATAAATGGAGTCAGTCAAAAGAAACACAAGATTTTTAACACTTTTGTTGTGACATATTCTTCAGATAAACATTGAAACTGTGGTGAATCATAATTTTCACTATCTGTGAACTGTACATGTAGAAATAGGTGAGATCTTGAATTTCTGGAAGAGCAGCTGAACCACACTGCTCATGCAGGCAGTGTGGACACACGCCACACACAAACACAAACAGACATCCATTACACACACCTCTCTGCTTGTTTCTGTCTAGTTTGGTGTGACACTTCTGTATCTGATCCTGAGTGAAGGAGAGAAGATGCAAAGTTCAGACCCCAACTGTCAACTTATGGATGACAATCGATGGTAAGTTATTAATGCTGTGACATCATTGTTAAAGGGGACATATTATGAAAATTCCACTTTTGTAGTGCTTCTACGCGTTAATTTGGGTATCTTGCATGTCTACCATGTCGAATGGGATTACGACCGAAATAAACGTCATAGTCACATCATGCCCATGTAGGGAGTCTCGCTACATGGCCTTGGCTCGCGTTAGCTCGCTGCTGCTACCCGTCAGACATTTAAGTGGTCGCATAAACAAGGGACCCCGGAACACCTCTAGACGTTGACTCAACAGTGGGGAAGGATGCTGCTGCTGCGCCAGCTCAAGCTCCCACTGCGGGGCTGCGCTGGGGAGCTGGGGCTCACGCAGCCAGGCTCACCGGGGGTGAGTGGGGCGGGGCACTCAAAACAGGTCAATCTGAGGAGGGCTGTTTTAGACAGGGTAAAAAGGGTGCTGTTTTAAATGATCCTTGTGGTATTTTGACTAAAATATGTTACAGACATTTCATTAATACCTCAAGGAACCATATCAACTGTGGTAAAATGGGCAGAATATGTCCCCTTTAATTGAAATTGTCCCTATTCTCTCTCTTACACAACCTCTCTCTCTGTCCAGGACTGAGTTGGTATTTGCTGTGACAAGGGAACTGCTCAGTGTTCCCTCCTCGTCCCTCTCTCCTCCCCTCATTACCCCTGCCAACCTGCTCTCCCTCTTCTCGCGCTATGTCGATCGGCAGAGGCTGGAGCTGTTACAGAACAAGTTACAGTGAGTTACATCAACACACAAGCATACAAGGTGACATACAAAGGTTAAGAAACTGGTTGTACTGAATAATTCATTGCTTTAGCTTTGAAAGAACTCTGAATCGTAGATGGTATTAATGTTACTTGGGTGATGTCATGAATAGTTAACTAATAGTGTGTTCTTTGCCTTTCCCAGGATCTCTTCATTGTCCAGGTAGAAGTTACTACAGACATCAACACAAGACCTTCCCCTCCCGATGCAGACCTTTCTGTTTGTGTGTAAGAGGGAATGGCGTGAGTGAGTTATGAGGTGAATCCATTGTGGGTCATTTTAATCTCTCTGTGTGTGTGTGTGTGTGTGTGTGTGTGTGTGTGTGTGTGTGTGTGTGTGTGTGTGTGTGTGTGTGTGTGTGTGTGTGTGTGTGTGTGTGTGTGTGTGTGTGTGTGTGTGTGTGTGTGTGTGTGTGTGTGTGTGTGTGTGTGTGTGTGTGTGTGTGTGTGTGTGTAAAGACGATTAAAAATAAAATCTGCATTTTAAAATATCTTGTTTGAATTATGCCTGTGTTGAACCTTCAAATTAAAAATATTTCTATTATATAAGAATGTGGACTCCGGTCTTTCCTATACATCATCATTTTTAAAGTCTTGGTCTGGTGTAATACGGCTGGGCGATATGACTTAAAATCAATATCCTGATTCTTTCGAACTTTAACCTTGATTACGATTAATGAATGACTTTTTGTCATTCGGCGCATTACTCAGTGTCGTTTAACAAGTGACTCTCCTCACTCACACGTAGAACTGATCTTTGTTACGACCTGCTGAATTATTAATTTTGTTCCTGGATAAACTAAGCAGGGCCTCGCTTCGTTTACAACAATGAAGTTAAAATACTGTGTTGCATCACAATCTGCGGGAAGAATCATCTTCATGAAGCCACCACAGAATGTGATATTTCAACTTTTCTTTTTTAATAAATTTGCAAAAATGTCTGCATTTCAGTTTTTTTCTGTCAAGATGGGTTGCTGAGTGTACATTAATGAGAAATAAAACTTATGATTTTAGCAAATGGCTGCAATGAAACAGAGTGAATAATTTTAAGGTGTCTGAATACTTTCCGTACCCACTGTATACGAACCGTGCAATTAAAATGTTGGCCTTCTTTGTGTTTGAATACTTGTCTCCTAAACTTAAGTACAGTTATTTTATACTTTGTATATTACAAATATCAAATTAATAGTGTAATTAGTGAATATCCGCCAATCCTCTTGTCTGTGAACACCAAATCCTCAAAGTGTAAACTGCACATACTTAACGTGATGGATCAGGTCCTGTTGTTTTCATGTTATCATCAACCATTGCTACATGCTGACGTTTCAGCTCTGTCAGACTGGTTGTTATTAGAATAATAAGTAACAATTAAAAATGTAACAGTGTTTTAAATGAAAGCAACACTAGTTAATATAATAACGAAGATAATTAATTGTCATTTAACTGCTCCTGCAGCTCTGGAGTCAGAGATACCTGCACAATATGAGAGAGATACAGACTATGGGAGGCGAAAAACAAAGTTGGTGACCAGTTTGACCTTTATGAAAATGAAAACATTCAAAGTACAACACAAAGATAAATAATGGAACTTCCGGTTTGGTGAGCATGTGAGAGCGGTGTAGTGTCGGTCTCCCGTAACCCAACTTTTCAAAAACCCGTACTTTTCTTATACCCTCAACGACCCAAGTAAGAACTGACGCCCCATAAACTCCGTATAATACCGTGGAACCAGGAACAATGTCAAAATCAACGAAGCAGACAAAGAAAAACGAAATGAAGCTCCGAGGACCTGTGATAACACATGCTTAACTAGCATCGAAGACCTGCTGGAAAGACACAGAGCCAGCATAGCTACGGATCTTAAAAACTCCTTCGCTGCCCTGGAGTCAAGACTGGAGAAAATGCAGACCACTGTGTTAAATCATGGACAACGTATCATCTCACTGGAAACCAGCGCCGAGTCAGATGACCAGCGTATTTGCACTCTGGAGGCGAAGCTTGTAGCTTTAGCCGATAGCAACAACAAGCTACTAGCGAAGACGCGGGTCCTCGAAGGCCGGAGCCGCAGGAATAACATCCGGATCATCGACCTTCCAGAATCAATCTAGGGCCCGGCACCCACTATGTTTTTCTCGAAGCTGTTAGTTGAACTACTCGGGGAGGAGATCTTAGAGTCCCCTCCAGAGCTTGACCGGGTGCACAGGGCGTTAACTGCCAAGCCACAACCAGGGTCGCGGCCAGTGATCATCCGCCTGCACCGCTACCGGATCAAGGATCTGATCATATGAGAGGCTCGCAAAAGAAGAGGAAAACTACAGTATGAATGAGCTCCTGTCCAGATCTTCGAAGACTACGCACCAGAGGTGGTTGAAGAACGCGCAAAATACTGGGCGGTGATGACAGAACTGTACAACCTCGCTCTCAGGTCTGCACTACTCTTCCCGGCTCGCCTACAGATTTCACTCAGCGACGGGGCGAAGAAAAGGTTCTCCTCCCCGGAGGAGGCCGCGGTGTTCGCCTCAAGATACAAACAGAGCCCGGGGCCCAACTAGCTTAGCCAGACAGGCTAGCCAGCTCCGGTAAGGCGTAAGATAACCGTTAAGTATAATTCTGACCAACTATGCATAGCAGACCAAAGGTATATGACTGTTGTTAAATGCTGTGTAATGACAATATGCGACTGAAGACTATTTGCTCAGGGCTACTGATCATTGTGCTAGCCGGTGGCTAACGCGCCGGCTGGGCCTCTGCCTGGGGAACCAGGGGACTGGGCTCTCATCCAAAGTCACTCTCCTGCAGCAAACTGAGTCAACTTTGCACTCGGACAATTTAATTTTTTGTATTTATTCTCATTTTATTTCATGGTTAACAGTTCTCATAATGACTTGTCAGAGATAACTAAATGCTCAGAAGTATACTGCATTATTTTCTCTTTATTTACTTAAAGCTGCAATTTCTACAGAGCCAGTAGTCTTTATTTAGATGAAGAAAAACACAATAATTGTAAGATTTGACTAATGTTGAGCTTAACTAAGCACAGGAATTGGCCTGTTCTGCTTGGTTTCGAAGGCTTACTTAATATAGTAAGGGTAAATAATTATATTCAACACTCTACATGGGTCATAGTTCACTATGTAATAGTCCACATTCCACAGAATATTTTATTTTTATATGCTATCCACCTCATGTTGGAGGGGTACTTTGAAGTATTTTGTTAAAGGTTCAAAGGGTTATGTAATACATTATAATACTTGTTCAGTTATGGGTTCTGAGATGATTCTTCGAGGTGAGATGCTTCAGAAAGGGAAGTACGAGCAAGTTAGTTTAGGAGTGGATGACACTCCTAGGGGCAGGGGGGGACATGGGAGGGAGCAAGGGCAGGAGACTAGGTCTCCTCACAGATCGGGTGGGGGGGTTGGGGGAAGTGTGGGTAAAGAGACCTTTTTTGTGTGTCCAGTATTGACAAGCTTCACTGACTGTGGTTTATTAAGTTTTTGACATTATTTGTGATTATTTCACTCATCTCTTGCTGTCTGCGTCTTAGAATTGACCTGGTACCCCTCTCTACCTTTTGCTGTAGGACTGGCTCACTAGATGGAGGGACCACCGGTGGGCAAGTGGTAAGGTTCACCTCTTTAAACACGGGGGGCTTGAATGCCGCATTAAAACGGACTAAGATAATGACATGTATAAAAAATCTGAATGCTGATGTGATTCTACTTCAAGAGACGCACCTGCTAAAAACTGACCATAGAAAGTTGAACCGACCATGGATAGGACAAATCTTTCACTCTCAATTTAACTGCAAGACAAGAGGGACAGTCATACTAATTAGGAAAAAAATTCAATTTACCTCCAGTAATATTATCACAGATCCAGAAGGACGTTATACAATTATCTCTGGTATGTTATACCAAAAGCCTGTAATCTTGGCATCAATCTACGCCCCTAATTGGGATGACCAAAGCTGCTTCAATTCAGTGTTTTCTCTAATTCCTAATCTGGACTCTCATACTTTGATATTTGGAGGGGATTGGAATTGTGTTATCGACCCATTTCTTGACAGATCGAGCCACAGAACTATTCCGCCCTTAAAGATGTCACAAACCCTGTTCGCCATCATGGACCAGTTTGGCTACGTCGATCCCTGGAGATTTACAAACCCATCTTCTCGTCAATATTCCTTTTTCTCGCACGCCCATCGTTCTTTCTCCCGTAAAGATTACTTCCTAGTGGATAAAAGTCGTATTTCTTCTCTTATTCACGTACAATACTTACCCATAACGGTTTCAGATCACTCAGCCTTAGTACTAGATCTCTGTTTCGACCCTAAAACCCAAACATTTTAGATCCTGGTGTCTCGACCCCCATTTACTTAGAGAAGAAAAATTTTGTAACCACATTTCTGACTCAATCTCAGTCTTCTGCGACACTAACAAAAATGAGGAAACCTCCCCATCATTGCTATGGGACACCTTGAAGGCTTTTCTTAGAGGCAATATAATTTCATATGTTTCCTATGCAAATAATCAACGCAGAATGTGTAGGGAAGAACTGGAAAGATTAATCGCAGATCTGGATAGATCGTTAGCAGTAACAAATACTCCGGATTTATATAAAGAAAGACTTGGATTTAAGACAGAACTTGACTTGCTCCTTACAAAAGAAGCTGAACGACTACTTCTCCGTTCCTATGGATCACTATATGAACACGGCGACAAGGCTGGGCGTCTCCTTGCTCACCAGCTAAAGGCCAAACAAGCATCCAACCAAATCATCCAGATAAGAGATGAATCAGGCATGGTAGTGACCGACTCTATTAAAATGAATACCTCATTCAGCTTATTCTATCAACAACTGTATAAATCTGAATCCCCCGATGATGAAACCCGTATGGACGCTTTCTTTCAAAATCTAGATGTACCAAAAGTTTCGCCTAATGATAATCAGGGGCTAGACGCTCCTTTAACACTCTCTGAGATTAAAGAAGAAATAAGCTCAATGAATAGTGGCAAATCACCGGGCCCTGACGGATATACCGTTGAGTTTTATAAACTGTTTTCTAACCAGCTAGCCCCTCTACTTTTGGAGATGTTTAACTACTCATACAGCCAGGGCTCTCTGCCACCCACCCTAACGCAAGCTTCCATTTCACTCATTTATAAAAAAGACAAGGACCCTCTAAACTGTGCATCATATAGGCCAATTTCACTACTACCTGTAGATGTGAAAATACTTGCGAAAATTTTAGCACGCCGTTTGGGGCCAATTATGCCTTTAATCATCTCGGAGGACCAGACGGGGTTCATCAGTGGGAGGCACTCCTTTTCTAAATTCAGGAGACTTCTCGGCATCATTCATACTCCATCCTCCCCTACAGATCCGGAGATGGTTATTTCACTTGATGCCGAGAAGGCCTTCGATAGAGTAGAGTGGCCTTACCTTATCTCTTCCTTGTAGCGATTCGGGTTTAGCTCACGTTTTGTGTCCTGGATCAAATTACTGTACTCATCTCCTCAGGCATTAGTATGCACGAACACACAGCGCTCCAATCCTTTCACGCTCTTTCGTGCACTCGTCAAGGGTGCCCCCTCTCTCCACTGCTGTTCGCACTTGCTATTGAGCCGCTGTCCATAGCATTGAAATCAGAAGGGGGATTTAAAGGAATAAGGAGACATGGAGAAGAACATCGGGTCTCATTGTATGCTGATGACCTACTCCTGTATGTAAGCGATCCCCTGTCAAGCCTTCCATCTATTCTCTCAATCCTGGACTCTTTTAGCATATTCTCCGGATATAAACTCAACATCTCCAAGAGTGAGTGGTTCCCAATAAACCAACTAGCTACAGAAATTCCAACTCATCTCATACCATTTAAGACTGCCGTGGTTGGCATAAAATATCTAGGAATAATGATCACATGATCTATGCGCACGCTGAAAGAACAAAACTTTTCGCTAAATACTGATGCAGTCAAACAGGATCTTCAGAAATGGAGCCGTTTGCTGCTGTCTCTAGCAGGCAGAGTGCAAACGGTAAAAATGAATATCTTACCAAGGTACCTTTATCTTTTTCAATGCTTACCAATCTACCTCCCCTGTTCATTTTTTAACTGTATCAATAGCATCATATCCACGTTCATTTGGGCAGGTAAACGAGCCAGAGCCAATAAATCCTTGCTCCAGAGGAGCAGATCAGAGGGTGGCCTAGGACGGCCCAATCTCCTTGGGTACTATTGGGCGGCTAACGCACAAAAGATTTTACTTTGGTTCACCTCTCCTCAACAGGGCTTGTGCCAATTGGAAGAGAGGTCATGTTCCACATCCCTTAAAGCACTAGTATGTAGCACCCTCCCCCTCTCTCTCACAAATTTCACATCCAACTCCATTGTAATTAATACATTAAAAATCTGGACTCAAATCAGGAAACGGTTTGGATGGCTCTCCCTCCCTCAGACTACACCTCTTCACAATAACCACTTATTTATACCAGCCAAGATTGACTCACGCTTTGCAACTCTAGAAAATAAAGGCCTGAGATGCCTGGGAGACTTGTACATGAACAGACTTTTTGCCAGTTTTAATCAACTATGTTCAACCTTCGGACTAGGTAATACAGACTTCTTTCGCTTCTTCCAACTTCGCGATTTTGCTCGAACCTACTCTTCTCAGTTTCCACAAGCCCCACCCCTCAGCGGCATGGATCTGGTACTCCCGGCTAAGTCGCTGCCTAAGGGCCATGTCTCATATCTCTATAATCTCTTTTCACCAACAAACGATTAATCTGTGAATAGGAGCAGGACCGGCTGGGAAACTGAACTCCAGATAAGCATTTCCGATGCTCTTTGGAAGAGGGCGTTGAAAGCTGTTAACTCCTCTTCTAGCTGTGCCAGACTTTCTGTTATCCAATTTAAAGTACTTTTTAGGCTGCACTATAGCAAAGACAAACTCTCCAAACTTTACCCAGACAAGACATCTGAAACTTGTGACAGATGCTCTCGGACGCCATGCAATCTGACACATATGTTCTGGACATGCTCCAAGTTGTTAAATTACTGGCAATCAATTTTTAAATCTATCTCTCACATCCTAGGTATACCTGTTAGTCCTTCACCACAGATAGCTATTTTTGGGGTGCCTCCTGATGAACTTGTAACCACATCACTGCAGGAAAATGTCATAGCTTTTGCATCCTTGATTGCACGTAGAAAAATTCTTCTCTTATGGAAATCTTCCCAGCCACCTTCCTTCAAATCCTGGCTAAATGATTTATTATTTCTATTGAAACTGGAGAGAATATCAAATTCAGCCTTAGAGGCCGCCCTGAGAAGTTTTATTCGCACTGGAAATCACTTCTAGATTATGTCGATAAACTCCCTGCCACTGAAACGTCCCCCTGATCCTTTGTTCACACCTTGAAAAGTCCACCGACCCCCACCCCATTTGATATGACTCTTTGTACTCAACCTGACCCAGGAATAGTGGGCTGATCAGTTGAGCACGCAGAGACGCAGGCAGCAAACAACTTATATTACACCCCCCTTCTTTATCTATTTTATTTTATTTTATTTATTTTTATTACCTTATTATTTTATTATTGTTATTGTTTATTATTTATTTATCTATTTCTGTATGTCGTGTTATATAAAACCGATCTGGTATATTATACTGTTGTTAAAATGTTTGAAGATCTCTGGGATGAGTGGGATGGGCATGGGGTTATACAAAATGGAAATGAAACTGTCTTTGATTGTATTGTCTACTACAAATGTGAAATCAATAAAAATGTTTGTAAAAAAAAAAAAAAAAGATAAATAATGAAGCAAAACCAACATACCTCGAATATTAAGACCCATTCTAAACAACACCCACGCACACACTGATAGTAAAGCGCACACATTCCCTCCCACTGACGGAGCAACACACACACAATTTCGTGGACTGACTGAACAGGGGAGGTAAAAATTGAGGATTGAAGCCATCCCCACTAGACGGGAGGATGCAAAGTCAGTGATCAAGTGGCTACAAAAGGACTTGATCCCCCGTTACGGGGTTCCACGGTTCATTCGCTCAGACAATGGCACACACTTTAACAACACACACCTAAGAGAGGTAGAGGCTGCCTTGGGCATACACCACAAGTTTGGCTCAGTGTATCATCCACAGTCACAAGGCCTTGTAGAAAGAGCCAATCAAACGTTGAAAACCAAAATTGCGAAGGTTTGTGCAGACACTAAGATGACATGGGTTGAAGCCCTGCCATTGGTGTTGATGACAATAAGGTCATCCCCAGGCGGTAAGACACACCTGTCGCCACATGAGTTGTTGTTATGCCTGGTCCACCCAGGGATGGAGGTCACGTGCCACCCCTGGATTTACTTAAAATTGAAATGTCAAGTTATATGAAGGTTTTAACTGCTGTTACTGTAGCTCTCTCCAATCAGGTCTCCAGGGCCCTGGCGACTGATCCGGAGGAAGCTGCAGGACCGAAGGTAAAAGTTGGTGACTGGGTAAGAGTCAAGGTTCACAAGAGAAAGTGGCCAGAACCCAGGTGGACTGGACCGTACGAGGTGAAGGAAGTTACTTCACACTCGGCCCAGGTCAAAGGTAAATCAGGCGTTCCTTGGCACCACCTGACACATTGTACCCC
Organism: Pleuronectes platessa; assembly: GCF_947347685.1. Lineage (NCBI taxonomy): Eukaryota > Metazoa > Chordata > Actinopteri > Pleuronectiformes > Pleuronectidae > Pleuronectes > Pleuronectes platessa. The sequence continues at coordinate 30,503,210 of NC_070628.1, forward strand.
AGCACCTTCACCTTCCCGCCCATTGGCTGACATAAGAACTAATTTGAAAAATGGAGAGGGTATAAGTTGTACCTGTGTTACTCCTGGACTGCCATGGAGTCCTGTGCTTCTTCTGGTCGTAAAATTACTCCCAAGATTAAGACGTGCACAGCAGAGGATGAAAAGGGGGAGGGCCAGAAGCCTTACAGCTTACAACTGGCGTTAAGATCACAAAGAGGCGTAGTTGTTTGTTTCTATGTAGTTTGTTTGTTTGTTTGAATATGGCTTCATTCAGAAGTAAAGAATTCCAAACTGAATTGTTAAAATTACACTTTTTGGCACAAATTTGTTGTTTCAGATATTTCCAATACATCTAATCTATTAGAGGAAAGGAGAAAGGTTTTGGCCTCAAAAGTTCTACGTAAAGAGGAATCATTTAATATCTTATTTGATTTTTTACCTGACACAGCAGGGCTAATAGTGAAGACCATTTTAATACTCCACAAGTTACTAATTTGATTCCTAATATAAATTCAAGGATGAGTGATTCACTACATCACATCAAGGGGTCCTTTTAAAGCCCATCTCTAAGTACAGTTAATGTGAAATGTTTTTTTCTTTTCTTTCTCTGTTTGTATTATATTTAAGCCACTTACACCCATACAAAAGTTTCATCTACAACTGTGGCCTTGTGAGAATGAGATAACAATGTTTTTTGTTTTTAGTCTGGAGAAGTTGCTGCTCCGATGCAATGAGCCCAGTGAAAGTTAGATAACAGCTGATCTGTTCTGCAGTGCTCAGGTTTGATGAGAAGGGAAATCTAGCTCTTCTCTTTGGATGTTGAAATGCTGTTTTATTGACTTTTATTAATTTTGTTTTGCTGGCTGTGATTCTTTTAATCACAGCTATGTTTTGACGTTTTTATATTAATTGAATTGTTTGTTTTTACATTTTTGTTTTGCTTGCTGTGATTCTTTTAATCACAGCTATGTTTTGACATAAAGCGCTCCAGTTCCCCAAGCAAGCACACAGAACTTGGGACACACTATAACTGATACAGCCTGAAGTGCTAGCAACCTCTCAGAGCTACACCACACCCCCTCTCACACACTGATAAAGATCCTCTCGGCGGGACCTGTGAACCGACGCCGGAGTTTTTTCCTTATGTTTTCTATTTTTCTATTCATTTTAAGCATTTAACAGAGTCCACAGTGTTAGAGTTTGATTTTGTTTCTTGTTTTACATTTTCTCTCTAAATCCACAGTATCATGCATGTGTTTTAATTAAATAATAAGGGAAAAATGGAACCAAGTCAAACACCTTGGCATCCTTTCAGACACCCTGGGTTATGTGGGTTTAGGGGGACAGTACTGTTTTTCACCTTTATCGCTTTACTGATTGCATTTCCTCTACTATGGTTTAAAAAAGAAAGGAGGTGTTTGCGCTATGATAGGTGCACAATGTTGTACGTTCATCCCCAACAAACACAGCCCCAGACGGAACATTATCTAAAGCACTCCATAGACTGCACTCACTCTCTGTGGAAATGAAGGAACACTCTGGCTTGAACCATGGGATGATTTTATGACTAAATTCTTTGGCAAATGGTCTAAACTGGTTGCGGCCTTCATACTATCTGTCGCAGTGTTCATAGCCCTGTTCGCCATCTGCGGATGTTGTTGTATTCCCTGCATTCGAGCCCTGTGCATCAGTGTCATAGACTCTGCGATACAAAAGAATGACACTGAACGTGCATTACAACTGCCTATGCTAGCTCACTCTGAGGAGACAAGGGACATAAGAGACTGCGTTTCTTATGATTTTTGCTCAGATGATGACAACTGACCAGATATTGACCATGCCTTTGCTCTTGCGTTACAGAATGTCCCCTCAGTCGCTCTGACCCCTGATTAGTCACATAGCCCCAAATGGTAATGTATGGACCCATTCTGGACATGGTTTTGACCCAAATTGGCCCTTTTTGAGTGTATACAGCCCCTCTTTTTGACTCAGACACAGGGTCAGGCCCAGGGCACGACCACAGAAAGGGACAAAACAAGACACCAGCCGTTAGCAACTGACTGGTAACCAGGCACATGAGCAGGTGTCAATCTGAGTGTCAATCTCACTGCAAAATACAATTCGGAAAAAAGTGTGTGATGGAAATTTATCTTGAGATATGAAATACTGATATTCTCACACTGGAGATGCCGGTGAGAAAAAGATATGAAATCCTCCTCTGTGTCTTATCTTCTGGGTCAGTCCGCAGTAGCAAACTCCCTGTTTGCCAAGGCCACAGTAGTGGGAAACCTGGTCGGTTGAATTTTCCCTTACAAGTGATACTGTGGACTTGAAAGGGAGCTTCTTCTCGACACAAGTTTTGATGGCTGTGATTTTTCTGATCACAGCTATGTTTTGACGTTTTTATTTTTGGGTTTTAGTGAGTATAGGTTTCTTTTTGATTTTATTTGTGGTGTTGTGTTTTTTTGCTCATGGCTTTAGTTGGGTTTGTTTTTCTGCCTTGCCCTTTTCTGCCCTTTGCCTTCCACGTGTTGTCCACACCTATCAGGTGTGGACAACACGGGGAACTTATTGATATACACCACATACATTACACATAGATGTATTGACATACACCACATACATTCCTTTGGCCTTTTTATTACACTCTGTAGAACAGTCAACACTTTGTACCACACATCCCATCTCCCTGTTTCAATTCACACACACACAAAGTAGAACACCAACAGCAGATAATGAGCAGACCTTGGCCTAAAATCTCTCCCACACAACACACTAAGGCAGCTGCGTTGAGACAGGAACATTATGACCTCTGGTAACCACGACAACGGAGTGCACGTACGATATCTTCATCACGCGACATTCCAAGAGGATGAGGCACTGTCCCGTCTAGATGCAGCGGCCTCCATCTAGTTTTGACCAATCCAAGAAGAACCCCTGTCACGCCCAATATATCAATATATAACCTATGTGCGCACTCTGTTTAAGCGCCTCTTTTCCTGTGCAGCCTGCTGCGTAGAACTAGAGACCCATGCATGTTCAATTGCTGGACACCGCGTTTTCCCTAACCTGTGACCTCTTAATAAACTTGCTTAATTTCAACTTCAGAACGACGACTCCTCTCCTTTGATTTCCACCCGCAACACTTCCCAACTTTTTAGCTAACCCTAACCCTAATACATGTATACATACAACATATAATAGTAATTCCAACAATGAACATGCATAGCTATAAATAAACATTGAATGAAAATAAATGTTGGCAACTCCAGTAACTACTTGAAAGGGAATTTAGATAGATAGATCACTACACTGGTGGCACAACATTTAACAGCTTTAAGCAGCACTCTATGTCTCCATTCAGAATGCCATGGTTGTGTGCCAAAACGAAGGTCAAACAAAAGCTCCTCAATACAAGTTTATATCTGTGTATATATATAAAAACTCTAACGTAACGTACGTTATTTAACGTACTCCTGATTGCGTTAACCTATTTGACCAGATTCGCCCATTTAGTCAATGCACTCTGTGCTTGGCTGGGACATTAAATCCGCATGGTTTTATTTTGTCAAACTTGGTAGCATCACAATCGGCTTGCGCGCTGCTCACCCGCAGACTGAACACGATCGGCGGGGCCCGGGGGCTCACGTAAGGGGCTCCCGCGCTGGGTCACGGTCCGCGGGGATCTTGCACATACCGTGCAGAGCAAACGAGGATGTCGCGTGCGCAATCGTGCGCTTCCTATATCCGCTACGACCGGATATGTGAAGTGGGACAATTGCAGGGACTGAAAGTGCCTCCAATTGTACTCACGTCCAACCCGTGCTCTGATCACCCCCGGGATCATATTGAATAATTACAACTAACGTACTAACGGCTCCGTGGCGCAATGGATAGCGCATTGGACTTCTAGTCATGCATTGAGTTGGCATTCAAAGGTTGTGGGTTCGAGTCCCACCGGAGTCGCAATAGTTTTGGATTTTCATTCTAACAATAGGTTATGTAAATGCAACGCCAAGCACTCCAATTATTAATCTTGTGTGGCCATCTGATCAGGCGTGCTAACTAATATTCCAGCTCAGACACTAATTTATTTATTTTGTATCCAATGTTTATGTACTTCAATCAGTCAATCAATCAAATTTTATTTGTATAGCCCATATTTACAAATCCTAATTTGTCTCAAAGGGCTTTAACAGGGTGTGACATCCTCTGTCCTTAACCCTCAACAAGGCTAAGGACAAAACTACTAAAGCTCGTAAACTTAAATGTTTATTGTGCATTAAAGGTTCTGTGGGGAAGAATTGAATTACATCTAAGGCGTATAGAACAAACTAGTAGAATGAATAGTTGTTAGATGAGGAGCCTACAATAAAAAATTATGCAGTTACTGGTTAATGCAGAACTCTACAGGCAATAACACAACAAAAATGTGTTTCATGTACTGGTCAAGTTTGAGATTTGGGTCTATTTAGGTTTGATGTTTTCTTTCACTCTTATGGAAAGAAAACATGAAAACCAACACCATGCATGAAAACATGCATGGTGTTGGTTTTACACTCTGTCTGTTTGTATCAGTAGATTTCTCTTAAATGCACCACTCAAGCTTATCTGCATATTTAAACATAACATTTCTTGATGTAATTCCTTAGCTGGGGAAGTTCGGTGGTGATGTGTTTTAGTGTTAAAAAAAAAATTCCTATTCACCCACAGGGCCAATGGGTTAACGCATAATTTGCATATCGATGTGGCGATTGTGATGACATCATTATATACAAATTAGACTATATTCACTTGTAGTGTCTCCCTATTTGTTTTTGTGTTTTGGCTAATTAGCTGTAAACTCGAGGCCCCGATAGCTTAGGCCTTTGTTCATCACCACTCACCTCCACACAAGACTAGAAAAACCACCACAGCTGGGACAGGAGATGGCAGGTGCTGCTTGTCTGATGTGACTGTGATGACTGTGTGCTCACCACTGTGCAGGAGACCTGGAGGGAGGGAAGGGAGGGATATTAAATTTTTTTATTTAGACAATCAATATATTTGTTTTACAGGGAAGCTGTGTGCAAACAGGAATTATTATATTACTAACCCTAACCCTTAATATAGAAACATGTAGATGCAACATAGTAGACTCTGTGGGAAAAGACCCACCGGTGAAGTTGATATAAAAGTCTCATTGTAAGGTAACAAAAATAAAAGGATATTAGTTTCAGATGATTATGAACTAATTACAGTGTAATTATTAATATGATATGAAATTCTACCCACTGGACCTGTAAACTATTTAATTATGTATTGATATGAGCGTATGTTTATTTATGTCCTTATAAAAACAGCGATGAATATGTCATGTTTATGAACACATGTTTCATTGGTATCAGAGTTTTTTTGTTGTCTTTCTGAGGTTCAAAATAAACCAATGTCTATTAACTCCAACCACTAGATGGAGGCTACTTCACAAAAAGTCAGACTATGTGCGTTCTAATAATCTCCAGCTATACAGAGTCATGGTGAGAACGAGCAGTGAAGTGATATTGCAACATCCAACAGCCAAACAGGACATAGGAGAGAGGAGGGGTATCAGTGAGACACATAAGAGTGTGGCAGTTTGATTCAGTTACTGATTGGATCGTTGATTATGGGAACTCCGAGGACATCGGTGGCCCTTCTTCTTCAGCTGGCTGCATGCATGGCCGTAAGAAAATCAAAAATCTCAGTATATCATCGCACATTCTGTGATTTCTAAGCATTTCTAAGAATAGTTTTTGTTAATTATGATTATTTTGAGATATTTGTCTGGAAGAGAGGGGACTGGAATTTATTTTGTGGTGGTCACCTAACTTGAGTGAGTAATCCACAGATTTCAGAGACTAGTTTTTGATAGAGAGTAGTTGTGCTCCTTATTTTTCAACATTAAGACAGCATGAGACAAGCCATACATGGGAGGACCATGTTGTGTGCATTGGATACACTGTAGCTTCTTGGATTCAGGGTGATGGCTCTGTCTCTATAATCACTGCTCTTAATAGTTCAGCGTGTTACCTGGCTGCCTCCTGTCCTAACAATGCATACATGATGAAAACATGTTCAGTAGCTCTAATCTAGTGCAGAGTTGGGTATGCTAACTGATCAAATTGAATATTGACTCTCTAGAACAGTGGAAGAATGGATCACTTGAGGATGTGATATAAACCTTTTAAAAAAAACGTCATCTATACCATGCCTTTTTTTATATTGATAGTAGCTTCTCTTCTATTTGAAAAGCAATCCTTCAAATAAAAATATGAGTATCATTTAATCACCCACTTTTCCTGACTCGCTGAGAGTATATATGATAATATAAAGAAGTATTTACAGTAATGCACATCCACAATATGCCAAGCAAGTAAAACATGCATCATTTATTCTTTCCATAAGGGGTGAAGGATTTAACTTGTTAGAGTCAGGACCAGTCGAGAAAGTACTAAGTTTAAATTCTCACTCGACTTCTCTTTTTGTCTCTATCCAGGCCCCGGTGCCGTGTGAGGACAAGGTGGTCAGTTTGAAAGTGGAGATCCAGGGTCTGGTGAACGTCATCAATGACCAGCACCGCTACATCCAGGAGCTTCACAACAGCCAGGCCCAGCAGCTGGAGAACATTCCCAACTTACACCTGGGTCCCGAGAACCTGTACAGAGGTAGGGTTAGATTTCTATGAGAGATACGTTTGTGTCTGCGCATCATTAGCTACTTTCAGACATGCACTGAATTTCAGATAATCTCTGGACGTTCTCCAGAGGGGCTGCACTTTGCTCAGGAGGTTGATAGGTTCATTCATTAGCCAGAAGATCGGCAGTTCCATCCCCATCTCCCCCGTTCCGTGTAATGAAGTGTCCTTGGGCAAGATAATGATCCCCCAAATTGCCCCTGTAGGCTTGATCTGTGAAAGTGCTGCACATTGATGCACTGTATATATAAGTGAATGGTAAAACTGTACTATAAAGCGCTTTGAGTAATTATCAAGACTAGAAAAGCGCTTTACAAATACAGAAGAAATACAGACGAAAAAACAAAAATATCAGAGTGAGAGCTTCTGGACTTTCTACGACCCTGGTAAAAGGGACAGATACAAAACTGAAAAAATACACATAGAGAATACAAATAGTTGGTGAACGAGGTGTAGCATTTTGCATTATTTAGCACTTATAAAACACTTATTTTCCAGTGGAGTTGGTGGATACCAAAAGGGAGAGAATATGACTTATGCAGGGAAGCCACACGAAAGCTTATCTTGTTCTGTGCCGACTGGATTTTAATAAGCTGCTGTAAGTTAGCTGAAAAACTTTTAAAGGAAATAACTCATGTTTCCAAGAAAAACTGAATGAAAATAAAACCATATTTGCAAATCATAATGGAGCAAACATTTATCAAGCAGCAAATCAGTAGTTTGTGGTGATGACCCTCCAGTTTCGACCTGTGGCGAATATTTCACCTTGTAAAGATTACGTTTGTGTCTATACAAAGACTGTTCTGAGGTGTTTGCAGACGGTAACGTGGCCAGTGGGCTCTATGTGATCCTCCCTGACGGCTCTCCATCTGCTCTGAGTGTTTACTGTGACATGAGCAATGGAGGAGGATGGACCGTCTTTCAGAGGAGGAGAGACGGCAAAGAGATCTTTGACAGGTGTGTTTGTGTGTCAACTTTTCAAATATAGAAATTAATATGTTGCACGTGTCAAGAAATCTGACAATGCAAATGTGTCCACTGTATGCAGAGAATGGGTGGAGTATAAACACGGATTTGGAGACCTCTACTCCCCCGATGGAGAATTCTGGCTGGGAAATGAACCTCTACACTATCTCACCTCCCAAGGTGTGTGTACCTGTATGCGTGTGTGTGTGTGTACACATTAGTGTTTGGACGATATATCAAGCCTAATCTGATGGTTACCAATGAAACTGTGTCTTCTAGGAAACTACGACCTACACATTGACATGGAGGACTTTGAGGGAAATCAACGCTTTGCAGAGTACAAGAACTTCAAAGTGGACAATGAAAAGGTAACAATGAGAAAGGAAATGGCCTTCCTTATGTGCTATGGGTGAGGGTTGTCACTGCAAAATAAGGTTGATAAGATGCAAGCTTTTTTCACTCGCTTAGGTGGAAATTAAATTTTGCATAATGGATTAATTCTGTACTATTAATCGTATCCTGTCCTTTAGTAATCCACTGCACACTTCTCCTGTACAGCCTGTAACAGCTATGTATTTAACCTTGTCACCTCTTCTTTTCCCATAACAGCAGATGTGTTATTTAGACTAGTTACTTTGTATTTTATGTTCTTTGCTATGGAGATAGCAGCAATGATGTCTGGCTCTAGGTCTGCCAGCTGTGTTCCATATCTTTTATTCACCACTCAGCCTTTTCGGTATCTCCTAATTTATTCATACGTCTACATCTCACTGCTCTTTCATTTTCCTCTCAACACTTATCCTATTATCACTATCATGCTCAGTCCCCATCTCTTATTTTCTCGTCATCAATCTCACTCCCCTTGTTTGCATATTTTTATGTAATTTATAATCACTATCAATCCATCAATCATTTTATTTGTATAGCCCATATTCACAAATCAAAAATTTGTCGCATTGAGCTTTAACAGGGTGTAACATCCTCTGCCCTTAACCCTCAATAAGAATTAGGAAAAACTACAAAAAAAAAATCCTTTAATCAATCATTCAATCAATCAATCAAATTTTATTTGTATAGCCCATATTCACAAATTACAATTCATCTCATAGGGCTTTAACAGGGTGTGACATCCTCTGTCCTTAACCCTCAGCAAGAGTAAGGAAAAACTCCTAAAAACCCTTTTAACAGGGTAAAAATACGTAGAAACCTCAGAGAGCCACATGTGAGGGATCCCTCTCCCAAGACGGACAGAAGTGCAATAGATGCCACGTGTAGGAGAACATCATTGTTGGGTTAGGGAACGGGCCAGAGAAAACTACTGTGTCCGACATCGTTTTTGCGAAAGCACACACCAACTCAACATTCACTTTAGTGACCTCCGACATGCGAAGCCGGGAGTCATTGCTGCCGACGTGAATTACGATTTTATTGTATTTACGTTTAGTTTTAGCCAGCAGCTTTAGTTTATATGTCGCCGGCTCTGGCCCCTGGGATACAGTTGACTATGGTCGCTGGTGTCGCTAACCTGACGTTTCTCAGAACCGAGTCGCCAATAATCAGAGTTTGTTTATCAGCGGGTGCCTCGCTGAGTGGAGCGAATCTATTTGAAACGTGAGCTGGTGGCTCTTTAATCGTGGGCTTTTTAAGTCTAGCACTATGCCCCCTCCGGGTCGTCACCCAGCTGCCCTGGGCTCCCGGCTGCACGGGACTAGTCAGGGGGCTGCTCGTTAAGGCTAAGCTACGTGCTAAACAACAACATTACTCCGCGGCTAGCGGGAGCCGGCTAACTACATCTAACGGAGTTTCTAGGCTGCGGAGCCGAGCTTCTAAGTAGCTAAGCCTCGCCTCCATCGCTATCAACACACTACATTTATTACATGTACCACTCCTGTTAAGGGAGGCAGAGGAGTAAGTAAACATGAGACACTCGGAGCAAGAGAGAGCAGTGGAGCAACAGGGAGAGAGAGAAGACATCGCTGCTATAGAGCTACGAGGTTGAGCTCAAACAGAACACAGAATCACTAAGCACGATAGAGTAAGGGTTGGTATGTGCGAGTGTTTAACTACAGACCGGTGATTTTAGCCGTAGTGCTACAAAGAAACAGCTGTGTTTAGCAGCGGAGCTAATTCACAGAGCGACCACCACCAGTGGCAAGAAAACAGGAAATGACGCAGACGCATACCGTAATGACGTCACGAACAGGCAGCCTATTTAACAGGGGAAAAAACACATGTGAGGGATCCCCCACTCAGGACGGACAGGAGTGCAATAGATGCCAGATGCTACATATTACTCTACTCAAAACAATCCTTACAATGCTTTCTATGAAGATTGAATTTCACTCCGGATAAAAGTGTCAGTGTAAATACACTCTGACTCACCGAAGATTATTTCAGAGCGTTTTTCTCCTCTTTCCACTCAAAGGACGAGTACCAGATACATTTGGGAGAGTACACTGGGAATGCAGGGGACGCGCTGGTTGATGTTCACACTCCCCCCTCTGCTGGGCAGAAATGGACAGGACCAAGTGGGGTCAAATTCAGTACCTTTGATCAGACGAACAGCGATCAGGAAAATAGCGACGCCCAGTGTATCAGACACAGCAAGTCAGGCTGGTGGTTTAGCAGGTAATGAACACACTCTTCAGTGTTACTCAGTTCTCAAATAACATGTATTCAACTTGTGTTTCCTTTTTTATCATTACAGGTGTGATTCAGGGAATCTAAACGGCCATTACTACAAAGGGCCCTCCCAAGCCATGGCTGAGGACGAGGTGGTGTGGTATACATGGCACGGTTGGTGGTACTCCATCAAATCTGTAGTCATGATGGTGCGAGCTGCTGAACTCAAGCATCCACTGCCAGTCATCGCTCCTTTACTTGGGCAACTTGACAGCATAGGCAGTGATGTTGACGCTGCTCGTGGCCAATAGGCTGAAAACAAGTGAGGAAGCTGCGTGGTTTATCTTTTCACATTTCTTACAGGTTACAAACTGGGTGAAGACAGTGACATGCCCACTTATGACTGCTGTTTGACTTTGACCATTGTATTAATTTCATAATTTGAAATAAAATAATGTTGATTTTAACTTGTATTATATTTATTCTGTGTACAAAGTACAATATAACATATTCCACTGAGGCATTTTGGTAACAAACAACAAAACAATGTGATAATGTTTTTCTTCTTATAAACTGCATATTTGGCTCTGAGACTGTATGGGTGTCTGAACTGGCCTGCTCAGATTGAACTTTAAGGGGTGAATACATGCCACATAGTAGCTTAGGTTAGAGTTTGTGCAAAGCTTACATGGAGAGACATTCATTCAAAGGTTCAATAAGGTCCCTTCTTCCGGTTTGCCAACAGAAGGACAAGTACCAGGACAAGTTCATCCACTTCCTCTGGAGGTCCACAGCAGGTCAGTGGTTGAGCTATGCTCTTTGGCAGATGGAAAAAAACATCCTCTTTAAATGTGGGGAAAATAACAAAAGTGTCCTTCCAAATCCACCAAGAAGTACCTTTAATTTCTGATTGGCTAAATCGAGACAACTTTGAGACCTTTTCCACAAAACTACATACATAACAAATCTAAAGATTTTTTTTCCCAATCATCTCTCAAACAGAAGGAGTATAAAAGAACAGGATGACCTGTACAACACTTGAAAGACCACAAAATGGTACGGATAGTAGTAACGAGAGTTACTAATTAGAGTCCCTGAGGTTTGCCTGATATCTTTTTTTCAGAAAGATTTGTTGATGAACTAGGCGTTTGGTCGAGACCTATAGAGAGCAAGGCCAGTCCCCTGCTCAGATTTCATTCAAAATTTCCAACTTAATTAGGTGATTAACATCCAACTACTCTGCTGAGTTCTCTTCCATCCTACCAAGGCTTAAAAAGGTAATAGGGGCCAAACAAGAGAAGGGGGAGTCGCTGTTTGCCATGGGGCTATCTAGGCGATAATTGTGTAGTCTTGGGGAAGAAGGCAGAGTTCCTCGGTGAGTTGGAGGAAGAGGTGGGTGAGAAGTGGCGGGGACTTGCCAGTAGGTTGCCATTGTGCAACTTCTACAGCAGCTCCTCTTTCTCCATGGACAGACGCTTGTTGACCTTGGACTCCTTCTGCAACGTCTGCTGGAGTACGGCTTGTTCATTGGACAGCTGCCTGCAGGGGAGACAGAGAGCTGTGATACTGCAGGGAGACACAGTGATAGAAACAGAGCTGAGAGGATCTGCAGAACCAGGATGTAACATACTGTTCAGTTCTGCACAATCGAAGGGTCAACGAGGTCAGCAAAATAAACTCATATCACATATCCAATGGATAGATGACACACAGTGATGACACACAGTATAGAAAATGTATGCAGACCCATGTGATTCTTTTCACTGGTATATTATGGTTTATTTATATATATATCAATATATATATTTACATAGAGCTTTTCTAGTCTTGATGACCAAGTTTCAAGACTCAAGACTCAAGACTTTAGTTATCATGTGCAAAATAATTACATAGAGCATTCTCGTGCAATGAAATGCTTTGGCCACAGGCTCCCTCTAGCCATGCTCAAAGTATTTAAAAAACCACAGAATCAAAAGAATGTTTATTAAAAAATAGAATATAAACATTTAAATGATGCTCAATTGGTACTAATGTGCCCAAAGTATGCCAAGAAAATATCCCCCACACCATTACACCACCAGCCAGAACTGTTGATACAAGGCAGAATGGATACAAGGCAGGATGGATCCATGCTTTCATGTTGTTTACCCCAAATTCTGACCCTACCCTCTGAATGTCGCAGCTGAAATCGACACTCATCAGACCAGGCACAATTTTTCAAATCTTCTATTGTCCAATTTTTGTGAGACTGGGCAAATTGTAGCCTCAGTTTCCTGTTTTTAGCTGACAGGTGTGGCACCCGGTGTGGTCTTCTGCTGCTGTAGCCCATCTGCTTCACCGTTCACTGGATATTTTCTCTTTTCGGACCATTCTATGTAAACCCTAGAGATGGTTGTGCGTGAACATCCCAGTAGGTCAACAGCTTTTGAAATACTCACGTTCAAAGTCAATTAAATCCCTCTTCTTCCCCATTCTGATGCTTGTTTTGAACTTCAGCAATTCCTCTTCACCGCGTCTACAGGCCTAAATGCATTGAGTTGCTGCCATGTGATTGGTTGATTAGCTATTTGTGTTAACAAGCAATTGAACAGATGGGCCTTATAATGTGAGCCGATGAGTGTGTGTTATGAACTAAAATAAAGTATATTACTACTGAGTAGACTGAAATAATGTAAGTAATACTGATTGGATGTGTAAATATTGCAAGGTGCAAAGTTTAGAAGAGTGACAGCCCTGATGCTACGGTTCTGTTGGCCAGATTGAAGCAGGCCGACCAGTTTATGGCTGGGGTGATAGGTGTCTTTAATGATCCTGTTGGACTTCTTCCTACATCGTCTTCCTGTAGAGTTCCTGGTGATGCGCTGGGCAGACTTCACCACCCTCTGTAGAGCCTTACAGTTCAGGGCAGTGCAGCTGCCATACCAGGCGGTGATGCAGCTATGGTGCACCTTTAGAAGTGGCAGAGAATCCCAGAATCCATGTTGAGCTTGCGGAGGGAGAAGAGCTGTTGTCTGGCCTTCTTTGTGATGGAGTCTGTGTTTCAAAAACCAGAACCCGCTAACTCTCTCCACCGTAGACCTGTTGATGGTGAGGCGGGACAGTTATTCCCCCGTGTCTTCCTTTGTCCACCATCAGCTTCTTCATTTTGCTGACGTTGAGATGAAGGTTGTTATTCTGGATGTCAGGGTTTTGACCTTGTCCTCTCTGTACATACAGTGATCTATGTGCAATTCGGGGTTCCTTAACCATCTGGTTAGAGGACGGTCGCTCTACTCCCTCAGCCATAGCCTAGTTATTGTTAGTGTTGAATCCTCAGGCCTAAAAGTGAAGACACCTCCCTCCTTACATCAAAGTCAGTGAGCTGAAACTCCACAAACATTAACGGAAGGTCGTTACCACTGAAATGTGTCTCAAAAGAAAATACACTGACTCCAGATGGTCACAGAGTGTAAAGCCTGAGAGGTGTGATTAAGACAGATTTTGTCACTGAACAACTAACTGGAGTTACAAAACACAAACACACAGCAAGGGCACATACTTGGAGAGAGCAGCATGTTTATCATTTCTAGCCTTGTAGTCCTCGTTCTCTTGCTGAACCTTCTTCAGGCACTCCTCCAGTTTCACATTAGTCTCCAGCTGCAACGCACATGTAATCTGATGTGATGGGGGTTCCAATGTGTTTCCTATGTAAATAGAAACAGTACTCAAGTAAAAGTATTGTTACTATAATTATAATTTCAAGTAGAAGTAAAAGTACTCATGAGTACTCAAGTACATGAGTAAGAATAAAAAAGGATATCATGAAAAAGTACTCAAGTAAAATGTATTGTGTTTTGACAGGATATTAAGAGGTAATAACATAGTTAAATGCACATTGACTGTAATGAATAAAGGGACACATTGAAAACTAGGCAAATACCAACATATATGCTGTTAAGCACTGTTTGCTTTCAAACATAAAGAAACAACTTCACTGAATCCTTGGGCATGCAGGCTTGGATGCAGCCTGCATTGTGTCTGCACATGCATTCAGTTTCCTAAACTGAAATTTTACTTAAAAATGTTAACATGCACATGGTTTTGGTTCAGTGCCATAGAACACGATAAAAGCACATATATATAAAAACTATCAATCACTGCAGGAGTTGCTTAGATGCACATTCATAAACAATGCATCTAAATAAAGTAAATCTTTACAATTTAAATGATGTAACATAAATAGTCACTAGCATATCAGTAATAAACACTTTGCTCTCTTTTTTCCACTTTAAAAAAAAACATCCATCTTCTGAATCAAGGTCTTGCCTATCTTCTTCACATACTGCACTGTTCACAACTGAATAGATAATGAAAAGGATCTTTCACCAGGTTTAATGTTTGTACAATGAATATGTCACAAACATAAATATTTGCAAATTCCTATACCACCTTTCAAAGTAAAAGCACTCAAGCATTTCTGCTGTTTTAACAATGTTTTGTTTGAACAAGTTTTTGTTGTGTTTTGCAGGATCGGACGATGCGCAGTTTCATAGCGCAGTTACCAGGCAAGTAGTGTATAGCCGTACTTTTATTCAAGGAAAAACAGTGTCACTCCTAAATCCTCACATGGATCACATGGATCACACGAGAAGTGTGTGACCCAAGATAATGGACTAGAAGTATTATTTTTTCATTATAAATGTAACTTAGTAGGAGTAAAAAGTATTCCTACTTTCAGAAGGACAATTTACTGAAAACTCAAGTACCTGTAAAGATGTAAATGTATTGCGTTATTAGTCCCACCTCTGCTCATAGGTAATATTACAAATTTCATAAAATCTCAAATTGAATCTCAAAATCTCAAATCTCTATTCTCTTGATTCTTGGTACGTGCAAATTGGCTCAAAGCGCCAATGGGCAGTTTTGACGTGGATGGGAAATTTGTGAGAAAATCCTGGAAAGTATTTTTGACAAAGGTCACATGATATTTTTGTGTGCTTCTTTCAGAATATCTTTTATTAACAATATTCTTTGTCTTGGGATATTTTCTTTTGCACTTGCAGAAAATAATTTTTGGTTCATGTAACATCAATTTTTTTGTACTTGTATGGAACTTGGAAAGGTATTTGTTTCTGAGGCATCTTCTACTAGAAACAAGTAGTGTATTTTTTTGTCAGATGTGTTTTATCTTTGCAAAACCAAAATGCATTCGTTTGTTAATGGTGCTTTGTATTTGCAAACCACACTGTGTTTGCAAGTGAATGGTGGGGAATTTGTGAAAACATTTTATTTGTTTGATAAGTTATGGCATAGATTTAGCTCCATAGACCTGTAGCTGGACAGAATGGAATTTCTGTGACTGCATGTATTACACTAGGCTGACAGTCCCTCATTAATGTCTTACCAGATTCTTGTCTGTGAGTATTCGCCTCCTCCTCTCATCCTCTGCCTGAACCTTCTCATTCAGAGCCTCCTTCTCAGCCAACAGCTCAGATATTTTCGCCTGGTAAGAGAAGGACACAGACATGCATCGTTCACCAGTGGACATTGAGTTAAGATTAATCTAAAACTATCAATCATGGGGACTTTGTTTCATATGAAACCATTAATTAATCTTACATATCCCGTTTCCCATCAGGAATCTCTTTCTTCCCTTTGTCACAGATTGATTGTGCGATTGGTTTCCTCCCAACATTAATTGTTAAATTGCAGGATGTTTGGCATGGCAGTGCACACCTTCTTACTACATTCAATTTTGTCTATAATTAATGCTCAGCATGCCTACCAATTTCTTTTTTAAATATGGAATATTGGTTGGCAAGATTTTTTGCATGTTTTCCTGATCAATAGAAACATCTGTGGTCTGATTGCTGCTGCAGCTGTGTGCAAAGTACTCAACTTCTAAACCGCCTGCACTGTAATTCATATCAGCTACATACATTCAGTGTGTGCATGCACATTGTTCCCATTGGTCAACATTTAACACACACTGTTATCAAGTACAGCATGTTTCTATTTCCAGTAATGGTAACCAAAAGAAGGGATACAAATTAAAAAAGGAATGAAACATATACAGAGAGAGAAGTTTCAGTCTGTGTCAGTGTTTTCTCCACGGTCTCCAGATCTGTCAGCTGGATACTCTTCAACTCTGAAACACACACATCAGCATCAATAAATTTACATCAATGAATAACTAATCTTGAAAATGTTAATCTAATCTATGAAAACAATTATTGCACAAGCAGTACATTTATCTATGACAGGCCCTTAGAGAAATTGACAAATACTTGGTCTCACACAGACCATCATTCTCTCTCACACACACACTACTATAGTCTCTTACATGTACCATCATACTCTCAAATACACACTACTATACTCTCTCACATTGTCATGGTATGACTTTTTGGTTCTGGGGTGCCAGCCAGGGAGAACCCTGACAATAATTTATCTAAATTAACTAAATTAAGCCAACACAAAGGAGGTGTGAACCATAAAGGCTGAAATATGCTACTCCGAATCCGTTACGGATGGGCGGACGAACAGATCCGACGGACTCTTTTTCATTTATGTTTCTCCGAAGGCTGTGGGTGCTGAAAACCATTCAGTGCCAGACCAGTAGGTGGCGCAACGGAAGACGAGCTCATTACGTTTTTGTATGTAGAAGTCGTTGTTTATTTACCTCCTCCCGGCTTTCCTCACACACAGTGAACGATGGCAACTAACAGACAAGGCTGTTGATGGAGCCGGAGCATAGACTGTATATATAAATGGACGGAGGGTCCGTGACGTCACCCGTTGGTTTCTGCATAGTGAGAATGAGGCTAGTAGGAGGCGTTCCCCCTGCGCCATCTTGGCGGTGCTGACTCCTCCGTTCCTGGCTGTCAGAGCCACTATGCAGCAAGTGTGTGTGTGTATATAGTTAAATATTTATGTTGATTTGATATTTTCTTATATTGTCCAGGTTTTGTAGTTCAAGTTTTGTACAGTTGAATTATATTTTGTATATTGTGTTTTCTATATTCAAGTGTATTCTGTTTTGAGCGCTGTTTGCGTCTTTTTTGCAACAGTTTGAAGAGGCCGTAAGGCGCTTCTTCATATACAGTGCCTTGCATAAGTATTCACCCCCCTTGGACTTTTTCCCATTATGTACTGTTACTAACTGGAATTCAAATAGACTTAAATAAACTTTTTCCCGTTTGATCAACAAAACATGCATAGTACTTTGGAGGTGCAAAATAAATTTTATTGTGACACAAACAATAATGAGAACAAAAAAGTTGACATCTGTTGGGTGCATAAGTATTCACCCCCATGTGTCAATAATTGGTAGAACCCCCTTTCGCTGCAATTACAGCTGCAAGTCTTTTGGGGTATGTCTCTACCAGCTTTGCACATCTAGAGATGGAAAGGTTTGTCCATTCTTCTTGGCAAAAAAGATGAAGCTCAGTCAGATTGGATGGAGAAGAATGGTCTTATTGATCCGTGGAGATTTCGTAACCCCTCTACTAAAAAATTCTCTTTCTTCTCCCAGGTGCACCATTCATATTCGAGGATTGATTATTTTTTTATTGACAGTACGCTTAATTCATTTGTAAATTCTTCTGACTATTTAGGTATTGTAATATCTGACCATTCACCTTTGTTATTAGATATTCAATTCTCTAACTATAAACGTAGCCCTCCACTTTGGAGATTTAACTCTCTTCTTTTGGCAGACAAAGAGTTTTGCGAACTCATTTCAAATTCTATTGATGAATTCTTATCTTTCAATCAAAATGACTCCTCTTCATATTCATTGCTATGGGAGACACTTAAATGTTACCTGAGAGGTCAAATTATTTCTTACTCTGCTCTTTCTAATAAAAAGATAAATGCTAGGCTTAATGTTCTTACATCTGAGATTAGTAATCTTGATCAAAGATATGCACTGAACCCTTCTCCAGAACTGCTTAAGCAGCGTGTTGATTTGCAAGCAGAATTCGAACTCCTTTCAACTAAAGAGGCAGAGCGCTTGTTACTATGCAGTCGTGGCTCATATTATGAACATGGCGACAAAGCAAGTCGTTTACTGGCACATCAGTTACGACGTCAGGCCACCTCCCGTTTGATACCTAGTATTAAAAACAATGATGACACTATTACTACAGATCCCCTGGAAATTAATGTTAATTTTAAATTATTTTATTCTTCATTATATAAATCTGAATTTCCTACAGACAATACTAAAATGGATGAATTTCTTCAGAATCTTTCAAATCCCGTCGTTGATACAAATACTGCCAGGCATCTCGACTCCCCACTCTCCCTTGAGGAAGTATTAAATGCAATTAAAGCTATGCAATCTAACAAAGCCCCTGGCCCTGACGGGTTTCCGATTGAATTTTTCAAAACATTTATTGGTAAATTGGCACCTTTACTTTTATCCGTATTTAATGAATCCTTAGAAAGCGGTTAATTACCACCCACCCTGACTCAGGCCACTATTGCGCTCCTTCTTAAAAAGGACAAAGATCCAACCTCCTGTGGTTCCTACAGACCATTATCTCTGCTTAATGCTGATGTAAAGGTGTTGGCTAAAGTAATTGCATCCCGCTTAGAGAATGTGCTTCCTCATATTATATCCGAAGAACAAAATGGTTTTATAAAGGGACGTCAATTGTTTTTTAATATCCGTACACTTTTCAACATAATTTACTCAAAACATTCTGCTAAACTTCCTGAACTTGTGATTTCGTTAGATGCTGAAAAGGCATTCGATAGGGTAGAGTGGGAGTACTTGTTTGCAGTTTTAAAGAAATTCGGATTTGGTGATAAATTCATTTCTTGGATTCGTCTTCTTTATTCATCTCCTAAGGCCAGTGTTCATACCAATGATGTTTATTCTGATTATTTTGCCCTCGAACGTGGATGTCGCCAAGGTTGTCCTTTATCACCTTTGCTTTTCGCCATCGCTATTGAGCCTCTGTCTATTTCATTAAGATCTTCCCCTTTATTCAAAGGAATCATCTGTAATGGAATCGAACATAAATTATCACTGTATGCGGATGATTTGTTACTGTACATAACTGATCCTACTCTTTCTATCCCTGCTGTTTTAAGTACTTTGGAGAACTTCAGCACCTTCTCAGGTTATAAATTGAATCTGGGGAAAAGTGAGTGTTTTCCCATTAATACTGCAGCATGTCACATTCAACAATCAGATTTACCTTTTCAACTTAGTCCATCAGGGTTTAAATACCTAGGTATTAATATAACTCGCTCTTTATCCAGCCTTGCATCTGCTAATTTCACTCCTCTCACTGAAAAGATTTCATCAGATATTCAAAGATGGGGTAACCTCTCCCTTTCATTAATTGGCAAGATCAATGTTGTTAAAATGAATATTTTACCAAAATTTCTATTTTTATTCCAGTCGCTTCCTCTTTTTTTGCCAAAACATTTTTTTGACTCACTGGATAAGATGATACGTTCTTTTATTTGGGGTGGGAAACCACCTAGGGTTCGTAAATCTATTTTGCAGAGATGCAGACTTAGTGGAGGACTTGCATTACCTAATTTTCAAACTTACTATTGGGCTGCTCACATTCATGAACTTTGCTAGTGATTAAAATCTCCTGGATCTTCTTGGTGTAAATTACAATTATCATCCTGTAGGGGGTCTTCTATACCTGCTCTACTTTATTCCTCTTTACCTACAAGACCGTCTTTATATACCGATAATCAAGTGGTTCTTAACACTCTCAAAATCTGGTATCAATTTAGACGGTACTTTAAATTTGTAGCTGCGTCTTCCCTAGGTCCTTTAAATAACAACCATTTATTTCCTCCATCACTTTTGGACTCGACATTTTCAGTGTGGTACAACAAGGGTATTACACAATTCAGATATTTATATGTAAATGGTGTCTTTGATAGTTTTGCAAATTTGTCATCTCATTATGACCTCCCTGTTACTCACCTGTTTCGCTATTTTCAAACTCGCAACTTTGTGGCTAGGTGTTTTCCTAATTTCCCCTCTTTGCCTACAGAACACCAGTGGGAAACCATGCTATCATTTGTTCCTCATAACAGAGGAATCATTTCAAAGCTGTATGATATTATCTTAGCTTTTAGCGACCACTCTAATGCTAAACTTAAGTGTACATGGGAAAGGGAACTGGGAATACAAATACATGAGGAGTCCTGGGAGCAGGCCATAGAGAGGATACGATCTACCACTTCTTGTGCTCGTCTTGGACTTATTCAATTTAAGGTCCTATACAGGACACACTTTTCTAAGTCTAGACTGTCTGAACTGTATCCAGAAGTGGAAGACAAATGTGATAAATGTTATAGCTCTCCTTGTCACCTTAGCCACATGTTTTTTCTTTGTCTGGATCTGAAAGGTTTCTGGGCGGGTTACTTTACTATTATGTCCACTGTTCTTGGAGTAAACCTCCAACCTTGTCCTCTGATTGCTATATTTGGGATTCCTGACTCTTCACTTGTACTTAACCGTACACAAAAGGACATCATAGCTTTCACATCCTTATTAGCAAGGCGTTCCTTATTGTTACACTGGAAATCTGCTAAATATCCTTCTATCTCCCAGTGGCTCAAAGACGTAATGTTTTTCTTAAAACTTGAGAAAATTAAATATACGTTGAGAGGATGTACAGTCAAATTTTTCCACAAATGGCAACCCTTTATTTCCTATTTCACTAATTTGAGGGTACTTCCCAACTGAATGTGTGCCTGTTACTGTTGTATCTTTTATTATTGCATCAATAACAAGTAATATGTGAGTTGATCATGAGGTGCTGAGTGTGGACGTGGGTGGGGGGGTTGTTCATTGTTTTTACACGGTACTCTGTACTAATTTAATTCAATCTGATTATCTTCTTCTATATTCATATGTGTTTATGTGTCCGTGTGCATATCCATGTGTTTAAAAGAAAAAAGGAAAGGAAATTGTATCTCTTTCATTGGAAGTATTGTAATGTATCTTTCTAATAAAAGTATTTTGAAAAAAAAAAAAAAGATTGGATGGAGACCGTCTGTGAACCGCAATCTTCAAGTCTTGCCATAGATTCTCTATTGGATTGAGGTCTGGGCTTTGACTGGGCCATTTTAAGACATTAACATTCTTTAATCCAAACCATTCCTTTGTAGCTCTGGCTGTATGTTTAGGGTCATTGTCCTGCTGGAAGATGAACCTCCGCCCCAGTCTCAAGTCTTTTGCAGACTGCATCAGATTTTCTTCAAGGATTTCCCTGTATTTGGCTCCATCCATCTTTCCCTCTATTCTGACCAGTTTCCCTGTACCTGCTGAAGAGAAGCATCCCCACAGCATGATGCTACCACCACCATGTTTCACTGTTGGGATGGTGTGCTCAGGGTGATGGGCAGTGTTGGGTTTTCGCCACACATAGCGTTTTGCATTGAGGCCAAAAAGTTCAATTTTGGTCTCATCTGACCAGAGCACCTTCTTCCACATGTTTGCTGTGTCTCCCACATGGCTTCTGGCAAACTCCAAACGGGATTTTTTATGGATCCCTTTCAACAATGGCTTTCTTCTTGCCACTCTTCCATAAAGGCCAGATTTGTGGAGTAGACAACTAATAGTTGTCCTGTGGACAGATTCTCCCACCTCAGCTGTGGATCTCTGCAACTCCTCCAGAGTAACCATGGGCCTCCTGGTTTCTTCTCTGATTAATTTTCTCCTTGTCCGACTCTTCAGTTTGGGTGGACGGCCTCCTCTTGGTAGGTTTGCGGTTGTGCCATATTCTTTCCATTTTCTTATGATGGATTTTATGGTGCTCAGAGAGATGTTCAAAGCTCTGGATATTTTTTTATAACCTAACCCTGCTTCATATTTCTCCACAACTTTATCCCTGACCTGTTTGGTGAGCTCCTTGGTCTTCATGATGCTGTTTGTTCAGTAATGATCTCCAACAAACTCTGAGTCCATCACAGAACAGGTGTATTTATACTGGTGGACACAGGTGGACCCTATTTACTAATTATGTGACTTGCAAATGTGACTTGTGAATGCAATTGGTCGCACCAGATCTTTGTTAGGGGTTTCACAGTAAAGGGGGTGAATACATATGCACTCAACACTTTTCAGATTTGTATTTGTAAATAATTGTGAAATCCATGTAATATTTCCCCCCACTTCCAAATGATGCACTATTTTGTGTTGGTCCATTACATAAACTCACGATGAAATAAATTTTAATCTGTGGTTATACCATGACAAAATGTAGAAAAGTCCAAAGGGGGTGAATACTTATGCAAGGCACTGTAGGTGCGTGGTGGAGCCAGCGCGAGTGGTTAGTCACGCGCAAGAAGAGTGGTGAGTGAGGAGTCTGTAGGAGTAGACTCAAACAAGTTTTGACCGTGAAATATACGTGACATTTATGTGGACTGTGCGTAAAATGTGAGTGACATTGATGTGAAGATGATGGGAAAGTAATTGTTGACGTCAGTGATAAGAGACTAAGTGACATTGTGACCAGTTTGGAGTTAAGGCATGCCAATCTTCGATAATGGATCGTTTGAACAGTGTTTCTGAACTGTGCTGGAAAGGAAAATAAAATCCATCACTTCAAGTGTAATCAGCCTCCTGGATTCGTTTAACATTGGGTTACAACGGGACGGGGTCTGATGTTTGGACACGAGTCAGCTGTGAGAAATTACTCCTCAGACACAAGCAAGTGGCCATCGTATTGAAACTTAGTGGAACGGCCACTACAGCAAGTCAAAACTTCCAATCACACTGGACTGCGCAGCTATCGTGGCGAGGAGGGATCGGACTATTACCTGGGCGCAAGGACAAACGCCAGTGTGATTGAAAAAGGACCTGCCGCAGGAATTACGCAGGAAATTGGATTATTGAACACGGATAGCAACTTGCACATTTCAGTAAGGCTGCAGGACTCTAAGAAAACAGGCTGCTGACAAAGTCCAAGTGAGACGTTACATCAGCAATACGTCATGGCGGATGAATGATTATGACGCATTTGCGGACCACGGCCACAAGAGGGCAGTCAAGCCCACGGAAAAGTCAATGGAGGAAATGATCCATCATCACATCAATGCCAGAAGAGGAAAATTAAGAATGTCAACAAACAAGTCAAATGAAATGGATCTATTAATGGAAAACAACTGCAACTTGGAGGAAGTTAAGTCGAGGCTGAAAGTTCTTAAAGCAACTTATGAGGACTTCAAAGAATGCAACAGTACGGTTCTGCTCTATCTTCATCAGGATGAAATAAATAAGGACCAAGAAGAGTGGTTCTATCCTAAGGAAGATAGGGTGCAGGAATTCATTCAGAAGACTGGAATGTGGATTAATGATGCTGAGTTGAAAAAAGAAAAGTCTCAAGCAGTTGATGAGGATGTAAGTCATATGGAAAGTGTGTCTATGGTGTCCCAATCTATCGGGTCAAAGTCTAGCAGTGGAAGTAGTAGAGCATCTTCTGCACGCTTTAGGGAAGAAGCCAAAGGAGCAGCTCTGGAAGCCAAGGCAGCTATGTTCAAAGAAAAGCAAGCTTTAGCCTTAAGGGAAGTACAGTTAAATACGGAGGAGGAACTGGAACTTAAAGGGGACATATTATGAAAATTCCACTTTTGTAGTGCTTCTACACATTAATTTGGGTATCTGGCATGTCTACCGTCCCAAAAACTCTGGAAAAAAACAACTCCCGCGATTTGTTGTGGTTCCTCTATGTCAGAAACTATAGGCTAGAGTGCGTCGAATGGGATTACGACCAGAATTGACGTCACAGTCTGTCTACATTGCCACAGCGTTGATGGAAAGGTGTTTACCTGCCACAGATAAAATCGGAGGATGGTGTGGCACTGAACAATTTCGCTCTCTTTCTTTTGGGCTGTCGTAATGCTGTTAGAAGATGTGGACTACCTGGATGAGTTGGATAACCCTACAAACATAAGAGTTTTTGTCTCCAAGCTGCCCTACAAAATGAAAGAGCGATGGCTGGGACTGGCATTTGAGATCCAGGAAAAATGTCAAAGGAGAGTAAGATTTAAAGATCTAGTCGCCTTTGTGGACAGGCAAGCAAGGATCATCACAGACCCTCTGCTTGGAGATTTACAAGGCCCTGCTGCTGAAAAGAAGGAAAAGAAAGTTTCAATGATGGAGAGAAATTTCCGGAAAGAAAGAATAAACGGAAGCAGCTTTGACGTGGCCACAGCCAAAGAGAAGGAAGATGAAAGGTCAAAAAGAAGGAGTTTCACTACATCCAACACTGTAGCCTTCACTAAGCCATGCTTGTTCTGCAAAAGGAATCACACACTAGAGGAGTGTCGTTGTATTGCAGAAAAACATCATAAGGACAAGCTGGATTTCATATGGAAGGCTGGACTTTGCTTCGAATACCTAGTTAAAGGTTATACAAGTAAAGACTGTAAAAAGAAAATGTCATGCCAAACATGTTCAGGAAAGCATCCCAGCATGTCACACATATACAGAGACAAGAACGCCTACAGCCAGTCAGGTGTAAAAAGACAAGAGGATGCTTCTTCTGATCAAGCTGTTGTTTCCAGCGCATTGGTGAGCCTAACCCAGAAGAAAAAACCCTGTGTTGGGGCTGGAGACAAGTGTGTTCTTGCCAGTTTACGTAGAGTTGTTGAAACGTATGCGTTTATTGATCCTGGGAGCTCAGCAATCTTTTGCACAGACTCTTTAGCAAGGCAGCTCAATCTTCAGGGAAAGGGAACTAAGCTGATCTTAACCACAATGGGCTCAACAAAGGAAGTGAGAAGTTGCCTTCTTAGAGATCTGGAGGTCTGTGGACTTGAGGAAACTAGTTTTATCAGCATGCCAAAGGTCTTTACTCAAATGAGCCTTCCAGTAAAAAAGCTACATATTCCCATGCAGGAGGACATACAAGCATGGCCATATCTCCAAAACGTGAGGCTGCCACATATTGATGCTGAAATAGGGCTCCTCATTGGAAATAATGTGCATAAAGCTTTCGAGCATTGGAAGATCATCCACAGTCAAAGCAATGGGCCATATGCTGTGAAGACAATTCTTGGTTGGACTGTTAATGGTCCGCTCAGAGAACACAGGGACAGTGCTTTGGACTGTGATGAACAGCAGCAAGTCACCATTAACCGAATCTCAGTTGAGACAGTGGAAAAACTGCTCATACAGCAATACAACGCTGACTTTCCAGAGCATTGCAACAGCGATGAGGTGGAAATGTCACAAGAGGACAAGCGGTGCATTACCTCTGTGTCTAGCTCAGTTAACCATACCAACGGACATTATTACATTAATCTACCAACAAAGAAACCTCTGATTATTTTGCCAAGCAACCGAAGTGCTGCAGTGCAGCGAGTGTTGAACCTCAAGAAGAAGCTCCTCAAGAATCACAAATTTCCCCAGGAATACAAAGACTATATGAATGCCTTGTTAATAAAGAGGTATGCAGTTGAGGGGCAAGAAACACTGCTTAACCTATAGAACAGGAAGGTTTGGTACATCCCACACCACAGAGTTTACCACCCACAAAAGAAAAAGCTCTGTGTGGTCTTTGACTGCGCTGCAAGTTATCAGGGCACTTCACTGAACAAAGAGCTGCTTCAAGGACCAGATCTCACAAACACTCTCCTTGGAGTGTAAACAAGATTCAGACAGGAGTTTGTTGCACTAATGGCGGATGTTGAAGCCATGTACCACCAAGTAAGAGTTCCAGAAGAGGACACAGACCTCCTGCGTTTCTTGTGGTGGCCACACGGAAATCTGACACAGGAAGTTAAAGAGTACAAAATGGTTGTACAACTCTTCCGTGCCACCTCATCCGCTAGCTGTGCCAACTATGCTTTAAGGAAAACAGCAGAAGGAAACAGACCTGAAGCATCACCTGAGGCTGTGGACACAGTTATCAGGCCATCAGCGAACAACAGACAGCACACCCAGATGGATTTACTAACGTCGCTTGAGATTTTAATCATGCTGATCTTAAAACTGTCTTACCAAAACTTCATCAGCATGTCAATTTCCCAACAAGGGAGAAAAACACCTTGGACCTGGTTTATACCGCACACAAAGGAGCATACAAAGCCTCCCCCCTCCCCCACATCGGACTTTCCGACCACATCATTGTTATGCTAATGCCAGCATATATGGCCAGAGTGAAAGTGGAAAGACCAGTCCGGAAAGAGATTACAGTGTGGCCGGATGGATCAAGGTGTGCTATTCAGGACTGTCTTGCGACAACAGACAGGGATATGTTCAAGCAAGCAGCTACATACAACAACCACATAGACAATGAGGAGCTTACAGACACTGTTTTCTCTTACATCCGCAAATGCACAGATGATGTGACCCACACAAAGACCATCATCACTCGGGCTAACAAGAAGCCATGGCTGACAGGAGCTGTCCATCAGCTGCTGAGGGCCAGGGACAAAGCCTTCAGAGCCGGGGATAGAATTGGCCTGAGAATAGCGAGAGCAAGCCTGTCCCGTGGCATCAGAAGAGCAAAACAGGACTACTCCAAAAAAATAATCAGCAACTTCAAGGACAGCAGAGACACGCGCAGCCTGTGGCAGGGCATCCAGACCATAACGGATTACAAACCTGCATCACAGACCTGCGACGACAACATCTCTCAGCTTAAATACCTCAACAGCTTCTTTGCACGGTTCGAAGCAACAAACAACACAAGCCCACAGAAAACTCCACCCCCCATCTTTTTTCTATGACGAAGACGAGACGAAGACTTAACGAAAACGGATCTTTGGAAATAAAAACTATGACTAAATCTATTTTAACTTTCGTTGACGAGACGAGACGAAAATGTTGGTGGTTGAATAAGTCACAATAATTTTTTTTAACATCATCGTGTCAGGCCGTCATGAAGTATCAGGAGCGGGCGAGTGAGTGTGTCTGTGTGTGTGTGTGTGTGTGCGCCCCAGATAGCGCACCGGTTCCCGAGGCTCCGCCCCCCGCCCCGCTCACTCGCTCAGAGAAACAAGATCAGGGCTCGTTCACGTGAAGAAGCCGGTCAGTGACTCACCGGCTGCCTCTTAACAGTGGAAACAGTGAAAACAAAGAGTTTCACTGGTCTCAGCTGCTCAGAGATCAGCGCAGCAGCTTCTTGATCAGAGCAGAAGCTGCAGGTGGTTTGTACCGAGCTTCAGTTTCTGTGTTCGCCTCCAGTCTGACCTGCTCTCACTTTTTGTTTTCACATTTAAAACTAAATATAAATATTTTTAAGCTATTAGGCTGCAGCTATATGTTTTTATTTATTTCAAAATAGGGTACTTCTTATTTCATCAGCAACAAATTCCTGGGGGTGCACATCAGTGAGGACCTCTCCTGGGCCACCAACTCTGCATCACTGGCGAAGAAAGCCCAGCGGCGCCTCTACTTCCTCCGCAAACTCAAGAGAGCGAGAGCTCCCATACCCATCCTGAAAACATTCTACCGGGGCACCATTGAAAGCATCCTGTCCAGCTACATCACTGTGTGGGGCAGTAGCTGCACTGCACACAGCAGGAAAAAACTGCAACGCATAGTCAACACAGCTGGTAAGATCATTGGTGCCCCACTCCCTTCCTTGCAATACACTTAAGGCTGAATTATAGTCCTGCGACTGCAACCGCGGAAGGCCATGCAGCTGCATCGACGGACTCGTTTTGGTTTATACTTCTCTAACGTGCTGCGCGTGTTGCAACGCAATTCACCGCCAGAACCCTAGGCGGAGTAACGTTTTTTTTCAAAGACAAAACACACAAAGAAGAGACGTCTTCTTCTTCGTCGACTGTTTATTTGCATCGCCACTCCGGCTCCTCATAGCCGATTTCTGGCAGACAAATCAGCCAGTCAGTGACGGGTTATACAAGTGGTCTTACTTTCGGATCTCTTCTGCCAAGTGCTCTTCTATTTGGTCCATATTCGTTCTTCTAAATCTTCCGTGATTTCCGAGTATTGTGGGGCATGAAACCGGAAACTAGACTCCGGACGGGATGTAGTAAGCAGACCAATCACAAGCCTTGCGGGCTGCGTGAGGCTCGCGTCGCTTTGTCGTGTAGTTAGAAAAATTGGCAGACGCACGCAAGCCCGCAGAGGGCACGAAAGGGGCGTGTTGCATGTCTTGCGTGCATGCGTGCGTGCGTGCAACCCGACTATAATTCGGCCTTTACACCACACGTCTCACCCGGAAAGCTACCTCGATTGTGAGTGACACCAGCCATCCCGCACACGGTCTGTTCAGCCTCCTACCCTCTGGAAGAAGGTACAGGAGCCTCCGTTGCTGCACCACCAGACTCAAAAATAGTTTCATACACCAAGCTGTCAGGAAGCTAAATACTCTCCCCTCACTCCCCCCAGCCATATCCTCCAGTCTGACTGGAAGCTGAAATCCCCCCCCCCCCCCCCCGAAATACACTCAGGACTCTGCAACAAACTGTCTCTTACACTTTATCACTTTAATCACTACGTTTACACGTGGATCTGATATGTGCATTAACGACAAAAGGAGGCTGCAGCGGATCATCCGTTCTGCTGAGAAGGTGATCGGCTGCAATCTGCCATCTCTTCAGGACCGGTTTGCCTCTCGGACCCTGAGGCGTGCAGGCAAGATTGTGGCTGATCCTTCCCACCCGGGTCACAAACTCTTTGAGGTTCTTCCCTCGGGCAGGAGGCTGCGGGCCATCAGGACCAAAACCTCCCGCCACAAGACCAGCTTCTTCCCGGCTGCAGTTGGCCTTATCAACAAGGCCCGGGACCCCCACCTGACTCTGACTTTTATTCCGCCCCCACACCTCAAAGATGTGTTAAATTAATACATTATATCATATCATATTATATTATATTATACTGCATTACATTGCATATTGCAATCGGACACTGTTTACTGTTTTGCATTTTGCATACTACTTTTTACTTCACTTTTTATATCTTTTATCTTTTATATATTTTTATTCAGAAATGTTTATGCCAAATAAATGTTACTTTGTATAAATATTGGGAAAAAGTGAGTAAATAAGAAGTAAACATGGGGTAAATATATACTGGTTTTCTATTTTGTATTGCTTTTCCTATGTATGTTGTATTTATTGCGTTTTTATGTTATTGCGTTTTTATGTTTCTATGTTCATTGTATGCACCAATTACCAGAGCAAATTCCTTGTAGGTGTAAACCTACTTGGCAATAAAATACTTCTTGTCTCTTGATTCTGATTCTGATTCTGATTGTGCCTCTGCATTTTATATGTTTCACTGTCGGAGAGTGGGAAACGTCGTATCGATTCCTTGTATGTTTTGAACATGTTAAGAAATGGACAATAAAGCTACTTTATCTTAATCTTTATCTTTAGTTCTCAGGAACTTTTATGTGGATGACTGTTTAAAGTATTAACACTAACACACAGAGAAACCAGCCGACTGTGCATCTTGTGGACTCACTGCAGAGCAGTTCATAGCTAAACAGAGCTGGATTGAAGGACCATCAATCTTGAAGGACGTGGAAAATCAACATTCAGGAAAGCAGGACTATTTGGTGCTCTCTTAGGATGATGATGAGGTGAGGAAAGCTGTCATTGTACACTACACAGCTGTCACGGAGAGTACCGACTTGGATAAGTTAATGAACTATTACTCTGACTGGCACTGCTTAAGAGAGCAGTAGCTTGGATGCTACGACTGAAAGAGGGTTTACTGCTTTCACGTAAAGGACAGCAAGATTTGAGAACTGCCTTGCATAAGAGACCTCTTGGCAGGGATTGTCTGAACAAGGCCGAGATGGATATAATCCGATATTGTCAGCGTTGCAGGTTCCAGGCAGAAATCTCCCCACTGAAAAAAGGAAAAAAGATTCTGAAAGGAAACAGTCCCATATGCAAGTTAGATCCAATGTTGGACAGCGGCTTCCTAAGGGTAGGAGGTCGCCTGAGCAAGTCTGTAATGCCTGAGGAATCAAAGCATCCCATAATTATGCC
Source organism: Pleuronectes platessa (assembly GCF_947347685.1). Taxonomy (NCBI): domain Eukaryota; kingdom Metazoa; phylum Chordata; class Actinopteri; order Pleuronectiformes; family Pleuronectidae; genus Pleuronectes; species Pleuronectes platessa. The sequence goes on from NC_070628.1 coordinate 30,533,451, forward strand.
AAAGGACATGGATCCCACAACCCTGCTTCTGCGGTACATCCATGAAAAGGTTGGTCATTTAGTGAGAAACTATACAATCGTCTACGTAAAAAGTTCTAGGTCCCAGCAGCTAATACAGCAGTGACGAAACTTCTGTCCAGGTGTGTTACATGCAGAAAAATCCAAGCAAAAGTTCATGGACAAAAAATGGCAGACCTGCCTTCAGATAGATTACTACCAGACAAGCCACCTTTCACCCATGTAGGTGTGGACTATTTCGGCCCCATAGAGGTCAAAGTATCGTTAAAAGGTATGGCGTACTTTTTACCTGCTTGACAACCCGAGTTGTTCACCTGGTGGTCTCTCACACGCTTGACACAAACTCATGTGTAAACGCCCTCAGCGGGTTCCTGTGTAGAAGAGGTCAAGCTTCCGTTATAAGGTCAGACAATGGCACCAACCTAGTCGCGGCCGAGAAAGAGCTACGAGTATGTATGCAGCAGTGGAACCCCATTTTGGAGGAGTGTGGGACAGACAAGTGAAATCAGTGAAAAAGGTTCTCAAGTCTGTTCTTCGAGAGCAAACAATAGATGACGAGTGTCTTCAGACTTTATTATGTGAAGTTGAGGCAATACTTAATGACAGACTGCTAACGACATTGTCTGAAGACCCCAATGATCTTGAAGCTTTGACACTTAATCACCTGCTGTTGTTAAAGAAGAAGCCCTTTCTTCCAGCAGGCCTGTTTCACAAAGATGACTGCTACTCACGCCGCAGATGGAAGCAAACTCAGTAACTCGCAGACCTGTTTTGGAGAAGGTGGGTGCGTGAATATCTACCCAGCCTACAAGAACGTCAAAAGTGGAATACTGTCAAGAAAAATATGGAACCAGGACAAATTGTGATGATCCTGGATGACAATGCCCCCCGGAGCTCTTGGCTTCTGGGTAGAGTCGTACAAACCATATCAGACAATAAGTGACTAATTTGACGAGTACTAGTCAAAACCAAGCTCAGGACCTTGGAGAGGCCTGTGGATAAACTCTGCCTCATATGTGACGTGGACACTTAGAGTAAATGCAGTCGTGTGCAGGGCCAGAGTGTAGGTGTATTGCTACTCAGCAACTGAAAGGAGAAAGTGACTGTTGAACATTTGAAGCTCCATTACGGGTTGAAGACGGATAACTTCCTCTCGTGCGCATACAAAGTGTAAAAAAAACAAAACATGTAAGAGCCACTATGCAGCAAGTGTGTGCGTATAGTTAAAGATTTATGTTGTTTTGATATTTCTTATATTGTCCAGGTTTTGTAGTTCAAGTTTTGTACAGTTGATTATCTGGTATATTGTGTTTTTTATATTCAAGTATATTCTGTTTTGAGCGCAGTTTGCGTCTTTTTTGCAACAGTTTGAAGAGGTCGTAAGGCGGTTCTTCATATAGGTGCGTGGTGGACCCAGCGCGAGTGGTTAGTCAAGCGCCAGAAGAGTAGTGAGTGAGGAGTCTGTAGGAGTAGACTCAAACAAGTTTTGACCGTGAAATATACGTGACATTTATGTGGACTGTGCGTAAAATGTGAGTGACATTTACGTGAAGATGATGGGAAAGTGATTGTTGATGTCAGTGATAAGAGATTAAGTGACATTGTGACCAGTTTGGCGTTAAGGCATGCCAATCTTCGATAATGGATCGTTTGAACGGTGTTTCTGAACTGTGCTGGAAAGGAAAATAAAATCCATCACTTCAAGTGTAATCAGCCTCCTGGATTCGTTTAACATTGGGTTACAACGGGAAAGGGTCTAATGTTTGGACACGAGTCAGCTGTGAGAAATTACTCCTCAGACACAAGCAAGTGGCCATCGTATTGGAACTTAGTGTGCGACGGCAGCAAAGCTCTAGATGCCTGGTTAGCTTAGGCTATAGCTAACCGGCTACCGTCGACATGCTAGTTGCCGGTGCTAACGGTTAGCGCTGTCCAGCCGGATGGTCGCGATCTTTACCATGAACTAGAGGTAAGTAACCTTGAAACTATACAACAAAACCTATTGCTTTATCTATCATCATATGCTAGTATGCCTGAAGTGTTTTTTAATATGTAATGGTTATAAAAGTTACCGTTTATTTAACACGTCTAATGAACAGATCGAAGCAAGTTAACTACAGAGTCGTGTGTTTGGTTGTGACTTGATTTTTTATTTTATTAAATTAATATCAATACGCTACATGTGTAAGTTGCATGTGATGGTAACTATGTTTCACAAATATTCTGATACAGGCTGGTATATCCACCATTACTATCGCACCTCGTTTATTTAGCCTGTTATGGAATGTTAGAGTGAATTAGACAGTTTAGAAGGTTCTCATTAATTATATAATTATGTTTTCACACAGAGGGAAGTGGAGAGACTTGATGTGGACTGTTATTAACAGCTCTGTGGGAGATTATCACCTTGAATATTACAGATGAGGTAGAAAGACATTTTATCTATTTGTAAAATCTTTTATTTCTTTCAGTACTTTTATCCAAAGCGCCTTAAAATATGTGCATTTAACCATGAGGGTGCAAACCCAGAGCCCAGTACATCGCTTCTGTCTGACATCTTTGGTGCTTCATACACAACACAAAACATTCTTTCATAGTTAGTTTCTTCTTTTCATTAGATGAAGCACTGCAGCACCTAATGTCCTCAGCAGCAACATGGTGGAGATCGGCAGCTTCAGGCTGTTCAACACGAGGACGACCTGCACCAGCTTCATGTTTTCCTCTCTTACAGTTTTTCACAATTGTTAACACACGTTTTTCAAAACAATAACGGCTTTCTCAAAACTGCACACAGACAACAGAAAAACCCCACACACAAAATGCAAAACCTGACACTCCCTTTGCAAGATGACTCTTTGCCATCAAATCTCTTAACTGTTAACAAAATGGAACTCGTGTTTTCATTTGGTACACACAGCCATATTTTCAAATGACACACACATACCATTCATTGAGTACACACAACTAAGCATTTGCTTGCACACTACCAAGCATGATGAAGTGCAAAATTGAAAACACAATCATCGAAATGGAACACACCAATGACAATGACTCTGGAGAATGAGCCATTTCTCCTTTTGTAAAATGTCTCAGTGTAGGCCTACTTTTTTCATAGTCAAACATAAAACAGCACACAAATATGCAGCATAAAAAGGTTTATTTCGGTATACACAGAAAACAGTACAGTACTGTAAACCGGCCTGGTCAACCTCCCCCCCACCCTTCACAAAAATTACAGTTTTTCACAATTGTTAACACACGTTTTTCAAAACAATAACGGCTTTCTCAATACTGCACACAGAAAACTAAAAACCTCACACACAAAATGCTGACAGGCCTCGACACTCACGTCGCCACAAGCCTCCTCCATGGCCTGGAGCAGTGGGACCCGGTCCTGTGGGTTCCGTTCATATACCTTCCACCTCCAAGCTGAAAATAATTCCTCAATGGGATTCAGGAAAGGAGAATAAGGTGGAAGGTATAGAACGGAAAAATGTGGGTGGTCCTGGAACCACTCACGCACTTGAGCAGCCCGGTGGAAGCTCACATTGTCCCAGATGACAACGTGATCGATCCACTGTGGTATATCTACCTGGCCAGGTGGTACCAGCAGGTCATGCAGGCCATCCAGGCAGTGAGGAGACAGGCAGCGTTATAGGCCCCTAGGTGGGCATGACGGTGCAAGATCCCATGGTGATTCATTGCAGGACACAGTGTGATGTTCCCACCACGCTGGCCGGGGACCTCAAGAATGGCCCGCTGGCCAATGACGTTTCTGCCCCGTCGCCTCCTCTTCACCAGGTTGAATCCCACCTGATCAATAAAGATGTTCTGGTACAACACATGAGCTGTGTCATGCTCCTGGATCCGCTGACACAGACAGCATGATAATGCAAGTTACAGTATGGACACAGAGAGGTCAACACAGTGGGCTACAGTGAGACACTGTAGAAAAGGAATATTGTATTACAGGTACAATACATGCATGTGTCAGTGCTGAATATATGGTACTTACAAGCACAAACTCTTGCCGTAACTCCTTGATGCCTGTTTTCCGTTCGAATGGGACCCTGTACACTTGTTTGATCCGCATGGCATTCATATGAAGAATACGGTCCAATGTAGAGAGGCTGACGGTCTGGACGTTTCTAAATGTAGCATGGTCAGCCAGTGTGTCCCGGCGCTCCGACCCCGCCCACTCGCTCGGAGAGACCCATCTGATCACGGAAGATGGTCTGAGCTAGAGACATGCCGTCTTCTCCTGTTAAACTGAATAAACAGTGCTAACAAGCAAGCCCCTGTTTGTGAGGCAATGTGTTGTCCATAGTGTGCAGGGGTAGGAAACCTTTACTATCAAAAGAGCGAGTGGGCGGGGTCGGGAGCACCGGGACCCGAGCGCTCGCTACACGCACACACACACACACACACACACACACACACACACGATGATGATTTAAAAAATTTACAAAATGTACATGCCTCTCCTGGAACTGTCACCTTATCGTGGTGGAGAGGTTTGCGTGTCCCTATGAACCTGAGGGCTGTGTTGTCTGGAGCCTTGTGCTCCTGGTAGGGTCTCTCATGGCAGAGTGGTCTCAGGTGAGGGGCCAGACTAAGAATGGTTCAAAAAAAACCTCAATGAATAACGGAGGAAGAGGAGATGTGACCCGGCCCGGAGGAAGCCCGGGGCCCCCGTCTGGAGCTAGGCCCAGACGGAGGGCTCGATGGCGAGCGCCTGGTGGCCGGGTTTGCCACGGAGCCCGGTCGGGCATAGCCCGAACAAACTACGTGGCACCCCCCCTCTCTTCATCCCATGGACCCACCACCTGTGGGAAGACCCGTTGGGGTCAGGTGCGCAGCCACATGGGTGGCAGCGAAGGTCAGGGGTCTCGACGGACCAGACCCGGGCGGCAGAAGCTGGCTCTGGGGACGTGGAACGTCACCTCGCTGTGGGGAAAGGAACCGGAGCTTGTGAGGGAGGTGGAGCGCTATCAGTTAGATCTGGTGGGGCTTACCTCCACGCACAGTCTCAGCTCTGGTACCGTACTCCTGGATAAGGGTTGGACTCTATTCCTCTCCGGAGTTGCCGAGGGCGTGAGGCGCCGGGCGGGTGTGGGGATACTCATAAATCCCCGGCTGAGCGCTGCGGTGTTGGAGTTTACCCCGGTAGACGAGAGGGTCGCCTCCCTGCGCCTAAGGGTTGTAGGGGGGAAAACTCTGACTGTTGCTTGTGCGTATGCACCAAACAGCAGCTCAGAGTACTCGGCCTTCTTGGAGACCCTGAATGGAGTCCTGTATGGGGCTCCAGTAGGGGACTCCGTAGTTCTGCTGGGTGACTTCAACGCCCACGTGGGCAACGATGGAGACACCTGGAGAGGCGTGGTGGGGAGGAACGGCCTCCCTGATCTAAACCCGAGCGGTCGTTTGTTATTGGACTTCTGTGCTAGTCATGGATTATCCATAACAAACACCATGTTCGAACATAAGGGTGCTCATAAGTGTACCTGGTACCAGAGTACCCTAGGCCGAAGATCAATGATCGATTTTGTGATTGTGTCATCTGATCTGAGGCCGCATGTTTTGGACACTCGGGTAAAGAGAGGGGCGGAACTGTCAACCGACCACCATCTGGTTGTGAGTTGGATCAGGGAATGGGGGAAATTTCCGGATAGACCTGGTAAGCCCAAACGAGTAGTGCGGGTGAACTGGGAACGTCTGGAGGAGGCCCCCGTCCTAGGTATCTTCAACTCACACCTCCGGCGGAGTTTTTCTGGCATTCCTGTGGAGGTTGGGGGCATTGAGCCAGAGTGGGCGGTGTTCAAAGCCTCCATTGCTGAAGCTGCGGTGGCTAGCTGTGGCCTCAGGGTCTTAGGTTCCTCAAGGGGCGGTAACCCTCGGACACCGTGGTGGACACCGGTGGTCAGGGAAGCCGTCCGATTGAAGAAGGAGGCCTTCCGGGATATGATATCCTGGAGGACTCCGGACTCGGTTGCAGGGTACCGACAGGCCCGAAGGGCTGCAGCTGCTGCCGTGTCGGAGGTTAAGCAGCGGGTGTGGGAGAAGTTCGGAGAGGCCATAGAGAAGAACTTTCGGTCGGCACCAAAGTGTTTCTGGAAGACTATCCGGCACCTCAGGAGGGGGAAACGGGGAACCATCCAAGCTGTGTACAGTAAGGATGGGACTCTGTTGACCTCAACTGAGGAGGTCGTCGGACGTTTGAAGGAACACTTTGAGGAACTCCTGAATCCGAATAACATGCCCTCTATGTTGGAGGCAGAGCTCGAGGTTGATGGTGTTTCGTCGTTAATTTCCCTGGTGGAGGTCACTGAGGTAGTCAAACATCTCCGCAGTGGCAAAGCCCCAGGGATTGATGAGACCCAGCCAGAAATGCTAAAGGCTCTGGGTGTTGTGGGGCTGTCATGGTTGACACGCCTATTCAACATCGCGTGGGAGTCGGGTACAGTGCCAAAGGAGTGGCAAACTGGGGTGGTGGTTCCCCTGTTCAAAAAGGGGGACCAGAGAGTGTGTACCAATTATCGGGGTATCACACTTCTCAGCCTCCCTGGTAAAGTCTACTCCAAGGTGCTGGAAAGGAGGGTTCGGCCGATCGTCGAACCTCAGATTGAAGAGGAACAATGCGGTTTTCGCCCCGGACGTGGAACTACGGACCAGCTCTTCACTCTCGCAAGGATCTTGGAGGGGGCCTGGGAGTATGCCCATCCGGTCCACTTGTGTTTTGTGGATCTGGAGAAGGCGTATGACCGGGTCCCCCGGGAGAACCTGTGGGAGGTGCTGCGGGAGTATGGGGTAAGGGGGTCTCTCCTCAGGGCCATCCAATCTCTGTACTCCCAAAGCGAGAGCTGTGTTCGGGTCCTCGGCAGCCAGTCAGTTTCGTTCTCAGTGTGTGCTGGTCTCCGCCAGGGCTGCGCCTTGTCACCAATCCTGTTTGTGATATACATGGACAGGATATCGAGGCCTAGTCGTGGTGGGGAGGGGTTGCAGTTCGGTGGTCTGAGGATCTCGTCACTGCTTTTTGCGGATGATGTGGTCCTCATTGGATCATCGGCTTGTGACCTTCAGCAATCACTGGATCGGCTGGCGGCCGAGTGTGAAGCGGCTGGGATGAGGATCAGCACCGCTAAATCTGAGGCCATGACTCTTAGCAGGAAACCGATGGATTGCTTACTCCGGGTAGGAAATGAGTCCTTAGCCCAAGTGAAGGAGTTCAAGTACCTCGGGGTCTTGTTCGCGAGTGAGGGTACTATGGAGCGTGAGATTGGCCGGAGAATCGGAGCAGCGGGGGCGGTATTGCGTTCGCTTTACCGCACCGTTGTAACGAAAAGAGAGCTGAGCCGCAAGGCAAAGATCTCGATCTACTGGTCGATCTTCGTTCCTATCCTCACCTATGGTCATGAGGGCTGGGTGATGACCGAAAGGACGAGATCGCGGGTACAAGCGGCCGAGATGAGTTTTCTCAGAAGGGTGGCTGGCGTCTCCCTTAGGGATAGGGTGAGAAGCTCAGTCATCCGTGAGGAACTCGGATTAGAGCCGCTGCTCCTTTACTTAGAAAGGAGTCAGCTGAGGTGGTTCGGGCATCTGGTAAGGATGCCCACTGGGCGCCTCCCTTGGGAGGTTTTTCAGGCACGTCCAGTGGGGAGGAGACCTCGGGGAAGACCCAGGACTAGGTGGAGAGATTATATCTCAACACTGGCCTGGGAACGCCTCGGGATCCCCCCGTCAGAGCTGGTCAATGTGGCCTGGGAAAGGGAAGTCTGGGGCCCCCTGCTTGAGCTGCTACCCTCGCGACCCGACCCCGGATAAGCGGATGACGATGAGTGATGAGTGAGAGTGACATGACGTTCACTCACGTTCATCGTTACATTCACGTTAATAATATGAAAACTGATTCGTTAAGTTCAGCGTTTGCGAAACATATGCACAACACTGTACTGAACAGTCACTGCAGAGGGGCTGAAGAGCCGCGTTCGGCTCCAGAGCCGCGGGTGGCCGAACCCTGTGTGGAACTGAATTTGTATGGTGTATTGGACGTTTTTGTGGCAGCAGTGTCCATCACTTTTAGCTGTCCTCTGGAAACACTTCCGTTGGGTTTTCTCCTCTACTTGCAGCGCGTTTGTCTATTTGCTGCGCGTTTCTCTATTTGCAGGGTGTTTGTCTATTCGCAGGGCGTTTGTCTGTTTGCTGCGCGTTTCTGTAATGTGCTGTGTTGTGTTGTGAAATTGATGAAGATGTTTTCTTACTTTGCTTGTGTTTTGTCAACTTGCATGTGTTTTCTTAAGTTGCTGTTTGTTGAGCTCTCAGGGCCACCGTAGTTTCCATAGTTAAGAAGCAGTCGCTGATCGGCTGCTTCACGTGAAGGAGCTCTGATCTCACTGTGTCTCTGAGCGAGTGAGCGGGGCGGGGGGGCGGAGCCTCGGGACTGCTGCGCTATCTGGGGCGCACACACACAGACACACACTCGCCCGCTCCTGATACTTCATGACGGCCTGACACAATGATTTTAAAAAAATTATTGTGACTTAGTCAACCACCAACATTTTCGTCTCGTCTCGTCAACGAAAGTTAAAATAGATTTAGTCATAGTTTTTATTTTCAAAGATCCGTTTTCGTTACGTCTTCGTCTCGTGTTCGTCATGGAAAAAAGTTCGTTAACGAAAATAGTTTTCGTCATAGTTTTCGTCAACGAAATTAACACTGTCGTACACAGTGCTATTCTCATTCACATATCAAATCATTCACTGTCATATTGTTCTTCGCACATGACTATTTGCATTCACCTGTTCAACTGATTTTTCCTACATGTGCTATTATTCTTTCAATTATAATATATATGTGCAAGAGAGATCAGTGTTGTGTGTATGCAACCCAGTCTCATCAGAAAACGTTCAATGGCAACGTTGGTCCACTTGGAACGACGTTACCATCTCACAATCTGGCCTCTCAGATTGTGAGATGGTAACATTTAGTCCTCCCATTGTTTTGCATTGGCGTGTTCTCAGGTCACGTGACTCTCAAGCTCCCGTCTGCGGAGAGGAAAACATGGCGGAGATTCCCTGTTTTTTCAGATAAAAATATAATTTTGTAACTTAGTTTGGGCATAAAAATACATTCTGACACCATTTCTAGCGAGAAATGTGCTCTTTGCTTCCACAGTCTTCAGCCAGTTCGTGCTTATGATAAATATTTTAATAGTTATCACGCATGTTTTTATCGTTGCTATGACGGTTGCCATGCCACCACGGCGCAGCTTGGTGTTTAAATCACAGTCCCTGCGTGGTGTCCTTCAGTGATCGTGAATGTTATTCTTGTTATATAATAGTAATATTTGAGGCTAGATTACATCTCTAATGAGAAGGAACCTGCGAGTCTGTTCATACCGAGGCCGGCCCGAGTGCGCGAGCCGAGCGGCCCGAGCGGCGCGAGCCGAGCGGCCCGAGCGGCGCGAGCCGAGCGGCCCGAGCGGCGCGAGCCGAGCGGCCCGAGCGGCGCGAGCCGAGCGGCCCGAGTGCGCGAGCCGAGCGGCCCGAGTGCGCGAGGCGAGCGGACATGACGTGTGGCTGTCGTAAAAACCCTATTTGTAAACAACCAGTCCTTTTAACTCGGGGCTGCGTCATAAACACGGCGCGCTTGGAAGACCACGATGTCATCTTCCTTCTGTCAGGTAAGTAGTTTATTGTTTTTAAAGATCGTTACGATCTAGGTTTACAGTCCGAGTGCGGAGAGAGTCCGTCAATCCACACTATGGACGCTGTTCATCAGCTAATACGCCATTGTTAGCCACATGCTTCAGCCCACGGTAGCCTGTGCTACCTGGGAGGTGAATACATGGTTGTTGAAAGCAGTTCAAGACGCTTAGCTCATCATTGAGGGACGCTACAATATAAATATAAACATGAATTTGATTTATGAATGCTTTAGATTAATAAGGAGTGTATTTCTCTACTATTACTCCACAATATCAGGTCAATTTGGTTTAATGTATAGTATGCACTATGACAATAATGTTTTCATGTTATGGAGTTGCGATTCATTTTATAAAACAATTGCTATGTTCTGTTTTTTAATCAAGGAGGATCCCAGTGAAGCTACAGGAGTTTCATTAACGTCAACAACTTGGACCGAACGGTTTGTTTTGCTTGATGAAGAGCAGGAAGGGCAGCCTGGAGAGAAAGAGAAGCCGGGTTGAGCCCACTACCATCATCCACGTACCACGAGGAAGATGAGGGAGAGAAATGATCCTACCATTAAAGAGGTACTTTTAAGTTACATACCAGAAAAACCATTTTATATAATTTGCCAAATATACATTTTTATTAAATCCCCAAAGTACGCTTGCTGAAATACAAGTTAATATCACACTGAAAGAATTTTGATCAATCATGCTTCCCTGCTGTGATTGTTTAACTGGGAAAACAACTTTTTCCACAGGAAGGCAAGTAAATTTAAGGAATACATGTGCAAAGTTTTCCTCTGTTATGTATAATGATGACCCCCATCAAACATAATGTTAGCAATCTTTACACCTTTTAATTTATACTGATTATTTCTGTCTACATGTGTGAATTTGCCTTCATTAGTTTCAGAAAAGAGCGATGATGTGTCGGTCAGTGGGCGGCAGCACGAGACTCCGCAAACTAGTCTGTAAGCAAAGCAGACGAAGGCATCGAGGTTGCGGCCTGCCATAATTGTTATTTTGCTTAAGGGACTGAATATGTTTCATGCAGAAATATTAGCATTTCCCTTATATCTACCAAAACTGCTTGTTTCACAGACTGCAGTTTTGTTTTGATCCGATGTGGTGTGCAAATACAACCGTATCTGCAATGGGTTGTGGGGCATTAACATTTGTAACTCTAATTTTGTTTTGACAGACTGTGAAAAGAACGTTGAGAACATCACCACTCTACAGGAAGACACAGTCCAGTAATGGGTGTCAGAAGTTCAGTAGTGAACGACAGGTACTGTGGAAAAATGTGTGTCATTGTTGTACAATGTCCTTTGACTCTGTTTACACAAGGTTAACACAAAAAGGTTTGATTGTAAAGTGATATTGGTATGAATTCATGTTATTCTCCTCTTCACAAGAAACAAACAATCCAAATTACCTGCAGAAAGCCCTTGATGGACGCTTCAGCTGCATCGTCAGACTGGCCAGACAGCAAGATGCCAACTTTAATGCCAATTTATTTGTGTAACATTCTGTGACCAAATGTATAGATAACTTTTTGTAGATTGTAAAAATAGATAACCCATTTATTACAAAAAAACTACACTAGAATTACCGCACTGCGTTGTATGACTCCGCTAACCAGTGCAGTGTCCGTCTACATATTTCTACATATTTTCTCTCATATAAATGACACTGTATCTCTTGACAACTGAAACCATAAGATGAGGTCAGTGTGGCCTTGACCTTTTTACTTTAAGACAAATACAAAGTTAGACAATCCGAAAACATGCAGTTATGCCTCCGGCGACTCGCTATTGCAGAGGCATTAAAACCGTAGTGTAGTAGATTGGATTTTATTGGTGTTACATTGGACATCTTGTATGGGTACACCAAAAAATATATTTGGTTTCACATTCTAGATGGCAATAAGCAGAGTCATCAACTCAGGAAAAATATTTCTGTAGAAAAGAAAGCCCTGTATGTGTGTATGTATACATACACACAAACGCACTATTGAGACGTTTTGTTTTTTATCATATATTCTCAGGCAGTACTGATGCATTTACTGAGAGGGGACGTGAGGGCCTACTCTGCGTGCTCAGAGTTCAAGCCCAGCAGGCTGCAGCGGGCCTGACATATTCTGGAACAGCAGCACAGTCTTTGGATGACTCCTCTGAAGATGAAAACATGGCGAGGTACTTCTCCACTGATGAAGAACTGTGAGGGCTGTGATTAGCTACACTCTCTTGCTACAATGCTACTCATGCTACTCCCTGGCAGCCTTAGGAAGGCATTAGCTTGCTGTGTGGTAGCTGTTAGCTTCAGCATTTTTAGTTTTTAGCGGCCTGTCTGACGTTTATGTTTAAAAAAAAAATCAGAGGGAACCATCTTCATAATTTAACACTATGGTTTGTTTGTGTCCTTCAGTTCTTCTCAAGAGAAGCAGTACAGGTGTGCCTCAGCTCCACGGTCCCTCCTGCAGCCTCCGCTCCTGATGCTAACCTCATGTCTCCATCACACCAAGCAGCAGACCTGGATTGACAGACCTTTCTCCAGAGCTGCCCCCTCCCTCTGAAACCCCCCTCTCCAAAACACTATTTGTGTAGTTTTTAAAGTATTTTTTGCATGAGAATTGTTGATCATATCATTTCCAGCAGATGCCTTAATATAATGTTTGTGCACAATAAATGACATTGATCATAGCATAATGGTATTTCCTTGCACTTCTACACCATGATATTGGCAGATAAGATGCTGATTACATTAAAGCAGTGAATGCTCTTCTTTAAGCAACATAAACAAACAATGATCCAATGAATCTGAAGTAGAATGGGCACATTACATTCTGTAGAGAATGCCTCAGTTATGGAAGTCAGAAAATAACTTTCTTTATCTGAGGTTCCAGTCATTTATAGTCACAGCAAAGCACACAGGTCTGGTTGTCTAGGGACACCCATATCATGGTTTAAGATGTGTAACATCAAGTTTGTGTTTCAGTGCAAAATTAGTCATTAGTCAAGAGTTCACCCTCTTGTTTACATTAAAATTAGGTGACCCAGATGTTTCACAATGCATCTGATAAGGTCTTATGAGAAACATTCTTAACATTAAAGAAATCAACACAGAGGCTAGCAATAGATGTTTGACTTTAATCCGTAGCTGGTAATCGGCAGCCTGACTTATTCAAACACATTAATACTACAATGAATAAGGCAGGGCCTTCTATCAGAAATCAACTATATCGTCACGTTATGTTTCTCTTGAGCTCATTGAAATTACCTTCACATTCCACTCACTGTCACCTGAACCATACTGTTGTTTCTGTATCTACAGTGACTTTTAGGAAAACATATACTAGAGGGCAATGTATAAACATTAATACATCTTATTTATATAGAGCTTTTCAAGTAGTGCAAGTACTAAACTGAGGGAAAGTTAATACAAACAATATATATATATCTTATTTCCATGTGCCAGGACAGCCTCACACTTGGATGTAAACCAATTTTAGAACACATTTGCTTATACTGGAGATCTTTTAAATTAATGTCCCAGAAATGATTTCTGATGGAAAACCCCTGCCTTATTCATTGTAGTATTAATGTGTTTGAATAAGTCAGGCCGCTGATTATCAGCTACGGATTAAAGTCAAACAGTTATTGCTATACTCTGTGTTGATTTCTTTAATGTTAAGAATGTTTCTCATAAGACCTTATCAGATGCATTGTGAAACATCTGGGTCACCTAATTTTAATGTAAACAAGAGGGTGAACTCTTGACTAATGACTAATTTTGCACTGAAACACAAACTTGATGTTACACATCTTAAACAATATGATATGGGTGTCCCTAGACAACCAGACCTGTGTGCTTTGCTGTGACTATAAATGACTGGAACCTCAGATAAAGAAAGTTATTTTCTGACTTCCATAACTGAGGCATTCTCTACAGAATGTAATGTGCCCATTCTACTTCAGATTCATTGGATCATTGTTTGTTTATGTTGCTTAAAGAAGAGCATTCACTGCTTTAATGTAATCAGCATCTTATCTGCCAATATCATGGTGTAGAAGTGCAAGGAAATACCATTATGTTATGATCAATGTCATTTATTGTGCACAAACATTATATTAAGGCATCTGCTGGAAATGATATGATCAACAATTCTCATGCAAAAAATACTTTAAAAACTACACAAATAGTGTTTTGGAGAGGGGGGTTTCAGAGGGAGGGGGCAGCTCTGGAGAAAGGTCTGTCAATCCAGGTCTGCTGCTTGGTGTGATGGAGACATGAGGTTAGCATCAGGAGCGGAGGCTGCAGGAGGGACCGTGGAGCTGAGGCACACCTGTACTGCTTCTCTTGAGAAGAACTGAAGGACACAAACAAACCATAGTGTTAAATTATGAAGATGGTTCCCTCTGATTTTTTTTTTAAACATAAACGTCAGACAGGCCGCTAAAAACTAAAAATGCTGAAGCTAACAGCTACCACACAGCAAGCTAATGCCTTCCTAAGGCTGCCAGGGAGTAGCATGAGTAGCATTGTAGCAAGAGAGTGTAGCTAATCACAGCCCTCACAGTTCTTCATCAGTGGAGAAGTACCTCGCCATGTTTTCATCTTCAGAGGAGTCATCCAAAGACTGTGCTGCTGTTCCAGAATATGTCAGGCCCGCTGCAGCCTGCTGGGCTTGAACTCTGAGCACGCAGAGTAGGCCCTCACGTCCCCTCTCAGTAAATGCATCAGTACTGCCTGAGAATATATGATAAAAAACAAAACGTCTCAATAGTGCGTTTGTGTGTATGTATACATACACACATACAGGGCTTTCTTTTCTACAGAAATATTTTTCCTGAGTTGATGACTCTGCTTATTGCCATCTAGAATGTGAAACCAAATATATTTTTTGGTGTACCCATACAAGATGTCCAATGTAACACCAATAAAATCCAATCTACTACACTACGGTTTTAATGCCTCTGCAATAGCGAGTCGCCGGAGGCATAACTGCATGTTTTCGGATTGTCTAACTTTGTATTTGTCTTAAAGTAAAAAGGTCAAGGCCACACTGACCTCATCTTATGGTTTCAGTTGTCAAGAGATACAGTGTCATTTATATGAGAGAAAATATGTAGAAATATGTAGACGGACACTGCACTGGTTAGCGGAGTCATACAACGCAGTGCGGTAATTCTAGTGTAGTTTTTTTGTAATAAATGGGTTATCTATTTTTACAATCTACAAAAAGTTATCTATACATTTGGTCACAGAATGTTACACAAATAAATTGGCATTAAAGTTGGCATCTTGCTGTCTGGCCAGTCTGACGATGCAGCTGAAGCGTCCATCAAGGGCTTTCTGCAGGTAATTTGGATTGTTTGTTTCTTGTGAAGAGGAGAATAACATGAATTCATACCAATATCACTTTACAATCAAACCTTTTTGTGTTAACCTTGTGTAAACAGAGTCAAAGGACATTGTACAACAATGACACACATTTTTCCACAGTACCTGTCGTTCACTACTGAACTTCTGACACCCATTACTGGACTGTGTCTTCCTGTAGAGTGGTGATGTTCTCAACGTTCTTTTCACAGTCTGTCAAAACAAAATTAGAGTTACAAATGTTAATGCCCCACAACCCATTGCAGATACGGTTGTATTTGCACACCACATCGGATCAAAACAAAACTGCAGTCTGTGAAACAAGCAGTTTTGGTAGATATAAGGGAAATGCTAATATTTCTGCATGAAACATATTCAGTCCCTTAAGCAAAATAACAATTATGGCAGGCCGCAACCTCGATGCCTTCGTCTGCTTTGCTTACAGACTAGTTTGCGGAGTCTCGTGCTGCCGCCCACTGACCGACACATCATCGCTCTTTTCTGAAACTAATGAAGGCAAATTCACACATGTAGACAGAAATAATCAGTATAAATTAAAAGGTGTAAATATTGCTAACATTATGTTTGATGGGGGTCATCATTATACATAACAGAGGAAAACTTTGCACATGTATTCCTTAAATTTACTTGCCTTCCTGTGGAAAAAGTTGTTTTCCCAGTTAAACAATCACAGCAGGGAAGCATGATTGATCAAAATTCTTTCAGTGTGATATTAACTTGTATTTCAGCAAGCGTACTTTGGGGATTTAATAAAAATGTATATTTGGCAAATTATATAAAATGGTTTTTCTGGTATGTAACTTAAAAGTACCTCTTTAATGGTAGGATCATTTCTCTCCCTCATCTTCCTCGTGGTACGTGGATGATGGTAGTGGGCTCAACCCGGCTTCTCTTTCTCTCCAGGCTGCCCTTCCTGCTCTTCATCAAGCAAAACAAACCGTTCGGTCCAAGTTGTTGACGTTAATGAAACTCCTGTAGCTTCACTGGGATCCTCCTTGATTAAAAAACAGAACATAGCAATTGTTTTATAAAATGAATCGCAACTCCATAACATGAAAACATTATTGTCATAGTGCATACTATACATTAAACCAAATTGACCTGATATTGTGGAGTAATAGTAGAGAAATACACTCAATACACATTAATCTAAAGCATTCATAAATCAAATTCATGTTTATATTTATATTGTAGCGTCCCTCAATGATGAGCTAAGCGTCTTGAACTGGTTTCAACAACCATGTATTCACCTCCCAGGTAGCACAGGCTACCGTGGGCTGAAGCATGTGGCTAACAATGGCGTATTAGCTGATGAACAGCGTCCATAGTGTGGATTGACGGACTCTCTCCGCACTCGGACTGTAAACCTAGATCGTAACGATCTTTAAAAACAATAAACTACTTACCTGACAGAAGGAAGATGACATCGTGGTCTTCCAAGCGCGCCGTGTTTATGACGCAGCCCCGAGTTAAAAGGACTGGTTGTTTACAAATAGGGTTTTTACGACAGCCACACGTCATGTCCGCTCGCCTCGCGCACTCGGGCCGCTCGCCTCGCGCACTCGGGCCGCTCGGCTCGCGCACTCGGGCCGCTCGGCTCGCGCACTCGGGCCGGCCTCGGTATGAACAGACTCGCAGGTTCCTTCTCATTAGAGATGTAATCTAGCCTCAAATATTACTATTATATAACAAGAATAACATTCACGATCACTGAAGGACACCACGCAGGGACTGTGATTTAAACACCAAGCTGCGCCGTGGTTGCATGGCAACCGTCATAGCAACGATAAAAACATGCGTGATAACTATTAAAATATTTATCATAAGCACGAACTGGCTGAAGACTGTGGAAGCAAAGAGCACATTTCTCGCTAGAAATGGTGTCAGAATGTATTTTTATGCCCAAACTAAGTTACAAAATTATATTTTTATCTGAAAAAACAAGGAATCTCCGCCATGTTTTCCTCTCCGCAGACGGGAGCTTGAGAGTCACGTGACCTGAGAACACGCCAATGCAAAACAATGGGAGGACTAAATGTTACCATCTCACAATCTGAGAGGCCAGATTGTGAGATGGTAACGTCGTTCCAAGTGGACCAACGTTGCCATTGAACGTTTTCTGATGAGACTGGGTTGGTGTATGAGGTATGACAGTAAAAAAAGAGGTATAATGGTACACGTAAGAGAGTATAGTAGTGTGTGTTAGAGAGTATGATGGTACATATAAGAGAGTAAAGTAGTGTGTTAGAGAGTATGATGGTACATATAAGAGAGTAAAGTAGTGTGTTAGAGAGTATGATGGTACACGTAGGAGACTATAGTAGAGTGTGTGAGAGAGTATGAAGGTTGATGTGAGAGCATATAGTTGTGATTGTGAAAGAGTATGATGTGCATGTAAGAGAAAATAGTAGTGTGTGTGTATGAGAGATTGATAGTGATTGTGTGTGTGTGTGTGTGTGTGTGTGCGTGTGTGTGTGTGTGTGTGTGTGTGTGTGTGTGATAAAGAGTAGTAGTGTTTGTGAGAGAGTATGATGTGCAGGTAAGAGAAAATAGTAGTGTGTGTGAGAGATAATGATTTGCATCTAAGAGAAAATAGTAGTGTGTGTGAGAGAGTGAGTAGTAGTGTTTGTGAGAGAGTATGATGTACATGTAAGAAAAAATTGGAGCGTGTGTGTGACAGAGAGTAGTAGTGTTTGTGAGAGAGAATGATGGTACATGTAAGACTGTAAGACTATAGTAGTGTGTGTGAGAGAGTATGATATGCATGTAAGAGAAAATAGTATTGTGTTTGTGAGAGAGTGATAGTGTGTGTGTGTGTGTGAGAGAGAGAGAGTAGTAGTGTTTGTGAGAGAGTATGATGTGCATGTAAGAGACTATAGTAGTGTGTGTGAGAGAGTATACTGGTCTGTGTTAGACCAAGTAGTAATTATCTCTCAAAGGGCCTTTCATATTTATCACGACAGTCAGTTTAGTATGTACGGTTGTGTGTCATGACAAAGCTAAAAAGCTGAGCTGTCATCTGCCATTTTGTCGCTTGAGTGGCAAATGAGGAGCAGCACTAGAAGTTTCATCATGAAAATATTTTACTCTTAAATCGCACCATGCAAACTACATTCGTCCAACAATTGCCTTATATAAGGGTGGCTGTTATCATACCATCATACCATTTACAACACTGAACATTCATGCTCATTGTGTTAAGAAAATACATTAAACCATTTTTTTTAAAGTACAATCTTAATTTATATTCACACACACCTAAATAGATATAAATCATTCAACCAGCACAAACAAACTCCACTTATTTATTTATATTGCTGTTGTACAAGAGAGGAGGTGTCCATTATAAGGATCTGTTGATTCCTCATCTCTGCTAACAAATGTTCTTATTTTCCATTACTTGGATTTATTAAGTTTTATATGTATGCAAATGCAAAAAAAACAACAACAACTGTGTCTGTGTATAACTGCTTCTAGATACCCACCTGGAACTAATGACAGGTGTGTGGGGTAGAGGTAGGTTTTGTATGATAGATAATGTTTTTGTTAATGTTGGCATTCACTTAATGTCAGTCTCCTATTTTACTTCTAAAAGATTAAATATTCTGCTGATATTTAGACATAAACCACTGCATATTTTCCAGCTTAACAGTGAGATGGAAAAGCCCAAGTTCTTAATTTAGTCATATGTTTCTCATTTTTGGTAGTATAATATCCAAAAATTAACCAGACATCTCGTAATGCTTCCTCGCTATTACACTCACCTTTTATTGAGGTATCATACTGCTTTTTGACAGACTCCATCCTCTGGCTTTGACTCACTTCCAGGTTCTTCCTCTCTGTTTCCTGCTGGTTCCTCAGCTCCTTGACCTGAAGACAGCAGACACAGGTTATCAAAAAAAAAATCAAAGTGTCTGTTGAACAGTTGAGATGCTACTACAACAAACACAGATATAGCAAAAACAATGGTAGATATATAAAAGTAAACAAGGTTAAACACGGATTCTTACATGGATGAAAAGTGTGAAAAATCCCATCTCTGATCATGTTGTGCTGTATGACATTACTTGAGCTTCACATTCATAGTCATGCTAAGATGCATCGTGGATGTCACCATGGCAACAGTCTAACCAGAAGGCCGGGGGTTCAATCCCAGTCTTCCCTAGTCTGCATGCCGAAGTGACCTTTGACAAGATACTGAACCCCAAATTGCCAATTCTCATAGAAAGACTGCTGCACATAGATGCACTATATGAATGTGTGTGTGAATGGGTGAATGTAAAAGTGTACACTAAAGTGCTTTGATTGGTCAAGACTAGAAAAGCACTATTTAAATACAGAAAATGTAGGGGAGAGCGGGGTAATGTGGGACATCGGGTAATGTGAGATACCCCCTTATCTAGGAAACGGAACACATTTGTGGTCATGTGACCATTATGTTTTCAAGCCCCTCCCATTCCCCCCTTGCCATGAAGGAGAAGTTGGTGCTGGTGCTGTGGAAAGTATGTTTTTTCACAAAAATTAGTTTTTTGCATGTAAAAGTACATTTTATGCTTTGAACTTAATCAACTGTTGTGTCAAAACAAATTGAATCAGGTAGAAAAACTTATATCATACATGTTGGTGAACTTCCAACATATAAAACCATGTGATTGATGCTAGCTGAAGATTAGCCTGAATTGCTAAGAGATGGTTTTTTTTTCTAAAACGGTGGCTGTGGGGTAAAGTGGGACACTGTCTCACTTTACCCCACCATGAAGCACAAGTTAAGTTTAGTCTTAAACATATTTTTGTGTTATATTACATTATATATGTTTAATTTTGAATTGTCATAAACATTGTAGAAAAGCCATCATGCCAAGAAACTACACCAGGAAGACAACCTGCGGCCAAACACCCCTCGCAGAGATGGAGAGTGCAGCCGCTGAGGTCATGCAAGGAAAGAAGTCCTTAAGAAAAGCTGGAAGGGATAGAAATATTGATAAGAGAACCCTCAAAATATTCATAAAGAAAAAAGAGAAAGGGAAAGTAAAATCAGTAGTCTGGGATGCAGTAGCTGAGGTAAAGAGAATATTCACAGATGAGATGGAGGAGGAGCTTGCCAAACGAAACAACTAGCTGACCAGTTCCATGGCCTTGCTCCAGTTAAGTGCCGTGAACTGGCATTTGAATACGCAGAGAAAAACAATATCCCGGTCCCTGCCAATTGGACAGAGAAACAATGTGCAGGTAAGCTAGGGTGTGCAAGAGATCACATGAATCATAATAATCATAAATGTGCTAAACTGACCAATCCCCATGATTCTGTTACTAGTCCGATATTAGTTTTGGAATGTGTGGTTGTCAAACTAGCTGTCGGGATTTTAACTATTACAACATGTGTTGTTATGGTAGTTTTAAAGTGGAAAAAGTAAGTGTCCCACTTTTTTTTAAACAATCATATTTTCACTGCCCTTTGTCCTGAAGACATTCTGATCATTTCCATTGCTAGAAAACATCCTGAATTAATGGGAAATGTGTACATTTTACGGATATATCATTTCAGCTCGCCTAGAGGGGAGCAAATGTAAAATAATTCCCACATTACCCCGCTCTCCCCTACCATTCACTCAAAGCACTTTACAGTGCAGTTTGTGCCATTCACACACACAGTGCATCAATATGCAAAAAATTATCTGTCACATATCACTCACACACTGTGGGATTGGGGTTCAGTATCTTCGCCCATGGACATTTTGGTCCACGGAATGGGGAAGACTGGACCGCCATACTTCTGGTTAGAGGATAACCTGCTCTACCTCTTAAGACCTAGCTGCCCCCAAGAGTCAAACCAATGTCCAGTGAACCAATCAGAGTGTGGACAGGTGTTGCCATCGTCTTAAGTAATAATGGTAAAGTTTCACACACATAGACCGCTTCCGACTGCTTCCAAAGGACAGCAGTTACAATTTCAGTAAATGGTCTGAGGAACTGGTTTTGATATGTGTCAGGTTGCTTTATGAGGGGTAGTGTCCCTGTTACCTGACGTCTTTAACTCTGTCATTATTTCAGAAGAAAACCAGATTATTTAAAAAACTAACAGACAACTACTTGTTACTGTTTATGCATAACATGAGTGACGG
Organism: Pleuronectes platessa; assembly: GCF_947347685.1. Lineage (NCBI taxonomy): Eukaryota > Metazoa > Chordata > Actinopteri > Pleuronectiformes > Pleuronectidae > Pleuronectes > Pleuronectes platessa. Next base: position 30,554,682 of record NC_070628.1, read on the forward strand.
CAACAATAATATTTTAAATGTGTGTGTGTTCTCACCTGCTGCTTCATCAACATGCAGCACTTGTCAGCTTCCTCCTGGTACTCTGTTTGGTAAAAACTTCTCAGTCTGTCACGCACACAAAAAACACAATTAGAAAAAATTTCAAAACAGTAACGTCTGCAGGCTTTAACTTACAGTAATAACAGTGTGGTAACACTGCAGAGTGATAGCTTCTTTCTAAATTCCCATCCCAGCAGAGGTGAATGCGTACCTGACTTCCAGCAGCGCCAGCTCCTCATTGTGCTGCTCCTCTAGCCTTTTCAAAGCCTCTTCCAAGCAGAGGCGCAACTCACCCCTCTCATTCTCCAGACGTTCACAGCACTGTGATGATGTGACTAGAAGAAGACAACGAGAGAGCGCTGGATGTTAGTTTGTACCTTTGAAAGAGCATAAATGGTCTATAGTTTAGGTTTGTTGCCTGAGAAATTTGTGGTGAACCTTTTTTATCACATCAAACCTACATCCATATTTCACTCAAAAGGGAATATGACAGATGATCTCATACAAATAGTTCCAATGGTTCAGAGTTCAGTTGATGTGAATTAATGGTAAATAAGAAAAGACTGAACTGATCACCTGTTTACTCCAAAAGATATAAGCTCAGGTAGAAATCTCTGTGAGTGAATGTGAAACATGTTGAGACAAGATGTGCTTTGCTACTATTTTGACTTTTTACTGTTTCACCATAAATCGGATTCATATCCGCAATACACACCAGTACAGTCATCATATTACAGTATGCAATTATATGCAAAAGAGGACTGATATGGGACATGCCCAGAACAGTCAGCATGTGACAGTCTTCCTCTGTGTGTGTGTCTTGCTCAACATTCCAATACAACCACATTCCAATTTAATTACTCTTACGCAGACATAGCATCCAACCCCCTGAAACATCTGCAAGTCAACTCAGAACTGTGCAGCAGGACTCATTACTCTCATGACTAATTTAAACACACACAAACCCATGCATGCTACCCCCCATCTCTACCAATCACCATTCTGATTCCAGTTTCTTCTTAGTGTTAAATATTTATCAGAATATCAGGATAGACCAGGGGTTCTCAAACTTTTGCAAGCTGGGCCCCCCCAAAGCTGGTTAGGGGTAGTTGCCCGCCCGCCAACACCGCCCTCAACTACACCACAATAGATAGATAGATAGATAGCTTGGAGACAGTGCTATGCTTAGAGACGGTGGATTGCTGTTGCTGGAGGCCATCCACAGGCTTCTCTTTCAAGTCGGAGTGTTTGGTGTCGAGGTGCCTTTTTAATTTGCATGGCTTCGTGCTGTCATTTGAAACTTGTCCATAGTTGTGTTTGTTTGCTGATACAGTGTGTGTGATGTTAATAAAGTTCTAATTGCAACGTCGTGGTCTTGAGAGTGTGTTTGTATGTGTGGCTGTGAGCGACTTGCACACGAATAATTAATAAGGCTGTGCTAGGCAATGGTTCCTAACAAAACGAACAGTACACAATGTAGACAGGGACAGCACAGAATAGTATTCAAGTGCTGGTGTTTTATTTGTTGCAACACGGTGGATGAGTGAAGATGTAAAGGTAGGTGTTAAGGAGAAAAAGGCTAGCTGCAGTTGGAAGAAGTTAGATAGCTAGAAGGCTAGGTCTTGGGGCTATGAGCTTTCTAAAAAAGACTGGAGCAAATGACTGCTTAGATTAGGCTACGAATAGGCCCACTGCAAGTGCAGGAAGGTATTACTAAGGAAGGACTGAGTCTTTAAAAAGACTTTATAAAGCAATGAATATCTGAATTATAGAGAGCAATCGCACAAACTCTGCAGGGTGTCGTCTCAGTGAGGGTGAGCGCTGACTGTGGTATGATGGAATAATAGTGTAAGGGATGCTTTTATTTTGTAGTAACAGGATGTGAAGGAAGACCTGGGTGAGGCTGATGGACAGACCGGTAACATGCACACGGGTGTTCTGCTGTTAATAAGGTTTAATAAAGACCGACTTCGAATACGTCGCTGTACGAACCTCATTATAACCATAACTTGACATGGTGTCAGAACTGGGCGACTTGTAAGCAAAAAAAAAAAAAAAAGAAGGTGAGGAGAAAGTATCGTTTTGGCGGAGGAAGAGGAGACGACCCAGCAGATATGGCGCAACCTACAACAACTGCTACGTTCACAATACAACCTCCAGAGCCATTCGACTTTACCAAGCCTCAAGAATGGGAGCGTTGGATTAGGAGATTCGACCGCTTTCGGCTTGCAAGCAATTAAAACGCGACGTCGGAGGAAAACCAGGTAAACACGTTAGTGTATTGCATGGGCGATGAAGCTGAAGAGGTGCTAAGGGGGCTAACGCTAACTGCAGATGAGCGGAATAAGTACACGGATGTCAAGGCGGGCTTTGATACATTTTTTGTGCCTAAAAAGAATGTCATATACGAAAGAGCCAAGTTCAATCTGCGTGTGCAACTGCCGGGAGAAACGGTGGATTCCTTCATCACTGCACTATATGGATTAGCTGAACACTGCAACTATGGACTGTTACAGAAAGAGCTGATCCGCGACAGGTTAGTGGTCGGGCTGAGAAACGTCTCACTGTCAGAAAAGCTACAGCTAGACAGAGACCTAACACTTGAAACTGCTATAACAAAGACAAGACAGTATGAAGAAGTTAGAAGGCAGCAGTCTGACTTAAGAGGAGAAAATGGCGGTGCTAGCCAGTGTTCAAATGTTGACGCAGTGCATGCTAAAAGCTACAGAAAGCCCAAATTTCCCTTTAAGCCTCAGCCACAAGCACAAACACCAAGCAGCTATAAAGCTAATGCATGGCCACAGCCAGGACCAAAAGCATGTTATAGATGCGGAAAAATGCCCTTACATTGACAATCAGAATGCCCTACTACAGATGCTGTGTGTCACAACTGTGGCAAAAAGGGACATTATGGCAAAGTGTGCAGAAGCAGTGCAACATCTCTGAATGCTGTCACTACAGAGGAAGAAGAGAGCTTTTTCCTGGGAGCCGTGGATACTGGAAAAGACCCGTGGACAGTGCAGCTACAAGTACGACAAAAAAACGTGTGCTTTAAAATAGATACTGGTGCTGATGTCACCGCCCTGCCAGCCAAGGTGTACCATGACCTTACAGGGGGGCATGATGTGAGGCGTCTGGCAGTGCCGACACACCCATTGGTTGGGCCAGGTGGCAATGTGCTCTCTGTCCTAGGTGTTGCCAGAGAATAACTAGGCAGAGGCAAAAAGACAGCCACAGAGGACATTTATGTGGTAAAAGACCTGCACACTGCACTGTTGGGAAGGCCTGCCATAGAACAGCTCCAGCTTGTGTGCAGGGTTGACAGCATCACCATGGACTCAGTGAAACATCTGTATCTGAAATTGTGTAGCGGCTTGGGTCTTGTTCGGAGGCCATATGCAATTAAATTAAAGCCAGAGGCTGTGCCCTTCTCTCTCCACACACCACGCAGAGTTCCTCTGCCGCTTATGGGAAAAGTGAGGGAGGAGATAGACCGTATGGAGAAGATGGGCGTAATCACCAAGATTGAGGAGCCGACTGATTGGTGCGCCGGGATGGTGGTGGTGCCTAAAAAAGCAGGCAATGTCCGCATTTGTGTGGATTTCACAAGGATGAATGAATCAGTATGCAGAGAAAAGTTTATCCTGCCTTCTGTCGAGCACACTCTGGGCATGCTAGCTGGGGCAACAGTTTTTAGCAAATAAGATGCTAACATGGGCTTTTGGCAAGTACCATTGACAACAGAGTCTGCCAAATACACCACCTTCATCACGCCTTTTGGGCGCTACTATTTTAACCGGCTACCCTTCGGCATAGCTTCAGCCCCAGAGCACTTTCAAAGGATGATGATAACAGAAGTGACCGGTGGCCTGCAGGGGGTACTGTGTCACATGGATGACATCCTGGTCTGGGGACAGACACAGGACGAGCACGATATGCGGCTGCATGCGGTGCTAAAGAAGGCACAAAAGGCCGGCATTACGCTCAACATGGACAAATGTGAACTCTCACGCCACACAGTCAGATTCCTGGGTCATGTGATTTCAGCAGATGGAGTGAAACCAGATCCTGAGAAGACGAGAGCAGTCCAAGAGATGGATGCACCCAAAAACGTCAGCGAACTCAGGAGTTTCCTGGGTATGGTCAATCAGCTGGGCCGCTTCTTGCCTAACTTGGCTGAAAAAGACAAAGTGCTACGAGACCTGCTGTCCAAGAAGAACCACTGGTACTGGGGGACAGAGCAGCAGGCCGCCTTTGATCAGTTAAAAACAGAGCTGTCATCCACACCGGTGCTCGCACTATACAACCCAAACAGTGCACTAAAAATTTCTGCTGATGCCTCTTTATTTGGCCTGGGGGCAGTCCTGCTGCAGAAGAGCGATGCCATGTGGTCTCCTGTGGCATATGCGTCCAGGTCAATGTCACCAACAGAGCAGCGCTATGCTCAAGTAGAGAAGGAGGCATTGGCTGCAACATGGGCTTGTGAAAGGTTCAGCTGTTTCATTCTGGGCAGACCATTCGAGCTGGAAACTGACCATAAGCCGTTGCTGAGTCTGCTGGGAGGGAAAGCTTTGGATGACCTCCCACCAAGAATTCAAAGATTTAGGATGCGACTCATGAGGTACAACTATACAGTCAATCATGTCCCTGGCAAAACCCTGTGGACAGCCGACACCTTATCTCGTGCTCCTATGAGAGCCGCAAGAGCACACACAGATGCAAGCCTACTAGAGGACACCAACATCTATGTAGACTCTGTCATCAGCAACATTCCTGTCAGTGGAGATTATCTAAGTAGCCTACGTGAGCACCTGAAGGTAGACAGCACATGCTCTGCTCTGATACAGTACTGCACAGACGGCTGGCCAGACAAAAGCCAACTACAGGGAGAGCTGAGACATTACTGGGCTGATAGAGCAGTGCTGACTGTGCACGATGGACTGCTGCTGCGGGGCACGAGGCTCGTTATTCCATCAGCCTTACAAGGTGATGTGCTGCAGAGACTACATGAGGGACACCTGGGGGTTACAAAGTGCAGGTGCCGGGCCAAACAGACAGTATGGTGGCCAGGACTCAGCAGCCAGCTGAATGACATGGTGCTGAAATGTAAAACCTGCATTCAAGAGAGACAGAACGTCAAAGAGCCACTGTTGCCAACGGAGATGCCAGACAGACCCTGGCAAACCTTAGGAGCTGACCTGTTCACGCTGAAAGGCAAGTCCTATCTACTAGTAGTAGATTCTTTCTCAAGGTATGTGGAAATTGCGCTGTTGGCACCCACAAGGTCCACAGATGTGGTAGTGCACCTGAAGTCCATGTTTTCTCGTCATGGAATTTGTGAATTTCTTAAAAGTGACAATGGGCCCCAGTTTTCTGGTAGCCACTTTAAAGCCTTTGCAGCAGACTATGGCTTTGTGCACATCACGAGCAGCCCCAAGTTTCCTCAGAGCAATGGGGAGGCGGAACGTGCGGTGCAAACCGTGAAAAACCTGCTAACAAAGGCATCAGATCCATATCTTGCCTTGCTGGCCTACAGAGCAACCCCTCTACAGAATGGCTATAGCCCAGCTGAGCTGTTGATGGGGCGCCGCCTCCGCACTACAGTTCCTGCCCTTCCGACCCTGCTGAATCCAGTTTTGCCTGACTACAACGCACTGGAGACCAAAGAAAGGGAGAAGAGGAGGAACGACGCAAGATCCTTCGACAAGAGACACAGAGCGAGAAACCTGGAGCCACTCGTTCCTGAGGAAGATGTGTGGATCACCGATGCACGAGTCCAGGGCACAGTGCTATCTACACACAACACCCCTCGCTCTTATATCGTCCAGGTGCCTCAGGGCACATTGAGGAGGAACCGGCATCACTTGGTGCCACTGCAGACCAACAGTGGGGTAGTCGACGCTGATGAGTCACCGGGGGGAGAAGATTCACTCACACCAGAGCCAGCTCCACCAGTGACAACATCTCCCAGCAGAGAGGGCCCCGCCACAGAGACTGTGCGGACCAGGTGTGGGAGAGAGGTTAGAGAGCCACAGAGACTTGATTGGTGATGTATTGATTTGTTTTCAAAACAAAAAAAACAAAACAAAAAAAGGAAAAAAAAAAGAGTGAAATGTGATTGTGAAATTGTTCTGCTTACATTTACCTGAAACCTGAGAGTTTACGTTTTGAAGAACACCTTTAACAACCTGTTAAAGTAACAGTTCATAGTATGGTAAAGTGTAAGTTACTTATTTCTATTTTACATGCTTGATACAGGGACAGATCAGGGACAGGTCTTCCAGCAAAAGGGCACAATAAACCCCTTAAGACCTTCAGAGACAAAGGTAGTCCACCCTTTGTTCTCAAAGAAAGGGAGATGTGGTATGATGGAATAATAGTGTAAGGGATGCTTTTATTTTGTAGTAACAGGATGTGAAGGAAGACCTGGGTGAGGCTGATGGACAGACCGGTAACATGCACACGGGTGTTCTGCTGTTAATAAGGTTTAATAAAGACCGACTTCGAATACGTCGCTGTACGAACCTCATTATAACCATAACTTGACACTGACCATGCCTGCTGTTACTTTTATACTCGGAAGAGTACGAGCAACTCGCGTTCAAATGATGACACTCCTGTTTTGATTGGTGGATCAGGAACGAAACAGTATATTTGTTTGTGTCAGTCCAGCCCCTAGCATTTCACCACTGAGGGAGCTTTCACTAACCAGTGACAGGTGGTCGGTAGTCTCTTTTTTGTCTGTGACATTGCGCCCCCCCCTGGAGAGTGTCCGCGCCCCCCACTTTGAGAACCACTGGGATAGACTAATAAAGATCTCTAAATCTCTCTGTTTATGAGTTGGGATTTATTTCTCTCTCTTTCAGCTGTCAGCTCAAAGAACCTTGCATTAAGAGCTTTAATCTCAGGAGCCACATCACATTCTGCTAAGTATTTCAACCTAGCAAACTGAGCCTCTCCCAGCTATTTCAGTTTGTAGTCCGGATTTAAGTCCAAAACCCAAGCAGGTGGCAGAGATGCTGTCAAATGAAAGAGTCTGTTTTTCTGGTTGTTTTACCTCACATTGACCCTAATGTCTCAAAATGTATCTTGTTTATGTTAATGTACAATCTCTTCATCCTTGTGTACACATTAAAACAGTTATAAAAAACAATGTAGTCAGCTCACAACATGTGCAGAGGCTTCTCTGCTCTAGGTCTTTCTCAGCCCTGAGGAGCACCTGTATCAGTGTTAAACCACAAATAACACATTTTTTTTTTGTTGACCTGCCCTTCATAAGCTTTGTGTACAAATTTCAAATGCAACGAACAAGAGAGAGAGAAGGTAGAAGGTAGAAGCAAGCAGCTGGCTGCACAGAAATATGTGCAGTAACGTGCGTGCAGTATTGTGTGTCTCTTACCCAGCTCATCTTGGAGCTTTGCCAGCTCCAGTGATAGCTCCTTCTTCTGCTTCAAGGCCTCTTCGTACTGCAGAAAACAAGAAACTGCATTTAAACAGACTTACGTAACATACAAGCAGGGGCGCTGATGCTGCCGTTAGATTTCATTCATACATTTTTCTTCCTCCCTCACAATTAGGGTTGCTCGATTATGGAAAAAATCGTATTCACGATTATTTTGGACAATATCAAAATCACGATTATTTAAACGATTATTAATATGTGCCCTTATTCTGAAGTCTATGCTTTATTTTTGTAATCACTTCCGGTTCCGGTAAACACCGATGACGGCTGCGTGTCTTATTCCTCTGTGAAACCATGATATCGGTGCCCGGTTATTCAAAACCTTAATGATGGCAACCCTAACACTCTATGACCGACTGACCGGCGCGGATAAATGCGGGTCCGGTCTGACCGGTCTGATCAGCCAGGCGGGAGCGCGCTTGAGAATAGCGGCGCGGCCTCTACATGGTCTGCTGCTGCCTTCCCTGCTTTTTCACTCGCGTTTTTTTTTTCACCGCCGGTCATCACACACACAACTCGCCTCCTTCACTTTACTGCTGCTTGAGAGTGAGTGCCAGTCAGCTGGGTCACTGGATGCTTTGGGGGAAGGACTGAATTGCGCATGCGCCTCTCTTTCGAAAAAATGCCAAATAATCGTTTCAACTCGATTATAGTAGTTTGGAGACCGTTTGACCCCATAATCGTAATCAAGATTAAATTTCGATTGATCGAGCAGCCCTACTCACAATAATAATCAGCTGTCGGCCACTGTAGTGCCAGTGCACTGTATAAAGTTGTATATTTCTAACTCAAGGCTTGGACTAGTCAAACACTATCAAGTGAACTATACTGTAAGTAAATTATTATTTTGGAAACAGCCTCATGCTCTCAGAAAGTAAGTGTAGACTTTGCACTCATCAAAGGTGAGTGATTGAAATCATAGACTTCACACTTAACGACAGGGTAGTTGTTTTAGAGCAACACAGGGGAAACATGGGTGGAACCAATCCTATAAGACACTTAACAAAACAGTATCGAGCATCTTACATCAGTGACTGAACTTCTAAAAGTAAAAAAGTATAACTCTAATCAAGGATGAACACACTTTTGCAAATAAGTGGACAGCCACACACAGTTGAGATGAGCAAATCAAAGTGCACCCATGAGCTCTAAAAGAGAACATTATGATTCTATAGAACCATGTCTTGCCCATGAATTACTGAAATATTTACTCTCTCTTGTAAACAGATCAACACTGTAAAAACAACTGAAAAACATCTGAAACTTAGCATCAGGAGAAGTGCAATCTGTTAATCTTAGCGTTTGTGCTTCTGCCTTCTAGCTTTCTCACACACACACACGCAAACACACAGTCATAAAGTCCATCTGGGAAAGGTCAGTTAAGTGAAAGAGCAGGTAAAAGACCAGACACAGCTGCTGAGAGAGTAGCTTCTGTTTGCGTCCCTGACCCTCTATGAAGAGCCATAGCCATGAGTAGACAAAACAGCAAAGAAGTAGATATAGAGCAGCACACAGAAACACAGCTGGGCGAAATGCACACAGACCTTGCGTCGATGGGAGGGGGGGGGCTCCCTGGGTTTTGCAAGGGATTTCCCGGCCGTGGAGCCCATGACTTGATGAAGAGAGACACACTTAAGAACACAGACACAAACTCTCTCTCACACACACAAACTGATTTGTCCCATCAAAAGTGGAAAGTGACACTCTCTCTCTTTCTCTCTCTCTCTCTCTCTCTCCCTTTCTTTCTCTCTCTCTTTCTTACACTGCTCACTCTGCCCCTTCCACTCCTCCCTCCAAAAGTTTCTACTCTTACTGTCTACACAATGTATGATGGAGGAATGCAAGTTATTTCTGCACCAGATTTACATAAGAAACTGGTGAAACTGCATTTATCTGCATTTAACTAATGCCTCCCTTCTTTTTTGGTCAAACTTTTGTCCAGATAATTTTGGTAAAGTTTGGTCAAATTAACTCAGTCATTTCAAACTAGGATAAACGTAAGTCTTAACTTGTTGTCCTAAACTTTTTATATGTTCAGTTTGGTTTTTCAAATTTAGTGCTAAATTTAACAAAAAGAAGTGGAAATGAAAAGCAAAACAGACAAACAAACCAAAAAGTGGCAGCCGTTAAAACCCAAGTTTGTTTTGTAGAAATTCGACTAAGGCCGGCTCTCCTTTACAGACTTTGATGCTGTTGTTTATTACAGGTCTTGCTGCCATTTCTTCTTCTTGTTTTTAATGGTGGTTGGCATCCAGCTTACAAGATCTCTTTGACTCTTAGGAAGATAAAAGAACCCTGACCTGTTCTCTCTCACCCTCACCTTCCCCTCCCTAATATGTTACACCTGTGTCTAGTAAACCTCACTTCAGTTGGTATACTGTATAAAGTCTGCGTTTAGCCCTGTCCTGTGCCAGTTCATCTCATCGTGTACGTAGAGTTCCAGCGTTATACCCACGTCATGTCTTGTCTTGTGCTTTTCAACACATTTTTATATTTAGCGAACTGGAAAAAAACAACCACTTTTTTTACAACTGGACACTGTTTCAGCGTTGTGCTTTTGGGTCTTCAGTTCACATACATGCATTACAGCACTATGTGTATTGATCGGTGAAAAATCACTATACTCATTCATTACATTCTTAATCAGAATCAGAATCAGAATCAGAAGTATTTTATTGCCAAGTAGGTTTACACCTACAAGGAATTTGCTCTGGTAATTGGTGCTTACAATTAACATAGAAACATAAAAACGCAATAACATAAAAATGCAATAAATACAACATACATAGGAAAAGCAATAAAAAATAGAAAACCAGTATATATTTACTCACTGTTTACTTCTTATTTACTCACTTTTTTCCAATATCTATACAAAGTAACATTTAATTTGACATTAACATTTCTGAATAAAAATATATAAAAGATAAAAGATGTAAAAAGTGAAGTAAAAAGTGATATGCAAAATGCAAAACAGTAAACAGTGTCCGATTGCAATATGCAATGAAATGCAGCATAATATAATATGATATGATGTAATGTGTTAATTTAACACATCCTCAAGGTGTGGGGGCGGAATAAAAGTCAGAGTCAGGTGGGGGTCCCGGGCCTTGTTGATGAGGCCAACTGCAGCCGGGAAGAAGCTGGTCTTGTGGCGGGAGGTTTTGGTTCTGATGGCCCGCAGCCTCCTGCCCAAGGGAAGAACCTCAAATAGTTTGTGACCCGGGTGGGAGGGATCAGCCACAATCTTACCTGCACGCCTCAGGGTCCTAGAGGCAAACAGGTCCTGAAGAGATGGCAGATTGCAGCCGATCACCTTCTCAGCAGAACGGATGATCCGCTGCAGCCTCCTTTTGTCGTTAATGCACATATCAGATCCACTTTATCTAGGAGTAAAGACAGGGACAGGTTTAAATAATCCAAGGACAATTCTAGCAGGGCGGTGAGATGCTAGATTACATTAGCATCTGACAGTACTCAGAGAAAACCAGTTCTCAGCTAACGACTCTGCTTCTGTCTGGAAAGGGCTCAGACAGATCAGAAACTACTAACCATCAGCCCCCCACTTCTTTCATGACCCGCGCCTGTTCAACCAGCTGAACGAGTTCGACTTTCGTTTTGAAAGACAATTGGACAGACCTGACCCCATCCCCTACGATGACCAGCCCCCATGCAAGAGCAGCACTAACACCAGCTCCCCAGGGGTATGTGACTCTCCACACCTGCCCACCACAGTGCCGTCTTCCCCCTCTACCAAAGTGTCACATCTTTCCATCCTGGAGAGGTACGTGTTATAGGAATTTCAATACTGGACACAGCTAACATTTATCAATATGGTTTTTTAATTCAACCATCTGCGGATGGTGGCTCAAAGCTTGTACCACAGTGACAGATACAAGACATTTGGCCCTGAGCCATCGAAAGTCCACTTCATTTATACTAAATAAGCCCCTCCTTTCACAGAGGCAGAAAGTTATCCAATCAGCTCTCTGGGTGTCGTGATGATTCTGCTCGAACTCTAGGAGGCTATAGGTGTTAAAAAACATCTCTCTCAGAGACCCCCGTCCCTGGTCAATAACACCTATAGCCCCTCTGCTCCATCTGCTGCAGACACTTGAACGGCCCCTGCTGTGAAACCTTTTGTTTAGTTACAGGCAGAAGTCTCGAAGCAATACACATCTGAGTAGAGGAAGTTACGAAAAATGTTTTCCTATGAGCAACTCTCTTTAAGCTTCAAGTCTTAAACACAGAAAACATATCATACATTCCTATATACTTGTCTTTTCTTTCATTAAACATATCTAGATACAGAATTTCCCATCACAGACGTTAACAAGCTCATCAAGAGACAGAACCAAGGATCACAGGTCTTAATAACTACACACCCATATCCCTGACTTCTGTGGTAATGAAGTCCTTTGGACGCCTTGTCCTGTCCCACCTCGAGGACAACCCAGCCCAACTTCCTAGACCCTCTATAGTTAGCCTACAGAGCCAACAGATCTGTACACGATGCGGTACACATGGCTCTCCACTTCATCCTCAAGCTCCTGGACTGCTCAAGAACCTACACTAGGATCATGTTTGTGGACTTGAGTTCTGCATTTAACACAAATTATTGTGCCCTGCTCCAGGACAAGCTGTCACAGTTTAGCTTGCCTGACTCAATCTGCAGGTTGATCACAGACTTCCTGTCTGATAGGAGCATAGACTGTATATATATATGGACGGAGGGTCCGTGACGTCAACCATTGGTTTCTGCAGATTGAGAATGAGGCTACTAGGAGGCGTTCCCCTGGCACCATCTTGCCGGTGCTGACTCCTCCTAGTTCCTGGCTAACCAATCAATAGGCAAGGACGAGGAGCGCGAGTGAAGACTCACAGCTGAGCGACGTCAGCAGAGCTCTATTTGCCTGTTTAGCTCGGGCTACGGCTAACAGGCTACCGTCGACATGCTAACCGCCGATGCTAATGGCTAGTGCTGCCCGTCGGACAATGAGCCGGTTTCCTCTCAATAATGGTAAAAAACAACAATACTGACAGGAATGGTCACGTTGAATAAGCAGCTGAAAACCTGAAACGCATCAGACCATGGGCAGTTATCTGTTTAAGGAGCCCAAGTGTTTGCACACTGATGGCAATTGTTGAGAAATGGTAAAATGGTAAATCAATCAATCCACTAATAAAATTGTATTTGTATAGCCCATATTCACAAATCACAATTTGTCTCATACATGGTGTGAAATCCTCTGACCTTAACTCTCAACAAGAGTAAGGAAAAACTACTAAAACCCTTTTAACAGGGTAAAAAGAACAAAACCTCAGAGAGAGCCACATGGGAGGGATCCCTCTCCCAGGACGGACAGAAGTGCAATAGATGTCAAGTGTTCTATATATCAAGCAGTCCTGCTGCAATTATAATCTATGGTCAACAGCCAGCAAGATCATGATCCACCATCAAGATCGGATACCACAATAGTCCACAGTCATTGTCCACTGTTAGGATCCATCATCAGCTACCACCTTGGTCGTGTTCCACCCTCCATTATCAGATGCCAACACGCTAAAGGATCCGCCATTATTATTACGATCAGCCAGCACAATACAGAATACAGAATAACTGGATCCACCATTACGATCTCTGATACGCGATCGACAGATCGTTATCCACGATGTGGCCACAGCTGCGGCCCTGGATCTGCAGACGATAAGGCAAAGGGACTCCGGGGAAGGGGTCAAGTCAGAAACATGTATCGCTGACTAAGCATAACTAAGAGAAGGTCTAAGACAAGCCTGGACCAGCTCTAACTATAAGCTTTATCAAAAAGGAAGTTTTTAATCCTACTCTTAAACATACAGATGGTGTCTGCTTCCCGAACGGAAAGTGGGATATGATTCCACAGGAGAGGGGCTTGATGGCTGAAAACTCTGGGCTCCTATTCTACTTTTAGAGACTTTAGGGACGACAAGTAAGCCTGAATTCGAGGAGCGAAGTACTCTAGTGGATTGATAAGGTACTAACAGCTCTTTAAGGTAAAATGGCGCCATATTACTTGGGAGTGATCTTCGATCAAGTTCCGGACTGTTTCATTGGAAGCAAGGGCAATGTCTTCTAGCGCAGCTATATCAATAGATAATGTATCTCTAAGGTGTTTAGGGCCAAGTATAAGAACCTCTGTTTTATCTGAGTTAAATAAGAGAAAATTGCGGATCATCCAGGTTTATATGTCCTTGAGACATGCTTGAAGTTTAGTTAATCGATTACTTTGTTCAGGTTTTATTGACCACTATAACTGGGTGTCATCAGCATAGCAGTGGAAATGTGTGGAGTGTGTCCTGATAATGTTTCCTAGTGGAAGCATATATAATGAGAATAAAATTGGGCCGAGCACAGAGCCCTGTGGAACACAATGGTTAACCTTGTTGCCCACAGATGACTCATCATTGATTTGCACAAATTAGAAGCAATCAGAAAAAGACGATTAAACCAGTTTAGTGCGGTGCTTTTGATGCTAATTAATTGTTCTAGTCTCTGTAATAAAATGTGATGTCAATTGTGTCGAATGCTGCACTAAGATCTTACAGCTATTAGAAGGTAATTTGTGACTTTTGCCAAGGCTGTCTCTGTGCTATGATATGACTGAAAGTCTTCATATATATTATTTTCCTGGAGAAACTCCAACAGCTGATTGGCTACAACTTTTTCTAAGATTTTAGACTGGAAGGGGAGATTATATATTGGTCTGTAATTGGCTTAAACTGCTGGGTCTAGGGTGGGTTTTTGAGAAGGGGTTTGATTACCGCTATTTTAAGTACTGTGGTACATATCCTGATGATAATGACAGATTGATTGTGTTCAGTAACAAACTATCAATTAGGGGCAGAATTTCTCTAAGTAATTTTGTAGGAAGTTGTTGGTTTAGAACCTGAGATTATTTTGGTAAACTGATCACGGGTGATCAGAGAAAAGCTGTCTAAATAATGGGTAGGATTCTCAGACGTTTCTGTGATTTCTGTTCTTGGTAGGGTATTAGTGCCAAATGAGGGCAGGAGATGGTTGATTTTATTTGTAATAGTTTGAAATTTTATCTTTTAAAAAGGTCATAAAGATATTGCTATTTAGGTATCGAGGAATACTGGGTTTGGTGGAGGTGTGACTCTCAGTCAGCCTGGCTACAGGGCTGCAGAGAAACCTGGGGTTGTTTTTATTCTCTTCTATTGGTTTTGAATAGTAGGCAGCTCTTGCTTTGTGGAGGGCCTTTGTATATGCTTTAACCGGAGGTGTAAAAAGTATTCCCATTCATTACTCAAGTAGAAGTATAGATACTAGGGTTTAAAAATACTTCTGTAGAAATTGAAGTATCAACTCAAGCTTTTTACTTAAGTAAAAGTGTAAAAGTACTGGTTTCAAAACTACTTAAAGTATAAAAGTAAAAGTAATGTAAGGGGAATTTTTTAATGTGAATACATTAAAGTACCATATTTGTACTACTGAGCATTAAAATGCGTTTCATGGAGCACAAGACATGATAACTAGTTGCCAATAAGTCAAACTTCAGTGGAATGTTATCAATAACCTTTATTGGAAGAGACCTTTGGACTAAATCCTGTATGTACAACAACACTACCGATAGGCTTTGTTCAGCCGCAAAAGCAGCAGGTTCTCAAAGTTATTTAAGCCTATGCATGCTCTACCTGGCCTGAAGATGAGCCCTGCAACACTAAACAGTCTTTCACAGGCCGCTGAGGCCCTGCCCTTTGTACACACCGACCGTCGCTACTACCGATTTGATGGTTTAGTGAGGTCCTCGGATTGGCCCAGCCGGAGTCGGTCACGGCCCTGGCTGAGCGCCGAGAACACGATCAAACTTGACTATCTCGAGGAAATAAAAGTCGTAACAAGGTTTCCGTAGGTGAACCTGCGTAAGGATCATTACCGGTACAGTCTGATTCGACTGCATGGCACCCAAAACCCCCCCCCCCCATAGGTGCTTAGGGTCTCCCGAGGCCGGGGTTGTGTTGGTGTGGCACGAGGACGGTGCCGCATGCCGCAAGCAGCTCTGGCTTTGCCCTCCTCCTTTTCGGAACCCCTCCGGTGCGGTTTTGTGACGGCCTCGGCCTGGCCGTCATCCTGCGCGTGCGGCGGGCACCCAACTCAAATTCTCCTCGCTCCTCCGGAGGGAGGAGGGGGGTTTAATGTGTGTTTTGTGTGTGTTTTTGAACTATGAAAAAACCGGATTGAAAACAAGCCAAAATGAAATAGGAGTGACAAGGCTATTTTTAAAATGTAAGGAGTAGAAAGTACAGATATTTGCGTGAAAATGTAAGGAGTAGAAGTAAAAAGTCATCTGAAAAATAAATACTTGACACTTCTGCACAACACAGAAGAAATTTGCCTGACAACTGAGACGATGGACAGGCCACAGCCTTGGCATCCATTTCAACATCCAGGGTAGTGTGGCCTCAGAGGCTCGCTTTGTGTGTTATCCATGATCTCCTTGATTGTAGTTTTGCCCATTATTTTGTCTAGAAACACTCCTGTAAAAGTCTCTGATGATGTTACAAACTCCTCTTTTCCTGCAGTGTCGTCTCAGAGCCATCCAGCACATGCAGATTTGACCAGACACAAGAGAAGTGATTCAGGTCCCCTGGATCCATACAGCGCTAATTGGGCCCCGTCGTGATTAGAAAGGATCTTATGGTTTCAGCACATAAATTGCACTGTTCGAAACGTCATTTGCCTCATCTTGTTTGGCCCGTCAAGGTTATAGAGCTATGTCAACTCTTGTTTCTTTCCCTGATAATGTCACATGTCATCAGAGGGACGGAGGGGCAAACCAGTTTGCCCCCTAGACTGCATTATTGTGCGCGCCTCTAGACAAACACGTTGGCAGTAAAATAGCACTCTCTTCAGTACCTGCTCTGACATGTCACTTAGAACACCAACACCACCGCGGGCAGCCTCAAGTAAGATACTGATTGCACCTAATGCGACATTTACCTGCTTCAATCAGACCTACGGTAGCATGAGTGTCGGTGCCACTTCAGTCCCCTGTCACAAAATTCACACCCTCTATCGACCCAGATCTGCTGGAAATCCCCAGTCCTCCAAGGTTGGCCTGGAAATCGAAGAGGATGGCAGTTTTGGTAGAAGATAGAAACGTGATGCTTTTGATGCTGGTATTGATCCGTATCCTGATTTGTTTTGGATTTGTGATGATATTAGACGTTCCCTCCCTGGTAATTGGAATGGTTTGTGTGCTATAGCCGTGTTAGCTCAGGAAGTTCACATTATACTGATTTCAGAAAATGTTGTTAGTGATCTGTCTGCTCTCCCTCCCCAGTCCCGCCACCATATCACAAAGCGTGCTGTGGTTCCCTTTGGCAGCTTTGATAACGCCATTACCTTAGATGCCATTGGTATGCCCAGAGGCGTTCCTGATGAATATAAGGCTCGTAACAAAATTGCTAGTGGGTTTGTTCACCTGATTCTGTTCATTAGTGCTTCTATTGAAGTTCAGAAGAACACAGATTTGATTAATTATATCTACTATAATCAGCAAAGTTTCATTAACCACACAACTGACGCTATCAAAGGTCTTGCGGACCAATTGTCCCCCACTTCCCTTGTGTCCTGGCAGAACAGGATGGGACTGGATTTGTTGTTTGCTGAAAGAGGTGGCATATGTTCCGTGTTCGGAGACGCTTGTTGTACCTACATTCCTAATAACACGGCACCTGATGGTTCTGTCTCCAGAGCCATTAATGCCTTAGAATCCCTTAGTAAAGAATGGACAGAGAATTCCGGTGTCGCCCACCCATTAGATTGGCAGTCCATACAAACACTTTTCAATAACTGGAAAGGCATCCTTATCTCTTTTGTCGCTGTAATTGCTCTCTTCCTTGGTATCTATGCACTCTGCGGATGTTGTATAATTCCTTGTGTTCGTGGCCTCATCACCCGTACAGTTAATGCAAGTCTTACTAAGACTATGTTGTCATATCAGCCCATACCCTCCTCTGTCGCAGATGTTCCTGACCTATTCCCCATCCCTACTTACCTGGACACTGATTGCACAGACGATTCTGATGACAATACTCAAATTTTGTTTTATTTTACAATTTTTTTATGTTATTTTCTCCCTCCAGCTTGCTTATGTGTTTCTTAGTGATTTCACTAGACAAAAAAAGCTACTGCAATAATCCTTTCAACTTCATATTTTATGATGCCTTAATTTAAATCTCTGAATTTTGATTTGGTTGATGTGTTACTTTATGAAGTTTGTACATACTTAATTTTATATACATACCACTTCTATCCATCCTGGCTGAGGAATCCCTCACATGTGGCTCTCTCTAGGATTTCTACTTATTTTTTACCCTGTGAAAAGGGTTTTTGGAGTAATTTTCTTCCTTACACTTTATGAGGGTTACGGGCAGAAGATGTCACACCATGTTAAAGGCCTATGGGATAAATTGTGATTTGTGAATATGGGCTATACAAATTATGTTTGATTGATGGTTAAATTTTACTTGCTGGCTTGAATTTTAAAAAGGTTTTACTGGATATATTTTCAACCTTAGATATACTATATGTTGACATTTAACGTTTTATTACTTTTTAATATGAGTTACTTTTGCCAATCAATACAGTATGTTACATTTTGATAATGGTTAATGTGATGATGATTTTGTTTGACCTGATTTTCTTATATTTTCATTTTAAATGCTTGCTCAATTACAGGAAAATTACTTTTTTTTTCTTTCCACAAAAACAGCAGCGGCTACCTATTGTGGCCTCATCGCCAGTGACTCTGTATGTAGGATTGCAGAAGCTATGATTTTCTTCTATGATTTGATGTTTGTTACTCATGTTGATTATGATGTTTCTTGATTATTTTTCGTTAGTGATCATATTTTTATTGATGATCAAAGGGGGGAGTGTAATGGAAAATTCCACTGACCAGTGTCTAAGGTATTGGAAATCCCCTGACTAGGTGTCTCACTGCTGTGATACTGTCTACCTGACAGGATGGAACCCTTATTTGGTGATTTTTTTCTTCTAACTACTACCAGGGACGGTAGGGTGAAGTTTTTCTTCCAACTGGTACCGGGGACGGACGGACACAGCAGATAAGACATAGATGATGATGTCATGTCTTTCATGTCTTCTTTTTTTTACATCATCTCTCATGTAACGCCTCTTGGTATAAGTTCTTGCTTATGTGAATTTACAGCCAGTTGTTGTTATTATTCCACTTTGAGCACCCGTGCTTGTAAACTCTGCAGAGCTTATTATTATAAAGACTCAAAAGCAACTCCGGTCTGAGAATTTCATTATTTCAAATCTCAAGATGAATGAACACTGTTTGATAACAACAAAAAGCTCCTTTGGTTTATCGGGGATGTCTTTTCCATTGGAGTCTCTGCACACTCTGTAGGCCCAAATGACTGCGCAGAGACCGTCAATGTATAAGCTCTGACACAGCAATTCAACTTCAGTCTCTCCCCACATCGCACTTCCATTCTTAGCCCAGTACTGTGCGTAAATCACCTTCATCTTCTTAATGAATGTTTAGCTGCAGACTACTTTCTGATCCTAGACAGTTACTGGATCCGTGTAAATAGGTACTGGAACGCAGCTGATAAAAAAATGAGAGGTTCCGGAATTGGTTCTGGCACTCACTTAAGTATTTTCCATCATTTAAATACAGGAGCAGATCTGCCCATATATGGTCAGAAATGTTCACACTGAGTCAGAGCTCTACAATGGCAACACTGTGTAAGTTGCAACTTGTGGAGTTTCCAATCATCATTAAAATATTGAAAGCAGCTCCTACGAGACCTCAAGGTAGACCCTGTGTGGCCCGTTGGATGTACCATGTGATGGAAATCTGGAGATACAAGAGGCTGGAAACAACAAAGTTATCTACGTGTATTTAATAAGGGGCTTTCTGCAGAAAGGATCAACACAGGGAAACCACAAGGGTCTCAGAGTGAGGATGCAGAACAGTCAAAAACACGGACTGAGGGCTGACCCTCTGAACTAATCCAGACAGGTTCCATGGTGGGGAAAGGAGAGGAATCTAAACATTAGCAGCTGATTCACATGTGTTTCCTTAGGTGATAAGAAGACATACACTACTTCCTTTGATGGGTAATTAAGTCACAAAGGTCTCACCTTATTCACGTCATAAACAGTTCCGACCATAAAACATTTGGTGTATGTAAATACAAGTCATAAAAGTCTCTTACAAGGCTGCAGAAACTTACTATCCAAATACAAAATAGTTTCTCAACTATGTTTAGTTAATTTTCTACTACAACCACTACTCTCCAAACTATGTTATCCTGTTTATACAGACTGAGCCTGCTCTAGGAACAGTGACACCTCAGCTCCATTCACTAAACTTCAATCATGAGCAGGTTATGTCATTAATCCATCAGTCTTTACAGTCACTCTCACCTGGGACCTGAAACAACTTATAGATGGTAGACTGTGCAAAGCATTTTGTTAATCTGTCTTTTATGGTATCCAAACTAAGTATAGTAATAAACATCATTCACACAAAAGACAAGCATAATTCTGCCACATTCAGGTCAGTACAAAAAGCTAGAAATGGCCAAGCAGCACTGTCCTGGTGGGTGTCATTGCATTGGACACTCAGTCATGATTTTAAAATAAAGCACGGTTTTCAGAAAGATAAACACTGAAACAACATGCCGTATGTAATGATAGGAATAGCACGCCTGATACTGATATGGTTACTAGCGAATTATGAATAGGCTTCTGCTAATGAAACTTGAATTTTATTTTGAAAGGTAAAACCGGAGGTTGTGCGTATTATTATGGTTGAACTGACAGTAGTGCACCACACAGCTGTACCGAGGCAGAGGCAGCGGAATCCGGTCACCATCAGATATGTGAGGAGGCGATGTATTCCAGTCTACTAACCGAACAAACCAATAAGAACACCATGGACATTATTTCATGTCTTAGCGACGGAGAACACAGCTCGTCTGGTGACGAGAAACGAGGAATGTAAGCACTGACGATTAAAACTGCAAGACGCGACTGACTCCGATCGCACAATTCCTTTTCCATCTCCACCATTTTGGTTGTCAGTGATGGAGCACATCCGGACGCCCAAGGTACCAACACTTAGTTGAGCACCAATGGCTTTCTATCGCTTGTATAATATCTTCGCTACTGCTGCTGGGGTTCTCCTCCATCTGCCTCGGTTACATACCTCCGATATTAATCAGTGTCTATGAGGAGTCATCCCCAAACTGACGTCTGTCTGTACATGTGAAACCTGCAGGAAGACGGTCTTTGGTCACTCTGACATATGACATCATAATAAAAACACATTGTGTATCGATACATTCTTCAGACACATTTAACAGATTAGCTAATAGTTATCCACCGTATTCACGGAAACAAAAATCTCTTCCACTTTATCCCTCACGTAGCCGTGAACACACCTGGTGCAGTGGCTTTAAGTTAATGTATTCCTTCTGCCTTAGACGCAGGATTTTACATTTTTTTATTGTTCTTATTAATATAAATATTGTTGATATGTTTTACCATGACACATCTGTCCAATCATGATGCTGCATTGTCCTTCTTACCACCAAAGGCCTCACCCTCCTCCTCACCATACCATCTTGGTATGGCTTTGAACAGGATATACATTAGCTGATATATATATCAGCTAATGGATACTGTAATGTGAGTATCCTAATCAAGCTATATATATATATATATATAGCTTGATTAGGATCCTTGATTGAGTATCCTAATCAAGCTATATATATATATATATAGCTTGATTAGGATACTCACATTACAGTATCCCATAGGTCATTCATGACAACATATGGGGTCACGTTTGTCATTACATACCAGCAGATACAAGCAGGCACTCCAAACAAAAGTATAAGTGTGAATTTTACACAAACTGTAATTAAGTAACCTGTAACCAGGAGAGTCACACCAGGAAAGACTTGAAGTTGTTATTACAATATAATAATCTGTTTCAGACATGCCATACATTTTAAA
Source organism: Pleuronectes platessa (assembly GCF_947347685.1). Lineage (NCBI taxonomy): Eukaryota > Metazoa > Chordata > Actinopteri > Pleuronectiformes > Pleuronectidae > Pleuronectes > Pleuronectes platessa. The sequence continues at coordinate 30,576,242 of NC_070628.1, forward strand.
TGTGTGTGTCATTCCATCCCTGGTACTAAGCCCATGTGTATGTGTGTGTCTCTGTTAGGTGGAGAATGTGCATCTCATAGACCGAGCATCAGGCCAGAGAAAGGCCAGCATCGGGACTCTTTACCTTTCTTCCACACACACCATCTTTGTAGAGAACAACCCTGAGACACGCAAGGAGACGTGGGTAAGCTGGAAACAAGGCACTGCACATCTGGACCACAAGAACTACCTTTAACATTTTGTTTACTTCTGTAATAATATGATAGAGGTGTATGTTTTTTTTCCTGTCCCTGCCTTTGAAATATCAAATGAGTGAGATTCCATACTTCCCCCATGCCACAATGTCTTACTCTAGATAGATTTTCATACTGTATTCAGTAACCTGCAATTGATTATTCCTGTATTCATGCAATCACCAAGAAAAATGACTTGCATATTTGGAGATAAAGTGGTGAATCATGTTATAAGGAACAGAAATAAATAACTTTTTGAATGTGCAGTCTCCAAAGGCTCTCACAGCAACTGTAGTAAATGTAAAACTGATTTAGTGCAGACATAAATAAATACCCTTTTAGGCCCTCTGCAGAGTTTTCAGCCGTTTCATATGTTTATTGCAAACTAAACTGTGCAACATGGTTCCAATAAGCATTAGTACAACAAAAGGGTTAAAGTATGTACTCTAAATAACAAAAACACCTACTGAATCATAGGCCATGAAACAAGTCGTTATTCAGGAATGAAATGTCATCAGTGTAGTAGTAACCAATGAAGAATCACATCTTTCTAATGGTATTATGTGTATGGAAAAAAATTGTTGGTCATTAGATGTTGATATTCAATCAATCAATTTGTTTAGCCCATATTCACAAATTACAATTTGCCTACAATTGGGCTTAACAAGGTGTGACATCCTCTGTTCTAAGCCCTCAGCAAGAGTAAGGAAAAATTACCAAAGAAAACGTAGAATCCTCAGAGAGAGCCACATGTGAGGGATCCCTCTCTCAGGACGGACAGAAGGGCAATAGATGCCCCATAGCTGAACATATCAACAAGATTACAATATTTACAACATTGATTAGAAGAAACAGTTACTAGCATAAAGGAAAAGTGTGTCAGTGTTGAAAGTATTTATACATGTCTGATAGAGATGAAGAAAGCAGCAGTGACAATTTAAATCGAGGAGATATTGGCAGTAATCTTGGAATATGTGAAAATGCATATTGTATATCAAGCAGTCTTGTTGTAAACAAATACTAACTGTTGAGAAAAAGTCATCTGTTTTTGTTTTATTATTATAGCTTTGTGATGCCTATTTGTGACTTTTTCTGAGTTTGGTCCCTGTGCACTTGTTTATTTAAGTTTTCTTGGGATCAATCTCTCTGTGTGTCCATCTGTATTCAGTTCTTTAAAGAATATAATAATTATATATATTTTAATAATAATAGCAATAAATCCTCAATTTGTTTACATTTCATTGTGTTACAAACTGTTTCTTCCAATAAATGTTGTAAATACTGTTATTTATCCGTCCGTCCAGGGAGAGGGATTACTCAAATGTGGCTTTCTCTTGAGGTTTCTAAGTGATGTACCCTGTTAAAAGGGTTGGTAGCTTTTCATTTCTTGTTAAGGGGTTCAGGGCAGAGGATGTGGCACCTTGTAAAGCCAAATGAGAGAAATTGTGTTTTTTGAATAAAATAAACAAATAAAATTCAAGCAAGCATCCAAGACCTATCATCTCTATCGTAGTCACATGGTGAGATGGTCATTCTAAATTTCGGACCCTTCTAGACTTTCTTCCCAAGCTGTCCATATTTGAACGTTGAATGAGCTGCAGTCAAATATATTTCTTTTATTTTGGCGACAGCACAAAATTGCACAGTTTTTGCCAACCATTTGGCCGAAAAACTGGATAAGAAATGCATCGAAGGATGTAAGATTTAAGCCAACAGGCGTCTACTGTCTATATTGGATTTGCAGAAACAGAGAATACAAATTTCAATCAGCTTATGTTAAAAAAAAGAAATCGCAGTTAAAGTAACCGTCTACTTTTTCTTTGACTTTTTCAACACATGGCTTTTACTGCCCATTAGAAAAGCCTAAGAGCTTCCCCACAAACTAATTTCAACACTTCTTCCTGAATATTTCAGATAACAAGACAGATTACAAAATATGTGATATTTTGTTTATGTGCACCTCTTGAGGTTAGGTTAAGTTTTTCATCTGAGAATATTAGAACATGTGTATTGTTGTCAGAGGTGGGTAGTAATGTATAACATTTACTAAGCTACATATACTTGAGTACAGTATTTTTTCAATAAATCGTACTTCTGACAGTAGTTTTGCAGAATAATTTTTTACTCCTACTCAGTTACATTTGTGATGAAAATAGGTTACTTCTACTCTGTTACATTGGGTCACTAACTTCTCACAAATTTTCCATGTCTATGATCTACATTTTTACACTCAGCTGAGCTGGTGCAATGATTTTCCTACAGGGACGCCCGGGCCACACTGGCTGCTATGTGGATCTGCTGCGTGTCAGATTGTCTGTTATTCATAAAGGCAGTGGATCTGCAATGTTGGGGTATAGGTGTGATCACTGTATTTCCTTGAATAAAAGTACATCTATATACGCAGCTACTTGCCAGTAAACTACTCTATGAAACTGTGCATCTTCCGATCTTGTTAAAACAAAAAACAGAAAAAGTGCAGAAACGCTTGAGTACTTTAACTTTAAAATGGTACAGGAAGTGTTGCAAATATTTATGTTTGTGACAGTTTCATCAGGTGAACATTACAACTTTGGCGAAAGATCATTTTCACCATCTATTCAGCTGTGAACCGTGGAGAAAATGTCTGCATCTTCAAATCTTGCGTTAATTAGGTCAACATTTCAAAGTTATATTTTAGTTTGTTTGGAAACTGAATGCATGTGCACACACAATGCAGGCTGCATCGAAGCCTTTCCTATGAGAAGTCAGTCATGTTTTGTTCTTGATGTTTGAAAGCAAACAGTGCTTAATAGCATATATCTTGGCATTTGCCTTGTGCACTTTACATTGTTATTACCTATTAATATCCTGTTCCAACCTTTATATATACATTCTATGGTTCCAACGCAATACACTCTAATAAATTTACTTGAGTAGTTTTTTATGAGATACATTTTTACTTTTACTCAAGTACTTATTTGTAGGAGTACTTTTACTTTGACTTTAGTCACTATAATTATAAAGTAACAGTACCTTTACTTGAGTACTGTTTCTGTTTACTCTTGCACCCACTGATTGTAGTATTGTTCATGTGGTGAGGACCTATATCTGTTTACACAGTCCCCTGGTGTGTTTCAGGTGTTGCACAGCATGGTGAGCAGTGTGGAGAGGCTGCCCACTACCCCTGCAGGAAGTCAGCTGATCCTACATTGCAAGGACTTCCGGGTCTTCCAGATCCTCATCCCACAAGAGAGAGACGGTTTGGATGTTCATGCCTCATTGGTCAGGTTCTCACGACCAGGTGTGTGTATGTATTTGTTTGTGTAAGTGGGTTAATGTTTATTGTGTAAATGAGTGAGTTGAACAAAGGTGTTGTTTTTAAAATGACTCTCCTCTCCTCTCTCAGAGAAGTACAATGAGCTGTACTGCCTGTCCTTCAATCCCAATTTGAACAAAGAGGAGAGAGAAGAGTCCTGGACTTTCGTTGATCTTGTTGTCGACTACAAGCGGATGGGAGTTCCGAATAATCTATGGGTCACCACAGCAGCCAACAGTGAATATAGGGTCAGTCTAATTGGGATAAGTCAGTCAATTAGATGTGATATTTTTAAAGAGATAAGGTGTATGCAGGGAGATTATATTAATGGTTAAATATACTCCTTATAGAAAACAGAGTGGGGCCAAAGTTCTACCTCTACTAAAGCCCTTGTTCTATTTGACTCTATGGTCTGTTTTAGTTTACTGGCAGTATTTCTTCTGCTAAGTACAGTGGATATGCTTTGTACCTGGGGCATTCGCAAGGTCATAGATAAGAATGAGTGTCTGAAAACATAAACAAAGGAAAAACACAGGCTTTATAATTAGCACTATTATGTTTTCTATAATAATTGCAGTGATTAGGGGTTGTACTCTGATATGTTTATAAATTCCAAATATGTAAAACAACAACAGGTTTACAAGTGAAAATATTATTGTCACACACTATTCCTATTCAGTATTTAATTAAATTATTGTTCATATAACATGCCTCCTTCCTGCCTGCCTCTCCCTCCTCTTCTCTCTTCACCTCAGTGAAGCCATCTGACCCTCTTTACACAACTGCCTTTATATTTGTATTTATATATATATATTTGTAAGAATATATATATATATAATATATATATATATATATATATATTCTTCAGTAGAAACTTGTTGAGTTCCACAAACAAGCTTTGTAAGGCATAAATATTGTGATAAAAAACGGAACAAACCAATCTAGATCCCGTAGTGTTCATTTTCTAAATTCTCCCCTCATACAAGGTGGACAGGACCTTAGTCCACAATAAAAGGTCTCATCATCAGTAAATTATTATTTCCTTGAAGGTAAAATGTTTGCCCCTCACCCCCAGGTGTGTGATACATATCCCTCAGAGCTCTTTGTTCCAAAGTCGGCAACACCCGCCATCATCGTGGGAAGTTCAAGGTTCAGAAGTAGAGGAAGATTTCCCTCTTTGTCCTACTTCCACCAGGATACACTGGTCAGTGTGACACACACACACACACTTTTGTTCTTCTATCTTACGCCGGGTTCACACCGGACGCGGAAGCGACGCCGAAGCGTGGTGTAAGCGCAGCGCCAAGCCTCTGGCTCCCATCCACTCCCATCCACTCCCATGTTAAACCTTTGTGCCGGTAACACCGGACGCTGAAGCGCCGCGCCACGCCGCGGCTGCCTAGCGCCGTGAACCAATCGTTTCGGCATCGAGTCTATTTTTTCCGCTTGACAAGAGCGTATCGCGACAGGAAACACACTGAAAAATGATTTTAAACGATATAGATGACATATTTTATATGAAGGAGAAGTAACTTGAGTTGTATGATTCTCAGCATATGTTGTATAAAGACAACACCAAAAAAGACACATGTTGGGACGCTGTTGCAGTTAATGATGGAGCAACAAGTAAGTATATGCTTGAAAAAAATGATTAAATGCCGTTTTTTACTGCAGGCTGATAACAGCAGAAGTATGTGATATTATTAGTAATGCGCGTCGCTTCGGCGTCGCTACCGCGTCCGGTGTGAACAACCAAGCGCCGGCGCGCCGGGGATTAGCGCTTAAGCTACGCTTCGGCGTCGCTTCCGCGTCCGGCGTTAGTGAGAACCCTCGACATAATACATTCCCTAACCCCTTACCCTAACTTTAAACATCCAAACTAAATGCCTTACACAGCCCATTGAAAAAGTGAGAATTTATCAAAATGTCCTCACTTACCAAAAATGTTCTCACTCTGTGGGGTCAATGCCTAAAATGGTCCTTACAAAGATAAAAGTACAGGAACGCACACATACACATAAAAGGAATATTGAGATTATAATCATAATGATGATAACAATGATGTGGATAATATGTCGCCCTAAAGGCAGCAGTGTGCAGGTGCAGTCAACCACTGTCAGGCTTCAGTGGACGTTGTCAGGAAGATGAGATGATGCTTCAGGCTGTTATGAAGTCCAACCCTGGTAGTGACTACATCTATGTTGTGGATACCAGGCCCAAGGTAACACCTCCCAATATTTATTCAGTCCCTCACATACACCCAGAAAGCGCTTTACTAGACTACTTGATGACCAATCAAAGGGCTTTACAGTACAGTTTTTGCCATTCCCACACACTTTCACATGGTGCATCTATGTGCAATACTTTGTTCCTTGAGAACAGCACAGCAACCAGGGGTAATTCGAGGTTCAGTATCTCGCCCAAGGACAATTCAGCATGCGAAAGGGGAGGACTTGGATCGAACCAATAACCTTCTTGTTGAGGACGGCCTGCTCTACCGTAATAATATATATATATATATATATATTACATATTCATACATATTCATTATTTTATTTTTGTTTATGTGTCCAGCTTAATGCCATGGCAAATAGAGCAGCAGGTAAAGGCTACGAGAACGAGGATCACTACACCAACATCAAGCTGCAGTTCGTCGGCATTGAAAACATTCACGTGATGAGGAGTAGCCAGCAGAAAATCATTGACGGTAAGGAGAAGTTTGTGTGTGTGTGTGTGTGTGTGTTGAGGAAATAATATAAAGCTGCAGTGTAATATGGAGACAGGGAAACAACAGAGTTAACAAGAGCAAATGCAAAGACTTCCTTTAATAATATAATGTTGTGTTCATGTTCCCGAGTGTTTGTTTGTTTGTTAACCTCCTCTCTCTCTCTTTCTTTCATACAGTGGGCGAAATGCGATTTCCATCAATGACTGACTTCCTGTGGGGTTTGGAGAACTCGGGTTGGCTCAAGCACATTAAAGCCATACTGGATGCTGGAGTCTTCATTGCCAGGGTGTGTACATAGTCAGACATAATCTCACACACAAGCACAAACACACAAACACATTTAAAAAACTGGAACTGTCTGATTGGGATTATTGAACTATAAATGCCCTTCCACTTTTCTGAAAACTGCTCAACTGATCAACTTGACTTGTGAAGATCTAAGGAATTGACGTTAACCGCAACCAGGGACATGGGTAGACTACCAGAGGATGGCAGCCTTAACAGCGGGTCCAGTTGTAGGATCCGTGCCACAACTGCTCAACCCAACCAAGTGCCAGCTCAATCATCACAAAAGGTTTCAGTTACAACACACATCAATGCCACCACTCACCTCTCCTCCAGACTGCACTGGATGCCTTTGGCTGAGTCAAAAAATCGCTGAACTTGAAGGTTGGATTTCCAACCTATACCAGATCCAGAACAATGAGCAAATCTTGGTCTCAATGGCCGCTGAGGCCTCCTGAATCCCTGACACCACACCACGCTTCCCGGGCTTGGTCCCTCTGTATCTACAAAGCCGGAGCTTCCGATGGACAGCTCGTCTCTTGTGGAGGACCCCTGGCCCAGGCTTGGAGCCATAACCAAGGCACGGATGTGTTCCATACCCACTCCTTTCGGAGTGTAATCCGGGGGACAGCTGCAACTAACGCTTATTTTGATAATTGATTTACCTGTTGATAACTTTTCGGATTAATCGAATAAAAAAAAAGAAGCTACGTCTGAATAGATGCAATAGTCTGCATCTATTCAGCTGTCAAAAACAATCCTTGGAGGCTCCTGCCTCTTTACACCTGGCTCTCATCAGCCTGCGCTGATAACAGTATATTTTTCGTCTTACTATATTGCCCTCCCAAATCTGAACGTATCTTCGTTACTGAATTTGCTTACTTACTTTCCATCACTATCACCAATTATGATAAAGATGTACTTTTAGGGGACATAAATATTCACATCAACAACCAGACTGACCAATTTGCCTCTGACTTTCTTGATCTTATCATATTTTTGACTGTATTCAGCATGTCTCTGGCCCAACTCATCAATATTTTTATACTCTCGATCTAATTATTACATATGGATTTAACTCAGGAAATGTCCAGACTATAAGAATGACCGTTTTCTTTGATAAAGTTTCCAGCATCAGAGCCCAAATTGTGCCTTCCCTGTTTATGCAACAAGAGAGTAATGTGCTTCAGATTTTTCATTCTTTTAATCCAACATCCCAGTCTGGTCTCCTGAGGATGATTAATAGCATGAAATCCTCTTCCTCCACCTTAGATATTTTACCAACAAGGTTTTAAAAGAATTTTCTACTTTTTGTTTCTCCTGACCTTTTAACAATATTTAACTATTCTTTATCTGCTAGTGTAGTTATTACTTTGTTTAAATCTCCTGCTTATATATAATTATATAACCATTTCAAAATTGCCATCTCCTGGCAAAGCCTACTTTATTTAAAATGTTCATCTGGCTCTTGCATGCATCACAGTACGGAAAATGCATTTTTGAAAGTTCTTAATGATATAGGATGAACTCAGATTCCAGCCTTTTCAAAGCACTGGTGCTACTCGACCTCTCTGCTGCATTTTATACTGTGGATTATGGTGTGCTAATTAATCGACTTGAAAACTGAGTAGGCGTGACCGGGACTGCTGTTAACTGATTAAAATCCTACCTTAATGGCAGATCTTTTGTGTATCGCTTGGGAATGCTTTCTCCAGCTTCCAGACATCACATTTGGCATTCCCCCGGATTAGTGTTTTCAATGTACATGTTATTATGCCGACGATACCCATATATATCCGTCCTGCAATCCACCAAACCTCTCCTCAACCGCTTCACATACAGCTTGTCTTGCAGACATAAGGTCAAAACACATCTTCCTTATGCTGAACACTGATAAAACCAAAGTTGGGGTGTTGGATCAAAATCACACAGGGATGCTGTAATGAGTTCTTAGCGTCCCAGGGTCTACAGCGCATTAGTCTTTGATTCATACCTGATTTCACAAAACATTTTAGCAATATCATCAAATCAGCTATTGGTCAAACTAGGAGTATTTCCAAAATTAGATCATTTCTCACATTCAGTGATGCACAAACTGTTATTCATGCTTCTGTCTCCAGCCATCTACATTACTTTAACTCATTATTTGCAGGACTGCCCCATAAATCTATCAACCATCTCTAACATACAAATCCTCCAAATACCACTGCCAGAGCTCTTACAAAACTGGAAAATATAAACACATCATCCCCATTCTCTCCTCATTGAACCTGTCACACTCAAAATTGATTTCACTACTTTATTGCTAGTTTTTCAATATCTAAGCAGCATTGGCCCTTCTTATATCACTGATCGTCTACTACCATACCTGCTCATGATCTCAGATCTGCAAATGAACTGTTGCTCCAGGCCCCAATGTAAGGAGTGAAACTAAGGGAGGTAGAGCGATTTCAGGATGGGGCTCCACGACTATGGAATAACCTTCTACTTGGAATCAGACTAGCTACCTAGCTGTCCTCTTTCAAATCTTGTTTAAAGCCAATGTTTTATAAAATGGCTTTTACCTAGATTTCTTATGTCCTTTCTGTATGTCATTTTCGGGTTTCTTTGTTTGTGAAGCACTTTGTAAACCAAACGTTTATTATTATTATTATTATTATTATTATTATTATTATTATTATTATTATTATTGTGTTTTTTAAGAAACTTAATAATACAACTATTTGTGACCACGTTAGGGCTGGATTGACTCACATATTTAGCCATCATGCCTCACCCATCCTCACTACTTCCTTCAAAGTCTGTTAATGCACTTTTTAAAGGATTTTATTTATATTTATCATTATTTATATTAGAATTTCAGCATTTAGTTTGCCAGGAACATCATTAATCATTAATCTCAGTCTCTATCTATCTATCTATCTATCTATCTATCTATCTATCTATCTATCTTTATCTCTATCTTTATCTCTATCTCTATCTCTATCTGTATCTCTCTATATTCTCTCTGTCTCTGTCTCCCTCTCTAGGCGGTGGCTGATGAAGGAGTCAGTGTGTTGGTCCACTGTTCAGATGGCTGGGACAGGACAGCCCAGGCCTGCTCTGTAGCAAGTATACTGCTGGACCCATACTACAGAACCATCAAAGGGCTCATGGTAACACACACATCTACATAATACACCCACGTTTGTAGGCTTGACTAATCTACCCATCATCCACCCGAAATAATTATTTTCTCAAATGAGAGACCTGCATCCGGAAAACAATTCCACTCCACCTCTACTGGTGATAAAATGGGAAACATATTACAGTTAAGAAGGCTGGTTTGTATTAAATTCACATTCGTTCAGTTTTTTTAAAACTGAAATTGTAATGGGTATATGCATAATCACAGAGGCCCTCTGGCGACATTCCTGGAAAAAAATTATGTTGCATGGCCACGACTCATTAAATCTTTGGAACGGGATAAATATCTAGGGGACACGAGATATGAATCTGTTCCTTACTAACAAGACCTGGCAAACTGAACTGAAGAAGCCTCGTTTATGAGATATGAAACATTGAACTAAATCAATCAATCAATCAAATTTTGTTTGTATAGCCCATATTCACAAGTTACAATTCGTCTCAGGGCTTTAACAGGGTGTGACATCCTCTGTCCTTAAACCTCAGCAAGAGTAAGGAAAAACTACTAAATACCCCTTTTAACAGGTTAAAAATACATAGAAACCTCAGAGAGAGCCACATGTGAGGGATCCCTCTCCTAGGACGGACAGAAGTGCAATAGATGCCACGTGTAGGAAAACATCATCAAGATTAAAGTTTTTAGCAGCATTTGATGAGGGTAAACATCCCGAAGGACAACCCCAACATGACAAGTGAGGAGTGGATTAGAGATATGCGTTCCACAGACAGACAGAGAGACAGATAGATGTTTGTGGAATTTGTAGGTCGATTTCTGTTTGCCTCCCTTCTAGGTGCTGATAGAGAGAGACTGGGTTTCCTTTGGACATAAGTTCTCCCACAGGTCAGTTACTGTAGAGCAATGTCATTATAATAACTGTGTGTTTAATTTTCTTAGACAAGGGTCACCTATTCTCAAATAGTGGAATCTGCAGTTCCATATTTTTCATGCATGCTATGATTACAGATGTACCTGTAAGACAAACACTAGGCTGATATGCAAAGCTTTCTTTGCAGTTGTCTGCAGTCTGCGTTTAGAGAAGATCTTATTAGATATGAGTTTGTGGTTTAACGTTTTGATTTTTCAATCGTGTAACACTAGTTTAAGTCACATGTTTACTGTTGGACAACAATAAAACATGTTTTAGTCATTTAATGAACAGGAAATCTAACTTTATTTTGGTAAGTGTCTGTGACTGACGCCATGGTTTGGAAAAGCAGAAAGAAAAGAACGATGGCAGAGAAAGGAAGCCAGTAGTAGTGCTATGATGAGTTTATTATTTGGAAACTAATAGACAGAGTGTGACAGGGAGAGAAATTCAGAAACACAGAGAAGATGGTTTAGGTTGATTTTAATTTCTAAGTCAACAAATCTAGGTAAGTAAAAAAATCTCAATGATGCGGTCAAAGACCGTCTTTCATCTTATTATCCAGTAGTTTAACAATGTTTAAAGTATTCAAATATAAACTAGGATTATTTTATATTCAATTTCTGCCAATAGATCACTTTCACCTCAATCTTACACACTGGACCTTTAACTGTCCTGCATTTTAGTTTGTCACTTCCTTTCATTTTACTTTAATTTTCAATCTGTTAATGGACTATATCTTCTCACTTACTTCTCACTTTCTTCACTTAGCACACCTGAACCTCATCACAAATCAGTTATTGGATTTTTGCCTGCTCCCTTTGGATTTGAATGCTTGTGTATTACCTTCGCCTATTTCAGTAAAAACCTTGATTTTGCCTTATCATTTGACTTCCTGAGTGTTCTCTGCTTTTGAGTTTCTTCCAGCTTTGTTACACTTGTTATCAGGGTCACCCTTTTTGTTTTAATTGTCCATGTCCCATCTGCTAACATGGAGGAGGTGTGGTATATAGTTTATATCACAACCAGCCACTAGGAGGCAATATAGATTTGTTATTGCCTCAAGGCTTTTTTTAAAGAAACTGCTGATCTTCTCTGTAGCAGGGACACTGGGTGGGTCAGGACTGAGACTCTCACAGGTCCTTGAAGAAAACCTGCTAGAGAACTTTCCTCCTGAAAACTGAGGCATAGGTTCACCTTTCTAAGAACACATTTACACTTTGTCATTGGGTCTTATTGAGAGTAGCTTGATGGGTAATAGTTTCATTGCACTTAAATCTACAACACAATATAGCAATACAGTGTGCACAAAGTGAAGGCTGCTGAACATATGTATCTTTTTTTTTACTGACTTTAAATCTATTTGTTATTACATCCTAACAAAAATTACAAATAATAAGAACAATGAACATTTAAATATAAATATGAATTATATCACAAATTAAACATGGCTTCCCTTGTAGGCAAGTCAAAGTTTCTGTTAAGCTAGAAAATCACTATTATTATTATAGACATATACAAGTTATACTTTAGATCAAAGATAACAATTCAACGTACAGGATGTTTTGAAGAGCGTGTTGGGGTGGGCAGTAAAGTGAGTGCTCTGTCCTGCAGGTACACCCACTTGGACGGAGATCCCAAAGAGGCATCCCCTGTCATTGACCAGTTCCTGGAGTGTGTGTGGCAGCTTTCAGAACAGTTCCCTTGTGCCTTTGAGTTCAACGAACACTTCCTCATTTCCATACACTCAAATGTCTACTCCTGTCAGTACGGGACCTTCCTGGGCAACTGCCAGAGGGAGCGCAGGGATATGAGGTAGGACTGATGTAGATACTAAAGACTAAAGAACCTTGTTCAAATTTCAAAATAGAGCTGAACAGTGTGGTTATGGATTAAAAATCGTATTTATTTACTAATTTAAGATTTTCAGCTATAACCTTCCACAGTAGATTTACCACAATCGATGAGAGAGCCTGTTTGACATCTAGATTAAATACCTTAAATACCTAAGTTTTAAGAAAAACATGTTTTGTTCATGTCAAGAAGAAGTATTACACTACCCACAATCCTAATGTGTAATGGTGACATTTCTAATCTGTGTAGCTCACTGTTAAGTGTTTACACAGTGAATAACATGTTGGTTCATTAATATCAGAGTGAGGTGCTTCACTGTGGTAAATTGCCTCGACGTGTCAAACTAGCGAAGCTCCAATAACACCACGTCTGTCCTTAAAAGATTATCACAGTCGGCCAGCTCCTTTTGAATCAATCATCAATTGTTTTCTTTCCGTATCACTGCAAGGAGGCATGTGATATGAAACACCTCTCTCTGTTATCAAAGAACCAGGGATTATGTTAAGTAACTCATCGTTCTGTGTTTCATTATGGGAGTTATAGACCATTATTACATTACATTATATGTCATTTGGCTGACGCTTTTGTCCAAAGCGACTTACAATTATTACACTCAACATTTATGAGGGGCCATTTAGGGGTTCAGTATCTTGCCAAGGACACTTCGGCATGCAGATGGGGAAGAGTGGGATTTGAACCGGCAACCTTCTTGTTGAAGAACCACCACTAGGCCACACCGCCCCACCACTCCCAGATGGCTTAAATCTTCCCGAGCGGTACAAAATATTAAGTCGGGTAAAAACAATTACATATTGTAATTAATTGCATATACACATATGTGCTGTATTGAGACTCCCCTGATCAAAGCCCAAGAGTTGGTTACACCGTTAAACGTTTAGTGGGGGCTGAACACCCTTCCTGGACGATAAGGCAAAGGGGCCGCGGGGAAGAAGTCAAGTCAGTAACATGTATTGATGAGATATGAATTTCTTTGATGTGATAATGATTGAGAAGAGGAAGTAGAACTCGAAAGAGAATCTCCGTGTGTCATGTGTCCCCCGACCTTCTAGACCAGGGGTGTCCAAATATGTTATTCTGTGGGCCACATACAGAAAAAAACCCTGTCCTGGAGTGGACTGTTGACAGTGTGCCTTAATCGCGTCGCTCAGGGCAGGGGGCGTGGCGGTGTTCTGAGGGACAGCTGGCAGGTCAGGGGTGAGAACATTACATTACATTTAATTTAGCTTACACTTTTATGCAATAATTATTATTATTATTATTTATTTTTTTATGCTGGCCAATTAAAAGTGGATGGCGGGCCGCAGTTGGGACACACATATAGCAGCATAACTAAGAGCAGGTCTAAGACAAAGCCTGTACCAGCTCTAACTATAAGCTTTATCAAAAAGGAAGGTTTTAAGCCTACTCTTAAACGTACAGATGGTGTCTGCATCCCGAACTTTGGTGCGTACAGATGATTCATCATTAATTTGCAAGAATTGGAATCGATCTGAAAAATATGGTTTAAACCAGTTTAGGGCGGTTCCTTTAATGCAGTGGTTCTCAAAGTGGGGGGCACGTAATGTCACAGACAAAACAAAAAAAAAAGCTGTCACTGGTTAGTGAAAGCTCCCTCAGTGGCGAAATGCTAGGGGCTGGACTGACACACACAAATCAAATACTGTTTCGTTCCTGATCCACCAATCAATAGAGGAGTGTTATCATTTGAACGCGAGCTGCACGTACGCTTCCGAGTATAAAAGTATCTGCAGGCATGGTCAGCGCTCACCCTCACTGAGACGACACCCTGCAGAGTTTGTGCGATTGCTCCTGTTTCCTCTATAATTCAGATATTCATTGCTTTATAAACAGTATTTTTAAAGACTCACTCCTGCACTTGCAGCAGGCCTAGTCGTAGCCTAATCTAAGGAGTCATTTGCTCCAGTCTTTTTTAGAAAGCTCATAGCCCCAAGAGCTAGCCTTCTAGCTAGCTAACTTCTTCCAACTGCAGCTAGCCCTTTTCTCCTTAACACCTACCTTTACATCTTCAATCATCCACCGTGTTGCAACAAATAAATCCCCAGCACTTGAATACTATTCTGTGCTGTCCCTGTCTACATTGTGTACTGTTCGTTTTGTTAGGAACCATTGCCTAGCACAGCCTTATTCATTATTCATGTGCAAGTCGCTCACAGCCACACATACAAACACACTCACAAGACCACTACGTTGCAATTAGAACTTTATTAACATCACACACACTGTATCAGCAAACAAAACCACTATGGACATGTATCTGATTCGTAAAAGTCAGGTAACTGATCCGCCAGTTGCGAAGAAGCCAAAGCTTCGCAAATATGACGAGAGCTATTTGCAGTTTAGTTTCACCGTCACTGGCACGACTGAGCAAAGTCCTCAGTGTGTTTTGTGTGCCGAGGTGCTGGCAAATGACAACATGAAGCCAAGCAAATTAAAAAGGCACCTCAACACCAAACACCCCGACTTGAAAGAGAACACTGTGGACCTCTTTAAAAGGTAAAGTGATGGCCTCAAGCAACAACAATCCACCATCTCCAAGCATAGCACTGTCTCCAATAATTTATTATTACAATTACAAAAGTCATAATAAATAAAAATGTACTGAAAATAAATTAATGAAAATCAGACATTGCTTTTGAATTGTGGTTGAACAGAATCATTTAAAAACACATGAAAATGGCCTTGACAAAAATGATGGTACCATTAACCTTATATTTTGTTGCACAACTTTTTGAGGGAATCACTGCAATCAGAAGATTTCTGTAATTCTCAATGAGACTTCTGCACCTGTCAACAGGTATTTTGGCCCACTCCTCATGAGCAAACTGCTCCAGCTGTCTCAGGTTTAAAGGGTGTCATCTTCAGACTGCATGTTTCAGATCCTTCCACAGATGTTCAATAGGATTTAGATCAGGGCTCATAGAAGGCCACTTCAGAATAGTCCAATGTTTTGATCTTAGCCATTCTTGGGGTGTTTTTGGTCATTATCCTGTTGGACTGAGACCAAGATTTCTGACTCTGGGCAGCACATTTTGCTCCAGAATGACTTGGTAGTCTTGAGTTTTCATTCAACAGCAAAGCAGTCCCAGAACATGACTGAGCCTCCTCCATGTTTCACAGTAGGTACAGTGTTAACTAACCCTAACCCTAACCCTTTTATTTGTCGGCTTCATTTTTGCGTCTGTGAACATAGCGCTGATGTGACTTTCCAAAAAGCTCCAGTTTTGTCTCATCTGTCCAAAGGACATTCTCCCAGAAGCTTTGTGGCTCGTCAATATGCATTTTGGCAAATTCCCGTCTCGCTTTTTTATGATTAGCTTTCAACAGTGGTGTCCTCCTCGGTTGTCTTCCAAGAAGTCCACTTTGGCTCAAACAGCGACGGATGGTGGGATCTGACACTGATGGACCTTGACCTTGGAGTTCACCTCTAATCTCTTTGGAAGTTGTTCTGAGTTCTTTAGTTAACATTCATATTATCTGTCTCTTCATTTTGTCATAAATTTTCCTCTTGCGGCCACGTCCAGGGAGGCTGGCTACCTTCCCGTGGACCTTCAATTTCTGAATAATATGTGCAACTGTAGTCACAGGAACATCAAGCTGCTTGGAGATGGTCTTATACCCCAGGGGTTCCCAAACTTTTTTGACCCCCAAAATAACGGTGCCAGAGACCCCCACCGTCCCTGGATGTGTTATATAATGTTGCGCACAGCCACGCACACGCACTATTAGGCCTATGCAAACACGGGCATTAATACAACACAAAAGAACAACAGCCTTACAGCCATGATATTATTTTATAGCAATTTAAGAAGTGGAATATAAACAGAATACATGCAAACTCCCTGTATAAACAGCATTGCTGAGTGAGCATATACTGTAAGTATAAAAACGTGTGCAGGTGATGTCTGTGCATAACGAGCAGCAGACACCTTATTGCTGCCATGTGCAAAAACTTTAGGGCTATTTATTTGAGCCTAAATATTACTTTTATTTCTTAAACTCACTAAGGAGAAAGTTGGGCAATATGCATGGAGTAGAGCAAGCCCATTCTCGGCTTTATTTTGGAGATGGCCACTCGGAGATCATTCTCCACGTTAAGCTGCGATCTGTATTTATTCTTTATGTATATCAGGGCTGAGAAAGTATTTTCGCACAAGTCCGCCAGCCTGTGATCCATGCTCCATCAGAAATATGCGCACCTCGTCCCGCAGCTCATACAGGCGGCTCAGCACATTTCCTCTGATATTGAGTGGATGTGTTTTTATGTAGTTGACCATTTTTATTGCAATGTCAAGAATATGTTTAAGCTCTGGTTCAAGTGTTTTGCTTGCAAGAGATTCTCTGTGAATAATACAGTGTGTGGAATTTACGTGCGGCACCACTTGTCAGACATTCACTTTCAGTCCTTTCTTTTTCACTCTGCAAAAAGGAGTGAAAAAGAAACGGACAGGGCTGGAGCGCGGAGCAAAACAGCATTACTTTTTCCGTCCAAACTGTATCTGATGAAAACAAGCATCTGGGCAGAGTTTAATATATCTGTGGATTCATATAACTGTAAAGCATTTTTCCCTTTCTTAACTCTGTCTACCAGCTGGCACTTTATGTCCTGGGCCATTTCGTTGATGCGCCGGGCAATAGTCCTGTTAGACAGCGGCACTGTTTAGTAAGGACTTTCTTTTGGCCTTGTAACTCTCGCTCATTCCGCTAATCCGTGTCGTAATAACCTCATGGGTCAACAAAGACATAGGAATTGCATGGTTTTATTCTAATTTCAACTCATATTTATTTATATATTTCCGCAAATCTGTACGGGCCACAAAAGTTATAAGGCGCAGCTCTCTCTCCGCCTCCTCCTCCTCCGCTTCGCCGCCCGGGCATCACAGGAGAGGCTGTCCGCTGAGCGAGCGCCCAATGACGGGTACAATGCAGCCGGAGACCGGGGGGGGGTCATGGAACACGTTACGGTGCTATTTTCTTACAAAGCTCCACAAACAGCTGTTTTAAGTTATACCTGCTGTTTCAACCGGGGCGACACACACAGATGCTACGACTCGGGTTAGCCTCCGAGTGCATTGTTTTCTATTTATAGCCGTGCTTCTACCGGGGCGACACACACAAGCTACGACTCCGAGAGCATTGTTCCTCCACTCCGGACCCGAAATGGGATCTCTCCCCCCACCTCCCAGTCCAATCCTTACAGGGTGGGGTTCCACATGCAATACTGCTGTAAAAACGTTCACAAGCAGCCATTCCAGAAAGTGCTGCAACTTTAAACACAAACTAACAGCTATGCCATGTAGACCGACTGTGACTTCAATTCTGGTCGTAATCCCATTCGACACACTCTAGCGCAGTGATTTTCAACCAGTGTGCCGCGGCACACTAGTGTGCCGTGAGAGATCGTCAGGTGTGCCGTGGGAAATTATCTAACATCTAGTGTTGCACCGAAGTATCGGCCGAACATCGGTAGCGGCAGATATTTGCCTCGTTTACCGACATCTGCACATCGGTAATAAACTTGACTTTCACCGATATCATTGGTATTTGTGGTTAAACCGCTGGGCCGGTGCCGCGGCTGGGGGAGCAGTCGCTCTCCTCTCCACGACGCCGGAGACTCGGCGTGCGGCACGCCTCAACGTTTTTTTGGGGGGGGAGGTCCTATTCCGCTGTGCCTCACGGCGTCAGTGGTGCGGGGGCTTTCTTTCTCTTGGACCGTGGGGCGGTGTCCGTCGCCGGTGCGGAAGGTGGGCCGTTGGAGGGGACCGGGTACGGTGGTCGGCGGCAGCGACTCTGGACCCTTCCAGAGTCGGGCCCTTCTCGCGGATCACCTCAGCTACGGCGCCCGCTGGGGGAACCCTCCGTTCGCGCGGGGGGCCCCTTCCGGCGATGCGCCTCGGCTGGCGCCTAGCAGCCAGAACTGGTGCGGACCAGGGGAATCCGACTGTTTAATTAAAACAAAGTATCGCGAAGGCCCACGGTGGGTGTTGACGCGATGTGATTTCTGCCCAGTGCTTTGAATGTCAAAGTGAAGAAATTCAATGAAGCGCGGGTAAACGGCGGGAGTAACTATTGGCACTCAAAACAGGTCAATCTGTTTTAGACAGGGTTAAAAGGTCCTGTTTTAAATGATCCTTGTGGTATTTTGACCAAAATATGTTACAGACATTTCAATAAGACCCCAAGGAACCATATCAAATGTGATAAAATGGGTATAATATGTCTCCGTTAAATAAAGATTAGTTAAATCAAAGATTGTTGCATAAATCTGATTCAATTTGTGCTCATTAAAAGGTAAGAGTAAGAAAGGGCTGAAATAATTTAAAATAGTGCTTTTTAATACATTTAGAAATTATATTACTAACTATATGTATTATATGTACTGTGTTAGTCCATAGAGTGTCATTTTGGTTGGTGGTGTGCCCCAGGATTTTGTAAATGTAAAAAATGTGCCGCGGCTCAAAAAAGGTTGAGATTCACTGCTCTAGCGTATAGTTTATAGTTTTTCCATAGTTTTTGGGACGGCAGACATGCCAGATACCCAAATTAACCTGTAGAAGCACTACAAAAGTGGATTTTTCACAATATGTCCCCTTTAAAACCTTTGATATACATGCATCCGTTTCAAAACATTAGTACTAGCGTACCGTGCTGCAAACAGATCGGGTCCAGTCTACATCCAGGACATGGTCAAACTTTAAACCCCAGCCGTTCGCTCTTCATCTGCCAATCGGCTTGTTGCTGACTCACTGCGAGCTAAACACTGTTCACGACTGTTTGCTCTCCTGGCTCCTAAATGGTGGAATGAGCTCCTCAATGACATCAGGACAGTAAAAAGTCTATTCATCTTCCTCAGCAAACTAAAAGCACATCTCTTCCGACAATACCTTGAATACAAGTTTAAACTAACAATTTAGTAGCACTTAAATGGAACTTAGTTATAGCACTTTGAAGTTTGGCTTTCTTGAAGAAATTGTACTTTCTTGATTCTTGTTGTTCTGGGTTTGTACCCGCATAGAATCGTTGAATGCACTTATTGAAATTCGCTTTTGATTAAGTGTCAGCTAAATGAAATGCAATATATAACATGGGTCAAAAGTGACCCACCCAGTGTTTTTTTCCTCATTAAGTATTCAAGGAGTACCTTAATAAACTATTTATAAAAAAAAAAATTGTATTACTACCCTTCTAATGTGTGTAACTTCAATACAGTTATACAACAAAAAATGTTGTTCATAAAGTAAGAAAATAAAAATTGTAATAATTAAATGATTAAATAAATTGATTTCAAAAGATATAGCAACTAAATACTCGTAAATGTGTAATGGAAGGGGTTTGTTTAGCTGGTGTATCAAAGGGTTAAAAATATATACTTAAACATTTGTTTATTAATCATGTTGTAACGTCATCAAAATATTCAACAATGATATCGCATATCACATTTTTTCTTAATATCGTGGAGCCATATTCTGAACTAATTTCAAGGCATTTCATAGAAAAAATTATACAATTCAATTGCAGTTAAATAAGGTGGCAAACAAAACAGTACAGTGTGATCTTATTGGTGACACTGGACAATGATGCCATCGCCATCAAAATTGCCCTGTCCTCAGTAAATCTGTGGCACATTGGTGTGGATGTCTGCCAGCTTCTTTAAAGGTTAGGTCTTTTTCATTTGTTGTATATATGTCTGTCTGTCGGTATTTATTTTGCCCATCTGGTTGTGTTCAAACTTGCTGGGTGGATTGCTGAGGAACCAAGTGGGTAAATTTTTTACTGAAGCCTTTTGCACCATGAGGGTGCAGCATTCAGACAATTCACAATTTAAGAGAGGCAGATGTCAACTGCTATGTTAAGGCAGGTGTATGTCTCTGAACCAAGGGAAATGCAATGCTGAGTGAAGTTACTTGGATGATGCCCTCAGGAACATAGACTGCTTACCTAGTGGATCAAATCTAGATTTTGTCAGCTCTCAACCAACAATCCCCTGAAAATATAGGTTGGTCCCCTTTGACAGCTGTAAAAGGTCTGTATTCATATAGCATTTTTGTTCTCCTATAGACCACTCAAAGCTATTTACAGTACGTGAATTTTCATACAGTGCATCTATTTGCAGCATTTTCTCTATCAAAAATCACTCACACAAGGTACAGGGTAAACTTGGGGTTCGGTGTCTTGCCCAAGAAGACTTCAACATGGAGGAGCCAAGTTTCGTAACATTGACCTGCTGGTTAGATTGAATGATTGTATTAATGGATAGTATGTGTGAATGTGGTTTGAATGCAGGCTTCGTGAGCGGAGTCACTCCTTGTGGCCTCAAATGTGGAAGGACAGAGGCGAGTACACCAACCCCCTGTACAAGGCAGAGCTGAGCCAAGGTCAGGTCGTCCTGAGACCCAACACCGCCCCCTACTGCTTCAAGTTAGTCACAGCAGTAAACAGGTTCTTTCTGGTCTCCCTCCTCTCTCTAACCCTCTCTCTTCTCTTCCCTCATTTCTCCCCACCCTATTTTTTCCATTGAATTAAATTGATTATTATGCAGGGATCTTTCTCTTCGAGAAAAGACTTTAGGAGTCTCAGGGGTAAACTTTGTTGCATCAGAATGCGATACAATTGAAACAATGTCGCTGGCTTTGCCACTTCTGGTGGACTTTTTTGCTTAAAAACAGTGGAATGACCTTGTTTCAAGTTAAATGTTGCTTGCGGACACTTGGATTACAACACAGGAGCAGTATGGAGGCTTTTTTTGTTTTTTTTCCTGTTTTTTTATAACAATTTCTGTTGTTTTATTATTATGAATAGGTCACCAGTTACATTAACATAAAGAACTTCATGTGATGTGTAGTAGTCAGTCTCTCTCACTCGCACATTTTTGGTCATTTTCAATATAAACCCTGTGTAAAACCACTTGAGTAGCGGCAGAGCTGAGGCTGATCACTACCCACTGCTAACAACTGACAACCGCAAGCAATACAAATGCTTACAAATTTTTTCCTGGTTTCTATCTCTTCTCTCCCCTATTCTCCACTGACCTATACTCTTCCATTGTTCTGCTCCTGCCCCAACTGGTAGAGGCGGATGACTGCCCCAACAAGTTTTTTTCCTCTCTCTATTTGCTAGAGTGCTTGCTCATTCTGGGAACTATTAAGTTTCTCTATCATTTTTATTGTTTAGACTTACTATGTATGGTACATTGAGATAAAGTACGTTATTATTTAGTGCTATACAAATTGAATTGAAGCAGATATAACTGACATTTACACATAGTTATAATGGTATTCTTAGTTCAGAAGAGGATGATAAATATGTTAGGGTTAGGTTTAGGGTTAGGGTTAGGGTTGAAAACACCAAAAATATTGCTTTCCTATGTATTCTCATTCGAAAATATAGTAATAGTATAGCAATTTATTGTGTATATTTTATTTATGTAAGACTGTAAATATTACGTAAATTACTTAATTAACAAAAAACATTAAATATTCATCTTTATCCTTCTTATGAAAAGAGAAAGCGCCACTGTTTGTCTGTGCAGTAGATATAGTATACAAATAAGAGGGATAATAGTAAAATAAATACATTACAAAGTATTACATTATATTTCTTATTATAAGTTTATAATCTTATTTTCTCCTGTCTTAAGAATGTGGAAAGGTCTCTATAACTACATGGAGAAATCAATGCCTCCTCGCCAGTCACCTGCTGACTTTCTGTCTGCTATGAGGGAGGACTCCCAGCAGCTGGAGGAGGAGCTGACTTATCACCAGGAGGTACCGCCAGAAGGTACTTTCCACCACCATCCGGGCTACAGACAAGGCATACAAAAGACAAAGACACCTACTGTTATGTCAGCTCCATAATCCCAATCTGACATCAGTCTCTTCATCTGAGGATCTGAGAAACTCTCTCTGACATTCTGACCCCAAGACATCTACTTCAGTGTTCAGCAAAATCATAAGTTTCCTTCTTTGCACAATGAAACTCTCCCTGATCCCATTTGTGCAACTACATTCAGTGAGTCATCATGGCCTGTATATATATATATATATATATATATATATATATATATATATATATATAGTGGCTTTCCTTTTTTCATGATGACCACTCAAAGTCCTTTACAGTTCAGTTTTGCCATTCAACCATTCACACACATTCAAGCATTGCATCTATGTGCAGCAATTCCTTTATCATGCATCAATCATACACTGTCTGCACAACAAATAGGGGCAACTTGGGGTTCAGAATCTTGCTCAAGTTCAATTCAAGACGGAGAATGGAGGCAACAGTGATTGTTCTACCGACCTTCCTGTTAGTGGATTCATCTTCTGAAGCACAGTTTTTATGAAGTCTCCAGTTTCCGACTGAGACACATAAATGATGCTCATAGTTATCTTTGTCCCAGCAGCTCATTTCAGAAGTCAGACCATGATAAATATTTATATAACCAATGTTAAAAAGAAAATATATAAGATTTTAAGTAACCTGCACATCTCTCTTCCAAACTATCATTTGAAAATGGAAACTTCCCTTTTCAACTTTTGAATCAAACAATCACGAATATTCATATATTCTTGATTATTGAGTGATGGAGAAGGATTAAATATAAATTATAATGAAAATTAATCATGAAAAGAGTGGTTGTTTTCAATCACGGTAATGAAGTCTAGTATCTAGTATATGGCAGATGTCTGAGCTAAGTGAAGAAATGTCTTGTTCTTTCCTCCCTGCAGAGGATAGCAGCCCCGAAAGGGAAACCAATCACGTGGGAGAAGATTGAGGTTACACGGAGGGATACGAGCCGCCTTCGGCAGAGACACTGTGGCCCGGACCGACCAACCACTTACACAGACCCAATCACCAGCCGTACACAGGACAAAGCCTCAGAATCAGCACCCTGCATTCGCCCTGCCGGTAAAGCCACGCTCACAGCTTAAGTGTCAGGACCCTGACGACCTCTCCACCTGCAGTGACCTGGAGTCGGGCATGGCTGACCTCAGCAGCCGCTCGTCTGGCGGTCGGGACTACGGCAATGAGCAGGTCCTGGAATGAGGATGTCCGCACTGCTGCCTGACTGGAATTAAGTGAGCCCAGCCGCCTGGCTTGAAGGTAAAAGAGGAAGTCTTACAAATATATTAATTCACACATTAGGAGGGAGGTATAGGGAAGGAAGAGATGCTAGCTTGTCCCATTCCTTCTCGGACCAAAAGGAGTCTCAGTGAAATTAGGTGACACCTCACTATCTGATTATCAGTCTATCTTTGTTTTGAAGGCATGGGTAGACACTAGTTGGTGTTTTTATGTTTTAGGTACCCTCATTTGTGATAACCTTTGTGAGATTGTTACATGATTGTTACATGATACATGATACTAGATTGGGATGTTGTACGACACACAGGCTCCGTGATGGGAGAATCTGATAAAACACAGAGTAGGACAAACACATACACACACACACTTAATATTAGAGGAAGTAGCTCAATAGGAAGAAGCGATTCAATAGTGGGAAGTAGCTGAATAGGAGGAAGTAGCTCAATAGGAAGAAGTGATTCAATAGTGGGAAGTATCTGAATAAGAGGAAGCAGCCGAATAAGAGGAAGCAGCTCAATAGTAAGAAGTAGCTCAATAAGAGGAAGCAGCTCAATGTTTTTGGTAAATTGATTCAGCACCCATATTTTACAATCCAATAAACATTTAATTAGTTTCATGATGATTGGCAAATGTTTATGGTTAATAACGTGCATGATTTTTTAACAATCATGATAATTCTTAATACGAATGTGTATCTCAGTCTCACAATGCTATTTCTTGAATTTTTTATTAAATATATGCAAATAAGCTAAATCCATCATGGCAGACAGTTATGGTCCAAAAGGCTTTTTGTAGAACACATTGAGCTGGACTTGTGTCTGAAATTCCAAGTCAATCAGACAAACTGTGTGAGGGTATTGGCCTGTCAAATGTAATAGTGCCATCATTCAATACAATTTTATTTGTATAGCACCAAATCATTTAAGAAAAACCCAACAGCTACCAGAATGAGCAAGCATTACTTTGACTGTAGAGTGAATGATATGGTAGGATGTTCCAGCGGCTTGGAGTGTAAAAGCTAAAGGCACTTTCACCGGGTTTGTTGAGACCAGGGGAATAACCAGGCGGCCTGTTCCAGGTGATCGAAACGGTTCAGGTGTTGCAGAGCTAACATATGAGTAAGATATTGAGGTGGCACACGATGTAGAGTCCTAAAAAACGAGCTTGACAACTTTCAAATCAATTATAAAGTTTACTGGAAGCCAGTGTAACAACTTCAGCACTGGTGTCATATGGTCATATTTCCTTGTTCTTGTTAAACTCTAGCAGCTGCATTGTGGAGTAGCTGCAGCTGATCCAGATGCTTTTAAAGGTCCCTGTGAGCAGCGTATTGAATTGATTTACCCAACTGGATATAAAAGCATGGACATTTTTTTCAGTGTCTTCCTAGGACAAAAAGCTCCTTACTTTGGCAATATTTCTTAATGATGAAATCCAATTTAAATTATGCTGTAGATGAGGCTCTGGAAAGTGAGGTCAGTGCTCAGAATGACCTGGACTGTTTCTGACCCATGTGACACTCCAGAGATAGTAATGATAATTTAAGAGAGATCTGGGGCCTCATTTATAACCTTTCGTTTGAGCAAAACGGTGTCTGAAAGATGCTTATGCCACCTCTTACGCAAACATTGGGATCTATAAAAACAAACTTGATTGGAGAATTTGCCAACTTGTACGGTAACTGTGACCCATAAGTATGAACATTTTGGAGAGGGGAAAATGAAGGTGCAGATGTGAGGTGGTGAATTGAAGCCACTTTATCATTAACATTAAAACCAACAGCGTTATTTGTGCTAGCGCGACAAAACTGTTCCATAAGAACCTTCAATTGAAAAAGATATGAGACAACTTACAGCAAATTATGTTGAGATACCATTAAGCAGCAGAGTTGCAGAGCTGAGTCATTAATAATTTTTAATATTTTCTAACAATGCATGTTTCATCAAGTCCGACTTTAGTTTTCATACTGTGTGCGTGTGAGTGTAAAAGAGCCATTGAGTGGTTGTGGACAACTTTTTGAATAATTTTGCTGAGGAAACAGAGGTTGGAGATTTGTCTGTAGTTGCTAATAATAGATGGGTCAATAGTGGTCTTCTTTAAGAAAGGTTTAACAATTATAGATTTGAGTGATCTTGGGAAGATAAGCTTTTAAAAAAAGCTTTTAAAGAAGGAGTTGGGGATGGGATCAAGAGAAGTAGTAGAACAGTTGAGGCTCTGTACCCCTAATTCAAGATCATGGGCACTGACTGGTGTAAAATGTGTACATAAATGTGTACATAAATGTGTACATCCATTATAAATTCCAAATGGGGGGGGAAATTTGATTTGCATACATACTATTCCTCTGGAAAATGTTACTTTCTGTCTGTAATGTCTCCAGAGAGTGTTAGACTTTTCAAATGTGTATGTTGATCAGTCCTACATCAGGTCTGCCAGAAATCCCCCTCCTTTGTGCTGAATGGAAGAACAGAAAGCAAGTTAGACAGTTACTGCTTTGGAAAATGTCAATTGTTGTCTAAAATTATCTTAAAACATTTCTTCCCTTGTTACTTAAAACTGTAACACCCAATGAAACAATCCTCTGCCACTCAGGGGTCGACATGTAGCTTAAGAAAAATAAAATAAAACATGCTCAAACCAAAGTAGAGCGATGATCTTAAACTATAATGCTGACTCTCCATAGACACTTTTATATAATACAAATCCTTGCTGTGATGGAGATCAATTAAAGATCAAATAAATGTCAAATCATTTGTCTGACCAGTATGAACAACTTAGGGACAGGTCTTCACCAGAACAAATTGTGAACAAAAATATTCATGTTGGTAACAAAGGCTGGACTGCAGTATTTTTTATTTTTGTGTGCAATATACATTATGTCAAGGCATTATTGTTTTTTCAGTGTACTGTATAACATTGTACAATAATCTACCCTCACATCCACCGAATTCCTCAGACGAGAATGTGTCAAT
Source organism: Pleuronectes platessa (assembly GCF_947347685.1). NCBI lineage: Eukaryota > Metazoa > Chordata > Actinopteri > Pleuronectiformes > Pleuronectidae > Pleuronectes > Pleuronectes platessa. The sequence goes on from NC_070628.1 coordinate 30,602,785, forward strand.
CATGAGCTCCTGTTTAACCAGTCAGATGTGAAGTGAAGTTTCAGATGTTATGTGAGAACCCTGATCAGACCTGGTATAAACAAGCATGTTGGGTGTCTGTCTTCAGCAAGTGTGGTCACAGCTACAGGCAAAGACCATATTGCTCAAGATGTTTGGCACTCCATTTAATCACCTTTATTTGTTTGAAAATTAACACACTACATCTTACACAGAGGATGTCAGCTGAATTGGAGGTCCGTCAGTGTGGCCCAGGCCACATTCACACTGTTAAAATAATGTGGCTTCTTGCATCCCAGACCACCTCTGATGCAGTCTGAGCCATCAACCAAACATATGCATGTTTATGCCAGGTGTGAACAGAGCGCTAGAGCTTACCTATTCAAGCACATTGTCATGTCACTGTATTAAATGCCTGAAAATGAAAACCTATTGTGGCTCTATGTAATGCTTTAATGGCAGTGACTGGGTGGTGAAGAATGCACTTTTTCTATTTTGAACAGGCTCTTACTGAGAAGTTCATCGTAAGGCTTATGTTACAGTTGAGCAGTGAGTGTCACCTGTGGTACTGAATAAAGACGGTGATTCATTTATTTTTAGCACATTTATTGGTATGAAGTCCAATTTGTAATTATCGCCTTTAAGAATAAAGTCATGGAGATCACCTACACACTCAGCAGAGGACAAACATTTGTTGTGGATTCAGAGCTGTGGAGCAGTGTGGTGATTACAGCTGAACTGAATTGGAAAACACAAAATCTTCCTAGGCTCCTGCAGGAGCTGACACGGTGGTGTAACAGTGATGTGATGACAAATGTCAGTGCTACTGTATGTGACAACACTTACTGAATCTAATGAGCTGTGTCTGTGGCTCCACTCCCTCATAACGTGAACATTTCACTGTAGCCTGTGGTGTGTATTTATGCGCGAATGTGTATTCTGTATTTACCGATGTAAAAGAGCTATTAATAAAATCACTGTTAAAAGGGAAAGAACTGCAACATTCCGGGTCTTTGGCGTGTCAACAAATATTAAATATTTTCTGATTTCTCACAATCAGAATCTTGCTGTCAATTGTTATCCATTACCTGTGATGTGTTGAGACCGTATTCTACAACCAGCATTAACTAAGAGTTTTCCTCAATACCCAACAATTACTACTAAATTATATTAAGGTAGCTGCTGTAAATGAATTACTATCTTTACTCATTCCTCAGTAATAAATAAAGTGTATGTTCTTGTGTAAAATACAAAACTACAGAGTCGGTTTGAATTTAAAACATCTACTTCAGTCCTTTTCACATTTCAATAATTTCAGTCAGTCAGAGAAGGGAAAAGTAATCATTACTCCTGATTCAGCACTGCCAACAGGGGAGGAATACTTTTTGATTTTCCGTCCCAAGCCTGGGACTTGATATCTCAAGAATACCTTCAGGGAATTTCGTCAAATATGGTACAAATGTTCACTTGGAGCCTGATTGATCAGCATCAGTTGAGACCCATACATTGTAAGTCTGTCTTTATTTCATTTTCATAAAGTTCACATCTTTTACAGCATCATCTTTTTACAAGTTATTTACCAGGTGGAAACGTCATAACATATGATGCAAACATTATTGCTTTTCAGATACATTTGCAGAATTCTTAAGTAAGGTGCCATAATATATTATCCATAAATTACTGAACATTATACATAATCTTATTTATATGTCTTGCAAAATGTGTATCCTGTTGTTGGATTCATCCACTGCTGTCTACTCTGATAAAACAGCCCAATGATGCTTTTATTCCTTTTTTTTCTTCTCTAAAGTGTAGTCTCAGTCAGTCAACCCCTAACTGGTGTCATTTCCATAACAATAAAGAAAAGGTTTACTGTTCTGTTAACCACTACAACACAATCCCAATAAGTCACAGTGGGTCACAGTGGGTCACATGGGAGTCGGGTTTTGGATAAAATCAGATTCAGAGTCAGATAATATTAGCAAGAAGTACACAGGATGACAAATCCAAGCTACAATCGACTATTAAACTAAAAATATTTCTATCCAACAGAAAAAATATCATAAAATCTGTCCTATCACTTCTCTCTCATATAAAGAAAAGCTTCTGACAAAGCTGTCGTGTTTCCTCTGGACACGAGACTTCATGGCCAATGGTCCGAGGGTCAGCGTAGATCTCGTAGTCATTTCCTCCCTGTCGCGATGTAACATACGAAAAAAAGAGATTTAAATTCAGCTACACTGAGAATTAAATCCAGTCATCTGTGTAATCTGTGGCTTAAAACATCACATTCTCCAGCCAAACAAGCATTTTAGCTCCGTATCAGAAATAATCTCTATCCATGCTACCATACCTGAATGTCATACAGACATTCTCTGGAGAGGTTGTATGTGTGAACACAAATCTCAAGTGCCAGCCTCCGGACTTTCCTAGTATTAAGTACACAGAAAGTCCGGAGGAGCTGCTGTGAAAGCAGGAAATCCTTTGCATTATTCAACGTGAGCGAGTGGGTGCCCTGATGACATTTCTAACACGACAGACAAGAAAATGGAAAATACAAAAAGAATACAAATATCTCAGCATGACAAAGCGGTGCCATGCACGTAGAAGACACAGAGAAAGATATCAAGAGTGTTTGGTTGATAAGGCAGATGTCGGTATTGATGTGCTGTGATCGCCGCAGCAGAATTTACGCCGGGTTCACACCAGAGGCGGAAGCGACGCCGAAGCGTGGCGTAAGCGCAGCGACAAGCCTCTGGCTCCCATCCACTCCCAGGTTAAACCTTTGTGCCGGTCACACCGGACGCTTAATCGCTGCGCCACGCCGCCGCGGCCTAGCGCCGTGAAGCGATCGTTTCGGCGTCGAGTCTATTTTTTTCGCTTGACGCGAGCGTATCGCGACAGGAAACACACTGAAAAATGATTTTAAACGATATAGATGACATATTTTATATGATATAAATGATCAAATATGCATCCCATACTTTGTATTCACGTTCTGTTGTCTTGGAGTTTTAATTTTACCACTTTTACCAACCACATTATTTAATGTCCCCCTCTGCCCATCCACTACAGCCACACAAGCAGTCATAAAGATACAAAAGAGAGGTGGGGGGGGGCTACGTATTCTCCACATAGGCTTGAGTGGAGAATACGTAATTTACCCTCGACACCCGACATTTAACGGAGCAAACAGCGGAGAAGTTCTTCAACATGGATGACATTAAATTAATCATTGAAGTGGAGAAGTAACTTGAGTTGTATGATTCTCAGCATATGTTGTATAAAGACAACACCAAAAAAGACACATGTGGGACGCTGTTGCAGTAAATGTTGGAGCAACAAGTAAGTATATGTTTGAAAAAAATGATTAAATGCCGTTTTTACTGCAGGCTGATAGCAGCAGAAGTATGTGATATTATTAGTAATGCACGGCGCTTCGGCGTCCGGTGTGACCAGCCAAGCACCGGCGCACCAGGGATTAGCGTTTACGCCACGCTTCGGCGTCGCTTCCGCGTCCGGTGTGAACCCGGCGTTAATACCTTACATCCTGCCTTGCACCACTGTATTTCAAAGAATTTACGTGTCAGTTCTGAGAGCCATAGTCATACTGTGCTGTTCCGCAGTAACTAACATACTCACAGGTTTGGTCTTGTCTCCAAAGAAGTGAATGGTTGAGTAGTTGTCTTTCTCAACAATCCCGAGACAGTACCTCTTATCCCAGCCATCAGGAAACACATCAAAGCTGATCTGCCCCCCTGCAGAAACATGATGTGGAGAATTTACAGAGGTAAGTGAGAGAGACGTCTGTGAATGGCTTAACCGTTTGTTTCCTGATGCCCGGGACACACCATGGAGCTGCTACTGCCAGAGCTGTTTTCACATAGGGTTTATGGCTATAAATGGTCAAGTGTGCGTGAGACATATTTCACCAAATCTCTATTGACATCTTTAGCTACTTTCAGACATTGACTGAACTCTGCATATCTCCTGTATTTCCTCCGGAGGAGTTACATGTGTGAACGCAAATGTTAAGTGAGCACCTCCGCAGTTGGCAGCGGAACTGTTTCCGCCTGGTGCCTAGTTTAAAGACCGTAGAAAGTCAGGATAATCCGATGTGAGAACAGAGTGGGGGATCCCCCTCTGGATTCACCATGCTTCTAACGCGCGAGACAGAAAAACAAAAAGAAAACGCAACTCCCGGTGAAAAAGCGGGGACATTGATATTGATGACATGGGGTCTGAACCAGTGTTAATTTTGGCAGCTATTTTTGATTTAGTCTTAGTCTTTTGACGAAAATGAAAATTAGTTTTAGTCACATTCAGTCATTTTTATCCTTCTTAGTTTTAGTCTAAACGAAAACGAATTACATTTTAGTCTAGTTTTAATCACATTTAATAGCCACATTAAACGCCTTTTCTATAAAAACATATAGCTGCAGCCTAATAGCTTAAAAATATATATTTATTTTTAAATGTGAAAACAAAAAGTGAGAGCAGGTCAGACTGGAGGCGAACACAAAAACTGCAGCTCGGTTCAAACCAACTGCAGCTTCTGCTCTTATCAAGAAGCTGTGGCGCTGATCTCTGAGCAGCTGAGACCAGAGAAACTCTGTGTTTTCACTGTTTCCACTGTTAAGAATCAGTCAGTCACTGAGCGGCTGCTCCACGGGAACGAGCTCTGCTTTCACTGTGTCTCCCTGAGCGAGTGCACGGGGCGGAGCTACGGACCAGTGCGCTATCTGGGAGCGCACAGGCACACACACACACACAGACACAGACACACAGACTCACTCGCCCGCTACTGATACTTCATGACGGCCTGATACGATGATGTTTTAAAATTATTGTGACTTAGTCAACCACCAACATTTTCGTCTCATCAACGAAAGTTCAAATAGATTTAGTCATAGTTTTTATTTTCAAAGATCCGTTTTCGTTACGTCTTCGTCTCGACTTCGTCATGGGAAAAGGGTCGTTAACGAATATTTTTCGTTACAGTTTTCGTCAACGAAATTAACACTGCTCTGAACAGGGTCCTAGTATAAATGACAAATACAAACGTTGATTAACTTACCAATTGAAAACGAGAGCCCTTTTCCTTTGAACTCCTCTTTTAATACGGACACAAACTTCTCTCTGATTTTCTCTGTCTGTTAAGAGAGAAAAAACACTAACAATCCTGCAGGTGCTGCATCATAGTCTGTTTATTTTGTTGTTGTACTGTTTCGAGCTGGGGAGCTTGTAGGGCAACTGAACATGAGACTGTATATATTGTTGTTTTATGTCCGATTGTCGTTTTATGTCAAATGCACCAACCACCCCAAGTCAATTTCCTGTATGTGTGAATACACTTAGCAATTAAAAGAATTCTGATTCTGAACCACAGCAGCAATGAGCTGAAAGATGCCGTTATCACTGAAAGTCACAACCATTCACAATTCAATTATTTGATCCTTTGTTAAAAACTAAATATTGCTGAGTTCAGTTAGAGTTCATGTGTGTTGTACCTGGTCAAGCTCATAGAATTCTTTCCTCTCTTCCTGCGTACAGCTGCGTCCAATCGGGGAGACGTTCAACATGCCGTTACGAAATTCAATAAATGTCCCCCTGTAAAACATTACAATTTTGTTCCCATCAGGCTACACCATATCATTACTTACCATTACTTTTATAGGCTACCACTTTACAGATTTCCATTACACATCCATAACCAAATGTTAATAATATGAGGAAGATGTGTGTACCTCTTCTTAGGCAGTTTGATCTTGGCCATGTAATTGAGAGAGAAGTTGATAAAATCTTGCAGTAGCTCTTCTCCCATGTGGGCCTGTATGGACTGAAAACAGCAAGCAAACAAAATGACCAGGGGCCTGTCCTACAAATCAAGGTTACTGGCTTATCAGTGAAACTTCATGGTTATCCTGTGCTATGAAAAGTGGTGAAATGTAACCCCATGTATGTCTACATGGCAACGCAAACCTGCTCTGAGCTTTTTTGTTTGGGGTTACCTTGGTGTTGACCTGTATAAGCACCACCCCAAGCACACAATCTAGTTCGTAGATTTGCACATTTGTAGGAGCCAATTGACATTGGAACGAGGATCGTGAGAGGCTGGTAGGTTTATATACAGAGAATGTTTTCTATAAGATTGTTACCCTGAAAGTTTCCTATAAGAACATGAGGGAGGTTATGTGATTACCATCATTTCATCATCATATTGAGATCATATTAACCGTCATGATTACTTTATCTTGACCTTAAACATTCTCTTCTCTTTATTCGATTATTTACAGCATTATATCAGACATGAGATGTTTCGTTTTTTTTTATTAATATTATCATAAATTATTTCAAACTACAAAATACAGCTAACAACTAGGGCTACGTTGTAGCACTTGCGGGCCCGAGCACCCGCACGTTGAAGCCTGTTGCGGTCGGTGGAGAGAGCGACATATGACGAAGCGCGCGTCTCCGCGTTGCATGCGTTTTGCGCACTGCGGCAAGGATCAACGATTCACTTCCTGCGTCCGTCACACTGTGAACATTTTATGTAAATCGAATGTTAGTTGTAAAACAAAGCTTACTTCCTGTTGCCAGTAGGTGGCGGCATCACTATTATTATGCACAGACATATAGATCTGTTCAAGTAGGCGCTCTGATGTAGCGTGAGCAATTTTGTGTCAATTGGACAATGTTACCACAACGTAATTTTCACACTGATCAGTAGGTGGCACTATGACCCTGAACTATTATGTATATATGGAGCTGTTCAGGTCACGATTGTGATCATAGGTCAGTAGTTTGGAGCCGGTTGGATAATAGTGAGTGGTTTAACAAAGTACTTCCTGTTTCATGGCGAATCAGTAGGTTGCGCTGTGACATTGAGGAAATATTGACACAAAGAGCTGTTCAAGCTTGGACTCTAAACATGTGACAGAAGTTTGGTACTGATAGGACAATGCACAGTGGAGTTACGACAACATAAAGCAGCCAGGAGCAGTTCATCAAAGTATAAAACATGTCACTTCCTGTTGCCACCAGGGGGCGCTGTGATTTCAAGTCATAATTTCTGTGTAGATGTCATCAGGCCGGAACTCTTATTTTACGTGTCTACTTTGGAGTCGATTGGACAATGTATGTCCGAGAGACAGAACCTTGTGTTTTGATGGCGTTTAATCAAACTTTGACGCCACGGTCACACCGCCTTTAAACCATATGAATATCTTAGGGGGGGGGGGGGGCTCTTTAACATAGGGGGAGGATGTTGATACACACATGTAGTTTGAGTGAGATAGAGCCATGAACACTGAAGTTACAGCAATTTCGTGTTTCACGGCGAGTTGATGAACTATAATGCCAAGCCATCAATATGGCGTTTGACGCAAAGTCACAGTAATCTTATGCCTTCATTATCATTGTCTTGAGACCAATTTGATACAGTTTTACATGGTTGAGGTCAGTGGATGAGGAGGAATACACCCAATTGTAAAACATGCAAAAAACAAGAGATTTCATGTTGCCACCAGGGGGCGCTGTGATTTCAAGTCATAATTTCTGTGTAGATGTCATCAGGCTGGGATTCTTGTCTTACGCATCTAATTTGGACTCGATTGGACAATGTATGTCCGAGATACAGAACCTCGTGTTTTGATTGCGTTTAATCAAACTTTGACGCCACGTGACGTCACACGGTGTGACGAAAAATCTATCCCTAAATCAGTTTTTATCTCCATCTTGTTGTGAAACACTGATCTCAAATTGAAGTTAATCTGATGAAAGCCCAGGACAAGTATGTCAAAGTAAAAATGGTGAATATGGCCACTAAATAGAAAATGGCGGGCTTCCTGTTGCGTTTTTCATAATGCTCTGAGAGACTTTTTTGTGCATCTGTTCATGATACACCACTGCCTTCATTTGTGAAAGCTAAGTGAGGGGGCTTTCCATAGGTGGCGCTGTTGAGCCATTTTGCCACGCCCATTTCAAATTACTCGAGAATACAATTACTTTTTTGGGCTTCGTACTTCCTGCAAATTTTTGGTGGAATTTCAGCATGTCTAGGCCCTGAAAAAGTCCAAAAAGGGAAATAATAATGATAAGAACAATCCTTACAATTTCCATAGGGTCCTAACTAGACTGACTGTCATTTAGGCCTGTGGTAAAAAGCTGTGGACTTCAAAAGCATCATCCTGCAAATACTGAATGACAAGGTGAGGTTTGGACACATTAAAATCAACCTTACCTGGATAGAAAGTAACTGCCCATTTCCATAGGCCACAAGGCCATTCTCAGCAAACACATAGTCCACTCTCTGGATCACTATACAACCCGACAAGCAGAAAAGTGACAGTCAAACTTACAGCATGTTTTAGAAAAAAATTAATTGGAACACATCAGAGCCACGTATCTCACCATCATCTCCAAGCTGCTCCTTGATCTTGCTGAGGTCTGACCCTCCTACCACTCCAACTCGAACCCGAGTCTTTAGGTTGTCAAGGAACTTCTTCATGTCAGGGGTCACAAGCTGAAACAGACACCACAAATAAAATAAGACCAATAATAACCACAACACTTAATCAAAGTAATTCAAAGAAAAAAAAGAATGCTGAGGAAGTCCACACTAAATTGAAGAAAGAGTCAATGAGTCCGGTTTGCATATTAAACTTTAGTGCTGGACATTTTTATTATAAATATACACTGCTCAAAAAAATAACATTTTGGCAGCTCAAGGGTCATTGAATGTGCTTGGACACAGCTGACGGCAAGCTCCTAAAACACCTGATGGTGTGTGCAGAATTTCGGCATGTTGTCTCCTGCAAAGCCTATGGCTCATGGCACCCCCTTACCACCTGGAGCAAAGCCACAAAAAAGCTTGCAGGGCTGCAGTGCTGGCTCGCTACGCCTTAGTTAAAAGGGCTTATTTCAAAATGTATATGGAATAAACTAGTGAAATAATTCACTCTTCCTTATGAGTTTATCCCAATTATTTTGAAGCAAATAACACAAATAAATCTGGATGTAGATTTTAGTGTTTTTCTATAACCATTTTTTGGCTTGTATTAGTGTTTTATTTTTTGTAACCAAAGTTATTGTTTACAAGTATTATTTTGTTCTTCGATTAAATTTTGATTAACACGTTAAGCTAAACATCCCCATCTGCAGGGGTATTTAATGTGCCCACACCCTTTAGGCCATAACCCCGTAGTGTGGCAGTCTCCTATTGGCGGAATGACACTATTGATGGGACCATTGCAAGGTGATCTAACCCTAATCCTTGTTGTTAAGGTCCACGTAACCATGCCTTGACAATGAATGTTTTTTGACAATTACAAAGAGAGTGCCTTGGAGTATTTAGTATTTTTTGTATCTGCAAGTATCCTGTTCCAAAAAGCACCTCAGACTTAATTTTAGGCCAGGAAGTTCTCCTTCTCAACCTCTTTAGAGGGTCCTCGCACTGTTAGAGCTATGGCCTTAATAACTTGCGACACTGGTGGAACAGGTTTGACACTCCATCGGAAACACGTCTAGCATCCGGGTCCTTTGAACCACCTGTGCGTTTATTGTGTTCCTGGTTTTGTGACTGCGTGTCCGCATGTGATTCAGCTTTACTAAGCTACCTCCCGCAACTGCTGTGACCAGTCAGGAATCACTGAGGCCCTCCAGGATTTTGGTTCCGTCATGTTTCACAAGAAGCTCAGTCATCCTTTACAGGTCTGAGACTGGTTAGCAAAGCTGCACTTATATATCCAAAAGCAGACTAATAACCTCATCAATATAAAACAATAATGCAATCTGTTTAATAACTGCCCGACTATAAACCAGCTAAAGTTATTCAGCCTAACTAGGTTTCACTGCCGATAAGGCACAGAACTACAATGACTACAAATGTTGAGTATCTGTCTTTACCTGTCTTGCGGCTGTAAGAGTTCCGTCAACATCAAAGAGGCAGAGTGTGCGCGTGTCCATGTTGGCACCACTCATCTTGTAACTGTTGTCTAACAAGGCACGGTCTTCTTCTTCTTCTTCTTCTTCTTCTTCTGCCTGGAAGAAGCTTCCCGGCAGACTAATTGCTGCCTCCCAGCGGTAGGGAAACATCACTGCAGTTAATGCCCTCAGTTTATATCTTGCTATATCAATTTGTAGTTTTAAGGAAGTGGAAGACTTCCCCAGCTTTTCTCCTTATTATATCCCATCACCAAGCAGTGTTTTATAGAAAAAATGTCAGTACCCTGTTTGCCTATTTCTACAAAAAGTTCCCTCCTTTCTTTGGCATAGAGTGGACAATACATCAGAATATGTTGGACAGACACCAGGACTCCACAGTCACAATTTCCTTTACCTTGTCAATTTGAGTTTGTCTATTCGTGGCTTTGATACTTTATTGACAGGTTTAACTGTTGCTTGGATGTTATAATGCTTTCTTCCTCTGATGCCTCCATCCCACTCGTGTTACCATATCTGATTCAGCGTTTCAATGATGATGCTACGACACTCCATCCTTCCAAGTGGCCCTTCTATATTTATTGTATTTCTGCCTAAACTTGCTTTTGCTGTCCTATCTGCCACCTCAATGCCCTCGACCCCAACATGTGCTGGCATCCATTAAAAAAACACGCTACTTCCCAGCCTCTCCAATTAAGAGACCACATTAAAAGCTCCCCAACTATATCTGGCCGAGCTCTTTTTCCCTCTCCCCCCACCAATGTGACTAGGGCAGATAAGGAATCTGTGCACAGTACAACTTGATCCCATTCTCCATCTTCCACCCAGCACAGCCCCCACAATAAAGCAATTAACTTTGCAGTGAATATTGAAATCCCATCTGATAGTCTTCTACTCAGACAGATTTGAACCTGGGGATCAATCAATCAATCAAATTTTACTTGTATAGCCCATATTCACAAATCACAATTGTCTCATAGGGCTTTATCATGGTGAGACATCCTCTGTCCTTAACCCTCAACAAGACTAAGGAAAAACGATTTATAACTTTTTTTATAATTTCCCCCACATTTTCTCAATATGTCAATTTTTCATCCAACCATACTCCTAAAAACGTAAAGACCTTAATTCTTTCAAGGGGTTCTCCATATAGCCTGCACGGCCTCATTACTGGCCTTATTCCACCGTGAAACTACCTCCTTCTCTTTCCTAACTCTTTCATTTGAATATAATTTACAGCCGCTCTTCTTATTACATGACAAAATGACCTACTCCGCTCTTCCACACTACGTTCACTTATGACATCTCTCAAATCTGCCAAGAGTTGCTCTTTGAACATGTCCCAGTTAGCTTTGTGAAAGTTAAAATCCTTAAGAAATTGTCCTATGCCATCTTCAAAACCCTCCCAAAACTACTTAAAATGGGGAAATGGTCACTCCCCATTGAGTATATTCAGCTGAGGCTAAAGTTGAATCTATTTATACAAAACCATTTACAACATGAATCCTCGTCGGTCTTACATCATTCAGCTTGACAGGTAAATGGTTATCTAGAAAAATCTTCTAAAATTGGATTAATGAGCATTAAAATCTCCTGACAACCCCACTGGGGACAGCACTCGAGCCACTATTTCATCAAATTTTTTCATATCGCTCTGGAGACAAGTGTTCTAATGATTTATTACTAAAAGATCTTCCTGTTGAGCTCTATATTTCTATCACAACACACTCCTGTATTGAATTCTCTCCCTTACAAATACTGCACATACTCCTCCTAAAGTATTACGATCTTTGCCGGACAAACATATCCTGGTAATACAAATTTAAGAGTTGGTTTCAGCCATGTCTCTTTTACACATATTAACCCTGGTTTTTCTTTTAAGGGATCTACAATTTGTTTTAACTCTTGCCCATTGGCAAGAGTCATCATTTAGTGTCATCATCTTCCTCTGTTCGGCCTCCACTTGTTTTTACCTTTCCTTCTCTAGAAAATACATGTCTGTAAAGTATAGATGGCTCAACCCCTTCAATTCCAAGGACCCTCTCAACAGTTTTCACCACACTTCTAAACATAACATTATTTTTTGTCTGCTTTATGTCACACAAGACCTAAAAGATAAAGGTTAGGAAATTTAACTTGTTTACCACCATTGAGTCTTCTGTTACACGTGCTACTCGAGGGGAGCCTTCCCCTTCCTTCTTCCTCATTTCCTCTGCCTCACCACATTTGGTAACTTTTTCAAGAGCCTCAGCATATGTAGTGCCTTTCTTCATCTCTCTGTACTGCTGTACTTTCATTGCATGCTTATACTGCTCACACTCATGACTCCCAGCAATATGTCCTCCACCACAACTCCCTGACTTGAGCACCTACAATCAAAAACCTCATGTTTAACCCCACATTTACCCCATTTTCTAATTCCTTGACATGCAGCTGCAACATGACCTTAAATCTGGCATTTAAAACACCACAGGGGCAGCTTCCTATATACGGTAGATGAACTTTAAAGAACAAACATCCCGGAAAGACTCGTTCTGGGAGAACTTTTCACGAAAAGTTAACAACACTACTGTTGAGTCAAGCTTAGCTCCGTCACAAAAAACTTTTATCTGAGTAGCTTCAGAGATCTTCGCACAATCTACGCCTCTGACCAGTTAGTCCATGGAGATTTTAAGTGAGACCCCATAAATCACACCTTTCGTACCATCCTTACTACTTGGAACAAATCCTTCCACTCGCCTCTTGAAACAGCCTTGGCCAACTGAGTAGCAGGCTTGCAAAACACAAGTAGTTTCCCATCTGCAAGAATCCTTGCATTTAGAATCTAACCAAGCCCTTCCTACAATGCCTTGGCAAGCCGATGCAAGGCAATTGTTTTGTTGTGCTCTGAAAAACTGTTGAATTGAACCAAACACTCCACATGCAGCCTCGGCGCTCGGCTCTCAAGTCCAATCTCCGCTTCGCGTACCTCAGTCCAAAAACAAGGCTTATCCACCACCACCAACTGGACTGTTTGGAACAAGAAATTATGCAGGAAAATAAACTGCATCCTTAGCAAAATCTGTGTCTCTTAATAATGTCACAGTAAATGTTGCTTTCTGTTTTGAATCATGGAGTTTTGCCTTCCTTAGTGACCAAAAAATTTGATTTCTCTTGGTATCATATTTCCTGATATGAAATGAAATAGTAGATAGTAGGTTTCTGTCATGGCATCTACCAGTTGGGGGGCTTGTCAATTAATTCCATGCAATGTTTGGTTGGGACCTGTATGAAAAGTGATGATGCTTTCCTCCCTTCGTCACCAGCCCACCTTCCTGTTTCATTAATGTCCCAGTACTCCTGATATGTTGATTGTGCATATGTCCTATAATGAATGTCTTTGCTCCAGTTTTGCTTAACTGAATTTGTAGTTCAACTTGCTTAATTCTAAGTGTTTGTATGGCCTGAATATCCACCTGCTCATTTCCCTCCACACCTACATGACCAACATGGGTAGGGTACCTTTACTATCAAAGAGCCATTTTGCCCCCTTCCCCCCAAATAAGTTATACTGTAAATATACTATAGTTTGTTGCATTTATGAAATTATAGAACGACATAAACAAAACAGTTGACATTTATTGCTATTTTTGTAACACAAAACACCAAACTCTTTTGTAGAGAAGAAGAAAATACACTGGCAAAGGCCTACTTTGAAATAAATGAAACACAGAACTATGCAGTCCTATTTGTGGGAAACGTATAAAATAAGAAGTAGCCCTCTGAAAAAAACAACAACATATAGCTGCAGTTTATAGCTTAAAAAGAGTACACATAAAAAAAAAGGCCAGTTTGTATTCAATCATGACTAAATCAGTTTCCGTGTGCTGTCATCTCCGCTGTTTTTTCCCTCAGCCACGCACAGCAATCAACCGTCGGGTAATAGGATTCGACGCATTTTTTAGTTGACGAGCGCTGACCACTGGGCTGCTGTGACCAGAGAAATTCTGTGTTTTCACTGTTTCCACTGTTAAGAAGTAGTCGGTAAGTAACCCTGTTCACCGGCTACTGCTTCACGTGAACAAGCTCTAATGTCATTATGTGTGTGTGTCTCTCTGAGCGAGTGAGCAGGGGCGGGGGCGGAGGGAAGGAGCCCCGGGTCCTGTGTGTATGTCCGCTGTCTGGGAGCGAACACAAACACGCATTCGCTCCCTCCTGGTATTTCATAATGGCCTAATACGATGATGATTCACGATGTGAATGTGAGTGAACGTAACGTTCAATCACGTTCACATTGCCAATAGTTTTGTGGTGGATACTGATACATGAGCAATACTGTGGCTTTTTCGTCTGTGCTAAGCATTTCAATGTCTCAGCCATAAAGAGCAAACAATCATTCTTATTCGCTATCAGATTTCCCCTTCAACTGATCGCATCTGTTACATTTTCCTGTCTCTTTGTCTGTTCTAACTGTTTGTCTCGATACCTGTGTGTCTCCTGAAACCTTTCTTTACTGCATCTGCATAGTAGCCTGGATGCCAGACGAATTTAGCCCCGCCCACAACATTTGAGGTCGGGAAGTTCGGTCTGGAGTCGCTCCGTTGGGGAGAAATTATGCCAGAACAGAAACTGTTTGGACCAATCAGATTGTCAGGGCGGGCTTTATCCGATGATGGACAGATGATCAACAGTAACGTAATCAACCACGTCATCAAAGTGCGACAAGTCCAACATTAAGCAACAGCGTCCCAACATTTGTCTTTTTTGGTATTGTCTTTATACAACATGTTCCGAGGATCATACAACTCACTGTACTTCTCCACTTCAATCATTAATTTAATGTCATCCATGTTGAAGAAACTTCTCCGCTGTTTGCTCTGTTAAATGTCGGGTGTCGAGGGTAAATTACTTATTCTCCACTCAAGCCTATTTGGAGAATACGTAGCCCCCCCTGTCTCTTTTTATCTTTATCACTGATTGTGTGGCTGTAGTGGATGGGCAGAGGGGAACATTTAATAAAGTCATTGGTAAAATTAAAACTCCAGGACAACAGAAGGGGAATTCAAAGTATGGGATGCATATTTGATCATTTATATAATATAAAATATGTCATCAATATCGTTTAAAATCATTTTTCAGTGTGTTTCCTGGCACGATACGCTCGCGTCAAGAGCAAAAAATAGACTCGACGCCGAAACGATCGCTGCACGGCGCTAGGCAGCCTTGGCGCAACGCGGGGCTTCAGCCTCCGGTGTGACCCGCACAAAGGTTTAACATGGGAGTGGATGGGAGCCAGCTATTATTTAAGGCTTGGCACTGCGATTAAGCGTCGCTTTGGCTTCGCTTCAGCGTCCGGTGTGAACCCGGCGTTAGTAAATAACTCACAATGCGTCGCTTAACATACGTCACATACTACGTTGCTCTTATTGGTTGTAGGTCTATCCAATTGAGACAAGAGGCATTCTTTTTTCTAGTTCAGTTGAAACACGCCCCATAATCACAGCCCATTGGAGCGGTATCAGATTCACATTCTGACTAGAATTGTGAGAATGACAACGTCAGGCTATCTGCATAGCTGATTCCCTGGGCAACCTTGACTCGCTGTACCTCTGCTGCTTTCTTACTAACCTTGCACTTACATTAAGCTGAGCGGTGTTCCCCTCCACAATTGCAACATTCCAGCTATGACCCCTCTCCTACAGATCTACCACACCCTTGCACAGGCATGCACATGTCCTTTTAATTCAGTTTCTTCTTCTTCTTTGTTGTTCAGTAACTGATCTCAAGAGTTAGGTTCTTACTTCTGTCTTTTCAAAGATGTTGTATCTTCACAGGACCTTGTCTTGTTGACCTACATGGTGAGGAGTGTGGTGGCAAGAGAGAAAAGAGAGAACATTCAACACAAACCTTCACATATTTTTTGGGGATTGAATGAAACAATTGTGTGTGTACATAAACTTGTACAGCCTCACTATAGTTTAACTGTTGTTTAAGCAGAAAATAGTTGACATTAACTTCCAACCATGCACTTAATTTCTGTCTATTTAAAAACCAGAACTTGCTTCATATAATATTACAATGCTATACAATTTAGCCTCATGACAAAACAAAACATGGAAAAACTGATTCATGCTTCGATCTTTATTAAAAATTACTACCGCAATAGATCTTAAACCTATATCAGATTTCAGCTGCAAGATTTCTGACCGCCCAAATGTAGTTAATCTTTACACTGGCTGCCAGTAAGCCACGTATATGATTTTAAAGTTTTAGGCCATTGCTTATTTCTATATATACCATGAATACATAACAGACATGATGGTACAAAATAAACCTGTGAGACCTGTGAGATCTCAGGGGAGTGGTCTGCTAGGGGTTTGCAGGGCAAGTGGAAACAGTATGTAGTCATGCAGCATATGGGGTCATATGCCTGGTTGTAGAAATGCCCCAACCATTAAAGTTTATACATCGAGATGCAAAAGCTGTTTTGTTCACAAGCGCCTTTGACTGAACTATTTTACCAAATCCAAGGTCATTTCATCATTGTATTTGATTTCTTTGATTTCTTTGAGTCCCTTTGCCTTATCGTCCGCAGATCCAGAGCCGGCTGATCATGCTGGCTGATCGTAATGGTGGATCCTTTATCGTGTTGGAGGCTGATAATGGTGGTGGACCACGACCGAGGTGGCAGCTGATGATGGATCCTAATTGGCAGCAGTGGACAAATTGACTGTGGACTATAGTGGCACTCTCTGAGTTTTCTACGTTCTTTTTACCCTGTTTAAATGATTTTTTTTTTGTTTAAGGTCTTTACATTTTTAGGAGTATGGTTGGATGAAAAATTGACATATTGAGAAAATGTGGGGGAAATTATAAAGAAAGTTATAAATCGTTTTTCCTTACTCTTGTTGAGGGTTAAGGACAGAAGATGTCACACCATGGTAAAGCCCCATGAGACAAATTGTGATTTGTGGATATGGGCTATACAAATAAAATTTGATTTATTGATTGATTGAAGCATCGTGCATTTGCAACATTTGCAAGATCTAACGGCTTAATGTAGTGATTCTCAAACTGTGTGGCGTGGAGGCATAACAGGTTTGGCGCGCGACCGGGAGGGGGCAATGTGAGGCGGAACTAATATTATAGCCGAACTAATGTTTGGACGTCCGCATCTCTTTAACGGCAGAGCAGTAAACAAATCGCTCTTTCACCTTAGACAGGGGTCGTCAACCTGCGGCTTCAGCCCCTCTGCACTGGCTCCCTATACAGTGTTGTGCATGTCGCGCATACACTCAGGCCCCTGGGCTCCGCCCCGCCCCCACTAACTCGCTCAGAGACACACACAGAAGATCAGGGCTCGTTCGCTTGAGGCAGCCGGTCAGGGACAAACAAGAGACAGTGTTCAAAAACCCAGTTGAAAAGAAACTACAATGAAGCCTTTCTTGCTCTTGGGTTCACAGTCAATGCGGTAGAACACGAGGAGAGACCAGTGTGTATTTTATGTCTGAAAACTCTATGAGACCCTACAAATTAAGAAGACACTTAGAAACATTACACCCCAGGCACATGCGTGTGTTCGTTCTGGTTGAGCTTTATCATCTTAGTAACAAAGTGATTATTATTGAATTCAATTTTTCTCTATTATTGAAAAAGTACAGACTGATGGAGGAATGTCGTGATAAATGTCACTTAAAGTACTTCAATTAAGTTAAATTTAAGCAAAGTTATGTCACTATTTTTTGAAAAAGTGACAAATGTCACAAAAAGTTGTTTGAAAAAGGGATTTTATATGTACATCAGAAATTCCAGAAAGTAATGTGGATTTATTGTTCATGTGTATGTTATGTAAATACACATGTTAAACTTGGCCCATTTTGTCATAATTTTGTTGGGGCAGGGGAGCTGGTGGGGCATGAAAAATATTCGAGCTCCAAAGTGGGGCATGAGAGAAAAAGTTTGAGAACCACTGGCTGAATGGGAGGGTTGTAAATAAGAACTGACTCAGTAGGGTGCCCAAACCTGCCCAGTTAGTTGCATTGAATAAGTTGCTTGACTTGATAGGGAGTACATTTGCAACAAGCCATTTGCCCAAACAAAAGAATGTTTTGTTCTAGTTTTTCTTTGACATGCATTTGCTACCTGACCTGAGAAAAAGAGCCCATCTACTTTATGCATGGTTGCATTCTAAAAAATGGATTTGAGGGGCTGCTGTGGGGATAGAGCAGTCGCCCTCTAACTAGAAGGCCTGTGCAGATCCCAGTCTTCCCCATTCTGCATGCCAAAGTGTCTTTGGGCAAGATACTGAACCCCAAAAATTGCCCCTTCTCATAGAGAGTGGCAAAAAGTGTACTGTAAAGCCTTTTGAGTGGTCAACATGACTAGAAATATAGATATATAGATATATTTATAACAAATCTGCTAAAACAGAGGATTTTTCTATCCACCCCTACTGTTTAGCATATACGCAACCTTCAGGGGTTTCATTTTATTTCTCATTTATTTGTGTTCGTTCAAATATGTTCACTGTTTCTCTGTGTAGTTGCTTCATATAGACAGTATTTTGGTGTTTGATATTGAAATGACTTCCTACGAAAGACAAACAGGTTAAAGAGTAGCTGATTAAGTTTGTGATAATGTAAAAATAAGCCTACTTACTTCATTACTGAATTGATTCAGTGCAGTAAAATGTAAAGTTAAACCTATTTCAAAGATGCAGTAAAACATGTTTTATTTGGTGTTAAATGTTTCTTCCTCTATTTATTTAGCTGCAGATAGTCATAATGGCACCATCTTCATGCAACACTGTAGTTGGTAGATTAAAAAAACATATTAATGAATGAATATCATCAGATACAGTTTTGCAATAAAATAAGACCTTCTTACACATCGGTCATGAATATCTTCTGCATCTGTTATGTAATTGTAATATTGTCGTAGAGTCTACAACAACATTGTGTCTCCAAAAACTGTGGGCGGAACTGTCTTTCGAACAATTGTTTCCAGCCGTCTAACAGTCCTTGGGACACAGCTAAAAATAGCTTGACCGTGATCCTGGTACGGAGCAGGCAAGCGCTGAAGCTTAAATTACCATAGCTACTGAGCAGGAATATTCGTTGAGAGTTGAATACCGTTCCCCTTGCGACACACGAACGAACGGACAGTGTACATTTACGTTCACCACTATTTAAACATGAATATTTGCAACACTTCCTGTAGCCTATCCGTTTCAAAATAAAAGCATTCAACCGTTTATGTTCTGTCTGTCTCCCTTTGAGGAGAACCACGGAGCTGAGGTGTTGGGTGTGCGCTCACAGTAGTAATTTCCGGTTTAAAACTCAATGACGCATGAAGATGTTTTCATTATATACAGAGGGAACATTTAATCATTACCTACTCACAGGATATAACAAACAGTTGAATGAAAATGAAAAAAACGGGACTGAAAATTAAAACAATGTAATAATTTGAGGAATATTCGAATAGAAAACCTTCACTATGTGGAGAAAGTGGTATTTGTGTAAATTCGATGTGGGGGGTGTAAATGACATTAGTTTTCGGGTTTAGTTACGATGATATTTTGAGCTGAACATATTCGCTCAATATGGTTATTGTTGACTGGACAGATGTGACGGGGAAGAAATCTGGAGTTCAGACAAATGCTGATTTACATCGCTTCTGAATCATGTCATGAGAACACAATAGCTGTTATGTTTATAATATTTACATGTGTGTTTCCAGGTGCAACTACAAGGTTGTGAAGCTTAAAATGTATTGTTGGGCGGCATTTTCCCTTTTCTTTCACAAAGGGTGGTGCGATGTTCCCTATGCTAAAGGAGATATGGTAGAAAGCATTAACGCTCCTTTCTCTATACTTTTGAAAATTCGATCAACTCTTATTATGGCGGAGAATGAAATATTTCCGGGTCATTTCAGTCAGTTATGAATGTTTCTGAACTATAGACTATCCGAAGGCTCCTTCTCCTTCTCCTTCTCCCTCTCCCCCTCCCTCTCCCTCTCCCTCTGTCCTCCAAACACCAGTGACTCCGACCGAACAAAGGGAATTTCGCGCCGAAAGTTTAAAAGCCCAGGTCAGCCAATCAGGGTACAGATAACACATACAAACATGATGTCTTCATGTCACGTAACAGAGCCAATCACAGCAGCGTATTTCAGTTATGTACTACGTTTCAAATTTAAATATCCCGATCTAACCAATCCGCTGAAGGCAGGGCGGAGTTGTGGAAGTAGTTCTGCTTAAGTTAGTTCAGCCTCACAGTCAGTGAAAAACAGTTGCTCTTTCCTCGTCACCCACTCGTCAACAATTTGTCTTACTGCAAACAGGTAAGGTCCACTATTTTACATCTCTAATATGCAAACGGTACCGTTTAAAGTAATCGGGGTTTCTACAGTGAATATATGTTATGTATACGCCGAATGATTACCGTATGTTAAGTTAGTGTAAGAGGACATATTTCTTTCTAAGCCGTTTATGTTATATATAACATAGTGACCGAAAATGTCACCGAGATGAAAGATGCGTATATGGGGTCATATCAAGCCATAGTCGGCAAAGTTAAGCCTCTTGAGTCGGTCTAGTTTAATGATGTTGCGATAAGTATACAGCGTGCAGTGACGACGCCATTATGTTTGCTAGCTTAGCGCCGCACCGTACGGAAGGGCCTCCCGTTTAAAATTCGAATCGGTTGTGGCTGCTTTGGTTGGTCTGTTTGTCAGTAGCCTTGAATAGTATATTGGTTATGTCACATTATAATTACCTAATACTTTAATGGGGAAGTTTTTCGTGTATTTAGGTTTGGGCGGGAAGATACAAAATGGAGTCTCGTGCTATTTATGCAGAGAGACTGAAATCCGATTAGAGACTAAAATACCCCTGAGTGCCTGTTTACCCCATTTCTGCTGCCGTAATGCTTGTGCAACGACGCTTGTGAACCTTTACCTCGGGTGATGTTCTTTATATGGAAAGTTAATTAATATAAAGACACGGCCGTTTTAATTTTAAGAAAAATAAGCCGTGTATGTTTGACATTTTGCCTTAATCTACTCCGATGGTTACTAGTTTTTGACAATGTCATATTTCTCTGTTTGTAGATTGAACGCCGCCATGGCAAAGGACCCAAATAAGCCCAGAGGAAAAACCTCCTCCTATGCTTTCTTTGTTGCGACCTGCCGTGAAGAGCACAAGAGGAAACACCCAGGGGTCGGTGTAGGCTTTGCAGAGTTCTCAAAGAAATGCTCTGAGAGATGGAAGGTAAGCTGGATAACAATTTTGAAAGTTTATTCCAATTTAGTAATTATTTTAATGGTAAATAAAGCAAATAATAAAGTTTTTTTTATTTGCCGCTTCCCTGCCTATTTGAAGTGGAAAGGCCGGTTGCAGTACATAACATCATGCCACATGCACCTCCTTATTGTCAAGAGTTCATAATGTAGTTTGTGACATGGTACTGATTTTATAAAAATATATATATTTTTAAGACCGTGTCAGCCAAGGAGAAGGTGAAGTTCGAGGACATGGCTAAGAATGACAAGGTCCGATATGACCGTGAGATGACTACATATGTTCCACCGAAGGGTGCAAAAAAGGGCAAGAAGAAGAAGGACCCCAATGCCCCAAAGAGGCCCCCGTAAGTCTTCACACTGCCTGACCATTTAGTTACACACAGTTTCATAT
The DNA here is from genome assembly GCF_947347685.1 of Pleuronectes platessa. NCBI lineage: Eukaryota > Metazoa > Chordata > Actinopteri > Pleuronectiformes > Pleuronectidae > Pleuronectes > Pleuronectes platessa. The sequence continues at coordinate 30,624,398 of NC_070628.1, forward strand.
AACTGACTGTATTCTGGTGTTTTGACATTAAATCAAATTTTTCTTTGCAGCTCTGCTTTCTTCGTGTTCTGTGCTGATCACCGTGCCAGAATCAAGGAGGAGAACCCTGGTATCACCATTGGTGACATTGCCAAGAAACTTGGAGAGTTGTGGGGTACACAGACTTCCAAAGACAAGGTTCCACATGAAGCAAAGGCTGCTAAACTGAAGGAAAAATATGAGAAGGTATCTATGGTATTTTTCATGGTGCCTATAACTTGAAAATTAAAAGCACTCCCTAATTATATGTTCTGGATTAGCACATTATATATCCACATTTCTATTGCAATGCAGTTGATTGAACATTCTTTTGTGATTTTGTTTAGGATGTTGCTGCCTACAAAGCCAAAAGTGGGTCCGGAAAGAGTGATGCTGGTAAGAAGAGTGGCCCAGGTAGGCCCATTGCCAAGAAAACGGCACCAGCTGACGATGACGATGATGAGGACGATGATGAGGACGATGATGACGATGACGATGAGGACTAAACAATTTGTTAATGCATGTGAAGTCTACAATATGTTTTTTCAGCATAAGTATGTTTTGTGCATATGATTATAGCCTGCTGTCCCTGTTGGTCGGCCTCGGTAGGATACCAGACCTGTATATTTTTTTTTTTTCTTATTCAGGGATTTAGTTATTATATTGTCACGTAGCCCCACAATGCTCCTCCACTGAACAAGGCTTTGTAATGTATTGGATCTTCATTGCTACCTGAACCAGGTGACTTTGATAATATAATGCACTGACAGTTGGCAGCAGCAAATCTCAAGTTTTAAAGTTCTTTCTGGAAACACTGCTTTATATTCTGTTAAGTGGTGCGGTTTCATCAGTCATTTTACTTTCCAGATTTATCTGTAGTTAGAACAAGTGTTTGCAGCCATTTTAATGTGGAACATGGAAGAGTTTCGTGTAGAATGATTTTTCTTTTCTTTTGTAATAAAATTTTGTATATTGATATATGGTTGTGGACAGTCATTTGCTGGTTTGAATATTTAAAAGCTGCTTTTTAATCCATCAAGGCCATTGGGGACCTCTGGTTTAGGATTATAATGGATTCTGTGTGGATATTATTCCATCCTGTTAAACTAGTGTAGATCTGTTATGCAGGCTTTAACACATGATATAATAACTAAGTGAAAATGAATGATGTTTTAGAATTGAGCCTGTTATACCTGTAAACCAATGTAACAATTCAAAAAAACAGTACCAGTAACATATTTCCCAGGTAATCCTAATTCCACCATTTGAGTTTGGTTAATGAGATGTAGGTTTGGTTATGCGCTTTCCACTTTACACTATTGAATGTTTTACCTGTTTTCATTCCACAGCCCACTCTCGCAGCTCAGGCTTATAGGTGGTCTAAATAGGTTGTCTGACACATTTGGCGACTGTTCCAGGATGTCACCCACCTCTCACAATGTTAGCTATGCTCCAGATATCCCACATGACCCCCTCAGGATAAGTGGCACCGACAATGGATTATAAACCCTCGGTATCGGGGGCTTTCTGAGTTTTGATCTTCGCCTTTATTTGAGGTCCTTGTAGAAAATCTGCAAACTTGCAGTGAACAATAACTAATTTAATTTACTGCTCATGGTAACCTCTTTATTCATTTGGCAAAATAAAGTCGCACTTAAATATTTACGTGTTTACAGTATATCTGAAGAGTTAGTCACCAGATACTTCCATTGTATGGGATTTGGCTGCAACACTGTTTACCCCAGACTCCAAAAGTGTTTTTTGGTAAACTATCTCTTAAAGATTAGCGTGAGGATTTGTCTTTAAATTTGGGACAAACATTCACTTAGCCTTACAATGAACTGATTCAATTTTAGTTGTGAAGGTGAAAATCAAGTTCACAAGACGCTATGTTGTCTTGAACACAAAATTACATTTGACAATTAAATTCACCTGGAGGAGACATCTTAAGACCAGCTCTAGGTCTTCTAATTTAGTAAAACTGTTCACTTGGACTCAAGATGGATGGATTAGATGTTGGTGTGTGAGGTTGAAAGGTCCAGGTCACATTAGCCTCACTTTCCTGTGAATGTTATTTATTATATGGAATTTAATTACATCTCACACAATTCACTTGGAAGCACTGATTATATTCTGGTGCTCAATGTCACGGTGGCCTAAAAAAAATAAGTGATATTTCAAGTTTTTTTCAGTTGTCACATAGGCTCAAACACATCACATTGACCTTATATTAATCTGGGAGTGAAAGTATGTAGAAATATGTACTTGGAAACTGTAATGGTTGTCGGGTGAGGCATAAACCACGCTGTAATTCTAGTTTTCTAGAATAATGTCTCCATTACTACATATGACCTATCAATAAAATGTTTATAACTTACTCGGCACCAAGCAAAAAGAAAAGGCTACCAACTTTACTACAAATATTGTTTAGAATTAAATATATAAAATTAGGTTTTCTGATCTATGACGCAAGGCAAGATTATTTGTACATCATATTTCAACAAGACAATTCAGAGTGTTTACAGATAAAAAAGATTGAATGTAACAGAGCAGTGTAAAAATTGAGTAATTATTTTATCCGTCAAACTCTCCCTATCAGACCGATCTCTATAGATAGTATGACAAAAAGAGGAAACACGGTGTCACGGAACCCTGGGACAGCCAATGGCTGGTCAGGGTGATTATGCTAACAGACCAATCACCGCCGTGGTTGAGAGCCTCCCCACGGGGACAACGGTAGCAGGGTACATTTCAGCACCGGGGAGCTGTCCGCTGCGACCGAGCCGGCCGACACCTGAGGGTAAGAAAAAGACGACACGCACGCACACACACATACATACACACATACATACACACATACAATGATCGTTACATGTGTACTAGAAACAAAGCAGCAGCGCCTACACTCTGAGCAGAGTCGATCGTTGCAGCTCTTTGGTGGAACATAGGCGACAGCGTGTTACTCCATGTCAGGATGAAAGGTTCTGCATAGACCTTTTGTAGTCATCACGCAGCAGGAAATAGTCTGCGTGCTCGAGGATGCAGCTGTTCCTTCACTTTGGCAGCTGACAAACACGGTTAGCCTATTGATTAACTGGTGGCTTGGACTGAACGTTAAGGGTATCTTCTTCCTCTTATTCTTCCTCTTATTATTAGTATTGGAAGTGTAATGTCTGGAAAGAGCTCTTTGTGTTAATATTATTGTCCTATATTCGATCTATTCAGCAACACCAGGTGGTTTGCATGATATTAATAATTGGGGCGGTTGTGGCTGAGGGGGTAGAGCGGTCATCCCCCAAGCAGTGTCGGTGGCTAATTCCTATTACTCCCCATCCTCCAAGCATCCTTAGGCTAAAATGTATGAACATGTGTGTGAATGGGTAAGCTTAATTAGATATATTATTTCAAAATAGAAGAAATATGAAGAGATGGTAGTAGATGTGTACACTGGAATCCACAGCATGCCATCTGTATATTATACAGTATTTATTTCCACCAGCAGGATTGAACCCTAAGAGATATGGGCCATATGTATTCTATGTTCACATGTAAACTTTGCTCAGTTTAACATCTCAGTTTAACGCTTCTGTTGTGTGATGAGGGTTCTTTATGAACTGTGACAAACTGTGTAATGTGTTATGGGGCTCTCCTCTTTTTCACCTCTTTAGTAGATCCCTCATCTGTCAACTTCTCCTCCTCCTTGCACAGCAAGTCTGGTACTTCTAGAGACAATGATCAATCAAATCAGCAAGATTCTTTCTCTGTACAAAATTTTATGGCAAACAATCTAAAAACTGAGATATTTGTATAGAATTATAGAAAAATTTGAGTGTAGATAAATTAACTGACTGGCCATTATTGTCATTACCAGGATAATGCTGCTAACATGGCTTGAAATACATATTTTACTATTTCAATGTTCCACATAAATGTAAGACATAAACTTGTGACTACAAGATATAGTATCTGCAAATACTGCAATATGCTAAGAATAACTCAACCACAATCATCTCAATGCATTCTGTTAGCTGTATCTAATCTGAGATTCCGGAAGCCAAAAGTGAGAATCTATTACCCTTGATCAAAACAGGGACCTGCACCTACTCTTAGTGAGCAGCCCAGTAACAAACAATCTCAATTGTGAAGGGCTATTTCACACACAGGTCTTAATTTCCCAAAGTGATAGAGGAATTTATTTTTGGGAGTATAGAAATGTCAAATTAAACTGTATGTATATTAAAAACATAAAGCAAATATGAAGCAAACATGAGGTGAATGTATGAACAAGATACTAGATTTAGAGGCTCTTTATCATAAAATAACACTTCAACTTGTAAAATCTCACAAATTCACTGAGAGACCAAGAAGAGCTAGAATCAGAACTTGCAGTTAAAAAAGAAAAATACCTTTTAGCCTGAGGATTTAACATTAAAGGTCAAATACTCATATTGTTTGTCAATTATGTGATTTCTATAAAGGACCAATGTGTATCATATATAAAACTCTGGCTCAGAGGATGTGTAGCAGCTTCAACGAGGGGACAGTAGCACCATTCAGATACGGTCAGTTCCTCACTTGTATTAGCCAATCACAGCATAGATTAATACAATCCTCTTACCCATCTCCTTGTCTATAATCATCTTATCTTCTCCAACCTGTGGATCTACTGTATGTTCATTGCTCTGAGTGGTATGCTGGTTGAAGAAGAACTGCATGCTGCAATAAAATCTAACATTAAAAGAACAGTAATAAATAAATGGTTTGAGAAGTTTTGAAAATGTAAATACTTGATTACAAAACAACACAACCACTGACAATACAATGCAACATTAAACCTGCAACCAGGGAGGATGTACCCATGCTGTTCATCAAAACTCATGCTTCTCATAACTTTTATTAACAAAGGTCTTTAGATATGACTGACACAATTCAGTCATAAATTGTGGCTGAGGGGTAGAGTGGTCGTCCTCCAACCTGAAGGTCGGCTGTTCGATCCCCAGTCTGAACCATCTGCATGCAGTAGTGTCCTTGGGCAAGATGCTGAACCCCGAATGGCCCCCCATAGAATAACGAAAGTGCTGCAAGTAGATGCAATGTATGAATGTGTGTGTGAATGGGTGAATGTGAAACTGTAATGTAAAGCGCTTTGAGTGGTCATAAAGACTAGAAAAGCGCTATATAAATACAAATCCATTTACCATTTACCATTTACAATTAGAAGTTGATCCAATTCATTCTCTAGGAAGAGTTAGTTAAAACATAATGTCTAGAAAAAGCTAGAAATCCCCCCAAGTGACACACAAAAATAAATAAAACTAAATAGATACGTTTTAATACATAAGATCCTGTTGATCTGATTAATTAGCTTATTACTGTCATTAATGTATATATCTGAGTTCAAATATATCCAAACTGGATGTTAAATATGTGTTAAATGTGGGACTTCCTGTTGAGCCATGTAGTGGTAAGATGTGAAGTGTTTGCCTCCTTTTCCTTAGTACATTCTTTAATTGACATTGAAAACTCCTGCTCGTCTCTCATAGTAGTCCTACAGCTAACTAGTCATGTCTGTCCCCCGGAACTCTTTGCTTTAGGACATCCTCAATAGGTCAAATGCCAGACTGTTCACATTACACCCTTTATATAAGGTATATGATAACACCACATCCCCCTTAGTTTAAATTCAAAGGAACCATGCTGTGGCTTTTAGCTTTTCAATCAATACACAGGATAATAATATGCACATTTTCCTGTATCACTTATTGTTTTAGCAAACAACTAAATTAGCTTCCCCCTAGCATCAAGTTCTCTCATCTTAAACATAACCTTCAAATGCATTTATTACCATAGATCATTTACAAATTCGGACTTGAAATATATATATTTTCCAGTCTCACAAATCGCCCAGTGGACAAAACACACTTCTAATATATCAGAGATGGAAGCAGCTCTATAGACTCACTCAGACAACATCACAACCTTGCAGCAAGAAGCAGTGGAGCTACTGTAGAAGTTGACCCCCATAACAGAGAAACACAGCACACTTCAACCGACTGGATAATATATTTGATGCAATGTATCGCTTTATAATTTTACTCTGTATTTGTTGTTAATACTCTGTCCCGAGGCTGTCCCGAGTACTTACTACAGAACAATTTGGTTACAACAGACTTAGCCCATTTATTTTTGTTACAACTGATATCTGTATTGATCCTTCTTAAATAACAATGATCTTGGTGTGTACCAAGCATACGCATGGCTTTATCCACTGCTTGGGAGTGGGTGTCTTCATCTAAGGTTTCTGTTAAATGTCATTATTAGCTTCCTCTCTTTTTATCCAACACATTGTATTGGTCTGAATTGCTGGAATGGCCAGTTCCTAATTTCTTAATGTATTGAGTTTCAAGTTTATACTTTACTGTCAAAATGTTCAGATTATATCTGAACCCTGAGGCCATTATATTATGTGGCACTTTTTTCATTAGACTTTAGCTGTATTGGTTACAATGCCCCATAACACGGACAACCCTAATTTTATGACCCTAACCCACCATCTCATTTTAAGGGGGATTTGAATCTAGTGATCGATCCCAATCTTGAACGCTAACAACCTCAAACACTTACATTCTCTGCTATGTCAAACTATCATCTCTTGTAAATCAAATGGGATGTTTGGCATTTTCTCCAGCAACATACAAAAGAATTTTGAAAATGGAAAATTTGACCATTATACCACACTATATATTATCTCTGCTTATGCATACTATTTCTGCTTGTCTAACTACCAAGATGACATCAGGACCACACATCTGAGACTGTGCTCATCTCCCTCCACCCAGATCTCGAAAAGGCATTTAGCATGTGTCTTATCTCCTGGGATTTTACTATTCACTCAGTTCACACACATAGTTCACACACACGCGCACACACACACACACACACACACACACACACACACACACACACACACATAAAAAGCACAAGCCAACAACTGTTTCTTTGTCATTCCCTCTGCAGAATGCGCCTCGCATGCTGTATGATTGTCTGACCTTCCTTGCAAGGAATAAAGTATACTTAAAGGACTATTATTCTCGAATCTCTTTATTTCAGAAGTCTCACCCCGTTAAAATTTCCATCACGGTACACACCAAGTTTTCTCTTGCATTGGGATCTTGGATCATGCATCAATTATTTTAGATCACGCACTCTTGCCCAATAATAACAATTGAGGTTCAATACAGGGCTACTAGCAAAAAGTTTAACAGGACTGAGTCGACTTCCCCCTCGTTGTTATGGGAAACTATAAAATATGTATTACAAAGAGTGATTATTTCGTAGAGCACAAATTTGGAAAATAAAAATAAACTGAAACAACAGAAGCTGACTGTTGCAAGTGTATTCCATCTCTCCCCGCCCTGAGATCTTTATTCCAGAAGAATTAAACTTCAATCTGAATTAGATTTGGTCTCCACAAGTAAAGCTGAATATCTTTTAAGACGAACCAAAGGAACACACTATGAATATGATGATAAAGCTAGCCGTCTCTTATCCCGGCGCATGCTTAGACGCCAGTCAGCTTCTTACATTTCCCCTCAAATTTATGATTCCTCACCCTATAATTTTAGATGGCTTCCTATAGATTAAAATTAGAAGATATTTTTGACAAACCTTTACGAATATAAATAAAGAAATAACCAAGTGTCGTAAATTAATGCAAACCAACAAAGCACCAGGTTCTGATGGATTTCCAATCAAGTTTTATAAGAAGATCTCCTACTAACTAACCCCTTTATTATTGGATATGTTTGAAGATTTATTGAAACAAGGCTCTCTCCCTCCAACTCTCAAAATAAAGCATCAATTTCAATTATTCTTAAGAAAGATAAATGTCCAATCGACTGCAGCAGCTACAGACCAATTAGTTTGTTAAATTCAGATGTAAAGCTTTAGGCCAAGGTTTTCAACTTCTCTAACCTGGATTAGTATACAGTGCCTTGCATAAGTATTCACCCCCCTTGGACTTTTTCCCATTATGTACTGTTACTAACTGGAATTCAAATAGACTTAAATAAACTTTTTCCCGTTTGATCAACAAAACATGCATAGTACTTTGGAGGTGCAAAATAAATTTTATTGTGACACAAACAATAATGAGAACAAAAAAGTTGACATCTGTTGGGTGCGTAAGTATTCACCCCCCTGTGTCAATACTTGGTAGAACCCCCTTTCGCTGCAATTACAGCTGCAAGTCTTTTAGGGTATGTCTCTACCAGCTTTGCACATCTAGAGATGGAAAGGTTTGTCCATTCTTCTTGGCAAAAAAGATGAAGCTCAGTCAGATTGGATGGAGACCGTCTGTGAACCGCAATCTTCAAGTCTTGCCATAGATTCTCTATTGGATTGAGGTCTGGGCTTTGACTGGGTCATTTTAAGACATTAACATTCTTTAATCCAAACCATTCCTTTGTAGCTCTGGCTGTATGTTTAGGGTCATTGTCCTGCTGGAAGATGAACCTCCGCCCCAGTCTCAAGTCTTTTGCAGACTGCATCAGATTTTCTTCAAGGATTTCCCTGTATTTGGCTCCATCCATCTTTCCCTCTATTCTGACCAGTTTCCCTGTACCTGCTGAAGAGAAGCATCCCCACAGCATGATGCTACCACCACCATGTTTCACTGTTGGGATGGTGTGCTCAGGGTGATGGGCAGTGTTGGGTTTTCGCCACACATAGCGTTTTGCATTGAGGCCAAAAAGTTCAATTTTGGTCTCATCTGACCAGAGCACCTTCTTCCACATGTTTGCTGTGTCTCCCACATGGCTTCTGGCAAACTCCAAACGGGATTTTTTATGGATCCCTTTCAACAATGGCTTTCTTCTTGCCACTCTTCCATAAAGGCCAGATTTGTGGAGTAGACGACTAATAGTTGTCCTGTGGACAGATTCTCCCACCTCAGCTGTGGATCTCTGCAACTCCTCCAGAGTAACCATGGGCCTCCTGGTTTCTTCTCTGATTAATTTTCTCCTTGTCCGACTCTTCAGTTTGGGTGGACGGCCTCCTCTTGGTAGGTTTGCGGTTGTGCCATATTCTTTCCATTTTCTTATGATGGATTTTATGGTGCTCAGAGAGATGTTCAAAGCTCTGGATATTTTTTTATAACCTAACCCTGCTTCATATTTCTCCACAACTTTATCCCTGACCTGTTTGGTGAGCTCCTTGGTCTTCATGATGCTGTTTGTTCAGTAATGATCTCCAACAAACTCTGAGTCCGTCACAGAACAGGTGTATTTATACTGAGATTAAATTGCAGACAGGTGGACCCTATTTACTAATTATGTGACTTGCAAATGTGACTTGTGAATGCAATTGGTCGCACCAGATCTTTGTTAGGGGTTTCACAGTAAAGGGGGTGAATACATATGCACTCAACACTTTTCAGATTTTTATTTGTAAATAATTGTGAAATCCATGTAATATTTCCCCCCACTTCCAAATGATGCACTATTTTGTGTTGGTCCATTACATAAACTCACGATGAAATAAATTTTAATCTGTGGTTATACCATGACAAAATGTAGAAAAGTCCAAAGGGGGTGAATACTTATGCAAGGCACTGTATAATCAGGTAGACATCCTTCTTCACTTGCCCTATGGTCTTTGCCCCTCTTGTCCCACTTACTGTACATTAGACACCCAGTATTACATTCTTTCTGCCCCTTCCCCACATAGCCCCTTTTGTAACAATCACATGTTCTCTCTTTCTAAGATATACTTGTCTTTCACTCTGTGTAGAGAGAAGGGTCTGTCTTGTTTTCAGATTTAAGGCCGATTTATAGTCGGGTTGTACGCACGCTCGCATGCACGCAAGACACGCAACACACCCCTCGCGTGCCCTTTTGCGGCTTGCGTGCGTCGGCCAATTTTTCTAACTATACGACAAAGTGATGTGACCCTCACTCAGCCCGCAAGGCTGTGATTGGTCTGCTTACTACATCCCGTCCGGAGTCTAGCTTCCGGTTTCATTCCCCATAATACGCGGAAATCACGGAAGATTTAGAAGAACGAATATGGACCAAATAGATGAGCACTTGGCAGAAGAGATCCGAAAGTCAGACCACTTGTATAACCCATCACTGACTGGCCGATTTGTCCGCCAGAAATAAGCTATGAGGAGCCGGAGTGGCGATGTAAATAAACAGTCGACGAAGAAGAAGACGTCTCTGCTTTGTGTGTTTTGTCTTCGACAAAAAACGTTACTCCGCCTAGTGCTTTGGCGGTGAATTGTGTTGCAACACGCGCAACACGTTAGAGAAGCATAAACCAATACGAGTCCGTCGATGCATCTGCGTGGCCTTCCGCGGTTGCAGTTGCAGGACTATAATTCGGCCTTTATACTTTGAGGGCACGTTAGCCACTTTTACAAATCTTTGTGCTAAGTATAATTTGCCCTGATCCCATCTACTCCGGTGTTTTCAAGTGTGAGAATATGTTCGCACAGACTTTACATGTTTTCCTCAACTTCCAATGGATCCTCCAGTTGTTACTGGGCTTTCACACCCTGAGAAACATGGTATGATGTCAACTTTAAATGAGCTTATATCCTCTTCGAGTTTGGTCTCTCTTGCAGAGGTTATGGTTAGTTGGGAGAAGGAGTTTGTGTTCAATCTGACAGATTAATGGTGGGAAAAAGCACTAATCAGGGTCAACTCCACATCCTCCTGTCCACATCCAGGTTTATTTCAGTTCAAAGTCCTGCCTCGGAATAATTTTGTAAAACGCTAAACTAAGCAGGTAATTTCCTGGCACTAATGATACATGTGATAGGTATGGTTTGTCTCAGGCCAATCACAATCCACAATTCTCTTGCCTAAAATATGAATAGTTCTAGTCTTGTTTCTTCAGTTCATTAAGTAAAGCCCTAAATATCACACAAAAACTCAGCCCCTTAAAGGGATAGTTCAGTATAAAATGAAAATTCACTACTCATCACTATGCCGATGCAGTGGTGGGTGAAGTGTTTGAACCAACACAATAATTTTAGAGTTTCAGGGGTGTTGCAGCCAAATCCGATACAGTGGAAGAAAATGGGGACCACTCCTTCAAATGTATAAAAACAACATAAAAAAAACATAAATGCCTCCATACTGCTCCTGTGGCGTCATCCAAGTGTCTGTAAGCCAAATTCATCTCGGAACTGCGTCATTTACACCAAGTTTTCAGCCTTAATGTATTATTATTATTGGAAACCTACTCCTCCCTCTGCCCCGCCCTGGCTGTCTGATCGAATGTCCTTTTTAATGTTTGAAAAGGTGAAATATTCCCAGAGAGGCTCTTTAATAATAATAAAAAAGAGATGGCAGCCTATCGTCTCCTGTCTAAGTACTCTGGCCTCTCTGGACCCCATTTGGTTTTTAATGCATTCATTTTTGTTCTGAGGTAAGCGTCTTGAACTTCCTTCCCATTTTTTTTCTCCCTGTTATATTTATTACAGTCTTTATTTAATTATTTCTATTTTATTTTATTTATTTTTTTACCTATTTTTTGTGCCTTATATTTCGTACTTTCTTTTGAGGGTTTGTGTCGGTGGGGCGCTGGAGTTATGTGGTTCTCTGTTTCTCTGTTGTCACACCACATGATGGTTGGGAAGGGGCAAGACAAACAAAAAGAAAGCTGGATCACAGCACACTGTATTTTTGTCTGTACACTGCTTACCATTAATATAAATACATGGAAAAAAATGACTTAAATATAACATGACAATGTCGTGTATGTGTTTCTTTCTTTTCGTTCTTTCTGTAGGTGAGGATGGCCAATGTGAAGCAGGTGGGCTTGCTGGCAGCCGGCTGTCAGCCCTGGAACAAAGATGTGTGCGCTGCTAGTGGAGACCGCTTCGCCTACTGTGCTACATTGGCTATATACATCTACCAGGTGAACCAGATGTGTTTGTACTTGTTTGAATGAGAATATTATTTAGACGTTAAATGTTCAGAGGATGTTTAATTTTAAAATCTGAGACGATATTATGTAGCATTACCAAAGCAGCTCTCACATACATTAATGAAGGCTATTATGTGTGGCGGACATTTGGTCAACAAGCGAGGTTCTGAGACAAGTTGGCTTAGTAAATTTATTTGTAAACGCCTTTCTGCAGAAAGGATCACAGAGGCAAGGTGGAGGTTGGAAGTGTAAGTAAAAAAGTGAAGTGTCTGTGCTCATATTTAAGTGCCTCTGCCTGGGTAACCTCCTGACCCCCAAACACGAGGGGGGGAGGTTGTGAATGTATTGTTCTGTCTCTGTAACATATCGTCTGTAAAGGTGTGAATTATATGCTGCATCCTAAATGTGTTTGAGAGGACATAGTATCATGTATGGTTCGGGTGTTGTATTAGTCAGCTGAGTTCTTCGAACATAGGACAATCACAGTTCAACCAGAGTAGAGCAAAAGGTCACTTGAATTCAGATGATCTCAGGATCAACTTCTGCAAGACATGAATGGACAATGGAGTCACATGCTAGACAATGGGCGCGCCATAAAGTTTATCTTGAGCTGTAACCTAGATTGAAATCATCAATCAATCAATTAATCAAATTTGTTTGTATAGCCCATATTCACAAATTACAATTCGTCTCATAGGGCTTTAACAGGGTGTGACTTCCTCTGTCCTTAACCCTCAGCAAGAGTAAGGAAAAACTACTAAAAACCCTTTAACAGGGTAAAAATACATAGAAACCTCAGAGAGAGCCACATGTGAGGGATCCCTCTCCCAGAACGGACAGAAGTGCAATAGATGTCAAGATAAAGGTTTTAGCAGCAATGATGAGGGTAAACATTTTGAAGGATAACTTCAATAATATATTTCAAGCAGTCCTGCTGCAATCATAGTCTATGGTCAGCAGCCAGCAAGATCATGATCCACAAATCGCGATCCATGATGATGTGGCCACAGCTGCGGCCCTGGATCCGCGGGCAACAAGGCAAAGGGACTTTGCCTTGGAAGGGGAACAAGCGTCAGAAACATTGCATTGATGTGAAATTAAATACTGTGATGTGATAAGGATGGAGAAGAGGAAGGAGAAGCTGGAAAGAGAAGCTCCGTGTGTCATGTGTCATAAATTCCCTTTGCACCATCAGGTGTTTTTGCCTTGTAATCAATGATACAATGATACAGGCCGAACTTGAGGGTACACTGAGGCTCAAGGTAAATCTGACTGGCTACTGGTTTGTATGGCAGTACTATGAAAGCCATGTGGCCCACTCAGTAGATCAGACATCAATACCGCTAAGCCTTTTTTAACTATACACTACCTATTAATGCATACCGCCAGTTGATGTTATCAACTTTCTAGTCCTATAGCAGCATAACTAAGACAAGCCTGGACCAGCTCTAACTATAAGCTTCATCAAAAAGGAAGGTTTTAAGCCTACTCTTAAACGTACATATGGAGTCTGCTTCCCGAACTGAAAGCGAGAGATTATTCCACAGGAGAGGGGCTTGATGGCTGAAAGCTCTTGCTCCTACTCTACTTTTAGAGACTTTAGGGACGAAGAGTAATCCTGAATTCTGGGAGTGGAGCGCTCTAGTGGGTTTATAGGGTACTAACAGCTTTTTAGGGTAAAATGGCGCCATATTATTAAGGGCCTTGAAGGTGAGGAGGAGAATGTTATATTCTATTCTAGATTTAACCAGAAGCCAGTGTAGCAAAGCTAATACAGGAGAAATGTGGTCTCTTTTTTTGGTTCTTGTCAGGACACGTGCTGCCGCATTTTGGACAAGCTGTAGAGTCTTTAACGACTTACTGCTGGCGCCTGATAATAGGGAATTACAATAATCAAGTCTGGATGTAACACAGGCGTGGACTCGTTTTTTTGCATCTTTTTTCGAGAAAGGACATATCAGATTTTTTAGATGTTACGCAAGTGAAAGAGGGCGGTCCTAGAAATTTATTTTAAGTGAGAATTAAAGAACAAATCAGGATCGAAGATCACTCCCAAGTTGATGACTGTTTCATTGGAAGCAAAGGCAATGTCATCAAGCGCAGCTATATCATTAGATAATGTATCTCTAAGGTGTTTAGGGCCAAGTATTATAACCTCTGCTTTATCTGAGGTTAATAAGAGAAAATTGCGGGTCATCCAGGTTTTTATGTAATTGAGACATGCTAGGAGCTTAGTTAATTGATTAGACTGTTCAGGTTTTGTTGACAACTATAACTGGGTGTCATCCTCATAGCATTGGAAATTTACAGTGTGTCCTGATAATGTTTCCTATTGGAAGCAAATATAATGAGAATAAAATTGGGCCGAGCACAGAGCCTGTGGGTGGTATTTTAGTTGGGGCCGAGAATGAGTATATCAGATTTGTCGCTGTTGAGATTGATAAAGTTATTTTGCATCCAGGTCTTTTTATCTGTTAGGTAGTTTGTGAGATTTAAGATTCAAGACTTTATTGTCATGTGCACACCAATTCAATTTAGCAGTCACTGGCAATGAAATGCTTGGGTCACAGGCTCTCTTCTAGCAATGCTCCCCACCATAGTCCTGTTGATGGAGAGGGGGGCGTGTTCTACACCTTGTCTATTCCTGTAGTCCACGATCAGCTCCTTCGTTTTGCGGACGTTGAGATGGACGTTGTTGTCCTGGCACCAAGATGTCAGGGCTCTGACCTCCTCTCTGTAGGCCATCTCATTGTCGCAGGTGATCAGGCCTATGGCGGTCGTGTCATCAGCAAATTTGATGATGTTGTTGGAACTTTGGGTGGCCAAGCAGTCATGCATGAACAGGGAGTACAGGAGAGGACTGAGCACACAGCCCTGGGGCGCACCGGTGTTGAGAGTCAGGGTTGAGGATATGGGGCTGCCTATCTGCACAGCCTGGGTTCTGCCTGTCAGGAAGTCCAGGATCCAATCACAGAGGGCGATGTTTAACCAAGGTCTCTGAGCTGGGTGACGAGCTTCATGGTGGTATTGATCGTTGAACTGTAGTCAATGAAGAGCATTCTCACATATGTGTCCCTCTGCTCCAGGTGAGAGAAGGTGGTGTGTAGGGTGAGGGAGATGGCATCTTCAGTCTACCTATTTGGCCTGTAGGCAAACTGAAGAGGGTCCAGAGAGTCAGGGAGGGAGGAGGTGATGAAGGATTTGACTAACCGCTCAAAATACTTCATGATGGTGTAGACGAGTGCTACTGGGCGGTAGTCATTCAGGCAGAGGGTTTTTGTTTTCTTCGGAACATGGAAAATGATCGTCTACTTGAAGCATGTGGGGAGTACAGAATCTCCAGTCTGTACTCCCCACATGCACATGTGACAGGTTGAAAATGTCTGTTAACATATCTGCCAGCTGATATGAACACACCTTGAGAGCTCAGCCAGGGATGCTACCAGGTTCATAGTGTAGAGTGGAGTGAGTGGCTGGAGTGATGGACTTGGTGGAGAGGTCGAGGTGTGTCGTCAGCATAGCAGTGGAAATGGAGGCCATGGTGGCGTATGATGTTACAGAGGGGCTGCATGTAGAGCAGGGGTCACTAACAGGCGGACCGCGGTCCGGGTCCGGACCCAGAAGCAGTCCCATACGGACCCGGACCTAGAGCCAAAACAGAAGGTTATGATTTAAAACCTGACGGGGCGCTTCTATTTTTAACCGGCGCATCTTTTGTAGTCATTACGGTAGTGGTTTAGCGGATGAGGAAACGCATTGACCAATTGCTTGCGAGTTAAGCCATCCCACGTGATACTACTCAGCCAATCAAGTCTGTGCATTCCAAACACAAAGCATAAAAGGTTTTGAACAAACATACCCATTGAAATCTGAAGTGAGATCACAGAAAATAAGTGGTCTCAGAGCCCATTATGATCAGTCCAACAGGATCCTGAGCCTCTCTTTCAATCAATCAATCAATCAATCAATCAAATTTTATTTGTATAGCCCGTATTCACAAATTACAATTCATCTCATAGGGCTTTAACAGGGTGTGACATCCTCTGTCCTTAACCCTCAGCAAGAGTAAGGAAAAACTACTAAAAACCCTTTTAACAGGGTAAAAATACGTAGAAACCTCAGAGAGAGCCGCATGTGAGGGATCCCTCTCCCAGGACGGACAGAAGTGCAATAGATGCCACGTGCAGGAAAACATCATCAAGATTAAAGTCTTCAAGATTAAAGATTAAAGTCTCTAGCAGCATTTGATGAGGGTAGACATCCCGAAGGATAACCCCAACATGACATGCCAAGCAGTCCCGCTGCAATCACAGTCCATGGTCAGCAACCATCCAGACCACGATCCACCATCCAGACCAGACGCCACTCCAGTCCTCAGTCACCGTCCACCGCCGCCCACCAGGACCCATCACGAGCCACCACCGCGGTCCTGGTCCACCGCCCGTGCCCAATGCCAACGCGACACAGGGTCTGCCACCAGCACCAAGATCAGCCCACATAACTCAGAATCCGCCACACTGGATCCAACACTGCGACCCCCGGTGCGCGATCCACAAACCGCAATCCATGGTGCGGCCACAGAGGCCCTGGATCTGCGGGTGATAAAGCAAAGGGATTCCGGGGAAGGGGGATAGGGATGGAGAAGAGGAAGGAGAAGCTGGAAAGAGAAGCTCCGTGTGTCATAAAATAGAAAAAGTTACGTTCTTCCGCACTAATTAGCTCTAACTATAAGCTTTATCAAAAAGGAAGGTTTTGAGCCCAACAACGTGCTCATGAGTGTTCCCTCAGAGTTGCTTGGATTTTGGGTCAACACAAAAAGCCATTTACTGATGGCGGGGTTGTCAAAGAATGTATGAGTGCAGTTGCTGAAACACTTCTTGAGGGAAAACAAAAACAAGAGCTTTGTGATAAAATAAAGCAAATACCCATGTCAGCATCATCTGCCACAAAGAGAAGTGAACTATTAACGGAGGATGTGCTAACCCAGCTAGATGAAGCCATGCATAAGGCACCATGTGTAGGCTTAGCTGTGGATGAGTCCATTGACGTATGTGACAGTGCTCAGCTGTTAGTGTATGTCAGGTTTTTCAGCACAGACCAGAAAGTGTTCTGTGAAGACCTGTTAGGTGTCCCTACCCTTCAGACAAGTACAAGCGAAGAAGACATCTACCTGGCTGTTAAGGAGATGTTAACAAAGAGAGGAATAGAGCCCCAAAAAGTGTTTTCAATAACCACTGCTATGATAGGGAGAGAGAAAGTGGGGAGGTGTGGCCTAGCCTAACAAGAGGTTGCCGGTTCAATCCCCACTCTTCCCCATCTGCATGCCGAAGTGTCCTTGGCAAGAGATTGAACCCCTAAATGGCCCCTCATAAATGTTGAGTGTACTAATTGTAAGTCGCTTTGGACAAAAGCGTCAGCCAAATGACATGTAATGTAAAGAGAAAGGAGCTGTAGCAAGACTGAAAGAGGACAATCCTGAGCTCATAGCTTACCATTGCATCATTCTTCAATCTGTCCTCTGCGCCTCCCTGTCAGATGAGCATGCTGAGGTGATGAATACAATGATGAAAATTATAAATTTTCTTAGAGCATCCTCTTCCTACCAGCATCGCATGCTTAGGGAATTCCTCAGAGAAGCTGATGCTGATGATATTTTACTGCACAACAATGTGAGATGGCTCAGTAAAAGCAGGGTGTTAGAGCGCTTTTGGTCTATCAGGAGGGAAGTAGCAGCTTTCTTAGCAGAGCTAATAAGTCAGAAGACAACACAGTTTTCTCTCTTTTTAGAAAATGAGAAACAGATGGATAACATGGCCTTCTTGGTTGATATCACTTCACATCTGAAGGAACTGAGTTTGAGGCTACAGGGCAAGGACAATTCAATTTTTGAACTGATGACAGCTGTCCGCTCCTTTCAGAGGAAACTTGATGTGTTCAAGGAAGACCTGCAGGGAGACTATGCACACTTCCCAGCAGTGCAGGAACAAGTTCAGGGACAGAGAGATTTTTTAGCTTTTGTTGACTTTATTGATAAGCTGATTGTAAACTTCAGCAACCATTTTGACAGCTTCAGCTTTGGACAGCCGCTCACCATGTTCATTCAGAACCCATTTCTCATCACAGATCAATCAATCAATCAATCAAATTTTATTTGTATAGCCCGTATTCACAAATTACAATTCATCTCATAGGGCTTTAACAGGGTGTGACATCCTCTGTCCTTAACCCTCAGCAAGAGTAAGGAAAAACTACTAAAAACCCTTTTAACAGGGTAAAAATACGTAGAAACCTCAGAAAGAGCCACATGTGAGGGATCCCTCTCCCAGGACGGACAGAAGTGCAATAGATGCCACGTGCAGGAAAACATCATCAAGATTAAAGTCTTCAAGATTAAAGATTAAAGTCTCTAGCAGCATTTGATGAGGGTAGACATCCCGAAGGACAACCCCAACATGACATGCCAAGCAGTCCCGCTGCAATCACAGTCCATGGTCAGCAACCATCCAGACCACGATCCACCATCCAGACCAGACGCCACTCCAGTCCTCAGTCACCACAGATGTCAGAGGGTTCTCAAAGGAAGTCACAAAGCACTTTAAATGGGTAAACACTGGGCCTCTCAAGATACAATTGGTTGATCTCCAAGCGGTTGATGTGGCCCTGAAAGAGCAGTTTGCAAGAACTGACCCTTCCACTTTCTTCAAATGGTCTCTGAGACAGCTTTCTCAGGTCTGAGGAAAGTAGCCCTGTACATCTTGACCATGTTTGGCTCAACATACTGCGAGACAGCTTCCTCCACAATGAACATTATGAAAACTAAATATGGTTCAAGGCTCACTAATGAGCACCTCAACATGTGTATGAGAATGGCCCTGACTCCATTCCGGCCTAGATTTAAAATCCTGGCAGGACAAGCTAGAGCTCAATTCTCTCACTGACCAAAAAAGTGGGGGAGTGGGATATAAGAGGGGAAGAAAGGCATTCTAAAACTGTTCAATTGTTATTATCTGTGAAATTGGTTGAGACTGTTAAGTCAAGATGTGAAACAGAAAAAGGGAAATTCAAGCTTTTGCTTCCTTTATTACATTTGTCTGAAGTTAAGCACTTTATTTTCATATTTTATTTATTTTGTCTTATTTTGAAATGCAGTCCTACTTTTATTTAGTTAATGAGAGAACATTATACATATCTGCAATCATACATATATGTTCAGTTCTATGTAACGTGACAATAAAAATTGCCAAAATGTTTTGGAATCGAGCTGAATTCATTTAATTTGACAGTCAGGTATTGAGTACATGCAGTTGCTGATACCACTTCTAGGCTACTTAAATATATATCACACTAAATAGCAGTGGTGTACAAAGTACTTGAAAGCCATACTTGAGTAAAAGTACAGATATCTTACCTGAAAGTGACTTCGGTAAAAGTAAAAGTCACCAGTCAGAAAATGACTTGAGTAAAAGTCTTAAAGTAGCTCAAATTAAATGTACTTAAGTATCAAAAGTATCTGGTGTTGAAATGTACTTAAGTATCAAAAGTAAAAGTACAAGTATCAAATTAAAAATGTAAAGTGCTTTTTATAGTAGGCCTACACAGAAACAAAACAACCGAAATTGTTCTATTCAGACTTTATTTCAACTGATTTCAATTATTATTTATAAAATAATATAGAACTCATACATGAACAAGTGAAATTGGAAGTGATGAAACTTAAAATAAATATTAAATAACGGAGAGTTTTGAAACGCCATTATTTCCGTCTCCCTCGGTAGACACAAGAGGCACTTCATTCGATAGGCTGTATCTTGTATCCTCACGAAGGCAAACATGGTCGCGAGATACGGCCACGGGTGTGGTGGATTTGGTTCTTCGGCCGTGTCTTCAGCATCAGCGATAGATGAGGTGGATGAGGTAGCCATGGTGGTTTACTCCGGTGTAGTCGGGTGGACGGCTAACGGCTTATCTCCCGTGCCGCCCTCAGGTTATCCTCGCGAGACACCGTCGGTTCTCGCGCAAACACGCACAGTCCGGATAATCCAATCGCGATGAGAGACAATTATAATTATATTCAGATTTTAATTTGTAACGAGTAACGAGGTGTTCAATGAAAATGTAACGGAGTAAAAGTATATATTTTTTCTTTTAAATGTAGTGGAGTAAAAGTAGAAGTCCTGATGAATATAAATACTCAAGGAAAGTATAGATCCTCAAAAAACTACTTAAGTACTGTAACGAAGAACTTCTACTCCGTTACTTTACACCACTGCTAAATAGTTAGAAATTATGATCTTCCGGACCTTTGCTTCAAGAAATTTTCTCAAACTGGACCTCTTTAAATTTTTGTTGAATACCCCTGATGTAGAGAATAAAGAGGAGATGGCCAAATACAGAACCTTGGGGGACACCTTGGGAGACTGGGGCCGTGTTGGAGTTGGATTTATTGATGCTAATGAATTGATGGCGGTCAGAGAGGTAGGATTTGAAAAGGATGGAGTGGTTGATGGTTTCAAAGGCAGCATTGAGATCAAGGAGGATAAGGATGTTGAGGGAGTTATCCTCAGAGGAGAGCAGGAAGTTGTTTGTGACTTTGATTAGGGCGGTTTCTGTGCTGTGATGAGATCGGAATCCGGATTGAAATGGTATGTATAGTTGATTGGAGTCCAGGTGGGTTTTGAGTTGGGAGGCGAAAGTATGTTCCAGTGTTTTCTACAGAAAGGGAAGATTAGAGAGTCTGTAGTCTGTAGTTATTGGGTATGTCAGGGTCGAGGCAAGGATTTTGTGGATGTACTTGTCGTAGGGCTTCAGATCAAATTAAAATTTAGTTCAGTGTGATGACAACAAGATGGAGATCTAGACTTACTCAAACATCGATTTTTCATCACACTGTGTGACCGTGGCCTGGCGTCAAAGTTTGATTACATAAACACGAGCTTCTGTATCTGATTTTGGTCCAATCGAGTCCAAACTAGACATGTAAGACAAGAGTCGCGACCTGAAGACATCTTTACAGAAATCGTGACTTAAAATCACAGCGCCCCCTGGTGGCAGCAGGAAATGTCTTGTTTTTTGTTTTTCTTGTGTCTTACATTTGGATCTATTCCTCCTCGGTGCTCGGTGGGAGGCCCTATTGAAATTGTAAGGATTTTTAGGGCCCGAGCACTGAATGGTGAGAGGCCCTATTGAAACTGTAAGGATTCTTCTTATTATTATTCTCTGCCAAATTAATTGGCTTTTTGAAGGCTTTAACATGCTCAACTTCTTAACAAACTTTGCAGGAAATTCAAAAGTCAGAGAAATGTACGTATTCTGGAGTAATTTGAAATAGGTGTGGCAAAATGGCTCAACAGCGCCCCCTTGAACGCAGCCCCTAGGTTTCCCTTTGACCGTTCTTCACAAACATTGTCGCCTACGTGAATCATGTCCAGACAAACAAAAAAGTCTCAAGAGGCATTAGGAAAAACGCAACAGGAAGCCTGCCATCTTGGATTTAGTGGCCATTTTGGCCATATTCCACACACTTGCCTGTCATCACAACAAGATGGAGATCTAAAGTTATTGAAAGATCGATTTTTCGTCACACAGTGTGACCCTGGCGTGGCTTCAAAGTTAGATTACACGCCATCAAAACACGAGCCTCTGTATCTTGGACATTTTTGGTCCAATGGAGTCCAAACTAGACATGTACGACAAGAGTCGCGACTTGAAGACATCTATACAGAAATCGTGACTGAAAATCACAGTGTCCCGTGGTGGCAGCAGGAAATGTCTTGTTTTTTGCATGTCTTACACATGGCTGTATTCCTCCTAATCCACTGACCTAAACCATGTCAAACTGTATCAAATGGGTCTCAAGACATTGATAATGTAGGAATAAGATTATTGTGACTTTTCGTCAAACGTCATATTGATGACGTGGAATTGAAGTTCATCAACTCACCGTGAAACAAGAAATTGCTGTAACTTCAGTGTTCATGGCTCTATCTCACTCAATCTACATGTGTGTATCAACAGCCCCCCCTGAAGTTATTCATATGGTTTTAAGGCCTTGTGACCGTGGCGTGGCGTCAAAGTTTGATTAAATGCCATCAAAACACGAGGTTCTGTATCTCGAACATATATTGTCCAATCGAATCCAAAGTAGACACGTAAGTTAAGAGTCCCAGCTTGATGACATCTACAAATAAATTATGACTTGAAATCAACAGTAAGTGACATGTTTTATACTTTAATGAACTGCTCCTGGCTGCCTACAATATACAGCTCAAAAGAGCTCAGTCAAGTCATTCGATTCGGAATTGTGACATTTCCTCAAACTTTGTAAACACTGAGGTGCGGCGAAGGATCAACCTTCGCCAAACGACACAATGTTGTCATAACTCTACTGTACATTGTCCTATCTCTACCAAACTTCTGTCACATGATTCCTGATGAGTCCAAACTTTAACAGTTCTATGTGTCAATATTTACTCAATTTCATAGCGCCACCTACTGATTCGTCATGAAACAGGCAGTACTTTGTTAATCCACTCTGCATTATCCAACCGGCTCCAAACTACTGACCTATGATCACAATCATGACCTGAACCGCTCCATATATAAATATTAGTTCAGGGTCATCCTACTGATCAGTGTGAAAATCACGTTGTGGTAACATTGTCCAATTGACACAAAATTGCTCACGCTACATCAGAGCGCCTACTTGAACAGAATTATATGTCTGTGCGTAATAATAGTGATGGCGCCACCTACTGGCAACAGGAAGTAAGCTTTGTTTTACAACTATCATTCGATTTACATAAAATGTTCAAAGTGTGATGTGCTATTGATAGCGTGGACCGTAATGAGCAATTAGCAGGCAAGCATCGACGTCGCGTGACGGACGCAGGAAGTGAAGTGTTTATTCTTGCCGCAGTGCGCAAAACGCATGCAACGCCGAGACGTGCGCTTGGTCATATATCGCTCTCTCCACCGACCGCAACGTTCGGGTGCTCGGGCCCTCCAGTGCTACAAAGTAGCCCTAGTTATGTTATGCTCTTCACCGGCTCTTTCTTTGCATGCAAGTAACAACTTTCTCTAAACTGGCACCAATACCTCACACACACATCTCCCCAAACTTACCATATACATGTGACCTCCACCATATGGTGTAAACAATCCAGGGGGTCTTTTGTCTTCATAGTGGCAAGCCGCCATTTTGAAAGCACACTTTCTCACTCACTCACACATACACACACGAACCAACCCACACACACACACACTAACACAAACACACATACACACTCACATATACATGTATCTAGTAAGCACAGCTTTAGTTAGTTTCTGTGTATTTACTTTTACTTTTTTCTAGTGGTGCACCGATGTCGGCCGTATATTGGTAGCGGACGATATTCGCCTTGTTTTCTGACATCGGCGCATCGGTAATAAACTTTCACCGATGTCATCTGCCGATGTTCATTGGTATTTGAGGTAAAACCGCTGGGAACGTGCCGCGGCTGTGGGAGCAGTCGCCCCCCTCTCCAAAATTGCTTTAATAAATGTTTCATAAAGGGCTGAAATAATTTAAAATAGTGCTTTTTAAATAAGGATTTAATTATTTTCCTGGCGCAAAAGGGTGAATAAATAACAAAACAAACAAATATCAGTATCGGCTATCGGCTAGATTGTTGTTTTCAACATCGGTAGTGGTATCGGCCACGAATTTCCATATCGGTGCATCCCTACTTTTTTCATAATAAATGTTTTTCTTTAACACACAAGTTGTCATCAGTAATGTTGCATAAGTCTGAGTTTTCATCTCATCTCATCTCATCATCTCATCGTCATCCGCTTATCCGGGGTCGGGTCGCGGGGGGAGCAGCTCAAGCAGGGGGCCCCAGACTTCCCTTTCCCGGGCCACATTGACCAGCTCTGACGGGGGGATCCCGAGGCGTTCCCAGGCCAGTGTTGAGATATAATCTCTCCACCTAGTCCTGGGTCTTCCCCGAGGTCTCCTCCCCACTGGACGTGCCTGAAACACCTCCCAAGGGAGGCGCCCAGTGGGCATCCTTACCAGATGCCCGAACCACCTCAGCTGACTCCTTTCTAAGTAAAGGAGCAGCGGCTCTAATCCGAGTCCCTCACGGATGACTGAGCTTCTCACCCTATCCCTAAGGGAGACGCCAGCCACCCTTCTGAGAAAACTCATCTCGGCCGCTTGTACCCGCGATCTCGTCCTTTCGGTCATCACCCAGCCCTCATGACCATAGGTGAGGATAGGAACGAAGATCGACCGGTAGATCGAGAGCTTTGCCTTGCGGCTCAGCTCTCTTTTCGTTACAACGGTGTGGTAAAGCGAACGCAATACCGCCCCCGCTGCTCCGATTCTCCGGCCAATCTCACGCTCCATAGTACCCTCACTCGCGAACAAGACCCCGAGGTACTTGAACTCCTTCACTTGGGCTAAGGACTCATTTCCTACCCGGAGTAAGCAATCCATCGGTGTCCTGCTAAGAGTCATGGCCTCAGATTTAGCGGTGCTGATCCTCATCCCAGCCGCTTCACACTCGGCCGCCAGCCGATCCAGTGAGTGCTGAAGGTCACAAGCCGATGATCCAATGAGGACCACATCATCCGCAAAAAGCAGTGACGAGATCCTCAGACCACCGAACTGCAACCCCTCCCCACCACGACTACGCCTCGATATCCTGTCCATGTATATCACAAACAGGATTGGTGACAAGGCGCAGCCCTGGCGGAGACCAGCTCCCACTGAGAACGAAACTGACTGGCTGCCGAGGACCCGAACACAGCTCTCGCTTTGGGAGTACAGAGATTGGATGGCCCTGAGGAGAGACCCCCTTACCCCATACTCCCGCAGCACCTCCCACAGTTTCTCCCGGGGGACCCGGTCATACGCCTTCTCCAGATCCACAAAACACAAGTGGACCGGATGGGCATACTCCCAGGCCCCCTCCAGGATCCTTGCGAGAGTGAAGAGCTGGTCCGTAGTTCCACGTCCGGGGCGAAAACCGCATTGTTCCTCTTCAATCTGAGGTTCGACGATCGGCCGAACCCTCCTTTCCAGCACCTTGGAGTAGACTTTACCAGGGAGGCTGAGGAGTGTGATACCCCGATAATTGGTACACACTCTCTGGTCCCCCTTTTTGAACAGGGGAACCACCACCCCGGTTTGCCACTCCTTTGGCACTGTACCCGACTCCCACGCGATGTTGAATAGGCGTGTCAACCATGACAGCCCCTCAACACCCAGAGCCTTTAGCATTTCTGGCTGGATCTCATCAATCCCTGGGGCTTTGCCACTGCGGAGATGTTTGACTACCTCAGTGACCTCCACCAGGGAAATTGACGACGAAACACCATCAACCTCGAGCTCTGCCTCCAACATAGAGGGCGTGTTATTCGGATTCAGGAGTTCCTCAAAGTGTTCCTTCCAACGTCCGACGACCTCCTCAGTTGAGGTCAACAGAGTCCCATCCTTACTGTACACAGCTTGGATGGTTCCCCGTTTCCCCCTCCTGAGGTGCCGGATAGTCTTCCAGAAACACTTTGGTGCCGACCGAAAGTCCTTCTCCATGACCTCTCCGAACTTCTCCCACACCCGCTGCTTAGCCTCCGACACGGCAGCAGCTGCAGCCCTTCGGGCCTGTCGGTACCCTGCAACCGAGTCAGGAGTCCTCCAGGATATCATATCCCGGAAGGCCTCCTTCTTCAATCGGACGGCTTCCCTGACCACCGGTGTCCACCACGGTGTCCGAGGGTTACCGCCCCTTGAGGAACCTAAGACCCTGAGGCCACAGCTAGCCGCCGCAGCTTCAGCAATGGAGGCTTTGAACACTGCCCACTCCGGCTCAATGTCCCCAACCTCCACAGGAATGCCAGAAAAACTCCGCCGGAGGTGTGAGTTGAAGATACCTAGGACGGGGGCCTCCTCCAGACGTTCCCAGTTCACCCGCACTACTCGTTTGGGCTTACCAGGTCTATCCGGAAATTTCCCCCATTCCCTGATCCAACTCACAACCAGATGGTGGTCGGTTGACAGTTCCGCCCCTCTCTTTACCCGAGTGTCCAAAACATGCGGCCTCAGATCAGATGACACGATCACAAAATCGATCATTGATCTTCGGCCTAGGGTACTCTGGTACCAGGTACACTTATGAGCACCCTTATGTTCGAACATGGTGTTTGTTATGGATAATCCATGACTAGCACAGAAGTCCAATAACAAACAACCGCTCGGGTTCAGATCAGGGAGGCCGTTCCTCCCCACCACGCCTCTCCAGGTATCTCCATCGTTGCCCACGTGGGCGTTGAAGTCACCCAGCAGAACTACGGAGTCCCCTACTGGAGCCCCATGCAGGACTCCATTCAGGGTCTCCAAGAAGGCCGAGTACTCTGAGCTGCTGTTTGGTGCATACGCACAAACAACAGTCAGAGTTTTCCCCCCTACAACCCTTAGGCGCATGGAGGCGACCCTCTCGTCTACCGGGGTAAACTCCAACACCGCGGCGCTCAGCCGGGGATTTATGAGTATCCCCACACCCGCCCGGCGCCTCACGCCCTTGGCAACTCCGGAGAAGAATAGAGTCCAACCCTTATCCAGGAGTACGGTACCAGAGCCGAGACTGTGCGTGGAGGTAAGCCCCACCAGATCTGACTGGTAGCGCTCCACCTCCCTCACAAGCTCCGGCTCCTTTCCCCACAGCGAGGTGACGTTCCACGTCCCCAGAGCCAGCTTCTGCCGCCCGGGTCTGGTCCGTCGAGACCCCTGACCTTCGCTGCCACCCATGTGGCTGCGCACCCGACCCCAACGGGTCTTCCCACAGGTGGTGGGCCCATGAGATGAAGAGAGGGGGGGTGCCACGTAGTTTCTTCGGGCTGTGCCCGACCGGGCTCCGTGGCAAACCCGGCCACCAGGCGCTCGCCATCGAGCCCTCCGTCTGGGCCTAGCTCCAGACGGGGGCCCCGGGCTTCCTCCGGGCCGGGTCACATCTCCTCTTCCGTCGATATTCATTGAGGCTTTTTGAACCATTCTTAGTCTGGCCCCTCACCTGAGACCACTCTGCCATGAGAGACCCTACCAGGAGCACAAGGCTCCAGACAACACAGCCCTCAGGTTCACAGGGACACGCCTTGAGACCCTACCAGGAGCACAAGGCTCCAGACAACACAGCCCTCAGGTTCACAGGGACACGCAAACCTCTCCACCACGATAAGGTGACGAGTTTTGCCAACCTCTATTTTTTTTTATATTTACTTACTCTTGTCAAGGGTTACGGACAGATGAAGTCACACCAAGTTAAAGTCTTATGAGACTAATTGTGATTTATGATGTGGACTACACAAATACAATTTGATTGATTGATTGAAAACTTGTCATCACTCTTATTTGTTTCCTTGCTCCTAATCCCCAAAATAATTTCCTTATTTCTCTCTTTTCCTTTCACTCTCTTGCCTGATTTTCATACTATCCCCACTTTCTAATACAGGGGTCGGCAACCTTTTTGACAATAAGTGCCAATGTGACATTTTCTTTTAGTTAGTGTGCCATATCAACATTGTTTTAAAATTAAGTTTTATTATTGAACCACATTCATATTTCCAACAGCCATGTATTTGTTTCCATCCATAGTGGCTTTATATAGAACAACACTTTAAAGAAATATGTTTATCTCATATGATTGCAATAATAAGTTTGTCATTAATGCCACCAGCCAGGATCATATTCAGAATTTCCCCACCCCATGACAGATTGTTGCGTGTTCGTTTATCCTAAATATGAGAAGAGCCGGCCTCGGTTTGGTTCAATCAAGTATTTATTAAGAAGCAATGAAAAGGCATGAAAAGTAACAGCAAAGCAATGGGCACCCAATACACTGCCCCGACCCTCTAGCAATACCGGGGCAGTCAAGAGTCGCGCCGAATAGAAGCCGGTTGTAATATTTTATAACAGTAGGTAGAACAGGATTGGTCAATAACGAGGGGAAGTCTTCCTTGGTTCTTCCTCGATGGTGCTAGGCGTAGTCCACCCTCTTGGCATTGGAATCAGGAAGTGATGAGCAGCTCCGTTTTGCTCCTCCTCTGATGGTTGCTGGGCAAAATGTTCACTTCATGACAAGCCTTAACACAGCTGACGCCTTATGGGTCGATGTTGTTGTTCATTGGAGTAAAGAATATTGTAGCAAGGGTTACACAGGCTAGGGAGCACTGCGTAACTAATAGATACATGGATCTAGTCTCTGTGGATTTAAGAAGGGAGGAGACTACGTTTGGCGTCTTACTCAGACCGAACTCATTCTCAATATACAAAAATAATACAAAAATGAAATGACAAATACATAAATAATAAGACTGAAACACATTCATTGGACAGAAATTCCTACACTGAATCATACACACGCTACTCTGATTACGTACAGACACACACACCATGAATATCTCTCATACACACATAACATAAACCTATTCCCGTTTTTAGCACTTTCTTCAATCATACATATCGCCATTTTACACTCCGCACGCACACACTCCCATTCCTCGAAGGCCTATCACAAAATGGCGTGACCCGGCTGTGGCCGATAAAGTGAAGCTCGTTAACATATAACATTTAACTTGTGCACATACGCCAAGAGCAGGCTACAAATACTTTTAGCACATTTCAGAACAATGTCACATTACAGAACAGCAATATTTGTGATACAGACTTATTACACCAGTGGTTGAAACTTGTGTTCAAAGAAAAAGTATGTGCTCCCACCGACGAAGACCGTCAGGACGACGAGTCACTAAACTATACATTTTTGTACTTTAACCACACTTTTCACTATCATCAGCACTCATCTAACAACCAACATAACATCCACACTTGACTCTGACACTTAATTAGTTGTAAAACTGAGTTTTGTCTTACCTGTGGATTTAAGAAGGGAGGAGACTACGTTTAGCGTCTTACTCAGACCCAAATCATTTTAATTTGAGATGCGCATGCACTGAGCCCATGCTTACCGTCTCCCTTCAGGATCCACCGCTGTACCAACAGCGCCACCTACTGACGTGGAGTATAATTGTCATGACAAACCGTTAGGATGGTTAAGTTGTCTTTCAAAAATAGGGGGGGGGGGGTATCTTTTTCATTAACTCATCAACAAGTATTGCATTGGGATTGTCCAAAGTGGATAAAGCAGATCCAACATAAATAACAGTACTAGGGCTATACAAGAATGTGACCTCATGAAAACATCCACATCTGAATCTGAGAGAAAGAGATGCACAAACAGAAATATATGCAAATAACATTTTTAGGCCCTGCAACAAATACACAGATGCCTGCAAGTCAGTGTAATCCCGGACCTTGCTTTCCTTTGCTGAACTCCATTATCTGAGGGTTGTAGTTAGTGACTTTAAGTTGCACACATGCTTCGGAGTGGTCAGCGGTCAAACAACTGTGGGAGGGGCTGAGCACAATCTTCATGTGTGAGAATATCTGCTCACACAGATACTTTGACCCGAAGACTGTCAGTAAAGTCAGTGCAATGTTCTGGAGACAGTTGAACTTCTCCAGTAAAGATGTCCAGCAGGTGAAGATGAAGGTTCTGTGATCTTGCACGGCGGTGGTTTCAAGCTGCTCTGCAAACTTAGTCACCCACAGTGTGGAGCTTTTCAGCTCAATCAACTGCATTTCCATGCCCTGTGTATCCAACCAGTCTATTAGAGATACGGTCGGGCTTGATCAAGAAAGAGAAGATAGGTCCATACTTCTGAAAGTCCCGAAATTGTGTTGTGAACTCCAACTGGAGCTCGCTCATGCATTTTTATATTTCATCGGTACCAATGCTGTGCTGCAAGGACAACTCCCTTACGTGTCTGAAGTAGCGGAAAGTGGAGTTAGCAATATCACTTGAAAATATTGCTAGCTTGCCGACAAAAGCTGTCCATGTGTCTAACATGTCCAAGACAGTTTGCCCTGCATCTTGCAGCCGGAGATTGAGCTTGTTGAGATGTCCCGTAATATCTGTGAGATACATGAGTTTCACAACCCACTTCTCGTCCTCAAGTACTGGGTAGTCTTGGCCCTTTTCAGCCAGGAAGGCCTTGATGGCATCTAAGCAGCCAACAACCCGCTCCAAAACTTTCCGCAGCTTAGCCAGCGAACTGCTGAGTGGAGAGAGATATATCTGTATGCTTAGTCTGTGTCCTTGAGCAGCGACTGGAACTGTCGGTGCGTCAGTGAAGATCGCTTAACTATATGTTAATAATCTTTACCACTGTAGCCATTACCTCATCAAGATCTGACTTTGACGTCTTTGCACAGAGTTTTTCTTGGTGTATTATGCAGTGGAGTTTCATGATGGGGTGGCCGACTTTTTCTTTTATCAATCTGACTGCTCCCCTCGGTCTCCCGACCATGGCGGGGTCGCCTTCTGTTGTTACTGCAAAAATCTTAACGATGTCCATACCTCGCTCCTCAAAATGTTCGATAAGCACCCTGGCTAAGTGCTCACCTTTTGTTGCGTCGGACATTGGCTTTAAACAGCAGAGCTCCTCTCTTACAATTGAATCACAGCATTTTGCCATTTCTGCTAAGCATGGTACGTAGTTCACATCGACGCTCTCATCAAGTGCAATGCTAAATACCACAGCATCTTTTGTCCAAGCTGCTTGCTGTGCCCTGACATTATCTGACATTTCTTCACTGTATCGCTCAACAATTCGAGCTGATATGGGGATGTCTCTGGTTCTTGATTTGATTGTCTCTTTATTTGGTAGTCCTTCAAACAGAACCTCTGAGGTAGAGAAGAAATCCTACATTATGTATTCGCCATCAGTAAATGGATTTCCATGTTTCAAAATGCAGTGAGCAATGCGAAAGCTTGCTTCAGTTGCATGGTTTTTGGCAGTGGCAATGACTTTGAGAGAGCTGGCTTGCTTCCCATACCTGGACACTGCACGTTTGATTGATTCTCCCTTGACTGCCTGATCTTTGAAACTTCTTTGGTGCTTATTCTCAAAGTGACGCTTAACACTGGACGTTCGGCAAACAACATTTTCAAAATATAACGTGCACACAGCACAGTCCTTATGAAAGTCTTCCAGCGGGGTTGCCATCATCAATAATCCTGAACGTCTGCACTTCACGGAGATTCATGTGGGAAAATGCGAGCAGCGCCGGCTGGGAGGCTTCTTCTTGTTATTATTGAATGGCGATTGGAATCCACCCTATGGTGCATTATTGGCAGCCGAGGTACAGAGGTACTCACTGAAGCTCACATTGTTTGTTAAGCACAATACTTGATGATTTAAGTATATTTTTTTAAATAGTTAATAAATGTTTATGCAATTTTTTTGCAGTTCTTTAGTAATATTTGATGTCATATTGGAGTAGTTAACTTGGTTTTGTAGAAAAAGATTTAGTACGTTATGGTAAATGGATCTGTATTTATATAGTGCTTTTCTAGTCTTGATGACGACTCAAAGCTCTTTACAGTACAGGTTGGTGCCAGTCACCCATTCACACAGTGCGTCTATTCTCAGCACTTTTCTATGAGGGGCAATTAGGGGTTGATTATCTTGCCGAGGGACACTTCGGCATGCAGATAAGGAAGACTTGGATCGATCCAGCGCTCTATCCCCTGCCTCTTTAAGGCCCTGTTTTGTACAAACATAGCAGATACATTTAAGGTCCCTAGTTGGAAAGAAACTGATCTTGACATTGCGGTTGAATGAGTTATTGTGTCAATAAATATCCTTTACTAAAATAGATCTATCAAGATAAGGATCTCATCAATTTATTATCCTACCATTGTTCTTTCACAAGTGTGGTACATTTGTCATGGCAATTTCTACAATCCCACTACCAACGAGGAAACGAGAAACAAATTTCTCTTACAGTATTCTCACCTTTAATGCTCGAGCATGGTGCATACCACAGAGTTCAGTTTGTTATATGCACCCAGAGGAGAAACAGTTGTTTGTTTTTATACATTTGGCTAACCCCTCCCACTCGGGAGGGGGTTGTTAAACAGTCAAATGGATGAGATCTTCTGATCTCAGAAGATCTCAAGGAGGGCTACCAGCCGGCTACCAGCCGGCTACCAGCCGGCTACCAGCCAAGCTTCCAGCCAAGCTTCCAAGATGGCTGGGGGGGAAAGGACAAAGATAAGGACAATGCACAGTACATAACACCGGTACAAGTGCGTGAAGTACTTGACCAACAAAAAGCTTTCTATAAAGAAATGGTAGAACAGCAGGAAAGCAACTTCAAAGTATGCATGCACACCTTGATGGCCACTACTAACTCCAGAATGGATGCTATGATGAAAGAGCTACAAGAACTTAAGGTTAGTCTCCACTTTACACAAAAGGAGGTGGATGACTTGAAAACCACGAATGCTAGTCTGTCACAGAACCATATAACAAATGAAACTGACATACATAAGCTAGCAGAATGTATGACTGCATTAGACAACAAAACAGACTTTCTGGATGGTCAATCCAGGCGTCACGACGTGATTATTGAGGGCTTTCCTGAAACAGAGAAGGAGAAGGTCTCGGAATTAGAGGAGAAGGTGCTGACACTTTTCAAAGACCAACTGGAGCTAGATCACTACACCATTGGGATAGAACGAATCCAACGGACTGGGAAGGCACCTAAAGCAGAGGGAGACTTCCCTAGGCCTCGCCCCTGTCCTCTACTGGTGAAGCTGCTGAGGATAAAGGACAGAGACAGAGTCCTGAGCAACGCTAAAAAACTTAAAGGATCCAGAATCTTCATCAATGAAGACTACCCTGATGCAGTTCGCCAGAAGAGGAGGAAGCTGCTTCCTCAGATGAAAGATGCAAGAGAAAGAGGGGACTTTGCTGTCTTAAGCTATGACAAGCTGATTGTCCACAAACAGGAGGCGAATGGAAGGAGAAGTGACGCTTAAACAGTTGACACTCATAATTCATCTAGTCTATTGCTGCTTTACTCCCAAAGAAAAGTTTGAAGATTGCTTAACTGAATATCTGTAGCTTACGGAACAAAGTGCATGAAATTATTGCCTTGTTGGTGTTAAACTCAATTAACATACTTGCAATATCAGAAACCCATCTGGATGACACTTTTGAGGATGAGGCTGTGGGCATACAAGGGTATAATCTATATAGAAAGGACAAACAGATATGGGGGAGTTGTTGCTTTTTATGTTCAAAACCATCTTCCAGTGAAAGTTAGGGAGGATATTATGTATGACGAAATTGAGGTGCTATGGCTTCAAGTGAACCTGCCCCATATTAAACCTATCTTGGTGGGCTGCTGCTACAGGCCACCAAGTTCAGATCAACACTACTTTGAAGCCATGGGTGAGATGCTGAATAAGGTGTGTGAATTGAATATGGCAATTATTTTCACTGGAGATATAAATATTGATTGGCTATCGCCTAACTGTTCCTTAAAGAACCAACTGGCCACAATAACAGATGCACGCTGTTTGAAACAAGTGGTTACACAACCAACACGACTAAGCACAAACAACAAGGGCCTCAACACAGCATCTTGTATTGATCACATTTATTTGAGTGCAGATGATTTATATACCAAGGCTGTATCAGTCCCAATAGGATGTAGTGACCACAATATTGTAGTGGTAGCAAGGAAAATGAAGGTTACCAAAGCTAGACTTAGAGTCATCCATAAAAGGTCCTACAGAGGTTTTTCTGAGGAAGCCTTCCTGGAAGAGGTCAGAAATATATGTTGGTCTCGGGTCTAAAATGCAAAAGAACCAGATGATGCACTAGATCTTTTTGTTGCAAAGTTTGTACCAGTCATTGATAAACATGCACCTGTTAGAAAAGTGACAGTGAGGACTTGTAGGGCGCCATGGGTTGTTGAGGAACTAAAGGGCTATATGTCTCAGCGTAATCAGGCCAAGGAAAAGGCACAGAATAGTGGCTGTACTAAGGACAAAGAAAACTACTGTAAACTGAGAAAGCAAGTTACAAAACTAAATCAAAGGAAAAATAAACAATATTATGCTTTGCAATTAATCAGAACAAAGAATGACCCCAAACAGCTTTGGAGTATGCTTAATTGTATAATGGGAAGAAACACCTCTCCACAACCTACATTCATTGAAAGTGGGGGTACCTTTATCACAAAACCCAAAGAAATTGAAGATCACTTGAATAATTTTTTCAGAAGCAAGGTAAATACATTAAGGAAAGAATCATCACAGAGGGCTGACAACAGTTCAACCATGGTCAACATCCAAGACTCTATGAAGGACAAACTTTGCCAGTTTGAGTTTAGTGAACTAACAGTGGAAACAGTGGCTCGGCTGGTGAAATTGGCATGTGTTGACAAACAACCAGGGATGGATGGGATAGATGGTAAACTGATTGGAATGGCTGTAGATTTTGTTGCACAGCCAATCTGTCATATACTAAACACCAGTCTGAAACTATCAATCTTTCCTCAAGCCTGGAAAGAAGCAAAAATGATTCCCCTGCCTATAGATAAGAAAACATCATTTAGTGGCCCGAATTGTCGTCCAATAAGCCTGTTACCAGCAATGAGTAAGATTCTTGAGAAGGCTGTATTTGATCAAATACAGGAATACTTCTCAGTAAATAATCTGTTAACAAAGTACCAGCATGCTTACAGAAAGGGACATTCCACATGCACAGCACTGACGCAAATGTCAGATGACTGGTACAGAGAACTAGACAACAAAATGCTATGTGGAGCCGTCCTTCTGGATTGTACAGCAGCATTTGATCTCCTTGAACATAAGCTTCTTCTGGAAAAACTGGTGTGCTATGGCTTTAAACCATCTGCAGCTTCCTGGATGGAAAGTTATCTATTAAATAGATCACAAAGAGTCTTCTTTAATGGAAGAAATTTAGAAGTGGAAATTTAAGTATATACGCAGACGACATTACTGTATATGCTTCAGCAAAAACAGCAGAAGAACTGATAGTCATCCTAAACAGGGAGCCATCCAAGTTCCATTGGAAAGTGGGTCCTTGACAACAAGATGGTTCTCAACTTAGCTAAAACAAAAAGCATCATCTTCGTGTCACGGATATGGTGAGGACCCAAAAGCAGCACAGGCAGACGAAATACCAGTCGGTAATGACCTTTATTGTTCACTGCAGTCGTTAACAGTTCAAACAATGGCAGGGTGAAAAGTCTTTGCTCACAGTGATCATCTGTGAGATCTGAGCAGGAGCGAGCCTGGTGTCGCTGACTGAAGGTAAAGTCAACGGCTGATGGGTTACCTAGCTGGCAGACAGGTCCAGTGGTGAGCTGTGTAGCCACAGAGCCGAGCAGGAGCGTAACCAGGAGGGAATAGGCGAAACTCGTGGTCGAAGACAGAAGGCTGAGGGAATATCCAGGGCAGAGACAAGGTAGGCAGGTCGGGGATCGACGGGGTCGGCAACAGGTGATCAGTCCGGGGAAAACAAGCTGGAAGTCAGGCATAACACAAGACAATCTGGCACTGAAGCAGAGACAGGAGCAGGCTTAAATGCAGCCAGGGCTGTCACAGGTGTGGAGAGTTGGCCTGATGAGGAGGTGTGGCTGACTGGCAGAGTGGAGCAGAGACAGGTGAGTGGAAAAATACCAGCAGACAGGAGATGAGCAGACTGTGACACTTTGGGTCTAATCATTCTCTTAGAGCAGAGCCAGAGTTTAGCCTGTGCATAGATTGAACATCCATCACACAAGTAAAGGTAACCAAGCTATTAGGAGTCACCCTAGATGATAAACTGTCCTGGTCAAAGCATATTGACACTATAGTCAATAAAATGGGCAAAGCACTAGCTGTAGTCAGACGATGCAGAAATCATCTTACACCTGATCTAAAACTACTGGTAGTTAACTCTCTTGTTCTGTCACAGCTGGATTATTGCCAGATAGTATGAGCAAATGCCACCAAGAAAGACCTGAATAGATTACAGCTGGTACAGAACAAGGCTGCACGCTTTGCTCTACAGTGTCCTTACAGAACCAGCATACATAGTATGCATGCCTGTCTTCACTGGCTAAAAGTTGAAGACTTGCTGCTGCACTTCTTTTATCAACATGGCGCCTCTTGCAGTCTAAAAGACCAGCAGATCGGTATAGGCAACTAAATGAAAATGTAGCCTCACATAACTATGCCACTAGACGAGCAATAGAAGGTAGGTTTAAACTCCCAAGAACTAATACCAATTTTCTTAAACGCACTGTGGGATACACAGCCATGAAGTCATGGAACCTACTACCAACAGAAATTATTAACGTGAAACGTAAATGTATGTTAAAAAAGCAAATAATGAAACACTTGGGTACAGCATACTTGTGACACTAGATGGTGAGGTACTGTACATAAAGGAGTAGTATTCTCTTACATGGTTTGCAGTCTTCGCTTCTATTGAATTGTATATATCAGTGTTTTATATCATGACAAAGGTAATATTGCATAACCACTCAATTTTGATATCTGTAATATTATATGATCACTATTTTTATGTATATTAACTTTTGATATCTATAATGTAACATATATTTATAATGTAAAGTATGTTTTAAATGTTTGATATTGGTATTTAATGTTTGTTTAAAATGTTTGATATCTGTATGTATGTCTTAAATGTGGACCCCACTAAAAGTAGCTCTGTCTTAGGGTAGAGCTAATGGGGATCCTTCTAAATAAACAAATAAACAAATCACATGAATACAAACAATGCCTAGTAGAGACAATCTGGTCATTTCATTCAATAGCACATAAAATCTGTATAATTAGGTTACCGTGTTTTGACTAATCACGTTACAGTGTCTATAGTAATCAGGCCAACATTCATTCAGAAGAACAGGAAACAGCATGATCAAGGTTGCATTGTTAGAGATTCAATCATGAACAATCAAAGGGGAAATAAACATGATTACATTTCCCTTACACTACATTTACTTGAACGTAATTAAAGGCACGTTGAACGCATGTTTTTTTCAATCAAACCATCATTATTGTTTGTTTTCTGTACCTGAATTACTTTACATTTACTGCAGAGAAACTTGGGCTAACCAGCCCGGATTATGAATCACATAAATCATTTGTCAACTATTTCTCCCATATAATGTTTTTTTCTACATTTCGTCCTTTTGTTTGAAGTGTCTACAGTTCTGGACAGAATTTAATCTGTCTGCAGGATTTACTATTGCAGAAATGTTTCACCAGAGAACTACTGTGAAACACTTTCCAGGATAAAATCTTTTGCTGATTTATTTCTGTTTATTTCCCCCTTTATTCCTCGTCATTCTCAATCTGTCTTTTATAGTTGGACCAGCAGTACAATGAATATAAACTGAGCTCCATCATGTCAGAACACAAGAAGACTATAACAGCTATCAACTGGTGTTATGACAACTCTGATCTCTTTGCATCGGCCTCTGCTGATAACCTGCTCATCGTATGGAATGTCGCAGAACAAAAGGCTGTTGCAAGACTTGACAACACTAAAGGTAGATGGATTGTTGACATAGGATTTATTGTACCTGTGAAATGTTTAAGAGCAGATTATTGCACTATCTTCCATCTGTAAAGTTGACAGTGTCTCTCACTTGCATTCCTAGGGGTCCCCACATCAGTCAGTTGGTGCTGGAACTCAGCTGATGGAGTGGCCTTTGTCTCCCAGCGTGGTCCGTTGTATATCTGGGTGTATGGAGGTCCTGACCCTGGGCTAACAGTGCATAAAGAAGCTCACTCCTTCCTGTCTGATATCTGTCTCTTCAGATGGCACCCAAAAAAGAAGGGCAAACTGGTGTTTGGACACACAGACGGAAGTTTGTCAATTTTTCAGCCAGGTAAAGACTAAAGTTGTTTCTTTCTCATCTCATTCATTAACACCCAAACTCACACATACACCTGTCTTAAAAACTAAGCTTAACCATAGTGTAAACTGTCCACCTGCACTTCTGTACCTGTAAACGTACATCTTCTTTAACCTGTTCACCTCTGTCTTCTCTTGTTTAGGGAGTAAAAGCCAAAAGCATGTGTTACGTCCAGAGTCATTAGAGGGCACAGATGAAGAGGATCCAGTTAGTGCTCTGGAATGGGACCCTTTGTCAACTGACTACTTGCTAGGTTTGACAAAATAATCATTCTTTTGATAAAGTGTAATACTTTGAATAGTATTACAGACACATTGAATAGAACAACATCAATATAGTTTTATTTTATTGTTTAGACCCTCTTCAGTTTGCCTACAAGCCAAATAGGTCGACTGCAGATGCCATCTCCCTCACCCTTCACACTGCCCTCTCCAACATGGACCAGAGGGACACATTTGTGAGAATGCTGTTCATTGACTACAGTTCAGCATTCAATACCATCGTGCCGCTGAAGCTCGTCACCAAGCTCAGAGACCATGGGCTTAACCTTACCCTCCGTGATTGGATTCTGAACTTCCTGATGGGCAGACCACAGGCGGTGCGGATAGGCAGCACTATATCCTCCACCCTGACTCTCAACACCGGTGCCCCCCAGGGCTGCGTGCTCAGTCCTCTCCTGTACTCCCTGTTCACAGCTCCAACACCATCATTAAGTCTGCTGATGTCTGCTATCACTGTGGTGCAGAGTTCAGCAGGGTGAAAGCCGCAGGGATGAAGCTGTTCCTGAACCTGCTGGTCCGGAATGGAGGACCCTGTAGAGAGGAGTGCAAACAGTCTGTGGCTGGGGTGTGAGCTGTCCTTAACGATGCTGCGCGCTCTCCGCAGACATCTCTTGTTCCTCACTCCCCACCATTGCAGCACCAGCTGCAATGGTGGGGAGTGAGGAACCGTTGATGCGTTGGGCAGTTTTCACCACCCTCTGCAGTGATTTCCGGTCCGCAACAGAGCAGCTGCCATACCACACTGAGATGCAGTTGCTGAGGATGCTCTAGATGGTGCAGCGGTAGAAATTCACTAGAATCTGAGGAGACAGATGGGCCTTATTCAGTCTCCTCAGGAAGAAGAGACGCTGGTTTGATTTCTTAACCAGGGTTGAGGTGTTGAGGGTCCAAGTGAGGTCCTCAGAGATGTGGACACCCAGGAACTTGAAGCTGGTGACACTCTCAACCTACATCCCGTTGATATGGATGGGGGTGTGTGTGACACCTTTCTTCCTGAAGTCCACAATGAGCTCTTTTGTTTTCTTGGTTTGAGAGCCAGGTTGTTGTCAACGCACCACTCCGCCAGATGCTGGACCTCTTCTCTGTAGGCTGACTCATCGTGTTGCTGATGAGGCCAATCACCGTTGTATCGTCTGCAAACTTGACAATGGTATTAGAACCATGTACAGGTGTGCAGTCATAGGTGAAGAGGGAATAGAGGAGATGACTCAGCCTGTGGCACGCCAGTGTTCAGGATGAGGGTTGAGTAGGCGCGTTTCTCTAACCTAACAGACTGGGGTCTGTTGGATAGGAAGTCCAGTATCCAGTTGCAGAGGGAAACGTTGATGGCTAGGTCACTGAGTTTCATGACCAAGCGGTGTAGGATGAAGACCAACCAGATCATCAAAGACCCTATCACCCCAGCCATAAATTGTTCTGCCTGCTGCCGTCTTGCCAACGGTACTGCAGCATCCGGGCCCACACCACCAGGCTCAGAGACAGTTTCATCCCCCAGGCCATAAGACTTTTAAACTCCTCCAATCTGTCATAATTCCACCATCTCTGCACCTTAGCATATTTGCACATTTAATTTTTCACTATTTTACACACTTGCACTAGTTGTTTATATCTATTTTAGATATGTATATTTTATTTCTATTTTAAATTACTATATTCTATTTTATCTTATTTCACTCTATATTTGTTTAGTCTGCTTGTAATATTCTGAGCATTGCTAAAGAGAGCCTGTGACCCAAGCATTTCATTGCAGGCGACTGCTTAATGTAATTGTTGTGCATATGACAATAAACTCTTGAATCTTGAATCTTGAAGTTTTTTTTTCTCTTACAGTGTCTAACCTCCACAACGGTATAAGGCTGGTCGACAGTGAGGCCTTGAATTGTATCACGTCCTTTTGCTTCCCCTCAGCGGCTGCATCAGTTCAGTGTCTGGCCTGGGTTCCCTCTGCGCCAGGCATGTTTATCACCGGAGGTAAAGGTGCTACATGTTTATATGGGATATGTGTATGCTCTCATTTCCCATCTGCCTCAATGTGTTTATCACAAGATGACACCACACACCTCATTCCAGCCATCTTTGTATGTTAGACTCTCAGGTTGGAGTACTGAGGGTGTGGAACGTGTCTCGCTCAACTCCACTGGACAGCTTTAAACTGAAAAAGACTGGGTTTCATGCTTTGCATGTCCTCAACTCCCCTCTCGCCAAGAAAGGTAATATTTAGAGTAAAACTTGTTGGAAATGCGACTGTTGTTCAGAAATGAAAAGTGTTACAATCTGCTGTGGATGTTTATTCTGTTTGAGTTTCTGTCTGTTTGTGTTAGTATTTTGGTCTAGAGTAAATGTGTGTTTCAGTGCTTTGTGAAAACAGCTGTGTATGAGCATCACTTACTTTTTATCATATGTGCACTGTCTGGGCAGTCATTCAAACACTCAGGCTTCATGTGATAATTCCAGCTGTCTGTTATATAAGGATGAGAGTGAATTTTAAGAAATATGAAAATTATGTTATTTTATAACACACTAGATATTTTTCTTTGACTTAATTCACCATCTACGCACACTACAGCTCCAAGTTCCTGTTCCCCCAGTAAAAGTCAGCACACCAGTTCTACCAGTGAGGCAGTGCCTCCCCCGACCCTGTCACAGAACTGTTCCTTCTCCCTGCCTCCTGGCCATGCTGTGTGCTGCTTCATGGATGGAGGAGTGGGACTGTATGATATGGGTGCCAAAAAGTGGGACTTCCTTAGAGACCTGGTATTTTTGAAACATCCTTTATGCTGTAATTTCTACAGCTTACACATGCGTATGCAAGACAGATGAACAAATATTTTTCCATGTTCTTAGCATATGATTTATTTGTTCTCTGTTGTCGTATCGTTTTCAGGGTCATGCAGAAACCATCTTTGATTGTAAGTTCAAGCCAGATGATTCCAACCTGCTGGCCACGGCTAGTTTTGATGGAACTATTAAAATCTGGGACACAAACACACTAACAGCTGTTAACACCTCTCCTGGCAATGAGGGAGTTGTCTACTCTCTGTCCTGGGCTCCAGGTATATAAACTCCACATAAACAATCGAACACATGTACGTGCATGCACACACTTTTTTTGTGTTATCGATTTTAATTTTTTTCAACACTTGGAAAATAACAGCCAATTAACTTTAGATGATCATGTTCATTAGAAAACATCCCTACACACATGATATATTAACAAATTTCATTACGGATACAAAAAAATTGTAGTCCCATCCGATCATCCATATAAAGTGTATCATCTTTTGCTCATGTGAAAGTTATTGATCTTTCTCTGTGATTTTGTGTGTGTGTGTGTGTGTGTGTGTGTGTGTGTGTGTGTGTGTGTGTCTTGAAGGCGACCTGAATTGCATTGCAGGGGCGACGTCTCGTAACGGAGCGTTTATCTGGGATGTCAGGAAAGGAAAGATCATCACTCGCTTTAATGAGGTTACTTCAACTTTCAGTGCAAAATTTATGTATAAAATTAACTTCAACAATTAACCAGTAAAAATGGCTGCTGTCTCCACATTTATTGCAACAGTACTTCAAATCGAGTTTAGGTGCAGCTGTAGACAACTTCCTCTCAAACATTATTCGATTCTTTAGGAAACTACTAGTTAGATGTGGTGTGAATTGACGACCTCTCTATCATCTTGCAGCATGGTAAGAATGGTATATTCTGTATATCATGGAGCCATAAGGATTCTAAGAGGATTGCTACCTGTAGTGGAGACGGATTCTGGTAAGTGCTCTTTTTAT
This sequence comes from Pleuronectes platessa, assembly GCF_947347685.1. Classification (NCBI taxonomy): domain Eukaryota; kingdom Metazoa; phylum Chordata; class Actinopteri; order Pleuronectiformes; family Pleuronectidae; genus Pleuronectes; species Pleuronectes platessa. The sequence goes on from NC_070628.1 coordinate 30,666,260, forward strand.
GCTCTGTTAGGAGTTTGTTCTTTTATCAGAGAGAGTACTTCATGTATTCTATCTATTTATCCCTCCTCATAAATGTTTTTTTTAATTGTTTTAACAACAGTATTATTCGGACCATAGATGGCAAAATCCTCCATAAGTACAAGCATCCTGCTGCTGTGTTTGGCTGTGACTGGAGCCAGAACAACAAGTAAGACCTAAATCACGATGTCATCTCACCTCACGTTGCTGTTAGCTACATATGGCCCACCTAGTAATTACTACTTTACTCATTTCACCTATTTGAATAATATATGTGGCATATAGTAAGACTTGAAATACAACACTTAACAAAAACATAAAGCACAATTGCAGGATATTTCTAGTGTTATAGTGGACCTTCCTGGCCTGGCTTCAGGCATTACTGAGCCAGGCTGTGTAAACCCAGCCTATGACCTGTAGGCTGACCTGCACCCCATCTCCACACAAAATCTCCATTTCCGACAAGAAATCAAAAACAAGGGTTGCTGTTCTTCCATACAAAATGTTTTTAACCTGGTTCAAGTGAAAAAGTTCCTATAATAGCTAAAAAAAAAAGTTAAATGAATCAAAACCCACAGAAACATGAGTAAACTAGAAAAAGCTGAAACACACAACTGGTGTGGAACAAGGGAAACACCAGAACTGACCAAGACAAAAGGAATCACAGAGACTTATATACACAAGGGAAGCCGGAATCATTGAACATGTGGAAACAAATTAGAAGGTGCAGACGATCACAAGGGAGAGAAAACATGATAAAGGCAGGAAATCAAGTAAGAGACACACAAGGAAAAAAACAAAAAATTGAAACTGGGGGGTCACCACCAGAGGCTTATGCTATATACCAGGGGTCTTCAACGTTTTTCAGGCCAAACTGATGGCAAGATGGAGCAGGGACCCCCTACTATATAAATTGCATAAAATAGTGTTTATATTATTCTGGGCCTAGTGCCATGTATAAACATAGCTACCCTGTTGTTGTGCATTCAATACTACCCTTGTGGGTAGTAGCATGCTAACATTAGAAAGGTGGCTCAGACACCTCGCAAATCCTCTCAGACTTATTTTTCAATTACAGTCATGTTTTTTTTCATTGTACAGTGTCTATTTCTCGGTAAATTTTTTAAAATCGAAGCAAAAAAAAGTAAAACAAACAACTTTTAGGTACAAATACGAAGTATTTGGTCCGCCATCTTTTATTTTTGAGCTTCGCTCTCTTTACACATGAGCATAAACGCGATCTGATTGGCTAGTGCCTGTGCTGTCGTATTTTCATGAAAGGGACTGTGAACCGGTGCCCAGCTTTAGAGAGCTCCTGTTTGTAGCTGAATGTGTGCATTGCTGACTGAAAGATAATGTCTTTTGCCTCAATTTATCTGTTCGCTCCAATATGTTGGATTCATGTCAATGTGTATCTGAAGACAATATATACAATTCTGGTTCTGAAGAAGTGAATTTTGTGGAAAAAATTTTTGGGAAAAAAAAATATAAATAAAATAATATATAAAAAATTGTCTTATCAACCAAGAATTTCGCGACCCCCCTGCAGTACCCCCGCGGACCCCCTAGGGGTCGCGGACCCCCTGTTGAAGACCACTGCTATATACTTAAACTTGTCATTGAAAATTCGGGAACCCCCTATCTAGCTAATAAGCAAATACTTAAGCTGAGACATCTGCCTGATACACCCAAGTGGTTGCAACCGGAATAATACGAAGCAAGGCACAGCTTACATTCAGCTCTCCTGTTTTCCATTTTTGATTATCCATTGTATCTCGTTGATGATAATTATGTTTACATTTTTTTTTTTAAAAGGTTAAAAGGTCCTCAATTTTATTTTTATTGTCCCATTTGTTCTAATCTTAATTTGATTCCATTTCAATCTGATCCAGCCTTTATTTACTGGAAAAATAAATAAATAGTCAATAAATGGATAGATAAGTAATAAATAAATAAATATTGCTATGAAATAAACCCTGAAATAATAAATATATGGCAATAAATATATACATATAGCATAACATAAATATATAACTGAATCCATTTACTTAAATAAATAAATAAATACAATTATTTATTTCAAGATAATGTTTTTCAAAAGAATACATTTCCTTACTTATAAGTTACTTATATTTCATAATTTCACATTTAATTTTTCATTTGATTTGATTTCATAATGCCACATTTAATTATTTCATGGGACTTTTATTTCATAACGCCACATGTTGTGCATATTATAATACCTTAAACGTGACACCATTAAATGGTGTGCCTTTGGGCATTCAATAAATTTCAGATTTAAAAAAAAATATTATCATTGATTAAAGTTACCTGGGGCACCAGCCTTCAAAGGAACGGAAATTAAGTCTCATGAAAGAACTAACTACAAATTTGGAACCCCTATTAAAAATTAAATTAATAACTATAACCAAACAGGTAGGTTACCATATAGGTAGTTTGCAAAGTTGAAGGATACGGCGTTCTTGACAGTGTAGAGGTTGGCAAAATTGTGTCCGGGGCAGTTTTAACACCTAGCTGTGAAGTTGAAGCACCCTGGGAGACTGAGTTCTGGAGGCTCTCCTTTGTCTCTCTTACGCCGGTTTCACACCGGAAGCGACGCCGAAGAGCGCGGGACCACGCCTGGAAAGCCAAGCGCCTCCCCTCCACCCCTGTGTTCAACCTATGTGTGGTTCACACCGGGCGGTGAAGCGCCGCGCCGCGCCAAGGGTGCCTCGCGCCGTGCAGCGATGGTTTTGGCATTGAGTAAATTTTTTCCGCTCCCCGCGAGCGTATCGCACCAGGAAACACACTGAAAAATGGATTTAAACGATATTGATGTCATATATCGTTACGATATTGATGTCAATTTTACCAATTTTACCAAACACATTATTAAATGTCCCCCTCTGCCGATCCACTACAGCCACACAAGCAGTCATATAAATAAAAAGAGAGGAGGGGGGGGGGGGGGGGGGGTGGCTACGTATTCTCAACATAGGCTTGAGTGGAGAATACGTCCGCCCGACATCGAACGGAGCAAACACCGGAGAAGTTCTTGAAGATGGATGACATTAAATTAATAATTAGAGTGGAGAAGCACAGTGAGTTGTATTATCCTCTGCACATGTTGTATAAAGACAATGCTGTGAACCCGGCGATCCAAGAAAGAAACATGGGGTTGTAGGCTTTGGCTGTACATGTAAGACGAACTATAGTTCACAAATACAAGGTCCCAAAACACATTTATTTATTTTGTGTGACTTTCATTACATAATGCCACATATATTTATTTTATTGTACCTTTAGTTCATAATCCAACATTTATTTATTTCATGGGAATTTTATTTCATAATGCCACATTTATTTGTGTCATGGGACTTTTATGAAAGAGAGAGATAGAGAGAGAGTCTTAGTTTTACGGAGGCCTTGATGCAGATGTTTCAAGGGCAGTAAAAATGCTGTGTCCTCTGCTTAAGTGGCCCCAGTTTGTCACTTATCCTCTGCCCTATTCCTCCTCTTTCTCTTTCTCTCTGCAGGGACATGATCGCAACAGGCTGCGAGGATAAAAATGTCAGAGTGTACTACTTGGCTACAAGCTCTGATCAGCCTCTGAAGGTCTTCACTGGTCACTTAGCTAAAGTATTCCACGTCCGCTGGTCTCCACTCAGAGAGGGGATACTGTGCTCGGGATCAGATGATGGGTGAGTATGTTTAAAGAGACCGAGGTGTAGCTCAGGTTGAGATTAACTTTGTATTAAAGGAGAAATTTGTATTAATGCAGCGAGAAATTATCAGGCACAAAATTAAGAACGAGGAGTCAAATAACAACATTTAGCTGAAAATTAATAACAAGAACATATTTTCTGTTTTTAATTATAATTTTTCAATAGTAAATTTCAATTTCCCAGACTTTTTTAAGGATTTCTATTCTGTGTTACAATAATTTAATAATTTGTTGACCATTCCCTGTTTTCAAAGTTTCATCCCAACACTGAAATTAACACAGCAGCATTCGACTAAATTGACTGTCAGGTCTTTTAAAACAACTGTTCTAAACAACAACCAGGTCTATGTTATGTTATTATTTTGGATGCTTGAATTTGCCATTAGGATGTGTTGATTTATCATTTGTAACTTAACTCTGAACTCACAAACTGATCTGGATAAACATGCATTTTGTAAGGTGAAGAAATTAAGGATTAAGTATTTAGTTTCATTTTTATTTAAACAGTAATCTCTGTTTTTCTTTGTAGAACTGTTCGTATATGGGACTACACACAGGATGCATGCATCAATGTGCTGGGTGGTCACACAGCTCCGGTCAGAGGCTTGATGTGGAACACAGAAGTTCCTTACCTCCTCATTTCAGGTAGCTAATGCAGCTCTAAACATGCCTGTTTGGAATGGGCTGTTTATTTAGCCTTAACCTACTTTAGAATTATACATTGTTAGTCAGTCTTCTTCAAACAGTTCTACAATATAAGAGCTTTCGTTATACAGTCTATGCTGCAGAGAGAAGTTAGAAAACTTTGCATTGATTCTACCTGGTTCAATGAAGATTTTATATTCAATGTTTTTTACAAAATTAAACTGAATTTTCTTTATCACTGTCTGTGTGTGTATAATACATGTTTAATATTAGTTTAAATATATAGGTAAATAAAATTATATATGTTTGAATGATTGACTTAATAGCTGTTATTTTGTCATAAATTGCATGTCAGCTTCTCAGAGGTCTGTTAAGCAGGTGACACAATCATTTGACCGGAGTTTGCAACCTTTCAAAATTAATACTCTATAATTCAGCTCAGTATAAAGCATTGCAGCAACAAAGATGAAGATGTCATTTGCTATTCAAAGATACATCCTAGGCTGTGCTGGATCTTTCAACATCATCCTACCTTACTCAGGTAACCCTGGCTGGGTGAGCAGCTTTGGCCCATGGATTATCCCTCCTTACCCAAGCCATATGAAGGCCCTTTCTGCAGCCTTGATGGTGGACTTGATTGTTTTCCTTTTTGCAGTCCCTTCGATGATAGAGTGTAGAACTTGCATAATGAATGGCCAGCTAAAGGCCGGCGCATGCTTCTGCAACTGCGTCGGCGGCTTTTCACGCAGCTGTGTCGCAGGGCTCTTTGTCATTCATGCTTCCCCAAGCTTCCCCAAGCGCTGCGTGTCTTACAAAGCAATTCCCCGCCAGAACACTAGGCAGAGTAATGTTTTTTGTCGAAGACGACCTTAGAGACGCCTTCTTTCTTCTTCGTCGATTGTTTATTTACATAGCCACTGCGGCTCCTCGTAGCCTTTTTCTGGCGGACAAATCCGCCAGTCAGTGACGGGTTATACAAGTGATCATACTTTCGGATCTCTTCTGCCAAACGCTCTTCTATTTGGTCCATATTCGTTCTTCTAAATCTTCCGTTGTTTCTGCCGGTATAATGTGGCAGGAAACCGGAAATGCGACTCCGGAAAGGATGTAGTTAGCAGACCAATCACATCCCTTGCGGGCTGCGTAAGGCTCGCAGAGCTTTGCCGTCTAGTTAGAAAAATTTGGCGACGCACGTAAGCACGTAAGAAGAGATACATAAGCACGTAAGGGGCCCGGAAGGGCTCTTGCGCTTGCGGGCCCGTGAAAACGCAGAAGCATCTGCGACCTTAAGCCTCTACACCCCACTTCAATGTGCTCACAGCGTGCCATCCAGCCTTTCCTCCTCACAGAACAGTCAGGTCTATAAGAAGCACTTGCTTTGAAGGACTTGTTGGCCACAGCTTAGTAGATGGTCTCAGCAACGGTCATGGGCACCAGGTCGTGCTCCCATAGGCCTTCCCCAGAGGCTGTTGGGCAGCTCCTAAACATGTGCTCAATGTCATTCCAGGAGATCCTTTTCTCCAGAGCACCCTCCTACCTTGTCCATGCTCCCAGCCGCCACATGTCCACCATCCCGCTGGTCCGCGACATCAGCCCCCACCTTGTCCAGCACTAGATGGTGTCTGTCCATGGGAGCATGGGCCTTAATCTAGCAACATTTAGGGTTTGCTTCCAAACTGGTCTGGTTGCCACTGTGCCTTGTGTCTTAGCCATGACTTTGTAATCTCAAAGCCTTCCTTGGCTCTATACCTCCTGCCTGTCCATGCAGTAATGCCTGTTGATGCTACTCTAGAGTCCCTGAAGTAGCGATAGAGTATTGCCTTGCTTGTGCAAGAGACCTAGAACTCCTAATCTAGGCTGCTGAAGGGGAGCTGGAGTTTGTTCCTCACATACAGTGCTGTACTGCTAATTCTGTGTGTCAGAGCCAGCAATGTTCGGAGGTAGCTGCCGCTGATCTTACTCTCCATGGTCTCCACAGTCAAAAGGGTTAGTGGGTAGATGCCAGTAAAAGTAGTGATTAATAACAATTATCTTCATTAATTCCAACCGTTTTGTTATCAGTGTGTTATCAATGACTAAACTGCTGATCCACACATGTTCCGGTTTGAGGTTGACTTTTGATATATGTATACAATTCACCTTTACTCTAACCACTATAAAATGTAATGTAAAAGTCAATAGGTAGATGACGCATTATCTGCTGGAGCTAACTGTTAAATATAGCTATTAAGTAACTTCTTGTGTCTGCAGATGAAATCTATGATGAAAGGCAACATATCCCCTCTTTATACTTGTATTCTGGGGTATTTTAAAGTGGAGTTACTATTTCAGTATTTGTTGTATTTGAGTAGTAAAAATGCTATATTATTTTCTAGGTTCTTGGGATTATACTATCAGAGTGTGGGACACAAGAGATGGCACATGTCTAGATACAGCCTATGACCACGGTGCTGATGTCTATGGTAAGACAGTACTCTAGAATGAAGAACCTAATAATGCCAAACATACCTGGCTTGTTTCAATAATGTATTTGATGAATGACATTCTTCACTGAAAAGAAAACGCAATAAAAATTACAGTTTCATGAAATGACCTTTATTCAAAATTATTTAAAGGGTCTTAAAGACCAGAAAGGAAAGACAAAGATAGATATTAAACTTTGGGTAATATACTTTTGAGAAGAAATTTATATCAAAGCCACTCCTTGGGCAAGATATTGAATCCTAAATTACCCCTCATGGCTGTGCCGACAGTGTGTAAGTTATGTGTAATAGAGAAGGTACTATATATAGAAAAACTGTATGAATGTGTGTGTCAATAGTTGAAAGTTAAAAACCGTTCTGTAAAGAGCTTTGATGTTATCCGTTTAACATGGTAACAATTGAATAAAAACGTGGGAATGAATTGTATCTCAATGCACATTATATATTTTTTAACTATAAAACTGCCCATGTTCCATATATGTAAGTGTCTATATTTCAACTAGCTGAATGGAAATAAAGTTAGACACTGTTTCTTTCAGACCACTATTTAGTCTCCATAACATGCATTTATGGCTGAGGTACACGAACACATGGCTCCATTAAATGAAATGTCTTCCCTCTGTAAAATCCCCAGTGAAATTTTGAATGAGTTATTAATGCTGGCTCACATAGAAACGGACCCTATTTTAATTAAATCTAACTGTGTGTGTGTGTGTGTGTGTGTGTGTGTGTGTGTGTGTGTGTGTTTGTGTGTGTGTGTGTGCGTGTGTGTGTGTGTGTGTGTGTGTGTGTGTGTGTGTGTGTGTGTGTGTGTGTGTGTGTGTGTGTAGGTTTGACATGTCACCAGAATCGTCCTTTCACCATGGCCAGCTGTAGCAGAGACAGTACAGTGAGGCTGTGGTCTCTCACACCCCTCATCTCTCCATTGCTGCTGAACATTCTTACTGACCAGCCTTGGGAAAAGATAATAGGAAACACAGGTGAGAACCGACTTGGTTTGTTTTGTGTTATGGTGTTATGTTCTCAGCTCTCAATAAACCATGGTGGCTGTGTGTTTCTGCAGACACAGCTATGGTTCCTGGTTCACCTCCCCTGCTCTGTGGTAAAGTATCTAGAGACATCAAACAAGAGCTGGACAAACTGAACCTAGACATTTGGTCCAAGAAGCTACGCTGGTTCTCTGAATGCTTTTCGGTAACCACATTCTAAATGCTTATTTATCAATGCTAGATCAGTTTGATGCCCTAATTCTGCCCTTCAAGGTTGATGACTGATCTGAAAGTCTTTTTGTATTATCAGCAGTTTGTCTTGATATGCAACATACAAACACAACAAGGGAACGATTTTTAGGCCTGCAAACAAGCAGCGTTTTCCTGCTGCAAAATTTGTACATCACAAGGGAGTTTGTTTTCATACTTAATTAAAAACTGCTACTTTCACCACCAAGCTGATGTTTTATATTGTGTATCACACCTTGAACAAATGGAAGTATAAAACTATCTGTTGCTGACACACTATGGATTTTAAACCATCTGATGCGAGCTTGGTGGTATTGCTCGTAAACACAAGCAGACATTAAGAATAATCATGTAAAATGCTCACTGTATTTATATATATGAATGATAGATTAATTTAAGTAAAATTTAAGAAGCTCCAGCCCCTATTTTCCCTGATGAATATAGCAAAAAGTAATCAGCTGCATTGAACATAGTTTTTCATCAATGAATCTTTGTGGGTTTTTTTGTGTTTTTTTTGTGTGTGTGTGTGTGTTTGTGTGTGTGTGTCCATGCTGCTTGTGTGCATGTTTATGTATTTTTTAACACATCTGTGTACTCTATCCCATTCCAGCCTCCAGGAGGCACCAGTAACCTGTGGGACCTAGTGTCAGTCATTAACGGCCAGGATGACTCATTGCTACCAGCCAGCTACAGCAAAGGAGTGATGCACATGAAGCACCTGCTCAAGTTTAAAACAGTGAGTTGCTCCTATTTCCAGAGTCTCGGATTAAAACAGAAAAGTCCAGATAAATCAAGACCAACCACACAGTGATCACTGTTTATGATCAGCTGTAGTTTATAACAGACAGTCAATTCAATTTAATTTTGTTTGTATTGGGCCAAATCACTTACCAAATTAAGGGCAAGACCATTCAAATATATAACACACTCAGAGCTGTTTACTTCATTCAAGGTGAAGTAAATAAATACAGTTTCTGCAGTCTTCTTCCTTTTATTTCGATCATAATTATATTTTTTCCACATTTATGCCACTAGATTTGAATTCATTTAATAACATGGGGGGGAAAAGATGATGTTTCTGGTGCGCAGCAGAAAGTATTGTGTGAGCATGTGATATCTTTCATACCACGGTGCATTTCAAGTTGCTATGTGTCTGTTTGGAAATGACAGTAGTTACTCGTAAAGTTGGAAAGATATTCCCAGATTCTGAATTTAATCAATAACTAATCAAGCTTCCTTCCAATCAGATCTATTTACACAAACAGCTACGAACTATTTTCATCAAAACAAGCATGAATCCATTCAGGAGGAAAACCTTTGTTCTTTATGCATTTTAGACGAGTGAGCAGGGTCCGTCTACAAAGTGCAATGCCGAAAACACGGCAAAATATTAAATAACATCACTGCTGACAGTGTAGAGTCACCAAAATCTATAAACCTTCTGGTTCATATAATTTTAATCAAACTTCTCCAATTCACAATGTCAATCGAAGAATACATATATTGAGTGAACCTTTACTTACAATTCATATAATTAAAACAGTGTTTTCCTGTTTTATTGTTTTTCACTCAGTCTGAAGCTCAGGAGCTGACTATTGTGAGGATGTGTAAGTTTGGAGGAGGCATCGGAGCTCCCAGTAAAGAAGAGAGGCTAAAAGAAGCAGCAGACATCCATCTGAGACTGGGACAGATTCAACGATACTGTGAATTAATGGTGGAGCTGGGACAGGTATGGAATGTGCATGTGTTTGTTTGTGTGTTATTTTTGTATCTTCTTTCCCTGAAAGCATGGAACTCAAACATTATTGAGACTTAAAAGTTGTGTTGGTACTGATCCTTTGTGTGACTTCTTCCATTTCAATATTTTCTCTAATCATTGTGGCTCAACCACAGTCTGTTTTTATCTTTGTATACCACATAAAATTGAAATTAAACTTTTCTGTTATGAAAATGCTATCAAAGCAGTTTTCTAGCAGTAAGCGAAACACTGGTGTTATGGTATCTGTGTCTCCCTTTTGGCTCCATCTTCATGGACCAGGTCAGAGAGAAAATCTAGTGGAACCTGGAGGTGGAAGGAGAATGAAAAGTCATTCATGTAGGACTTGTGACATGTAGGAAGTTTGTTCATGTGTAGAAAAGATTTGTACCTGAAAAAGATACTATGAATAAGATGAACATGATATCAGTGGGCAGGTCACACAACTACTACAGACTGTAAGCAGAAACCTGTGTGTAAAACTCAATGTTCTAAGTTCTCTCGCTCAGCGTGATACTGTAGCTAAAATTTTGACCCTGAATCTAATTGGACAATTACAGCCCAATCACAAAGCAGAATGGTCATACAGTGGAATCATAGGGTAGATTGGCAGGTGATCTTAATTACACTTAAGTAAGATACTGTAGAAAATAATGGTGAACATTTAATATGTTTTGTCCCGGGGCAAGCCCAATTGTGTCATGCATGATCATCCATCTTGAAAATCTGCTCCACCTTCAAGGACTTAAAGGTAATGAAGCCATCTGTACGTTAATTCGACTCTGCTTTTTGAGTGGTTTGTCATCTTCCAATCCGATTCATTTGTAAAATGGAGTCAGACGTACATGTTACGTCAGTGTCACTTAGAGTGTTTTATGCAGTTTTCTGCTTTGCATTTGTAAACATTAGTTGATGAAATCACTTATTATTCACAGTATCATTTTACAAATACACAAACTTTTTACAAATGGTAATTTCCCACATTTACTTTACTGGTGTACAAAGGTTATTTTACAATTACATACTTTGGAATTTTGTAAATCTTACCAACTACTCTGAGCTTTATAATCTCTCTGTCAGTGGGAGAAAGCATTGTCTGTGGCTCCAGGAGTTTCCATGAAGTACTGGAAGAAACTCATGCAGAGGTAACCCAACCTTTTTTGCTCTTCAACTAAAAAACAGTAGGCCTAAAAGTGAATTACAACAAATAATCATGCTCCCTTTTCAGTCAAAGTGTGCATAGCTATCATGATTGTGAAAGGTGTTTACTCAGCAAGGTGCTGTCACAGTATCTGTTTCAGTTTATTCGCTGCACTGTGAAAGCAGATGCGCAAGGGAGTGGAGAGAATAAGAATTGTTGATTCACAGTTAAGGGGATCTCTGGGGCAGGAATGATGCACAAAATATCAGGATCAGCCAAAAACGAAATAACAACTATACAACTTACCTTACAAAGTATTGAGGAAAGTTAAATGCTACTTGAATGAGCAACTCATCATCATCATCATCATCACCATCTGTGTTCTGATTTGTAGTATGCTGTTACTTTTATTGTGTCCAACCTGCACACTTCACGTATAAGGCTTGTTCAATTAAATTCTTTTTGTATTTGCATAGCGCCAAATCAATACATACATTATCTGAAGGCACATTCTATAGTACGGTTGAGACCTTAAAACTGATAAAGAAACCAACAAAGAGCAAGCAGAGAGAAAAAACGTAACAGCAATAAACCTTTAGACAAACAGAGTCAATGTGGGAGTTGTTATTTTATATTTGATGAGTGTTATTTTAAGGATAATAATAATAATAGTAATAATAATAAGAATAATAATAATAAGAATAATAATAATACATTTTATTTTGATGAACCTTTCAGAGCACTCATGGTCACCTTACAAGGCTCAGATAAAAAATAAAAAAAACAGAAAAAAGAAAGAGAACAAACAAAGCTTCTGCTGATTATGCAGCCTATCACTGTGAGGCCCCTAATTAATGTAACGTAATTAATAATAATAAATCGATAAAACATTTTTTTTAAAGGTAAGGAACAAATTTGCATACTGCAAATGTTTCACAGGAAAGTGAGATACTTTCACACTACCTGAATAGCTCTTCGTCACATTAGTGTCTGCTCAGCAAGGTGGCATTGTTACATTATTTTAATCGGATTTTCCTGTAAATTTTGGCCAATTTTAATAAACATAAACACTAGATGTGGGGAAATTAATCGTTTGTTTGATGCATTGCTATGGCGACATGGACGACAAAGAACAAAATACATTTATTTCGATTTTTGTTTTTTTATTTCACATTAAAAATGTGTTTTTCTGTGAGTCTCCTGTCTGAGTGTCCTCTTCCACTCTCCTACTTTACACTTAAACAATGAACACCATCACTAATCAGAAGTTATTAGGCCCTGACAGTCTTAAACACTTTTAAAGCACAAATAATGAGGCTAGCAAAGATGCACACAGTGCTTGAAAAGGAAGTCATTTATAGAAATTACATTTTTTTTATGCATAGAGCTGCATCTGTAATTGTTTTATCATCGGATTGTAGCGCTCAGAATCGTAATCGAACCGTGAGTAGCAGATTCCCCTCCTTAATAAGCATACATAGAAAACACATGATGGCAACTTTTACAGGTCACATGTTGTCTAGAATGTAATGTGTTTGTGTTGCAGGAGAGCTGACCAACTGATGGCCGAGGATAATGATGATGTTATCCCATACTGCATCGCCACAGGAGACATAAAAAAAATTGTAACTTTCTTCACTGGCAGAGGACAATTGCAAGAGGCCTTACTAATAGCACAGGTACAGAGAGGGAAGGGATAGTCTTCTTAAAGACCTGATGAACAGTATACATCTTAAATTAATGGCTACAAAGTGTGGTGTGGCCTAGGGCAGTGGTCTTCAACAGGGGGTCCACGACCCCTAGGGGGTCCGCGGGGGTACTGCAGGGGGGTCGCGAAATTCTTGGTTGATAAGACAATTTTTTATATATTATTTTATTTATATTTTTTTCCCCCAAAAATTTTTTCCACAAAATTCACTTCTTCAGAACCAGAATTTTATATATTGTCTTCAGATACACATCGACATGAATCCAACATATTCTAGCGTTTAGATAAATTGAGGCAAAAGACGTCTAAAGCTGGGCACCGGTTCACAGTCCCTTTCATGAAAATACGACAGCACAGGCACTAGCCAATCAGATCGCGTTTATGCTCATGTCTAAAGAGAGCGAAGCTCAAAAATAAAAGATGGCGGACCAAATACTTCGTATTTGTACCTAAAAGTTGTTTGTTTTACTTTTTTTTGCTTAGATTTTAAAAAATTTACAGAGAAATAGACACTGTACAATGAAAACAAACATGACTGTAATTGAAAAATAAGTCTGAGAGGATTTGCGAGGTGTCTGAGCCACCTTTCTAATGTTAGCATGCTACTACCCACAAGGGTAGTATTGAATGCACAACAACAGGGTAGCTCTGTTTATACATGGCACTAGGCCCAGAATAATATAAACACTATTTTATGCAATTTATATAGTAGGGGGTCCCTGCTCCATCTTGCCATCAGTTTGGGGGACCTTGGCCTGAAAAACGTTGAAGACCCCTGGCCTAGGGGGTAGAGTGGTCGTCCTCCAACAAGAAGGTTGGCGGTTCAATCCTCACTCTTCCACATCTGCATGCCGAAGTGTCCTTGGGCAAGATACTGAACCCCTAAATGGCCCCTCATAGATGTTGAATGCAATAATTGTAAGTCGCTTTGGATAAAAGCGTCTGCAAATTGACATGTATTGTAATGTGATAATATTTATAAAAATTATAAAAGATCCAAATAACATTTGTTTCCAGGGAGCATGTGAAGGGAACATGCTTGCACCACAAAGCTCCCAAGTCAACCACACAACTAATGATATGGATAACATACAACAGTACCAGAGGTAAAGCAAACACAGACACACACACTCTAATGCGGGTAAAGGCAGTAGCCAATTGCATGGATTTTACCCGGAGGTCATGTCAGAAAAAGCCTTAACCACTATCTGATTACACAGAGGAGTGGGGCTGCCTGATTATTTTCTAAATAACTCTAAAACTAAACTTGACTAAATAAAGAGAGCTTTGCTGAGTAAATTGAATTTATCACAAAAATTCATCCCAGGGTATTTTTGTAGCTGATTCACTTCCATCTCAACTGCTGACTTTTGCTTCTGTCAAGCCTCCTCCATAATATCTGTAAGGAATTAGCTGAATGGTACTTCCAGAATGGAGGCTCTATCCGGGCAGCATGTTGTCACCTTGCTGAAGAAAACATCAAGGTACGTAAACCACATTTTGTGCATGTTAACATTAGCAATTCGTATGCAAACTTTTTGTTAAAATGTGTGTGTGTGTGTGTGTGTGTGTGTGTGTGTGTGTGTGTGTGTGTGTGTGTGTGTGTGTGTGTGTGTATTTGCTATATTTTTAGCTATCAATGTGTAGCCTGATCCGGGGTAATGAGCTGGAGTTGGCTGCATGTGTGGGCATTGTCATAGGAGACAGAGCCAATCAGAGCACTGTGTACTGCCTTGAACTCTTGGCCAGGAAGTACATGACCACACCTCAATGGTACGTCTATATCAATGCACGTCCAGTGTTTGTGCTACACTGATCCAAACCCCAAACTATCAGTAAACCAGTTTGGGATTTTTTGTGTTTTGAAACTAACACTTTAGTAGCAATTAAATGGCACTTACTTATAGCACTTTGTAGTTTTGCTTTATTTTGAAGAAATTGTACTTTCTTGATTATTTTCGTCCTGGGTCTGTACCCTCAGGGTTAAATGCACTTATTTTGATAATTGATTACCCTTACTTGGTTTGGTGTCAATTCATCTGTAACAGTGGGTTTACACTTTATATTTATGAGTGTTAACTTTAAACACTGACCCCTATTGTTTGACCACAGGTGAACCTCAGTGCCAGCTGCTATAGGCAGACCTCATCCCTCTGTGGAGCCAGGAACTTATCTTTAGATAAATAGTTGTCTAATCAGAACCAATTCCAGTGTCTTTCTCTTCAGTTTAGACTGTATAAATCTGTCAGAATTCACCCCTGCATCATCAGTTTCAGTGACTTTTAATCAGCTGGAGTTAGTCAAATTTTTCCCTGTAATTGGCGGTGGCTGTTTGAAAGTTACAACATTTGATAAAACAGTTTTATGTTTTCTGTGTTTCCTCATAGGGAGCTCTCAATTAACTTACTGCAAATGATTCCTGACAATTACATCTTACTGGCTAAGCTCTGTGCATTTTACCCAGGGAGTGCTGCCGAAATCAACCAATTACATAGGAGGGTGAGTAGATAATCTCTAAATTAAGATGTGTTTTGGATGACATGGAATGAAGGCTTCATGTCTGGTGCGGATGATACTGACAGCTGTGATGATTAGAGTGATTATGTGTTGTTTGTCATTCAAGTGCGGCCTCCCTTCAGTAGACGAGTGTACGGCCTTGGCAAAGGAAGCTATGAGTGAAGGAGATTTGTTTTCAGCAGTTAAATTTCACCTGCTCAGCTCTGAACCTGAGAATGCACTTCGGATTGGGATTGATCATATCAAAGGTACTGACAACACATTTTGTGTTTGTATATAACTATTGTTATCACATTTGAGCCTTAAACAATGTCATGTATCATTTTTGGTTTATAATAACTGTAACTGTATACTATATCTAAAGATAAATTCAACAATTTGATGGTGTAATTTATGAATAAACAGACTAGTCTTTGTGAAGACCCTAAAACTATCTCACTGATATGACTGCAAATATAGTGTAACAATTACAATCAAATAATTCATCAGAACTTTTTACTACAAAGACCTATGCAAATGATTACTAATTAATCGGAAATCTTTCTCACCAGAACAGCTGAATGGATCTGATTGGAAAGTGGATAGCATTCAGCCAATACTTGACCTGATGAGTTACATCAGAACAGATCGCCTCATCATGGCCAAGCTGACAGAGTAAATCGATTATTACTTTTGCTTTAATGTGAAATAGTAATTTCACTCAACTCCCAACCTGCTTTTACTTCCTATATTTTGTTATATGTGACAATCATCCATTGTGTATGTGTGTGTTTGTGTGTGTGTGTGTGTGTGTGTGTGTGTGTGTGTGTGTGTGTGTGTGTGTGTGTGTGTGTGTGTGTGTGTGTGTGTGTGTGTGTGTGTGTGTGTGTGTGTGTGTGTGTGTTTGTAGAGTCCGCAGTGAGCTGTTGATCCTTTGTGGTTATATTGGAGGTTTGCTCGCCATTAGAAGACAATACTCCAGCATCGTACCTGCACTCTACGAATACACCAGGTATACACACTTTACTGTGTTCCAAACCTCTACATTAGACTGCATCTGACTAGTCTTTCGACTGACTGCCTGTTGTTTGTAGATTAATCCAATTCTTCTAAAATATATCTGAAACCTCCTTATAAAAGAATAGTTAGTTGCCTCAAACATATTTCTTATCTCAGTCCATGAAAAACAATGAAAACACTCTTAAGGCCGGGGCATGGTTCTGCAACTGCGGCTTTTCATGCAGTTGTGTCAGCAGACTCGCTTTAATTTATGGTTCTCCAAGGGTTGCGCGTGTTGCAAAGCAATTTACCACCAGAACGCTAGGTGGAGTAAAATTTTTTCTTCTTTGTGTGTGGCAGACGTCGTCGACTGTTTATTAACATCGCTACTGCTGCTCCTCATAGCCTTTTTCTGGCGGACAAATTTCATCTGAACCAGCTACAGAATTTGGTCATTATAATACTGTCCACAAAGCTCTATTGAATGAGTCCTGCGTCTTTTTACAGAGTTGGCATACATACATCTAGGATCTTTATTTGTACTTTGTGATCTTAACTTCACCATGTTAGATATATAATGAGTATTCAAGAAAATGTTTTTCAATGATAATTAGTACTAATTAGTCTTAATCTTAGATAAGATAGTTAGACTGACTAGCAAGTTTTTCTTTCTTTATCTCAGTCAGCTGTTGAAAAGGAGGGAGGTGTGTGTTCCTCTGAAGATTGAAAAGTTGACCTTGGAACTTGATGCCTGGCGAGCCTGCACACAAAGTATCAGCAAGTAAGTTACTTACACACACAGACACACACCAGCACAAATAGCCTTACATATTACAGATCAATGTTATTAAAAACCCATGAAAAAAACAGCAAAATAATAAAACAAAGACTGAATTTAACAAAAGTAGGGCCAAGATGTGTACAGGGAAATTGTGAAGGTCTGATCATTATTATCCAACACAAAATTGCACAACAAAAACTACATTTGTTCCTCTTGCCACTTACAAAATATAGAAAACTAGAATTAGCTGTTTTTTGATTCCTACAATCATTGCAGTTTTCCATGTACATATTTGTTTCCAGTTTCATATAAGGTCACTGTGACCTTCACACTTGACCACTGAAATCTTATGAATTCATCTTTGAGTCCAAGTGACAAATGTAAAAGATTTTTTTTTTTTTAAAAGATCCCTCTAGGCAATCTTGAGGTATCACATTCAAGAGACCAAAAACATGTTTTTTGAGGCCATACAGTAGTAACCTTGACCTTTGAACACAGAATTATACTCTGGAAATCACTGAGTCCTAGAGGTGTACCCTGAGATATTACATTCGTAAGGCATAACCTCTGTTTTTAGAGGTCTAAGTGACCCTGATTCTTTACCACCAAATTTAATCCTTTTAGTCAATTAGTCCAAGTGAATGATGCCAGATGTAATGAAATTCCCTAAAGGCAGTCCTGATTAATCACATTCAGAGGAGAGTGAGGTCAGTGTGACCTTCACCTTAAGGCACCAAAAACTAATCAGCAATCATCCTTGAGTCCAAGTGAGTATTTGTACCTATTTTAAAGACAGTCCCTCAAACTGATCTCAAGATATCACTTTCAAGAAAAACATAAGCATACTTTATGATGGCACTGTGACTTTTACATTTGTTCTTTGGTTATCAAAATCAAATCCAAGTCCAAGTGAATGTTTCTGCTAAATGTGAAAGGATTCATGGCCTTAAGCAGATATCGCATTCACTAGGCAAAAGATTTCCTTTGCGAGGCCACCGTGACCTTGATCTTGACCCCCAGCCACCAACATCTAATCATTCAACCTCGAGTCCAAGTGAACTTTTTAACCAAATGTGAAGGCATTCTTGAGATATAGCATTCACAAGAAAGAAACAGACTACCCGAAGACATAATGCCTGATAAATAAAAATTACAACAAAAATAACACCCATGTGACTGCTGATGACATCAGACGATTTCTTATGTGAATTTTTTTTTTTTATCTGGATGGATGTAACAAACACACCAGTAAATTCCCTGGAAAGATTATATGGTGACATTTTAACATTTAAAAATTGTTATTCCACCTCGACTCAAAGTGAGCACCAGAGATTATCAGTGCAAAGACAGAGTTTGCCTCCTCATGTTGCCGGAGTCTTGTGTTCAGTCCCTTTGTTTTGCACTCAAGATGGCGCTACAATTGGCTGCCACGGTGTGTTGGTGCGCACTTCTGTGTTTGTTTTTAGTATTTAATTCTGTTAATTGCGACTCAACTCGGATTACTTTCAAGATGGACGAGCTTCTTAACATCAGGGACACAACACCATCTGATTTATGTCCCAACTTTCTCGCCTCTTCCGTCGATTTAGTGGATTACTGATCAAAGGTGCGGTGTTCCTCGGCCACGCAGCGAGAATGAGGCGGAGACGGAGAGGTAAGCACGCTGGGGCTCTGGTGCGCTTCAGGGAGAGAGGATTACGCTCACCTCTCCCGAGCATTCTCCTCTCAAATGTTCGATCGCTGTACAATAAGATGGACGAACTGCGCCTTCTCATCCGGACAAATCATGACTTTTCCCTCTCTTCTGTATTGTGTTTTACTGAATCGTGGCTGACTGAAGCCACACCGGACTCCGCCGCACAGCTGACCGGCTTTCAGCTGTTACGCGCGGACCGCGACCCGATCCTCTCACGCAAGGCAAAAGGCGGAGGGATTTGTTTTTATATAAACCATGGCTGGTGCAGCGACGTGAAAGTAATTTTACAGTCCTGTTCTCCAGACCTGGAAACTTTTTTCATCACCTGCAGACCGTTCTACTCTCCCCCTGAATTCACCTCTTTTATCCTGGCTGGAGTTTACATCCCCCCGCAAGCTGATGTGCGCGAGGCTCAACGACAACTCGCAGAGCAGATACTGGGAGTGGAGAGAATGAGAGAGAACACGTATTCCCCCGTTATTGTTCTTGGGGACTTTGATAAGGGGAACTTATCTCAGGAGCTACCAAAATACAAACAGTTACTTAAATGCCCGACCGGGGGGGGAGAACACCCTGGACCACTGTTACAGCACCATCAGCAAGGCTTATCATGCAGTTTCCCGCGCTGCCCTGGGTCTATCCGACCACGCTCTTATTCACCTGATCCCGGCTTACAGACAGAAACAAAAACTCTCAAAACCTGCTGTGCTGAGATCAAAGAACTGGAGCAGCAGAGAAAGTGTGGAGGAGCTGCCTGACTGCCTTGAAAACACTGACTGGGACATTTTTAGAACTGCTTCCAACAGTCTGGACAAATACACAGATGCTGTGACGTCCTACATCAGCTTCTGTGAAGACAGATGTATTCCGACACGCACCAGGGTGTGTTATAACAACGAAAAGCCCTGGTTCACAGCAAAGCTCAAACAGCTTCGTTTGGAGAAGGAGGAGGCCTTCAAGAGTGGGGACATGGATAGGTTCAGACTGATTAAATACTTGTTTGGCAAGGAGATTAAGGAGGCCAAACGACAGTATTCAAAGAAACTGGAACAACAGTTTGCAGCCAACGACTCCTCGTCGGTCTGGAAAGGCCTTCGTGTGATCACCAGTTGCAAAACCAAATCCCCCCACTCTGTGGAAGACTTGAGACTTGCAAACAAACTGAATGACTTTTACTGTAGATTCCAAAGACACTCCCCCCCCCCCCCCCGCAGCTATCACACCTCTTCTCCCCAGCCTGAACAAAGACACTAGCCCCCCCCCAAATATAGGCCCCAGACTGCCCCATCCCCTCCATCCCCCCCATCACAGCTCTCTCAATTCAGGAGAGAGATGTAAATAAGCTCCTGAAGAAACTGAACCCCCGCAAGGCAGCTGGACCAGACGCTGTCTCCCCCTCCACACTGAGGCACTGTGCGGATCAGCTGTCTCCAGTGTTCACGGACATCTTCAACACCTCACTGGCTGAATGTGTTGTACCAGCCTGCCTAAAAACATCCACCATCATCCCTGTTCCAAAGAAGCAGAGGATCACAGGCCTTAATGACTACAGACCAGTCGCCCTGACCTCTATAGTAATGAAGACCTTTGAGCGCCACGTGCTGACCCACCTCATGACCATAACCAACAACCTCCTCGCCCCACTGCAGTTTGCCTACAGAGCCAACAGGTCCGTAGACGATGCAGTCAACATGGGACTCCACTTCATCCTCAAGCACCTCGACTCCCCTGGCACCTACGCCAGGATCCTGTTTGTGGACTTCAGCTCCGCATTCAACACCATCTCACCAGCTCTTCTCCGGGACAAGCTGACACAGCTGAGCGTGCCTGAGCCCATCTGCAGGTGGATCACTAACTTCCTGACCGACAGGAAGCAGCGTGTGAGGCTGGGCAAGCTTGTCTCTGAGACCCGGACCATCAGCACTGGAGCCCCTCAAGGTTGTGTGCTCTCTCCTCTCCTCTTCTCCCTCTACTCCAACAACTGCACCTCCAGCCAACCCTTATTGGATTAATTTCCAATGGGGACGAGGCCGCCTACAGAGAGGAAGTTAACAGCCTGGCTTCCTGGTGCAGCCAGAACCACCTGGAGCTGAACGCTTTAAAAACTGTAGAGATGGTAGCAGACTTCAGGAGGAGCCCCGCCCAAACAGCTCCCCTCACCATGTGTGAATCCCCAGTTAAAACAATGGAGTCTTTCAGATTCCTGGGGACTGTCATCGCACAGGACCTGAGATGGGCGGAGAACATCACCTCTATCATCAAGAAGGCCCAGCAGAGGATGTTCTTCCTGCGGCAATTGAGGAAATTCAACATGCCGCGGAAAGTGATGGTTGAGTTTTATACAGCCATCATTGAGTCCATCCTCACCGCATCTGTCCACTGCCAAGGATAAGGGCAGACTGCAGCGGATCATTCGGTCAGCTGAGAAGGTCATCGGCTGTGACCTGCCGGCTCTCCTAGACCTGTTCCACTCCAGGACCAGTAGGAGACCAAGCAAGATCATTGCTGATCCTTCCCATCCCGGTCACAACCTGTTCCAGAGACTCCCGTCCGGAAAAAGGTTCCGGGCTATCAGGACTAAAACCTCGCGTCACCTGAACAGTTTTTTCCAGTGGGGCTCACAAACAAGCCCCCTGCATCACACTGACTCTGCATCACACTGACTCTGCTGCCCCCCCCCCCCCCGCACATAATTTATAACTCTATATTATTGGCATTATCACCAATCTCTGCACCTTAGAACCGCACGTAACTCTCTTACTGTATATATTGTTGTTCGATATTGTTTTTGTTTTTATATTGTTTGTACAGTGCACCAACCACACCAAGGCAATTTCCTGTATATGCAAATATACATGGCAATAAAAAGAATTCTGATGTTCTTCCCATCTATGTTGGGTCAGAGCCAGGTGTCTGAGCATGAGTCTCTTCTATATATTTACCCTGGTTGTGATGAAGTTGGTTGGTCTGGCTGATCCTGATCCTGAGTGCAGAGTGTTTCAGGGTTCTGCTGCACTGTAATATAGCAAAAAAACTAAAATGTAGCTAATGGCTGTTGTCATAGACATCTCAACACAGTAAGTAAGGGGTATTGTGTGATCTTGGACACAGCATGAGTGCTTACAAATGTCTGTCTTTCCTTTTGTCTACAACAGTCCTCCATCAGAGTGTCAAAGAGAGGAGTTTAATTGCCTGGATAGAAGAATCCAGCCAACAAACTCTGGTAGGAACAATATACGATGCTTCTTTAGGAAAACCCAGTTATGAGGAAATAATGCCGTGAAATATGTTTTGGGATTTGATGTAAACTTCATCCAGGACTAAGCCAGAATGTTAATGTTGCTCTGATGTTGGCTTCAGCATTATCAGCTTGATGCAGCAAGCTTTAGGTGAAGCTAAAGTGGGTGAATGAGTATGTTGATAAGTGATAGGCCACTGTGCATCTTCTTGGAATGAAGAATGAATGAAAGAGCAAAGGAGACAGAATTAAGCATTCCCTCATTAAGCTCCAGTCAAAGTTGTTGGTAGTAAAACATACTATATGTAATCATTTACGCGTAAACCATGCAACCTTGTCTCAGATGCATTAGTTCTGTGTGGAGCTGATTATGTGACAGGGTCCAATCTGCCAAGCCACTCTGATGTTCAACTGTCCTGTTTCACCGGGCAGAGAATACAGGTGTGTGTTATCTTTTTTAAATATGTGGGACATAGATCTTCATAACTTCTGACTTCTCACATAATTCTCTTTTTTTATTGTGCAGGGTCCAGTGTTTTTGTTGGAAGATGGTAAATCGGCAATCTCCCTTAATGATGCACTTATGTGGGCAAAAGTCAATCCATTCTCCCCACTGGGAACAGGACTCCGCATTAACCCCTTCTAGCTCATAAGGAGGACATTACAAGGGAATCGTTTACAGACTGGAAGAAAGGAAAATAAGCAAGAAGATGAAGTGTGGAAGTGGAAAAGAAGATGAAATGGTGGAAAATAAAGATTTTTGTGCATTAGTTAAGCAGCTAACTTCATTTTAGAATTGACTGGGTCAACAAACAAAATTTTTTGTGAGGATGATTGTGTTTCCAACAAGCTTGTCGTTTTGGTAGGTAACAACTCTTCAATGTATGAGTATCTGTATATTTGGTATTAATCTGAAGCACTGTCTTCACTAAATAATGGAATAAAGCAACCTCTGTATATTTAGAGGAGAGACTCTGTTTAATTGTATTACACTTTTACTGAGTGAACGTAATAAATAGGGTGGCTGAGGGGGTAGAGCAAACTAGAAGTTGTTAGTTCGAACTGCACACCCCTCTTGTTAGAGGACGACTGCTCTACCCCATCTGCATTCAGTGAGGAATGCAGATTCTTCACTGAAGAATCTTGATTTGTTATGTCCCACCACAAATCAAGAGCCCCCCTCCACCACCATGCCACAACAACCCTGAAGCAGAGTCCAATAGCCTGCTGAAAAGTACTGGTGTATTTTCTTGAAATGCTACTTTCCACTCCACTTTCTTTTTTAAATGGAAATATTGTATTTTTTACCTCACTACAGTATATTTGACAGTTCTCTATTTCAGATGGACATTTTTAGTAAGGAATCATATGGCACAATTATAAAATACCAGTGTCCCATCACTTTTGGCATCATGCAGTGTTTGGCTGGAGTTCTGTTTCACATCTAACATGGCTATTTTAGTCGTTAGCAGTTATCTCAAAGAGGCACTTTAAAAGTGTTGTGCATGAACGAGTTCAAAAGAACGTGCTCTTTGAACACGTTCATTTTTATGAGAACGATGAACTGAACGCAACCTAAATGCAAAAAAATCATTTGAACGGTGAACACGTTCATATTGTAGCGTCCTCGGTTAAAGACAACAGGAAACTTCTCTATTTATGTGTAACTTTATTAAGTCCAACGAATACGACACACTTCTTGTTCGTAACTCCGACACTCCTAACCTCCACCACCGTATGCTTCACTCCCCTTCCTCATTCACCCTTGACCCGCCAACTCATCAGCCAATGAGAGCCTGCCATCCCACACAACCCCACAGCCATTGGTCTAGAACTGTCACGTGCCCCATCCTGACCTGTTCACTGACCATCAGGAAGTCTCAATACTTCTTTAACATGGCGAAGTTAGCTGAACATAAGTCATAAAAAACACATAGCAGTCAAAGAGAACATAAACCCAACTACTAGTCCGTTACAATATTATCTGAAGTCTAGCTAAAACGTTGTTTTACCTCTCCTGAGGAGTCTAAATCGAATGCTTGCACCATGTCGTTGCTCAGTGCCCGTAAAATGTCCGCGATGTAGCCTAACCTAAACCAACTAACTCGACTTCGCACTACGTTACCCATGATCTATTGTACAAAAATGCAGACCAAACAAGCAACGTATTCCAAGTGTTTGCTTCACTGGCCAGTGTCTCGGCTCTGAACCGTAGTTGGGCGCTCAGCTCAAAGGTTATTTTGGCTCGCTGTCTGGCCGGTAACCAGCTGTCCGGACCACTCTGTGAATAAGGAGGAGGAGACGTTTCTTTACTTGGAATGTGGCCACTTTATTTCTCAGATATACAGCAGGAGCAACACTCGCATCACCTCTAGGTGGTCGTTCACTTCTCGTTATACACACACTTTTAGCGTCTTTTCCCACAATACCCAGGTGCACTACATCACACACTACAAACTTTCCTTAAAGGGGCAGGCCATACCTGCAACACAAGACAACAGCTCTCGGTATCATATAAAAATGGCAAGTGAAAGCAGAGACGCAGACTCAGTGATTAAATCCGATGCGCCTTATTATTATCTGAGGGATTTTTGCAAACTGTCTGATATAGATTCCGACAGTAAAGGCAAGGGGTAGTGATAGATAAAGTTTTCTTTAGAAAACAAGTTAGCTTCCGGTGTTGCGACTAATGGAGTAGCACGTGTTTCTCTGAGCTCCTGCAACAACTTTTAAAAAAATCCTATTTTAGGTACACCTGCTGCATCTTTCTTCGGTGTGTATTTTTCCCACCTTCATAATCTGAATTTCAGCCGTCTTTTTGCCGACCAAAATGCCTCCAAAAGCCAAGCCACCTGTACAACTGCCGCGGCCTGCTGTACACACTGCATCCCCGCCTCGTAGTGATTCCTCCACCTGCCTGGTCGAAGCTGCCGGTGAGGCTCCGCCACACGATTTCAAGGCCGAACTCCTCTCGTCACTCCGTGTTGAGATGGCGGCTATTTTCAGAACTGAGCTTCAAGCTGCTTTGACCGAGACCTTGTCAAGCATCAAGACTGAGCTACAGGCAGTGAAGTCGGAGTTATCCAGCAGCATTACAAACATCCAGTCTGAGGTGCGTACTCTGAAGAACACCGTAGGTGAAATGGAAACATCGCTCTCCTCCTGCACCGATGACATTACTACCATACAGGCTAAAGTGGAGCATCTGTCAACTGAGCTGATAAAACTGGACAATAAATGCTAGGATTTGGAGGCGAGATCGCGGCGCAATAACATAAGATTAGTGGGAATTCCTGAAGATTTTTCCACCTTTTCTGCTGCTGTGGATGTTTCCTCTCTGCTCAAGGAGGCGTTTAACCTGGAGAAGGAGCCTCTCGTGGACCGCGCACATCTTACTCTCCAGCCGAAGCCAAAGCCCGGAGAGCGCGCTCGCCCCATAATCGCTCGTCTACACTATCATATAGAGTGTGTGGACATATTGCGCCGAGCCAGGACCCAGCAACGGATCAAGATCGGAGAGCTGAGTTTCTCTGTCTTTCCCGACCATACCCCGAAGACGGCTCGTGCCCGAGCCGCATTCAATGATGTCCGTCGCCGGCTCCGCGAAATACCGGGGATCCGCTATGGTCTGCTATACCCGGCGCGCCTCCGGGTCACTCACAACGGTGCGGAGAGGAGGTTCGATTCAGCAGAGGAGGCCAGCGCATTCATCAGTTCGCTCAACAAGTAAGAGAACCGAGAAGTGATGCACACCGTTGAGGAAGCAGTGACAGTTAATATTGACATTTATTACTTTTTTCAGATAATCTGTTTCCTCTTATTTTCATTAACACACAGTATGTGGTTTTCAGTTTAACTTGGTCTTGATTGGTTGTACCTTCATGTCAAATGTTGCTAGGCTTGCAGGAGCTGAACCCGAAGCTTGTTGGTTATGCAAATAGCCGAAAGTGTTCGTTTTTGGGATCTGACTCCTTGTGGAGTTAGCACTGGGTTCTCCATCGTTTGGGGATGGGGACGTTGTAAGTGCAATTGGGGGGAGGGGGGGTGGTTCAATGTGTTTTTTTTTCTTTTCTTTTTTTTTTCTCTGTGTTTTTTTTTTGTTTTGTTTATTGTTTTGTTTTTTCTTCTTCTTCTTCCTTTTTCTTCTTCTTCCTTCCTTGGGGATCCGCATTCAGTCTATTTCTATCTCTAAGGATTTAACATATGGCCACCAATACTAATACTTCTGATGTTCCACTCACTGGGTCCTCAATGAGATTATTGAGCTGGAATATTAAAGGCATGGGGAGTCCAATTAAGAGATCAAGGATATTTGCTCATTTGAAACGTCTTAAAGCGGACTTAGTGTTTCTACAGGAAACCCACATGCGCACTAAAGATCAGGTTAGACTTAAATGTCCCTGGGTTTCTGAGGTGTTTCACTCTAATTTCAACTCTAAGGCCAGAGGGGTTGCTATTTTAATTAGTAAGTCAATTCAGTTTTCAGCTTCTAAGGTGATATCAGACAAAAACGGCAGATACTTAATTGTTGCAGGTACGCTATTCCATATTCCCATTTTATTAGTTAACATATATGCCCCCAATTTCGATGATCCACACTTTATGAATAAGCTATTTGAACGTCTTCCCTCATTGAACAACAGCCTCCTTATAATTGGCGGGGACATGAACTGTGTAATTGATCCCAACCTAGACCGCTCCAACCCACGAACTCTGACCCCTTCTTCAATGTCGAGGTTACTTTCAGATTTTGTGTCCAAGAACGGTTGCACTGATCCTTGGAGATTTTATAACCCTCGTAATAAGGAATATTCCTTCTTTTCTCAGATGCATCAATCTTTCTCTCGGATTGATTATTATTTTATTGATGCTAAACTAATTCCCAAAGTACTGGCTGTTAATTATCATCCTATTGTTATTTCTGACCACGCCCCTCTTTCATTAGATATTCAGTTCTCCTCACAACCCCGGTACTCAACACCTTGGAGGTTCAATACATTACTTCTTTCAGATGATAAGTTCACCAAATTTATTACAACTAAAATTGATGATTATATCTCTCTAAATCAAAATGATATGGAACCAATTTCATGTTCACTGCTGTGGGAATCATTAAAAGCATACTTGCGGGGACAAATTATTTCCTACTCTGCCCACTTGAATATGTCCCGTAAAGCCAAATTGCAAGAAATCTCTATCAATATCACCAAATTGGACCAACAACTCGCTACTTGCCCCTCTCCCAGTTTACTTAAACAGCGTGTTGAATTACAGACTGAATATGATCTCATCACCACTAGTGATGCAGAGCGACTTCTTTTACGATCACGCTCCACATATTATGAACATGGTGACAGGGCAAGTCGGCTCCTGGCTCATCAACTACGTCGCCAGGCTGCCTCACGTACGATCCCTCAAATAAAAGATTCATCTGGCTCATTGCATAAGGATCCCGCCACCATTAATTCTGTCTTTCACTCATTCTATTCCTCTCTATACAAGTCTGAATCTCCACCTGACACCACTGAATTGAATTCATTCCTAGATAGCCTCAACTTTCCTGTGATAAGCTCAGATGCTGCTAAAAAACTTGACTCACCATTAACGGTAGAATAAATCACTTTCGCTGCGAGAGGTATGCAGAATAACAAAGCTCCTGGCCCTGATGGATTTCCAGTGGAATTTTTTAAGAGATTTCAGGATAGATTGTCCCCTTTACTACATGCTGTTTATAAGGAATCACTGGAACATGGCACTCTCCCTCCCACTTTAAGGCAAGCCTCCATAAGTCTCCTCTTAAAAAAAGATAAGGATCCGAATCTCTGCGGCTCATACAGACCTCTTTCATTAATAAATGTAGATGCTAAGATCCTTGCTAAAGCTTTGGCCTATCGCCTGGAGAACATTGTACCAACTATTGTCTCACATGAGCAAACTGGATTTGTTAAGGGGCGGCAGTTATTCTTTAACGTCCGAACACTCCTAAATATTATTTACTCTAAAACTGCCACAACAACACCTGAAGTAGTGATATCGGTCGATGCTGAAAAAGCATTCGATAGGGTTGAATGGGACTATTTATTTACTGTACTAAAGAGGTTTGGACTGGGTAATGGGTTCATTTCGTGGATACGTCTCCTTTACATATCACCACAAGCAAACATTTCCACTAATGGCATTCAGTCCAATTTTTTCACTCTAACCCGTGGCACCAGACAGGGGTGTCCCCTATCTCCTCTATTGTTCGCGCTAGCTATAGAGCCCCTGTCAATCTTTCTGAGGTCCTCCTCCACTTTTACTGGGATCTCACGATTGGGCACAGAATTTAAGCTGTCACTTTATGCGGATGACTTATTATTGTACGTCTCAGATCCTGTCCTTTCCATTCCCACAATTGTATCTGCTTTCCAGAGATTTGGATCATTCTCAGGCTATAAAGTGAATACTTCTAAAAGTGAATGCTATCCTGTCAATGCTTCAGCATCACAGCTCACACAGTCAAATGTCCCTTTCAAAATGAGTCTTTCTGGCTTTAAGTATCTCGGGATCAACGTAACCAGAACGTTAAATTCTCTTTTTTCTGCTAATTTCTCACCTTTAATGTCTAAAATTAAATCTGACCTCCAAAGATGGAGGAGCTTACCTCTTTCGTTAATTGGAAGAATTAACGCGGTTAAGATGAACATTTTGCCCAAATTTCTTTTTTTGTTCCATTGTCTCCCACTTTCCCTGCCAAAGCAGTTTTTTAAAACAATTGATCAAACTATTTCTGACTTCTTATGGTGTGGAAAGGCTCCTAGGATCCGCAAATCCACACATCAGAGATGTAAATTCAATGGCGGATTGGCACTTCCGAATTTCCAACTGTATTATTGGGCGACACATATTCAAAAAATGTCATTTTGGTTCAAGTCAGTGAATCTGCCATGGTGTCACCTGGAGGCACAGTCATGTGTTTTATCCTCCTTACCTGCTCTACTTACTTCTTCTATTCCATCCAACCTCTCTGGCTTCACAAATAATCAAGTGGTTCACTCCACACTTAAAATTTGGTATCAGTTTAGGAAACACTTCAAATTTAAATCAACATCTACTTTAGCTCCTTTACTGAACAATCATTTATTTCGACCTCCGCTCACAGATTCAACCTTTCTCACATGGCATAATAAAGGCCTGAAATGTTTTGAAGATCTTTACAAGGATGGTATTTTTCGCAGCTTTGCAGATCTCTCAGGAGAATTTCATCTCCCACCTTCTCATCTCTTTCGATACTTTCAAATTAGACACTGCGCTAAAGCATTGTTTCCAGTTTTTCCCTCCTCTCCGCCGACCCTACAGTGGGAGGTGCTCTTAAACCACGATCCACTTCAGAAATCACTCATCTCTAAAGTTTATAATGAACTTCTGTCCTTTGATTGCTCTCCAGTTACTAAAATTAGGGCTGCCTGGGAAGATGAACTAGATCTGAATTTGGAGGATGACTGGTGGGACACTGCTCTTAAGAAAACTCACACAAGTTCATCCTGCGCTCGTCTCAGTCTTATACAGTTTAAAGTAGTGTTTAGAGTCCACTTTTCTAAAGCGCGACTGTCGAAAATCTATCCCAGTATCACTGACAAATGCGACAAATGTCATGCCTCATCCTGCAATTTAACCCATATGTGCTACTCTCTTGCTTTTGGCTGAATTATTTTGACACCATGTCAAAAATACTCTCAGTGACTATAAAAGTCTCCCCCCATGTTGCCATATTCGGGCTCCCAGAGAACCATAACCGGTTTACCTCTACACAATTAGACATTTTAGCTTTTACTTCCTTACTGGCAAGACGCCACCTTCTTTTCCACTGGAAGTCGACTAAAGCTCCCTCTAGTACTCAGTGGCTCAACGACACCATGTCTCTTCTAAAGCTGGAAAAGATCAGATATTCAGTAAAAGGCAGCTCTAACAAATTTTATAGTAAGTGGCTTCCCTTTCTTACATTCTTCCACTCTCTCCAGTCCCTGCCCCCTGATTGACGGAACCCCCCTCTCTCTCTCTTTTCTCTCTTTCTTCTTCCTTTTTATTCATTCATTTATTTATTTATTTTATTTATATATATATATATTTTTTTATTTATGTATATTTTATTTTTTCTTTCCTTTTAATTTGTTTATACTGTGCAGCTTTAATACTTAATTGTTACTTAATATATTTTCCAGTTATCTATCTATCATTATTGTTGTTGTTTTCATTGAGTTGTGTAATATGTTGTTTGCTGGACCACGTTCATGTGGTCCATAAAATAAGAAAAACTTCCTAGGAGGAAGACTGTATATACTACTCTTGATCAAGATGCGCAGTGTTTTTGTGGTATCAATGTCTTTGTGTATTGCTGATTGTCGTGCTGAGATTTTATGATACCCAATGTAAATTTGACATTGATTTCTGTCCTACTGTGCCTTACCTCCTAATAAAAATATATAAAAAAAAAAAAAAAAAAAGAAAACAAGTTAAATCTTTCATTTTCACTTTCCACCTTAAAACTATGAAATGAACTGAACTATGAACTAGTTCAGAATTTAAATTGTGAACTATGAACGTTTTGTGCAATAGTGCTTAAAAAGTGTTACCATAGAATGGTGTGCCTTTATGCACTCAATAAATTTGGTTATCAAAATAAAATATTAATATTAAATCATAACTTTAATTGGTTAAAGTTCTCGCGGGGCACCACCCTTCATAGAAGGGAAAAGATAGCCAATTTATTGATTAAGATCACTCTCATTTAGATCTAGTTCAATTAGAAATCTCAATATTTTACCATTAACGATTATATAATGAACAGGGAAGGTTATGGAGTTCTTAACAGTGTTACGGTTGGCAAAATTCACTTATGCAATATTAATGACAGAACATTTGTGAAAGAAGAACATTTATTATTAACATAATAAAGTATAAAAACACAAATTACTAAATAATCAAACTAACTAACAAGGAGGTGTGTATGTAAATTAGCATGCTTTAACAAATATGGTCCCTAAGATAAGAGCCCCCCCTTCTTCTGTGGTTGCTTTATGGCCGTTGCTTTACGGCTGAGGGGGAAGGTTTAACTAGGTGAGATGCTATGCGTGTCTGTGTGGATGTTAATCAGATAATGATAGAGTCAGGGACAAAGCCTGTGGCGAGCCTAACTAGCATTAACCTTCATTTAACTTATACCTACAACATCACAGCATATATCAAACTTGTAAACACACAGAATTGAGTAAACAGTCTTGCTTAGCATGTATAATTATTAAGCCCAGATTATGTTACCAGTCCGAGGGAAAGAGGAAAAGAAGTTGCTGTTCAGTTTGCAATTCTGTGATGTCTCCTGGCTTTGTGGTGGTAGAGTTCTGCATTCGCGATTCTGACGAGCCGTGTGCTCAGATGCTGGTTGAAGTTCTCCTGCAGGACATCGCGTCGCTATGAGGAGTTTTGTAGAGCTTGAAGGGCGAGGAGATTTCCTTGAGAAGATGAGCTGGGAGCTGCACCTTTGACCTCCGGTAGTTGGTGGGAAGAGAAGATTAGGCTGGGGCAGCCAGGCCCTCTCCTCAGCAATGCAGGAGAAACGGCTGGAAAGCCCTGCTGTCCTCGGTGGGTGGATGGAAAAGAGAAGGAAGCTGGATCAGCCAGGCCCCCCCCCCTTGGCGATGTAGGAGAGAGAGGCTGTAGCATCCTTTCGTCCTTGGAGGGATGAGAGAAGAGAGAGATTTTGGGGAGACCTCTCCTTATATTGGCCCCGGTGACCTCACAGGTCTTGGACCAGAGTGACCAATAGGAGTTGACCCTGGTGGTTCTTGACACCTTTGTGTGACATTGCCCAGACCACAGGAAATGCAGCATCCTGTTACATCCTGGGAGACGGAGTTCCTTGACTGTCTTAAGACAAAGGGAACATGTGGCACTCTGGGAGACTGAGTTCACTCCAGAACATGCGGCTTGCTTGTTTCAAGTTTGACTGAAAGGAGGCCTGTGGTTTGCACAAAAACCATGTCCCAACAACGTGAACTATTCATGTTTACTTGTATGAACTGAACTTTGAACTAGTTCATGAGAGGTGTGAACTTGCACAACACAGCACTTTAAGCACTTAAATAACTGTTTGCAGCCCAATGAGGTATAGTCTTTATGACAAATATGTACATGAAAATTTTGTATTTCTCCTGTTTCCTCTCATTCTCTCTTCTTTTTCTCTCACTTTACTATTATGGGTGATCAGTGTTGATATCGTTGGTTTCAAACAAATTAAGGAGAAGGGAAAAAATATGTTCGATTCGTAGTGAAACTGAAACAGCTCAGGGACATCACTTGAGTAATCGTTCTTTCATATGTGGCCCAGGACGGATTTGCGTTGTCACTGTTAAAAGAATGTGGACATATAGCTTTATTCCCAAACTAGGGTAAACCCGAGCATAAAATAAAATGTGGCTCCCCTTTTTCCTCACTCCCATGACCAGTGCCCCAGTAGATATCAGTCCAAACAAATTATTTACTTTATAAATCAGGTAAAATGGGTTTCAGGGAGAGTACAGCTAAAAACAAAACAATAAAACCATCTACAATATCAACTACCTAACCTATTTAAACCAAAAGTAAAGAAACAAAAAACAGAGATCTAACCTACCTAACTAACATAACAGGAGAAAATATAGTAAAAACCAACAGGGCTTCTCACCCCTGCAGCTAACGAGACTGCTCTTCAGAATATTATTTACAGGCTTTCAAAACAGAGGAAAGTACAAATTGGATTGTTACAACGAAGTCAGCATGGTCATGTTGGGAGCCAGGATAAAGGCGAAAGCCATCCGGCATCGGCAGGTGAGCTTTCAAAATGAGCTCCATCAGTCTCCACTCCAGTCACCAACCGCAACCTGAAACCCTGACTCAGAGTCATAACAAAGTCCACATAAATCCAGGAGAAGTGGATGTGTGAACCCAGCAGGGGAATCTCTGCTGGATTCACACAGCGAGCGAGTGGGGATGTCTGATGACGCTTCTAACGTGTGGCAGATGCAAATCTAAATCTAAAGCTAAAGGAGTAGGTCATTAAAGACTCTGCAGCTTGTCCAAAATGCTTCAGCATGTGTCCTGAAAAGAATCAGGAAAAGAGATCGCATTTCTCATTTATTAGCTGCACTACACTGGCTTCCTGTTACATTTAGAATATAATTTGAAAGTTCCTCCTCACTTAAAAGGCCCATTATAATATGACACCATCAAACCTTAAAGAGCTTACAGTACCATATCACCACACCAGAGCACTGCACTTCAGGAATTCTGGCTTACTTGTAGTCCTTAAAGTCTCTAAAAGTAGAGTAGCATCCAGAGATTTCAGCTATCAATCTCCTAGGGAGGAAGACAGCTTCTCTATGTTGAAGAGTGGGCATGAAACCTTCCTTTTTGATAAAGCTTATAGCTAGTGTTGGTTTAGGTCTGTCTTGGGCCTGCTCTTAGTTATGCTGCTATAAGTCTAGAATGCTGGGGGACCCATGACACATGGAGCTTCTCTTTGCTCTTCTCACTCTTTATGACATTAATATATTATCAATACATTTTACTTGAATTCTCCCCTGGGTTCCTTGTTCTTTATCGTTTGCAGATTCAGGACCGCAGTGCTTTTAGTTTTTCCGTACTGTTGTTGAGGGTTAAAGACAAAAGATGTTAGAACTTGTCAAAATGATAGTTAATCAAAAAAGGAAAATTCACTTCCCCACACTTCATCTCTCCAGCCTCAACCTCAATATCTCTGACCACCTAGCAATCACCCTCGACATTGACATCCCTATTCCCCCATAGCGCAATATATCCTTTAGAAATCTCAAATTTATCTCCCACACAACTCTTTCAGCCTCTCTTGCCCACCTACTAATCACACCTCATACGCTGTGGCTCCTCCAACCCCAAGGCTCTCTTCTCCACAATAAAAAAACTCAATTTAAAGCAACCTGAACACAATAAATAATATCTTACAAACAGACAACTGTTCATCAGTATCAACAACTGCACCTCATCAACTACTTCTCTGTCTCAAGGTGTCCCCCAGGGTTAGGTGCTTTGTCCTCTGCTGTTCATCCTCTACTTGCTCCCTCTTGGAAATATATCCCACTTTAACATGGTCTCCACTTCCACGGCTACGCTGATGACGTCCAGCTCCACTAAATCCATCACCACTGTTACTCACTCCACTCTGACCAACTGCCTCACTGACATTAAATCATGGATGCAAACCAACTTCCTCAAACTAAACTGTGATATATCTAACATTGTCAATCATCTCAATCATCATCATTTCTGCCTCACCATTGACAACTCCACTCTGTCTCCGCCTCTTTTTTAAGTGTTTTCCATTTAATTATTACCTCCTTGTGTCTCATGTTTATCCCTGTTTATGTTTGTTTGTGAGTTGTTTCTGTGTCTCAGGTTGTCCCACTCCCTTGTTCTGTTTCCTGTTTGATTTTGACGGCTCGGCCCCTAGTGTGATTTCTTTCTTCACTTCCTGTTTTTGTGATTGTCTGCACCAGTCCTCATGTGTTCCACCTGTGTTAAATTGCCCTGCCTCCCCTGTGTGTGTGTAGAAGTCTCTGTGCTTCCCTTTGTCCTTGTCGGTTCGTTGTCATCAATACCTGGTCTCCTGTCCTGTCGTAAATGCCTTGATACTTTGGTCCCATCCTCTGCCTTGCAGCAAGTTGCTAGTGTTTACCCCAGTATGCTCTTAGTTGTTTTTCTCTGTTGGACATTTTTACCTCTTAAGGACACTTTTTTTTAAAAGCTCTGCTTCTGGGTCCACCTGCTTAACCCAACCCTGACAGACTTGTGTTAGGTAGCAACCTCTCCTTTGAACACCACGTTAACCAAATTACTGAAACTGACTTTTCCACCTAAAAAACATTGCCGCCAATGACTCTCCTCCTCTGGTTCTGAAACTTTGGTCCATGCCTTCATCACCTCCAGAATCGACATTTACAACAGTAGTCTCTATGGCACATGATCCAAAGTTCTAAATAAACAACGACAAACATGTCGGCCATTGAGACAGAGCCACAGTTTTGACTCTGTAGGTATTCTTGGATATTTAAGTATTATAGAGGATGGGTTAAGCGCCGCTTATTTAGCAGCATGGTCTGTGCATAACCTTGTGAGACTGAATCAGTACCACCTGTGTGCTACGAATTCCACAACTGCAAATTGTTTGGGTAAAAGGATTGCTTTAAAAACTTTAGAGTTTCCACATAGAGCCAAAATCATGGGTGACACCAAAAACATATCTAGAATCAGTGTAGTGTAGCATTTACACATGCAGGCATGTGTAAATGCGAACAGTTCTGCTTGGTGTGCTAAAGTGTCACAAGGCAGCATGTGTGCATCTACTATCCTCTTCAGCCCCTCTGCAGTGGCTCCCTGTACAGTGTTCTGCATGTTGCGCATACTTTTCGCGGACGGAGAACGTAACGAATCAGTTTTCATATGATGAATGTGAGTGAACGTCGCGTTCATTTTTTAAATCATTATCGTATCAGGCCGTCATTAAATACCAGGAGCTCTCATTTTTTGTTTTAATATTTCGTCAACCAAATATGCGTCACATCCTATTACGTCCCGGCGCTCTTCCCTGTAGGTCGCTAATCTATAGTGTCTGAACCCTGGCCTCGGTAAACTAACAATGGATAAATCCCCAAAAAGAAAAGTCTGGGAAGAAAATAGAGTTTAATTCTGTGTGGACAGATTCATTTGCTTTCACTGCAGACGATGCAGGTTTACCTGTATGCTTTATATTTGGCGAGGTATTAGCAAACAAAACAAAATGTAATGTTTAAAGACATTTCCAGAGCAAGCACATAGCATCTGCTGAAAATACCAAGCTGGAGATGAGCAAAAAAAGCATAGTTCTGTGTTTCATTTATTTCAAGGGAGGCCTACACATGTATTTTGATCTCCTCTTCATAAGAATTTGGTGTTTTCCTTTTTTGTAACAGGTAAAACTAGCAGTTAAATGTCAACAGTTGTTTTTTTCATTGTCGTTCTTGTTGCGGGTGGAAATCAAAGGAGAGGAGTCGTCGTTCTCAAGTTGAAGTTAAGCAAGTTTATTCAGAGGTCACAGGTCAGGAAAACGCGGTGTCCAGCAATTGAACATGCATGGGTCTCTAGTTCTACGCAGGAGGCTGC
Source organism: Pleuronectes platessa (assembly GCF_947347685.1). NCBI lineage: Eukaryota > Metazoa > Chordata > Actinopteri > Pleuronectiformes > Pleuronectidae > Pleuronectes > Pleuronectes platessa. Next base: position 30,702,370 of record NC_070628.1, read on the forward strand.
ACAGGAAGAAAGACGCTTAAACAGAGTGCGCACATAGATTATATATTGTTATATTGGGCGTGACTGGGGTTCGTCTTGGATTGGTCAAAACTAGATGGAGGCTGCTGCATCTAGACGGGACAGTGCCTCATCCCCTTGGAATGACGCGTGATGAAGATGTCGTACGTGCACTCCGTTGTCGTGGTTACCAGAGGTGATAATGTTGCTGTATCAGTGCAGCTGCGTTAGTGTGCTGTCTGGGGGAGAGATTGTAGGCCAAGGTCTACTCATTATCTGCTGTTGGTGTTCTACTTTGTGTGTGTGTGAATTGAAACAGAGAGCTGGGATGTGTGATATAAAGTGTTGACTGTGCATCAACGGTGGAGTGAAAGGTATAAGGAATATATGTGGTATATCAATATGAGTATGTATTATGTGTTTGGTGTATGTCAATAAATCCCCCTTTCCACACCTGATAGGTGTGGACATAACAGGGAAGGCAAAGGGCAGGAAAAGGGGAATTATACAAAAAAAATGAAACGTCAATTTATAGCTGTGATATAAGAATCACAGCTACTAAAACCAATAACGATTTAAACTAACAATTGCATTTATAAAATTTGTCAAAACCTAGCTGTGATTTAAAGGAATCACAGCAATCATATCTTATTTATTAAAACACATGCATGATACTGTGGATTTAGAGAGAAAATGTAACACAAGAAGCAAAATCAAACTTTAATACTGTGGACTCTGTTAAATGCTCAAAATGAATAGGAAAATAGAAAACATAAGGAAAAAATAAAACTCCGGTGTCGGTTCACAGGTCCCGCCGAGAGGATCTTTATCAGTGTGTGAGAGGGGGTGTGGTGTAGCTCTGAGAGGTTGCTAGCACTTCAGGCTGTATCAGTATAGTGTGTCCCAAGTTCTGTGTGCTTGCTTGGGGAACTGGAGCGATTAATGTCAAAACATAGCTGTGATTAAAAGAATCATAGCCAGCAAAAAAATGTAAAAGTCAATAAAACAGCATTTCAACATCCAAAGAGAAGAGTTGGATTTCCCTTCTCATCAAACCTGAGCATTGCAGAACAGATCAGCTGTTATTGAACTTTCACTGGGCTCATTTCATCGGAGCAGCAACTTCACCAGACTAAAAACAAAAAACATTGTTATCTCATTCTCACAAGGCCACAGTCGCGGATGAAACTTTTGTATGGGTGTAAGTGGCTTAAATATAATACAAACAGAGAAAGACAAGGAAAAACGTTGCACATAAACTGTACTTAGAGATGGGCTTTAAAAGGACACCTTAATTTAATGTAGTGAATCACTCATCCTTGAATTTATATTACGAATCCAATTAGTAACTTGTGGAGTATTAAAATGGTCTTTACTATTAGCCCTGCTGTGTCAGGTTAAAATAAAATAAGATATTAAATGATCTGATTTTATGTAGAAATTTGGAGGCCTAAACCGTTTCTCCTTTCCTCTAATGGATTGGATATATTTGAAAAATCTGAAACAACAAATTGCTACCAAACAGTGTAATTTTAACAATTTCTTTGGGAATTCTTTACTTCTGAATGAAGCAAATAAAAACAAACAGACATACAATCATACAACCACGTCTCTTTGTGATGTTTAACGCCAGTGGTAAGCTGTAAGGCTTCTGGCCCTCCCCCTTTTCATCCTGTGCTGTGCACGTCTTAATCTTGGGAGTAATTTTACGACCAGAAGAAGCACAGGACTCCATGGCAGTCCAGGAGTAACACAGGCACAACTTATACCCTCTCCATTTTTCAAATTAGTTCTTATTTCAGCCAATGGGCGGGAAGTTGAAGGTGCTGGGGTACAATGTGTCAGGTGGTGCCAAGGAGCGCCTGATTTACCTTTGACCTGGGCCGAGTGTGAAGTAATTTCCTTCACCTCGTACGGTCCAGTCCACCTGGGTTCTGGCCACTTTCTTTTGTGAACCTTAACTCTTACCCAGTCACCGACTTTTACCTTTGGTCCTGCAGCTTCCTCCGGATCAGTCGCCAGGGCCCTGGAGACCTGATTGGAGAGAGCTACAGTAACAGCAGTTAAAACCTTCATATAACTTGACATTTCAATGTTCATCCAGGGGTGGCACGTGACCTCCATCCCTGGGTGGACCAGGCATAACTCTGCCTGTCAACAGTTCATGTGGCGACAGGTGTGTCTTACCGCCTGGGGACGACCTCATTGTCATCAACACCAATGGCAGGGCTTCAACCCATGTCATTTTAGTGTCTGCACAAACCTTTGCAATTTTGGCTTTCAACGTTTGATTGGCTCTTTCTACAAGGCCTTGTGACTGTGGATGATACACTGAGCCAAACTTGTGGTGAATGCCCAAGGCAGCCTCTACCTCTCTTAGGTGTGTGTTTTTAAAGTGTGCGCCATTGTCTGAGCAAATGAACCGTGGAACCCCGTAAGGGGGGATCAAGTCCTTCTGCTGCCACTTGATCACTGACTTTGCATCCTCCCGTCTGGGGGGGATGGCTTCAAACCATCTAGAAAACCTACATACCATTACCAACATGTATCTCATTCCCTGCACTCTCATGTCTGCACCCATATCTGTATAGTCTATACTGATGTCTTGGAAACAGACGGCAGGAACGGGATATGAACCTATGGGCGTTTGGAAAGGTCTTCTAGGATTGGGGTTCCCACAAATGGAACATTCGTCACAAAAAAAATTGGAGATGCTCTCGAGATTTGGATGCCACTATAGGGCTGAAATTCTCTGGAAGGTTCTGAGTTTTCCTTCATGGGTGAGGCCATGTGCTTCCTTGAGCAACATGGCACAAAGTTCTGCCGAGGCAACGATGCGTCCATCATGGGACCTCCAGAGGCCTTCTTTAGACTTCAAGGCCCCCTTTTGTCTCCATGTGGACCATTCATACGGTCCAGCTTTTTCCTGAATTTGGATGAGCGTGTCTTCAGTGAGTTCAGGGAACTGAGCTGGGCTGGGGGAGGCCATGACCATCTGAGGCGGCGTGTAACCTCCTGACTCCTTGGCAGCTTGGTCAGCTGCATTATTTCCAGCACTGATTCTGGTTTGGTTGGTGTCGTGTCCTTTGCACTTCATGACAGCCAGGCGTCTGGGCAGCAGAACTGCACTCAGGAGGCGTCTCATTGGAACTTGATGTCTGATCGGTTGATCACCGGTGGTCAGGAAGCCTCGTCTTATCCAGGACGGGCCATCAAGCTGAACGGCACCATGTGCGTATGCAGAGTCAGTGTAGACATTTACAATTTGTCCTTGCCCCAGCTCTAGGGCTCTTGTGAGGGCTGTGACTTCAGCTAACTGAGCTGAAGCTGGCTGGGGAATGATTGCAGCTTCCAAGGTGGTGTGACTTCCATCTGGGTGTTGTTGCACTACAGCATAGGCGGCCACATTGCCATCTTCTCCTTTGTAGCAGCAACCGTCCGTGTACAGCCAGGCATCAGCATTCAGAATGGGATCTGCACACAGGTCTGGTCTGAGCTTGTTTTCCTTGATCGCAAGTTCTCCACACACATGGGGTGTTCCACTTGTAATGTTGGTCGCCATGTTATTGATGCTTGGAACAAAGGTTATGTGTGACTGAGTGCACTGGACCTGAAGTTTGGTCTTCCGGGCTGCACTGAAGGTGAACTCTTTGCTCTGGAGGAAAGCGGCAACTCCATGCTGGGTTTGAATCTGAGTTGGATGTCCCATGACGACATGGCTGGTTTTGACAATGGCTTTCGCTACAGCTGCAACGTATCGGGCACACGAACTTTGTCCTGTCTCGACCGTGTCGAGTTTGGAGGAATGGTAGATGAGGACACATCGGTCTGTTGAACGCCTTTGGAATAATACTGCATTCACAACACCACCCATCTCTGCAACATCAAGATGAATTTGCTTGGTGTAGTCTGGTGTGGCCAGTGCAGGACAAACCGTGATGTCTTGGTATGGGCAAGTGTTCTGGGAGTGTGGTTTCCGTGGTGGCAGGGATGTTGAACTTCCACATGTCTTCAGTGGTGGCCTTGAGAACTTCTGGGTCTGTAGTAGCAATCCAGGTCAAACCTTGTGCTCTCTTCATCATGGGGCCTAGACTGCGAGCTTCATGGCCAAATCTCACAGTTAGTGTTACATGTGGAGCAGACTCTGTGAGCTGGTACCATTCTTCAGCAAAGTCATCCAGTTTAACCTCTGCAGCCACTCCTTCTTTGCCACACACTATACTTGAACATGTGATCTTGGGTTGTAGATGAGCCATGTTCTCGTCCCAGTCTTCCTCATATTGTTCATCAGGGTTCGAGGTGACATTAAGAGTGCAGTGTATGTGTGAGAGGGGAGTTTTGTATGGGTGTAAGGCATAGATTTTAGGTTTGTATGTATTGAACAGGAACTGGATGTGTGGTGTTGAGGGGCCAGTGGGCATCAATCTGAGCCAAAACACTTCTTGATCCTGCGGTTGGGGTGTTTCTCCAGTGAATAGGATACGAATTGGATGCTGTCTTGTGGTTTCTGGGACTTCAGAGGAGATTTGGACCCCCCCTTCATCGAGATAAATCTTCAACTTGAGTTTGCACATCAAGTCACGTCCTAATAAGTTGGCCGGGCATGTTGGGGCAGAGAGGAATGCATGAGAAACTGTGTGGCTTCCCAGCATCACACGGAGGGGATGGGTGAAGGACTGTCTAATTGGGGACCGATGCAGTGATTCTCCTTCCTGTAGCAGCTTGGTCGCACGATGTGGATCTGTGCAGCGAGCTAACACCGGGCGGAGGTCCCCAGCGGCCAGGTTGTTCCCCAGGGTGAGGGTTTCAAACACCTCAATCCAGGGGGTGGCTCCTGATGTGAGAGGAGGCAATCCTTCAATCAGGCCAGCCATGTCAGCAAATCCCCATGGGTGGAAATCACACATGCCGGGTGCCTGTCCAGGTGCCTGTCTCAAGGGGAGCGAGAATGCAGGCCTCTCCTCCTGTCTTGCTTCTTCCTGCCTTTGGGCCTCCTTCATCCGTTCATGATCCCCTCTCGTCCTCATAGGTGTGGCACTGCCATGTAAGATGCCGCTAATTACGTGGACTCCCTCTTTTTCCTCCCCCTTTTCGCCTTCCTCTTCTGAGTGGCTCGACCTATACTGGTGCTTGTCACAATCATGTGGTTCTTTTTCCCAGTCGTCATCCGACTGATGGAAAGCCGGCGCCCCCTTTTTAGGTGGACGAGAGAGGTCCCATCGCGCTGGGGGCAACAGAGTGCGTGTCATGGTGGGATGTTGTTTTGACCTTGTCCAGGTGTACCCCTTTCCCCATGGGGTGTGGTCTCCAAGGCTGGACCTCCTTTCTCTGATCCTCCCTTCAAATGCGTGGGCAGAGACCGGCCCTCTTTTAGCCCCATCTGGTGACGGTGAGCGAAGCGATTTCACCGATCCACTGGTGGAGCGTGATGGTGTCTCTCTTCTGCTTCTGTGACCTTCGTGCCCTCCATCTTGGTCTCCTTCAGTTGTTCCCGCTGCAGTCATTGCAGCCATTTCCTCTTTCAGCAGTCTGATTTCACCGTGGACTGTTTCTACTGTTCCTGTAAGGATCTGTGTTGCCTCCGAAAGTGAATCATCTTTCACCGTAAGTTGTCCTCCTGTCAATTGCATGACTCCATGAAGCACTCCTCCCTCTACCACGCGCACTGGCGCCATCGTGTAGGCACTTGGTGGAAGTTCAGTTGGAGCCCTCTTTGTCTCCCTCTTCTGGGGAGACAGAGGTATTACACCTGTGTTGACACCGTAAGGAGGGGGCATTTGGGGATATAGGGATGGCACAGCGGCCGGATCTGGCACTGCAAGGGCGTTGGCTGTTTCCTGCAGTTGCTCCTTGTCCCCACTGGGAGTTTTGACATTCACTCCCAAGCCATCAGTCCCTTCTCCGTATTTCGGCATTCCGAACACAACCCGCAAGCAAACATCCAGAGCCTGTGAGCCTATCTCCAATTCCAATTTAGCCATTTTACTTGTAACATGGTGTTTGGTGAACAGAGTGCATTTAGCTGCTTTCTCTGCTGATTCCGCCTCGTCCACTGCTAAGAGCAGTGCGGCTCTCATATTTCCAATCACCTTCCGGGTTGGGGCTATGTTCCCTGGCAATATCCACCCTTTATTCCGCCACCCGATCAAAATCTTGCTCCACACTTCCTCTCTACCCTTCCACTCCTTAGGAGCGGTCATATTTCTCACTTGCGCTGTCACATATTCCCCAAAATCCTCCATTGTGTGTGTGTTGCTCCGTCAGTGAGAGGGAATGTGTGTGCGCTTTACCATCAGTGTGTAGGAATGCTAACACACGGGCAGAGACCGCAAAAGGGCTGCTCCTCAGAAGTCTCCCCCACAGTCACTTTTTCTAATTTGATATCTTTTTTGATATATTATATTTGATAGTCCAATTGTTAGGCCCTTCCATTCCCTTTTTTTTCGAGATTTGGAGCGCCTGTGAGTTAAATCCGTAGCGACATGCCCACACACAAACCCGTTAAGGTGCTTTGTTTTACAGTGTGTGTCGTCACGCCAACCCCCACATCAACCACCGTCGTGGAGCTATTTTACAACATGGGTCTGGCTGAATTTTAACTTTTTTCTCAGCTACTCTTACACCAACTAATTTAGACATATTTTACAGTGTAAGCTGCCGGTATCTCTTTCTCTCGGCTACTCTTACACCAACTCATTTAGTCATATTTTACAGTGTAAGCTGCCGGTATCTCTTTCTCTCGGCTACTCTTACACCAACTCATTTAGTCATATTTTACAGTGTAAGCTGCCGGTATCTCTTTCTCTCGGCCGGTATCTCTTTATTAAATATAGAAAAACACAATTGCTAAATACACAGCGTTTTCAGACCTTTGCAATTACTATTCTAAATTTAGCATATGCAACTTGTACTCACCCTCAGTACTACTGATCAAAAATTTAGTTTTATTTCCTATCACGACAATATGCAGATTTCAATTAAATAGGCTCTGCTTACCTTTTTTAGTAGTACAGCTGTTTGATCAGGTTCCCGAGGAGAGACAAGCCACGCAGGGCGGTTCTTTCCCGTCCGAGAGACGACCTCCTCCCCGACTGGTTGTTTTTCCACTCCGCTCTTTCAATCGTCTAAAACCATCCTCTGCTACCATTTGTTGCGGGTGGAAATCAAAGGAGAGGAGTCGTCGTTCTCAAGTTGAAGTTAAGCAAGTTTATTCAGAGGTCACAGGTCAGGAAAACGCGGTGTCCAGCAATTGAACATGCATGGGTCTCTAGTTCTACGCAGGAGGCTGCACAGGAAGAAAGACGCTTAAACAGAGTGCGCACATAGATTATATATTGTTATATTGGGCGTGACTGGGTTTCGTCTTGGATTGGTCAAAACTAGATGGAGGCTGCTGCATCTAGACGGGACAGTGCCTCATCCTCTTGGAATGACGCGTGATGAAGATGTCGTACGTGCACTCCGTTGTCGTGGTTACCAGAGGTGATAATGTTGCTGTATCAGTGCAGCTGCGTTAGTGTGCTGTCTGGGGGAGAGATTGTAGGCCAAGGTCTACTCATTATCTGCTGTTGGTGTTCTACTTTGTGTGTGTGTGAATTGAAACAGAGAGCTGGGATGTGTGATATAAAGTGTTGACTGTGCATTAACGGTGGAGTGAAAGGTATAAGGAATATATGTGGTATATCAATATGAGTATGTATTATGTGTTTGGTGTATGTCAATATTCTATAATTAAATAAATGCAACAAACTATAGTTTTTATATTGTATAACTATATATATAACTTTATAACCTGTGTTACCAAATATGTTTTCGACTCCAGACAGATTTAATTTTGGGGAAGAGGGGGTGAAATGGCTCTTTCGATAGTAAAGATTGCCTACCCCGAAGCTATACAAATAAAATTTGATTGATTGATAGTATTGACGCGGATACTATCACGTTAAGTTGTTTGTCCTTTAACTCTCATTGATATAGAATGGTAAAAAGGGATTTAGAATTATAAGGTTATGATTTATGTGGCACTATGCATAATTTGCTTCCACTCAGAAGGATATTGGCCTTTTAACAGTGTATGTTTGAGCTCTGATGGTAAATACTCTAGGATGGTGAATCGAATCTTAAGAAATGAACCCCCCGTTACCCCTAAGGACCGCACTTATCCTTTTGTTAGACAATACAATACAAATAAATCTCTCTGTACCAGAATGCTATTGTATGTAGGATATTCTTAAACCATTTTAACAATGCATTCATGATCAAGTACCAAAAGTTTGTTGAACATTTTTAGTGATTATGGGAGAGTGCTTATGTGGAGGGCAAACCTAGTAAGAACATTCCTGGATTTCCTTCACTATTGTTCTACTCTAAGATCTTAAATGAAGCGTCATTGGGTTTAGGAGTTGGGAAAATAGGTGTGCTGTTTTAGCCAATGATTGAAAATTGTTTAATGACAACAATTTAAAGAGTGACGGAAATTGAACATGGCAAAAATTGATGTTTGTAATAATTGGGCCGCTTGAAACATTTATTTTCCATAAACAAACCACGAAGAGTACAGTGAATCACAGCAGTTAAATCACACAAGGCATCCCTGCCTAAAATATTTACTGGTGGGTTAAGAAAATTAAAACTGACCGTTCAAGGGAGCGATTATCAATATTCGCCTGAATTAATTAGGGCCCGAGCACCGAATGGTGAGAGGCCCTATTGAAACTGTAAGGATTATTAGGGCTCGAGCAGCGAAAAGGTGGGAGGCCCTATTGAAATTGTAGGCATTATTCTTATTATTAGGGCCCGAGCACCTCCAGTGGGAGACCCTATTGAAATTGTAGGGATTATTCTGAGCGTAGTGAATTGGCTTTTTGAGGGCTTCAACATGCTCAAAAAGTTTCTGAAGTTTGCAGTAAATTAGAAATTGTTGAAAATCAACGTATTCTGGAGTATTTTACATTTTTCGTCTCACCGTGTGACCGTGGCGTGGCTTCGAAGTTTGATTACATGCCATCAAACATGAGCTTCTGTATCTTGGACATATTTGGTCCAATCGAGTCCAAACTAGACATGTAAGACAAGAGTCGTGACTTGATAACATCTACAAAGACACCATGACTTAAAATCATAGCACCACCTGCTGGCTACAGGAAGTGAGGCGTTTATCTTTGCCGCAGTGTGCAAACACATGCAACGCAGAGACGAGCGCTTGGTCATCAAACGCTCTCTCTTCACCGACCACAACAGACTTGAAATCGCCTGTGCTCGGGCCCGTTAGTGCTACAACGCGTTACTCTAATCCAGGGGTGTCCAAACTTTTCATCCCGAGGGCCACATACAGAAAAAAATTTGAAGGTCTGGGCCACTCACGCTGCCACGCCCCCCTGCCCTGGAGCGGACTGTTGACAGTGCACCTCAATCGCGTCGCTTAGGGCGGGGGGGGGGCGTGGCGGCGCTCTGAGGGTACAGCTGGCAGGTCAGGGGTGAGTTGGGTGCCACCTAGTGTCAAAACTGAGAAGTACAATACAGTGGGCCATAGTCCATTACATTACAATTCATTTAGCTGACGCTTATATCCAAAGCGATGTACAATCAGTGCATTCAAGGGTAGGGGAGAGCGGGGTAATGTGAGACACCCCCTGTATCTAGGCAACAGAACACATTTGTGGTCATGTGATCATTATGTTTTCAAGCCACTCCCATTCCACCCTTGCCAAGTTGGTGCTGGTGCTGTGGTTAGAATGTTTTTTCACAAAGTAAATTTTCTTGCTTTGAACTTAATCAACTGTTGTATACAAAATATTTATCCAGGTAGAAAAACTTTTATCATACATGTTGATGAACTTCGAACATATAAAACCATGTGATTGATGCTAGCTGAAGATTAGCCCGAATTGCTAAGAGATGTTGTTTTTTTCAAAATGATGGCTGTGGGGTAAAGTGAGACAAATGCTCTGGGGTAAAGTGAGACATGTAGCACAAGTTAAGTTTAGTCTTAAACATATTTTAGTGCAATATTACATTACATATGTTTTATTTTTAATGCCATAAACATTGTAGAAAAGCCATCATGCCAAGAAACTACACCAGGAAGACAACCTGGGGCCAACCACCCCTCGCAGAGATGGAGAGTGTAGCCGCTGAGGTCATGCAAGGAAAGAAGTCCTTAAGAAAAGCTGGAAGGGATAGAAATATTGATAAGACAACCCTCAAGAGATTCATAAAGAAAAAAGAGAAAGGGGAAGTAAAATCAGTAGCCTGGGGTGCAGTAGCTGAGGTAAAGAGAATATTCACAGATGAGATGGAGGAGGAGCTTGCCAAAAACTTGAAACAACTAGCTGACCAGTTCCATGGCCTTGCTCCAGTGGACTGGCATTTGAATACGCAGAGAACAACAATATCCCTGTCCCTGCCAATTGGAAAGAGAAACAATGTGCAGGTAAGCTAGGGTGTGCAAGAGATCACATGAATCAAAATAATCATAAATGTGCTTAATGTACCTATTACAAAATGTGTTGTTATGGTAGTTTTAAATTGGAAAAAGTAAATGGATCACTTTACCCCCTTGATTTCTCTGGTCTGTCTCCCTTTACCCCTAAGCTGGGGTAAAGTGAGAAACAAGACCACTTTTTAAAAAACAATCATATTTTAACTGCCCTTTGTCCTATAGACATTCTGATCATTTCCATTGCTAGGAAACATCCTGAATTAATGGGAAATGTGTACATTTTACTGATATATAATTTTAGCTCGCCTAGAGGGGAGCAAATGTAAAAAATGTCTCACATTACCCCGCTCTCCCCTACCCGAGGGTGCAAACCCAGAACAACAAGATTCAAGAAAGTAAAATTTCTTCAAAAATAGTGCAAAACTACAAAATGCTATAAGTAAGTGCCATTTAAGTGCTACCAAATTGTTAGTTTAAATATTTTTGTAATTTTTTTAAAATTTTTTTTTTTAGGCGGGCTTATTTAAAATGGATGGCGGGCCGCAGATTGCCCGCGGGCCGTAGTTTGGACACCCCTGCTCTAATCTGACCACTTTTTTTTAGTAACGAGTAATCTAACGCGTTACTATTTCCAAACCAGTAATCGGATAAAAGTTACTTGTCACTGTGCGTTACTATTTTGGTATTTGTGGTTAAACCGCTGGGCACGTGCCGCGGCTGGGGAAGCAGTCGCCCCGTCGCCCTCCTCTCCACGCCGCCGGAGGCTCGGTGTGCGGAACTCTTCAAGGTTTTTTTGGGGGGGGAGGTCCTCGTCTGGTGGCACCTCACGGCGTTGCTGGTGCGGGGGCCTGTCTCTTTTCTCTTGGGCCGCGGGGCGGTGTCCGTCGGCAGTGCGGAAGGCGGGGACAGGCTGGAGGGGTACGGCGGTCGGCGGCAGCGACTCTGGTCGGTCCCTTCTCGCGGATCACCTCAGCTACGGCGCCCGCTGGGGGAACCCTTCGTTCGCGCGGGGGGGGGCCTCCGGCGGCTTCTAATAAAGTGAGTGTTGGCAAAACCAGTTGTCATTTTTATGTTGAGGCGGCGGGGGTGTTGTCGTCAGCTGCTGAATGTAATTACTAAACTAACTTGTAATCTAACTTAGTTACTTTTAAAATCAAGTAATCTGTAGAGTAACTAAGTTACTTTTAAAATCAAGTAATCTGTAAAGTAACTAAGTTACTTTTTCAAAGTAAACGCTAAACACCAAAAGGACTGGGACACCCATGTTCCCCTCGTGCTGATGGCATACAGGTCTGCTGCCCAAGACTCCACATCCTGCTCCCCCGCCCTACTCATGCTAGGCAGAGAAATCCGGACTCCGGCTGAGATGAGGATGGGCAGAGCTTAAAAGTGCTCAAATAGTTGCTAAAGTTTGCAGTAAAGTACAAAGTGGTGAAAATTTACGTATTCTGGAGTATTCGGAAATGGGCGTGGCAAAATGGCTCAACAGCGCCACCTGGAACGCAGCCCATAGGTTTCCACATAACCGATTTTCACCAAAAACGGGACAAAGGTGTATCGTGACTAATCATAAAAAAAAGCCTCTGGAGCATCATGAAAAACGCAACAGGAGGCCCGCCATTTTGGATTTAGAGGCCATATTCCAAATTTTTACTTTGATGTACTTGTCGTAGAGCTTTCATCAAATCAGTTGTTTGATTACGCGCCATCAAAACACGGGCTTCTGTATCTTGGACATATTTGGTCCAATCACGTCCAAACTAGACATGTAAGACAAGAGTCGCGACCTGATGACATCTACAAAGACACCATGACTCAAAATCATAGCGCCACCTGCTGGCTACAGGAAGTGAAGCGTTTATCCTGGCCGCAGTGCGCAAACGCATGCAACGCGACGCGAGTGCTTGGTCATCGAACGCTCTCTCTTCACCGACCGCAAAAGACTTGAAATTGCCTGTGCTTGGGCCCGTTAGTGCTACAACGTAGCCCTAGTTAGGGCCCGAGCACCGAAAATCGGTGGAAGGCCCTATTGAAATTGAAATGATTCTTATTAGGGCCCGAGCACCGAATGGTGAGAGGCCCTATTGAAATTGAAAGGATTCTTATTATTAGGGCCCGAGCACCGAATGGTGAGAGGCCCTATTGAAATTGAAATGATTATTATTAGGGCCCGAGCACTGAAATCGGTGGGAGGCCCTATTGAAATTGAAATGATTATTAGGGCCCGAGCACCGAATGGTGAGAGGCCCTATTGAAATTGAAATGATTCTTATTATTATTATTTCTAGTTTTAATGAATTGGGTTTTTGAGAGCTTTAACGTGCTCAAAAAGTTTCTAAAGTTTGCAGTAAGTTAGAAAGTGGTGAAAATGTACGTATTCTGGGGTATTTGGAAATGGGCGTGGCAAAATTGCTCAACAGCGCCACCAACGGAGAGCCCCTCATTTACGGAGAAGCACCTCATTTAGCATTCACTTATCCTCACGAAATTGAAGACAGTTGTGTATCATCACCAGATGCACAAAAAAGCCCCTTGGAGCATTATGAAAAACGCAACAGGAAGCCCGCCATTTTCGATTTAGTGGCCATTTTGGTCATATTCCATTATTTTTTACTTTAATGCACTTGTCGTAGAGCTTCCATCAGATCAACTTAGTCATCATAACAAAATGAAGATCTAAAGTTATCAAAAAAATCAACTTTTCGTCACACCGTCTGACTGTGGCGGGGCGTCAAATCAGCTCGCCATGACACACGAAAACGCTTTAACTTCCGTGTTCATGGGTCCATCTCCCTCAAACTACATGTGTGTATCAACAGCCCGCCCCTGAAGATATTCAGATGGATTTAAGGAATGGGCGTGGCAAAATAACTGACTAGCGCCCCCTAAAGGGCAGCCCCGGCACTACGATTGGTCTACATCTACAAAAATACATAGGGACATGTGTCTTTTCATGACAAAGAAATAAGTCTCTTGAACAGATATGCTACACCACACAGGAAGCCCGCCATTTTGAATTTGGAGGCCATTTTGCCCATATTCCACACCTTTACTTTGATGTACTTGTTGGAGAGCTTTTATCAGATCAACTTAAAATTTAGACGGGTGTCATCACAACAAGATGAAGATCAAAAGTTATTAAAAAAACAACTTTTTGCGATACCGTCTGACCGTGGTATGGCGTTAAACTTTGATGAAACGCCATCAAAACACGGGCTTCTGTATCTTGGACATATTTTGGCCAATCGAGTCCAAACTAGGGACACATAAGAGTCGCGACCTGAAGACATCTGTGCAGAAATCGTGACTTACAATCACAGCGCCCCTTGGTGGCAACAGGAAATGTCTGGTTTTTGGTACGTCTTACAGTTTGATGCACTTGTCGTAGGGCCTTCATCAAATCAACGTAAAAATTAGATGAGTGTCTTCAAAACAAGATAAAGATCTAAAGTTATCAAAATGTCAACTTTTCATCATGCCAAAAGCAGAAATATAAAACACTGGGTTCTTATCTAAAGTGTATCAAATCAGTAAGCAAAAGATATACATTGTTCTAATAAGTGTTTATTTTTTTAACCAACCATAATGAAGACAGAAATTAACTGTTATCCATGACACTTAGCAATGACTGCCAACACTTAACAGTTGCCGGCCATCTTTAGTTAAGGGAGGAATTTAGAAGTGTTGTGTAGATTATGATGATGATGCAGTCGTCCACGTGTTGACCAGAATGAAGCTGCAGATCTCCACCATGTTGCTGCCGAGGACATCAGGTGCTGCAGTTCCTCATCTATGAAGAGAAGAAACGCACTGTTAAAGAATGTTTTGTGTTGTGTATGAAGCACAACATATTTCAGATAGAACCGATGTACTGTGGTCTGGGTTTGTATCCTCATGGTTAAATGTACATATTTTAAGTCGCTTTTGATAAAAGTACTGAAAGAAATACAACATTGTACAAATAGATAAAATGTCTTTCTACCTCATCTGTAATATTCAAGGTGATAATCTCCCACAGAGCTATTGATAACAGTCCACATCAAGTCTCTCCACTTCCCTCAGTGTGAAAACATAATTATATAATTAATTTGAGAACTGTTTACAACACTGATGTGTGGAGATTATAATCATATTTAAACTGTCTAATTCACTGTAAAACTCCATGACAGGCTAAATAAATGAGGTGGGAATAGTAATGGTGGATATACCAGCCTGTAACAGAATAATGGTGAAACATAGTTACTATCACATGCAACTTACACGTGTAGCGTATTGATATTAACTTATTAAAATAAAACATAAAGTCACAACCAAACACACGACTCTGCAGGTAACTTGCTTCAATCTGTTCATTAGACGTGTTAAATAAACGGTAACTTTTATAACAATTACATATTAAAAAAGTCTTGAGGCATGTAAGCATATGATGATAGATAAAGCAATAGGTTTTGTTGTATAGTTTCAAGGTTACTTACCTCTAGTTCATAGAGCCTCCTGCTGCCTACAGGAAGTGAAGCGATAATCCTTGCCGCAGTGCGCAAACACAGGCAACGCAGAGACGAGCGCTTGGTCATCGACCGTTCTCTCTTCACCGACCGCCACAGACTTGAAATTGCCTGTGCTCGGGCCCGTTAGTGCTACAACGTAGCCCTAGTTATTATTATTATTATTATTAGGGCCCGAGCCCCGAAATCGGTGAGAGGACCTATTGAAATTGAAATGATTATTATTAGGGCCCGAGCACCTCTGGTGAGAGGCCCTATTGAAATTGAAAGGATTATTATTATTATTATTATAATTATTATTATTATAATTATTATAATAAACCTTAGGTTTTAGTCTCAATCGCTAAGTTCTTCCTTCATGACAACTCTGAGGGGGTGAATTTGTTTTTAACTCCCTCGTTTAAGCGATATAGATGTTTGAAATTCACGTGATGTCACAGTGTAAGCTGTGCTGTGTGTTGTGAGTTCGACTTTAACGAGCTACAAGTGAATGCCTCATGAGACCGTCAAATGGCTTGCACTCACATATCCGGTAAATAACACAGTTTGATGTTCTGCTCCTTCTCCTGACGGACACGTTAACGACGTCTGCGCTCCCGTTTCTGTGGTAAGTCACGCTTAGTATTTTATTTAGATGTTTTCGCAGTGATTCGCAGGGTGCCTTTGAATCAGGCGTGCTAGCTTTTTAACGCTAACCCGGGAGCTACATACCAGCTCCGAACGGGTTCGATGCGAATGCCAGCTGTTACCGACACACCGCCATGAACCCAGGTCCACCAAGCAGAGATAAGCGTTAGTTTATAAGGATGAATCTGAGACAGGAGACTGTGTGTCGGCTTGTTTTTCGCTAGCGAAAAACCTGAATATTTAAAAACTCCATCTTGTTGTGATGACACTCATCTCAATTTTAAATTGATCTGATGAAAGCCCTACGACAAGTACATCAAAGTAAAAGTGTGGAATATGGCCAAAATGGCCACCAAATCCAAAATGGCGGGCTTCCTGTGTGGTGACGCATATCTGTCCAAGAGACTTATTTTCTCAAATTGTGTAAACATTAATGTGCGGTGAAGGATGGTCCTTCGCCAAATGACACAATGTTGTCATAACTCCACTGTGCATTTTGCTATCACTTCCAAACTTCTGTCACATGATAAGACTGAGCCTGAAGCCACAAGCCTGAAAAGCTCTGTGTCAATATTTCCTCAGTGTCATAGCGCCACTGATTCGGCATGAAACAGGAAGTACTTTGTAAATCCAATCAGGATCCCACTGATGTGTGAAGCAATCAATCCGATTGCCATAAACATATAATGCTATGTCACTCGTCCGTAATGCTGCGAGATGGATACAGATATTCTTTGTGCTAGGTCGCCCTTGAATTATATGCTTCATTCTGGTTTTTAGATGTGTTGGAGTCTTAGGTCCATCAAATTCCTGTTGCTTGGCCTATTTCGAGGTGTCAAATTCCATAACGTTGATATAGAGCAGCATCAACAACACAAAAGACAAAGATCATAAATTCAATGCAACTTGAGGCTTATGAGAATTTGGTTTCGATTCTGATTGTGAATTTCAAACTTGTGTCTGAGTTGTGGGGTCTCTTTGTTCTGATTGCACATTTCTCTGCAACTGTCTCTGAATAGGACTTGTGCAGTTGTTGTGGGGGTTCCTTACACAACAATGTATTTTCTTTTATTCATCAGCCAAAAGTGAGCCAGATGAATTTCTTTTTTCAAACATTTTGTTACTATTCAATCAATAGGATCAAGATTTTCCGCATAGGAAAATAATATAATTTCTTCACTTAGCCAGTGTCCGTCTCTTTTTGAATCTTGTTTGTGATGCCAGTTAATTGATGAAGAAATATCTTCTGTACAGTTGTCTGATGATAAAGTTGATGGGCTGAATAAAGGAATTATTTGATGAGCCTCACAGATTCATGTCATAATAGAGAAGATTATTGGTATAAAGTACATGCAGATAGCCAAACCTAGAAGCTTAGAGTACAGGAAATGCTTCAAAGAATAATACGTTCTAGAGTGAAAAAATATATTAGCCTGCGTCACCTCAGTCCCCCAATAGACCTTCAAGGTTTGCCTTATCTCAACACGAAGACAGGCTGGCAACTTCCTTACACAGGCATCATAAATCCTATAGAGGATCTTATAACTCTAGATCAGGGGTCGGCAAACCCTTTGACAATAAGTGCCGATGTGAAATTTCTTGTTAATTAGTGTGCCATATTATTGACATTATTGAACCACATTAATATTTCCAACAGTCGTGTATTTTTTTTTTCTTCCATATTGGCTATGAATAGAACACTAGGAAACACAAACACAAAGAAACATGTTTATCTCATTATTAGAGATGAGCCGGATACTCGGCTGAAACAAGTATCCGGTACGGATAAAGCACTTTTGCCGAGCACGAGTATTATACGAGTAATACGAGTCAATATCTTTGCTCAGACTGAATGAAAATCCTCACACAGCGTCACAGCGCTCCTCCCCTTCACACACCGCTCTGCTCACTCACTCACAGAACAGCTCTCTGTCACTCAGGTTCGCGGGTCTTTTCCGCTAACGTTTAGGGTTTCTTCAGCTTGAAGTTTGTTTTTATTTCAGTTTGTACTTACTTATTAACCAGTAGAGTTCTGTTAAACGTGGGTTCATTCAGACATGGTGCTGGTAGAAAGCGACTCGCGTTGCTTCTCTGCCTGTCGGAGAATTTTTTTATTTTTTTTTTAAACAGTTTTTTTTTTTTTACTCTACGCATTGAGTGTCTGACTACTCTCTAGCGTCTGGCTACTCTCTCTCTCTCTCTCTCCCTCTCTCTGCCGGTCGTTGGAGTTTTTTTTTTTTTTTTAAACCGTTAGTTGGCTCTAACCAGTTTTATTTTACTTCACGCACTGAGTGTCTGACACTTTCTAGGTAGTAGTGGTATAAAAAATATTACAAATTAAGCTACACAACCACATTATATATATTATATTATATTATATTACATTCCACTTCATAATTGCAACAGCATGTGTTGTATTCATTGTTGCAAAACTTGTTCTGTAAATAGTTCGTTTGCTATTGTGATCAAAATCATTGATCTGAAGCGCAATGCTGATGCTGTCCTGTAATAGTTTTCTAATCAGCAATAAATATAACAATTTCTGATCAACCCATATCAATTGCATGCTTAAAATAACATACTGGTTAAAGCCCTGCCCGTTTCAAGACAACCCGGCCTACTTCCGGGTTAAATCCAGCCCACGTCCGGGTTAAATCACACCCACTTCCGGGTTAGGTCCCGCCCACTCCGAGTACGGATACGGATACAGATAATTCATATGGTTAACAGATACAGATACAGATAATGCTGTACTCACTCATCCCTACTCATTATGATTGCAATAATAAGTTGTCATTAACCCCACCAACCACACTCATTCAGAATTGCAAAAACCTGCTTTAGTCGCATGGTTTTTGGCAGTGGCAAAGACTTTGAGAGAGTTTGATTGATTGATCCTCCCTTGTCTGCCTGATCTTTGAAACTTATTTCGTGCTTAGTCAAAAAGTGGCGCTTGACACTGGACATTT
This sequence comes from Pleuronectes platessa, assembly GCF_947347685.1. Lineage (NCBI taxonomy): Eukaryota > Metazoa > Chordata > Actinopteri > Pleuronectiformes > Pleuronectidae > Pleuronectes > Pleuronectes platessa. Next base: position 30,720,909 of record NC_070628.1, read on the forward strand.
GACCAACAACATTTTCAAAACATAACGTGCACACAGCATGGTCCTTATGAAAAACAAAGCCGTAGTCTTCTGCCAATGAGGGCTGCACTTCACTGACATTCATGTGGGAAAATGTGAGCAGCGCCGGCTAAGAGGCTTCTTATTATTATTATTTAATGGAGATTGGCATCCAACGGTGAAGGTAGAGGCCAATGGGAAGCTACAAGCCATGACCACCAGCCTTACCAGCATCTCTGCTGAACGGTTCTGAGGCTCTGCAACACCTTACACAAAGAACCATAGAACGGCGAGGATCCACCACATCAGGCAGGAAATAAAAGCACGTTATCACATTACATTTCATTTCGTTTAGCTTTTATCGAAAAGCGCCTTACAATAAGTGCATTCAACCATGAAGGTACAAAACAGAACAACAAGAATCAAGAAAGTACAATTCCTTCAAAAAAGCAAAACTACAATGTATAGTCGAAGAGGAGTGTTTTTAGTATGCGGCAGAAGATTTATAGACTTTCTGCTGTCCTGATGTAATTGGGGAGCTCTTTCCACCATTTAGGAGCCAGGACAGCAAACAGTGGTGATTTTGTTGAGTCTTTAGCTTGCAGTGAGGGAGCAACAAGCCGATTGGCAGATGCAGAGCGGAGTGAACAGGCTGGGGTCTAACGTTTGACCATGTCCTGGAAGTAGACTGGACCCGATCCGTTCGCAGCACGGTACGCGAGTACTAATGTTTTGAAATGGATACCGGCAATCACCGGTAATCAATCAATCAATCAATCAAATTTTATTTGTATAGCCCATATTCACAAATTACAATTCGTCTCATAGGGCTTTAACAGGGTGTGAAATCCTCTGTCCTTAACCCTCAGCAAGAGTAAGGAAAAACTACTAAAAACCCTTTAACAGGGTAAAAATACGTAGAAACCTCAGAGAGAGCCACATGTGAGGGATCCCTCTCCCAGGACGGACAGAAGTGCAATAGATGCCACGTGCAGGAAAACATCATCAATAATCAAAGTCTCTAGCAGCATTTGATGAGGGTAGACATCCCGAAGGACAACCCCAACATGACATGCCAAGCAGTCCTGCTGCAAGCACAGTCAATGCTCAGCAACCATCTAGACCACGATCCACCATCCAGACCAGACGCCACTCCAGTCCTCAGTCACCGTCCACCGCCGCCCACCAGGACCCATCACAAGCCACCACTGCGGTCCTGGTCCACCGCTCGTGCCCAATGCCAACGCGACACAGGGTCCGCCACCAGCACCACGATCAGCCCACATGACTCAGAATCCGCCACAATGGATCCACCACCGCGACCCCCGGTGTACGATCCACAAACCGCAATCCATGGTGCGGCCACAGAGGCCCTGGATCTGCGGGTGATAAAGCAAAGGGATTCCGGGGAAGGGGGATAGGGATGGAGAAGAGGAAGGAGAAGCTGGAAAGAGAAGCTCCGTGTGTCATGTGTCATAAAATAGAACAAGTAACGTTCTGGCGCAGTAATTAGCTCTAACTATAAGCTTTATCAAAAAGGAAGGTTTTGAGCCTACTCTTAAACGAAAAGATGGTGTCTGCCTCCCGAACTGAAAGTGGTAGATTATTCCACAGCCGAGGGGCTTGATGGCTCAAAGCTCTGGCTCCTACTCTACTTTTAGAGACTTTAGGGACGACAAGTAGGCTTGAATTCTGGGAGCGGAGTGGTCTAGTGAGTTTATAAGGTACTAACAGCTCTTTAAGGTAAAAAGGCGCTATATTATTAAGGGCCTTGAAGGTGAGGAGGAGAATTTTAAATTCTATTCTAGATTTAACTGGAAGCCAGTGTAGCGATGCTAATACTGGAGAAATGTGCTCTCTTCTCTTTGTTCTCGTCAGGACACGTGCTGCGGCATTTTGGACAAGCTGTAGAGTCTTTAACGACTTACTGCTGGAGCCTGATAATAATGAATTACAATAGTCCAGTCTCGATGTAACAAAGGCATGGACTAGTTTTTCTGCATCTTTTTGTGAAAGGACATGTCTAATTTTTGAAATATTACGCAAGTGGAAAAAAGCGGTCCTAGAAATTTGTTTTAAGTGAGAATTAAAGGATAAATCAGGATCGAAGATCACTCCCAAGTTCCTGACTGTTTCATTGGAAGCAAGGGCAATGTCGTCTAGCGCAGCTGTATCATTAGATAATGTATCTCTAAGGTGTTTGGGGCCAAGTATTATAACCTCTGTTTTGTCTGAGTTTAATAAGAAAAAATTGCGGGTCATCCAGGTTTTTATGTCCTTGAGACATGTTCGAAGTTTAGTTAATTGATTACTTTGTTCAGGTTTTATTGACAAATATAACTGGGTGTCATCCGCATAGCAGTGGAAATTTACAGAGTGTGTCCTGATAATTGTTCCTAGTGGAAGCATATATAATGAGAATAAAATTGGGCCGGTCACAGAGCCCTGTGGAACACCATGGTTAACTTTGGTGCGCACAGATGACTCATGATTAATTTGCACGAATTGGGAGCGATCAGAAAAATACGATTTAAACCAGTTAAGAGATGTTCCATTAATTTTAATTAACTGTTTGAGTCTTTGTAATAAAATTTGATGGTCAATTGTGTTGAATGCTGCACTGAGATCTAACAGAACGAGGACTGTTGCGGGTGGAAATCAAAGGAGAGGAGTCGTCGTTCTCAAGTTGAAGTTAAGCAAGTTTATTCAGAGGTCACAGGTCAGGAAAACGCGGTGTCCAGCAATTGAACATGCATGGGTCTCTAGTTCTACGCAGGAGGCTGCACAGGAAGAAAGACGCTTAAACAGAGTGCGCACATAGATTATATCCTCTTGGAATATCGCGTGATGACGATGTCGTACGTGCACTCCGTTGTCGTGGTTACCAGAGGTGATAATGTTGCTGTATCAGTGCAGCTGCGTTAGTGTGCTGTCTGGGGGAGAGATTGTGGGCCAGGGTCTACTCACTGTCTCTGTGCGAACTGAATCAGGGAGCTGGGATGTGTGATATAAAGTGTTGACTATGAGTATGGTTTAAGGAATATATGTGGTGTATCAATATGAGTATGTATTATGTGTTTGGTGTATGTCAATAAATCCCCCTTTCCACACCTGATAGGTGTGGACATCACAGGGAAGGTAAAGGGCAGGAAAAAGGGGAATTATACAAAAAAAAAATGAAACGTCAACTTATAGCTGTGATATAAGAATCACAGCTACTAAAACCAAAAATGATTAAACTAACAATTGCATTTATAAAATTGTCAAAACCTAGCTGTGATTAAAAGAATCACAGCAATCAATCAAAAATTCTAAACTGACAATTATAGATATAGAATTGTCTAAACATAGCTGTGATTAAAAGAATCACAGCAATCAATCAAAAATTCAAAACTGACAATTATAGATAAATAATTGTCTAAACATAGCTGTGATTTAAAGGAATCACAGCAATCATATCTTATTTAATTAAAACACATGCATGATACTGTGGATTTAGAGAGAAAATGTAACACAAAAAGCAAAATCAACCTCTGACACTGTGGACTCTGTTAAATGCTCAAAAATGAATAGGAAAATAGAAAACATAAGGAAAAATAAAACTCCGGTGTCGGTTCGCAGGTCCCGCCGAGAGGATCTTTATCAGTGTGTGAGAAGGGGTGTGGTGTAGCTCTGAGAGGTTGCTAGCACTTCAGGCTGTATCAGTATAGTGTGTCCCAAGTTCTGTGTGCTTGCTTGGGGAACTGGAGCGCTTAATGTCAAAACATAGCTGTGATTAAAAGAATCACAGCCAGCAAAACAAAATTAATAAAAGTCAATAAAACAGCTTTTCAACAACCAAAGAGAAGAGCTTGATTTCCCTTCTCATCAAACCTGAGCATTGCAGAACAGATCAGCTGTTATTGAACTTTCACTGGGCTCATTTCATCGGAGCAGCAACTTCACCAGACTAAAAACAAAAAACATTGTTATCTCATTCTCACAAGGCCACAGTCGCGGATGAAACTTTTGTATGGGTGTAAGTGGCTTAAATATAATACAAACAGAGAAAGAGAAGGAAAAACTTTGCACATAAACTGTACTTAGAGATGGGCTTTAAAAGGACACCTTAATTTAATGTAGTGAATCACTCATCCTTGAATTTATATTACGAACCCAATTAGTAACTTGTGGAGTATTAAAATGGTCTTTACTATTAGCCCTGCTGTGTCAGGTTAAAATAAAATAAGATATTAAATGATCTGATTTTATGTAGAAATTTGGAGGCCTAAACCGTTTCTCCTTTCCTCTAATGGATTGGATATATTTTTAAAATCTGAAACAACAAATTGCTACCAAACAGTGTAATTTTAACAATTTCTTTGGGAATTCTTTACTTCTGAATGAAGCAAATAAAAACAAACAGACATACAATCATACAACCACGTCTCTTTGTGATGTTTAACGCCAGTGGTAAGCTGTAAGGCTTCTGGCCCTCCCCCTTTTCATCCTGTGCTGTGCACGTCTTAATCTTGGGAGTCATTTTATGACCAGAAGAAGCACAGGACTCCATGGCAGTCCAGGAGTAACACAGGCACAACTTATACCCTCTCCATTTTTCAAATTAGTTCTTATTTCAGCCAATGGGCGGGAAGTTGAAGGTGCTGGGGTACAATGTGTCAGGTGGTGCCAAGGAGCGCCTGATTTACCTTTGACCTGGGCCGAGTGTGAAGTAATTTCCTTCACCTCGTACGGTCCAGTCCACCTGGGTTCTGGCCACTTTCTTTTGTGAACCTTAACTCTTACCCAGTCACCGACTTTTACCTTTGGTCCTGCAGCTTCCTCCGGATCAGTCGCCAGGGCCCTGGAGACCTGATTGGAGAGAGCTACAGTAACAGCAGTTAAAACCTTCATATAACTTGACATTTCAATGTACATCCAGGGGTGGCACGTGACCTCCATCCCTGGGTGGACCAGGCATAACTCTGCCTGTCAACAGTTCATGTGGCGACAGGTGTGTCTTACCGCCTGGGGACGACCTCATTGTCATCAACACCAATGGCAGGGCTTCAACCCATGTCATTTTAGTGTCTGCACAAACCTTCGCAATTTTGGCTTTCAACGTTTGATTGGCTCTTTCTACAAGGCCTTGTGACTGTGGATGATACACTGAGCCAAACTTGTGGTGAATGCCCAAGGCAGCCTCTACCTCTCTTAGGTGTGTGTTGTTAAAGTGTGTGCCATTGTCTGAGCGGATGAACCGTGGAACCCCGTAACGGGGGATCAAGTCCTTCTGCTGCCACTTGATCACTGACTTTGCATCCTCCCGTCTGGGGGGGATGGCTTCAACCCATCTAGAAAACCCACATACCATTACCAACATGTATCTCATTCCCTGCACTCTCATGTCTGCACCCATATCTGTATAGTCTATACTGATGTCTTGGAAACAGACGGCAGGAACGGGATATGAACCTATGGGCGTTGGAAAGGTCTTCTAGGATTGGGGTTCCCACTAATGGAACATTCGTCACAAAATAAATTGGAGATGCTCTCGAGATGTGGATGCCACCATAGGGCTGAAATTCTCTGGAAGGTTCTGAGTTTTCCTTCATGGGTGAGGCCATGTGCTTCTTTGAGCAACATGGCACAAAGTTCTGCCGAGGCAACGATGCGTCCATCATGGGACCTCCAGAGGCCTTCTTTAGACTTCAGGGCGCCCTTTTGTCTCCATGTGGACCATTCATACGGTCCAGCTTTTTCCTGAATTTGGATGAGCGTGTCTTCAGTGAGTTCAGGGAACTGAGCTGGGCTGGGGGAGGCCATGACCATCTGAGGCGGCGTGTAACCTCCTGCCTCCTTGGCAGCTTGGTCCGCTGCTTTATTTCCAGCACTGATTCTGGTTTGGTTGGTGTCGTGTCCTTTGCACTTCATGACAGCCAGGCATCTGGGCAACAGAACTGCACTCAGGAGGCGTCTCATTGGAACTTGATGTCTGATCGGTTGATCACCGGTAGTCAGGAAGCCTCGTCTCATCCAGGACGGGCCATCAAGCTGAACGGCACCATGTGCGTATGCAGAGTCAGTGTAGACATTTACAATTTGCCCTTGCCCCAACTCTAGGGCTCTTGTGAGGGCTGTGACTTCAGCTAACTGAGCTGAAGCTGGCTGGGGAATGATTCCAGCTTCCAAGGTGGTGTGACTTCCATCTGTGTGTTGCTGCACTACAGCATAGGCAGCCACATTGCCATCTTCTCCTTTGTAGCAGCAACCGTCCGTGTACAGCCAGGCATCAGCATTCAGAATGGGATCTGCACTCAGTTCTGGTCTGAGCTTGTTTTCCTTGATCGCAAGTTCTCCACACACATGGGGTGTTCCACTTGTAATGTTGGTCGCCATGTTGTTGATGCTTGGAACAAAGGTTATGTGTGACTGAGTGCACTGGACCTGAAGTTTGGTCTTCCGGGCTGCACTGAAGTTGAACTCTTTGCTCTGGAGGAAAGCGGCAACTCCATGCTGGGTGTGAATCTGAGTTGGATGTCCCATGACGACATGGCTGGTTTTGTCAATGGCTTTCGCTACAGCTGCAACGTATCGGGCACACGAACTTTGTCCTGTCTCGACCGTGTCGAGTTTGGAGGAATGGTAGATGAGGACACATCGGTCTGTTGAACGCCTTTGGAATAATACTGCATTAACAACACCACCCATCTCTGCAACATCAAGATGAATTAGCTTGGTGTAGTCTGGTGTGGCCAGTGCAGGACAAACCTTGATGTCTTGGTATGGGCAAGTGTTCTGGGAGTGTGGTTTCCGTGGTGGCAGGGATGTTGAACTTCCACATGTCTTCAGTGGCGGCCTTGAGAACATCTGGGTCTGTAGTGGCAATCCAGGTCAAACCTTGTGCTCTCTTCATCATGGGGCCTAGACTGCGAGCTTCATGGCCAAATCCCACAGTTAGTGTTATATGTGGAGCAGACTCTGTGAGCTGGTACCATTCTTCAGCAAAGACATCCAGTTTAACCTCTGCAGCCACTCCTTCTTTGCCACACACTATACTTGATCATGTGATCTTGGGTTGTAGATGAGCCATGTTCTCGTCCCAGTCTTCCTCATATTGTTCATCAGGGTTCGAGGTGACATTAAGAGTGCAGTGTATGTGTGAGAGGGGTGTTTTGTATGGGTGTAAGGCATACATTTTAGGTTTGTATGTATTGAACAGGAACTGGATGTGTGGTGTTGAGGGGCCAGTGGGCATCAATCTGAGCCAAAACACTTCTTGATCCTGCGGTTGGGGTGTTTCTCCAGTGAATAGGATACGAATTGGATGCTGTCTTGTGGTTTCTGGGACTTCAGAGGAGATTTGGACCCCCTTTTCATCGAGATAAATCTTCAACTTGAGTTTGCACATCAAGTCACGTCCTAATAAGTTGGCCGGGCATGTTGGGGCAGAGAGGAATGCATGAGAAACTGTGTGGCTTCCCAGCGTCACACGGAGGGGTTGGGTGAAGGACTGTCTAATTGGGGACCCCGTAACTCCCACCACCATAGTGGAGTTTTCTGAAAGTGGCTGTGTGGTCCGCCGACAGGAGTATGTTGCTCCAGTGTCTGCCAGCATGAGATGAGGGACACCATCGATGTCACATGACACAAGTGGTTCGGTGTTTAGTCCAAAGTGTCGCATCAGTCCCCCTTCTGGTGGCGGGCATCCTCATTCGTTCCTCCACTCCCTCAGGGGGGTCTGGGTGGCTGGGTCCACATCATATGGGACTGGGTAAGGCATGTTGGCTTGTCTCTGAGGGGGTGGTTGGTAAGGTGGTTGGTAAGGTGGTTCTCTGGGTTGGTCACAGCCTTGACCACGTGGGGGCCCCATTTGCTGGGGTTCTAGCCTGCAGTTTCTGGCTATATGCCCTGGTCCTCCACAGTTATAGCAGAAATATGTGGTGTTTCCTGTGCCACGTCCTCTGCCTCTTGGTGCCCAACCTCCTCTTCCTCCTGGTGCCCAACCTCCTCTTCCTCCTTGGGGTTGGTGCTGATACGGGCCTTGTGGTTGCTGATACTGGCCATACTGCTGCTGTTGTTGTGGGCCATAGTAGAGGGGAGGAACCTGCATCAGGGGCTGAGGCGTAGGGAGAGGCTGTCATGTAAGATGCCGTTAATTACGTGGACTCCCTCTTTTTCCTCCCCCTTTTCGCCTTCCTCTTCTGAGTGGCCCGACCTATACTGGTGCTTGTCCCAATCTTGTGTTTCTTTCTCCCACTCGTCATCTGAGTGATGGAGAACCGGCGCCCAACGTGGGGCTAGACAGGTCCCATCGTTCTGAGGGCAGCAGGGTGCGTGTCATGGAGGGATGTTGTTTTGACCTTGTCCAGGTGTACCCCTTTCCCCATGGAGTGTGGTCTCCAAGGCTGGACCTCCTTTCTCTGATCCTCCCTTCAAATGCGTGGGCAGAGGCCGGCCCTCTTTTAGCCCCATCTGGTGACGGTGAGCGAAGCGATTTCACCGATCCACTGGTGGAGCGTGATGGTGTCTCTCTTCTGCTTCTGTGACCTTCGTGCCCTCCATCTTGGTCTCCTTCAGTTGTTCCCGCTGCAGTCATTGCAGCCATTTCCTCTTTCAGCAGTCTGATTTCACCTTGGACTGTTTCTACTGTTCCTGTAAGGATCTGTGTTGCCTCCGAAAGTGAATCATCTTTCACCGTAAGTTGTCCTCCTGTCAATTGCATGACTTCATGAAGCACTCCTCCCTCTATCACGCGCACTAGCGCCATCGTGTGGGATGGTGGTGGAGGTCCTCCCCCTGCCACGCGCACTGGCGCCATTGTGTGGGCATTTGGTGGAGGTGCAGTTTGAACCCTCCCTGTCTCCCTCTGGTGGGGAGACAGGGGTATCACACCTGTAATGACACCGTAAGGAGGGGGCATTTGGGGATATAGGGATGGCACAGCGGCCGGGGTTGGCACTGCAAGGGCGTTGGCTGTTTCCTGCAGTTGCTCCTTGTCCCCACTGGGAGTTTGACATTCACTCCCAAGCCATCAGTCCCTTCTCCGAATTTCGGCATACCGAACACAACCCGCAAGCAAACATCCAAAGCCTGTGAGCCTATCTCCAATTCCAATTTAGCCATTTTAGTTGTAACATGGTGTTTGGTGAACAGAGTGCATTTAGCTGCTTTCTCTGCTGATTCCACCTCGTCCACTGCTAAGAGCAGTGCGGCTCTCATACTTCCAATCACCTTCCGGGTTGGGGCTATGTTCCCTGGCAATATCCACCCTTTATTCCGCCACCCGATCAAAATCTTGCTCCACACTTCCTCCCTACCCTTCCACTCCTTAGGAGCGGTCATATTTCTCACTTGCGCTGTCACATATTCCCCAAAATCCTCCATTTTTTCAGTCAGTCCATGAAATTGTGTGTGTGTTGCTCCGTCAGTGAGAGGGGATGTGTGTGCGCTTTACTATCAGTGTGTAGGAATGCTAACACACGGGCAGAGACCGCAAAAAGGGCTGCTCCTCAGAAGTCTCCCCCACAGTCACTTTTTCTAATTTGATATCTCTTTCTACATATAATATTTGATAGTCCAATTGTTAGGCCCTTCCATTCCCTTTTTTGCGAGATTTGGAGGGCCTGTGAGTTAAATCCGTAGCGACATGCCCACACACAAACCCGTTAAGGTGCTGTGTTTTACAGTGTGTGTCGTCACGCCAACCCCCACATTAACCACCATCGTGGAGCGATTTTACAACATGCGTCTGGCTGAATTTTAACTCCTTTTTTCTTCTTCAGCAACTCTTACACCAACTCATTTAGTCAGATTTTACGGTGTAAGCAGCTGGTATCTCTTTATTAAATATAAAAAAAAAAAAAAAAAACACAATTGCTAAATACACAGCGTTTTCAGACCTTTCTAATTACTATTCTAAATTTAGCATATGCAACTTGTACTCACCCTCAGTACTACTGATCAAGAATTTGGTTTTTTTCCTATCATGACAATATGCAGATTTCAATTAAATAGGCTCTGCTTACCTTTTAATAGTACAGCGCTGTTTTGATCAGGTTCCCGAGGAGAGACAAGCCACGCAGGGCGGTTCTTTCCCGTCCGAGAGACGACCTCCTCCCCGACTGGTTGATTTCCACTCCGCTCTTTTCAATCGTCTAAAACCATCCTCTGCTACCATTTGTTGCGGGTGGAAATCAAAGGAGAGGAGTCGTCGTTCTCAAGTTGAAGTTAAGCAAGTTTATTCAGAGGTCACAGGTCAGGAAAACGCGGTGTCCAGCAATTGAACATGCATGGGTCTCTAGTTCTACGCAGGAGGCTGCACAGGAAGAAAGACGCTTAAACAGAGTGCGCACATAGATTATATCCTCTTGGAATATCGCGTGATGACGATGTCGTACGTGCACTCCGTTGTCGTGGTTACCAGAGGTGATAATGTTGCTGTATCAGTGCAGCTGCGTTAGTGTGCTGTCTGGGGGAGAGATTGTGGGCCAGGGTCTACTCACTGTCTCTGTGCGAACTGAATCAGGGAGCTGGGATGTGTGATATAAAGTGTTGACTATGAGTATGGTTTAAGGAATATATGTGGTGTATCAATATGAGTATGTATTATGTGTTTGGTGTATGTCAATAGGACCGACACAAGTCCCTGATCTGAGGCTATTAAAAGGTCATTAGTGACTTTTGCCAAGGCTGTCTCTGTACTGTGATTGGCTCTAAACCCCGACTGAAAGTCTTCATATATATTATTTTCCTGGAGAAACTCACACAGCTGATTGGCTACAACTTTTTCTAAGATTTTAGACATGAAAGGGAGATTAGATATTGGCCTGTAATTGGCTAAAACCTCTGGGTCTAGGGTGGGTTTTTTGAGTAGGGGTTTGATGACAGCTATTTTAAAAGACTGTGGTACGAAAAACAAATGGCGCCGTACTAACGGGTGCCTGTCGTAGCAGCTCCTGGTATTACTGTCGGTTTTTTGTGTTTTTATAACGTTTGCTGTTTGTTTTTTATATTTATTTTTGCGCTGCTCTGTGCATCTTCGTCCCGCACAAGGACGAGATGCTTTTGAAATTTATTGGACACTTTTTTATAACTTTTAACCGCACTTCGGTCTCTTCGGATCACTGGGAGAATGCCTGCAACACACGCCGGCATTGTTTACACCCGCGACCAGCTGATCGCCCTGAGGCACACTACCCTCTTGGCCGGAGAGAGACCCACCATCCCGGAGGAACTAAAGAGGAGACGGCGGGGCTGCAGAGCGGGGCTTAAACGGAGGATGGAGAAGAGGAAGTTTAAGCCCTTCATCCCTGCAGTCATCACTGGAAACGTGAGGTCGCTGGCAAATAAAGTGGACGAACTGGAAGCGCTCATCAGGACACAGAGGGAGTCAGGGAGTCCAGTATTGTGTGTCTCACGGAAACGTGGCTGCACGAGCAGATACCGGACTCCAACGTCACCATTCCTGGCTTCCAGACGGTTCGAGCCGACAGAGACACCATCGCGACCGGCAAGAAGAAAGGAGGGGGACTCGCCGTGCTCGTGAACAACAGGTGGTGTCACCCCGGGCACGTCACCGTTAAACAGAGTGTCTGCAGCCCGGACATCGAGCTCGTCGCCGTCGGACTTCGTCCATATTATTTGCCGAGGGAGTTTACCAGTGTTTTTGCCATCAATGTTTACATTCCTCCATCTGGGAACGCAGAAGCAGCGTGTGACGTCATACACACTGTGACTGCAGGATTACAGACACAACACCCCGGGGCCTTCATCATCATCACAGGTGACTTTAATCATGCTTCCCTCTCATCCACACTCCCAACCTTCTTCCAGTTTGTAAAATGTGCCACCCGTGAAAATAAGACTTTGGACCTGCTGTATGCAAATGTTAAGGATGCATACAGCTCCACTGCCCTGCCACCACTGGGCAGGTCAGACCACAACCTAGTCCTGCTCTCACCATCATACAAGCCTGTGATTCAGCAGCACCCAGTCACAGTGAGGACAGTGAGGAAATGGTCTCATGAGGCCATGGAAACACTGCGTGGGGCGCTGGAGGCCACAGACTGGGATGTTCTGTATGAGCCACATGGTGAGGACATTGATGGCCTGACTGACTGTGTCTCTGAGTACATTGGGTTCTGCATAGATAACACCATCCCCACTAAAGAGGTCCGCTGTTACCCAAATAACAAGCCGTGGGTAACAAGCGACCTGAAGGCCCTTCTCAACGAGAAGAAGATGGCCTTTAGATCACGGGACAGAGCAGAACTCAAACGGGTACAAAGGGAGCTCAAGCGCAGCATCAGGGAGAGCAAGGACAACTTCAGAAGAAAACTGGAGCACAAACTGGAGGAAAACAACACCAGGGACGTCTGGAGGGGGATGAAGGAGATCACTGGTTTCAAGAGGAAAGATGGGGGAGCAGCTGGGGATGAACGACGTGCGAACGAACTGAACACGTTCTTCAATAGGTTCAACTCCAACCCCCCCACCCCCAGCGGACCCTCCACTGACTCTATGACTGCCTCTACTGCTTCTCTGAGCAACAACCCCCCACCTCCCCCCATCACCCCCTGCCCCCCACCACCCCCGTCACCATCTCCCCCCACCCCCCCACTGGCTTTTACCACAGACCTATTCACACCTCCCACCCCCAGGACATCCTCACATCCCCCACAGCCCCCCACCACCTCCTGCAACACATACATCTCTGCACCACCCTCAAACCCACCACTGACATCCCACACCCCCCGTCTGGACTCCACATCCCAGCCAGTCAGGTGAGGAGAGAGCTGGAGAGGCTCAAACCGAGGAAAGCTGCGGGGCCGGACCGCATCAGCCCTCGTGTGCTGAAGGCCTGTTCCAGCCAGCTCTGTGGAGTTCTCCAGCACCTCTTCAACCTGAGCCTACACCTTCAGAGAGTGCCAGTGCTCTGGAAAACATCCTGCCTGGTCCCAGTGCCCAAAAAAGGACGTCCTGCTGCACTGGAGGACTACAGGCCGTTGGCACTGACCTCTCACATCATGAAGGTCATGGAAAGACTGGTCCTGACCCACCTCAGACCGCTGGTGTGCCCATCACAAGACCCCCTGCAGTTTGCATATCAGCCCCATGTTGGGGTTGATGTTGCAATCATCTACCTGCTGCAGAAGGCTTACTCCTCCCTGGAGAGACCCAACACCTCAGTCCGGATCATGTTTTTCGACTTCTCCAGCGCCTTCAACACCATCCAGCCCAGACTGCTGAAGGCCAAACTGGAGGGCACGCAGGTGAGTGCTCCCCTCATCGCTTGGGTCGATGACTATCTGACGGGCAGACCACAGTTTGTGAGATTACAGAACTGTGTGTCTGATCGTCTGATCAGTAACATCGGGCCCCCCAGGGAACTGTGCTGTCCCCCTTCCTCTTCACCATATACACTGCTGACTTTAAGCACTGCACAGAGACGTGCCATCAGCAGAAGTTCTCTGATGACACAGCCATTGTGGGGTGTGTTGAGGGCGGAGGGGAGGCTGAGTACAGGGACCTGGTTGACCGCTTTGTGAAGTGGTGTGGGGAGAACCGCATGCAGCTCAACGTGACGAAGACGAGGGAGATGGTGGTGGATTTCAGGAGGAACAAGCCCCTGCCCTCTCCTGTCTGCATCGGTGGGACGGCTGTGGAGGTGGTCCCTGCATACAAGTACCTGGGTGTCACACTGGACAATAAACTGGACTGGTCCACCAACACAGAGGCCGTCTACAAGAAGGGCCTGAGCCGGCTTTATTTCCTGAGGAGGCTCAGGTCCTTCAACGTCTGCAACAAGATGCTGCAGATGTTTTATAAGTCTGTTGTGGCGAGCACCATCTTCTTTGCTGTGGTGTCCTGGGGTGCAGGCATCAAGGCTAAGGACGCCAACAAACTGAAAAAACTGATTAGGAAGGCAGAGTCTGTGGTTGGCTCTAAGCTTGTCACCCTGGAGGAGGTGGTGGAGGACAGGATGCTGGCAAATCTGCTGGCAATCATGGACAATCCGTCTCACCCCCTCCACAAAACACTAGACAAGCTAAGGAGCAGCTTCAGCCACAGACTCATTCAACCCCGCTGCTCTAAGGAACGATACAGGAAGTCGTTCCTCCCAACCGCAATAAGACTGTACAACGCATCTACCTCTGTCAGAGCCACCATCACAGAACTGCACTAAATATACCTGTCTCAATTCATCATTTTATACAATAATATTGTCTTTTGCACACTCTGTTTACATATTCTCACACTCATAGTATATTATATTATCTATTGTATCGCCAAATACTTATATTTATACCCGTACTATATATCATATATTATATCATACTCTTTGTATATTCTTTGTATATATAAGTCTATATACACATATTTATACATGTGTACATGTTATTATTATTATATTTTACTATTATTATTATTATTATCTATACTGTTGCTGCTATTATTACTATATACTGCTATTATATTGGTATAATTACTATCATATATAAATATACATTACATACTATATATACTGTACTATTTTTTATATACTGTCTAACAATAACATTTACCATCATATCATCAGTACTATTACCATCATCTGCCACTGCACCTTATCTACCTATTTATCTTGTGTTTCTGTTCTTATTCTTTCTACTGCAATATTTTATATTTTATATTTTATTCTATTGTATTGTATTTTATTGTATTCAAATGTACCGGCTGCTATGACGACTTAATTTCCCTTCGGGGATGAATAAAGTAATCTATCTATCTATCTATCTATCTATCTATCTATCTATCTATCTATCTATCTATAACCTGATGATAATGACAGATTGATAATGTTAAGTAACGAACTATCAATTAGGTGCAGTATTTCTTTAAGTAATTTTGTAGGAATGGGATCTAAGATACAGGTTGTTGGTTTAGAACCTGAGATTATTTTGGTAAACTGATCACGGGTGATCAGGGAGAAACTGTCTAAGTAATTGTAAGGATTCTCAACCGTTTCTGATATCTCTGTTGTTGGGAGGGTATTAGTGCCAATTGAGGGCAGGAGATGGTTGATTTTATTTCTAATAGTTTGAATTTTATCATTAAAAAAGGTCATAAAGATATTGCTATTTAGGGATCGAGGAATACTGGGTTCGGTGGAGGTGTGACTCTCTGTCAGCATGGCTACAGTGCTGAAGAGAAACCTGGGGTTGTTTTTATTCTCTTCTATTAGTTTTGAATAGTAGGCGGCTCTTGCTTTGTGGAGAGCCTTTTTATATTCTTTAACACTATTCTTCCAGTCTATTAGATGTTCAACATGGTTGCTGGAGCGCCACTTCCTTTCTAGTTTTCTTGATAATTGTTTTAACTCATTTGTCTGGGAATTATACCACTGAGCTAATTTACTATGTTTGAAATTTTTCTTTTTTAGAGGCGCTATTGAGTCTAATGTTAATCGTAATGAGTCTGCAGAGCTATCGACGAGGTGGTCGATCTCAATGTAGCTCTAGTTTTTAAAGAATTTGCTGTTTATATCTACTGCTAATACAGTTTTAAATGTAATTGGAATTATTTCCTGTTATAAGAATATGTCCTTGAATTTATCAGAACATTTAGAACAGGAAAAAGTGAGAAAACCACAACCATCTCCTCTGTCCATTGTGCTGAAGGTGGCAGCATGGCGGAGCACACGATGGAGTCCATGGCAGATTACTCGTAGATGCAGTGTCTAGAATAGTTTGACATTCCTAAGAATGAGAGCATTTCCTTTTATTGTCTTAGGTGGAGGCACATTGTTTAAGATTAAGATTAAGAAATCCTTTATAAATCTTGCAATGGGGAAATGTGCAATGTTACAGCAGCAGAAGAAGTCACATAAGTAGCATGCAGAACTTGGGTGAAGGATTATAAAGAAATAGAAATATACAACTGTGGCAGTAGACCATGCCACAGGGCTCTCCCAGACACCGCCAGAGACACACATGTTGCTTTGAAGCATATTTATCAATAACAACATAAATTCAAACTGCAAACTTCTCTGAGCTTTCCAGCTCAGTAGCTAGCTCCGCGTTCTTTTGAACTTGTTCATGCACAACACTGCACTTAGGGTGGATAAGTCTTGTGCGGAAAGAGCTGCCCAGTGCTGCAGGGGGTGGGAATGGTTATCCATGAGAGAAGACAGCTTTGCCATCATCCTCCACTGTCCCACCACCTCCCCTGGGACAAGCAGGTATCCCTGGACCGAGCTGGCCTTCCAAATACGTTGCTATTGACTTTAGAAGGAAGATATTGGACGATTTAACACAATGCGTAACAACATATGTTTGCTGATACAGTATCTGTGTGGAGTGAAAATTAATAGTACCTAAAAAATATATCCATTTAAGTAAAGTACAGATATATGAAAATGTACTTACGTATAGTAAATGTACTTTTTACAACCCACCACTATACTGTTTTGCATCATATAACAGTTGTGATGGAAATTCATCTTGAGACTTGAAATAATGAAATTCTTAGACTGGAGTTGCCATTGAGTCTTTATAATAGTAATCTCTGCAGGGTTACACAACAAGCACGGGTGCTCAGGATGGAACAACTGGCTGCAGGTGTGCAAAAGCCAGGACTTATACAAAGAGGCGTTTCACAAGAAAATATGAAAATAAGAAGAAGACATGTCAGAACTAAAACAAAGAGGTGCTTCATAAAACTTAATATGAAAAAGATATGAAATCCTCCTCTGTGTCTATCTGCTGTGTCCGTCCGCTGTAGCAAACTCCCTGTTTGCCAAGGCCACAGCAGTGAGACACCTGGTCAGTTGAATTTTCCCTTACACTCCCCCATTTGATCATCAATAAGAATATGATCACTGACGAAAAATAATCAAGAAACATCATAATCATTATCAATAAAAAAGATCAAATCATAGAAGAAAAATGTACGAGTCTGCAACCCTGGTACTTTGCGTACATATAGAATCACTGGCGATGAGGCCACAATAGGTAGGTCTCTGATCTTTATAACTGGGATAAGTGGAGTGCGGACCGGTGAATCAGGGCAGGGGACAATTACACCAGCCTGCAAAAAGGATTCAAAAACAGGACTTATCCCCTCCACTGCTTCCTGTCTGAGTGAATATTGTTGATTACATGGTCTATAATCAGATTTTGGAGTGATTTTGACTGGATCACAGTTCCTGATGAGGCCCACATCATATTTGTCTTTTGCCCACAGTGTTTCAGGCAGATCTGAAAGTAAAGGAGAAACATCAGAGGGGCTGGACAACTTTGGAATTCGAGACGCGAAACATTGCCATCTGCTGGTCAGTGAGTGAGATGGCTTCTGGAACCAGACCAAAAAATATTGGACACTTTCATAGAATCATCAGAAAAAGGCAAAAACAGAGATTCATAAACATGATCTGCTGTGTCTGTCACATGTGAGGTGCGATGCAATGAATCAGTGTGCATGAAATCAGAAAAAGGAGTGACAAGAGAGTGCGACGTGGAGAGCAGATCAGTGGAGGCATTTATAGGAAGTTGCCACTGATATGCAAACAGCTGCTCATGTGTGGTCTGTGACATTGTGAATGTGGGTGAAGAAGACTTGTGTGTAACCGTCACTCCAGAGGAGAATACTAAGTTGAGGCCTAACCCAATCATCAAATCTCTTCCTATTAGATTAATTGGGCAACAGGGAGAGAACAGAAAACCATGTTCAAACTTTATGGGATGTTGTTGATGTTTGTCAAACTGAGCAGCGCATTTGAGAGGTTTTGTGAAATTTTATTTTACAGTGGCACCTTGAGAGAATATAAAGCGACCACTCATCTCAGGAGATGTGGGCAAATCTGACGTCCTAACCACAGAATAACCTGCACCAGAGTCAACCATGAAATTAAGTTTGTGACCGTTAACACACAGTTCGAGTTGAGGCATTTTCTTAAAAGCATCACTATTGTACTTAACATAAGTACCACAAAGTTGTGTGTGATCTGGTGTTTGTGTGTGTGTGCGGTTAGTAATGCAAGCTGATACTTCTTTGCAGTGGCTTCTGTGTGTGTGTGTGTGTGTGTGTGTGTGTGTGTGTGTGTGCTTGTGTGTGTGTGTGTGTTTCACTTATCTTTCTCTGTTCCTCGACGGGTAGGCTGGAGGTCTCCTCTCCGTCTGTCATCTCCTCACTTTCTCTATTTCAGTTGGCAGTGAAAGTCTCCCCCTCCTCTCGCCGCTGGGGGCAGTTCTTCGCCCAGTGTCCTTTTTCTCTGCAGATCAAACACTCATCTCTGGGAAGCCTCTCCCACGGCCAAGTCGGCGCCCCTCTCTTCCTGGTTGAGTGAAGTTGGCTCTGCTATCAGTGTTATCTTGTCTGTTTGGCCTTGAAAGGGTAGACACGGCCTGCATCATGGTTAACTGTGCTTTCTGGAGCTGTTGTTCCTTTTTTTGTTTTTCTCTGTCTTTGTTTTCTTTGTGTTGGCGTTCAGCTGATCTCTGTCAAGCAAGCATCCTCAAGCCCGATGCAGGTGTGGCCTACGTCTGCCCGTAATGGGGGGAGCAGACCATTCAGGAAGGCCTGTTTCAGATGTGTTTCATAAGCCCCTGGCTCATTGCCAAGGTTGTCAGGTATGGGGATGCCGCTGTGTTGATTAAACAGGACAGTCAGACATGTGAGGAAATCTCCTACGGTTTCGCCTGGTTGTTGTTTGCACCCCGTTATTTTGGACATGTCAATTTTGTTGGGGAAGGCGGTCTTCAGGCCATTGAGGAGTGTGTTGAGAGCGTTGACGTATGCTGCATTACCCGCATCCTCCCAGTCTGGTGAATTCAGAAGGAGGTCACCTCCACAGTGCTGACGTATTTCCGCAAAGTCAGTGGGGCCTAATTTCTTCATTAGAAGTCGTCTGATTTCAGACACTGTTGGCATGAATTCATGGCAAAATGTTTCAAACTGGAGGGCAAATGCTGTGCCAGAGTTCCGTGGGTCTGGGACGTGATTTAGTCATGTCTGCGTCAGTCCAGGGGCGGTAGTCGAGGGCTGGGCCGGTTGGTTCCATGACGTTTATCATAGGAGCAGTTATCACTTCTCCCGCTGTTGACGAGTTCTATTTGCGATGGGAGAGAAGGAATCGGAGCCCAGAGATGAGGAAGAGGTGACGTCATCATTCAGTCCTCCAGCTGCCCCGTCTCCATAGAGTGGCAGAGCGGCGGATGGAGGCTGGGATGGAACTGAGCGTTAATCGGTGGAGTCTGGTATCTGCACATCATATGGAGGGGGGTTTTGTCGTTGGGGAGGAGGGAGGCAGGCGTCGAGGAGAGGCCCTTGACACCCTGTAAGGGGAGGATAAAGAGATGTATATGATTTCTTTTCAACTTTCTTTTCAAAATTCTCAATTTCCTTCTTGTCAACCTTTGCCATCTGTTTAAACGTTTTTTTCCTGTCCCTACACTCTGCCTCTTTTTCCCACATTTCAAGACACTTTTTATTGTCTTCAATGTCTTTCCACATTGCGACCTTGACCTTTTTCTTGCTTTTTAACTCTTCCTCTCTCGAGTTTCTCTATTAAAAGTTAAATTTTTTCGACACTGAATGACCCGTTATGAGGAAAACCAAAGTCTCTGGACCATACTGGAAGAATTGTCACACTTTC
This sequence comes from Pleuronectes platessa, assembly GCF_947347685.1. NCBI lineage: Eukaryota > Metazoa > Chordata > Actinopteri > Pleuronectiformes > Pleuronectidae > Pleuronectes > Pleuronectes platessa. The sequence goes on from NC_070628.1 coordinate 30,740,521, forward strand.
CCATCCGTTGTTGGCTGATCCACAATTTTCATAACCTTATTAATTAGGTGTGTGAAATCGGACTTATCAACAACTTTCACAACACTAATTTAAGACTAGGACGTCTCCACGAATCCTTGTTTCGTTCTGCGGCTAAGCAGGAGAAAGTCTTCAACTAAAATGTTTGTCACAAAATGGATCAGATTAACACTAATAATCCACAATAATCCAAAGAGAATGACTAATACACCTGTTACAAATAAAACCCTTTAAATGTATTATTTCTAATGTTTGATGTTGTATTTGAGATATTACCTAAACAGTCACAAAAAGCAGAATTTCAACATCTCACCAGATATAAGATGACCAAAGAGAGGTCTTTGGATCCCTGTGAAGAAGGTCCGGAGCCCAAGTTTTTTCAGCCCTCTCTTCTCTTCAGTTTTGGAGGTAGAGGCAGAAGATTTCTCTCCTGGGTGATCAGCCACCGAAGGGTTCTCGGGTCCAGACGATCTTTCAAGGGATCCTGTTCGTGACGTCAAATTTGTGATGGAAATTCATCTTGAGATTTAAAATAATGAAATTCCCAGACTGGAGTTGCTCTCTGCAGAGTTACACAACAAGCACGGGTGCTCAGGATGGAACAACTGGCTGCAAGTGGGAAAAGGTAGGACTTATACAAAGATGGGTTTCACAAAACAATATGAAAATAAGAAGAAGACATGACAGAACTAATACAAAGAGGTGCTTCATAAAACTTTATTTGAAAAAGATATGAAATCCTCCTCTGTGAGACACCTGGTCAGTCGAATTTTCCTTTACACAGTTTAACACACAGATCTGAGGATATCATAGACTTGCTCTTAAATGGGAGATTAATGTGTTTTTACTAAGGACAGCAGCAGCAAAACAAGCTACAGTTTATCTTTTATTTCAGGATTTAAAAATATTGCAATTAATATTTTTAGTAATAAAGACATGGTATACTGTATATTCAAATTCACTCCTGAATCATCAATGTATTGTCCAAACCAGAATGTAATAATGTAATTCAAAGTTTATGAAGGTTAATGTAAAATTTGTAGAATCTTAAGGAAATATCTAATAGAAGTATGTATATGATAGGTACGTCCTACCAGCAGAGTTCAGATTAATCATAAAAATCTGTCCAAACTGTGACCAGATCAACATGAAATATGAAATGGATGGACATGGTCCTCAGAGGATGAACGATAATAAGCTTTCCTCTGGTGTCATTGCTAAAGGTTCAACTTGCACCGACCTCTTTGGTAAATCACAGTCGTAAAAGTATATGTATATAGTACTGAGCACATTAAAGTACTGGCAATGTTTGTAGAATATGAAGTTTATTACTTTGTTAGCTTTTATATGTGAAGTGTGCAATGAATTGCGACTCTGGCATTTAGAGAACATCTGTATTAAAATGGTTACATTATCATCTCTCCATTTCAGCCAACAATCAAAACTGTACCTATAAACTTTAGCAAATAAGCCTTCAGTGTGTAAATCTTAATACGCTGGTTTGGTGTCTCAGTGTGCGTGATGTGTGTTAATTCGGACCTCCCACTAGGGGTCAGGGCCTGTGAGGCAGTAATAAGCTGCTCTACTTTCAAATACCAGTATAGCTGATGCTGAATTGCCTAATTGTGTAAATGAGAACAACGTGTAACCATAGACACACACACACATATGAGTTTTTAAACAAATCTATCAAATCAGCTACAACTCTTACAGTAAAGTCACGTCTGAGGTGAATGACTATGAATGACTAAACCGAACCGAAAGAGGCTCATCTATATGTTTGGTTTGCCAAAGACGGAATTTAATTCCGATAATTATGGAAATATTAAAAATAGTTCTTAGATGATCAAAATTAAAATGCTGGTCAGATGTGGTTCAGATGTTAACCCCAACAGCAGCCAGGTGTCATGAGTCAGTGTGTTATAGTGAGACAGATTAAAGCGCTGCACTGTTCCTTTAGCAGCAGCATGGAGTCCAGTATTTCTCCAGGCTCAAGCAGACATTGGTTCATAGGTGTGGAAGTGGATTCCCTTGGAGCAGGTGATCTTCATCACTGCTCCATTCAGACTGGAGTCCATGATCAACTTCATCATTCCCTCTGCTATCAGTGAAGGCCTGCACAGAAGCACAGAGAGGAAGAGGAACATGAGGCTGAGATTATACACACACACGCACGCACACACACACATCACAAAGTGAACAGTTATGTATTTCCAAGAGAATGCATCTTTGTTAAAAGAAATTACGTGCGTGTTTATTAACATATGAACTGACACACTCAAAGCTGAACACTTGAAGGATTGGATCACTGATGACTGATGTTAACACCAGGTCAGAATAGGGTCTATGGATGTGTGTGTCAGGAAGTCATCTGGCCACAATTTCCTCTGACAGTAAAATACTTCCTGCTGCACTGTTTTAACTTTTAAATGTTTCCCAAGAGCAATAAGCACAGAGCACAGTTTGGTCACATTGTCTGATCAATGCTCAGTATCAACTGTAATGATCCCTCATAGTAAAGTTATAGTGACCTTTGACACATTATACAATTATACTTTGTTTCATTTTATTTTTTCTAAGCTTTCCTGTTATGTGTAGTGCAAGAATATACATTTGTCTTCTTTCATTCTCATTCAGAATTGCTCCAAATTACTTAATAATAAAAAATCATTTAACAGCCAAATGAACTCTGGAGCACTTGCATGTAAAATAATCTAATGATAACAGAGAGAGAAAGGCCAGAAAGTAGCAGAGGAGGTCTGACGTAACTGTGTTTGCAAAAAAAGTAGTTCAAAAGCAGGAAGAAAAGAAACACACAAGGAAGAAAACAATAACCAAAAAGGAAAAGTAGTTTATTAGCACACATCAGATTGATCTCGACATGTTTTCTCGCTGACACACATGCACCTAGCTTTTTTAACAAGTTACTGTGAGGCATTAATCAAGCTGAATAAGTTGTAGCAATTCATCACTTTGATCCAGACTGAACTATCCAAACACTTTGAGGTAATTTACCATGACGTGATCTTCATGTACCTCTAGATGAAATGCATTAAATATGATCATTTTGCACTTGTCCAGCTCTTTTGTTTTACCAAATATCTAGCAGAACTAAATACACTGTTCATTTTGTTTTTGGTATCAATTAGCAAAAGTTTGCATGCTAACATGTTAAACTGCAATAATATAAAATCACCACTCTGCCCAAGTACATCGCTGTTGATTCATACAGTGGCTCATCTGGTTCATGAATACAACAGAATTTAAAATTATAATTTCATATCATTAAGTTATAGGTTATTAATAGGGATGAGCGAGTACAGCATTATCTGTATCTGTATCTGTATCTGTTAACCATATGAATTATCTGTATCCGTATCCGTACTCGGAGTGGGCGGGGCCTAACCCGGAAGTGGGCTGGATTTAACCCGGAAGTAGGCCGGGTTGTCTTGAAAGCATGCAATTGATATGGGTTGATCAGAAATTGTTATATTTATTGCTGATTAGAAAACTATTACAGGACAGCATCAGCATTGAGCTTCAGATCAATGATTTTGATCACAATAGCAAACGAACTATTTACAGAACAAGTTTTGCAACAATGAATACAACACATGCTGTTGCAATTATGAAGTGAAATGTAATATAATATAATATAATATATATAATATATAATGTGTGTGTGTAGCTTAATTTATAATATTTGTTATACCACTACTACCTAGAAAGTGTCAGACACTCAGTGGGTGAAGTAAAATAAAACTGGTTAGAGCCAACTGACGGTTTAAAAAAAAAAAAAAAACTCCAACGACCGCAGAGAAAGGGAGAGAGAGAGAGAGAGAGAGAGTATCCAGACGCTAGAGAGTAGTCAGAAACTCAATGCGTGAAGTAAAAAAAAAAAACTGTTTAAAAAAAATATATATATCTCCGACAGGCAGAGACGCAACGCGAGTCGCTTTCTACCAGCACCACGTCTGAACGAACCCACGTTTAACAGAACTCTACTGGTTAATAAGTAAGTACAAACTGAAATAAAAACAAACTTCAAGCTGAAGAAACCCTAAACGTTAGCGGAAAAGACCCGCGAACCTGAGTGACTGAGAGACAGAGAGCTTTTCTGTGAGTGAGTGAGCAGAGCGGTGTGTGAAGGGGAGGAGCGCTGTGACGCTGTGTGAGGATTTTCATTCAGTCCGAGCACAGATATTGACTCGTATTACTCGTATAATACTCGTGCTCGGCAAAAAAGCTTTATCCGTACCGGATACTCGTTTCAGCGTATCCGGCTCATCTCTAGTTATTAAGCTTGCTTTATATGTGTATGCCTGCAAATGTTTTTAAGAAAGGTTCTCAACATTGCATTAAAGTAATTTTTTCATTGGACCATATGTCTTGGATACTATTTTTTAGTATCCTCAGCTTCGGTGATGGCTGTGGTAGGATACAATATATCTTAAATCTGTCTACTTGTCCCACTCTATTTAACACAATACATTTTTCAAATTTGGCTCAAATCTTTACTTACTTTACTCACCAATAAAACCGAATTTGTTAGATTTTGGTGGTCAAGGATCAAAAGGTCAGTGGATAAACCTCCCTGTGAGATCACAAAACACATTTTTGGCCCGAAAGTTTAATATAATTAAATGACAATGTGAAGACTTTTTTGTATCCAAAAGGTCCGTTTCCTGTTGTGAACTGGGCCTAATAATTTCCCAACTTTTAAGATAATTTTTTGTTTTTTAAAGAGTTTTACTCAGCACAGTTGCATCACACAAACAAATAAATTAGGCTTCTAGTTATACCTCACCACCATCAACACAAAATCCCACTATTAATTCTGCATTAAAGTTAAGAAATAGATTTAAGGAGGAAAGTAGACAGAGTTGTGTTAGTCAATGACTCACTGTAAAACTCCAAACTTGTGCATGCTGCGTTTGAAATCATCCTTGAACTTGACAAACTTGCCCATGTTGTCCTCATGTTCCACAGAGTGCAGCAGAGGCGTGTCGACGAAAGCTGGACACAGGACGTTGATACGAACACCGTAGTTACCCTGATTGGATGCGTCCTGCAAGGACATGTGGAATGAGCTAAGGATATGCTAGTGTGTGTGTGTGTGTGTGTGTGTGTGTGTGTGTGCATGTGTGTGTCTTACTGCCATAGCTCTTGTAAACCCGATGACTCCATGTTTGGTAGCAGTGTAGACAGGCTGATGAGGAGAATGGAGGAAGGCTGAGGAGAGATGAAAACAAACTCGTCAGCAAAATAACTTATTGAAAATAATTCAGATATATAGTGTTTTTTGCCCACCACAATTCCTGATGTTATTCTTTAACAAGGCACCCATCAGAGTTGGTCAAATAACCCATCTGAATCTGCTTCCGAACGCCAGCCTTACATTTCAACCACCGATCCGCTCATATTTCTCACAGCCGCTTTTACAGTCACATGCTTAACTAGGGCTACGTTGTAGCACTGGCGGCCCGAGCACCCGCACGTTGAAGCCTGTTGCGGTCGGTGGAGAGAGCGATCGATGACCAAGTGCATGTCTCCAGGTTGCATCCATTTTGCGCTCGGCGGCAGTAGGTTTGCCAGTAGATGGCGCCATCACTATTATTACACACAGACATATAGATCTGTTCAAGTAGCCGCTCTGATGTAGCGTGAGCAATTTTGTGTCAATTGGACAATTTTACCACAACGTAATTTTCACACTGATCAGTAGGTGGGGCGATGACCCTGAACTAATGTTTACATATGGAGCTGTTCAGGTCACGATTGTGACCATAGGTCAGAAGTTTGGAGCCGGTTGGATAAGGCAGAGTGGATTAACAAAGTACTTCCTGTTTCATGGATAATCAGTAGGTGGCGCTATGATACTGAGGAAATATTGACACATAAAGCTGTTCAGGCTTGTACTCTAATCATGTGACAGAAGTTTGGTAGTGATAGGACAATGAGCAGTGGAGTTATGACAACATCGTGTCGTTTGGCGAAGGAAAATCCTTCGCCGCACATCAATGTTTACACGGTTTGTGGAAAAGTCACAATTCTGACTATGATCCAATGACTTGACTGAGCTCTTTTGAGCTGTATATCGTAAAGCAACCAGGAGCAGTTCATCAAAGTATAAAACATGTCACTTCCTGTAGCAACCAGGGGGCGCTGTGATATCAAGTAATAATTTCTGTGTAGATGTCATCAGGCTGGGACTCTTGTCTTACATGTCTGGTTTGGACTCGATTGGACCGTTTATGTCAGAGATACAGAACCTCGTGTTTTGATGGCGTTTATTCAAAGTTTGACGCCACGCCACGGTCACACGGTGTGACGCAAAATAAATCCCTAAATCACTTTTTATCTGAATCTTGTTGTGATGACACTCGTCTAAATTTTAAGTTGATCTGATGAAAGCTCTATGACAAGTACATCAAAGTAAAAATATGGAATATGACCAAAATGGCCACTAAATCCAAAATGGTGGGCTTCCTGTTTAGTCTAGCATATCTATCCAAGAGACTTATTTGTTTGTTATGAAAAGACACATGCCCAAATCGATTTTTGTACATGTCGGCCAATTGTAGTGCCGGGGCTGCCCGTTAGGGGCGCTAGTCAGTTATTTTGCCACGCCCATTCCTTAAAACCATATGAATATCTTCAGGGGGCGGATGTTGTTGCACACATGTAGTTTGAGTGAGATACAACCATGAACACTGAAGTTACAGCAATTTCGTGTTTCACGGCGAGTTGATGAACTTTAATGCCATGCCATTAATATGACGTGTGACGAAAAGTCACAGTAATCTTAAGTCTTCATTATCAATGTCTTAAGACCCATTTGACACAGTTTGACATGGTTGAGGTTAGTGGATGAGGAGAAATACATCCAAGTGTAAGACAAGCAAAAAACAAGACATTTCCTGGTGCCACCAGGGGGCGCTATGATTTCAAGTCATAATTTCTGTGTAGATGTCATCAGGCCGGGACTCTTGTCTTACATGTCTAGTTTGGACTTAATTGGACCATGTATGTCCGAGATACAGATGCTCTTGTTTTGATGGCGTGTAAGCATACTTTGACGCCAGGCCACGGTTACACGGTGTGAGGAAAAATAAATCCCTGAATAATTTTTTCCTCAATCTTGTTGTGATGACACTCATCTGCATTTGAAGTTGATCAGATGAAAGCCCTGGGACAAGTACGTCAAAGTAAAAATGTGGAATATGGCCAAAATGGCCACTAAATTCAAAATGGCGGGCTTCCTGTTGCGTTTTTCATAATGGCCCTTGAGAGTTTTTTGTGCGTCTGGTCATGATACACGTAGGCCATGATTTTTGTGAAGATCGGACAAAGCAAAACCTAGGGGCTGTGTTCCAGGGGGCGCTGTTGAGCCATTTTGCCACGCCCAATTCAAATTATTCCAGAATACAAAAATATCCGTAGACCTTGAATTTCCTGTAAAGTTTCATAACCTTTTGAGCATGTCTAGACCCTCAAAAAGCCCCCTAAAGGGAAATAATAATAATAGGAAAAATCCTTACAGATTCAATAGGGCCTCTCACCATTCGGTGCTCGGGCCCTAATTAAAATATATCTTAAACTAGGGCTACGTTGTAGCACTAACGGGCCCGAGCACAGGCAATTTCAAGTCTGTTGCGGTTGTTGAAGAGAGAACGTTCAATGACCAAGCGCTCGTCTCCACATTGCATGCGTTTGCACACTGCTGCAAGGATAAATGCTTCACTTCCTCTAGCCAGCAGGTGGCGCTATGATTTTAAGTCATGGTGTCTGTGTAGATGTCATCAGGTCGCGAATCTTGTCTTACATGTGTAGTTTGGACGCGATTGGACCAAACATGTCTAAGATACAAAAGCTTGTGTTTTGATGGCGTGTGATCAAACTTTGACACCACGCCACGGTCACACCGTGTGAGTAGAAATCGATCTTTTAATAACTTTTTATCTCCATGTTGTTGTGATGACACTCGTCTAAATTTTAGGTTGATCTGATGAAAGCTCTACAACAAGTACATCAAAGTAAAAGTGTGGAATATGGCCAAAATGGCCACCAAAGCTAAAATGGCGGGCTTCCTGTGTGGTTTAGCATATCTGTCCAAGAGACCTTTTTCTTTGTCATGAAAAGATACATGTCCCTATGTATTCTTGTAGATGTAGACCAATCGTAGTGCCGGGGCTGCCCTTTAGGGGGCGCTAGTCAGTTATTTTGCCACGCCCATTCCTTAAAACCATCTGAATATCTTCAGGGGGGGGGCTGTTGATACAAACACATAGTTTGAGGGAGATAGAACCATGAACACTGAAGTTACAGCAATTTCGTGTGTCATGGCGAGCTGATGAACTTTGATGCCACGCCATTAATAATCTGTATGATGAAAAGTCACAGAAATCTTACGGCTACATTATCTATGTCGTGAGACCCATTTGACGCGGTTTGACATGTTTTTGCAAAGTGGATGAGGAGAAATACATCAAAGTGTACGACGTACCAAAAACAACACATTTCCTGCTACCACCAGGGGACGCTGTGATTTTAAGTCACGATTTCTGTGTAGATGTCTTCAAGTTGCAACTCTGGTCTTACATGTCTAGTGTGGAGTCGATTGGACCAAATATGTCTGAGATACAGAAGCTTTGTGTTTGTGTCTTCGTGTTTTGATGGCGTTTCATCAAACTTTGACGCCACACCAGGGTCAGACGGTATGACGAAAAGTTGTTTTTTTGATAACATTATATCTCCATTTTGTTGTGATGACACTTGTCTAAATTTTAAGTTGATCTGATGAAAGCTCTACGACAAGTACATCAAAGTAAAAATATGGAATATGACCAAAATGGCCACTAAATCCAAGATGGCGGGCTTCGTGTTGTGTTTTTCATAATACTCCTTGAGGCTTTTTTGTGCGTCGGGTTTTGATACACAACTTTCCTCATTTTTGTGAGGATCGCTGAATGCTAAATGAGGGGCTTTTCCGTAGGTGGCGCTATTGAGCGGTTTTGACACACCCATTCCCAAATACTTCAGAATACGTAAACATGTACACATTTCTAATTTACTGCACACTTTAGAAACTTTTTGAGCACGTTAAAGCCCTCAAAAAGCCAATTCATTGAGCGAATGAAAATAATAATAACTAGGGCTACGTTGTAGCACTAACGGGCCCGAGCACAGGCAATTTCAAGCATCGGCGTCGGCAGACCCTTTTCACCGGGGCACGTGCCCCGTTGTGGATCTGCGGTGCCTGGGTATGCCTGGGGCACTGATTTTTTAATTAATTAATTTATTTATACCTTTAATTTTTTTTTATTTAAGTCTGACTCATCTGGCAATCTACAGAATGCATGCTAGCATTTTTTTTTCTTAAAATAGGCCTATAGACTACCACTTTCGTTAGAATTTAAGTCCGACATACGGACAGAGTAATTAGAATCCACTTGCGGCCACTCGGAGCATGTTGCAGCCGGAGAGTTGCCTGTAACACAGAGCCAGGAGTTGTCCAGCACAGCGTCAGCGACCATTCACTCCGGCCGGCGTGAAGTGAAGTAAACAGTAAGCGTTACATTTTTATCCTCTGGAAGCATAGAATGTCTAACAAATGTGTATGCCTTTCATCAAATAAGGTGAAGGGGCGTCTCTGAAGTGGTGTTATTAGCTAATGTGGTCACGTCTGTCGTTATGCTATAGTAGCCAGACAGTTCGCTAATATATTAAACTGTAGCGATAACTGTTTAAGCTGGACCTGTTGATCGGAGAAAGATCACAAATGTCGGGTTCACACTACATGCCATCTTATGGTGTTTCTCGATTCTTTACGTTCATGTTTTCAGGGGGTGATGATCCCGTGATGGGGTATCCAAGTTGTCTTGTCAGCTTAGTTAGCTAGCTATCGGCATACTGTATAAGACATCTTCTCAAGTTGCCTGGAACCAATGGCACCGATGTTATACTAGCGCAATTTATAACAGAATACAACACTCGGAGGTGGAAGCTGTTTTGTACGCTGTTGCTTTTAAAAATAGCCCAGTGCATGCTTAAATAAGCAGGCTGGCTTAAGCAGCTCAAGCACACGTTGGTCTCAAAGTTGAAAATGAATGATTCTGAAATTATTCTCATTCTGGTGTTTTCTGCTCGAGTAGGCCTACAGACAAAAGCACAGACATTAAGGGGGCATGATGACATACAGGTGGTTACTTTCAAGACAGTAGAAACATAATGTAGAAAAAACAAACAATTGATAGGTATCATTCATAGCATGCATATAGACGAATGTCCTGTTTTTACTATTCGTTTTTTTGGTGTGTCAGGTATGTAGAGAGTTATGGAAGAAGTATGTTGTACTAGTAGGCTATGTTATTTTATGATCTTTTGCTGGCATTGAATTATTTGTTATCTCAGTGACCGGAACTAGATATAACAGCCTACTGTATTAGTTATGATTTTGATCTCAATTCAACTCAAACAACATTGTTCTTGTAGATGGACATCAGAAAGTTATTCGCTCGGAGCAGGGATAAAGCAGCAAGGAGAAATGAGAGAGCTACGCTAGGTAACAAGGCAATGCAAACCACTTTTAGGTAACAACCCAGTTGAGTTGACCACTGGTCACTAGCCCAAGCCTAACAGTTACATATCTGTCCAGACAAAGAGGAGCAGCAGAGTGCCGGAGGAGGTGACGGAGGAGTTGAAGGAAAAGGTGAAGGAGAGAGGGATGTTGATGAGCACGAGCAGAGGTGATATGACTATTACTTTCATATTAATTAGGAATAACTGCAAACAGGTTATACACAAGTAACTTTACATATGCATATATACAAATCTAGATAGTGAAAATGCAGACAGGAGACTGTAATATGTTCTTGTTGCTTCAAGACTCAGTGCAGCAGAGTGCAGAGGAGAGGAGCAGATTGAAGGGACGCAGGTAGAGTTGGCATTGAGAGATGACACTGACAGGTGAGACTCAGCTTAGATTTGATTAATTTTATTTGAACTTTTAATGGTTATCTGAGGTAACCATTGATCATATGATTTTTTGTATGTTGCACCAGACAGGAGAATCAGAGGGCAGAAGAGAATGAGCTGGTTGAGGCAGGGGAAATGCAGAGAGAGAAGGAAGGACAACAGGAGACAGACAGGCCAGAGAGATCACACCCCAGATATGAGACTGAGAAAACAGTTGCCACAGTGGCAGAGAACATTAGACTGGGGGCAAGAGAAAAAAGCAGTGTCCACAATGTTGAGGGACATACAAGTGATCTTGGGGGAAAGGAGTCTGGCCCAAACCAAGTTAAGTTGTCAAAATATCCCCAGCACAACTTTGGTGCCAAGAATCGATCCTTTAACGCCAACTGGTTTGAAAGCTTTACATGGCTGGAATATTCCAAGTCTAAAGATGCAGCCTTTTGTTTTCCCTGTAGAATATTTGGGAAACATTTGAAGAATGACACCTTTGTAAACACTGGCTTTCAAAATTGGAAAAAAGCTCTGGATGTCTATAGAGAGCATGAGAAATCACCAGCCCATAAGGCAAGCATGGAGTCTTGGTGTAGTTATAAAGCCAGTGCGGCTCATGGCAGTGTTGTCGAGCAGTTGGATTCTGCAAGTGAGCGTGAAATCAAAGAGAGACGCGAGTACCTCAGCCGGGTTGTGGCTGTTACCAAGTTTTTGGGTAAACAAAATATCCCATTCCGTGGCCATGATGAGGGCATGTCCAGCGACAACCAGGGAAACTTTCTGGAGTGTATGAACCTCTTGAAAGAGTTTGATCCTTTTCTTCAGGCATATTCACCACCATCTCACAGTACATACTTATCACCTTCATCCCAAAATGAGGTCATTCAATGCTGTGCCCAAGAGATAGTAAAAGCTATCAGTCAAGAAATAAAGGAGGCTGGAATGTTTTCAGTAATGGCAGATGAAGCGAGAGATGGCACCACTGAGCAGCTAGCTGTGTGTGTTCGTTATGTTGCTGGGGGGAGTGTGAAAGAGCATTTGCTAGCCATGACAGATTTGAAAGGGTTTGACGCAGAGTCCATTACCACTGCAATTGAAGATCAGCTAAGATTGAATGGCTTAGATCATGTGAAGGTGGTTGCACAGGCTTATGATGGCGCCTCAGTCATGAGTGGGACTGTTGGAGGGGTCCAAGCTAAGTTCAGAGAGAACCATCCCATGGCCATTTATGTGCATTGCTATGCACATCAATTGAATTTAGTGCTGTGTTGCACATGTCAAGCCATACCAGAGGCCAGGAATTTATTTGACCTCATGCAGAATGTGTATACATTCTTTTCAGTCTCCCTTGTTAACCACGACAAGTTTAAGGAGACCCAGAAACAGCTTGGCTTACAGCCTTCTGAGCTGGTACAGCTGTCCAAGACCCGATGGTCGTGCCAGCTGAGGTCAATCAACGCTATGATAGAGAATTTCCCCGCAGTTCTCACGTGCCTGTCCAACATCAGCAACCCCACGGCTGTGGGTTTGCATGCCAACCTTGCCAGGTTCACCACAATTTATCTGTTGATGGTCTTCAAGACTTTTTTGTCTGTGACAGAAAGTCTTCACAAATACCTGCAAAGTGAAACTGTGGACCTGGCAAAAGCAGAGGAGTTTAAATGCGCTGTGTGTGCCACTCTAAAAGAAATGCGCACTGACCCCAAAGCGACGGAGGTATATGACCGTGCAAAGGCCTTGTGCGAAACGCACCAAATCCCTGAGTCATGTGTTCCAAGACAAAGGCAAAAGCAAAGACGCCTGGAGGAGTACATAGTCGAGTCTAGTTGTGGGGCAGCGAGTGACCTAGGCAATGCTGAAAAATTGAGAACAAATGTCTACCTACCTTGCCTAGACAGGATGATTGCGGAGCTGGAGCAACGCTTTTCATCTCTGAACAGCGTTGTTCTGAAGGGTGTTCAGGCCTGTAACCCAGGCTCGAGCACCTTTCTCAAAGAGGAGGACCTCAGAGGTCTCGCAGATCACTACAATGTTGATCTTAAACAAGAGGAGGTGTGGGTAGCGAAACATTACCTGGACAGAAAGCAGGAGAGCCTGCCAATTACTGACATGCAATGTCTTTTCGGTTTACTCGATAATGTCATGTTCCCTACACTGACACAGGTCATTAAAATATGTCTGACCATTCCTGTGTCCAGCTGCAGTTGTGAAAGGACATTCAGCGTACTGAGACGCCTTCACACTTGGTTGAGGAGCACAATGGGGCAAGATAGGCTTCATCATCTTGCCATCATGTCGGTTGAGCGAGGAGAACTCTCCAAATTAAGCCAGTCACAATTGATCGACAGCTTCGCAAAAATGAAGCAGAGGCGCTACCGTTTACTGTTAAAAAAATGAACAGCTCCCCTATCTTTCTGGCCATGATATACACACCTCATAGGATCATCACCATCACACATAGGATGGTCTGAAATAGAAATGATAAACACAGACATGTATGTATGTAGAGGTGTTTTTTTGTTTTTCCTTTTACAGTTGCACATTTCAAGTTTTCAGTTTTCAAGTTCATGTTTGCTGACAGATATTTATTCATGTTTGATAAAGATACGCTTTATGATAATAAATAAGTGCTATAAAATATTTGCTTGCGTGCTTGCATTAATTATCTGTGCCCATGCTTTTTTTAAATAAATAATTGCCCAAAATTTTTTTAGCTCGCGCGCTTCGCGCGCTCACATTTTTTTTTCGGTGCCCTATTGTGCCCCTGTATGGTATTGGGTGAGCTGACGCCCCTGATTTCAAGTCTGTTGCGGTCGGGGAAGAGAGAGCGATCGATGACCAAGCGCACGTCTCTGCCTTGCGTGCGTTTTAAGCTCTGCAGCAAGAATAAACGCTTCACTTCCTGTAGCCAGCAGGTGGCGCTAGGATTTTAAGTCATGGTGTCTTTGTAGATGTCATCAGGTCGCGACTCTTGTCTTACATGTCTAGTTTGGAGTCGATGGGACCAAATATGTCTAAGATATAGAAGCTTGTGTTTTCATGGCGTTCATCACACTTTGCCGCCACGCCACGGTCAGACGGTGTGTCAGAAAGTTGTTTCTTTGATAACTTTTTATCTCCATATTGTTGTGATGACACTCATCTAAATTTTTTGTTGATCTGATGAAAGCTCTCCGAGAAGTACATCAAAATAGAACATGTACCAAAAACCAGACATTTCCTGCTGCCACCAGGGGGCGCTGTCATTTTAAGTCAAGATTTTTGTGTTGTTGTCTTCAGGTCGCGACTCTTGTCTTACATGTGTAGTTTGGAGTCCATGGGACCAAATATGTCTGAGATATAGAAGCTTGTGTTTTGATGGCGTTTCGTCACACTTTGACGCCCCGCCGCAGTCAGACGGTGTGGCGAAAAGTTTTTTCTTTGATAACTTTAGATCTTCATTTTGTTGTGATGACAGTCGTCTAAATTTTAAGTTGATCTGATGAAAGCTCTACGAGAAGTACATTAAAGTAAAAAATTATGGAATATGACCAAAATAGTCACTAAATCAAAAATGGCGGGCTTCCTGTTGCGTTTTTCATAATGCTCCAAGAGGCTTTTTTGTACATCTGGTGATGATACACAACTGTCTTCAATTTCGTGAGGATCAGTGAATGCTAAATGAGGTGCATCTCCGTAAATGAGGGGATCTCCGTTGGTGGCGCTGTTGAGCCATTTTGCCAAGCCCATTTCCAAATACCCCAGAATACGTAAATTTTCACGACTTTCTAACTTACTGCAAACTTTTACAACTTTTTGAGCATGGTAAAGCCCTCAAAAAGCCAATTCATTAACGACACAGCAAAATAATAATAATAGGAATAATAATAATCATTTCAATTTCAATAGGTCCTCTCACCGATTTCGGTGCTCGGGCCCTAACTAGGGCTACGTTGTAGCACTAACGGGCCCGAGCACAGGCAATTTCAAGTCTGTTGCGGTCGGGGAAGAGAGAGCGATCGATGACCAAGCGCACGTCTCTGCCTTGCGTGCGTTTTAAGCTCTGCAGCAAGAATAAACGCTTCACTTCCTGTAGCCAGCAGGTGGTGCTATGATTTTAAGTCTTGGTGTCTTAGTAGATTACATCAGGTCGCGACTCTTGTCTTACATGTCTAGTTTGGAGTCGATTGGACCAAATATGTCCAAGATACAGAGGCTCGTGTTTTGATGGTGTGTGATCAGACTTTGACTCCACGCCATCGTCAGACGGTGTGACGAAATGTTGATTTTTTTGATAACTTGATGTCTTCTACTAAATCATGCTCTTGTTGGCATCTGTTCCTTGTTCCAAGTGGTTGGGGGCAATCAGTTTCATATGCAGGCAGCTAATTTTCGTCTGCAATAGACAAATGACAGTAACTTTTAAAGCTGAATTTGTGTGACAAGCTGTATCATGTGATTTTTTTAATCGTTCAATAAATGCAGTGTTTTAAGCAGTGATGTATTACAGCAGTGTTGTTGCGCTCATATTCATCATATGGCATCGTTCGTGATGGTGAGTCCTAATGTTGTCAATAGATGTAACATAGGCTATGGAGCCGCATGCAGCTCTTCAGCCCCTCTGCAGTGGCTCCCTCTACAGTGCATGTTGCGCATATTGTTCTCGAATGGTGAACTTAACGAATCAGTTCTTTCACATGATGAACGTGAGTGAATGTAGCGTTCACGTTCATTTTTTAAATAATCATCGTATCAGGCCATCATGAAATACCAGGAGCGGGTCAATGTGTGTGTGTGGGTGCGCGCTCCCAGATAGTGGACACACACACAGATCCGGGGCTCCGCCCCCCGCCCTGAGCCCACGCTCACTCGCTCAGAGAGACACAGTGAGATCGGAGCTCGTTCACGTGGAGCAGCCTCTCAGTGACTGACCGGCTGCTTCTCAACAGTGGAAACAGTGAAAACAACGAGTTTCTCTGGTCTCAGCTGATCAGAGATCATCGCCTAAGCTTCTTGATCAGAGCAGAAGCTGCAGGTGGTTTGTACCGATCTGCAGTTTCTGTGTCGGCCTCCAGTCTGACCTGCTCTCACGCTTTGTTTTAATATTTCAGCAACTAAAATATGCGTCACATCCTATTACGTCCCAGCGCTCTTCCCTGGAGGTCGCTAATCTATAGTTCCGACCCCCAGCCTCGGTAAACTAATCATGGATAAATCCCAGAAAAGAAAAGTCTGGGAGGAAAATAGAGTTTAATTCTGCGTGGACAGATTAATTTGCTTTCACTGCCACCGATGCTGTCTTACATGTATGCTTGATATGTGGCGAGGAATTAGCAAACATTAAGAAATGTAATGTTGAAAGATATTTCCAGAGCAAGCTCACAGCATCTGCTGAAAAGTACCAAGCTGGAGATGAGGAAAAAAAGCTGAGTTCTGTGTTTAGTTTAATCCAAACTAGGCCCACACATGTATTTTGTTCTCCAATTCATAAGAGTTTGGTGTTTTCCTATTTTGTAACAGGTAAAAATAGCAGTTAAATGTCAACCGTTTTTTATATTGTCGTTCTATTATTTAATAAATGCAACAAACTATAGTTTTTATATATATTGTATATCTCTCTATATATATATATGTATATATATAACTTTATAACCTGTGTTATCAAATATGTTGTGCGGCTCCAGACAGATTTAAATTGGGGGAAGAGGGGACGAAATGGCTCTGTCAGGAGTCACAATTTGAGCCTTGATCAAACTATGGTCTTAGGATGCCCTCTGGTGCCTTAATATTGGCGCTGCAGGTGAAATTCAATATTAAGTCACTAGAGAGCAGTGTAGGACCATGAACTACAGACATGGTGTTTTCATTTTGTTTATCAAACTTATAAGCCTCACCACGGTCACACAGATTGATGAAAAGTTTAAATTTTGATAACTTTAGATCTTCATCTTGTTTTGTACACATGCATCAAATTTTTACGTTGATTTGATGAAGGCCCTACGAGTAGTGAATCAAACTGTAACACTAACAGAAACAACACATTTCTTATTGCCACCAGGGGGCGCTGTGATTGTAAGTCACAATTTCTGCACCGATGTCTTCTGGTCGCGACTCTTGTCGTATGTGTCTACTTTGGACTCGATTGGACAAAACATGTCTGAAATACAGAAGCTTGTGTTTTGATGGCGTTTCATCAAACTGTAACGCCACACCACGGTCAGACGGTTTTGCTAAAACTTAATCCTTCAATAACTTTAGATCTCCATATTGTTATGATGACAGTCATCTACATTTTAAGTTTATCTGATGAAAGCTGTACGAGTAGTACATCAAAGAAAAAATTATGGAATATGACTAAAATAAGCACTAAATCCAAAATGGCGGACTTCCTGTTACGTTTTTCATATAGCTCCGAGCGCGTTTTTTGTGCATCTGGTGATGATACACAACTGTGTTCAATTTCGTGAGGATCCGTGAATGCTAAATGAGGTGCTTCTCCGTAAATGAGGGGAAGCTCCGTTGGTGGCGCTGTTGAGCCATTTTGCCACGCCCATTTCCAAATACCCCAGAATACGTAAATTTTCACGACTTTCTAACCAACTGCAAACTTTTACAACGTTTTGAGAATGATAAAGCCCTCAAAAAGCCGATTCACTATCGGAAGAAATAATAATAACTAGGGCTACGTTGTAGCACTAACGGGCCCGAGCACAGGCAATTTCAAGTCTGTTGCGGTCGGGGAAGAGAGAGCGATCGATGACCAAGCGCACGTCTCTGCCTTGCGTGCGTTTTAAGCTCTGCAGCAAGGATAAACGCTTCACTTCCTGTAGCCAGCAGGTGGCGCTATGATTTTAAGTCATGGTGTCTTTGTAGATGTCATCAGGTCGCGACTCTTGTCTTACATGTCTAGTTTGGAGTCGATGGGACCAAATATGTCTAAGATATAGAAGCTTGTGTTTTCATGGCGTTCATCACACTTTGCCGCCACGCCACGGTCAGACGGTGTGTCAGAAAGTTGTTTCTTTGATAACTTTTTATCTCCATATTGTTGTGATGACACTCATCTAAATTTTTTGTTGATCTGATGATAGCTCTCCGAGAAGTACATAAAAATAGAACATGTACCAAAAACAAGACATTTTCTGCTGCCACCAGGGGGCGCTGTCATTTTAAGTCAAGATTTTTGTGTTGTTGTCTTCAGGTCGCGACTCTTGTCTTACATGTGTAGTTTGGAGTCCATGGGACCAAATATGTCTGAGATATAGAAGCTCGTGTTTTATGGCGTTTCGTCACACTTTGACGCCCCGCCACAGTCAGACGGTGTGGCGAAAAGTTTTTTCTTTGATAACTTTAGATCTTCATTTTGTTGTGATGACAGTCGTCTAAATTTTAAGTTGATCTGATGAAAGCTCTACGAGAAGTGCATTAAAGTAAAAAATTATGGAATATGACCAAAATAGTCACTAAATCAAAAATGGCGGGCTTCCTGTTGCGTTTTTCATAATGCTCCAAGAGGCTTTTTTGTACATCTGGTGATGATACACAACTGTCTTCAATTTCGTGAGGATCAGTGAATGCTAAATGAGGTGCATCTACGTAAATGAGGGGCTCTCCGTTGGTGGCGCTGTTGAGCCATTTTGCCACGCCCATTTCCAAATACCCCAGAATACGTAAATTTTCACGACTTTCTAACTTACTGCAAACTTTTACAACTTTTTGAGCATGGTAAAGCCCTCAAAAAGCCAATTCATTAACGACACAGCAAAATAATAATAATAACTAGGGCTACGTTGTAGCACTAACGGGCCCGAGCACAGGCAATTTCAAGTCTGTTGCGGTCGGGGAAGAGAGAGCGATCGATGACCAAGCGCACGTCTCTGCCTTGCGTGCGTTTTAAGCTCTGCAGCAAGAATAAACGCTTCACTTCCTGTAGCCAGCAGGTGGCGCTATGATTGTAAGTCATGGTGTCTTTGTAGATGTCATCAGGTCGCAACTCTTGTCTTACATGTCTAGTTTGGAGTCGATGGGACCAAATATGTCTAAGATATAGAAGCTTGTGTTTTCATGGCGTTCATCACACTTTGCCGCCACGCCACGGTCAGACGGTGTGTCAGAAAGTTGTTTCTTTGATAACTTTTTATCTCCATATTGTTGTGATGACACTCATCTAAATTTTTTGTTGATCTGATGAAAGCTCTCCGAGAAGTACATAAAAATAGTACATGTACCAAAAACAAGACATTTCCTGCTGCCACCAGGGGGCGCTGTCATTTTAAGTCAAGATTTGTGTGTTGTTGTCTTCAGGTCGCGACTCTTGTCATACATGTGTAGTTTGGAGTCCATGGGACCAAATATGTCTGAGATATAGAAGCTCGTGTTTTGATGGCGTTTCGTCACACTTTGACGCCCCGCCACAGTCAGACAGTGTGTCAGAAAGTTGTTTCTTTGATAACTTTTTATCCCCATATTGTTGTGATGACACTCATCTACATTTTTTGTTGATCTGATGAAAGCTCTCCGAGAAGTACATAAAAATATAACATGTGCCAAAAACAAGACATTTCCTGCTGCCACCAGGGGGCGCTGTCATTTTAAGTCAAGATTTTTGTGTTGTTGTCTTCAGGTCGCGACTCTTGTCTTACATGTGTAGTTTGGAGTCCATTTTACCAAATATGTCTGAGATATAGAAGCTCGTGTTTTGATGGCGTTTCGTCACACTTTGATGCCACGCCACAGTCAGACGGTGTGTCAAAAAGTTGTTTCTTTGATAACTTTAGATCTCCATTTTGTTGTGAGGACACTCGTCTAAATTGTAAGTTGATCTGATGAAAGCTCTGCTACAAGTGTATCATAGAAAAAAACATGGAATATTCCCAAAATGGCCACTAAATCCTAAATTGCTGGCTTCCTGTTTCGTTTTTCATAATGCTCCGAGAGGCTTTTTTGTGCGTCTGGTCATGATACACAACTGTCTTCAAAATCGTGAGGATCAGTGAATGCTAAATGAGGTGCTTCTCCGTAAATGAGGGGAAGCTCCATTGGTGGCGCTGTTGAGCCATTTTGCCACGCCCATTTCCAAATACCCCAGAATACGTACATTTTCACGACTTTCTAACCAACTGCAAACTTTTACAACTTTTTGAGCATGTTAAAGGCCTCAAAAAGCCAATTCATTGCGCTCCGCGAAATAATAATAATAAGAATCATTTCAATTTCAATAGGTCCTCTCACCGATTTCGGTGCTCGGGCCCTAATAATAATAATAATAATCATTTCAATTTCAATAGGTCCTCTCACCGATTTCGGTGCTCGGGCCCTAATAATAATAATAAGAACTAGGGCTACGTTGTAGCACTAACGGGCCCGAGCACAGGCAATTTCAAGTCTGTTGCGGTCGGGGAAGAGAGAACGTTCGATGACCAAGCGCTCGTCTCAGCGTTGCATGCATTTGCGCACTGCTGCAAGATAAACGCTTCACTTCCTGTAGCCAGCAGGTGGCGCTATGATTTTAAGTCATGGTGTCTTTGTTGATGTCATCAGGTCGCGCTTCTTGTCTTACATGTGTAGTTTGAACTCGATTGGACCAAATATGTCCAAGATACAGAAGCTTGTGTTTTGATGGCGTTTAGTCACATTTTGACGCCTCGCCACGGTCACACGGTGTGGCGAAAAATTGATCTTTCAATAACTTTAGATCTCCATCTTGTTGTGATGACACTCGTCTAAATTTTCAGTTGATCTGATGAAAGCTCTCCAAGAAGTACTTGAAAATAAAAAACATGGAATATGGTCCAAATCGAAAATGGCGGGGTTCCTGTTGCGTTTTTCAAATTGCTCCGAGCGCGTTTTTTGTGCATCTGGTGATGATACACAACTGTCTTCAATTTCGTGAGGATCAGTGAATTCTAAATGAGGTGTTTCTCCATAAATGAGGGGAAGCTCTGTTGGTGGCGCTGTTGAGCCATTTTGCCACGCCCATTCTTTAAAACCATCTGAATATCTTCAAGGGAGGGGGGCTGATGATACACACATGTAGTTTGAGGGAGATGGACCCATGAACACGGAAGTTAAAGCGTTTTCGTGTGTCATGGCGAGCTGATGTGACGCCCCGCCACAGTCAGACAGTGTGACGAAAAGTTGTTTCTTTGATAACTTTAGATCTCCATCTTGTTGTGATGACACTCGTCTAAATTTTCAGTTGATGTGATGAAAGCTGTACGAGAAGTATATCAAAGTAAAAGATTATGGAATATGACCAAAATGGCCACGAAATCGAAAATGGCGTGCTTCCTGTTGCGTTTTTCATATTGCTCCGAGCGCGTTTTTTGTGCATCTGGTGATGATACACAACTGTCTTCAATTTCGTGGGGATCAGTGAATGCTAAATGAGGTGTTTCTCCGTAAATGAGGGAAAGCACCATTGGTGGCGCTGTTGAGCCATTTTGCCACACCCATTTCCAAATACCCCAGAATACGTAAATTTTCACGAGGCCCATAATCTGCTCTATAGATGTTGAATGCATTCTGTAGTGAGAACACATTCAAGCACATGTCCTACACCTCCATGAGAGGGGGGAGGGGTGAGAAGGGGGAGGGATGAGAGGGGTGAAAGGGGGTGGGGTAAGATGGGGGCGGGGTGAGAGGGGGGCGGGGCCTTCAAAACAGGTTGATCTGAGGAGGTCTGTTTTAGACAGAGTATAAAGGTGCTGTTTTAAATTATCCTTGGGGTATTTTTACCAAAATATTTTACAGACATTTCATTAAGAACCCAAGGAACCATATCAACTGTGGTGAAATGGAAATAATATGTCCCCTTTAAAGCGAATATGTCCCCTTTAAAGCGTTTTCGTGTGTCATGGCGAGCTGATTTGACGCCCCGCCACAGTCAGACGGTGTGTCGAAAAGTTGTTTCTTTGATAACTTTAGATCTCCATCTTGTTGTGATGACACCCGTCTAAATTTTAAATTGATGTGATGAAAGCTCTCCGACAAATAAATCAAAGCGCACGATGTACAAAAACAAGACATTTCCTGATGCCACCAGGGGGCGCTTTCCTTTTAAGTCATGATTTCTAGGTAGATGTCTTCCGGTCGCGACTCTTGTCTTATATGTGTAGTTTGGAGTCGATTGGACAAAATATGTCTAAGTTACAGAAGCTCGCTTATATTGGCGTTTAGTCAAACTTTGAGACCTCACCACGGTCACACGGTATGATGAAAAGTTTAAATATTGATAACTTTAGATCTTCATCTTGTTTTGTAGAGTCTCATCTAATTTTTAAGTTGATCTGATGAAAGCTCTCCGAGTAGTACATAAAAACATAACACGTCTTAAAAACAAGACATTTCCTGTTGCCACCAGGGGGCGCTGTGATTGTAAGTCACAATTTCTGCAGTGATGTCTTCTGGTCGCAACTCTTGTCGTATGTGTCTAGTTTGGACTCAATTGGACAAACTATGTCTGAAATATGGAAGCTTGTGTTTTGATGGCGTTTCATCAAACTTTAACGCCACACCACCGTCAGACGGTTTTGCTAAAACGTAATCCTTCAATAACTTTAGATCTCCAATTTGTTGTGATGACGATCGTCTAAATTTGAAGTTGATCTGATGAAAGCTGTACGACAAGTACATCAAAGAAAAAATATGGAATATGACCAAAATGGCCACTAAAGTCAAACTGGCGGGCTTCCTGTTGCATTATTCATAATGCACTGATGGACTTTTTTGTGCATCTAGTCATGATACACAATAGTCTTTGTTTTTTTAGAGGATCGGTGAATGCTAAATGAGGGGCTTTTCCGTAGGTGGCGCTCTTGAGCCATTTTGCCACGCCCTTTTCAAAATACTCCAGAATACGTTAATTTAAGCCGCCTTCGAATTTACTGCAAACTCCTACAACTTTTTGAGCACATTAAAGCCCTCAAAAAGCCAATAAGTTTAATCGGAAAAAAAAAAAAATAATAATAATAATAATAATAATAATAATCATTTCAATTTCAATAGGGCCTCCCACCGATTTCGGTGCTCGGGCCCTAATAATGCCTACAATTTCAATAGGGCCTCTCACCATTCGGTGCTCGGGCCCTAATAAAAATCCTTACAATTTCAATAGGGCCTCTCACCTTTCGGTGCTCGGGCCCTAATAATAATAACGAGGGCTACGTTGTAGCACTAACGGGCCCGAGCACAGGCAATTTCAAGTCTGTTGCGGTCGGGGAAGAGAGAGCGATCGATGACCAAGCGCACGTCTCTGCCTTGCGTGCGTTTTAAGCTCTGCAGCAAGAATAAACGCTTCACTTCCTGTAGCCAGCAGGTGGCGCTAGGATTTTAAGTCATGGTGTCCTTGTAGATGTCATCAGATCGCGACTCTTGTCTTACATGTCTAGTTTGGAGTTGATTGGACCAAATATGTCCAAGATACAGACGCTCGTGTTTTGATGGCATGTGATCAGACTTTGACTCCACGCCATGGTCAGAGTATGGTGTTTTCCTATTTTGTAGCAGGTAAAAATACCAGTTAAATGTCAACAGTTGTCTTTATTGTCGTTCTGTTATTTAATAAATGCAACAAACTATAGTTTTTATATATATTGTATAACTATATATATATATAACTTTATAACCTGTGTTATCAAATATGTTGTGCGGCTCCAGACAGATTTAAATTGGGGGAAGAGGGGACGAAATGGCTTTTTCAATAGTTACATTTTGTGTCTTGATCAAACCATGGTGTTACACTGACCTCTGGTGCCTTAATATTGGCACTACAGGTGTAATTCAATATTAAGTCACTAGAGAGCAGTGTTGGACCATTAACTACAGACATGGTGTTTTCATTTTGTTTATCAAATTTATAAGCCTCACCACGGTCACACAGATTGATGAAAAGTTTAAATTTTGATAACTTTAGATCTTCATCTTGTTTTGTACACATGCATCAAATTTTTACGTTGATTTGATGAAGGCCCTACGAGAAGTGAGTCAAACTGTAAGACATAGAAAAACAAGACATTTGCTGTTGCCACCAGGGGACGCTGTGATTTTAAGTCACGATTTCTGTACCGATGTCTTCAGGTCGCGACTCTTGTCTTATGTGTATAGTTTGGACTCGATTGGACAAAATATGTCCAAGATACAGGAGCCTGTGTTTTGATGGCGTTTAATCAAACTTTGAGGCCACACCACGGTCAGACGGTTTTGCTAAAACTTAATCCTTCAATAACTTTAGATCTCCATTTTGTTGTGATGACGATCGTCTAAATTGTAAGTTGATTTGATGAAAGCTGTAGGAGGAGTACTTAAAAGAAAAAATATCGAATATGACCAAAATGGCCACTAAAGTCAAACTGGCGGGCTTCCTGTTGCGTTATTCATAATGCACTGATGGACTTTTTTGTGCATCTAGTCATGATACACAATAGTCTTTGTTTTTTTTGATGATCGGTGAATGCTAAATGAGGGGCTTTTCCGTAGGTGGCGCTATTGAGCGGTTTTGACACACCCGTTCCCAAATACTTCAGAATACGTAAACTTGCGCACATTTCTAATTTACTGTACACTTTAGAAACTTTTTGAGCACGTTAAAGCCCTCAAAAAGCCAATTCACTGAGCGAAGAAAAATAATAATAATAATAATCTTTTCAATTTCAATAGGTCCTCTCACCGATTTCGGTGCTCGGGCCCTAATAAGAATCATTTCAATTTCAATAGGTCCTCTCACCGATTTCGGTGCTCGGGCCCTAATAAGAATCATTTCAATTTCAATAGGTCCTCTCACCGATTTCGGTGCTCGGGCCCTAACTAGGGCTACGTTGTAGCACTAACGGGCCCGAGCACAGGCGGTTTCTAGTCTGTTGCGGTCGGTGAAGAGAGAACGTTCGATGACCAAGCGCTCGTCTCTGCGTTGCATGCGTTTGTGCACTGCGGCAAGGATTATTGCTTCACTTCCTGTAGCAAGCAGGAGGCTCTATGAACTAGAGGTAAGTAACCTTGAATCATTAAAGCCAAACCTATTGCTTTAACTATCACCATATACTTACATGCCTCAAGGCTTTTTTAATATAAAATTGTTATAAAAGTTACCGTTTATTAGGGATGAGCGAGTACAGTATTATCTGTATCTGTATCTGTATCTGTTAACCATATCAATTATCTGTATCCGTATCCGTACTCGGAGTGGGCGGGGCCTAACCCGGAAGTGGGTGTGATTTAACCCGGAAGTGGGCCGGGTTGTCTTGAAATGGGCGGGGCTTTAACCAGTATGTTATTTTAAGCATGCAATTGATATGGGTTGATCAGAAATTGTTATATTTATTGCTGATTAGAAAACTATTACAGGACAGCATCAGCATTGAGCTTCAGATCAATCTTCAGTTTTCATACTCAACATAACTTTCTTTTTTAACTTTGAATTTTTTTAAATTTATTTCCACACCAGGTGTGTGTGTGTGTGTGTATGTGTGTGTGTGTGTGTGTGTGTGTGTGTGTGTGTGTGTAAGTGAGTAAGAGAGAGACAGAGAGAGAGAGGGGGAGTGTGTGTGTGTGTGTAGCTTAATTTGTAATATTTTTTATACCACTACTACCTAGAACTTGTCAGACACTCAGTGCGTGAAGTAAAATAAAACTGGTTAGAGCCAACTGACGGTTTAAAAAAAGTTTAAACCGTTAAAGTAAAAAAAAAAAAACTGTTTAAAAAAAAATCTCCGACAGGCAGAGACGCAACGCGAGTCGCTTTCTACCAGCACCACGTCTGAACGAACCCACGTTTAACAGAACTCTACTGGTTAATAAGTAAGTACAAACTGAAATAAAAACAAACTTCAAGCTGAAGAAACCCTAAACGTTAACGGAAAAGACCCGCGAACCTGAGTGACTGAGAGACAGAGAGCTGTTCTTTGAGTGAGTGAGCAGAGCGGTGTGTGAAGGGGAGGAGCGCTGTGACGCTGTGTGAGGATTTTCATTCAGTCCGAGCACAGATATTGACTCGTATTACTCGTATAATACTCGTGCTCGGCAAAAGTGCTTTATCCGTACCGGATACTCGTTTCAGCCGAGTATCCGGCTCATCTCTATCTCAGACAGTTTGTTGCACTTTTGGAGGAGCATGAGACTGAACATGGGGACATAGGCTACCACATAGCTGTCAGATGACTCTGGGCAAAGTGCAAAAATTGCATTTTTTGTTCACAACTGTTCTTATAAATGTTGATTAAAGTGTAATATAATGTTGGCGTTATTACTTTGCCTGTCTCACTTTTTCATTGCCTAACCATAACATTTACTCTTAGCTGTAGAAGCTTATCAAATTATTATGAGTAGAATTGAGTTCAGCTAATTGTTCCGGCCCACCACAACTGTCCATGTTTCTCATGTGGCCCCTGGAGAAAATGAATTGCCCACCCCTGCTCTAGTGACATCGGTGGAAATTTTTTTAATAGACGAAATTCATTTTTAATTTTAAATAACAAACAAAAACAGAGGCGTAGTGTGTGCGTAATTGAGCTTTGCTATCCATCCGTCTCCATCTTGCTGATAACTTACCACGCAATAATTAATTTGAGGCTGCGTATTTACAATTCGTTAATTTCGTTAAATTAAAAAATAATCTTCCGATGTCACCAGAGGGCCTCCGTAGTGAGGGTCCGTAGCCACACCTTAAAGGCCGGTCCGTGAAAATATTGTCTGACCTCCAACCGGTCCGTGGCGCAAAAAAGGTTGGGGACCTCTGTTCTAATTGATCAGCTGTGGGCAGAACCTGAAAAGTCAGAATAGACCCTTTACTTGAATTTTTCTTTTCGAAGGCCTGCATTTGGGTCCTCACCTGTTTCTGCTTTACAGTGTAGTTGACATTCACACACATTCATACAGTACTTATTGATCAAGCATTTTGTCTATCAGTCAGGATCATGTTGGGGTTCAATCTAAATCACCAACCCTTCTGTTAGTGGACAACCCGCTCCACTGCCCTAACTCCCATAACAATGGAGGTGCTGCCACCTGCAACAAACTCTGTTTCTCCAATACATAACCATTACTTTCATCCTCCAATTTAGGTTAAATTATTTGCTTTTGAAAATTCTAATGTCAAATGTGCAGCTGGGCAATTTAGGCAGTAAATAATTAGCCCATGATTTACCTATCAGTTACACACCAAAGGTAACAAGGTCTAGGGTAGAGATGCAGTACATTTTTCATTTTATTGAAAAATGTGGTAAGACTATCAATAAGTCACGACACAAATGAACGTGCACTACAGGTGACCTTTGTGTGGTTCATCAAGAGTTAAAAACAAAAGGACCTGCTTTCTCTTAGATGCTCTTTTTTCATACTAAAGAGAAGAATTTTGCTGCTGTATGTTTTAATGGAATTCCAAGATAAGCGTTGTTTGGTTACAGTCCGTGCTGTGTGTGGATGTTCTTGATTTCTGCAGGCAGACATATCACCTTGTAGATCTAGAACAGTTCAGCCTCTGGTTAGCAGACATATGGTATTCGTTTTTCAATTATATCAGTCGTGATAAAATCTGTGCGTGTGTGTGTGTGTGTGTGCTTTTCATTCCTATAACAAACAGACTAGTCCAAACATGGGCAAACGTATTACAAGCCTATTGTTTGGGGGAAAGAATGTGTATGTGTGTGTGAAAATAGCATAATACGATTTTGAAGAAGCATGAGCTTTTCCATACACATTCATATATGTGCACCATGCTTCAGTATTTTCACTTACAGTTGACATCCACCAACCTGGAGTTGCTGATTTTACAATTTAACAATCTTCCAACAGCTTCAGTGAACAGCTACATTTTTGGTAGAGTTTCCTCTTTGTCATTCTTTACTCTGTAATTTGATACCAGTGGAATGACTACACTGCAGCAGGATCCTGAGTCAGAGGAAAGTGAAAATACATTTTCCGTCCAACCTTCCAACAAGGTTAGTTCTCAAGGTTAATGTACTGTCATTTTTTTCTCCTACATATTGCCTTCCTCTGAAATCTGCAGTAGTACACTATTCACAAATCAACTGGACCATTCATAATGATATCTTGTAATAACAATGGAGACCATCCTCTTACTGGAATGTGCAAATGGGTGTGTGTGTATGCATGGGTGTGGGAGAGAGAATATGTGTGTGACATTATATCCATAGCTGCATAACATAACTGTACATTGCTCACATCACTCCTCTCCAACTTATATGCACTGATGCCAATTTCAAAGCAACAAAGAATATTGTAGTGCTTAGTGACCACAGCTTGAGCAGTTAAATGTGAGGTATAGTTGCTTTTTTACCAAACACAACATAAACTGGCATAGAGAGAAAGTAGTGAGCCAACAAAAGTAATAGGGTCCACATTACACGTGTATATTTTCAGTCCAGCTAAATCAAATTCTGCCATACTTTCCTTCCACAGCCTGTTTAACTGACATAATGATTCCATCAAGTTCTGGCAGCAAGTCAGTATTTGTCAATGTGCTGTGAAAACACTTTTCCTTATCTTTTTTTAAATGTGCCTGCATAGAAAATATATATATATATATATATATTAAAAAAAAACTTCGCTGGTTCACCTGATCCCACCTTCATTACAAACCAAACTGAGACAGGAAATGCCTTTACAGTTGGCATCTCTGTAAATGTTTATACAACTCAGATCTATCTGTATTTACATGACTTAAATAAGTAAATCAGAAAACAACCGTTGTCTTTTAGTTCAAACAATGCTTACCTCATCAGCTTGACTAATGTTATATGTGTCAAGGAAGGTTGATAATACATTAAAAATAAAAATGTCTTTAATGGTTCAGTAAACATGGGAGTACACACGTGTTTGTGTGTGTGTGTGTGTGTGTCTGTTACCTGCCATAGAGGATACATTTATAATGGTGCCTCCTTCGTTGCCATACTCTTTACTCATGTGTTCCAGTGCCAAGTAGGTTCCCTTTATTACAGATGTCTACGAAGATAAAGAGACAACATAGTCACAGCAGGCAAGTGTAGCATGTTAAGCAGGAAGTGAAACTAAAAGTGATCAATGTGTGAACTGAAAGGCTAAGGTATTTATACTTGTGTTTGTAACTCAGGACATCTGTTGCTAACTGTGATACTAATACAGTCTGCAAAGCTAGGTGCTTTTATAACCCAGGTAACAAATGTAAGATCACATGAAGTCTTGCAGAGCTGCTACCGGGCTACAAACAGGTGGCAGAGAGTTGCTTAGTTGATAGAAATACATTAACTAAAGTACAGGCAATTTTTGTATCCCAACCAAATTTTTACTTAAAATCCTTATACAGTGACGGCATTGTGATTTTTTGCTAGCTTGGTAACATCCACAAACAGGGCACCTGTTGAATGAATCCCTCTGATCGCCAGATTGGTGAATTGCTTCTACTGTTAGTGATCTCATAACATTGCGCTGCAGCGTGTTAATTAATCGGCTGTTTTGTCTTTTTGAATGTTGTCTTAATGTGTATCTAGGCTGCTATAAATTTTACGACAGTGTTAAGAATATGTTATAATGCTTACATTTTTCTGTTAACAGCAACTAACTATTAAATACACATTGTGGTGAAGTCGATCTCCCGCAATTTAATAATCCAACTTTGTCACCATCCCTGCAGGTTTAATAGTGGAGATACGACATACTATCCCCAGCATGCCTACAAATCACACTGGCTAGCCGGACTAAAGGCCGGCGCATGCTTCTGCAACTGCGTCGGCGGCTTTTCACGCAGCTGTGTCTCAGGACTCTTTGTCATTCATGCTTCCCCAAGCTTCCCCAAGCCTTCTTTCTTCTTCGTCGATTGTTTATTTACATAGCAACTATGGCTCCTCGTAGCCTTTCTCTGGCGGACAAATCCGCCAGTCAGTGACGGGTTATACAAGTGATCATACTTTCAGATCTCTTCTGCCAAGTGTTCTTCTATTTGGTCCATATTCGTTCTTCTAAATCTTCCGTGATTTCTGCCGGTATTATGGGGGCATGAAACCGGAAACTAGACTCCGGACGGGATGTAGTAAGCAGACCAATCACAAGCCAGGCGGGCTGCGTGAGGCACGTGTCGCTTTTTCGTATAGTTAGAAAAATTGGGCGACGCACGTAAGCACGTAAGAAGAGATGCATAAGCACGTAAGGGACCAAGAAAGGCTCTTGCGCTTACGGGCCCGTGAAAACGCAGAAGCATGCTCCGGCCTTTAGAATGAACTCTACCAACAGGAACCGGGGCTAAGTAGCTAGCAGTTATGCTAAGTTTGAATTGGCTGTTTATTGGTCACTTTAGTATGATACACAGACTGTGTTTTTGGATGAACTTGCAGAAGGCCTGCGTTAGCTTTATATTCTTGGAACAATCATCCGGTAGGGGGAATTTTTTTCTTAGTAAATTTTGCACTTCTTGGGGCTTCTCCAGCTCCCCTGCAATCTGATAGTTGCTAACCTGGAGGCTAACTGTCTGCGTCTCTGTTGCCCATAATTTACCGACCAAGTGACATGAGAGCCACAAGCGAGATGATTAATAATGGAGGATCCTTTATCACGTTGGCATCAGATAATGGTGGTGGACCACGACCGAGATGGCAGCTGATGATGGATCCTAATTGGCAGCAGTGGACAATGACTGTGGACTATAGTGGCATCCGATCTTGATGGTGGATCATGATCTTGCTGGCTGTTGACCATAGACTGCAGCAGGACAGCTTGGCATTTAGTATTTCTCCTCAGATACTTGACCTTCAAGTATCTGACCTTCAGTTATCCTTCAAAATGTTTACCCTTATCAATGCCGCTAAAACCTTTATCCTGATGATGGTAACCCGCAATAACGATTTTTATTAGTTTGTAAATTCATGGATACTGGCACAGGTAAAAGTGAATTTAATTCAGGCAGATAGCAGGTGATAACAAAACTATGTGGTTGCTGTAATTGTTTTAATTGATATCATTGATGAAAAGTCTAAGCCACTGAAAAATGTTTTTACTGCGAAATCCTGTGACACAGGTTGACCTAAACTTTATTTTGACATCATTGATGTGACAGCGGTGTGGGCTTGCTGCTAGCTAGTAGATCAGAATGGATGACAAAAGACAAAAATAGTCAGTGGTGAATGTCAAAATGTGGACAACACATCGTCGAGAGCCAAGTCGGACGTTTGGGACAAATTTGGTATTATCAAGACTCTGAGAACAACATTGTCAATGGCTTTGCTGCTTGTAAACAATGCCAAAAAGTATTAGATTTTGATAACCGAAAGCTAGGTACTTCGTCGCTGAGGAAACACCTTGACAGCTGCAGAAGCACAGGTGCCATGCCCATTCACAGATACATTTGCAAAAACTCAACACTCAAACCACCAAACGAGAGGACATCAGGGGCTGAAGTTTGTGTGCCGGGACATCAGCCCATTTGAAACTGACGATGGATTTCTGGCCCATTATGAAGGTTAATTAGTTGGTTAGGATAAATAACTGTGTTGCTGAGCAACCAAGACCTCAACAATGAAGAATATTTAACTTACTGTGACCTTATTTTAGTCTTTTTGGCCACTGAAATGTCCATATATTTTGTCACCTGATAAACCACGTATATACCATCAGGCAAATGACATTTTCAGCTGACACAACCTTTTTAATCTTAATCCACATGAAGAATGTTACCCTGACCAAACACTGTCTTTACAGCTTCATTCCTGTAAAAGTGTGGGTGAAATGTAAAATAATTAGCTGCCATGAGGAGGTCAAACACTGTATAGCTTCCTCTGGGAGAGAGAACTACAGGAGATAACAGATCTTCAATTATTTTTAATAAAAACAGAGACCATGTTGTATCTGTTGTGAAGCCTCCAGCCAATTTGGACAAAAGAAGTGGTTTATTGGTGAAGGGAAACTGCAGCACCTGATTCAGAAAACTGCAGCTGTCCTGCTTCAGCAAGGTTATAATACCATGTGATATAGTGGCATTCTGCAGTGTCCACGACAGTTTCACAAAATTTCAAACCAGGGTACAATAATCACAGAAGTGGATTCAGTCAAATGTAAGGGTTTATATATACATATTTACACAGATGTTCTCAAAACCTCCACTCTTACATGTCTGTGTGTTAACTTTACCACTCTGTTTCAATTTGTTTACAATGTCAATTTTTTTGTCACTGTACACATTTTTTAATCCGATGTAGATAGATTTTACAGGTTTATAAAGTCTTACTGCCATCTTACCAAGTTGACTTGTATGGTCTTCTCCCAGTTCTTTTCATTGTTAATGCCAGCATTATTGATAACGATGTCCAGACGACCAAACTGGTCCACAGTTCTCTGGAAGGCATCTAGCACAAATAAAAGTAATTTGTGAGTAACTTTAGAAACTGACATCATTAGAGCTGAAAACCAGGATTTACAGCTTTAGCCCATTTCCTGAAAACTCCCGACCAGATCTGATTAACTTCTCCACTGTTACGCAATTAATTGATCAAGATTGACTGTGGAAAGAAGGGTAGAGGGAGAGGCACATATTGTAATTATTCTGACATAATCATGCTTTCACATCCTTTACATTATAATCTAGCAACTTTTAGCTACATTTCAGAGAGCCAATAGCTACTTCTGTTGAGACTTATTTGGCAACATTGGAGGCAGTGTGCAAGTCGACGTATCTGATGTATGTACATGAAATCCCAGATGTGGGCACTCACTGCCAAGCCTCTGTGAACTATGCTGCTTGCATAGTCTTCTGTGTATGAAACGTCCTACAGATTTTTTTTTACCCTTCCGAGCGCCTCCTCAGTGCAGTCTATGTGGACCAACAATCCACCCTGCTAAACTCACCCCAGCAGTGTAATCTTATGCCGATTCTTTGTTTCAGTAACAAAATGTTATATTGACACCCAAAATAACCTATCAGATTTCAAGTGGGAGGTTCACCCACGAAAAAGAACCAATCCAATTACACTTAAGTAAGAGATGGGTGGAGATTCCCCACAACTCACGCTTGCATAGAAGAAGATGTTTTCACTAATCCCTTTAGCCTGT
Source organism: Pleuronectes platessa (assembly GCF_947347685.1). Lineage (NCBI taxonomy): Eukaryota > Metazoa > Chordata > Actinopteri > Pleuronectiformes > Pleuronectidae > Pleuronectes > Pleuronectes platessa. The sequence goes on from NC_070628.1 coordinate 30,773,512, forward strand.
CCAGACAGGCTCAGGTTTATTTTGGTTTGCTGTCTGTCTTTATTTCTTCACTGAAGATACACACATACTGTATGGTACTCTGTGCTGTAGGGTGTGCACCTACAGTTACAAACCATACATTTAATTGGAAATAAATATAAATGAGGAGCTGCAATGTTGTAATGATGATATTTATATTAGAGCTGTGAAAAATAACGCGTTAACGCGTTATGATTAAATTACAGGATTAATTCGTTTTTTTTTTTTTAACGCATTTAACGCATGCGCAGAAGGACCTTCCAATTCCGCCGCCTCTGCACTAGTCGCCGCTCTAATGCAGTCAGACGGCAGCTGCCATTCAAACAAACAAACAACATGGATAATTCTGATGAACCTGAGGACCTTCTGGATGGGAAGATCGTGTTCCAAAAAAACAAAGATCGAACATTCAGTAAAACCAAGGTGATATGCACACTCTGCGAGAAGACGTTATTGTTTCACCGTAGCAATACCCGCCTAACCACCGCAACGCGAAGCATGTGTTGGTCGGCGAGGGGCGTTCAAGTGGAATGCGCCAAACCAGACTCACTCGCCGGACACATTGTGCAAAAGAAGCGGTCAGCTTTACTGTCAGAGAATTTGAACAAGTTAGTTTGCCTCACCAACTGGCTAAAGACCGAGTAGCTAAGAGGGCCTTTAGAGGCATTAGATTGTATCATGGTGTGGTTAATGGTTGTGTGACAAAAAATATAAAAAATGTCAACCATCCTATGGCTAAGAAGCTCAAATAATTTCTGTTTAATTTAAAAAAAAAAGTTTTATTCAACCACACAATGGCTAAGGAGCCCGAATTCTGTTTAGGATGAAGATTATATTAATGTTCCATATGGAAAAGCAATGATAACTGCTGAAGAACTGCTGAGTTGCAGCACAAAAGAAAAGTTAAATGTCATAAATCTTGTTTTCACAAAAATATTCCGAAAAAATCGGTAATGTGATTAATCATGATTAATCCATAGAAACCTGTGATTAATTTGATTAAAAATTGTAATCATTTCACAGCCCTAATTTATATGTGCATTTAGTTTTGATTATGATATCATGAATTGTATGTATAACATGTTTGTTGTTCAGACTCCTTGACAGATGTGAGAAAGAAGAAATCAGGAGCTCAGACAATCATCGGAGGATTTACCTTAAGTCTGGATTTTGACACGTGAATAAAACAGCTGTTGTTTTTTTATGTTTACGTGGGTCTCCAGGTGCTACTTAAAAGATTGCGTTGCTTTAAATGTTGCAGCCGCAAAGAATTGTGGTATAGTATTTTCTCCTTTACTTTCATAAAGGATCAAGTGTTTACATGCTAAAGGAGAGAAGACAGAAAGAATTGAAGCTCCTTTCCTTGTCATTTTGAGAATTTGAATACCTCCTATTATTGCGGCCCCTAAAATACTTCTGGGTCATTTCACTCAGTTATGGACCCTCATAAGCAAAATGGACTATTTGAACAGACCCTCAGCCAATCTGTTACAGTGTCCAGTGTCTGCTTTTATTCCCCGCCACTGACATGGGCTGTTTAAGATTAGATGTAAGATTAGCTGTAAGGATTTAAATACTCCAGCTGATACAACAGTTCTTCAAACTAACTAAAGATATGTGTTTTAAATATGTGGCTTCTTTGCAACACCATACATATATGAGGCACCATCTACTGTCATGGCTGTATTTCCTCCAAAGTCTTCACTACATATGTTATTAATCAGGACAGACGACGATGTAACCCCCAGCCTGACACAATTCTAGTTTCATTTAGACGTAGTCCCACCTAAAACATGATCTCTTTGTCCAAATGTTTTTTATTTTCTTAGAATGTTAGAGGACTTGAAATTCTTACACAAGAATGTGTCAGTTTTTCCATTGCTGTCTTAATAATGAGGCAAGATCCCTTCACTACACACATATTTTGTTTCCTTGTGTATGCGGCTAAACTGACTTAAAACGTGTCGGCAAAAGACACAAAAACTGATACACATTGTGCTCTTAAAGAATGAGCCCCCACCTCATTATTCATCTCCCAATTTGGGCAGACAGACATAGCTGGATAAACAGCTGCGGGGAGAAACCTGAGGTGGTAAAACCTGCATGTGTCATCACCTACCGCATTCCACACCTGGACAACCCCCAATTAGAAAAAAACACACTCACCTGCCTGAGAGACACACAAACACAACACACACACACACACACACACACACACACACACACACACACACAGACATGCAGGCTAGTATATATATACACACTGTGTCCATATCAACAGCATCGCTATCACAAAGTTAGGAGCAACACCAAACAGCATTCCGCACGCATTCGCCTGCAGGGATTGACTTTTTCAATATCAGACAATGAAACCTTGTTCCTCTCTCTCGCTCTGTTCCCTGCTTCTTCTCTTCTTCTTTCACCCAGACACACAAACACACACAACAGCAGTGGCAGAAGTGAAGAGCATGGAGCATTTTATATATCTATGTACACGTCGTGTTGTATAAATATAATTTTAGCTTGACTGTTAAGGTAATCTTAAGGTAAGAACCTCCTGCTTTGACAAAAGTCACAGATCATCCTTTGCGGTCTGCTTGACTGAGTATGCTGCTTTTTCACACCCTCTAACTGCGGCTGTCAACTCAAAGAGGCTCTCCAGGCTAAAGCTTATAATGCTTGCTAAAAATAGACCTGTGTTTTTGCTTTTTTAATTCTCTTCATTCATCAAGAGGAAGCTTAAAAGGATTGGGATTAGTACAGCCTTCTTGTGCAGTCATATTTTCAGGCTGCCTAAGGAGTCATAACAACTGCTTAGGCAGCTGCCAACAAATCAACAAACTGAATGTGTTGTGTCACTCAACAAGGGGTAGGTGATGTAAAGGCACCATTGGGGCGGCTGTGGCTGAGGGGTAGAGTGGTCGTTCTCCAAACTGACCCATCTATATGCTGAAGTGTCCTTGGGCAAGATGCTGAACCCTGAATGGCCCCCATAGAATAACAAAGTGCTTGGAATAGATCCACTGTATGAATGTGTGTGTGAATGGGTGAATGTAAAACTGTACTGTAAAGCCCTTTGAGTGGTCATCAAGACTAGAAAAGCGCTATATAAATACAAAACCATCAACCAACCAACCAGTCATTTAACTCTTTTTCAAGTCCCATAGGCACTCTTACCTTTCAGTGAATCTCCATCAGACACATCACACTGAATAAAGGTGCAGTTGCCCTCTCCAAACTCTGCATCCAGATGTGTCTTGCACTCTTCACCACAGATCTTGTTCAGATCGACCACAGTTACCTGGAGGATAAAACTCACATTTTTTAATTCACCTGCAGCTGTACGCTGAATGAGTATAGGTTCTAACAATTGTCTTCATCTCTGCAGAACTTAGTGCTACAGCACAGAGGAGAGAGCCCTGCTTACGCATATCACCTGCTGTGGTTTGACAAGTGTTGAATAGCACATAAGGAACACAATACAAGAATAATGACATGGTCATGTTTGTGCTTTGCCACAATTAGCCTGCTATCAAAGAGTGTGAACGAAGCTCTAAAAAGCTAAGTTGTCTCCCTTAAAAACCTGTTTGGTTTGCCTGTGATATATATATATACTTTTTTTTTCTTATATAATAGTTTGTATAATTTCCAAATAACTCCTTGGTCTCATTCTAAAACATTAGTAAAACTCAATGGATTCAGTTCTTGAAGGCCTTAAAAAACATAAAAGCAGGTCAGCAGCCGAGCTGACATGGCTGGATTACTATTAGAACAAATGCGGTGATGCAGTAAAAATAACACACAGGAAATATGATTAAATGTAATATGTAAAGTTAAAACAGGCAACAGTAATGTTGTTCAAGAGCTGAACAGAGCTCGTAATGACGAACCTGGTTTAAACAAACAGGCAGTAAAGTTAAAGCACCATTCGTTAAACTTTATAAAGTCAGAGGATTAAAATGGAGAGTTGTAAGGTTATTTAGACGCTGTGGTACTGACCTTGGCTAAGCTGTGTAGCAGTGATTGGACCACGGCTCTGCCGATGCCCTGAGCCCCCCCTGTCACAAGAGCCACCTTGCCTTGAAGAGACATGATCCCAGCACAGCAGCAGCAAACCCCCTAACAGTTTGTCTTTCTCCTTCTCCTTCTCCGTCACACTTTACCTCTCCTGCTGCTCTCTCTCTCTGTGCTTCACTCACTCACTTACTCCGACTTTCCCTCTCTCTGTCTTCTTGCTCAGTCCTCCTATGTGTGTTTATGTACCTATCTTCTCTATGTGACACAATCAGACTTTCTCACCCCTCACTGTATTTTCATTCTCTTTACTGGGCTGATTTCCCTCCCTCTTCACTCCGAGAGAGCGAGAGAGAGAGAGAGAGAGAGAGAGAGAGAGAGAGAGAGAGAGAGAGAGAGAGAGAGAGAGAGAGAGAGAGAGAGAGAGAGAGAGAGAGAGAGAGAGAGAGACAGACAGCGAGAGAGAGAGAGAATCAAAGGTTAGGTAAACTGTGGGATAATAATTACAGATTGTTATAGCTGCCCTCCTGCCTTCACCTCATCTCTGAAATCTATCTGTGTTGACCTGACACGAAAGGAACTTGGATGCTTGCTTCATAAGAAGTTGTCAATCTCTCATTCTTCTCTTCAACACACCAATGTAAGATTTTAATGTGTTTTCTGTGTGACTACTGTTACACAACATGTTCAGTGATACATTTGACTAGGAGTCAGGTCTCTGCATGTTGTTTTCACACTGTGCTGAAATAAATGGAAACAACAGCAGCTAACTGGTGACTTAACATGGTCATATCTCTCCTTGAGATTCCTAAAAATAATACAGAATAAACATGGGAAAAGCTAAAACAAAAAGAAAAAACTACTTTTTGTACTCTTCACTTCCCTCCTCCCTTCCTTCCCCCCTCCTCCTTATCTTACTTCCTTCCTTCAAGGATGACCTGGCTATGCTCAGCACTATCACCCATCATTACTTGAAGTGGAGTGGGGGCCTCTTCATTGCAGAAGAGGGACGTCCTGTTCCAGGTAAGCCTCAGCTTTTGAACCAAACCAAAGTTCAGGAGGCGAATGCAACAAGAACTGTGGAGGAGATATTCGGATCTCACTCCCCTGTGCTTGTACATGCTGTAACTTGGGGAACAGACAGGAAAAATCATTCTAGACTCCTCACATCCTGGATGTAAATGGTTTAGCCTCTCCCCTTCAAAACATACTACAGAATAGAAACCAGAATAGCCAGAAACAAGATTATCTTTCCACATGGCATTACACTCAGTCTCATTCTATGTCTGTGCGTCTGTACAGTCTCTCTCAAATGGACCTGCAATCATTTGTGTATAAAAGAGATTTTACTGTACATATTCAAGTACATTGTGTAGCAGCTTGTCCAGTAGTAAGTGAAATTCAAATCAAACCCACTTATCGTTGAAAAGATTAGCTTGTAGCAAACGTTGGTTAGATATTGTCTTTTTGCTGTCTTTATGACTTTCCTATCTCTCTCTAATGCTATGTTTAGGTTGGAAATGATCTAAGCGTTATCAAGATGACATTTTCGGAGTTATGTCATCCATGAGATCAGACACGGGGCAGAAAATGACCCAAACTAACTGAGGGCTTGTTAGGAGATCAGCATGAAAAGTTTTTTTTTTGTGCCTAAAACATGCAAAAATAATGACTGGAAAATTATCATTATCTCCGTGATAGGCCTGCTTGTTAGATCAGAGTGCTGTGAGCTACAGTGATCTGTACAGAGCTCCAGATCTTATAAAGACTGTGGCAGGGTTTATAATTAAATTGCAATTCATAACATAAGGCAGGCCGCTCTGTTAATGAGTTAGATTTTTCATGAATATGGTCTGATATGCATTTAGGGTTTCAGCATGGGAATGGATGTCAGCTGACAGAGGAGCAGAATGATGGTTTTAGATGGAAAATGTGTCACATGCTCTGTTACATGCCTTGTTGTGTCTTCTTTATGCTCTCTCTCTGCTCTGTGTGGGCTCAATCACCAGTTGAGGCCATGGTGGTTAAGAGGCTGGGAGTAGCAGACAGACACCCAAGTGGGCCAGGGGGCAGCTTATAAACTGTGTGTGTTGTGGATGTTGTGATCTCCTCTGCTCGAGTCATGTGTGCTGCAGTTGGTAGCATGAACAGAAAAACTGCTGTTTGTCAGTGTCACTTTTCTTTTTAGAAAGAAGTTTTCAGTCATTTGTTAATAAATTACTATTTCGGATTATTCATCCATTGCCAATTACTCTTCTCCTTGGGTTATATATATTGTTACTCCCCGCATCCCCTGAACGTAACAAATGGGAGCTCTTCCGGGATAGAAAGAGCTGACTGGGTAAGTGGAGGTGGTTGGGAGGGTACCTTCACCTGTACCAGAGGATCAATCAGCGCAGGTGGGACACACACATGGGAGAGACTTATGACAGACTGAGCTGAAAACCTGGACAACAGCAGAAAGTGCTGGCATCTTAAGTTAAGTTTGTTGAAGTTATGTTTGCACTGTGTGATATTAATAAAAGATACTAAAAAGCAACACATTTGTCTCTGGTTGTGTTTGGGAGACATACTGTAGTTGTGATTTGTGAATATGGGCTATACAAATCAAATTTGATTGATTGATTGATTGATAGTTTTATTCCACAGTGGCAGCCAACGCGTGGCTCCACGCAGCCAGAGATGAAGACCTGCAGGCTGAGATGGCACTGGTACGGATGGCAGAGAACTATTGGCTGTGTACTTGGAGCAGGCAGCAGAGAACAAATGGCAGCTGGAGGCTCTCAAGAGGTAGGCAGAGAGGAAAACAGCGCTGATGGAGCATCTGCTGGCCCAGTCGGGGCCTGCTCCTGTTCCTCTGTGCTCCCTGATAAGGCAGACACCCCTACTCCTGCCTCTGTCAGTGGCCCTTTGTCAGTGTTGAGGCCAATGCCCCCTGCTCCCTCTCCTGTCGGTGGCCCTTCGTTGGTGGTGAAGCCGACGCCACCTGTTCCTGGTTCCACGCCTCCTCGCTAAGCTGAGGCCAGCGGTCCGGCCTGCGGAGACGCCCTACGTGCGGCGACACCTGCCTGCTGCACCCCGGGAGAGCCTCAGCATGCGGACTGGCTTCCCCTCCTGGCCTGAATTTGATGATGGGGTTATGTGGAGGACCTGGACCATAGGATCAATCAGCGCAGGTGAGAGCTGTTAGCTGATTGATCCTCTGGTACAAAAGGCAGCAGCATAGCTGCCTCACAGAGACACATAAAGACTGAGATTGACACACAGAGAGCCACACAGAGAGACAGAGCTGAAAAGCAGAGACACCAGCAGGAAGTGCTAGCGTATTTTGAGTTACAGTTTGTGAATCTTAAAATGAATACAACTATACTGAAACCTGAATGGTGTGTCTCTTGCTGCTGTGGTGAGAGCTCTGTGGCATGGTCAACTGCCACAAATCTTATCTCCAAGACCCTTAAACACACACTGTAGTCCCTGGGTGTTTCCCACTTAGTGTCTAGCGCTTACAATCCATAGTCACAAGGTGCACTTGAACGATGGCATCAGACTCTGAAGTGTGTGCTACGAAAGCAGTGTGGCTGAGGGGTAGAGCGGTAGTCCTCCAACCTGAAGGTCGGCAGTTCGATCCCCAATCTTCCCTGTCTGCATGCTGAAGTGTCCTTGGGGGAGATGCTGAACCCCAAATTGCCCCTCATAGAACGAACAAAAAAAAGTGCTGCTAATAGATGCACTGTATGAATGTGTGTGTGAATGGGTGAATGTAAAATTGTACTGTAAAGAGCTCTGAGTGGTCATCAAGACTAGAACAGCGCTATATAAATACAAAACCATTTACCATTTTACCATTTATGACACCGGGAAAGACTGGGATGAGGGTTGGCCTTTTTTATTTTCTTGCCACTTTTGATTCAAAGCAAGAATCCCTTGGGTTTAGTCCTTCTAAACATTTGGTGACAAAGTGCGTGGCCCATTAAAAGGGTTAAAGAAGAAGTTGCTCTCTGGGTCTTTGCACAAGACTGACAAGGTGAAGTTTGTTTCGCTGTGTCTGGAGCTCTTACAGCTTGTGTCCATGTGGACAGGGGAATTCTTTCCTCCTCCCAGAACAGCAAGAAGAGAAGGTTTGATAAGACAGCCGTTGAGCGACAATTCAAGCTTTGTGATAAAGTGCTAGTTCTGTTGCCAATGCCTGTCATGGTTTTGTCTTTTGATTGTTTAGTTTTTAGAGTGTTTTCAGTTAGTACTAGAACCTCGTTGTGTTTCATGTATATCCTTGTGTTTATGTTTGTATGTGTTGTTGTTTCTGTGTCTTTGGTTTTCCCACTCCCTGTGTTCTATTTCCTGTTTTATTTTGTAGGCCCTGCTCCTAGTGTGTTTTCTTTCTTCACTTCCTGTTCAATCACCCCTGCCTTCCCTGTGTGTGTATATAAGCCTCTGTGCTTCCCTTTGTCCTTGTCGGTTCATTGTAATAAAGGGGACATATTATGAAAATTCCACTTTTGTAGTGCTTCTACACGTTAATTTGGGTATCTGGCATGTCTACTGTCCCAAAAACTCTGGAAAAAAACAACTCCCCCGATTAGTTGTGGTTCCTCTATGTCAGAAACGATACGCTAGATGGCGTCGAATGGGATTACGATATGTCATAGTCTTGCTACATGGCCTTGGAACACCTCCCACCATCATCTCACCGGCTCCGGGGAGAGACAGCGCCGACGGAGCCGGGCCAGTGGAGCCCGGGCTGACACTGCCGACACTGTGCATTAGGGTGAAGCTCGGATCCTGCGGAAAGGGTCACCTCTAAACGTTGACTCAACAGTGTGGAAGGATCCTGCTGCTGCACAAGCTCCAGCTCCCACTGCTCCCACTGAGGGGCTGCACTGGGGAGCTGGGCAGGCTCTGGCCCACCTGACTCTGGTTCAAAAAGATATGGTTGCCTGGTGATGGTGCAGGACAGGCTCAAGGACTACCTCACCCCTCCAGCCCTATCCACTAACCCTTACCTGGGAATCCGCCTGGCTTTTGGAGAACCCTGCAGCTTCCGTCAGGTTTCTGCTCTGGGTGGCAAACGTCGGAGAGGCAGCGTCCACAGCAAGAACCCCACGTCTCTACAGCCTGCTCCTCTACAGCCAGGCACCAGCAATCCATCCTGGCTAGGCGTCAGCCTCCTCCAGTCCTGGCTGGGCCGCAGTCTCCTCCGGTGTCGGGGGTCCCGGCAGGCGCCACTCAAGGCCTGCGATGGAGAGTCCCGGCAGACGCCACTCCAGTTCCTGCGTCGGGGGTGTCGGCAGGCACTACTCTAGTCCCTGTTCCTCGCCAAAGGGTCACAGCAGATACCAATCCATTTCCGGCGTCGGGGGTCTCGGCAGGCGCCTCTCCAGTCTCTGTCCTGCACCGGAGGGTCCCGGCAGACGCCACTCCTGTTCTGGCGTCAATGTTTGACAATGCGTCTGGGGTTCGGATATCTTTTGTTTGAAGCAATATATTGTTGAGCAGATAACCATTGGGTGTGGCTGTGGAATGCGTAGATCTTGTTGCCTACCAGGTTGAGACTGCTCTTTGTAGTGGGGTTCTTGCAGTTGATCTCTTTTCATATTTGTATTAAGTGAGTATATTGACATTTGAGGTGAGTTCGAAGAATGTGTGTGTCAAGACACTACATTGTCAGTGTCGGTGAGTATGGTGCATTGAAAGAGAGTTGTTTACTCATTGCTGGGCAAACTAGTACTGAGACAAAAAAGAGGGTCAAGGGTTCTGGCTTATTCTCCAGTGTGAGTGTGGAGCTGCAGTTGTATTTAAATGTGATGCAGTCAAATTATACACATTATAAACCCAGAATATAGTGCTGAAAGGGTTTTTCTATCAATTATCTAGGAAAATAAGACTTGTCCTTGCAAGAATATGCAAGGTGTAGGAGGAAATCAGGTTGCTAAACATCATCATTATCACACAAGTCTGTGGAAAAGACAACAATCCAAAGAGAATCTAATAAGGTGAAATATTAGACCTGGTTCCTTTTCTCATCCTCATTTACATCAGCACCAGAGGCAGGACCATTGTCCATGTGAGACCTGTGTCTTCTCAGCACTTAGCAAGCTTAGTTTTGAGTGTGCCATGTTCTTGTTCCACATCTCCACCAGTGGCTTGGTGACCACACTTACAGTTTGTTTTGAGGCAGGAAATACTTCAACCCATTTTTACCACATGGCGACCATCACTCAGCAGTGAGATTTACGTTATGATGGTGATAGCTCTATGAAGTACATCAGCAGATGTTGAAAAGATCGTACAGGCGGTGGGTGTGCTGCCTGGCTGGTTACAGCCACTGGCCTGCCAACATTGTGTTTGCTGCAGATAACACATGCCTGACAGTATTTCTGAGCATAGGTGGAGAAACCTTTCGTAAACCAATGTTCTTTGATCATAGATAGCAAATCCCCATTTTAGATGTGATCTTTACCGTGACCAACTTTGCATAATGAGGGAAGAAATATTTTGGCAAACAGGGTTTGTTGTCAGGACCATACCACACACCAGTTCAGAACATACACCAGAGGTCTTGAATAGGGAGATCTCAGGAGGAGTGACAGTGGACTGTACTGCAGAGAGAGAGGAAATATCAGAAGTGTTAATAGCGTCTGTGTATCAAAAAGAGGGAAGTGACATGTCAGATGTAAGTGTGACAGCCTGTTGTTTGAAAGAGGAAGTGGTAGGCGAACCGCAGCTTTAGCAGCAGCATTTCCCTGAAACACAACATCCGTATTACCTCTATGTGCCATACATTTGCATACAGCAACAGTCACTAGCCAATTTACATACTTCTCTGCTGTTTGGGCTGAGAGGTGATGAAGAAGGGTAAGGATAGAGAACTCGAGAGAAGAATGTCGTTATCTGAACAAACAGAAAAACCAACACAGTTAGTACCAGAGGACCCATCTACATACAGAGTCAAGTCAGAGTTAGAAAGAGGTTCGTCAGACAGGTCAGTTCATGGTGAACACTGGACTTGAACTTAAGCAATACCGTTGTGTTCTTCCCTGTCGTCCCCCAAAAAACATTGGATAAGTCTACAACCGAAAAGCACGGTTGGAGAACTTTTCGATCAAATGCTCTTAGACTAGGTGAATAAATTACGTCAGGCGTAGTTGTGGGTAGCCAATCAGTGGTAGACTTGCATGATCTGACCAATGGGCATAAGTCGTGCCACTGGTCATCATGGGACATAGAAAGCAAGACGTGAGGGCTGGAATTTGAGAAGCTAGGCAGTGCCATCTGCTGGTCGGTGAGTGAGATGGCAGCTGCACTTCTGGAACCAGACCCAAAAATGTTGCACACATTCAGAGAATCTTCGGGAAAAGGCAATAACAGAGATTCATAAACGTGATCTGGTGTGTCTGTCACATTTGAGGTGCAATGCACTGATATACAAATAGCTGCTCATGTGTGGTTTGTGACGTGAGGAAAGGAGATGAGGAATTGTGCGTAACCGCCACTTGATCAGGGGAGGATACCAAATACAGGGAGACAACAAAAAATCATGTTCAAACCTTATGGGATGTTTGTCAAATTCAACCGTGCATGGGAGAGGTTTTGTAAAATTTTCCTTTGTTGAGCCTTGATAGAAAATAAAGCGACCACTCATTTTAAGAGATGTGGGCAAATCGGACATCCTGACCACAGAATAAACTGCACCAGAGTTGACCATGAAATTTTGTTTGTGAACGTCAACACACAGTTCGAGTTGGAGCATTTTCTTAAAATCATCCTTTATTCAACGTTATGTGTGTGTGCGGTTTGTACAGCAAGCTGTTCTTCATTCTTTGATTATCATTGTACAGTGTAATCATTGTACAGTGTAATCATGAAAATTCCTTTAAATGTCAAACGGAAAGTAATTGTGATAATCATTTGATTTTCTGTTCTCCTGATGTGACCATGGTTAAATTCTTGTGTAGAATGCCTATGCTTGCAAAAATACCGGAAGGGAAAACAGGTTTTCAAATACGTCACTACTGACACACGTTAAAGAGGAGAAAATCCATTCAAGCAAGATATGCTTAAATGTTTCCCTGATTGTTTGTGAGCACAACATGAGCCAGATGTGGATTTAGTGAAGAAAAAAAAAAACATACACCTTAAAAAAGTAGTGCAAATTGCGGGAGTATGGGAGATTGGAGGAGTTTAAAAGTCTTAAGGGCCTCTGGGATGATAACTGTCTTGTGCACCTGTAGAAATTGCAGAGGATCCCGGCAATCCATGTTGGGCCTCTGAAGCCTGCAGAGGAAGAAGAGCCGCTGGCTCGCTGTCTTCGTGATGGAGTCTGTGTGGTGAGTCTAGGTCAGGTCAGGTCAGAACCTGAGGCGGCTGACTCCCTCCACCGTAGTCCCGTTGATGGAGAGGGGGCGTGTTCTACTCCTTGTCTCTTCCTGTAGTCCTTGATCAGCTCATTTGTTTTGCAGACGTTGATATGGAGTTTGTTGTCCTGGCACCAAGATGTCAGGGCTCTGACCTCTCTGTAGGCCTTCTCATCGTCACCCGTGATCAGGCCTATGACGGCAGTGTCATCAGCTAATTTGATGATGGTGCTGGAGCTGTGAGTGGCCATGCAGTCATGAACAGGAGAGCACTGAGCACGCAGCCCTGGGGGTACCAGTGTTTATAGTCCGGGTGGAGGATGTGAGGGCCTCCCACAGAGGGCGATGTTGAGCCCAAGGTCTCTCAGCCTGGTGACGAGCTACAGGGGCACGATGGTATTGAACGCTGAACTTTAGTCTATGAACAGTATTCTCTCATGTGTCCCTCTGGTCCAGGTGGGAGAGGGCAGTGTGTACCGTGAGGGAGATGGCATATGGATGACCTATTCGGCCTGTAGGCATACTGAAAGTGGTCCAGTGAGTCAGGAGGTGATGAAGGATTTGACTAACCACTCAAAACACTTCATGATGGTTGAGGTGAGTAATACTGGGTGGTAGACGTTCAGGCAGAGGGTTTTCGTTTTCTTGGGAATAGGGAAAACGGAGCAGTGAAAAGTTGAAAATGTCTGTGAACACATCTGCCAGCTGATCTGAACACACCTTGAGAGCTCGGCCAGGTATGCCATCAGTTCCAGGTGCCATCAATCAAATTGTATTTGTATAGCCTATATTCACAAATCACAATTTGTCTCAGAGCTTTAACAAGATGTGACATCCTCTGTCCTTAACCCTCAACAAGAGTAAGGAAAAACTACTAAAAACCCTCTCCCATTACGGACAGAAGTGCAATAGATGCAACGTGTAATGGAGAACTTCAGCAAGATAATGGTATTTGCATCATTGATTAGAATAAACACTTTGTTGCATAACTGAAGGTCAATGAATTGATGGATTATAGTCAGTAATGGTCGAGTATTTGAGGAGAAATATTATATATCAAGCAGTCTTGTTGTAATCATAGTCAATCAATCAAATTTTATTTGTATAGCCCATATTCACAAATCACAATTTGTCTCATAGGTCTTTGACATGGTGTGACATCCTCCGCCCTTAACCCCCAACAAGAATGTTAGGCTTTCTCACAGTAAGGACCAAATCGCAGACCAAGATGCAAAAAACACAGAAATTCCAAAAAGGGAAAAATACAGAGGATTAAAAATCAGAAAGTCCAATACCATTCCAGGTAAACAGAGCTAAAAAATTGCAGTATCCTGGCGTAGCTTCTCACAGACAAACAATAACAATCCGACAGGGGACTACAGAAAGACTGGACTTATATAGAAGGGGGAACAAAGAAAAGACACAGGTGAACAAATCAGGAAAACAATCAGGGTGATGATAGGGAACTGGTGAGGGGGAAAAGGCCGGGAAGCAGCAGAGGGCAGAGTCTCCGGACAATGACAGAACGCACATGGCCTGACAACATAAACACAACAAGCACAAGGGAAATGTCTTAGATCGCAGGGATCTTAACAGAGTAAGGAAACACTACTAAAAAAACTTTTTAACAGGGTAAAAAGAACGTAGAAACCTCAGAGATGTGAGGAATTCCTCTCCCAGGACGGAAAGGTGTACAATAGATGTCAAGTGTATAGGAGAACATCATCAAGATAAAGGTTTTAGCAGCATTGATAAGGGGAAACATTTTGAAGCATAACCAAAGGTCAATTAATTGATGGATTATTGTCAGTAATGGTCTAATATCTGAAGAGAAATACTGTGTATCAAGCAGTCCTGCTGCAATCATAGTCTATAGGCAGCACAAGACCCTAAGCGTCCGGAGGTTGGTCGGGCTGCCTTGGTCGACCGGGGTCGAGCAGGCTGTACCGGTAATGATCCCTCCGCAAGTTCACCTTCAGAAACTTTGTTAAGAGTCTGACTTCCTCTAGAGTCCAGTTTGATCGTCTTCTCGGCACACCGCCAGGGCCGTGACCAAGGGCCGATCCGAGGAACTCACTAAACCATCCAATGGGTAGTAGCAATGTGTGTACAAAGGGCAGGGACTTAATCATTACGAGCACATTCCCAATCTATTTATTCCCTTTAGAATTATCCAGGTGCTCATGCAGAAGCTCGGTTCAGTTCAGTCTTTAGTATTCTGTCTGAAATTTGGCAGCAAAGCTATACTGTGTCCAGTGATTTTTTTCTTCTCTGTACTAACACTGTGCAGGCTGTTAACAAAAGAGAAACTACCTTATTTTGTGAGCTAGAAGTTGTTTACTTTTGCTGAATTATCATGAGGGGCAAGCTCGGTTCAGTTCAGTCTTTAGTATTCTGTCTGAAATTTGGCAGCAAAGCTATACTGTGTCCAGTGATTTTTTTCTTCTCTGTACTAACACTGTGCAGGCTGTTAACAAAAGAGAAACTACCTTATTTTGTGAGCTAGAAGTTGTTTACTTTTGCTGAATTATCATGATGGGCATCATTCCTGCTACTGTTGAAAGGTCCATGTTTAGTGATATTTACAGAATTGTTTAGTGGCTATACTGTGGTCTATTAATCTTCTTAGGTAGACACGAGAGGACCTTGTTTATTCTGTGGTGTTGATTCTTTGTTGTCCCTAGAAGATCAGATGGACTAGTCCAATACCATTTGAACCTCAGCATCTTGGGTTCAAAATTTGTAAAATTATACATTATATGTAGATTGTTGTTATAATTCTTCAGTCAGTTGACATAAATCCTGAAGAGAAAAATGTTGGGTTGTTTTATGTTTGTATAGGCTTGCTATAAAAAGCATTTTGCATCTTGTACTTTTACTTAAGATACGTAAGTACATTTCAAAACCAGATACTTTTAATACTTAAGTAAATTTAATATGAGCTGCTTTAAGACTTTTACTCAAGTAATTTCCTGACGGGTGACTTTTACTTTTACCGGAGTCACTTTCAGGTAAGATATCTGTACTTTTGGATCCGCCATTATTATCACAATCAGCCACCACAGCTTTATCAAAAAGGAAGGTTTTAAGCCTACTCTTAAATGTACAGATGGTGTCTGCCTCCCGAACTGAAAGTGGGAGCTGATTCCATGGGAGAGGGGCTTGGTAGCTGAAAGCTCTGCCTCCTACTCTACTTTAAGAGACTTTAGGGACGACAAGTAAGCCTGAATTATTGGAGAGCAGTGCTCTAGTGGGTTGATAAGGTACTAACAGCTCTTTAAAGAAAAATGGTGCCATATTATTAAGGGCCTTGAAGGTGAGGAGGAGAATTTTCAATTATATTTGAGATTTAACCGGAAGCCAGTGTAGCAAAGCTAATACTGGAGAAATATGGTATCTTTCTTGGTTGTTGTCAGGACACGTGCTGCTCCATTTTGGGCAAGCCGCAGATTGTTTAACGACTTAAGGCCAATGTATGCTTCTCCGTTTTGACCGACACGGACAGATAGGACCGCCTTCTCCAACGTGGAACGCCCTCTCCGGGCCTCTCCGCGTCTCCTCGGAGAGCTTTTCGTGCAGCTTTCATTTTTCTAACTACACGTCGAAATAGCGGAGAGCCCTTGGCTGTGATTGGTCCGCTAACGCCAGCATTTCGGGATCTCAAACTTCCTGTTCCATTCCCTACATCACAATAAACCAAAATCACAACTACGACTCTATGATTAATGTGACAAGTGTGTTAAGCCAGCGGCGTTGTCCGGCTGACGGTGGCTGGTTAGAGCACTTACGGCATGTGTGTACGGTCACATGCGGTTATAACGAACTTTCATAACGGGGCTAGCGGGCTAGCCACCATGCCAACTGCGGTGGGAACAGCGCAAAAACCCGCTGACTTTAATCCCACGGCTGTCATGACACTGTTTCTCAAACACAGTCAGGTTAGAAGCAAACACTTGGTAGTAGTTAGTATCGGGTGTCCCTGCTGACTCTGTGTGGAAGCTGGGGGGAAGCTAGCTGCCTCCGTGTAGCTTCAAGCTGTTGCAGCTGTTGAATTAGCAACGCAGTTTGGAAACAAGACCGGGGAACCGCTGCGTTAAGACACGATAACATAAGCATTTTGACCCGCTGGGTGTCACTTTATTTCAGCAAAAACTGTCTCGTCATCAACATCCTTTTTCTGTTAGTTGCCATCGTTCACTGTGTGTGAGGAGCCGGGAGGACGTAAATAAACCAGCGTGGACTTCTTCTATATACCTCATGAGGTAGGCTTCTCTAAGCTCAACTTCCGTTGCGCCATCTACTGTTCTGGCGGTGAATTGTTTTCACTACAAAAAGGCTGGTAGAACTATAAATCAAAAAGGGTCCGTCCGCTCCGTCCGTCCGTCAGTCCGCAACGGACTCGGAGAAGCATACTGCTGGAGCCTGATAATAAGTAATTACAATAATCAAGTTTTGATGTAACAAAGGCGTGGACTCGTTTTTCAGCATTTTTTTTTAAGAAAGGACATGTCTGATTTTTGAGATATAACGCAAGTGGAAGAAGCTGGTCCTAGTAATTTGTTTTAAGGGTGAATTAAAGGACAAATCAGGATCGAAGATCACTCCCAAGTTCCTGACTGTTTCATTGGAAGCAAGGGCAATGTCATCTAGCGCAGCTATATCATTAGATAATGTATCTCTAAGGTGTTTATGGCCAAGTATTAGAACCTCTGTTTTATCTGAGTTTAATAAGAGAAAATTTCAGGTCATCCATGTTTTATGTCCTTGAGACATGCTTGGAGTTTAGTTAATTTGTTTCACTTTTCAGGTTTTAATGACAAGTATAACTGGGTGTCATCCGCATAGGAGTGGAAATTTATAGTTTGTCCTGATAATGTTTCCTAGTGGAAGCATATATAATGAGAATAAAATTGGGCCAGCTATGGAGCCCTGTGGAACTGCCTGGTTAACAGATGACTCATTATTAATTTGCACAAATTGGAATCGATCTGAAAAATATGATTTAAACCAGTTTAAGGCAGTTCCTTTAATGTTAATGAACCTTTCTAGTCTCTGTAATAAAATATGATGGTCAATTGTCTCGAATTCTGCACTAAGATCTAACAGAAAGAGGACAGACACAATTCCCCGATCTGAAGATATTAGAAGGTAACTTTTGTGAAGGATTAGCTCTAAGCCCCGACTGAAAGTCTTCATATATACTACTTTCTTGAGAAACTTGCACAGCTGATTGGCAACAGCTTTTTCAAGGACTTTAGACGGGAAGGGGAGGTTGGATATCGGTCTCTAGATGGCTAAAACCTCCAGGTCTAGGGTATTTTTTTTTTGAGAAGGGGTTTGATTACAGCTATTTTAAAAGACTGTGGTACATATCCTGATGACAATGACAGATTGATTGTGTTCACTAACATACTATCAATTAGGGGCAGAATTTCTTTAAGTCATTTTGTAGGAATGGTATCTAAGATACAAGTTGTTGGTTTAGAACATGAGATTATTTTGGTCAGCTGATCAAGAGTGATCAGAGAGAAGCTGTCTAAAAACTTGGTAAGATTCTCAGCCGTTTCTGAGATTTCCATTCTAGATGGGGTATTAGTGCCAATTGAGGGCAGGAGATGGTTGGTTTTATTTCGAATAGTTCGAATTTTATCGTTAAAGAAGGTCATAAAAATTTTGCTATTAAGGGATCGAGGAATAATGGGTTTGGTGGAGGTGTGTCAGCCTGGCTACAGTGCTGAAGAGAAACCTGGGGTTGCTTTTATTTTGTTCTATTAGTGGAGTAGTAGGCAGCTCTTACTTTGTGGAGGGCCTTCTTATATGCTTTAACACTATTTATCCAGGCTAGGAGATATTCAACACGGTTGCTGGACCACCACTTCCTTTCTAGTTTTTTTGACACTTGTTTTAATTCATGTGTCTTGGAATTATACCAAGGAGCTAATTTACTATGTTTTACACAGTTCTTTCTTAGAGGCGCTATTGAGTCTAATCTCAGTGGAGCTAGAGTTTTTAAAGAAATTGTTGGTTATATCGACGGATAATAAGGGTTTAAATGTAATTGGAATTATTTCCTTAAGTTTAGCTAGACATCATTCAGGTAGACATCTAGAAAATTCGTTTTTTGTTAGTGGCATAAATTCTGATAATGAAAAATTGAAGGTTATTAAATTATGGTCCGGTAGAATTTGATTTTGCGGAAGTACTATTAGATATTTCATTTTGACACCGTATGATAATACAAGGTCAAGTGTGTGGTTACAACAATGATTAGGTTGGTGTACACACTGAATGAAACCAATTGAGTCTAGTACTGAAACAAATGCTATAAATGCTCGATAAGGCTATCATTATTATCAACATGAATATTGAAGTCATCCACAGTAATAATTTTATCGGTCTTTAGGACTAGGTTTGATAAAAATTCAGAATAAGTCCCAGGAGCACGGTAAACTACAGCAAATATGATTGGGTGTTGGTATTTCTTGGATGGGTGGGGAAGACTAAGAACAAGAGTTTCAAATGAGTTGTAGCTTAGTTTAGGTTTTTGGATTAATTGATAGACTGGGGTTAAAAATGGCAGCATCTCCACCTCCTCGGCCAAATTCTCGGGGAACGTGTGAATTTACACAACTGGGGGGAGTAGATTAATTTAGGCCGACATATTCATTGAGATGCAGCAAGGTCTCAGTGAGGGACAATAAATCTATTTTTTGATCTGACATTAGTTCATTAACTATAATAGCCTTTGATGATAATTATCTTATGTTTAAAAGACCACATTTAAACGTCTTTGTTTCTTGAGTTGTTGCAGAGGTTGTGTTAATTTGTCTTCGATTTTTGTGTGGAATTCTCCCACTGTTATTGTTTAATTTAAATAATTTAATGGGACGATGGACAGACACAATCTCTATGGGTTCGTGGTTGTGTGACTGATCCAGAGGTAGTGCAGAGAAGTGTTTAGCACTGCAGCTCTGTTTCTTGATCCCAACTCTGGGTTGTCATTTTATAGACTGAGTAATATTCCTAGATAAGAGAGCTGCTCCATCCCAAGTGGGATGAACTCCGTCTCTCCTAACAAGATCAGGTTTCCTCCAAAAAGTTTGCCAATTATCTACAAAGTCCACACCATTTACTACTCTAAAATCTGCAGAGATTCCAGATCCCAGAGCAATGGAGTGAACTCTGGAATAAGGGACAAATAAACATCACCTTGTGCCCAGACTGGGATCTCCTAATTCCTATGATTTAAAATTGTTTCTGATTAGGTGGATCATGTATACTCAATAAGCACATTTAAACATTGATTGAGTTGACGATATGTTTTTTGCACTCGCCTGTTATAATATTTTTATAGTTTAAAATGTAAGTAATAACCACATATACAACTTTGTTTGTAACAATACAATATTGGTCATATGTGGGACAGCCCTTCCACTCTGTGTGCCTTGCAATCACCTGCTCCTACCTACCCACCTGGGTGGGGGCATCCAAGAAGGCATAAAAGACTGCTCTTCTGGGAGTGTCTTTCTCAGCAGGGCCTGCTGCACCAGCCGCATCCTTGTTCCTTTGTTTGATTTGCTGCACCAACCAACACACATCGCACTATATTGTCACTCATCCACACACTTCTGACACAATTGATGTCTCTCATACATACACACCCCACCAGTTTATTAATATGCTGTATTAGTATAGTTAATTATTTTTGATTGATCTATCTGTGTGTGGCCTCCGTTTTTGTTCTCAACCTTGAGCCAGTTGGTGACATATGTTATTCAGACACCACTTTTACACTTGGTGTTGAAGAAAGTTTGAGGATGTTAGATTTGTTTTACTAGTGAGATTTTAAATGTTGAGTAATATGTTGACAGATAGTTTTGGGTTCTAAGGACCACAAAAGGGGGGATTATATTGTGTGTTTTGCTGGACATCTAAATTACCACTGCTCTTTGGCCAGTTATATAACTGTTAGCTTATCCAGTCAGCTTGACCTAACTTGTGTTGATCAAACTTTGCTGTAGTCACAAAACAAACACATACAAGGACACACACACAAACGTCTGTAGTTATACAAGCATGTATTGAACATTTCAACACTGTCACTGTTTGACATTGTGTTAACTGTGCTTTTCACTGTAAGACAAAGTTGTGTAACTGCATGAATCTTAGGGGACAGACAATAATTCTCAGACCACACTTATAGTTCTAAACACATAACTGTACATTTAATATGATTCTGTAGTAGGTAATTTGTGTGAAATTGTCACCACTATACACCACAATATTTAATAAAAGTCAAAATTTACTTTAAATGATCTCTCTATGCCAGATCAGTTAGTGACTTTTCTAAATTTATAGTTAGGCTAAGAGACACATATTCATATTAAAGTAATACAGGTCCTTATAAAATCAGTGAGTGTTTTTATTGCCAAATATCTGAACTGGTATTTTTGTTTTATGCATTCCCATAACAGCTGTGTCAGGATGTGCCAGTGTGCACAGGGTTTGATTATCAATATTCAGGCACGTTAGCTGTGTCTTTCAGTCCAGGCTACTGTGGATTAATTTCTGAGTGCTCCATCAGGAGTTATTAGAGCGCTGTGAGGATGTTGTGATAATCTGTTGGGAATTGGTGTCTTTGACGCTAAATTCCCTGCTGCTGTTTCTCCAGAGTCTTAGGCTGCGTTAACATTTGAACAGGCTAAAGAACTGCTTTTGCAGCAGCGTACTAACACATGACAGTACATTCCGATGCTGGAAATTGGTTTGACGGTGTTGCGTCTTCCAGTGCATAAGTTAGAGCTTGGTTGTGGCTTGGTACAGGGTGAGGTATGGGGGTGCACCCTTACTGCCAATCCCAGGGGTGGATATCATTCTGGGGAATGATCTGTGAGGTAGCCGTGTGTGGGCTAGCTGTCCACCATCTCCTGTAATGACATCCTCTCTTTCTGTCACTACAGTGCCTGATGAGAGTGTGCAGTGCTTCCTAGACGTGTTTACAGCCTGTGCAGTTAAAGAGCTATATACCATGAGAAGGCAGAACCTGAAGTTGAGCAGAGCACCACAGAGGGGACTGGGAGCCCCTCTGTTTCCATGCCTGACTATCTTTTAACAGTCCCTTGCAGTGTCCTGGCAGCTGAGAAGCAAGCTGATCCTTCACTTAGTGAGCTGTTTGAAAAAAGTGATACCAGAGGCTGATGGGAAGAGTGCTGCTATGGGTTATCTGTGTCAGGATTAGTTGTTAGTGAGGAAATGGGTTCCTTGTGGCGTTAACTGTGTCGGTTATCCATTTTTTCAGGTTGTTCTTCCTTCAAAGTTTTGCGAAGAGGTACTGAGGACCTTGCATGATCAGTAGGGACACTTGGGGGTTTGGGGAGTTATTATGGATGAATTTGTTAAAGCCATTTTTGATTCTCGTGAGTCACCATCTTATGAAACTGGGGAGAGTGCCAGAGCAGACTGTGAAACCTGTGTTAGTGACAGACACTGTTTGAAGACACTCACTAGCTGCTGTAGGTCTGTACATGAAGAAGATGGTGTGGTTTCACCTAATGAGAGCCTGAATGGTGAATGGTGCGCTGAGCTGTCTGCGTTCGTCAAACAATTACTTGTGTTTGTTTAATGATGTTCCAATTCATACACACTTGTTTGAACATGACATTGACTTGGTTTTACAGGGTATCTCAGGCAAAACTTAAGGTAAAGGAAAAATAAATAAAGTTGGGCATCTCCGTGCTTGCTTGTGGATAAAGCTGATTATAGTCCTCAGTCCCTGTCCTGACTACGGGAAGGTAAATGGTACAACAAAACCAGATGCTTATCCCCTGCCACGCATGAAAGACTGTGTAGATTAGCTATTTTTCTAGCAAATTGTTTCTGCTCAGAGTCCCTGAGGAAAACAAACTGATGACAAGAAACCTGTTCATCTCTGGCTGTGTTTGGGAGACCCCAGTGGCATCCTCTATTGCCACAAACTGAAACCTTTAAACTACTGACTGGACCACAAGATAAACAAGAGTGCATCTGCGTTGCCATGCTGTGCACCTATTCTATGGACAACTGTGAAATCATATGTGCCAGTAGGCCTTCAAGCTACCTGAAGGACATTAACCACTGTGAGGCGGAGTGATCGGTCAGGACCGTGAAGTGGAGGCCCCAAAAGTAATATTTGAAGTGCCGGATGGCGCTGACCACAGCGAGCAGTTCCCGCCTGGTGACACATTAGCAACGTTCAGCCTTGTTGAATGTCCTGCTTTAGTACGCCACCACTCTTTCTCCCTCAGGTGTCACCTGGGTCAAAACAGCACCTTAGCCGACGTTGCTGGCATCTGTGTCAAGAACAAAGGGAAGGGTGAGGTCAGACGTGGAGAGAATTGGTGCCTCCACCAGGGCTTTCTGAAGCAAAGTGTATGCTGCCTGACACTTATCTGTCCATGAGGACGTCTCCCTCTTTTCTAGCAGGTAGAGCAGGGGCACAGCTATGCAGTATAATCCTTTCACAAACTTCCTGTAGTAGGAGGACAGGCCGAGGAGGCTGTGCAGCAGGGGCTGGGGGGCTGTAGCACACAGGCATGTCGGTCACAGTCTCTGTTGTCTGTGTTGTAATGGTGTGAGTCACAAGACCGCCTGGCTGGAGCGGTAATGTCTGGGCACGCCGGTCAGCTTACAGGGCCTGTAGGAAATAGTCCTGGGCTAACTCAGTCTGGATGACTGGAGGGCTTTTCCCTTTGTTTACCACTTTCCAGCCTCGGCATTGGATGCTTACTAGTTAGCTTTTCCGTCATATCTTGAGGTTTTCATAGACGGCGATAGAGCTTCTCCGTGCGGCTCAACATGTGGGCAGAAGATACAACGCAAGACTTCAGCTCTCCTTATTTACAGATTTATCTATGAACGTACACAGGTTACTGTAGGCCGTAATCAACACCAAAAGAACATGTAAACTGCTGCTTCTCTCTCGGTCCGTTCTTCACTCACATGCAGCACTTGTCTCACTACACACTCACTCCCTCCTTCTCACCCTAACCTGAGGAAAACCCCTGTCTCTCAGCCAATGAGAAGCATCCCATGTTACCAAACCAACAGCCATTGGTCTTTAACTGTCCAACAGTGTCACATGCCCAACCCTGACATGTTTACTGACATTCGGGAAAAGTCAGTACTTCAACAACATTCTTCTAACTCATCTGAATATTAGTCATAAACCAAAACCACATATAACAGTCAACTATAACATGAACTACTAGTCAGTAACAATATATAATAATCGTGTACATACCTCTATTAAAATCCTAAGGGGAAAGTGTTGCAAAATACAGGGCATATGCTATATGCTATCAACTGCTATACTTAATCGTTCAACAGTTTTATAAATATAACTTAGAAACTTTAGAAAACAACATAGAAGCAACAAATAAACCTACCTCATCCCAGGACACTTTGACTTATTTTTTGACAAAAATCAGTGAAGGGGGAACCTTTCCACGTACTCAATCGATGCAATTCTGATAAAAAATGTCTAAAGAAGTTTTCACTGTTTTATTCTTAATCTTTTTGACATTGTAAATTGCTCACTAGAAACAGGTATCTTTCCAGGTGCACTGGTATAGCACCTTCTTTAAAAAAGTATTCCTTTATGCTGAGCAGCTACAGACCCACTTTCAACCTGCCTAAAATTCTGGAAAAGTTGGACGAGTTCTTACATATGAACCATATATATGATCGATTTTAGAAAGGTTTGAGAGGGACATAGCACTGAAACAGCATTGGTGAGAGTAATAATTGAATTTAGGGTGAGCCCAGATAACAAAAAAGCATCACACAGTAGATCATGAGATTATTTTACACAGACTCGAAAATTTGATTGGTATCGAAGGCACAGCTCTAAACTGGTTCAAAACTTACCTCACTGCAATGTTACCATGATCTCTAAATCAGTGAATCTCAACTGGTGGGTCCTGGACCCGTTTTCTGTTAAAAAAGGCTGAATTTACTGAATTGTTATATATGTTGTATAACCTTGTGTCCTTAAGAGGCACTTTGGGGTTTTTGATTAAAATGCAGCTAATTGAGGGCAAAGGGGATTTTCCCTCTCTAGCATCGCCACCTGCTGGTCGTTTTGGTTTATCATTAAACTTGTTTTTGTGTCGGCATACTGTGATATTCTGTAATATCTCAGGTTCAAACTGCACCATATTTTCATTAAATAAATTTGAGAAGTTCCCCCAAGTTCAGCCTGTATCATTGATTACAAGGCAAAAACCCCTGATGATGCTAAGACGCAAAGGGAATTTATGACACACAGAGCTTATCTTTCCAGCTTCTCCTTCCTCTTCTCCATCCCTATCACATTGAAGTAAGTCATATCTCATCAGTACATGTTACTGACCCTTACCCGAGTCCCTTTGCTTTATTGCCCGCAGATCCGGACCCGCTGTGGCCGCACCATGGATTACGATTTTTGGATCGTGCATCAGAGGTCGCAATGGTGGATCCAGTATGGCGGATTCTATATCGTGCTGGCTCATCGTAGTGTGAATGACGGATCCTTTGTCGCGTTGGAGTGAGATAATGGTGGTGGACCACGGCCGAGGCGGCGCCTGATGATGGATCTTAATAAGCGGCAGTGGACAATGACTGTGGACTATAGTGGATCCGACCAGGATGATGGATCATTATCTTGCTGGCTGCTGACCATGGACTATGATTGCAGCTTGACTACTTGACAAATCGTATTGAAGTTATCCTTCAAGATGTTTACCCTTATCAATGCTGCTAAAAAACTTGAATCTTGATGATGTTTTCCTGCAATTGACATGTATTGCACGTCTGTCCGTCCTGGGAGAGGGATCCCTCACATGTGGCTCTCTCTGAGGTTTCTATGTATTTTTACCCTGTTAACAAGGTTTTTAAGTTGTTTTTCCTTACTCTTGCTGAGGGTTAAGGACAGAGGATGTCTCACCATGTTAAAGCCCTATGAGACGAAGTGTAATTTGTGAATATGGGCTATACAAATAAAATTTGATTGATTGATTGATTGAAGTTGACATTTTCCTTGATTTGGGTCGCGGCTTGTCATTAAGGAGTGATGCTGGGTCTCGAAGCCAGACCAGTTGAGAACCACTGCTCTAAAGGTTGCAAAATATAACCTTGGAACCTTCAGAGAACGTTTGTAGAGGTTCTCTATTTGCTGAGATCGCTGGCTTTTTATGTTTCCGGACTAATTATTACCTATTATTAAAACATTATTATTAGTGTTTTGATTGCGTTTAATCAAACTTTAATGCTAGCCACGGTCACACAGCCTTAAAACCATATGAATATCTTCGGGGGGGGGGGGGCTGTTGATACAAACATGTAGTTTGAGTGAGATGGAACCATAAACACTGAAGTAACAGCAATTTCGTGTTTCACGGCAAGTTGATGAACTTTAATGCCACGCCATTAATATGGCGATTGACGAAAAGTCACAGTAATCTTATTCCTACACCATGGTGATGATCACAATGGTTTTGAAGAACATTGTTAAGTTAAAGAAGTGGAAGAGGAAAAAGGTGAGTCATCATTGGTTTCTAGGAAAGTATCTCAATAGGTAATGGGTTATGGCAGCTAATAACCCCTTTATCCATTTCAAACAGACTACGTACAGAACAGGCAGTTGAGGTCACTTCAGCACTGACTAATAATAAATACCACAGGTATGCACAGAGCACTTACCCACTGGAGCAATTGAGAAGCTAAGCTAAGTGCTGTGTCGTAATATTGTAAATATTTGTGGCACTAAAGAATTTAGTGGTAGTGATTACCAGGTTACTTTGACCACTGCTACAACAACAAAGAGCCGATCAGAGCTAGAAACTTTGGGCTAAACTCTTAGTACCGCAAGGTAACAAATACACAGGTAGTATATGTGCTAAGCTAGTCTTGGATGAGAATATAAAAACGTGCCGTGTAAGTAATAAAGCACTGTTGCTTTTACTCGTCTAACAACAACGTCTAATTCTCCCATTGGCTTTACTTGTTTTCTTCTGTTTCTTTTCAGCATCCTAAACTATGTCTCTTCTTATGAAGCTTTTGTGTAGTGTTACTCATGGTGAAGGTAGAAATTCACTGCAACACAGAGACTCCTCCTCTGTTAGTATCAGTTCACTTTTTCCCCCGTAGCACCACTGCTTCCCCCAATACAAAGAAGCTCTGCACCTTTGACCTCACCGCCTGGTGCCGCTTCACTCTCGGCAACTTCTTCGTCCTCCATACACTGTTAGTTCTTCCACAATGTATTCAGACACATTTAAGTTGCTACAATGAGTTTTTAACTGGTTTTGAAACAATCTAATTTTAATATTGCTGTCTCACCAGAAATAATTTAGTGGCAACGTTGGTCCACTTGGAAAAACGTTCCCATCTCACAATTTGGACCCTCAAATTGTGAGATAAGTTGTGAGATGGGAATTTTTTTGTCCGCCCATTGTTTTGCATTGGCGTGTTCCCACGTCACGTGACGCCCAAGTTCCCGTCTGCGGAAAGGAAATCATGGCTGAAATTCCTTGTTTTTTCAGATAAAAATGTCATTTTGTAACTTAGTTTGGGCATAAAAATACATTCTGACACCATTTCTAGCGAGAAATATGCTCTTTGTTTCCACAGTCTTCAGCCAGTTCATGCTTATGATCTACAGTGCCTTGCATAAGTATTCACCCCCCTTGGACTTTTTCCCATTATGTACTGTTACTAACTGGAATTCAAATAGACTTAAATAAACTTTTTCCCGTTTGATCAACAAAACATGCATAGTACTTTGGAGGTGCAAAATAAATTTTATTGTGACACAAACAATAATGAGAACAAAAAAGTTGACATCTGTTGGGTGCATAAGTATTCACCCCCCTGTGTCAATACTTGGTAGAACCCCCTTTCGCTGCAATTACAGCTGCAAGTCTTTTGGGGTATGTCTCTACCAGCTTTGCACATCTAGAGATGGAAAGGTTTGTCCATTCTTCTTGGCAAAAAAGATGAAGCTCAGTCAGATTGGATGGAGACCGTCTGTGAACCGCAATCTTCAAGTCTTGCCATAGATTCTCTATTGGATTGAGGTCTGGGCTTTGACTGGGCCATTTTAAGACATTAACATTCTTTAATCCAAACCATTCCTTTGTAGCTCTGGCTGTATGTTTAGGGTCACTGTCCTGCTGGAAGATGAACCTCCGCCCCAGTCTCAAGTCTTTTGCAGACTGCATCAGATTTTCTTCAAGGATTTCCCTGTATTTGGCTCCATCCATCTTTCCCTGTATTCTGACCGGTTTCCCTGTACCTGCTGAAGAGAAGCATCCCCACAGCATGATGCTACCACCACCATGTTTCACTGTTGGGATGGTGTGCTCAGGGTGATGGGCAGTGTTGGGTTTTCGCCACACATAGCGTTTTGCATTGAGGCCAAAAAGTTCAATTTTGGTCTCATCTGACCAGAGCACCTTCTTCCACATGTTTGCTGTGTCTCCCACATGGCTTCTGGCAAACTCCAAATGGGATTTTTTATGGATCCCTTTCAACAAAGGCTTTCTTCTTGACACTCTTCCATAAAGGCCAGATTTGTGGAGTAGACGACTAATAGTTGTCCTGTGGACAGATTCTCCCACCTCAGCTGTGGATCTCTGCAACTCCTCCAGAGTAACCATGGGCCTCCTGGTTGCTTCTCTGATTAATTTTCTCCTTGTCCGACTCTTCAGTTTGGGTGGACGGCCTCCTCTTGGTAGGTTTGCGGTTGTGCCATATTCTTTCCATTTTCTTATGATGGATTTTATGGTGCTCAGAGAGATGTTCAAAGCTCTGGATATTTTTTTATAACCTAACCCTGCTTCATATTTCTCCACAACTTTATCCCTGACCTGTTTGGTGAGCTCCTTGGTCTTCATGATGCTGTTTGTTCAGTAATGATCTCCAACAAACTCTGAGTCCGTCACAGAACAGGTGTATTTATACTGAGATTAAATTGCAGACAGGTGGACCCCAATTACTAATTATGTGACTTGCAAATGTGACTTGTGAATGCAATTGGTCGCACCAGATCTTTGTTAGGGGTTTCACAGTAAAGGGGGTGAATACATATGCACTCAACACTTTTCAGATTTTTATTTGTAAATAATTGTGAAATCCATGTAATATTTCCCCCCACTTCCAAATGATGCACTATTTTGTGTTGGTCCATTACATAAACTCACGATGAAATAAATTTTAATCTGTGGTTATACCATGACAAAATGTAGAAAAGTCCAAAGGGGGTGAATACTTATGCAAGGCACTGTATATTTTATTAGTTATCACAAATGTTTTTCAGATCTCGCCAGACAATACGTCACGTTTTTATCGTTGCTCTGATTGTTGCTATGAGCGCTGCCATGCTGAAAACCCCGTCGTAGCGTGCTGTTTGAATCATCGTCCGTGTGTTGTGTTGTTCAGTGATCGTGAATGTTATTCACGTTATTTAAAATTAATATTTGATGATAGATTACACCTCTAATTCAAAGGATCTAAGATGTCCCCGCGACTCTGTTCATACCGAGGCAGGCACGATCGCGCATGCGTGAGTGGATCTGTCACCTTGGACAGCTTAGTATGGTGAGTGCACATTTCTACAGTATTGTAACGGACTGGTAGTTAGGTTAATGCTTATGTTTTTTATGACTTATGTTCACTTAAGAAACCGTGTTAAATGAGTATTGAGCTGTCCTGAGGGTCAGTGAACAGGTCGGAGTGGGGCATGTGACAGTTCTAGACCAAAGGCTGTGGGGTTGTGTGGGATGACACTGGCTGGTTTGTTGGGGGTCAGGGGTGAATGAGGAAGGGGAGTGAGGAAGACATTTGATGTTGTTAGGAGTGCCGTAGGAGGAACAAAAAGTGTGGAATGTTCGTGTAGACTTTAATAAAGTTACAAATAAAAAAAGAAGTTCTGTGTCGTCTGTGAGGCGGGGACGTTACAGTATATATGCCTATTGTGTATTTGATAAATTTGATATGGACTGATGATGATGAACATTAAGATTATTTTTCCTATAACATTAATACTTTTTGCTTATAACTTTGTATTTGTATTTCCAGTATGTAAAGAGTTGTTTGTACATACAGTTAATCTTCATGTGCCCTGTAATAGCGATGAATAAAAAAAAATCTACTGTCTACTGGAATTTTTGTTTTTATTTTGTAGAACTGTATAGAGATGTACTGTATAGATATACTGTATAAGGCAGGGGCTAAATCAATTATATAATTATATATAAAATTCAGGAAGCAATTCCAGCAGCAAATGGTTTCAGCAGTTCACACAATCACACAAGGCGTTGGGGTTTGAATGGTTTTTAATTACATTACATGTCATTTATATAAGATAGGGTGCTGTCGTCCTCGACAGCACCCTATCATTCCATACCCACATCAACAACACTATCCGGTCTGCCTACTTCCACATCCGCAATATCAACCGACTCCGCCCCTCACTCACTCCCAACACCGCCGCAATCCTGGTTCACTCCCTTGTCACTTCCCGCCTGGATTACTGCAATTCCCTTCTCTTTGGTCTCCCACACAAACTCCTCCATAAACTTCAACTGGTACAGAATGCTGCTGCCTGTATCGTCACTAGAACACCATCCATCAGTCACATCACCCCCGTTCTACATCAACTTCACTGGCTTCCTATTAAACACCGCATTGACTATAAAATCCTCCTCCATACATTTAAGGCCATCCATAACCTCGCTCCTCCATACCTTTCGGCCCTCCTCCATATCAATGCCCCTACCCGGTCGCTCAGGTCTGCTTCCTCCATCAGCCTGACCGTCCCCCGAGTCCATCTGTCCACCATGGGACCTAGAGCCTTCAGCTACTCTGCCCCTCACCTCTGGAACTCCCTCCCCCCTGACATCAGGAACATTGACCCAAATTCACTCACTCTTTTTAAATCTTGCATTAAAACCCACCTGTTTAGGCAGGCATATAACTTTTAATGTTCCTGTCTGCTGAAGCTGTTGTTCTGCTGCTGCTCTGCTTTGTGCATTTTAAAATTTTTTAATTAACTGTATTGTTGACTGTTGTACGGCGACCTTGAGTATCCTAAAAGGCGCCTTATAAATAAAATGTATTATTATTATTATTTAGCTGACGCTTTTGTCCAAAGCGACTTACATTTTTAGTACACTCAACATTTATGAGGGGCCATTTAGGGTTTCAGTATCTTGCCAAGGACACTTAGGCATGCAGATGGGAAAGAGTGGGATTCGAACCGGCAACCTTCTTGTTGGAGAACACCCGCTCTACCCCCTAGGCCACGTCACCCTTTTAATGTACCATACATACAAAACAAATATGAATAAATTCCAAAAATACAAAATAACAGTAAGCTAAAGATACAGTAGGATAGTCTTTTAATTTAAACAAATAAAAATAATAGTAATATTAGTAATATATACTGTATATACAGTATATATATTGACATGCTGTTGTAATACATCTATTTATCTATATATATATATATGTAATATTAACAAAAACTTCTTGAAAATAAACACTTGTATGTGTGTGTATGCGTTTTGAGTATATGTATGTCAACTCCTGGTGTTCTCCTTTGGCACCCACTGCAAGCGCCACATCTTCCCACTGTAATTAACTGATAATAAAAAATTACATTAGCATTGAATGGAATTCAAAACTTGAAAAGGAAGAAGGGCAATGAGACACAGTGAGCTATAAATGCTGTATGCATTGAATATGTTAACATGCACTCAGTAAGCTGATTAGTGTCAATTACCTGATTATGATAATAGTCAATTGTCAAGAAATAATTTATACTTATATAACATAATGCATAATGTTATATATGAAAAACTAACAATATATAATACTTATTTCTTAATTAAGTAATTTTAGGGACAATCAAATCCAATTAAGAGACATTACATACCACATGGAACAGGGCTCCCGCTCCACCAGTTCCATAATGTTCCCCTGAAGAACATTAAAATATGTTTACCATGAAAAGCAAACCTATGGTCAGATGATTTTACAGTTTGAAGTTGTGGTGATTGTAAATCCTATTAGTATCTCTGTAGTACAATTTTTTTTGTATATTCCAACTGAATTTTTTTACCTTAAATTACAACAAATCAAACTTTCAAGCCCTTTCCTTTTCAGTACCTTCTTCACTGGGTAATACTTCTCTACTCCACTGATTGAATGGTTGCTTCGATACAAGATGGCGCCACAAACGGCTGCCTCGGTGTTTTGGTGCGCATTTCTGTGGTTGTTTTTAGTATTTAATTCTGTGTACTGCGACCCTACTCGGATTACTTTCACGATGGACGATCTTCTTACCATCAGGGACACAACACCATCCAATTTATGTCCCCACTTTCTCACCTCTTCCCTGGATTTAGTGGATTTACTGACCAACGGTGGTCCTCAGTCACGCAGCGAGACTGAGGCGGAGACGGAGAGGAAAGCATGCTGGGGCTCTGGTGCGCTTCAGGGAGAGAGGATTACGCTCACCTCTCCCGAGCATACTCCTCTCCAATGTCTGCTCGCTGTGCAATAAGATGGACTAACCTCGCCTTCTCCTCCGGACAAATAGAGACTTTTCCCTTTCTTCTGTCTTGTGTTTCACGGAATCGTGGCTGACCGAAGCTACACCGGACTCCACCGTACAGCTGACTGGCTTTCAGCTGATACACGCGGACCGCGACCCGATCATCTGACGCAAAGCAAAAGGTGGAGGGATTTGTTTTTATATAAACCATGGCTGGTGCAGCGACGTGACCTGGAAACTTTTTTCATCACTTGCAGACCGTTCTACTCTCCCTGTGAATTCACTTCATTTATCCTGGCTGGAGTTTACATCCCGCGGCAAGCTGACGTGCGCGCACACAGAGCGAGCTCATGTGTGGCCGAGATTTTCTCGGGCGGCGCACGGGAAAATCGCCATACCTCCATACCGCTGCACGTCCACCCGGACATGAACGGGAATCCATAGAGCTGCTGATTCGCACGCTGCCAGCACATCCAGCTGGCCCGCCGCATCCGCGGACACAGAGCTTAATCTGCTGCTGATCCACTGACTATAACAACGCCGCATTCAAATAAAAATGTGGGAAAGAATATTGTACAGTATCTAATATTGTGTTGGTCATATTTAAATCATTCATTATTTATTTTTGGGGGGGAAGAGAGGATAAAATAAAAGAATCGCATATTAAATCTTAATCGTTCAGCCCTATTCACAAGTCATAATGACTGGTTTTGTTATTTTCACTTTACATTTACACTTACAGTTTAGTGCAGTGTAATTATTTCCCGTGATAATTAAATGCCAGTGTGACAATAAATGACAATTTAAAACCATACAAACTGTCATGTTTTACTGTATTTAATAGAGGAGGTTTTCTTAAAAAATATATGATCTGCCACACAAAAGCTGTCAGTCATGGCTGCTTTTTAACAGCGGTCACGCGAAAGGGGATGAGGTAACTGTTTCCTCTTCTGAGCCTATGGAGGTCACGTAGAAAATGATCCAAAGACTCGTACC
Source organism: Pleuronectes platessa (assembly GCF_947347685.1). Classification (NCBI taxonomy): domain Eukaryota; kingdom Metazoa; phylum Chordata; class Actinopteri; order Pleuronectiformes; family Pleuronectidae; genus Pleuronectes; species Pleuronectes platessa. The sequence continues at coordinate 30,806,464 of NC_070628.1, forward strand.
CGGCAGATGAACGAATCGTTCACCTCCCGACCGTGTCTTCAGATCAGTGTTTCGTTCTTCTGCCAACAGAGTCTTCGGATCAGTGATTCGTTCATCTGCCGGATACGAGTCTTTGGATCCTTTTTCACGTGACCTGCATCAGCCTATGCAACAGTCCTGATGCGCGGCCACGAGAAAATGAATGAATCTCTCTTTGAGAGGACTCGTTACTCCCGAGTCCTTTTAAGGATTCGTTCGAAATGAACGAATCGTTCACGACCGACACATCACTAGTGTCTTCAGATCAGTGTTTCGTTCTTCTGCCAACAGAGTCTTCGGATCAGTGATTCGTTCATCTGCCGGATACGAGTCTTTGGATCCTTTTTCACGTGACCTGCATCAGCCTATGCAACAGTCCCGATGCGCGGCCACGAGAAAATGAACGAATCTCTCTTTGAGAGGACTCGTTACTCCCGAGTCCTTGTAAGGATTCGTTCAAAACGAACGAATCGTTCACGACCGACACATCACTAGCGCGAGGCTCACCGTCAACTCGCCGCTGGAGTTTACATCCCGCGGCAAGCTGACGTGCGCGAGGCTCACCGTCAACTCGTGGAACAGGTACTGGGAGTGGAGAGAAGGACAGTTCTTGGGGACTTTAATAAGGGGAACTTATTGTGAGGATTGTGTTTGGTGTTGTGGTTGTTTGTTGTGTCTCCTCCTTCCCTTATTGTTTCTCCCTGTGCAGGTTGTGTGTGGCAATGGTGTGGCTGGCTCCTGACTGCAGCGGACGAGGCACACCTGCTCCCAATTCATCTCATCATCCCCTACATAAAAGCCTGGTCTGCTCATCACTTCGACGCCAGATTATTCCGTCTTCTCCGGTAGCTGTTATGCTGTAGTTCTCTCGATCATCTCGTCTTCTTGGATTTCTACTAACCTTTGTGCTTTTCATCTACCCAGAATCTCCATGTGCCTTACCGCTCAGCTTCTCATCCTCGCCTCGTCCTGGATCTCCCAGCCAGCTAGCACCCTGCCGCTCCAGCCTGCACCATCTTCTCCTGCCAATAAACTCTGTTCGTTTTCCTTCACCTTAATTGTCTCAGGGGGATGTTCCATTTGCAGACAATGAGAGGAGGGGGGGATTTCTAATACTTTCTTATTTTTATTTTTAGCCAACGATTAGGCTAAAAAAAGTCCTAACATCGTTGTGAGATTATTTTCAATACTTACAAAAGGAGTAATGTTTTATGAACCTTTTCTTTTCATCTGAATATGTATATTAGTATTCTGGTCTGTGAACCCCCCTGTTGCACTTTGGTATGTGCCACTCAGGAACCGGTCTCTCTGTCTACATTTGGAGCTGAAGGAGACCGGTATGTTTATGGAGTGTTCTGCTTCTAATTGTCATTCCAACGTTTAATGCATTTTACTGTGACTACTTTCTGAAAGAGCAATTACAGCTATAATGTGTAAGGCACAAGTCTGTATTGTAAGGAGTATTCAAGTTATTTCAAAAGTAAGTGCTGCTGCTTGTTAAGGGTCGCAAGGAATTATCTGAGATGTAGTTTTCTTATGGGATTTGAATAGAACAAATTTGTATGATTGTCAAAAGTTAATCACTATACGACCGTTTCAATTGACGGGTTTTGTCTACAATGTATACATGTTTTGTTATACTCTATCTGCATTTGGAGCTGAAGGAGACGGTAGTCTGAGAAGAGGATGTGAACTGATGTGTCCCCTGTCACATGTTGTATCATTGCAGATTTATTCCATAAATGAGATCAAAAGAGAGCTGTGGGGTTGGAGTGATAAGACTCCATTGTCAAACACCTTCAGTGGCACTTTGTTATGAGTTTTACTTCCTAGTCTAGATACTCAAGTTTCAACTTCTCTGCATTCCGCCAGGGACGTGACCAACTCTGGCTAGGTCGATCCAAGGAGCTTACTAAACCATCCAATGGGTAGTAGCGATGTGTGTACAAAGAGCAGGGATGTAATCAACACGAGTACATTCCCGATCCATTTATTCCCTTTAGAATTATGCAGGAGCTCGGTTCAGTGTTATTATTGTGTCTGAAATTTGGCCTGCAGCAAAACCAGACTGTGTCCAGTGATTTTTTGTTCTCTGTACTAGCACTGTCCAGGTTGTTAACAAAAGAGAAACTATCCTATTTTTTGTGCCTAGAACTTGTTTTCATTTGCTGAGTTAGCATGAGGGGCATTGTGTATCATCCCTGCTACTGATTAGAAATTGAAAGGTCAATGTTTAGTGATATTTACAGTTAATAATTTGTATGCGGTTATACTGTGGTCTATTAGTGTTCTTAGGCAGACACAAGAGGGCCTTGTTTATTCTGTTGCTTTAGTTCATGGTTGTCCCTAGAACTTCAGATGCACTAGTCCATTACTATTGGAACCTCAGCATCTGTGGTTCAAAAAGTGTAAAATTATTATTAGCGGGGTGAGAGGCGGAGATCTGTCCGAGAAGCAGAGCCTGCAGTCGGGGTAAGTCACGAGCCAAAGCCCCCTCCTCAGCTCGGGCTCGCTGGGTGATGTCGTCGGGATGCTGGCTCCATGTCAGCGGCTCGCTTCTGGTGAACTTGTCGGTGTTTGTTTACGGTTAGCAGCAGGGAGCTAACGCTAGCTTGCTGTTAGTTTGTGTTTAAAGTTGCAGCACTTTCTGGAATGGCTGCTTGTGAACGTATTTACAGCAGTATTGCATGTGGAACCCCGGCCGGGAAGCATCGGACTGGGAGGTGGGGGGAGAGATCCCATTTCGGGTCCGGAGTGGAGGAACAATGCTCTCGTAGTCATAGCTTGTGTGTGTGTGTCTGGCGCCCCGTGCATGCAGCAGGTATACATAGAAAACAATGCACTCGGAGGCTTACCCGAGTCGTAGCTTCTGTGTGTGTCTGTCTTTGTTAGAAAATAGCACCGGAACGTGCTCCAGGACCCCCCCGGTCTCCGGCTGCATTGTACCCGCGCTCAGCGGACAGCCTCTCCTGTGATGCCCGGGCGGCGAAGCGGAGGAGGGGAGGAGAGAGCAGCGCCTTATAACTTTTGTGGCCCGTACAGATTTGCTCCACGCACCCCGAGCTGCACGAACCGGTGACGGTCACCAGCAGCTTGTTGCCGCCTCCGTCGCTCGCTTTAAAATAAACTCATACCCGGGGTTTTAAGTGCATTTCGCCGCAAAAGTTGCAGCAGTGTTAGCCTCCAAAGCTGTAGCCCCCCACGATCCCTTTGTCTGTGTGTGTCTGTGTGTGTGTGTGTGCGTGCTCAGAATATATGCCCTGTATGAATAAATATACACATAAAATTATATAGTGTATACACACATATCAAATGCATGTATTTAAATAATGTACATCTTTATCAGAAGGTGTAGTAGTTTGAAAATTGTAGCTTCAATGAAGAAACACAACAAACAGATACAGAAATATGTCTGTAGGACAGTGACTTAAAATGATTTTAACAACCTTAAATATGCTAAGGGGAGATTTAAGACGTGAAACTGGATGTGTGTGTGTGTTTGTGTCTGTGTGCGCGCTCAGAATATATGCCCTGTATGAATGAATATACACATACAATTATAGTGTTTACACACATATCTAATGCATGTATTTAAATAATGTACATCTTTATCAGAAGGTGTAGTAGTTTGAAAATTGTAGCTTCAATGAAGAAACACAACAAACGGATACAGAAATATATGTGTAGGACAGTGACTTAAAATGATTTTACAACCTTAAATATGCTATGGGGAAATTTAAGATGTGTGTGTGTGTCTGTGTGTGTCTGGGGCGGGGCAGTGAGAGGGGGGGCGGGGCACTCAAAACAGGTCAATCTGAGGAAGGCTGTTTTAGACAGGGTAAAAAGGGTGCTGTTTTAAATTATCCTTGTGGTATTTTGACCAACATTTTTTACAGACATTTCATTAAGACCCAAAGGAACCATATCAACTGTGGTGAAATGGGCATAATATGTCCCCTTTAAGTACATTTCAACACCAGATACGTTTGATACTTAAGTACATTTAATATCAGCTACTTTAAGACTTTTACTCAAGTCATTTTCTTACGGGTGACATTTACTTTAACCGGAGTCACTTTCAGGTAAGATATATGTACTTTTACTCAAGTATGGCTTTCAAGTACTCTGTACACGATTGTTGATCCCTGCAGGAACTTTGTACTGTACAATTGCTCAATGCATAGTTAAAAAAGTATAAGTGAAATGACGGCTGAGAAGGAGGACATGTCTTTCGCCCCTGTGGTGACACAATATTTAGGTTGTAGTGAGTAAAAGCCGTAAGCAGAGGTTTTGACCCACAATAATGGTGTTCAAATGTTTACATCATCATTGTAAGTGCACAATGGCTGTATTTGATCTGAGACAATATTAACCTGTGGAAATTAACAATGTAGTTCTCTGCAGTTTAATAACATGTATATCTTGGTGTACTAACGGAAGGATCCAACACCATGCTGGAGTCTCTCAGGAACAGTGGACGAACTCTTAATGTCACACTAATTAGGGCCCGAGCACCGAAATCGAAGGGAGGCCCTATTGAAATTGAAATGATTACGGAATCGGTGGGAGGCCCTATTGAAATTGAAATGATTATTAGGGCCCGAGCACCGAAATCGGTGAGAGGACCTATTGAAATTGAAAAGATTATTATTAGGGCCCGAGCGCCGAAATCGGTGAGAGGACCTATTGAAATTGAAATGATTATTATTATTCTTATTATTATTATTATTATTATTTTGCTGTGTCGTTAATGAATTGGCTTTTTGAGGGCTTTACCATGCTCAAAAAGTTGTAAAAGTTTGCAGTAAGTTAGAAAGTCGTGAAAATGTACGTATTCTGGGGTATTTGGAAATGGGCGTGGCAAAATGGCTCAACAGCGCCACCAACGGAGAGCCCCTCATTTACGGAGATGCACCTCATTTAGCATTCACTGATCCTCACGAAATTGAAGACAGTTGTGTATCATCACCAGATGTACAAAAAAGCCTCTTGGAGCATTATGAAAAACGCAACAGGAAGCCCGCCATTTTTGATTTAGTGACTATTTTGGTCATATTCCATAATTTTTTACTTTAATGCACTTCTCGTAGAGCTTTCATCAGATCAACTTAAAATTTAGACGACTGTCATCACAACAAAATGAAGATCTAAAGTTATCAAAGAAAAAACTTTTCGCCACACCGTCTGAGTGTGGCGGGGCGTCAAAGTGTGACGAAACGCCATCAAAACACGAGCTTCTATATCTCAGACATATTTGGTTCCATGGACTCCAAACTACACATGTAAGACAAGAGTCGCGACCTGAAGACAACAACACAAAAATCTTGACTTAAAATGACAGCGCCCCCTGGTGGCAGCAGGAAATGTCTTGTTTTTGGTACATGTTCTATTTTTATGTACTTCTCGGAGAGCTTTCATCAGATCAACAAAAAATTTAGATGAGTGTCATCACAACAATATGGAAATAAAAAGTTATCAAAGAAACAACTTTCTGACACACCGTCTGACCGTGGCGTGGCGGCAAAGTGTGATGAACGCCATGAAAACACAAGCTTCTATATCTTAGACATATTTGGTCCCATCGACTCCAAACTAGACATGTAAGACAAGAGTCGCGACCTGATGACATCTACAAAGACACCATGACTTAAAATCATAGCGCCACCTGCTGGCTACAGGAAGTGAAGCGTTTATTCTTGCTGCAGAGCTTAAAACGCACGCAAGGCAGAGACGTGCGCTTGGTCATCGATCGCTCTCTCTTCCCCGACCGCAACAGACTTGAAATTGCCTGTGCTCGGGCCCGTTAGTGCTACAACGTAGCCCTAGTTAGGGCCCGAGCACCGAAATCGGTGAGAGGACCTATTGAAATTGAAATGATTATTATTATTAGGGCCCGAGCACCGAAATCGGTGAGAGGACCTATTGAAATTGAAATGATTATTATTATTCTTATTATTATTATTATTTTGCTGTGTCGTTAATGAATTGGCTTTTTGAGGGCTTTACCATGCTCAAAAAGTTGTAAAAGTTTGCAGTAAGTTAGAAAGTCGTGAAAATTTACGTATTCTGGGGTATTTGGAAATGGGCGTGGCAAAATGGCTCAACAGCGCCACCAACGGAGAGCCCCTCATTTAGCATTCACCGATCTTCAAAAAAAACAAAGACTATTGTGTATCATGACTAGATGCACAAAAAAGTCCATCAGTGCATTATGAATAACGCAACAGGAAGCCCGCCAGTTTGACTTTAGTGGCCATTTTGGTCATATTCGATATTTTTTGTTTTAAGTACTCCTCCTACAGCTTTCATCAAATCAACTTACAATTTAGACGATCGTCATCACAACAAAATGGAGATCTAAAGTTATTGAAGGATTAAGTTTTAGCAAAACCGTCTGACCGTGGTGTGGCCTCAAAGTTTGATTAAACGCCATCAAAACACGGGCTCCTGTATCTTGGACATATTTTGTCCAATCGAGTCCAAACTATACACATAACACAAGAGTCGCGACTTGAAGACATCGGTACAGAAATCGTGACTTAAAATCACAGCGTCCCCTGGTGGCAACAGCAAATGTCTTGTTTTTCTATGTGTTACAGTTTGATTCACTACTCGTAGGGCCTTCATTAAATCAACGTAAAAAATTGATGCATGTGTTCAAAACAAGATGAAGATCTAAAGTTAACGAAATTGCAACTTTTCATAATACTGTGTGACCGTGGTGTGGCTTCCAGTTTGAGGAATGAAAACATCTATATCTGGCAGATGTGCTGCAATATTTAGTCACTAGATGGCAGTGTCAGACCATGCTTTGTGTTATCTATGCATTAACAGACTGTGTTTACAGGGTGGCCAACTTTAGAGGAGAATTAAACCTTTTACAGCATTGCTCAAACTTTGGTTTTAGTCTCAATCGCCAAGTTCTTCCTTCATGACAACTCTGAGGGGGGTGTATTTTATTTTAACTCCCTCGTTTAAGCGATATAGATGTTTGAAATTCACGTGACGTCACAGGGACGCGCGCCCACTTCCTGGTGCCATGCTGCGGTTTCAGCTCAATAGAGTGAGCAGCACACGCCTCATCAGACTGTCCGCGGCTTCCACTCCCATATCGTATGAGAAACACGGTTTGAAGTTCTGCTTGTTCTCCTGAGGGACACGTCAAAGACGTCTGCGCTCTGTGGTAAGTCACGTAGAGTATTTTATTTAGATGTATTCGCAGGGTGCCTTTGAATCAGGCGTGCTAGCTTAGTAGCGCTAATCCGGACGCTACATACCAGCTGCGATCGGGTTAGATGCGAATGCCAGCTGTTACTGACACACAACCATGAACGCAGGTCCACAAAGCAGAGACAAGCGTTACTTTATGAGGATGACTCTGAGACAGGAGACTGTGTGTCGGCTTGTAAGCTAGCTTCGCTAGCGGGCTAGCTAAGCTAACTGAAACCTGAGTGTTTAAAGTCACATCTGGAGTGCAAGAGCAGCTGTTCAAAGGAGCATTACGTGTCCTAAAGCTCTTTCTTCAGAGTAGTGTTGTAACGTGTTACAGTGAAAAGTAACCGTGTCTGCCACCTTCACTCTTTAAATCGTTGATCTCAGACAGACTTCACTGAATTCTTTTGTTAAATATGAGTAAATCATAGCCTTGTAACTTTACTAGAACAGACAGTGTCATACAGAGTTGTAGGCTTATATGCACTACCTATTTCCTAAGCTGAAATGATTATGATCTGATTAACTTTGAATTAATATTTTATTTTTCCCATGTAAAAGTCTGTTAATTATTTTACCTGGCCCATGTATGACTTTACAGATCTGTGTATTGGTTTTAAGTACCTGTAGAAGGTCCAACTTGACACACAACTTGAATCCAACCACACTGAACACTGACTCCAGGTACAGACCTGTTTTCATTACTTACAAACAAAGTATTGCACATAATACATAATGTATTAAATTATAATGCAATACTTTTAATGTGAAATAACTCCATACTGTACATTTATTGTCATGTTAGTGCACGTTTTAATCCAAAAGCATATTCAAATACATAGTTGAATTTCCACAGAAAATGAGAATACACACTTGTTCAAAAGTAACACTTCCTGTACAATAATGATATATTTTATGTTTCCTATCATTTTATTAGGGACAGACGAGCCTGAAGGACACAGCTGTGATGACCATGTTCTGTCTCTTATGGCAAAGCAGAAATATTAAACACTGGGTTGACCAGCATAAAGCTGCAGATCTCCACCATGTTGCAACTGAGGACATCAGGAGCTGCATTAATGAGGAGCAGAAGCGCACTGTTATGAATGTTTTGTGTTGTGTATGAAGCACCACATATTTCAGATAGAACCAATGTACTGGGGTCTGGGTTTGTATCCTAATGGTTAAATGCACATACTTTAAATCGCTTTTGATAAAACGTGAGAAAGAAATACAACATTGTATACATAGATAAAATGTCTTTCTACCTCATCTGTAATATTCAAGGTGATGATCTCCCACAGAGCTGTTGATAACAGTCCACATCAAGTCTCTCCACTTCCCTCAGTGTGAAAACATAATTATATAATTAATGTGAGAACTGTTTACAACACTGATTTGTGGACATTATAATCTTATCTATACTGTCTAATTCACTCGACAACTCCATGACAGACTAAATAAACGATGTGAAAATAGTAATGGTGGATATACCAGCCTGTATCAGAATATTGGTGAAACATAGTTACTATCACATGCAACGTACACGTGTAGCGTATTGATAGTAACTTATTAAAAAAATAAATAAAGTCACAACCAAAACAAGACTGTGGAGTTAACTTGCTTCAATCTGTTCATTAGACGTGATAAATAAACGGTAACTTTTATAACAATTACATATTACACAAAACTTGAGGCATGTAAGCATATGATGATAGATAAAGCAATAGGTTATGTTGTATAGTTTGAAGGTTACTTACCTCTTGTTCAGCACCAGCGGCTGGCTACAGGAAGTGGAGCGATCATCCTTGCCGCAGAGCGCAAACGCATGCAATGCGGAGACTAGCGCTTGGTCATCGAACGTTCTCTCTTCATCGACCGCAACAGACTAGAAATTGCCTGTGCTCGGGCCCGTTAGTGCTACAACGTAGCCATAGTTAGGGCCCGAGCACCGATTTCGGTGAGAGGACCTATTGAAATTGAAATGATTATTATTATTCTTATTATTAGGGCCCGAGCACCGAAATCGGTGAGAGGACCTATTGAAATTGAAAAGATTATTATTATTATTATTTTTCTTCGCTCAGTGAATTGGCTTTTTGAGGGCTTTAACGTGCTCAAAAAGTTTCTAAAGTGTACAGTAAATTAGAAATGTGCGCAAGTTTACGTATTCTGAAGTATTTGGGAACGGGTGTGTCAAAACCGCTCAATAGCGCCACCTACGGAAAAGCCCCTCATTTAGCATTCACCGATCATCAAAAAAAACAAAGACTATTGTGTATCATGACTAGATGCACAAAAAAGTCCATCAGTGCATTATGAATAACGCAACAGGAAGCCCGCCAGTTTGACTTTAGTGGCCATTTTGGTCATATTCGATATTTTTTCTTTTAAGTACTCCTCCTACAGCTTTCATCAAATCAACTTACAATTTAGACGATCGTCATCACAACAAAATGGAGATCTAAAGTTATTGAAGGATTAAGTTTTAGCAAAACCGTCTGACCGTGGTGTGGCCTCAAAGTTTGATTAAACGCCATCAAAACACAGGCTCCTCTATCTTGGACATATTTTGTCCAATCGAGTCCAAACTATACACATAAGACAAGAGTCGCGACCTGAAGACATCGGTACAGAAATCGTGACTTAAAATCACAGCGTGCCCTGGTGGCAACAGCAAATGTCTTGTTTTTCTATGTCTTACAGTTTGACTCACTTCTCGTAGGGCCTTCATCAAATCAACGTAAAAATTTGATGCATGTGTACAAAACAAGATGAAGATCTAAAGTTATCAAAATTTAAACTTTTCATCAATCTGTGTGACCGTGGTGAGGCTTATAAATTTGATAAACAAAATGAAAACACCATGTCTGTAGTTAATGGTCCAACACTGCTCTCTAGTGACTCAATATTGAATTACACCTGTAGTGCCAATATTAAGGCACCAGAGGTCAGTGAAACACCATGGTTTGATCAAGACACAAAATGTAACTATTGAAAAAGCCATTTCGTCCCCTCTTCCCCCAATTTAAATCTGTCTGGAGCCGCACAACATATTTGATAACACAGGTTATAAAGTTATATATATACATATATATATATATATATATATAGTTATACAATATATATAAAAACTATAGTTTGTTGCATTTATTAAATAACAGACCGACAATAAAGACAACTGTTGACATTTAACTGGTATTTTTACCTGCTACAAAATAGGAAAACACCATACTCTGACCATGGCGTGGAGTCAAAGTCTGATCACACGCCATCAAAACACGAGCGTCTGTATCTTGGACATATTTGGTCCAATCAACTCCAAACTAGACATGTAAGACAAGAGTTGCGATCTGATGACATCTACAAGGACACCATGACTTAAAATCCTAGCGCCACCTGCTGGCTACAGGAAGTGAAGCGTTTATTGTTGCTGCAGAGCTTAAAACGCGCGCAAGGCAGAGACATGTGCTTGGTCATCGATCGTTCTCTCTTCCCCGACCGCAACAGACTTGAAATTGCCTGTGCTCGGGCCCGTTAGTGCTACAACGTAGCCCTAGTTATTATTATTTTGCTGTGTCGTTAATGAATTGGCTTTTTGAGGGCTTTACCATGCTCAAAAAGTTGTAAAAGTTTGCAGTAAGTTAGAAAGTCGTGAAAATTTACGTATTCTGGGGTATTTGGAAATGGGCGTGGCAAAATGGCTCAACAGCGCCACCAACGGAGAGCCCCTCATTTACGGAGATGCACCTCATTTAGCATTCACTGATCCTCACGAAATTGAAGACAGTTGTGTATCATCACCAGATGTACAAAAAAGCCTCTTGGAGCATTATGAAAAACGCAACAGGAAGCCCGCCATTTTTGATTTAGTGACTATTTTGGTCATATTCCATAATTTTTTACTTTAATGCACTTCTTGTAGAGCTTTCATCAGATCAACTTACAATTTAGACGACTGTCATCACAACAAAATGAAGATCTAAAGTTATCAAAAAAAAAACTTTTCGCCACACCGTCTGACTGTGGCGGGGCGTCAAAGTGTGACGAAACGCCATCAAAACACGAGCTTCTATATCTCAGACATATTTGGTCCCATGGACTCCAAACTACACATGTAAGATAAGAGTCGCGACCTGAAGACAACAACACAAAAATCTTGACTTAAAATGACAGCGCCCCCTGGTGGCAGCAGGAAATGTCTTGTTTTTGGTACATGTTCTATCTTTATGTACTTCTCGGAGAGCTTTCATCAGATCAACAAAAAATTTAGATGAGTGTCATCACAACAATATGGAGATAAAAAGTTATCAAACAAACAACTTTCTGACACACCGTCTGACCGTGGCGTGGCGGCAAAGTGTGATGAACGCCATGAAAACACAAGCTTCTATATCTTAGACATATTTGGTCCCATCGACTCCAAACTAGACATGTAAGACAAGAGTCGCGACCTGATGACATCTACAAAGACACCATGACTTAAAATCATAGCGCCACCTGCTGGCTACAGGAAGTGAAGCGTTTATTCTTGCTGCAGAGCTTAAAACGCACGCAAGGCAGAGACGTGCGCTTGGTCATCGATCGCTCTCTCTTCCCCGACCGCAACAGACTTGAAATTGCCTGTGCTCGGGCCCGTTAGTGCTACAACGTAGCCCTAGTTAGGGCCCGAGCACCGAAATCGGTGAGAGGACCTATTGAAATTGAAATGATTATTATTATTCTTATTATTATTATTATTTTGCTGTGTCGTTAATGAATTGGCTTTTTGAGGGCTTTACCATGCTCAAAAAGTTGTAAAAGTTTGCAGTAAGTTAGAAAGTCGTGAAAATTTACGTATTCTGGGGTATTTGGAAATGGGCATGGCAAAATGGCTCAACAGCGCCACCAACGGAGAGCCCCTCATTTACGGAGATGCACCTCATATAGCATTCACTGATCCTCACGAAATTGAAGACAGTTGTGTATCATCACCAGATGTACAAAAAAGCCTCTTGGAGCATTATGAAAAACGCAACAGGAAGCCCGCCATTTTTGATTTAGTGACTATTTTGGTCATATTCCATAATTTTTTACTTTAATGCACTTCTCGTAGAGCTTTCATCAGATCAACTTAAAATTTAGACGACTGTCATCACAACAAAATGAAGATCTAAAGTTATCAAAGAAAAAACTTTTCGCCACACCGTCTGAGTTTGGCGGGGCGTCAAAGTGTGACGAAACGCCATCAAAACACGAGCTTCTATATCTCAGACATATTTGGTTCCATGGACTCCAAACTACACATGTAAGACAAGAGTCGCGACCTGAAGACAACAACACAAAAATCTTGACTTAAAATGACAGCGCCCCCTGGTGGCAGCAGGAAATGTCTTGTTTTTGGTACATGTTCTATTTTTATGTACTTCTCGGAGAGCTTTCATCAGATCAACAAAAAATTTAGATGAGTGTCATCACAACAATATGGAGATAAAAAGTTATCAAAGAAACAACTTTCTGACACACCGTCTGACCGTGGCGTGGCGGCAAAGTGTGATGAACGCCATGAAAAGACAAGCTTCTATATCTTAGACATATTTGGTCCCATCGACTCCAAACTAGACATGTAAGACAAGAGTCGCGACCTGATGACATCTACAAAGACACCATGACTTAAAATCATAGCGCCACCTGCTGGCTACAGGAAGTGAAGCGTTTATTCTTGCTGCAGAGCTTAAAACGCACGCAAGGCAGAGACGTGCGCTTGGTCATCGATCGCTCTCTCTTCCCCGTCCGCAAAAGACTTGAAATTGCCTGTGCTCGGGCCCGTTAGTGCTACAACGTAGCCCTAGTTATTATTATTTTGCTGTGTCGTTAATGAATTGGCTTTTTGAGGGCTTTACCATGCTCAAAAATTTGTAAAAGTTTGCAGTAAGTTAGAAAGTCGTGAAAATTTACGTATTCTGGGGTATTTGGAAATGGGCATGGCAAAATGGCTCAACAGCGCCACCAACGGAGAGCCCCTCATTTACGGAGATGCACCTCATTTAGCATTCACTGATCCTCACGAAATTGAAGACAGTTGTGTATCATCACCAGATGTACAAAAAAGCCTCTTGGAGCATTATGAAAAACGCAACAGGAAGCCCTGTTCTAGTTATTATTATTTTTCTTAGCTTAAATGAATTGGCTTTTTGAGGGCTTAAATGTGCTCAAAAAGTTGTAGGAGTTTGCAGTAAATTCGAAGGCGGCGAAAATTTACGTATTCTGGAGTATTTTGAAAAGGGCGTGGCAAAATGGCTCAAGAGCGCCACCTACGGAAAAGCCCCTCATTTAGCATTCACCGATCTTCAAAAAAAACAAAGACTATTGTGTATCATGACTAGATGCACAAAAAAGTCCATCAGTGCATTATGAATAACGCAACAGGAAGCCCGCCAGTTTGACTTTAGTGGCCATTTTGGTCATATTCGATATTTTTTGTTTTAAGTACTCCTCCTACAGCTTTCATCAAATCAACTTACAATTTAGACGATCGTCGTCACAACAAAATGGAGATCTAAAGTTATTGAAGGATTGAGTTTTAGCAAAACCGTCTGACCGTGGTGTGGCCTCAAAGTTTGATTAAACGCCATCAAAACACGGGCTCCTGTATCTTGGACATATTTTGTCCAATTGAGTCCAAACTATACACATAAGACAAGAGTCGCGACCTGAAGACATCGGTACAGAAATCGTGACTTAAAATCACAGCGTCCCCTGGTGGCAACAGCAAATGTCTTGTTTTTCTATGTGTTACAGTTTGATTCACTACTCGTAGGGCCTTCATTAAATCAACGTAAAAAGTTGATGCATGTGTTCAAAACAAGATGAAGATCTAAAGTTAACGAAATTGCAACTTTTCATAATACTGTGTGACCGTGGTGTGGCTTCCAGTTTGAGGAATGAAAACATCTATATCTGGCAGATGTGCTGCAATATTTAGTCACTAGATGGCAGTGTCAGACCATGCTTTGTGTTATCTATGCATTAACAGACTGTGTTTACAGGGTGGCCAACTTTAGAGGAGAATTAAACCTTTTACAGCATTGCTCAAACTTTGGTTTTAGTCTCAATCGCTAAGTTCTTCCTTCATGACAACTCTGAGGGGGGTGTATTTTATTTTTACTCCCTCGTTTAAGCGATATAGATGTTTGAAATTCACGTGACGTCACAGGGACGCGCGCCCACTTCCTGGTGCCATGCTGCGGTTTCAGCTCAATAGAGTGAGCAGCACACGCCTCATCAGACTGTCCGCGGCTTCCACTCCCATATCGTATGAGAAACACGGTTTGAAGTTCTGCTTGTTCTCCTGAGGGACACGTCAAAGACGTCTGCGCTCTGTGGTAAGTCACGTTAAGTATTTTATTTCGATGTGATTCGCAGGGTGCCTTTGAATCAGCCGTGATAGCTAAGGGACGCTAATCCGGGAGCTACATACCAGCTCAGTGTATATCAACGGGTTCGATGCGAATGCCAGCTGTTACCGAAACAACCGCCATGAACCCAGGTCCACCAAGCAGAGATAAGCGTTCGTTTATAAGGATGAATCTGAGACAGGAGACTGTGTGTCGGCTTCTTTTCCGCTAGCGCCGGAGGCTAACTAGCTCGCTAACAAGCAAGCTAACAATATCTTCGCATGGGTGCAGTAACTGTTCTTCGATTCGATTGGGGTTATTACCGACAAACACCGACATGAAACGACATGAGCGGGTCCACCCAGCAGATATAAGCGTTACTTTATGCGGATGACTCTGAGACAGGAGACTGTGTGTCGGCTTGTAAGTTAGTTTCGCTAGCGGGCTAGCGATGCTAACTGAAACCTGAGAAACCTGAGTGTTTAAAGTCACATCTGCATTGCAAGAGCAGCTGTTCAAAGGAGCATTACGTGTCCTAAAGCTCTTTCTTCAGAGTAGTGTTGTAACGTGTTACAGTGAAAAGTAACCGTGTCTCCCACCTTCAGTATTTAAATCGTTAATCTCAGACAGACTTCACTGAATTCTTTTGTTAAATATGAGTAAATCATAGCCTTGTAACTTTACTAGAACAGACAGTGTCATACAGAATTGTAGGCTAATATGCACTACCTATTTCCTAAGCTGAAATGATTATGATCTGATTAACTTTGAATTAATATTTTATTATTACCATGTAAAAGTCTGTTAAGCAGATAACATGGCACATGTATGACTTAACATATCTGTGTATTTGTGTTCAATGTTCCTCTAGGATGTTCAGCGTGAGACACAACTTGAATCCAACCAGACTGAACACTGACTCCAGGTACAGACCTGTTTTCATTACTTACAAAGTATTGCACATAATACATAATGTGTTAAATTATAATGCAATACTTTTAATGTGAAATAGCTCCATACTAAACATTCATTGTCATGGTAGTGCACATTTTAATCCAAAAGCATATTCAAATACATAGTTGAATATCCACCGAAAATAAGAATACACACTTTGTTCATATGTAACTCTAATAAATACTGTATAAGTTATATTTTGCTCCGGAATTGAACTGTGTTAAAGCGGTTCACATGGAAAATATATGTTCAATTATGTGAAGGGTGATTTTCATTACTATTATACTAATGGAGATTTAGCACTTGCTACACATTGTAAGAGCAGCTGTGCAAAGGAGCACTACGTATCCTAAGGCTCTTTATTCAGAGTCACGGTGTTGATGTCCTGTCACGTGTTACAGTGAAAAATAACCGTGTCTACTAGTGTTTACATCGTTAATCTCAGGCAGACTTCCCTGAATTATTTTGTTAAATATAAATACATTATAGCCTTGTAACTTTACTAGAACAGACAGTGTTCATAGAGAATTTGAAAATGATGTACACTACCTATTTCCTAAGATGAAATGATTATGATCTGATTATTTTTATGTTTCCTCTCATTTTATTAGGGACGGACGAGCCTGAAGGACACAGCTGTGATGACCAATTGACCATGTTTTGTCTCTTATGGCAAAGCAGAAATATTACACACTGGGTTCTTATCTAAAGTGTATCAAATCAGAAAGCAAAAGATACACATTGTTGTTATACGTTTTTATTATTTTAACCAACCATAATGAAGATAGAAATGAATTCTTATCCATGCCACTTAGCAATGACTGCCACCACCAAACAGTTGCAGGCCATCTTTATTTAAGGGAGGAATTTAGAAGTGTTGTGTAGCTTCTGATGATGATGCAGTCGTCCACGTGTTGACCACCATGTTGCTGCTGACGACGTCAGGTGCTGCAGTTCCTCATCTATGAAGAGAAGAAACGCACTGTTAAAGAATGTTTTGAGTTGTGTATGAAGCACAACAGATTTCAGATAGAACCGTTGTACTGTGGTCTGGGTTTGTATCCTAATGGTTAAATGCACATATTTTAAGTCGCTTTTGATAAAAGTACTGAAAGAAATACAACATTGTAAAAATAGATAAAATGTCTTTCTACCTCATCTGTAATATTCAAAGTGATAATCTCCCACAGAGCTATTGATAACAGTCCACATCAAGTCTCTCCACTTCCCTCAGTGTGAAAACATAATTATATAATTAATTTGACAACTGTTTACAACACTGATGTGTGGAGATTAAAATCATATCTAAACTGTCTAATTCACTGTAAAACTCCATGACATTCGCAGGCCATCTGTAGTTAAGGGAGCAACGTATGGAGTGATGTGTAGAGGGCAGAAACTTGGACTATGGGCAGAGAAGGTCTCTGGTTCGTCTCCGGTTCGACTCCACGGAGAGACAACAAAAGACAAACCTGGATTGATCTGTCCAAAAATCCAAGAGTCTCCCTACCCTCTCTAGTGCCCCTGAGCAAGGCACCTCACTCCCCCAACATCTGCTCCGTGAGCGCCGTACATGGTCGCTCACTGCTCTGTGTGTCCTGCACCAGATGGGTAAAAAGCAGAGATTAAATTTCCCTACCTGCATGAGTGTGCCTTTGCATGTCTGTGCATGTGTTTGGGACGAATAAATGGATCTTAATCTTAATCTTTTAATCTTGATCAGTTGTCTTCCAGTTGACCAGCATGACGCTGCAGATCTCCACCATGTTTCTGCTGAGGACATCAGGAGCTGCATTAATGAGGAGCCGAAGCGCACTGTAATGAATGTTTTGTGTTGTGTATGAAGCACCACATATTTCAGATAGAACCGATGTACTGGGGTCTGGGTTTGTATACTAATGGTTAAATGCACATACTTTAAATCGCTTTTGATAAAACGTGGGAAAGAAATACAACATTGTACACATAGAAAAAATGTCTTTCTACCTCATCTGTAATATTCAAGGTGATGATCTCCCACAGAGCTGTTGATAACAGTCCACATCAAGTCTCTCCACTTCCCTCAGTGTGAAAACATAATTATATAATTAACTGGAGAAGTGTTTACAACACTGATGTTTGGACATTATAATCTTATCTATACTGTCTAATTGACTCTACAACTCCATGACAGACTAAATTAACGATGTGAAAATAGTAATGGTGGATATATCAGCCTGTATCACAATAATGGTGAAACATAGTTATTATCACATGCAACTTACACATGTAGCGTATTGATATTAACTTATTAAAATAAAACAAAGTCACAGCCAAACATACGACTCTGCAGTTAACTTGCTTCAATGTGTTCATTAGACGTGTTAAATAAACTAACTTTTATAACAATTTTATATTAAAAAAGCCTTGAGGCATGTAAGTATATGGTGATAGTTAAAGCAATAGGTTTGGTTGTATGGTTTCAAGGTTACTTACCTCTAGTTCATAGAGCCTCCTGCTGGCTACAGGAAGTGAAGCAATAATCCTTGCCGCAGTGCACAAACGCATGTAACGCAGAGACGAGCGCTTGGTCATTGAACGTTCTCTCTTCACCGACCGCAACAGAATAGAAATTGCCTGTGCTCGGGCCCGTTAGTGCTACAACGTAGCCCTAGTTATTCTTATTATTATTATTATTTTGCTGTGTCGTTAATGAATTGGCTTTTTGAGGGCTTTACCATGCTCAAAAAGTTGTACAAGTTTGCAGTAAGTTAGAAAGTCGTGAAAATTTACGTATTCTGGGGTATTTGGAAATGGGCGTGGCAAAATGGCTCAACAGCGCCACCAACGGAGAGCCCCTCATTTACGGAGATGCACCTCATTTAGCATTCACTGATCCTCACGAAATTGAAGACAGTTGTGTATCATCACCAGATGTACAAAAAAGCCTCTTGGAGCATTATGAAAAAACGCAACAGGAAGCCCGCCATTTTTGATTTAGTGACTATTTTGGTCATATTCCATAATTTTTTACTTTAATACACTTCTCGTAGAGCTTTCATCAGATCAACTTAAAATGTAGACGACTGTCTTCACAACAAAATGAAGATCTAAAGTTATCAAAGAAAAAACTTTTCGCCACACCGTCTGACTGTCGCGGGGCGTCAAAGTGTGACGAAACGCCATCAAAACACGAGCTTCTTTATCTCACACATATTTGGTCCCATGGACTCCAAACTACACATGTAAGACAAGAGTCGCGACCTGAAGACAACAACACAAAAATCTTGACTTAAAATTACAGCGCCCCCTGGTGGCAGCAGGAAATGTCTTGTTTTTGGTACATGTTCTATTTTTATGTACTTCTCGGAGAGCTTTCATCAGATCAACTTAAAATTTAGACGACTGTCATCACAACAAAATGAAGATCTAAAGTTATCAAAGAAAAAACTTTTCGCCACACTGTCTGACTGTGGCGGGGCGTAAAAGTGTGACGAAACGCCATCAAAACACGAGCTTCTATATCTCACACATATTTGGTCCCATGGACTCCAAACTACACATGTAAGACAAGAGTCGCGACCTGAAGACAACAACACAAAAATCTTGACTTAAAATGACAGCGCCCCCTGGTGGCAGCAGGAAATGTCTAGTTTTTGGTACATGTTCTATTTTTATGTACTTCTCGGAGAGCTTTCATCAGATCAACAAAAAATTTAGATGAGTGTCATCACAACAATATGGAGATAAAAAGTTATCAAAGAAACAACTTTCTGACACACCGTCTGACCGTGGCGTGGCGGCAAAGTGTGATGAACGCCATGAAAACACAAGCTTCTATATCTTAGACATATTTGGTCCCATCGACTCCAAACTAGACATGTAAGACAAGAGTCGCGACCTGATGACATCTACAAAGACACCATGACTTAAAATCATAGCGCCACCTGCTGGCTACAGGAAGTGAAGCGTTTATTCTTGCTGCAGAGCTTAAAACGCACGCAAGGCAGAGACGTGCGCTTGGTCATCGATCGCTCTCTCTTCCCCGACCGCAACAGACTTGAAATTGCCTGTGCTCGGGCCCGTTAGTGCTACAACGTAGCCCTAGTTATTATTATTTTGCTGTGTCGTTAATGAATTGGCTTTTTGAGGGCTTTACCATGCTCAAAAAGTTGTAAAAGTTTGCAGTAAGTTAGAAAGTCGTGAAAAATTACGTATTCTGGGGTATTTGGTAATGGGCGTGGCAAAATGGCTCAACAGCGCCACCAACGGAGAGCCCCTCATTTACGGAGATGCACCTCATTTAGCATTCACTGATCCTCACGAAATTGAAGACAGTTGTGTATCACCACCAGATGTACAAAAAAGCCTCTTGGAGCATTATGAAAAACGCAACAGGAAGCCCGCCATTTTTGATTTAGTGACTATTTTGGTCATATTCCATAATTTTTTACTTTAATGCACTTCTCGTAGAGCTTTCATCAGATCAACTTAAAATTTAGACGACTGTCATCACAACAAAATGAAGATCTAAAGTTATCAAAGAAAAAACTTTTCGCCACATCGTCTGACTGTGGCGGGGCGTCAAAGTGTAACGAAACGCCATCAAAACACGAGCTTCTATATCTCAGACATATTTGGTCCCATGGACTCCAAACTACACATGTAAGACAAGAGTCGCGACCTGAAGACAACAACACAAAAATTTTGAATTAAAATGACAGCGCCCCCTGGTGGCAGCAGGAAATGTCTTGTTTTTGGTACATGTTCTATTTTTATGTACTTCTCGGAGAGCTTTCATCAGATCAACAAAAAATTTAGATGAGTGTCATCACAACAATATGGAGATAAAAAGTTATCAAAGAAACAACTTTCTGAAACACCGTCTGACCGTGGCGTGGCGGCAAAGTGTGATGAACGCCATGAAAACACAAGCTTCTATATCTTAGACATATTTGGTCCCATCGACTCCAAACTAGACATGTAAGACAAGAGTCGCGACCTGATGACGTCTACAAAGACACCATGACTTAAAATCATAGCGCCACCTGCTGGCTACAGGAAGTGAAGCGTTTATTCTTGCTGCAGAGCTTAAAACGCACGCAAGGCAGAGACGTGCGCTTGGTCATCGATCGCTCTCTCTTCCCCGACCGCAACAGACTTGAAATTGCCTGTGCTCGGGCCCGTTAGTGCTACAACGTAGCCCTAGTTATTATTATTATTTTGCTGTGTCGTTAATGAATAGGCTTTTTGAGGGCTTTACCATGCTCAAAAAGTTGTAAAAGTTTGCAGTAAGTTAGAAAGTCGTGAAAATTTACGTATTCTGGGGTATTTGGAAATGGGCGTGGCAAAATGGCTCAACAGCGCCACCAACGGAGAGCCCCTCATTTACGGAGATGCACCTCATTTAGCATTCACTGATCCTCACGAAATTGAAGACAGTTGTGTATCATCACCAGATGTACAAAAAAGCCTCTTGGAGCATTATGAAAAAACGCAACAGGAAGCCCGCCATTTTTGATTTAGTGACTATTTTGGTCATATTCCATAATTTTTTACTTTAATACACTTCTCGTAGAGCTTTCATCAGATCAACTTAAAATGTAGACGACTGTCTTCACAACAAAATGAAGATCTAAAGTTATCAAAGAAAAAACTTTTCGCCACACCGTCTGACTGTGGCGGGGCGTCAAAGTGTGACGAAACGCCATCAAAACACGAGCTTCTATATCTCAGACATATTTGGTCCCATGGACTCCAAACTACACATGTAAGACAAGAGTCGCGACCTGAAGACAACAACACAAAAATCTTGACTTAAAATGACAGCGCCCCCTGGTGGCAGCAGGAAATGTCTTGTTTTTGGTACATGTTCTATTTTTATGTACTTCTCGGAGAGCTTTCATCAGATCAACAAAAAATTTAGATGAGTGTCATCACAACAGTATGGAGATAAAAAGTTATCAAAGAAACAACTTTCTGACACACCGTCTGACCGTGGCGTGGCGGCAAAGTGTGATGAACGCCATGAAAACACAAGCTTCTATATCTTAGACATATTTGGTCCCATCGACTCCAAACTAGACATGTAAGACAAGAGTCGCGACCTGATGACATCTACAAAGACACCATGACTTAAAATCATAGCGCCACCTGCTGGCTACAGGAAGTGAAGCGTTTATTCTTGCTGCAGAGCTTAAAACGCACGCAAGGCAGAGACGTGCGCTTGGTCATCGATCGCACTCTCTTCCCCGACCGCAACAGACTAGAAATTGCCTGTGCTCGGGGCCGTTAGTGCTACAACGTAGCCCTAGTTATTATTATTTTTATTCGCTCAGTGAATTGGCTTTTTGAGGGCTTTAACGTGCTCAAAAAGTTTCTAAAGTGTACAGTAAATTAGAAATCTGCGCAAGTTTACGTATTCTGAAGTATTTGGGAACGGGTGTGTCAAAACCGCTCAATAGCGCCACCTACGGAAAAGCCCCTCATTTAGCATTCACCGATCCTCAAAAAAAACAAAGACTATTGTGTATCATGACTAGATACACAAAAAAGTCCATCAGTGCATTATGAATAACGCAACAGGAAGCCCGCCAGTTTGACTTTAGTGGCCATTTTGGTCATATTCGATATTTTTTCTTTTAAGTACTCCTCCTACAGCTTTCATCAAATCAACTTACAATTTAGACGATCATCATCACAACAAAATGGAGATCTAAAGTTATCAAAGAAAAAACTTTTCGCCACACCGTCTGACTGTCGCGGGGCGTCAAAGTGTGACGAAACGCCATCAAAACACGAGCTTCTTTATCTCACACATATTTGGTCCCATGGACTCCAAACTACACATGTAAGACAAGAGTCGCGACCTGAAGACAACAACACAAAAATCTTGACTTAAAATTACAGCGCCCCCTGGTGGCAGCAGGAAATGTCTTGTTTTTGGTACATGTTCTATTTTTATGTACTTCTCGGAGAGCTTTCATCAGATCAACTTAAAATTTAGACGACTGTCATCACAACAAAATGAAGATCTAAAGTTATCAAAGAAAAAACTTTTCGCCACACTGTCTGACTGTGGCGGGGCGTAAAAGTGTGACGAAACGCCATCAAAACACGAGCTTCTATATCTCACACATATTTGGTCCCATGGACTCCAAACTACACATGTAAGACAAGAGTCGCGACCTGAAGACAACAACACAAAAATCTTGACTTAAAATGACAGCGCCCCCTGGTGGCAGCAGGAAATGTCTAGTTTTTGGTACATGTTCTATTTTTATGTACTTCTCGGAGAGCTTTCATCAGATCAACAAAAAATTTAGATGAGTGTCATCACAACAATATGGAGATAAAAAGTTATCAAAGAAACAACTTTCTGACACACCGTCTGACCGTGGCGTGGCGGCAAAGTGTGATGAACGCCATGAAAACACAAGCTTCTATATCTTAGACATATTTGGTCCCATCGACTCCAAACTAGACATGTAAGACAAGAGTCGCGACCTGATGACATCTACAAAGACACCATGACTTAAAATCATAGCGCCACCTGCTGGCTACAGGAAGTGAAGCGTTTATTCTTGCTGCAGAGCTTAAAACGCACGCAAGGCAGAGACGTGCGCTTGGTCATCGATCGCTCTCTCTTCCCCGACCGCAACAGACTTGAAATTGCCTGTGCTCGGGCCCGTTAGTGCTACAACGTAGCCCTAGTTATTATTATTTTGCTGTGTCGTTAATGAATTGGCTTTTTGAGGGCTTTACCATGCTCAAAAAGTTGTAAAAGTTTGCAGTAAGTTAGAAAGTCGTGAAAAATTACGTATTCTGGGGTATTTGGTAATGGGCGTGGCAAAATGGCTCAACAGCGCCACCAACGGAGAGCCCCTCATTTACGGAGATGCACCTCATTTAGCATTCACTGATCCTCACGAAATTGAAGACAGTTGTGTATCACCACCAGATGTACAAAAAAGCCTCTTGGAGCATTATGAAAAACGCAACAGGAAGCCCGCCATTTTTGATTTAGTGACTATTTTGGTCATATTCCATAATTTTTTACTTTAATGCACTTCTCGTAGAGCTTTCATCAGATCAACTTAAAATTTAGACGACTGTCATCACAACAAAATGAAGATCTAAAGTTATCAAAGAAAAAACTTTTCGCCACATCGTCTGACTGTGGCGGGGCGTCAAAGTGTAACGAAACGCCATCAAAACACGAGCTTCTATATCTCAGACATATTTGGTCCCATGGACTCCAAACTACACATGTAAGACAAGAGTCGCGACCTGAAGACAACAACACAAAAATCTTGAATTAAAATGACAGCGCCCCCTGGTGGCAGCAGGAAATGTCTTGTTTTTGGTACATGTTCTATTTTTATGTACTTCTCGGAGAGCTTTCATCAGATCAACAAAAAATTTAGATGAGTGTCATCACAACAATATGGAGATAAAAAGTTATCAAAGAAACAACTTTCTGAAACACCGTCTGACCGTGGCGTGGCGGCAAAGTGTGATGAACGCCATGAAAACACAAGCTTCTATATCTTAGACATATTTGGTCCCATCGACTCCAAACTAGACATGTAAGACAAGAGTCGCGACCTGATGACGTCTACAAAGACACCATGACTTAAAATCATAGCGCCACCTGCTGGCTACAGGAAGTGAAGCGTTTATTCTTGCTGCAGAGCTTAAAACGCACGCAAGGCAGAGACGTGCGCTTGGTCATCGATCGCTCTCTCTTCCCCGACCGCAACAGACTTGAAATTGCCTGTGCTCGGGCCCGTTAGTGCTACAACGTAGCCCTAGTTATTATTATTATTTTGCTGTGTCGTTAATGAATAGGCTTTTTGAGGGCTTTACCATGCTCAAAAAGTTGTAAAAGTTTGCAGTAAGTTAGAAAGTCGTGAAAATTTACGTATTCTGGGGTATTTGGAAATGGGCGTGGCAAAATGGCTCAACAGCGCCACCAACGGAGAGCCCCTCATTTACGGAGATGCACCTCATTTAGCATTCACTGATCCTCACGAAATTGAAGACAGTTGTGTATCATCACCAGATGTACAAAAAAGCCTCTTGGAGCATTATGAAAAAACGCAACAGGAAGCCCGCCATTTTTGATTTAGTGACTATTTTGGTCATATTCCATAATTTTGTACTTTAATACACTTCTCGTAGAGCTTTCATCAGATCAACTTAAAATGTAGACGACTGTCTTCACAACAAAATGAAGATCTAAAGTTATCAAAGAAAAAACTTTTCGCCACACCGTCTGACTGTGGCGGGGCGTCAAAGTGTGACGAAACGCCATCAAAACACGAGCTTCTATATCTCAGACATATTTGGTCCCATGGACTCCAAACTACACATGTAAGACAAGAGTCGCGACCTGAAGACAACAACACAAAAATCTTGACTTAAAATGACAGCGCCCCCTGGTGGCAGCAGGAAATGTCTTGTTTTTGGTACATGTTCTATTTTTATGTACTTCTCGGAGAGCTTTCATCAGATCAACAAAAAATTTAGATGAGTGTCATCACAACAGTATGGAGATAAAAAGTTATCAAAGAAACAACTTTCTGACACACCGTCTGACCGTGGCGTGGCGGCAAAGTGTGATGAACGCCATGAAAACACAAGCTTCTATATCTTAGACATATTTGGTCCCATCGACTCCAAACTAGACATGTAAGACAAGAGTCGCGACCTGATGACATCTACAAAGACACCATGACTTAAAATCATAGCGCCACCTGCTGGCTACAGGAAGTGAAGCGTTTATTCTTGCTGCAGAGCTTAAAACGCACGCAAGGCAGAGACGTGCGCTTGGTCATCGATCGCACTCTCTTCCCCGACCGCAACAGACTAGAAATTGCCTGTGCTCGGGCCCGTTAGTGCTACAACGTAGCCCTAGTTATTATTATTTTTATTCGCTCAGTGAATTGGCTTTTTGAGGGCTTTAACGTGCTCAAAAAGTTTCTAAAGTGTACAGTAAATTAGAAATCTGCGCAAGTTTACGTATTCTGAAGTATTTGGGAACGGGTGTGTCAAAACCGCTCAATAGCGCCACCTACGGAAAAGCCCCTCATTTAGCATTCACCGATCCTCAAAAAAAACAAAGACTATTGTGTATCATGACTAGATACACAAAAAAGTCCATCAGTGCATTATGAATAACGCAACAGGAAGCCCGCCAGTTTGACTTTAGTGGCCATTTTGGTCATATTCGATATTTTTTCTTTTAAGTACTCCTCCTACAGCTTTCATCAAATCAACTTACAATTTAGACGATCATCATCACAACAAAATGGAGATCTAAAGTTATTGAAGGATTAAGTTTTAGCAAAACCGTCTGACCGTGGTGTGGCCTCAAAGTTTGATTAAACGCCATCAAAACACGGGCTCCTGTATCTTGGACATATTTTGTCCAATCGAGTCCAAACTATACACATAAGACAAGAGTCGCGACCTGAAGACATCGGTACAGAAATCGTGACTTAAAATCACAGCGTCCCCTGGTGGCAACAGGAAATGTTTTTTTTTTATACGTCTTACACTTTGATTTACTTGTCGTAGGGCCTTCATCAGGTCAACTTAAAAATTACATGAGTCTCCTCAAGACAACATGAAGATGTAAAGTTATCAAAAAAACAACTTTTCGCCACACCGTCTGACCGTGGCGTGCCCTTAAAGTTTGATGAATAACATTAAAACACGGCATTCATTTAAACGGAGTTACCATGAACGCATCATTAGACCGCATTGTTTTGGTCAACTCACACCTGGAGTTATTTTTATTCAGCCACTTTGCGAAACCATTTCAAACTGTGTGAAATGGGTCTCAAGATATTGATAGTGTAGGCATAAGATTGCTGTGACTTTTCATCATGATGATTAACTGCTTGGCAGCTGAGGTCATCATCTCGACATGAAAAACGAAACTCAATTGAACACAGCTGCAAGTGAACGCATCATAAGACTTTGAAAAAAGTTACAGCGTGACAAGCTGCGGAGCTGTGGGTCACGGGAAACCGGAGAACGGTTGGCGAATCTGGATGAGAGGACGGCGTCGGAGTTACTGTGGACGTTGTTCGCTCAGCAGGTTAGAGTGTCTCCACGCTCTTTTCCCCTCTCCCCTCGTGTTTCTTCCTGTGTGAACTCTGCCGCTGCCTTTCTCAACATCAGCACTGGCTATTAGCTAGCTCCTGCTAGCTCCAACAAAGCATCTCTCAACTGCTACGTAAGTGAAACGGACACTTCTGACTGACTGTGATCATAAGCAAAAGAGACACTGTGGACTGACTGTGCATAGTACAGTGCGCGGCACACACTCTAAGAACAATTCCATAGCGACAGTGAGACTGCATGCTGGTGCACGTGTGATGTGTTGTACTGCTATTTGTTTGATCTGTTTACTAATACTAGCTCTAATAAATATTGTATAAGTTATATTTTGCTCCGGAATTGAACTGTGTTAAAGCGGTTCACATGGAAAATATATGTTCAATTATGTGAAGGGTGATTTTCATTACTATTATACTAATGGAGATTTAGCACTTGCTACACATTGTAAGAGCAGCTGTGCAAAGGAGCACTACGTATCCTAAGGCTCTTTATTCAGAGTCACGGTGTTGATGTCCTGTCACGTGTTACAGTGAAAAATAACCGTGTCTACTAGTGTTTACATCGTTAATCTCAGGCAGACTTCCCTGAATTATTTTGTTAAATATAAATACATTATAGCCTTGTAACTTTACTAGAACAGACAGTGTTCATAGAGAATTTGAAAATGATGTACACTACCTATTTCCTAAGATGAAATGATTATGATCTGATTATTTTTATGTTTCCTCTCATTTTATTAGGGACGGACGAGCCTGAAGGACACAGCTGTGATGACCAATTGACCATGTTTTGTCTCTTATGGCAAAGCAGAAATATTAAACACTGGGTTCTTATCTAAAGTGTATCAAATCAGAAAGCAAAAGATACACATTGTTGTTATAAGTTTTTATTATTTTAACCAACCATAATGAAGATAGAAATGAATTCTTATCCATGCCACTTAGCAATGACTGCCACCACCAAACAGTTGCAGGCCATCTTTATTTAAGGGAGGAATTTAGAAGTGTTGTGTAGCTTCTGATGATGATGCAGTCGTCCACGTGTTGACCACCATGTTGCTGCTGACGACGTCAGGTGCTGCAGTTCCTCATCTATGAAGAGAAGAAACGCACTGTTAAAGAATGTTTTGAGTTGTGTATGAAGCACAACAGATTTCAGATAGAACCGTTGTACTGTGGTCTGGGTTTGTATCCTAATGGTTAAATGCACATATTTTAAGTCGCTTTTGATAAAAGTACTGAAAGAAATACAACATTGTAAAAATAGATAAAATGTCTTTCTACCTCATCTGTAATATTCAAGGTGATAATCTCCCACAGAGCTATTGATAACAGTCCACATCAAGTCTCTCCACTTCTCTCAGTGTGAAAACATAATTATATAATTAATTTGAGAACTGTTTACAACACTGATGTGTGGAGATTAAAATCATATCTAAACTGTCTAATTCACTGTAAAATTCCATGACATTCGCAGGCCACCTGTATTTAAGGGAGCAACGTATGGAGTGATGTGTAGAGGGCAGAAACTTGGACTATGGGCAGAGAAGGTCTCTGGTTCGTCTCCGGTTCGACTCCACGGAGAGACAACAAAAGACAAACCTGGATTGATCTGTCCAAAAATCCAAGAGTCTCCCTACCCTCTCTAGTGCCCCTGAGCAAGGCACCTCACTCCCCCAACATCTGCTCCGTGAGCGCCGTACATGGTCGCTCACTGCTCTGTGTGTCCTGCACCAGATGGGTAAAAAGCAGAGATTAAATTTCCCTACCTGCATGAGTGTGCCTTTGCATGTCTGTGCATGTGTTTGGGACGAATAAATGGATCTTAATCTTAATCTTTTAATCTTAATCAGTTGTCTTCCAGTTGACCAGCATGAAGCTGCAAATCTCCACCATGTTGCTGCTGAGGACATCAGGAGCTGCATTAATGAGGAGCAGAAGCGCACTGTTGTGAATGTTTTGTGTTGTGTATGAAGCACCACATATTTCAGATAGAACCGATGTACTGGGGTCTGGGTTTGTATACTAATGGTTAAATGCACATACTTTAAATCGCTTTTGATAAAACGTGAGAAAGAAATACAACATTGTACACATAGATAAAATGTCTTTCTACCTCATCTGTAATATTCAAGGTGATGATCTCCCAAAGAGCTGTTGATAACAGTCCACATCAAGTCTCTCCACTTCCCTCAGTGTGAAAACATAATTATATAATTAACTGGAGAAGTGTTTACAACACTGATGTTTGGACATTATAATCTTATCTATACTGTCTAATTGACTCTACAACTCCATGCCAGACTAAATTAACAATGTGAAAATAGTAATGGTGGATATATCAGCCTGTATCAGAATAATGGTGAAACATAGTTATTATCACATGCAACTTACACATGTAGCGTATTGATATTAACTTATTAAAATAAAACAAAGTCACAGCCAAACATTCGACTCTGCAGTTAACTTGCTTCAATGTGTTCATTAGACGTGTTAAATAAACTAACTTTTATAACAATTTTATATTAAAAAAGCCTTGAGGCATGTAAGTATATGGTGATAGTTAAAGCAATAGGTTTGGTTGTATGGTTTCAAGGTTACTTACCTCTAGTTCATAGAGCCTCCTGCTGGCTACAGGAAGTGAAGCAATAATCCTTGCCGCAGTGCACAAACGCATGCAACGCAGAGACGAGCGCTTGGTCATTGAACGTTCTCTCTTCACCGACCGCAACAGAATAGAAATTGCCTGTGCTCGGGCCCGTTAGTGCTACAACGTAGCCCTAGTTAGGGCCCGAGCACCGAAATCGGTGAGAGGACCTATTGAAATTGAAATGATTATTATTATTCTTATTATTAGGGCCCGAGCACCGAAATCGGT
Source organism: Pleuronectes platessa (assembly GCF_947347685.1). Taxonomy (NCBI): domain Eukaryota; kingdom Metazoa; phylum Chordata; class Actinopteri; order Pleuronectiformes; family Pleuronectidae; genus Pleuronectes; species Pleuronectes platessa. The sequence continues at coordinate 30,836,010 of NC_070628.1, forward strand.
GAGAGGACCTATTGAAATTGAAAAGATTATTATTATTATTATTTTTCTTCGCTCAGTGAATTGGCTTTTTGAGGGCTTTAACGTGCTCAAAAAGTTTCTAAAGTGTACAGTAAATTAGAAATGTGCGCAAGTTTACGTATTCTGAAGTATTTGGAAACGGGTGTGTCAAAACCGCTCAATAGCGCCACCTACGGAAAAGCCCCTCATTTAGCATTCACCGATCATCAAAAAAAACAAAGACTATTGTGTATCATGACTAGATGCACAAAAAAGTCCATCAGTGCATTATGAATAACGCAACAGGAAGCCCGCCAGTTTGACTTTAGTGGCCATTTTGGTCATATTCGATATTTTTTCTTTTAAGTACTCCTCCTACAGCTTTCATCAAATCAACTTACAATTTAGACGATCGTCATCACAACAAAATGGAGATCTAAAGTTATTGAAGGATTAAGTTTTAGCAAAACCGTCTGACCGTGGTGTGGCCTCAAAGTTTGATTAAACGCCATCAAAACACAGGCTCCTGTATCTTGGACATATTTTGTCCAATCGAGTCCAAACTATACACATAAGACAAGAGTCGCGACCTGAAGACATCGGTACAGAAATCGTGACTTAAAATCACAGCGTCCCCTGGTGGCAACAGCAAATGTCTTGTTTTTGGTACATGTTCTATTTTTATGTACTTCTCGGAGAGCTTTCATCAGATCAACAAAAAATTTAGATGAGTGTCATCACAACAATATGGAGATAAAAAGATATCAAAGAAACAACTTTCTGAAACACCGTCTGACCGTGGCGTGGCGGCAAAGTGTGATGAACGCCATGAAAACACAAGCTTCTATATCTTAGACATATTTGGTCCCATCGACTCCAAACTAGACATGTAAGACAAGAGTCGCGACCTGATGACATCTACAAAGACACCATGACTTAAAATCATAGCGCCACCTGCTGGCTACAGGAAGTGAAGCGTTTATTCTTGCTGCAGAGCTTAAAACGCACGCAAGGCAGAGACGTGCGCTTGGTCATCGATTGCTCTCTCTTCCCCGACCGCAACAGACTTGAAATTGCCTGTGCTCGGGCCCGTTAGTGCTACAACGTAGCCCTAGTTATTATTATTTTGCTGTGTCGTTAATGAATTGGCTTTTTGAGGGCTTTACCATGCTCAAAAAGTTGTAAAAGTTTGCAGTAAGTTAGAAAGTCGTGAAAATGTACGTATTCTGGGGTATTTGGAAATGGGCGTGGCAAAATGGCTCAACAGCGCCACCAACGGAGAGCCCCTCATTTACGGAGATGCACCTCATTTAGCATTCACTGATCCTCACGAAATTGAAGACAGTTGTGTATCATCACCAGATGTACAAAAAAGCCTCTTGGAGCATTATGAAAAACGCAACAGGAAGCCCGCCATTTTTGATTTAGTGACTATTTTGGTCATATTCCATAATTTTTTACTTTAATGCACTTCTCGTAGAGCTTTCATCAGATCAACTTAAAATTTAGACGACTGTCATCACAACAAAATGAAGATCTAAAGTTATCAAAGAAAAAACTTTTCGCCACACCGTCTGACTGTGGCGGGGCGTCAAAGTGTGAAGAAACGCCATCAAAACACGAGCTTCTATATCTCAGATATATTTGGTCCCATGGACTCCAAACTACACATGTAAGACAAGAGTCGCGACCTGATGACATCTACAAAGACACCATGACTTAAAATCATAGCGCCACCTGCTGGCTACAGGAAGTGAAGCGTTTATTCTTGCTGCAGAGCTTAAAACGCACGCAAGGCAGAGACGTGCGCTTGGTCATCGATCGCTCTCTCTTCCCCGACCGCAACAGACTTGAAATTGCCTGTGCTCGGGGCGGTAGTGCTACAACGTAGCCCTAGTTATTGTTATTATTTTTCTCTCGCTTAAACTAATTGGCTTTTTTCATAAGTCCACTGTGTATTGTCTTATCACTACCAAACTTCTGTCACATGATTAGAGTAAAAGCCTGAACAGCTCTATGTGTCAATATTTCCTCAGTGTCATAGCGCCACCTACTGATTCGCCATGAAACAGGAAGTACTTTGTTAATCCACTCTGCATTATCCAACCGGCTCCAAACTACTGACCTATGATAACAATCCTGATCTGAACAGCTCCATATATAAAAACTAGTTCAGGGTCATAGCGCCACCTACTGATCAGTGTGAAAATTAAGTTGTGTTAACATTGTCCAATTGACACAAAATTGCTCACGCTACATCAGAGCGCCTACATGAACAGATCTATATGTCTGTGCGTAATAATATTGATGGCGCCACCTACTGGCAAACCTACTGCCGCAGAGCGCAAAATGGATGCAACGCGGTGACATGCTCTTGGTCATCGATCACTCTCTCCACCGACCGCAACAGGCTTCAACGTGCGGGTGCTCGGGCCCGTCAGTGCGACAACGTAGCCCTAGTCGTTATTATTTTACGTAGGTATGTATGTTTGTGTGCTTGTTTATCTTTATCTATTTTTATTTTTATTTTTTTATGTATGTGTATGCATTGAAGTTCGCCTGCATTTCTTTGTGCAACTTGTGTGTTAAGTGTCAATGTGTTTTGTAGGTTCTTATTGGAAATTAATAAAAAAACATTGTTCAGAAAAAAGATAATGAAGGCATAAGATAACTGTGACTTTTAGTCAAACGCCATATTAATGGCGTGGTATCAACGTTCATCAACTCGCCGTGAAACACGAAATTTCTTTAACTTCAGTGTTCATGGTTCTATCTCACTTAAACTACATGTGTGTAGCAACATCCCCCCCCTGAAGATATTCACATGGTTTCAAGGAATGGGCGTGGCAAAACAACTGACTAGCGCCCCCTAACGGGCAGCCCCGGCACTGCGATTTGCCGACATGTACAAAAATCGATTTGGGCATGTGTCTTTTTATAACAAACAAATAACTCACTTGGATAGATATGCTAGACTAAACAGGAACCCCGCCATTTTGGATTTAGTGGCCATTTTTGCCATATTCCACATTTTTACTTTGATGTACTTGTCCCAGGGCTTTCATCAGATTAACTTCAAATTAAGATCAGTGTCATCACAACAAGATGGGGATAAAAACTGATTTAGGGATTTATTTTTCGTCACACCGTGTGACCTTGGCGTGGCGTCAAAGTTTGATTAAACGCCATCAAAACACGAGGTTCTGTATCTCGGACATATATTGTCGAATCGAGTCCAAACTAGACATGTAAGACAAAAGTTCCGGCCTGATGACATCTACACAGAAATTATTACTTGAAATCACAGCGGCCCCTGGTGGCAACATGAAGTTACATTTTTTATACTTTGATGAACTGCTCCTGGGTGCTTTACGATATACAGCTCAAATGAGCTCAGTCAAGATTTTGGATCAAGGTCAGAATTGTGACATTTCCTCAACCCATGTAAACATTGAGATGCGGCGAAGGACAGTCCTTCGCCAAAGGACACGATGTTTTCATAAGTCCACTGTGCATTGTCCTATCACTACCAAACTTCTGTCACATGATAAGAGTACAAGCCTGAACAGCTCTATGTGTCAATATTTCCTCAGTGTCATAGCGCCACCTACTGATTCGCCAGGAAACAGGAAGTACTTTGTTAATCCACTCTGCATTATCCAACCGGCTCGAAACTACTGACCTATGATCACAATCCTGATCTGAACAGCTCCATATATAAATATTAGTTCAGGGTCATAGCGCCACCTACTGAAAAGTGTGAAAATTAAGTTGTGTTAACATTGTATAATTGACACAAAATAACTCACGCTACATCAGAGCGCCTACATGAACAGATCTACATGTCTGTGCGTAATAATAGTGATGGCGCCACATACTGGCAAAAGGAAGTAAACTTTGTTTTACAACTATCATTACATTTACATAAAATGTTCACAGTGTGATGTGCTATTCAATAGCCTGGTTTTTAATGAGCAATTAGCAGGCAAGGATCGATATCACATGACGGACGCAGGAAGTGAAGCGTTTATCCTTGCCGCAGAGCGCAAAATGGATGCAACGCGGAGACATGCGCTTGGTCATCGATCGCTCTCTCAACCGACCGCAACAGGCTTCAACGTGCGGGTGCTCGGGCCCGCCAGTGCTACAGCGTAGCCCTAGTATTTAACCTCATTTCCATTTGTGGTTTTGTGACAAGGACCTGTGACACTTTGTGAGGCAAGTATGGCAAGTTGCAAAGTGGCAAAGTGAGTTGCTTTTGTCACCTTTGGGATTTGTAAAACTGTATATAAGAGAGCTACTGTCATATCTGTCAGGACACGTGTCTTGTGGAGACGGACACAAAGGTATTGCCTCAGTGTAATTCAGTCAATTATTTCAAGAGATCGTTGATGGGCAGTCAGTCAGTGGGACAGGCCACAGTGTGTATCCCCTGAGAAACAGTTTGGCAGTACATTCTATCACAGGCTACAAATAAAATAAAAGTAATAAAATCTGTTTTGTTAATTGCTTATGGCTCTATCTGCAGTTTTTCCAGAGTAATTTCAAGTGAAAACATTTTCTACCGGCAAACAACAGCCAAAAATAATTTAGCACAAAGAAAACTCAAATATCCTGTGAAATGAAGCTTTGTTTGCTGCTCTGTGATGCTCACTGGTCTGAGCCAGACACTTGGTGTCTCATCTTGGATACAAGTTCAGCAATGTCTGGGGTCAGGCTCTGAGCTGAGGAAATCCTCAGGATTGAGTGAAGGCGCTCATCAGTAAGACGAGTCCTGTGGGAAGTTTTGTTTATCTTCATCAAAGAGAACAGTTGTTCACACAAGTATGTGCTGCCAAACATAGAGAGCATTTGAGCAGCCTGGAAGCGCAGCTGGAGCATTGTGTCGGGGATGAAACATGGAAACTCTGCAGCGCCCACAGACTCATATTTTGCCTTCAGTGTTTCACTACATTGGAACTCAAACAGCTGCATTTGGAGGTTGTATGGTGCTTTTTGGCAGGATACACAGCAGGATTTGCATCACCTCTAGGTGGTCGTTCACTTCTCATTATACACATACTTTTAGCGTCTTTTCCCACAATACCCAGGAGCACTACGTAACACACTATTAACTTTCTTATAGGCAGGCCATACCTACAACACAAGACAACAGCTCTCGGTCTCATATAAAAAGTGAAAGCAGAGATGCAGACTCAGCGACTATATCCGATGCACCTTATTATTATCGGAGGGATTTTTACACACTGTCGGATAAAGATTCCGACAGTAAAGGCAAGGGGTAGTGATAGATAGTTTTCTTTAAACAACAAGCTAAGTCTTTCATTTTCACTTTCCACCTTAAAACTATGAAATGAACTGAACTATGAACTAGTTCCGAATTTAAATCGTGGACGATGAACTTGAACTATTCATGTTTACTTGTATGAACTGAACTTTGAACTACTTCATCAGAGGGGTGAACTTGCACAACACTGCCGGCGGGCCAGCTCTAATAGTAAATAGATTTTATCATGTGGGCTAAAGATAATTCATTCACGGGCCGGACCTGGCCCGCGGGCCTTGAGTTTGACACATGTGCTGTACAGTGTTGTGCATATACCAGGAGCGGGCAAGTGTGTGCATTTCTGTGTGTGTGTGCTCCCAGACAGCGCGCAGACACACAGACCCCGGGGCTCCGCCCCCTCGCCCTCGCTCACTCGCTCAGAGAAACACAGTGAGATCAGAGCTCGTTCACGTGAAGCAGCCGCTCAGTGGAAAGTCCAAAGAAATTCTCTGGTCTTATCTGCTCAGAGATCAGCGCCGCAGCTTCTTAATCAGAGCAGAAGCTGCAGTTGGTTTGTATCGAGCTTCAGTTTCTGTGTCCGCTTCCAGTCTGACCTGCTCTCAAATTTTGTTTTAATATTTTGTCAACTAAAATATGCATTACATCTTATTACATCTATGGCCCGGCGCTTTTCCCTGCAGGTTGTAATCTTGAATTTTTTCTACATCAGAGCGCCTACATGAACAGATCTATATGTCTGTGCGTAATAATAGTGATGGCGCCACCTACTGGCAAACCTACTGCTGCAGAGCGCAAAATGGATGCAACTCGGAGACATGCGCTTGGTCATCGATCACTCTCTCCACCAACCGCAACAGGCTTCAACGTGCGGGTGCTCGGGCCCGCCAGTGCTACAACGTAGCCCAAAAATCCCAAAAAAGAAAAGTATGGGAGGGAAATAGAGAGTTTAAATCTGAGTGGACAGATTAATTTGCTTTCACTGCCAACGAGGCAGGTTTACCTGTATGCTTGATATGTGGCGAGGAATTAGCAAACAACAAAAGATAAAATGTTCAAAGACAATTCCAGAGCAAGCACACAGCCTTTGCTGCAAAGTACCAAGCTGGAGAAGAGTGCAAAAGCATAGTTCTGTATTTTATTTATTTCAAAGTAGGCCTACACATTTATTTTGTTCTCTTCTTCATAAGAGTTTGGTGTTTTCCTTTGTTGTAACAGGTAAAATTAGCATAAAATGTTAACAGTTTTCTTTAATGTTTATACAGTTGCAATCAGAAATATTCAACCCCCTCCCCGCAATAGACATTATAGTGATGTGGATGACAGATAATGACAATAAATGACAAAAAAAACTTATCAAACAACAAAAGATGTTTATTGATGCGTATTTTAGTTATTTTGACAACAGAAGTTGGGTTAACTTTGTAGTTCAAATAAAAAATGTAACTCTTTCAACACATGTGCTTGTTCAGTATTATTCAACCCCCCAGCTTCAGTACTTTGTGGCGCATTCCTCTAGCTTTTATAACTTCAAAAAAATGTTTTCGGTAAGTGCGGACAACCTTCCTACACCTCTCGATTGGAATCTTTGCCCATTTTTCAAGTGCAAAAGCCTCTAGATCAGTGATGTTTGATGGCTTCCATGCTGCAACTGCCTTCTTTAAATCCCACCAAAGATTTGCAATCAAATTTGAATCTGGTGACTGTCAATGCCACTCCAGGATGTTCCAGAATCTTTTTCTCAACCAAGCTTTGGTGGACTTGGAGGTTTTGCTTTGGATCATTGTCTTGCTGGAAAGTCCAATGATCACCAAGGTTTAATTTGTCAACAGAAGGCATCACATTCCTCTTTCAAATGGCATGGTATTTCTGTGAATCCATGATGCCATGTACACAATAAAGATAGCTAGTTCCTGCCGCAGAAAAACAGCCCAACATCATCTTTGACCAACCTCCATGCTGGACTGTGGGGATGGTATTCTTCTGGTCCTAAGCCTGGCCTTTCACACGCCAGGCATACAGCTGGTCCATACGTCCAAACAGTTCCAGTTTGGTTTCATCAGTCCATAGAACTGTCACCCAAAACTCAGTAGTCTTATCCAAATTCCTCCTGGCATATCCTAGTCGACTTTTGATGTTCCTTGTGGTCAAGAGCTGAGTGTGTCTTGAAGCCGGCCATGAAGTCCTTTTTTATTCAGTGCACGTCTTATAGTTGCCACTGACGCACTTCTACTAGCCTTCATAATGTCATCCTGTAGGTGTCTTGCAGTCACACAGGGGTTTATCTGAGTTGTTCTGACTAAGTTGCTGAGGGTCCTTGATGAAATGCTGGGCTTTCTTCCACGGCCAGGCAGGTTTGAAGCTGCTCCATCAGTTTTAAACTTCCTTATAATGTTCCCAATTGTGTCTCTTGGAATATAATTTTTGGGGGAAATCTTCTTCTACCCAAGGCCTTTCAGGTGAGATGAAATAATGTCCTCTCTCAGCTTTTGTGGAAACTCCTTTGTCTTTCCCATGATTGCAACTCACCTTGAATACCTTCATGGGTAGGGTTTATATATGCATCACAGATGAAGCAAATGAAGGATCAGTATAGAGTTCCCAAATGCTTAATAATGTTTCAACTCAACTTTAGGACAAAAAAACAGCTTTAAAAACAACAATATTATATAGGGGTTGAATAATTGTGACATGGCTATCTTAACAAAATATACTGCTACACACAAATACTACATCATGCATTTTCCATGTTGATTTTCTGCATCACTCAACTCATAAAGAAGTCATCCGAAGCAGAATCTTGCTCAAAGAGCAAGATTCTGTCAACTTTAATTGATAAATCCTTAAAATCTTTGGGGGGTTGAATATTTCTGATTGCAACTGTATATATATATATATAGTATTACTATATATTACAACTGTATCATCCGTGTTATCAAATATCTTGTGCGGCTCCAGAAAATGTTTATCTTGGGGAAGAGGGGCCAAAAGGGCTCTTTTGTAAGTAAAGGTTGCCTACCCCTGGTCTAGGGTAGGGGGGGTAACATATGACCAGATTAAAAGATGTCAGAAGTCAAGCAGGTCAGTTAAGGTTATTTATTGCCAACAACAGAAGCTAAATTACTTCAGGGAGAGGCTAACCAAAATAACAAACAAAAGTCATCTCTAACTAAAACCAAACATACTTCTGTCTACCAAGAAGATAAGTACAAAATCTGAACCTCCCTGTCAGTACATAAAAAAGAGAAACAAAATGGCTACTCTCTCCTACAGCTTCATGGCCAAAAGTCTAATAAAGAATCCTACAGCTAACAAAAGGCAGTTGCGGAACAACAAACAGTCCACTAGAACGAGTGGACACACAGCTCATCAAGTACATACACAGGCAGTGGTTAGAGCAAGGCAGTTGATGAGAGCAGAGAGCAGTGAGCAGAGCAGGAGGCAGAGAAGGACTGAAGAGAAGTTCCTCAGCTTTATACTTTCCAGCTTGATTAGGGCTCCAGGTTTACAGAGGCACCACCCACGGTAGATGCAGAGCTGAGGATCTGGAGCTAACTGAGGCCTAGGAGCAGCATGCACAAACACACACACAAGAGCATCAGAAAAACATTTAGTCCTCAGGGGTAGTTAACCCCCCCCCCCCCCCCCCCCCACCCCAAAAATACAAACAATATCACAACCTCGAAAGAGCATCTGCTAATACATTATCACAGCCTCTCTTATGCTTTATGATTATATTGTAACTTTGTGTGATTTCATTGTGTGATGAAATTTGCAGCGACACTAACTGACACAAATTCTTCTTTTCATGCAGTGCAAGGTAATATTTATTATGGGTCTGTTGTGCTTAATCTAAAGGCTATACAATGTATTTGCCTCCTTGTTGTAGTTTGAATGTGGCAGCAGATTTAGTCTTTTTGCTAGAAAATGGGAACTCATGATATTAAGCCCTGACTTTTCCTAGCTCTAATTTAATTGTCTGGTGTCATTTTGGATAAGCACAAAAGGTGAATTAAAATATCAAATTTTATTAGAATATATGCAGCCATCCGTATATGTGTTTGAGTATATGTGTTAATATGACAAATATCGGCCTTAAGCTCATCTTTAATTTCAATAGTAGGCTGCATAATTTATATTTAGTAATTCTATAACTGTAACTATTGATTGCTGTTTAGACATAAAATAATATATATGTATTTGTTAGTATATATATACAGGAAAAAGTGTACTGAATCTCTTCTCTTCTGCAGTCATGAAGGCTTCTACCTGTGTGTACACGCATAGCAGGTAAGGATCATATTTCAAAAATGTCTCTGTGTGGGCGTGACCCAACCCAAATGAGAAAAAAAAGACAGAAAACCGTATACCTATTTCCTAATCTAAGGGGCAGTGCATTTGCTTCCCAGATGGACACCTACACCAAAACAGGGAAGGTTTACCTCCAACCATACAAAACTGGCAAAGTGAGTATGGACATACATTTGGCTGTTTTGTCTTCTTGTTTTAGTGAGCACTTTAGAGTGACATATTTGCAGTTGAGTATTCAGTTGTTTTCTTGTATTGCTTCTTAATTATTCTGTGTTTGGATCACAGTAAAATAAAGTCATATGTCTTTACGAGATCATTTACTATACTACAAGCTAATAATACACTATGGCTCTGTGTCTTCTGCACAGTAACTAACAAGTGATATTCAACGACCAGTTTTATTCAACTGTTTGCTAACGGAATGAGACATGAGCCATAGCTTACGATCAATTATGCTTTGTTCTGCACAAATGGGAAACTGGCACAAGAATCCAAAGGAACATGTTGAAACACAACACAGTTTCTACAAAACACATTCCTGTGCAGTACATACAGGTAGTATGCTGTGTGCTGCTGTTCTGCACTGAAGTACACATTTAACTTTAACCTTTAGTTAAGTCTAAGTTATTAGACAAGTTTGAAATACAAAGAGTCCATTCCTAATCATGGTTAACTGCTGAGTAAAACTGACTTTTCCATTCCCTCATGCTGATGCTCCTCTGTACCTGTATATATGGACAACAGAGAAATGATGTCTCTAATGTTTTCCTCTTTTGATCAAATTTGGAAGGTTTGAAACCACTTTCATAAAGACAATGTTTAGCAAGAGCATATTGCAGGTGTGTGGGAATGGAAGGGGGGTGTTATGAAGGAAATGTGGTGAAAAGTATACAAGACTACCATATGTAATGTGTGTCCAACATTTTTGAATTACTGCAAAGTCAGACCGCCCTGAACTGTCCTACCCAGTTTCTGAATACTCTGTCATTACGAATCATTAACCATTCATTTCTTTCTTCACAGAACTGGAAGACAGTGTTGTTGTCTCTGTTTGCCTCCAGCAGTAGAGAAGTGGGTCGACTGGAGATCCAGAATATAGGAGGTACAGCAACCTTACAGTGACTACTTCTACAACTATTTGTCCTGGTGTGATGTTTCACTTTATTGCTAGGTTGGTCTTATATTGGAGGATTTGGCCATACATGGTTATAGTGCAGTGTTGTAATAGACACACAGATGTTTTAACAGAAAGCCTGATACATATTGGGGGATAACTGTTCTGCAATAATTAATTAAACGTGATACCATAAAATGGTGTGCCATTCGGCATTCAATAAATTTGGTTATCAAAATACAATATTAAATATTAATATACAAAATATTAATATTAAATAAAAACTTTAAGTGATTAAAGTTACCTCGGAGCACAACCCTTCAAAGAAAGGGAAAATATAGCCAATTTATGGATTAAGTCTCATAAAAGTATTAACTACCAATTTGGAATTCTGATTAACAATTAAATTAATAACTATAACCAAAATCACCATATAGATAGTTGGCTAAGTTGAAGGATATAGAGTTCTTGACAGTGTAGAGGTCGGCAGAATTCCCACTTATGCAACATTAATGAAGATATGTATTAAACAATCATTTTTTTTTACTGAAAATGATAAAAGTGTAAACACACAAACTAACTAAGTGTACTTACTATACAAGTGTATGTGAGTATACGTGTGTATTTGTGTGTGTGTGTGTGTGCAGTGGCGGATTTAGCAATTTTGGGGCTAAAGGCGAACAAAGGCATGGGGCCCTCCGCATCCGTTGTTCTCCACCTTTTTCAATTCTTATTTATCTAAGAAAGCCAGACTTGTCACTTCTTTACCAACTAATCATATTCATATTGTAACAAATGCATTCATAGTAAAATAATATTATGATGTGTGCATGCTCACGCACACAGAGGTCCTGAGGCCCTGCCCCAACTCACTCGCTCATAGAGACACGCAGTGAGCCCAGAGCTAGTTCACATGAAGCAGCCGGTCAGGGACTTTGTTGAACAGTGGAAACAGTGAAAACACAGAGTTTTTCTGGTCACGTCTGCTCAATTATGAGACCAGAAGCTGCAGTTGGTTTGTACTGAGCTGGAGTTTCTGTTTCTTCCTCCATTGTGACTGCTCTCACTTTAACTAATAAACACTCATAACTAGTTATCAGTTACGGATCAATACATGAATAATTTAGTGTTTATTTGATTCGCTCCAGAGTTTATTAGTGTAGAGTGGCATAAACAACATGGTGGAGAACAGCAGCTTCCGGCTGGTAAACATGACGATGACCTGCACCATCTTCATCAGCACAAAACTTCATGTTTTTTGGTGCTGATTGTCTGAGTCACCTAGAGAAAAACTCTACACAGACATATAAATACAGTATGATAAGTAATACATGTGGCAGGTTAAATCCTTCACAGACTTTTACATGCTAAAAATTATGTATATTACTTCAAAGTTCATTAGATCATAATCGGTTCACTTCAGTTGAGGAAATAGGTGGTGGACATCAGTCTCCGGTTCTCTCTGTTACTATCTATTCTAGTAATGTCACACTATTATTTTTAATAAGTAATGTTAAGTTAAGTTTTCCCTATAACACATTACGACACATCAAAAGGTTTAAGGAGACGTTATGTCACTTTTAACAGCTCCTCTTAAAATGCGGTGTGACGTTTCAGTCGTCATCACAGTAAATCGGTTTATGCAGTATAATAATCTGTAGTTTTTGGTAATATTATCAAACTATTAAAATTCTACATTACGATACTGTACGCAAAAACAAAGTACAGCTCCACCAAATATAATCAGTAGCACCTGCACTTACGTTATTTCTGGAACCATAATCAAATATTGTTGTGACAAAAATTAAATAAGAATTCTCAGATCGAACTGTCTTTTGTGAATTTATTGACGCAGAAATACAACAGAGAATGTAAAAAAACAAAAAACAAGAGTATAGCTAAGAATATAATCGAGAATCCATCAGAATATATCCAAATCTATATTCAGCTGAATATGAAAGAATTCTCAACACCACAATGTGATGCAGAAGTCGGACAAAGAGGAGTTCACTTCTTCTGATATTTATGATACTCTAGTCATACAACTATTCTCAGGAAGAAGGAACACTTTCAACTAGGATTTTTTCGTTAACACAGTCAGTACTGGATCAGAGCCAGGTCTGTCTGTCACCTCAGCCTCTTTGTTCCAAACAAGGTCAAGGAAGGTTCGTGCACAACAGGTAAAGGAAAGTTCATGGAGTAGATAGACTTAACATACAAGACATACCATTACAAAAACACTTGACATTAATACTTAGTTTCAAGTGTAGGATTAATGTTAACATTACTATAATGATAACGTGGGGGAGCTTATTCTCCTATAACACACACATTCACCTTCAGTTTAAAGATTTTATGGCCATAAACTCAAACACTTCTCTCTTACTTGTGTACCGATTCATGTCGGTGTTGTGTTGTTCAATAACTGTAGGGAACAATCATACGCTACGGTTAACGTTGTCTTTAGTGCTGGTATCTTGCCTGGAGGCTAACCCAAGGCTGATTCATTAACTGGCTGATTAGCAGAGCTAAACTAACAAGCCTGGTACAGAGACACCAATACCTGCTCATCACTGATAACGCGTCTTAAAATAGTGTATATTACTTACCACAGAAACTGGAGTACAGATGTCTTTGACATCTGTGTCAGGATTATCAGCCGAGCAACAAACCATATTATTTATCCAATATGTGACAAAAAAACTTCTCCACAGACTCCACCCAATCATTTTCAGTGACTGGGATTAGCCACTTAGCTCATGTGAAGCTTAGCAGACAACAGGCTAGCCAGTGACGAACTAACGGTGATGTCACCAGGGACTTGAAATCTCTTAGAAGCTCGCGTGATTCTTCTTCTTCTTCTTCTTCTTCTTCTTCTTCTTCTTCTTCTTCTTCTTCTTCTTCTTCTTCTTCTTCTTCAGTGGTTTGGGCATTTGTCAAACAACTTTTAGGTGCATTTCTTAGAAAAAATGTGTAAATCTATGGATGTAGTTATGGCTCAGATGGCAGAATTGGCTTAAAGGACTCATTGTATGCCCATTTTACAACAAGTTGATATGGTTCCTTGGGGTCTTAATGAAATTTCTGTAACATACTTTTGTCAAAATACCACAAGGATAATTTAAAACAGCACATTTTTACCTTGTCTAAAACAGCCCTCCTCAGATTGACCTGTTTTTAGTACCCCCCCCCCCCCCCCCCTCTTTCCCCCCCCCCCCCCATCCCCTCCTCCCTCCTTCACGAGATACAATCGCCCAGATTTTTAGCTATCCATTACCTCTGTAGAAATATGGCTACAGGAGACGAAGATACAATCTTGCAAACAAATCGTTTTGAACCAAAGTCAGGTGGGCCAGAGCCTGCCTGCGACAGCCCCAACTCCCTAGTGCAGCTCCTCAGAGGTAGCAGTGGGAGCTGGAGCTGGCGCAGCAGCAGGATCCTTCCACACTGTTGAGTCAACATTTAGAGGTGTCCCGGGGTCTCCGCCTCGACGATCGGCATGTTTATGCTGCCACTTAGATGTCTGAGGGGTAGCAGCAGCGTACTAACGCTAGCTTGCAGCAACTTAGATCAAGATCTACGTGAGGGAAGCTCACTGGGAGCATTGGAGACTTCCCTGCAGTGTAGCCGGGGAAGCGGTGGTGACACGGTGTGATGCAGGGACGTCCAAGGCAGCGGCGGATCTGCTGATGCGATGACATAGCGGCTGGGAACAGCTAACGCTGCCGCCTCGGACAGCCCGGATTGTCCCATGTCACCGTCTCTCCCCCTGTCGCTTTTGCCGCATGTTAACTCGCTGCTTACCTTTAGCCGGGCTGCATTAGCTAGCGTTAGATCGCTGCTGCTACACTGCTACCCCTCAGACATCTAATGGGCCGCATAAACGTTACAATCGTCTAGGTGGAGACCCCCGGGATACTAAACGCTTTCCGCAGGATCCGAGCTTCACCCTAATGCACAGTGTTGGCAGTGTCAGCCCGGGCTCCACCGGCCCGGCTCCGTAGGTGCCGTCTCCCCGGGAAGAGGGCCCCGGGAAGCCGGGGAGCCGGGCCGTCTCTCCCCGGAGCCGGTGAGAAGATGGTGGGGGGTGGTCCAAGGCCGTGTAGCGAGACTATGACGTATATTTTTGGGTCGTAATCCCATTCGACGCTATCTAGTGTATCGTTTCTGACATAGAGGAACCACAACAAATTGCGGGAATTGTATTTTTCCAGAGTTTTTGGGACGGTAGACATGCCATTTACTCAAATTAACGTGTAGAAGCACTACAAAAGTGGAATTTTCATAATATGTCCCCTTTAAACATTTTGCAGTATGAGGTTGAGGTGATCTGGAGATTTATTGTTTTTTTTAGTAGAGCTGTACAGTTCGCTCTCATTGGCTATTGAGTTGTTGTTTTTGTATCCCTGCTACTAGGCCATGAACGTTGGAGATTTAAAGTGCCAGACCTCCATACAATAACAAATGAAGGCACCCTCTGTGTTTATGTGAACTGGTTCTGTATGAAGTATATAAACAATGCAAAGTAGTAAAATGCAGTAAAAAACGTTGGTTTTTAGGTAGAAGATGCTAATCCATTCCTCATGCAAGCCCTGGTTGATTGAAATATTTAATCAGTGCTAGAACATGGAAAGAGGGAAGGAGCAGGCCTCTGGACAGATATGTTTAATGTGTGGAAATTTAAGCAAAGCAGCTTATGTTATAATGCCTCGGCACATGATACTGTAATAATGAAGTAGTGAACAATGTTGACCATGTAATGCTTCTCCTGACCGGCATGATGTCTTCAAATGAGGAGTGCTCCTTATTAGAGATATTGACTACAGCTTGGTTTTTGCCAAGAACAGAAGGCATTCGCGTCTCTAGAGCATAATATGCCATGGGCGGGATTTAGAACATAGTGAGTTGCAACCTGGGAAGGAGGGGGCCAGCGGCTTGTGAGCCACTCACCTTGAAAAAAACTAAACACAGATGAAACATATGCGAATAACTGCAGAGAATCAGAGGGATACACCTTTCCTCTGTATCCAAAACGCCGGCTCTCACCTTTCCTCGAGTGATAATATATGCACATTTGGCAGGAAATGTCATGTCCAATACACAGGATATGAAGGAGCGCCATTAGGGATGACGCGCACTGCTATGTAATGGTACTGAGGAGGAGAGCAGCTGCTGCTTTGTAATGTTTTAACTGCATGTAAGGATTTTAGACATCTCCTTTTTTTGTTATCTGACAGAGGGACACCAAGGAATTTAAAGAGTATAAGCTGGAGAGGGACGCACCTGAGCTAAGGGGAATCTATCAGGAGGTAATCATCCAGCAGACGAGGTCAGCAGGAGCTTCCAGGAACACGCTTCTGTGATAGTTAGAATGCCAACAATTTTACATTTGCTATCCACCAGCTGCATCCACTGTGAAAGTTGTATGAGATGATTTGGAAGCGTTGGTTATGTCTGATTTAGCAAGCCAAGCTCCTTGACCTGCAAGCTCTATTAATTTATTTCGCAATTAGAGTGAGAGACTCTGGTGAATGAGACTATTCCCGCTGCAAAGGGACCAGAGCGTCGAGCAGAGTCGAAATAAATCTCTTTTCTCCTGAATGTGTGGGATCCGGCAGGGGTTCAAGCGCCTGGGACAAACTGACCAGGATGGAGCAAATGTTAAGAAAATGGCATTCAATATATACATGGCATGTAGGTGCGAGGAGGAGACAAAGTGGGGATCAGTTTGAGAATTGAAATGTCACAGAGATGTATGACCTGCTGCAGGAATTACAGGAGAGTTTGAGGGCCTCAGCTATCATTATGAGTAATTATGTGTCTAATTCGGTTCAATTCATGTATGCATTGAATTGCGTTTTGGACCAGGGACTGCATTGTTGTCATCAGAATATTACCTGAAGCTGAAGTAGGTGCAGGAGCGCTGTTGTGTAGACTAAAGATAGAACTGAACCCAAAATCACGACAGCCGACAAACTCAAATGCAAAGAATAAGGTGATTTATTTATCGTAGGTCAAAAAGACAGGCAGGAGGGTTAAAACCAGAATATCAGTCCGAACAGTAAACACATCTGAAGGGACAGGCAAAAAGAGAATCCAAAATCGAAACACGGTCACAATCAGGTCAGGAACTGGCAGGCAAGAATATAGGAACATAACGCTGGATAACTAGGCAGGAACACACTAGACACTCTGGCAGAGTGAATGCAACTAACCGGTATAAATACTAGGGATGAGCGAGTACAGCATTATCTGTATCTGTATCTGTATCTGTTAACCATATGAATTATCTGTATCCGGAGTGGGCGTGGCCTAACCCGGAAGTGGGTGTGATTTAACCCGGAAGTAGGCCGGGTTGTCTTGAAAGCATGCAATTGATAGGGGTTGATCAGAAATTGTTATATTTATTGCTGATTAGAAAACTATTACAGGACAGCATCAGCATTGAGCTTCAGATCAATGATTTTGATCACAATAGCAAACGAACTATTTACAGAAAAAGTTTTGCAACAATGAATACAACACATGCTGTTGCAATTATGAAGTGAAATGTAATATAATATAATATAATATATATAATATATAATGTGTGTGTGTAGCTTAATTTGTAATATTTTTTATACCACTACTACCGAGAAAGTGTCAGACACTCAGTGTGTGAAGTAAAATAAAACTGGTTAGAGCCAACTGACGGTTTAAAAAAAAAAAAAAAACTCCAACGACCGGCAGAGAGAGGGAGAGAGAGAGAGTAGCCAGACGCTAGAGAGTAGTCAGACACTCAATCCGTGAAGTTAAAAAAAAAAACTGTTTAAAAAAAAAAAAAAAAAAAAACTCCGACAGGCAGAGACGCAACGCGAGTCGCTTTCTACCAGCACCACGTCTGAACGAACCCAAGTTTAACAGAACTCTACTGGTTAATAAGTAAGTACAAACTGAAATAAAAACAAACTTCAAGCTTAAGAAACCCTAAACGTTAACGGAAAAGACCCGCGAACCTGAGTGACTGAGAGACAGAGAGCTGTTCTGTGAGTGAGTGAGCAGAGCGGTGTGTGAAGGGGAGGAGCGCTGTGACGCTCTGTGAGGATTTTCATTCAGTCCGAGCACAGATATTGACTCGTATTACTCATGTAATACTCGTGCTCGGCAAAAGTGCTTTATCCGTACCGGATACTCATTTCAGCCGAGTATCCGGCTCATCTCTAATAAATACACAGAGGAACTAATGAAGGAATGGGGAGCAGGTGAGTGTGTGGAGACTCAGGTGAAGGGAATGAGGTAATTAGAGGTTGGAGATTGATTCATAACAATATTCCTGATTCACTGTCTGGCATCTCATTTCAGAAATTCAGACTGCAGCCCTCAGAATTGCATACTCATCCCATACCTTTCCCACCGTTTTCAGCCACAATTTTCACTAGCTTTAACGTTGAAAATCCTTGTTCATGCCTCCCAAGAAGGCATCCTTAACAGCCTCGCCCCAAGCACACTCAGCCTACTTTACCAGCTGGTATTGTTTCAAGTTATTTCACTCCATATATCACCTGCGGGATATACTCCTTATATGTAAGTTATATTAACTCTGCAGTGAACCTCGAATAAGAACATGCCGTTTGTATTTCAATAGAATAAGCCTTATTCATTCGTAATATCTACATTCGAGCAGGTCCGCCCAGTGCCATTTCTGATCACCATATTGCTACAGATGCCGAGAAGGCACAAACTTGTCTGAGGTGGCGTCTCGCGTATGTTAAATGCTTCATCTTTTGGCTTTTTGGTCAGTTGGCAAAGAATGTTTTGGTGCATTAATGCCACCAGCTGGTCTGGAGTGTTGTCTTCTAGACTGAGTGTGCATTTGTTTACTGAAGAAGCTGCATGAACAACCGTGCCCATAAAACAACAAAGAAGAATAACTGGGACCAGTAGGTTGTTATGAAAGATCTTTAGGAAGGTTGGGAAAAAAAGAAAAAATGGAAAATATTAATAAATTGACCATCGTAAATCCAAACAAACGGCACATGCTTCATCTGAGAGGTGATAGTTAAAGTGAGGCGTCATGAAACGGAACAAGATATTATATATATATATATATATATATATATATATATATATATATATATATATATATATATATATATATATATATATATATATATATATATATATATAAAATTGATCAATACATTTAATTTTTAAAGAAAGTAGAAACCTCAGAGAGAGCCACATGTGAGGGATCCCTCTCCCAGGACGGACAGCAGTGCAATAGATGTCACGTGTAATGGAAAATATCAGAAGGATAAGGGTATATGCAGAATTGATTAGAATAAACACTTTGTAGCATAATGGAAGGATGGAGGTGCCATCAGGATCCACTATCAGCTGGGAAGAGAAGCTCCATGTGTCATCTGTCCCCCGACATTTCATACTTATAACAACATAACTAAGAGCAGGTCCAAAGACAAGCCTGGACAGACTCTGACTACAAGTCTATCCTCAAGAAAGGTTTTAAGCAAGGTTTTAAGCCTACTTTTAAACGTACAGAGGGTGTCAGCCTCCTGAAATGAAAGTGGGAGATGATTCCACAGGAGAGGGGCCTCATAGCTACAAGCTCTGGCTCATACTCTACTTTGGGGACGAAAACTAAGCCTGAATTCTGGGAGCGCAGTGTTCTAGTGGGGTTATATGGTACTATGAGCTCTTTAAGGTATGATGGGGCCATACTATTAAGGGCCTTGTAGGTGGGGAGGAGAATTTTAAATGCTATTCTACATTTAACCAGGAGCCAGTGTAGCAAAGCTATTACTGGAGAAATGTGGTCTCTTTTCTTGGTTCTTGTCAGGACACGTGCTGCAGCATTTTGGACATGCTGCAGAGTCTTTAACGACTTACTGCTTGAGCCTGATAAGGAATTACCATTATCAATTCTGGATGTAACAAAGGCTTGGACTAGTTTTTCTGCATTTTTTGAGAAAGGCGATTTCAGATTTTTGGATTTTTCAGAATTTCAGAGGACATTTTGTAGGATTGGAATCTATGATACTGTCACGGATATGGTGAGGACCCAAAAGCAGCACAGGCAGACGAAATACCAGTCGGTAATGACTTTTATTGTTCACTGCAGTCTTTAACAGTTCAAGCAGTGGCAGGGTGAACAGTCTTTGCTCACAGTGATCGTCTGCGTGATCTGAGCAGGAGCGAGCCTGGTGTCGCTGACTGAAGGTAAAGTCCACAGCTGATGAGTTACCTAGCTGGCCGACAGGTCCAGTGGTGAGCTGTGTAGCCACAGAGCAGAGCAGGAACGTAACCCGGAGGGAATAGGCGAAACTCGTGGTCGAAGACAGAAGGCTGAGGTAATATCCAGGGCAGAGACGAGGCAGGCAGGTCGGCAACAGGTGATCAGTCCGGGGAAAGAACGCTGGAAAGTCAGGCATGACACAAGAACAATCTGATACTGAAGCAGAGACAGGAGCAGGCTTAAATGCAGCCAGGGCTGTAACAGGTGTGGAGAGTTGACCTGATGAGGAGGTGTGGCTGACTGGCAGAGTGGAGCAGAGACAGGTGAGTGGAAAAATACTGGCAGACAAGAGATGAGCAGACTGTGACAGATACAAGTTGTGGGTTTAGAACAGGGGTGTCAAGGGCCAGACGGGTTCAACATTTATTGAAAACTTATTGAAAGAACCTTAGTACACATATTGAACCTGGAACTAACAAGGCCTATAAAGTATTGCCGATAAAACAACATTAATTATGAAATAAATGAAATAAAAATAATAAATAATAAATAATACATAAATAAATAAAAATAAAAGGAATAAAATCAGTTTTGTTAATTGCTTATAGCTCTATCTGCAGTTTTTCCATAGTAATTTCAAGTGAAAACATTTTCTACAGGCAAACAACAGCAAATTACTTTTAATAATTTACTTCAAAGACAAATCAAATGTCCTGTGAAATGAAATTGCATTAAAAACTGAAAATGTGTCAAAGCATTGTTTGCTGCTCTGTGATGCTCACTGTTCTGAGCCAGACACTTGGTGTCTCATCTTGGATACAAGTTCATCAATGTCTGGGATCAGGCTCTAAGCTGAGGAAATCCTCAGGATTGAGTGAAGGTGCTCATCAGTAAGACGAGTCTTGTGTGAAGTTTTGTTTATCTTCATCAAAGAGAACAGTTGTTCACACAAGTATGTGCTGCCAAACATAGAGAGCGTTTGAGCAGTCTGGGCAGCTGGAGCATTGTGTCGGGTATGAAACGTGGAAACTCTGCAGCGCCCACAGACTCATATTTTGCCTTCAGTGTTGCACTACATTGGAGCTCAATCAGCTCCATTTGGAGGTTGTATGGTGCTTTTTCCACGTCAGCTGCAAATGGATTACTGAGCAGTTCAAACCTGCCTTTTTGGGCTTCAAAACTGGCAAATCGCTTTGTGAAGTTAACACCAAGAATGCCATGTAACACACTACAAACTTTCTTATGGGCTGGCCATACCTGCAACACAAGACAACAGCTCTTGGTCTCATATAAAAATGGCAAGTGAAAGCAGAGACGCAGACACAGCGACTTCATCCAATGCACCTTATTATTATCTGAGGGATTTTTACACACTGTCTGATAAAGATTCTGACAGTAAAGGCAAGGGGTAATGATAGATACAGTTTTCTTTAAAAAACAAGTTTACAGGGGACATATTATGAAAATTCCACTTTTGTAGTGCTTCTTTACGTTCATTTGGGTATCTGGCATGTCTCCCAACCCAAAACGGCTGGAAAAAAACAACTCACGCGGCTTGTTGTGGTTCCTCTATGTCAGAAACGATATGCTTGAGTGCGTCGAATGGGATTATGACCAATAAGTACGTCACTGTCGAAACCATGCAGCATCATTCAACACTGTTGAGTCAACGTTTAGAGGTGTCCCGGGGTCTCCACCTCGACGACTGGCATGTTTATGCGGCCACTTAGATGTCTGACGGGATTCAGCTAACGTCGCCGCCTCGGACAGCCCAGATCGCACCGTGTCACCGCAGCTCCCCCCGTCGCTTTTGCCGCGTGTTAACTCGCTGCTTACCTTGAGCTGGCTAACAAAATATTCCTGTAACATACAGTATTCATATATGTATTATTCAGTGGTGTCTCTGAGGTTTTACAGTCAGTAACTGACTTGCACTACACACCTAATGTTACAGCAACATTACTCAGTGAGATGTAAAGAGCTGTGGTATAAAAACACAATGTTGTATTGCTCTTGACCATGTAGTAATATTATAAAAAAACAAACCTGTAGCCTCAGTCTGGTCCCAGTGGTTAATTTTCTCCTCCACCTCACTGCTGCAGCTCCAGGACCTCCCCCTTTTCTCTCAACTCGGTACAGCAGTCAGCTTTTTCAGTGTGTAAACGGAAGGCACGCATCTCCTGCTAACGCCGTCTCCCTGTTATCATGCTAAACGACTGTTTGCTAACCTTAGCATTTTTAGCCCACATTAGCATTCAGCTACCAAACGTCAGTAATAAAGCACTACCACAGCGTGGTAACATATTTTCTACATGTAAACTATCAACTACTATTTAAATACGAAATACATAGGTGACATTAGTAAATATATTGATCTATATACTGCTCACTGGAGAGAAGACAGCTCAGTGAGGTCGACTGGTATTTTGACGCATGAGGCCATCGTAGCACTCCTCACACTCAGGAATGGATTGGGGAGTGATGAGCGCTCAGTTTGAGACGATGTTGCCTGCCCTTTACACACTGAACCTTAAACCCTGAAGGTACTGAGTAGGGATGAGCGAGTACAGCATTATCTGTATCTGTATCTGTATCTGTTAACCATATGAATTATCTGTATCCGTATCCGTACTCGGAGTGGGCAGGGCCTAACCCGGAAGTGGGTGTGATTTAACCCGGACGTGGGTTGGATTTAACCCGGAAGTAGGCCGGGTTGTCTTGAAACGGGCGGCGGTTTAACCAGTATGTTATTTTAAGCATGCAATTGATATGG
This sequence comes from Pleuronectes platessa, assembly GCF_947347685.1. Taxonomy (NCBI): domain Eukaryota; kingdom Metazoa; phylum Chordata; class Actinopteri; order Pleuronectiformes; family Pleuronectidae; genus Pleuronectes; species Pleuronectes platessa. The sequence continues at coordinate 30,858,721 of NC_070628.1, forward strand.
GTTGATCAGAAAAATTGTTATATTTATTGCTGATTAGAAAACTATTACAGGACAGCATCAGCATTGAGCTTCAGATCAATGATTTTGATCACAATAGCAAACGAACTATTTACAGAACAAGTTTTGCAACAATGAATACAACACATGCTGTTGCAATTATGAAGTGAAATGCAATAACAAGTGTTTTCATACTCAACATAACTTTCTTATTTTTTTTAACTTTATTTCCACGCCAGGTGTGTGTGTAGCTTAATTTGTAATATTTTTTATACCACTACTACCTAGAAAGTGTCAGACACTCAGTGCGTGAAGTAAAATAAAACTGGCTAGAGCCAACTGACGGTTTAAAAAAAAAAAAAAACTACAACGACCGGGAGAGAGAGAGAGAGAGAGAGAGAGAGAGAGAGAGGCTAGAGAGTAGTCAGACACTAAATGCGTGAAGTAAAAGAAAAAAAAAAAAAATCTCCGACAGGCAGAGACGCAACGCGAGTCGCTTTCTACCAGCACCACGTCTGAACGAACCCACGTTTAACAGAACTCTACTGGTTAATAAGTAAGTACAAACTGAAATAAAAACAAACTTCAAGCTGAAGAAACCCTAAACGTTAACGGAAAAGACCCGCGAACCTGAGTGACTGAGAGACAGAGAGCTGTTCTGTGAGTGAGTGAGAAGAGCGGTGTGTGAAGGGGAGGAGCGCTGTGACGCTGTGTGAGGATTTTCATTCAGTCCGAGCACAGATATTGACTCGTATTACTCGTATAATACTCGTGCTCGGCAAAAGTGCTTTATCCGTACCGGATACTCGTTTCAGCCGACTATCCGGCTCATCTCTAGTACTGAGCCTGTGGTAATCACGAGAATATCGTTTCTACATCCGTAACAACCTCAACGATATCCATCAAGCCCAAGGTCAACTCAACTCAATTTATATCTCCCCCTTAGGTGGTCCAACATCAGCTGGCGGAAATGTGCCTGAGACGGAGCCCCCACACTGAGTATCTATCTTCCCAGTCCTCAGCATATACTCACAGACAAGCCCAACAGTGCCTTTTTTCATCCATCTTCGTCCTTGTCCTAAACATCCATTAATCCATCCACAAAATCTAATACAGCCTGAATTTCCATTAAAAGATTCAAGGGAGGGTTTGTGTATTCTTGAATGATATTTTCTCTCTTGGAAATAAGGTTGCAACTGTCATGGCTCAGGCTGTTCCTCTAGTGGTTCCCCCTTTTCTCCCTGCTTCCCTCCTGTTCACCTCCTCCCTTGTGTTGCATGTGAGTATGTGTGTGATTGCGACAGTCCTGACCCCTAGCGCGAGTCCAACACCTGGTCCCAATAAACTCATCAACAGCCCTACAAGAACCCCGGTTTTTTCTCCAGTCATCGCCAGATTGTTCCTTCACCTCAATGGTACAAAATCTCGGCCGATCTAAAGTTGTCTTCTAGTGGAAACTATTACTTATGTAACTCGTAAATCCTCTTAATGTTTTTTTCTATTTTTGCCTCAGGATTGCCAGAGTCAACCAGCCTGCCTTATCTCCAGCTCACTAGGTCACAGGCTCACCTCAGCCAGCACCAAGCTTGTTACCTTCCTGCCTCTGCGCTTTATTAAATTTTTTTTTGCTCAATCACAAACCAATCCATCTCTGTGTCTGATTTTGGGTCCAGATCAAAAACAAACTCTCTCAGTTACAAAGGAATCAATCTGATTGCTTTCGTTAAGTCTGGATGGGTTTGTAGTTGAACCTGGCTGACCTGTCTCTGTGTGTCTGTCATTTATCCCCCAGGTGGTGGTGCAGAAGTGAATCATGGCACTGCAGTCAGGATACACCACCAGCCTCCGGGGAAAAAAAAGCTGAAGGTGGTTCAACTGTCCAAGCTGATCAGTGTTGTCAGACTGCCTTCAAACGCTGAGGCCTGCCCGATGGTGAGTTTATAATCTTTACATATTTATAGACGGTTTATAATCTTTCCATGTAGCAATAATGGTTCAAATAAATACTACAAGATACTATTTTTGCTGCTTGCAGGAGAACATGTCAGCATTTTGTGTGGAAACACAGGACAGAACATTGGTGTTTGCTGCACTCAAAGACGACTGTGTGGACTGGGTAAAAAAACTGTGTCACAGCATGTTTAAGGTGAGATGAATTTTTGTCAAATTGTGACAATTGTCTTAAACCTTACTTATTCTAGAAAAAACCTGGAAAAAATAATGCAGCATACCCATTTTGTTGCTGTGGATTACAAAATAAATTAAATGATATAATTAAACATTATACATTTTACTCTGCCAGACTGGTTATTATAATGATAATAATAAGAGTGATAATTAGGGCCCGAGCACTGACAGTGGGATGCTCTATTGAAATTGTAATGATTATTATTATTATTATTATTATTCAGGCAAATGAATTTGCTTTTTGAGGGCTTTAACATGCTCAAATTCTTACAAAAATTAGCGGACAGTTAGAAAGTGGTGAAAATGTACGTATTCTGGAGGAATTTTCAATGGGCGTCGCAAAATGTCTCAATGGTGCACCCCGAGACCCCCGGAACGTGTTCACATTGACCGATCTTCACAAAAATAGAATACACAGGTGTATCATGACCAGACAAACAAAAAAGTCTCTAGGGGTAATTGGAAAAACGCAACAGGAAGCCTGCTATTTTGCATTTAGTGGCCATTTTGGCCATATTCCACATTTTTACTTTGATATACCAGGGCTCTCATCAGATCAACTTCAAATTGAGATCAGTGTCATCACGACAAGATGCAGATAAAAAGTTATTAAAAGATCGATTTTTCGTCACACAGTGTGACCGTGGCGTGGCGTCAAAGTTTGATTACACGCCATTAAAACATGATGTGCTGGACCATGAATCCTTTGATGCTGAGCCGCAAACAAACAACTCCACTCCTGCAGTGACAGTGTTCAAAGATCAAAGGAATCTTTATGCTTTGCAAAGGTGACGTCTCTCTCTCTCTCTCTCTCAGAATTGGACATTCCCTAAAACCGTGTAAACATTGAGGTACGGCGAAGGTTCATCCTTTGCCAAAGGAGACGATGTTGTCGTAACTCCAGTGTGCATTATCCTATCACCACCAAACTTCTGTATCATGATCAGAGTCCAAGCCTGAACAGCTCTAAGTGTCAATATTTCCTCAGTCATTAATTATTCTTTTCAGGCAAAACGATGCAACACTTCAAAAATGCATGTGCTCGGGCCTGCTCAGTGCTGCGCTGCAGTCCAATTTTTTTATGAAATTGTATTTATTTTAATATTTATATGATATCTCTCAGGGAGTAGGTCCCTCAGGCTCAAATCAGCATCATTTGGAGGAGAACCAGATATATGCCTCATCAGATGAAGGTAAATCTTGTACTTCATTCGTTTTCATCTCTTTTTTTCCCCACCATTTGATTAACTGTATGAAGCTAAATTCATGGCAAAACAAACTAAACAAGTTTTACAAACTCCCTACAATTCACTTGCAAACACAATGTGGTTTGCAAAAACAAAACCCTAGTCAGAAACAAAAGTATTTTTTTTCGGAAACACAAAACGCATCCAACAAACAAGTACAATGCATATTTTCAACAAATAATGCTTCAGAAACAGAATATAAAAGCATAGAAAAATTTTACTATTTTTCTAACAAGTACAGAATATGCTCTCTGGGCTGTTTCAAAATGTACTGTAAACATCTGATCAAGGGCAAACTCCAAATTTAGAGGTGGGTGGTTTGACTACGGAGAGATAAACAACAGCTGGTTTTACTGCAGTGTTGACTCATGCACTCATTTGATGATAATAATAACAAACATTTTTATAGCGCCTTTCATGGGACCAAAGGACAGTTTACATATTTGAGGGAAAAGGACATATTAAGCTGACAAAACAACACAAGGACAGATAGCATCAGACCAGGTAACATATTTAGTGTTTTTAGCTTACACTGCAAGAAAGCCATCATTCTCTCGTCCATAATGACTAATCGGGGTTGCATTCAATTGGGTTCAATCTCTTGACTCTTGACTTCCTGGTGCCTCATAGCACCACCTGATGTGGCATGGAGGGTGAGATACTCAGGACATTTTTGAGAAAATTTACACAATGGTGAAAAATCATGACAAAAGTCATGTGGTATTTTTTTTTTTACTTTTGGGATTAGTTTTTTGGGACTTTGCGGAAGACTATTTGTTGCTGAAGATTATATATCAGAAATATTTAGTGTATTTGTTTGTCAGGTGTATTTTGTATTTGCGAAACAAAATGCATTAGTTTGTTAATGGTCGTTTGTATTAGCAAAGTGAATCGTAGGGAATACGTAAAACATGTTTTGTTTGTTTATTAAGTTTTTGCGCTCAATAACTTTCTGTGTTGTCGTTATTTTAGCATTTCTCAGAAAATGTGTGTACTTTTATTTAATTGTTTTTTCACAGCACTTAACAGAGGTGTGTTTTGTCTGAAGGGCTAGAGACTGGTTTGTCTCTTGAGTCACTCCTGCTAACAATTATCAATTAATGGAATTATGCAAATGCATCACATTGCACATACAGAGGACAGAAACCAAGCCCCATCATAAAAACATGGCTCAATAATGCCACTTGTGATTTACGTAGAGGCAAAAACTTGCAAAGAAATTGTGCAATGTTAATGTCTTATAACCAAAAAAATATTCTTTATTCCTGAAGGATCATTTTTAAAAATGAAAACTTATTTTATGTCCATAGTGATTACAGAGAATATTCTCTTGCTTTGCAGAATTCTGGGTTATAGTTCAGAGGACGGATGCAGCAACAAGTTGTGGTCTACAGGGGTTTGCCTGGCTGCAGGTGGGACAGGAGGCACTTCAGCTGAGAGAAACACAGAGAAAGAAACTTGTCATGGAGTGGCCTTATGAACTGCTGAGAAGATATGGAAAAGATAAGGTATAATAAAAAATCATATCTCCATTTACTGTTCACAATGAGCCGGAGTGTTTAATTGTACTTCTTTTTTAAGTGCTGCTGGTCAGAACATGCGTTGTGTTCTTCTTTGTTTTCTCCCACCAGCTGACTTTAACCATTGAAGCAGGGAGACGCTGTGACTCTGGTCCTGGAACATTCACATTCGAGACACCTCAGGCTGAGAATATATTTTTCCTGATCCAGAGCACCATCAACCGAAAGACTTTAGCTATTACAACAGGTAGCCAAAATCAAGAGGGGAAGAAATTTATCGCAACATATAAACAGACCAATTGCCCTATCCCCAAAATACCTGATATGATCGGTATGGCTATTGTGGAGAGGGACCTGAGGACAGAGGAGGGGAAATGTGGAGCTCCAGAAGAGAGTGCTTGTATTCAAGGAGAACTGGTTTCACAATCAGAATGTGGATCAGCACAGCCAGCTCCTATCACCCTCATGTCTCTGCCATTGGTTCCCACAAATGACAGCCTCTTTGGAGGTCATCAACGTTGCCAATCAGACCCTGTATATGCTGACCCAGCAGAATGCATTCAGTCTGTATCAAAACTACAACTGTCCTTGGCTCTGTATGTGGACCCTGCAGTTGTTCTTCCACTCAAACCCCCCACTTCAAGAGCAACTGTTGCTCCCCTTCCTGGCTCCTCAATGTCACATACTTGCTTTGACATGGATTACCCAGATTCAGTCTACTCAGAGGTTTATGACAGAGTTGCTCCAGTCCAAATTAAACATCTCATCACCCAGAGCAGAGAAAAAACTAAGTGTTTTACAGATGATGACCCCATTTATACTGAGCCTGTGAATGAGAAGGAGAAGATCTTCCATAATACTGAAAACACACATGACCCATTTGCCCACCTGTATGCTCAAGTATGCAAGTCAACTTGTCCCTCAACATCCTCTAACACCACCCCTCCCTGCTCTGCTCCCTCTTATTCTGTTACTGGCAACACATCAGAAACATATGACATGGACCTGGCACTTGATGATGTCATAATTTAGGTAATCATTTTCCAGTGGTGGGAAGTAACAGTACAGTACTTAAGTAGATTTTTCAAATATCTGTACTTTACTTGAGTATTTATTTTGCTGACGACTTTTTACTTTTACTCGATACATTTGAACACAAATGTCGGTACTTTCTACTTCTTATATTCTCAAAACTGGCTCGTAACCTGAGCAGCAGAAGTTGGCACAACGCGCGCCTTTATGCACGGCTAACCTCTATCTCACTCATTCGCCTGCCCACTGCCTCGGGAGATGCGCAGGCTCGGCGGTGTTTGCCGTCGGGGGGCAGCGCAAGACCCTAAGCATCCGGAGGTTGGTCGGGCTGCCTTGGTCGACCGGGGTCGAGAAGGCCATCCCGGTAATGATCCCTCTGCAGGTTCCCCTTCAGAAACTTTGTCACGAGTTTTACTTCCTTTAGATCAGTGGTTCTCAAATGGGGGTACTTGAAGGTACTCCAGGGGGGTACGTGAGATTTTTTTTAAATATATTTCAAATTAGCATCCATTCAAAAATCCTTTAAAATTTGTTATTTAATTAATATTCAATAAAATATAAGTTTAAGTTCATGAACTGAATTTTATATTCAGTAGGCTATTCAATTTCATTAACCTAAAAACCCAGAGTCTCCCCCACACGCCACCTCTCTTCACCTGTCATCACTGCAGTGCCGCCTTGAAAACTCTGGAGTTTGGGTTGAAGCGAAGCAGCAATGCCGCTGAAACACGGAGGGACAATTGCCAAAGAAGGGGAGACCAGAGCCAGCTAAATTCCGTCAGTATTCACAAGAAGGTCGAGACTTTAACTGATGTTTTCAGGTTTATTTGAAACTTCCCTAAACCACACCGTGAGAGCTTGTGCCTCTTTGGAGGGGCGCTAAATCACACTTTTCCGTTGTGAAGTTACAAATTCATAACAGGAACTCTGCGTCTCTACCGGAACACTTTCAAAATAAAAGCATTTGATAAAAAAACGGAAATGAAATTGTCTGACCTTAAAGCGAGCAAATATTTCACAATAAAAATAACAGAAAGATACTTCAACAATATTAACAATTACATAGTTTGGGTAATTAACACGTCGTGTTTTTTCTATGGGGAGACATTAGCCACAGTGACATTAAGGCAACACATCTTCAGCGGTATCTCCAGACAAAACATGAAAGTCATGTTGGTAAACCACCTGAGGTTTTTTTAAAAGGAAGTTTCTGAATTCAGGTCATCTCAAGAAACGATGCGAAAAGCCTCCCCGAAGCAAACAGAAACAAGCTACCTGTCACTTATCAGGAAAAACTCCTGGAAGTGTCATCTGACCGTGGCCTCCAGATGAAGTTTGCCACATCCACACTCACAAAGTTTTGGGTGTGTGTGAAGCAGGAGCACCCACACCTGGGACGGAAAGCTTTGTAGCAGCTACTACCCTTTGCCTCCACACATTTATGTGAGGTCTCCTTCTCTGCAATGAGTGTGATCAAAAAAAAGCAAAGAAACAGACTGTGCAATGAGAAGAGCTTGATCACAGCAGTTGCTTCCCTGCCACCAAGACTGACAAAGATCCTCAGTGAAGCATAAGCACAAGTTTCTCACTAAAATGTAAATGCAAAAGCACCCACTCAGCTCAATGCAACAATGTAATCTTAAGTGCTATCAGTTTGTAAATTTAAGATGTTTAAGAAGTGTCTATAATAAAGTTCATGAGTTCAGTTTGAGAACATCTTTATTATGATCCAAAAAAAGGTCACTTTAAGTTGATAAATATTTTAATGTGCACAAATCTTTATTTATAATTGAGATAATTATTTATTTTAAGTCTTTAGTTATTTTCATATCATTTTATTTCCAAATAGATCAAGAGAGAGAGAAGTTGTCTAGTTACTAGGTTTATTAAAATCAGACACTAATGGCACAGCACTGTGTATTGCATCTTTCTTTCAACCAAAAATGCTTTGCGCTGGTTAGGAGGTACCTGGCTGAATTTTTTTTTCAAAGGGGGTACATCACTGAAAAAAGGTTGAGAACCACTGCTCTAGATGATCAAGTTTGATTGTCCTCTCGGCACTCCGCCTGGGACGTGACCAAATCTGGCAGGGCCGATCCGAGGACCTTACCAAACCATCCAATGGGTAGTAGCGATGTGTGTACAAAGGGCAGGGACTTAATCAACACAAGCACATTCCCCATCCATTTATTACCTTTGGAATAATACAGGGGCTCATGCAGGAAATAAGTTCAGTTCAGTCTTTCTTATTCTGTGTGAAATTTGGCCTGCAACTAAACTAGACTGTGTCCAGTGATTTGTATCTTCTGTGTAGGGCAGAGTGGGGTAATGTGGGGCATTTTTTACATTTGCTCCCCTCGAGGCGATAAAATATACACATTTCCCATTAATTCAGGATGTTTTATAGCAATGGAAAAGATCAGCATGTCTTCAGGACAGAGGGCAGTGAAAATATGATTGTTTTTAAAAAAGTGGTCTTGTGTCTCACTTTACCCCGGTTGTAATAGTTACAATCCTGACAGCTAGATTGACAACCACACATTCCAAAACTAATATCGGACTAGTAACAGAATCATGGGGATTGGTCAATTAAGCACATTTATGATTATTATGATTCATGTGATCTCTTGCACACCCTAGCTTACCTGCACATTCTTTCTCTGTCCAATTGGCACGGACAGGGATATTGTTTTTCTCTGCGTATTCAAATGCCAGTTCACTTAATATAACACTTACATATGTTTAAGACTAAACTTAACTTATGCTTCATGGTGCACAGCATTTGTCCCACTTTACCCCACAGCCACCGTTTTAGAAAAAACAACATCTCTTAGCAATTCAGGCTAATCTTCAGCTAGCATCAATCACATGGTTTTATATGTTGGAAGTTCACCAACATGTGTGATATAAGTTTTTCTACCTGATTCAATTTGTTTTGACACAACAGTTGATTAAGTTCAAAGCAAGAAAATTTACTTTTACATGCAAAAAACATGCTTTCCACAGCACCAGCACCAAATTCTCCTTCATGGCGAGGGGGGGATGGGAGGGGCTTGAACACATAATGGTCAAATGACCACTAATGTGTTCCGTTGCCTAGATACAGGGGGTGTCTCACATTACCCGATGTCCCACTTTACCCCGCTCTCCCCTACTAGCACTGTCCAGGTTGTTAACAAAAGAGGAAAACTATAATATTTTGTGTGCCTAGAACTTGTTTGAGTTATCATGAGGGGCATTGTGTATCATTCCTGCTACTGATAAGAAAGTGAAAGGTTCATGTTTAGTGAAATTTACAGAATTTTTGTAGTGTTTATACTGTGGTCTATTAGTGTTCTGAGGCACTTGTATATTCTGTTGTGTTGGTTCTTTGTTTTCCCTAGAAGTTCAGATAGACTAGTCCATTACTATTTGAACCTCAGCATCTGTTATAATTGAACAGTTGAAATAAATCCTGAAGAGAAAAATGTTGGGTTGTTTTGTGTCTGTATATACCTACTATAAAAAGCACCTAAGTGAATGCATTTAAAATGTTGGTACTTGTACTTTTACTTTTGATACTTAAGTACATTTCAACACCAGATCCTTTTGATACATAAGAACATTTAATATGAGCTACTTTAAAGGGGACATATAATGGAAATTCCACTTTTGTAGTGCTTCTACACGTTCATTTGGGTATCTGGCATGTCTACCGACCCAAAAACTCCCGCGATGTGTTGTGGTTCCTCTATGTAAGAAACTATACGATAGAGTGCGTCGAATGGGAATACGACCAGAATTGACGTCACAGTCGGTCTACATGGCATAGCCCCCCCCCCCCCCCCCCGCGGAGGCGGAGATCTGGTGGAGGAGGAGACCTGGTTACGTTACGAGCCACAGCACCCTCCTCAGCTCGAGGCGGCGGGTGTTAGCTGGGAAGCTAGCCGAGGGGGGACGCTAACCAGCCGGTGAGCTGGGTGAGAGGCGGAGATCTGGCCGAGAAGCAGAGCCTGCGGTCGGGATAAGTCACATGCCAAAGCTCCCTCCTCAGCTTGGGCTCGTTAGGGGAGGTCGGGTTGCTGGACCCCTGTCTGCGACTCGCTTCTGGTGGACCTGTCGGTGTTTGTTTACGGTTGGCAGCAGCCGCCTGACTGATCTCCCCACGGACAGGGGAGCATTGACAGTGCGTGTCTCGTGTCGCAGTGAGTGTCTTCAACTAGAAAAGCTGTTGTTTTGTTTCGGTAATTGACGGTGACATGTAAGCTAGGTGGCGTTAGCCTCATAGCAATCAGTGCCGGCCGGCGGCAGCGGCAGCCGGCTGGATCCCGGCTGTACAAGGGCGGCTCACTGCGAGGCTGGCGATGGTCCCGCTGACTTCACACACCTGAGAGCCGGACACGTCTCACCGGCTTAGGGTTCCCCACGTCTGCAGGGTATGTCTCATTTTCATCATTGATCATTAGCGATCTGTGACAAATATCCAGCCTGTGTGTCCCCTGTGTGTGTCCCGCTACGGTTAGCAGCAGGGAGCTAACGCTAGTTGGCTGTTAGTTTGTGTTTAAAGTTGCTTCAAATGGCTGCTTGTGCACGTTTTTACAGCAGTATTGCATGTGGAACCCCGGCCGGGAGGCTAACCCGAGTCATTGCTTCTGTGTGTGTCCCCGGTTGAAACAGCAGGTATAACTTAAAACAGCTGTTTGTGGAGCTTTGTTAGAAAATAGCACCGGGACGTGTTCCAGGACCCCGGTCTCCGGCTGCAGCCGACAGCCTCTCCTGTGATGCCTGGGCGGCGAAGCGGAGGAGGAGGAGAGGGGGAGAGAGCTGCGCCTTATAACTTTTGTGGCCCGTACAGATTTTCTCCACACACCCCGAGCTGCATGAACTGGTGCCGGTCACCAGCAGCTTGTTGCCGACTCCGTCGCTCGCTTTAAAATAGACTCATACCCGGGGTTTTAAGTGCATTTCGCCGCAAAAGTTGCAGCAGTGTTCAAAGCTGTAGCCCCTCCACGATCCCTTTGTCTGTGTGTGTGTGTGTGTGTGTGTGTTCGTGTCTGTGTGTATGTTCATCGATGAAAACTATTTCATGTTCCCTATGTGGTAGGAGGTCGGGATATCCGAGTTACCCTGCATGCAGCACAGCGATGTTGTTAGCAGCTGAACGAAGCAGCCCGGAGCTAAGCCTCCGCTGCTCGGCTTCATGTCCGCACACGGACCGTCAGTTCACCCAGACCCCTCACCCAGACCCGGGTCTGGGTGAGGGGTTCCGGGAGTGAGGGCGTGACAACAACCGGACTGAGACGTCGAGAACCGTCAAATCGAACTAGCTCTCAGCGGCTAGCTGGTCTCTCATCGGGGCAGCGCATATTTTAAGTGTAGATATGTGTGTATACACACATATCTAATGCATGTATTTAAATAATGTACATCTTTATCAGAAGATGTAGTAGTTTGAAAATTGTAGCTTCAATGAAGAAACACAACAAACGGATACAGTAATATATGTGTAGGACAGTGACTTAAAATGATTTTAACAACATTAAATATGCTAAGGGGAGATTTAAGACGTGAAACTGGATGTGTGTGTGTGTGTGTGTGTGTGTGTGCGCTCAGAATATATGCCCTGTATGAAGAAATATACACATACAATTATATAGTGTATACACACATATCTAATGCATGTATTTAAATAATGTACATCTTTATCAGAAGGTGTAGTAGTTTGAAAATTGTAGCTTCAATGAAGAAACACAACAAACAGATACAGAAATATATGTGTAGGACAGTGACTTAAAATGATTTTAACAACCTTAAATATGCTAAGGGTAGATTTAAGACGTGAAACGAGGTGTGTTTGCGTGTGTGTGTCTGTGTGTGTGTGTATGCGCTCAGAATATATGCCCTGTATGAAGAAATATACACATACAACTATAGTGTATACACACATATCTAATGCATGTATTTAAATAATGTACATCTTTATCAGAAGGTGTAGTATTTAGAAAATTGTAGCTTCAATGAAGAAACACAACAAACAGATACAGAAATGTATGTGTAGGACAGTGACTTAAAAAAATATTTTAACAACCTTAAATATGCTAAGGGCAGATTTAAGATGTGTGTGTGTCTGTGTCTGTGTTTGTGTGTGTGTGTGTGTGTCGGGGGCGGGGCAGTGAGAAGGGGGATGGGTTGTTGGTGAAGGGGGGGGGGGGGGGGTCGGGGCACTCAAAACAGGTCAACCTGAGGAAGGCTGTTTTAGACAGGGTAAAAAGGGTGTTGTTTTAAATTATCCTTGTGGTTTTTTGACCAAAAAATGTTACAGACATTTCATTAAGACCCCAAGGAGCCATATCAACTGTGATGAAATGGGCATAATATGTCCCATTTAAAAAAAAAAAAAAAAAAAAAAACTTCATCTCATTTGATCATCAAAATGATTTCACATGAATGGTTGATACTATTACTGTATGTTATTAAGACAAAATGTTAAAAGTTGCAAAATCTCTTAACCCTTATCATGAAGAATAATGGATTTTGGAAAAGAATGGTAAGCATGAGTCCATTTGTGTCAATTTTTATGCTCTCAGGGAAGTAGTATGGGTATAGTACATGTCTGACAGGCTATTTTGAGTGTGAACATGCTTGTCTTTATAGATATTGTGGCATAACAAGAGGGCATGTGATAGAGGGGCATTATGTTCCTCACCCTGGGAGTGGCTACCACGCCACAAGATGGCTGCCGGGAGGACTGCATCTCCCAGAAGGCACTACTGGGGGAGGTGCCAAAGCCTCAGCCCTCATTAAAGCTGGAGCTCAGGTGTGGGAGCGAGAGGAGAGCACAAAGGAGTGGAGACAAACACGAAGCGGCCGGCAGGAGACGTGGAAGAAAATACTTTGGGAAGGATCCACGTGAGAGGCAAGTTTATGGAGGATATATTAACCGTTTCATGAACTTTTATGTTTTGCTTCCGGGGAGACTTTTGTTTACTAAATAAACCGGACCCTTCGTTTGAAACCCTTTTTTGACTACTCTGTACCTCTGTGACACACTGCGCTACACCTTGCTTGGTGGTTAAACCTCTGGAGATACCACAATATTTGGAGTTGTAAAAAGGATACCCTTACACCTGCAACTTGATTATTTTGTAGGAAAGTCAGAAACCTCTACTAAGGATATTTATATTTAGGTCAAGGAGTTTATGTTTCCGTTAATGTTTGTCTTTCTGGTTGTCAGCAGGGTTACACATAAACTACCGAATCATTTTTCTTCAAACTTGGTGGAAGGGTATTTGCCAAAGAAGAATCCATTTACAACTTTTGAGATTTTCACCAATGTGTGTGTGTGTGCGTATTCTTCTAAACTTGTAGTATTTGTGCTGGCATGTTATCATAGATAATGTTTTTTTTTTTTCAATATTCATGATATCAGCAGTGTGACAGTGCTTTTAAGTGAAATCAGAATCAGAAAGTGTTTATTGCCAAGTAGGTTTACACCTACAAGGAATTTGCTCTGGTAATTGGTGCATACAATGAACATAGAAACATAAAAACAATAAATACAACACACATAAGAAAAGATGAAGTCAAACTCACAATATTCCATTATTAAAAAGTACACAAGTGTATTATTTTGTTTTATTTATATATGCAAGCAAGTTATTGTCTTTACAAATAAAAAAGACATTGTTTGCCCAAGCTGTTGGCACAGATATGTACAAAATTGAAGGAGTGAATAAGATAAAGTCTGCTACTAAACAACCAGAGTGATGTACAAAAAGTCTTGAATATCATGGAGAGACAAAAAAACTCTCCTCCCCATGTCCAAAATGTCCAAACGGACATAATGCAACGATGGAAAACATGATGATCAATATAAGGTCACAGACCACGGCATCATCTACTTTTAGCTTTGTGATTCAGTTCACAATGAACATAGGACTTTGTTCAGGCAAAGATAATCTGACTTTTCATCCTGTGAAAACCAGCTTAGCTGTTGTTGCACAGAAGGTCTGATTTTGTGTGCTTTATCTCACTGACATGGCCAATTTTTCTGAATCGAATCAATTTTTGGTCAGGATCATGGAATGTTTAAGTTGGTACATTCTCAGCTGTGGTCAGCAGGTAGACAAGAAAGCCTCAGGATTAGTAAATGTCAATACACATATTCTTTTCAAAGAGACGTGGCCTAAAGAGTTAAGGATAAAGAAAGTAAGAAAATAAGAGCATCTCACATTCTCTTACTGGTTTAAACAGTAGTTGATTCTTCCTTTGCCTGTTCAAAAAGTTAATCTTTAGAACTAGCTTGAATGATAATTTTTGCATCATTAACGTCTGTTATATAAAGGTCTCTGGATATTTGTGCTGACTACACTTGTTGCTTATTATTTGAAGCTATTACTTATGTATCAGTGACTCTTTTATAAACATGCAATGTCAAAGCACATCAGCAGAAAAAAATCAAACGAGTCACGGTCAGTCAAATATAGTCACAAAAATCTGAAGCGGACATGAGCAACTGTGGTGAGACAGTAGCTTTTATGCCCAGACAGAAGAAGAGGATGTGAGCAGAGGTGAGTAAAGGATAATGGGTGGCCAGAGAAATATATTACACCATGTTTGAAAATCTGTTTTATTAACAAACAATAATAACGTGAACATATCCCTAGGAATTGCAATAATAGATGATTAATTCATTTGTATGCTAGCGATTTATGGGAATAGATTGCTGGCAAACTGCTATAATATATTGCTCTGGTGGAAAACAAAGGAATAAGCAAGCAATCTTAACAACACCATTATCAAGAGGAAACAGCCAAAAAACTTCACACTGAAAATGTTGAAACAAACAGCAGAACAGTGCCAGTGGGAAATATTACCATTTTTGTTTTAATCATAAAATGATGACCATTGAATGCATAACCATGGCACAAAGAACAACTAGGTGTGTGTGTGTGTGTGTGTGTGTGTGTGTGTGTGTGTGTGTGTGTGTGTGTGTGTGTGTGTGTGTGTGTGTGTGTGTGTGTGTGTGTGTGTGTGTGTGTGTGTGTGTGTGTGTGTGTGTGTGTGCCCATTTACACACCAGCAATCCGCGGACCTTAGGGTAATTTGAGGACTATGCCAAGGTCCCTGGATTTCAAACAATTTATTTGCATTTGTGACTGTCTGAGGAACATCCTCTCATTTTCGTTCAAAGTCCTTTTTTACCACAAACCTGTTTTTAGGTGTATCCCAGTGTATAGAATAGCGCAACCTATCTGCTATGCTTATATTGCACTTTCATACACATTTCCTACACACACGGTTCGATTTTGCCACCCTTTTCACTGATTGGTTGGTTCGAACAAGTGGGTGGCGTCTACAGGAAGTTTGCTCCAAGGACCGCCCCGACTGGGCTTTTAAACATTAAATCCCATTTGAAGCTGCTGGTGACCAATGGAAGCACTATAGGATTTAAAACATACAGGTAAGCATTAAAACTTGTAAACAAAGTATATATTTGCATGTGGAAGTATTTTACACCATAACAATAACTTATTAAGTCTAAGTTTTTTTTTTTTATTATTGATGCATATTTTAATGGAAATAAAGTTAGTTTAACTTCAATGCATATTGGCATCAGGTTGTTTTTACAGCAGTGCTAATGCATGCTGTTGAGGCCTGTGTTACCTTCACAAGGCTGCACTAGTAGTAGAGCTAACAGCTACCAGCTCTCAGCTCCAGCAGCTTCAGAGCAGGCAGGAGAGGATCAGTCTTGTATTTTGGAGGAATGTGCTTCGTGTCGTGTAACCAGCTGTTTTGTGGACTAGAGAAGGTGAGGATGTTTGATTCGTGTTCATTTTAAGCCATACAAGCCGCAGTTTCTTTTCATGCATGTGGAAGCTCCGTGTCGGGAGCGGCCACGCCCCCTCGTTGAGCCGTGCGTGCGTGCCTTCAAACAGGTGATATTTATGAGCACAGGTGGTGGGGATGAGGACAGAAGCTTTGAGCAGTTAGAGAGTGGTCCGGTCAGTGTTTGGGAGCTGAAAACAGCTAAAAACAACTTAGGTAATGTGGAGTTGTTTGTTTAAACAAGCTAGTGGCTATACTGTTCTTGTTAACTTGTATTGTTAGGTCTGCTTGTTAAATCGTATGTGCTTAGCTGCAGCAGCTTCAGAGCAGGCAGGAGAGGATCAGTCTTGTATTTTGGAGGAATGTGCTTCGTGTCGTGTAACCAGCTGTTTTGTGGACTAGAGAAGGTGAGGATGTTTGATTCGTGTTCATTTCAAGCCATACAAGCCGCAGTTTCTTTTCATGCAACCTCGTTGAGCCGTCCGTGCGTGCCTTCAAACAGGTGATAGTAATGAGCACAGGTGGTGGGGATGAGGACAGAAGCTTTGAGCAGTTAGAGAGTGGTCCGGTCAGTGTTTGGGAGCTGAAAACAGCTCAAAACAACTAAGGTAATGGGGAGTCGTTTGTTTAAACAAGCTAGTGGCTACACTGTTCTTGTTAACTTGTATTGTTAGGTCTGCTTGTTAAATCTTATGTGCTTAAAACTGTAAGCTATCAGTGTTTCCACAGAGGTTTTTGGCTTTTATCGTTATTATGATAGTGTAAAGTACAATAGTGAGGAGCAACAAAGCTGTGGTACAGTATCTGGTGCAGTGTGTGCCATTTAAAAATGCTGTTTAATGTTCATGTCGATTATTGACTATTCCATAACTGAACGCAAGGATGAAATGTCAGCAGGTTTTATTTCCATTTCATTTTCCCCCCTGAGATAGACTCACAGCACTCATGTTGTCTTATATAGTATTTTTAAGTGAACATCTTGCATCTGGTAGATAACAGGTTGAGCTGTTTATTGTTTTGGGTTGTTATTTGAATTAAAACAAAATTATGACAAACTAATCACATGTCAGAAGCACTGATGTGAAAACATCACAAACCATGGTCCGTGTAAATGTCATAAAGGACCTTGGATCGGAAATGTGAACCCAGCAGTGTGCTATCGCACAATAGTCAAGTCATCCGGATGCTGCTGTAAATATAATTGAATGTTAATGTAAAATTATATATGTAGGTTAAGTTCTTGTTTGAAGAAGCAGGACAAGGACAGTGAGTGAGGAGGAGATACAGAGACTGAGGATGATCATTCAAGCAGATGAAAGACTGCATTTATTTGTGTGTCTGTTCCTACTGGATGCTAATGATGGGACATCAATCCCACAAGAGGTTCAATGCAGCTGATCTAGTTATAGAATCTCTGTACACTGAGATTATGTTACATTAAATTGTAGAGAGTTCAGTCTGTGGTCCAACACAGCTCTACACTAGAAGAGACATCATCCTCCTGTTAATATTTAGTTCATGTGCAGCCTATTTCTGTTGTAGAAATGGGTTTCTACCTTTTATTGGGCATATGTAAAGAAATTAATTTCGGTAAAGCATTAAGTCCTTTGTATTAAATTTAAACTTGAATGTTGATTTATGAGCTCAGAATATGGCTTCTGCTCAGATGCCACATGTAAATTACTAGACTTCTAGTACATAATAATCCTAACAACAATCTTCTTTTAATGATGTTACTCTGGCTTTTGACACTGGCCAGTGAATCATGCAGAGGCGAAGGCGCATAAATCCAACGGATGATGCAAACATTTTTGCTCACACTGGAAGGGATAAACTTGGACTGGACATCAATTACATTAATGCTTTCAAAGGTAAGTTGAATCTTAAACTTAAATGTGTCCTAACTTTTTATCACTTATTTGGTAAAGATTTATTTATTGTTTGGTTTTGTGTATTAACTAGGTGGTGGTATCTTCACCTCTGCTCTGTTTGAAAAAGGCGACTTTCTCTGCGAATATCGAGGTGACCTAATATCAAACGAAGAATGTGAAAGGAGACAGAGAATATACCATGACACCCTTAAGGTGTTCATGTTCGAGTTCCGTTTTAGTGGTAAACTGTGGTGGTAAGTATATTATTTCAGTGCTAACTCGTCTAAATCCAAATTCCATGACTCATTGCTTTTGGTGCTGAACATATACAAATTATTGATAGAAGGCTCTTGAGTCAGGTTAATATATACTACTCATGTTTGTGTATAAATTGAAAGATTTGTAATTAAGTGTTACTTGTCTCTTTGTAGTGTTGATGCAGCAAAAGAGGATGGATCTTTCGGAAGACTAGTAAATGATGACCATATCAGCCCTAATGCGAAAATGAAGTACCTGACTGTGCAAGGGAAACCCCATTTGTGTTTTTTTGCCATACGGGACATAGTTCCAGGAGAGGAGATAACCTATAATTATGGTTACTCAGACTTGCTGTGGAGAAGCAAGGTAATTTTTTACTTTGTGATGTTGATCCCCTGAAACAAATGGTTTAGAAAACTTCAGTCCACAAACACTTTATATTTTCCGTATAGTTTTGGTTTGAACATGCTTTTTTCCTCATTAAATAAAATTATTCACAGTTAGTTGAATTCCGTTCTAAGAGCAAGAGAAATTAGCTCTATTCGGCCCAGCGCTAAGCTCCGTTGTAACCACGAGACCCACCGGAGCCCCGCTTAAGAGGCCAGGACTTCACTCATTGTTTTCCAGGAATCCGCCCGTTCGTGCTCGCATCCTGAGGTTCAACAACAAGAGATTCACTGGACTTCCGGAAAAATCTGTGCGACGCGCATGCAACACCGCGAAGGTCACAGTAAGAGGCTTTATTGTCTGGGCAGAGACTAGTATTTATATTTAGCGTGTCATTTATTTGATTGTATGTTTGAAGATTGCGGATCTATTTTTCAGTCCGTGTTTGAACGCAGCGAAACGATACGTCACTTCCGGTTCCTTTGTACCGTGTTGAAATGTTTTAAAGTGCTTCGCGCCGTTATGGAGAGTCCGGCAGCACTGTTATCGTCCAACTGGGTTTGCAGAGACTTTGCCGATAAAAAGTTCGGTACACAACTCCCATTTTGAGTACCGAGTGGTAAAGTTTCTGTAACCTTGTCTCTGACGATGTTTTGAGAGCTTTCCTGATCTCTCTCTATCTCTCCCTCTCTCTCTCTCTTTTCTCCCAAACCTGTTTTTACACACGTCCCGACCTACACTTACATATTTCATGTTACATAGCTAAATCTTGACTAAAAGAGCCTAAATTCATCTCGACGCCGTTCGGCGCCAGAACCAGGAGATAAGAAATCTCTTTGTCTAGAAATATTCCTTTGTGTAACTGGCGACCGACCGCCATCTTGTCTTCGACCTCATGTCGTCACAGAGGTCATAAACCTCCATCTTGAGATTACTTGAACGTAACATCTTGATTTCGACCAGACGACGTCACCACGTGATCTCGTCATTACGCCATAGCCACTCCCCTTTCTCTTTCTTACACACACACACACACACACACACACACACACACACACACAGAGACACAGACACACAGACAGGCAGACACACACGACCACACACATACATAGATACTCAGTATTACATGTGTGATAAGTGCTGCTGTTGTCATCTTTGAAATATTGGAGTTTGTTAAATGAAGAATCATTGAATGACATTAACTTTATTTCCCTTTTAATAAATACTTTTGTAATTAAAATATTTGTATTTCTGTGATTATTTGTACATATGTATGTGAATACAGCTGGATTACTATAGCCTGTGCTCGAACTTAAAAACCTTCATTGTTTATTATATAATCATTAATATTGAATATTAAGACTATTAATATAACGTATATCAATTGAGACTGATATTTAAAGATTGACTCATTGGTCCCTGTAAACAGGGTGGTGCCCCGCAACGATAAGCAAAGATTACAGATTGTATTATTCTTAATTGATGATTTTATTGTTTTCATTAATTATTTAACTATTATTAATGGATAACCGTATCATTTCTAATTAATTATTTTACTATTCTTAATTAATAGCTTTATAATTTTTAATTATTTTTAATAAATAAATTTTTATTTTAATAATAATAATAATTTTTCATGATTATTAATAATTTGCCAACGTCAAATCTACTACTATTGCACAACAGTTGCATACGCACAAAATAGGGCCTGTAACTTGTACGCCACTTCTCGCACAAACGATGGGATTTATAAAAACTATATTGAATGCGCACTTCCAGGCTAACTCGGACCCATGCGTATAGACATTTTGGACATGGTAAATGGTGATGCTGACGTGAGGAGGTGAATTACAGCCAGACTATTAAAACAATTCATCATTAACATTAAAACAAATAGCTTATTTGTGCTCGCGCGACATAACTGCTCCATAGGAACCTTTTAATTGAAAAAGATATAAAACAATTTATAGCAAATTACGTTCAGATTCCATAAACAGTGGAGTTACAGAGCCGAGTAATTCATAGTTTTTAATTATATCTTCGAACATTGCTGCAGTGAATGAGATCACTTACAAAAAATAAAGAAACTATTCACTTTCAAACTTCTTTTACAAATAACACCTCAGAGGGGAGGTTAGGATCCAATGACGTGTGAAGTAATTTGTAGCATTTGCCTCGAATACACAAAGTACAAAATACTGGACTAGTCCTAGGTTCTAAGGAGTGGGGTGAAAGCATAAACAAAGAAGCCAGAGACCAGGTAGACGTGACTTACTACATCCAGGCCTTAGCAAGTGTCTACACACCTGCAGATACTCTGTCAGCCACAAGGATGTTTCTCAAAGAACTAAAGGAGATTGCAAAGCAAAGCGGCAAGGACTTTGCAGATGTGCTCAAAGGAGAGCTCTCTCGCATCAGCAAGACTGTTCAAGAGATATTGGACGACCAAGATGAAGACACAGATCCAGATGAACCCCAGAAACATTCTCTTGCGACTGCAGCACAGGTGAACCCTCAGCCCAGTGCTAGTTTCCCACAACATTTTTATGTCACTAAATATGATGTGAAATTTGATCCAACTCAGTATCAACATCCCCCAAAAGAAAAGACCACCATGAGATTTTCTAATATCTGCCCATCTGAAATGCAAAGGGTTGTCGTTGAGCACATTGTCAAGCATGAAGATGTCACAACGCACACACATGCTTCATTTAGACTCCGACCCTTCTCTGGACGCAGCCCCCGTCCAAACCATGAAGTGGACTGAGACCTGCGTCCAACAGACGGAGAGCATGACTCACGGCGAGGCACAGAGCGATCCACAATCAGCACCGGTGGAAGAGGACAAGCCACAGCCAGGGAGGAAAGTCATAGCCACCCTGGTCCAAGGCATGGTGAAGTGGTTCAATGTACGCAACGGATATGGCTTCATAAACAGGAACGATACCAAAGAAGATGTATTTGTTCATCAGACGGCGATCAAGAAGAACAATCCCAGGAAGTTCCTCCGCAGCATCGGAGACGGGGAGGTCGTAGAGTTCAACGTGATTGAAGCTGCCAAGGGCTCAGAAGCGGCCAATGTGACCGGCCCTGGTGGCGTTCCAGTCAAAGGGAGTCGCTATGCACCCAACAAATGCTGTTTTTGTCGCCAGTTCTCCGTTGAACGTTTCAACAGAACCCTGCTAAACACATTGGGAACCCTGGAGAACAAGAAAAAGAGTCACTGGCGTAATTATGTCAAGCCTTTAGTACACGCCTATAACTGTACAAAAAACGAAGTGACAGGCTTTACCCCTTACGAACTGATGTTTGGGCGACAGCCTAGATTGCCCATAGACCTTGCCTTTGGTCTACCAGTCCACCACCAACCAGGATCACATTCTCAATACATCCAGAACCTGAAATCTCATCTAGAAAACAGTTACCGAGTTGCTGCTGAAAATGCAAAGAAAACAGCTGCACGCAACAAAACAAGATTTGACCAGCGCATTGTTGAGTCCACCTTGAGAGTAGGCGACAGAGTTTTAGTAAAAAATGTCCGCCTAAGAGGCAAACACAAGTTAGCCGACAAGTGGGAGTCAGACGTGTATGTTGTCCTAAAACAATGTGGAGACGTTCCAGTGTACACTGTGAGACCTGAGACCAGAGAGGGTCCACAGAGAACCCTTCACTGTGAACTTTTGCTGGCATGTGGTTACCTCCCGATGACCTCAGCAGAGAGTGAAACGGACACAGCAAAGACTGCCCGGCGGCCAAGAACCCGACAACATCCGAGAGAAGACAGCTCAGATACTGCTGATGGGAGTGAACCTCAATCAGACCTACTAATATGACGGTCATAGAAACCTACGAGTTGAGACCCTGGGTTTTAACCAAGTCTCAGAACCCGCAGAACAAGTTCCAGACAGGACTATCCCTAATGATGCTCCAGCAGAAACTTTTGACTTAAACCCACCTGATCCTGATGAAAACTGTTTACCTCACCAAGATGAGAGTTGCTTACCTGATCTTGGAGGAAGCGTCAAATCTGATCTTGGAGGAAGCATCATATCTGATCCTGGAGAGAGCGACAGACTTGAACCTGAGGAAAGCAACTCATCTCTACCTGAGGAGAGCATCTTACCCAAGAGACAGAATCCTCAAGACCTTCCCAAAGAGGACCTGAACAGTTCCCCATCCCCTAATCAAGCCACTGAAAAAAGGAATGACATTGAAACTATTAAAGACCGACCTGACACTGAGCCAACACCCCTGAGAAGATCCACCAGAGACAGAAAGCCTATTGAACGACTGACTTACCCTGAAATCCATTAGTTACCATAGTCCAGTCTCTGTATCAGAGTTTAAGTGACGTATTCACAGACTCAAAACCACATAGAATTATCATAGTATAGATTTAGTATTTTGCACAGGGACGTGCAAAAGGTAAAGCGGGGAGGATGTAACACATATTAATATCTATAAATTATAATATATTATAAAAGTAATGATATAGATAAACTTGAAATATATATTAATATGCATTAAAATGTATACTAAATAAATAAATAGTCCACATTAATGTTGCCCTCATTAAATATTAATAATATAGATAAATACGAAATAAATAAATATAACTATGTATTGTAAATGTATAAATAGTCAATTAAATTATTAAATAAGTGAAACTGGTTCATATCTATACATGTAATTAACTTAAATTCAGTTAAAACCCATGTAAAGGATTTAATGGAGAAATGGTTAAAAGTCTGGTGACTAAAAAGTGACCCTTTCCCTTTAAGGGCGCTTTCCCCTTTAAGAGAATTGGCCCTGCGCAGGTGACAGCAGGTGGCAGGAACGAGAAAGATTAGAAAAGGGAAAATTGGAGGGAAGACACAAGACCACTTAACGACACCACTAGAGGAGACCACTAGACGAGACCACGAGAGGAAAAAGAAATAGGAACGATAGTAAGAAGTCGTACAGCTGAAATCAAGTGTAAAAAGATATGTGAAGACCTGAAGGATATACCAAAAGTTTGTTTAAAAGTGCATCACGTATTTGAAGAGGTTCGGTGATCAGGCGAACCTGGGAGGAGACACCTGTGTGTGTGCGTGTTGGAGCAACAGACACGCAGCACGGACAAGATGGCGAGCTAGGAGGACCGGCTGAGTCTTTTTTTAAAGGGCTGAAGAGAACATCCCTTCTACCTGGACCTGCCCGGATCGGACGTCGGATACTCACTGCCAGAGTGGTAGGAGTATCGGTATTTTCTTTATATTTTTTAACTGAACTGAATGGATTTGGATCTTTATTATTTATTTTGAAAAGACAATCACCATGAACTAAAAAGAGAATAAGGGAAGAAGAGTGAGCTCCACTCATCCAAACCCTCCTTTATTTATTGTTTGAATTATTTGTATATATGTTTATTAAGGTCATTATGTTTATAATGTTATTTATTTATTGTCTTGTCTAAATGTGTTTACTAAACTGCCGGCTTAAATTTAAAGTGCCTGGTCTTTGGCTTCTTTGTTCATGCTTTCACCCCACTCCTTAGAACCTAGGACTAGTCCAGTATTTTGTACTTTGTGTATTCGAGGTAAATGCTACAAATTAGTCCGATTGCTCTAAATAAAATAAATACATCGATGACATGGATGCACGCGAATGGAAGAATGAGGAAATTAAGTTTCATTGATCGCAGAGTTTTTGTCCCATGATGATGACTCATCAGTTAATATAGATCCTACAGATCTGTAATCTTGGATTTTTGTGCTGAAGTACTAGATGGACCGATGGAACCGAACCATCCCAGTACACAAACAGTCATATCAAAATAATTCTGAAATTTGTTATAGCTTTGGGGCATCACAGCTGCTATGAATTTAATAATCCTGGAACTTTGGATGATTAAAATACTAACAGGCGATACAACAAGTTCCCACAGTGTGAAGCGATACTTACACTTTTTTTATTTCAGGCACTGTTCTTTCTACTATTCTCACTTTTACTCACTATATTATCTGCAGCAGCAGTGTATCTGTATTTTTTCTATTAGGGACATCACTGCTGTCCCATAAAATCACTCTTCAACTCCACCTCAGTAACAAACACCTTGATGTCAGTGTCAGAAAGTTTTGCTTCCTCTTGTCATCGCTTGACGCTGTGACTCATCGTGGAAACCCATTGGTCAGCAGGATAATTTGAAATTCATAATTTGCTTTGCATTGACCATTTATGGTTGATAGTCTGCTTGCAAAAATATGGGGATGGATGGCAAGGGAAGTTTACAAAAATGGACTTCAGTTCCAGACAGTGGATGCCCTTCGTGAAGCCATCTTCACCACTTGGCGCAGCATTCGCACTAGCCTTTTGGAAACACTTGCATCAAGCATGCCAAAACGAATTTTTGAAGTGATCAACAATAATGGTGGAGCTACTCATTACTGAGTCAGTTTTTGACACTTTAATATCTGTTTTAGGAGTTTTTTTTTTTTTTTTTTTGAGCTGTGGTCTTAAACTTTTGATCAGCTGATGAACAGCCTACTTCAGTTAAATTGTTTTCAATAAATTGCCTGCTCACAACTTGAAGACTCCTGACATAGAGCATTATCCTCATCTCATTAAGTGCTTTGGTCCTCTGGTGCATCTCTGGACAATGCGATTTGAGGGGAAGCACAAAGTTTTCAAGAAAATTATTCATGACACTCATAACTACAAAAATGTGTTGAAAACTTTGGCAGAGAGACACCAAGACATGATTGCATTATATTTGGCATCTCCAAGGTTTTTCAAGCCACAAGTACAAACTTCAAAAGTGGAGTCTATCTAAGTTGAGTCACTGCCTACTGATACACATGCATTAATATCGAACATCACAGACAGCAGCAGTGTATACGGCACAAAACAGGTAACCATTGAAGGGACAACTTTTGTGGTGAGCATGTTTGTTTGCACAGTTTAAAGAGATCAGAAACATATTATTAATCAGAAATAACATCATCTTTCTTCTGAAAGACTATGAGACCTGGTATATTGAACATTTACGGTCCTATGAGCTAACAGATCATAAAAGCATGGAGGGCTATACAGTGAAATCTGTGTGACAGCTAACTGATCAAATGCCACACGTTGCCTACAAAGTTTCAGGCAAACTAATTCTGACAACTTAACATTTCATTCCAGTTTCTGAGTAAAGGAGCAGCACAACGGCAAGCAGCCTTCCTCAGCCGTTTTTCCGGTAAGGTACTATGTGTTGACGTATATCATTACTGTATAATGGTTAGTTATATTTGTGAATAAGTTCAATAATTAGCGTACACTTAAGATTGCATTGTTCCAATTATACCATGCTCTGTTGTAAAATATTTAACCAGTCCATGCCTTTTTAAAGGGCATTTTCAATATTTTGGGAAAGTTAAATTGAAGAGCAGCAGAAAAGTGAGCAGCTAATGTACAGATTATTGTGGGTGGTCTATTCAGCTAGTAAAAAACAGAGAGCCTGCACCTGAAGTAACTATTTACGTTTTGTGTTACAGGTCTTCCTAATACAATGTTAATGGATCCGAATGCTGTCCTAAGACTAAGGGTCATCCTAGATGATAGAAACGCTGAAAGGCTTATTTTGCCCTCTCGTCTTGAGACTGTAAACGCCCTTATATTGGAGGTGAAAGATAAGTTGAACCTGGCCTATGACTTTCGCCTTCAGTTCCAAGACCCAGAGTTTGACAATGCTCTCTGTAATTTAGTTAATGTAGAGGACCTTCCATCCAAGGCAACCATTAAGATAGTTAGATTTGTTGATTTAGATCTTAGTTCAACCAGCACAGATGACACAGTGTTCCTGTCTGATAACACCAGAGCGTCTTTGTCGATGGCCAGAGATATTTGTTGTTCCGACATTCTCATATGAGGTGGAGTATGCTCTAAGAGAGGGCAACTCTGCATATGTGCAGGAGGGAAAAACTTTTAGTTTGAGCAGGGATCAAAATAACAACATATTAGATTCAATGGCTGCTGAAATATATAAACATAAAGCATCCCAATAGAGCGAGGGAGAGAAGAGAAGGGGTTCAGACAAGCGTGAAGCATCAACAATTGAGGCAAACAAAGAAAATCCCAATAGAGGTATCAATCACTGCTCTACTTATCCCTAGTCTTCCTGATTTTTAGTATGTAGATGGAGGCTTTGCCCAACACTCTCTCCTTCTATCTGCCCCCAATACCCCCTCTTGCCGCAACTCTTACCTCCTCCATCTATCCATCTGTCCATCTATTTGTTTGTCCTGCCTCCAAAACAGCACTGACCCTTCAGTGTCTGCCAGCTCCTCTAATCCTCACCTTAAAACATCTCCTTTGTTATGGATCCATTCTTTAGAAATATATAACAACATAGGGTTGTATAATGCCTGGTATTATCATGAGCAGACCTATAGATGGCCCAATTAAAATTGTCAGCTTCTTTACAGATATTTATTAAAATTAAAAAAATGATCTACGTATCAAATGTAGAAAACCTGAACATTAAAAGAAAAAATTCAATCATTTAAAAATTACACTGTTAAATTAGATTTGAATTAATAATTAATTGGGACATGATTTTAAATGAAATAAAAATAAATAGATTAATAGCATATTGTACATGCACTGTTAATAAGCCATTGCAAATTAAAACCTAATATGTGATATAAAAATAAGTGTTAACCTGCTGATGTCAGTTTACATTCACCTCCATCATCCAACATCACACGACCACGTTGGAAGCTTAGAATTAAACACTGCTCAGTTTTTAATGTGGTGATTGCAAAACTGCGTTGTGTTTCCGTTGCTTAACGTTGCCTTCGCAGTTGAGAAAAGCTTAACTTATGCAGTGCAGGCACCAGCCAATCAGAACTAGCCAATCTAATCACATTAATGCAAATACAGGTCCTGCTTGGACTCAAATGTCCAAAAAATGTGACTAATAAAGAAAATACACTGATACTCTGCTGCTGCTGTGGATAATACAATGTGTGAAAGGCAGTACGATAATAAGAACGGTTCATATTTGAATCATCCGAAACTGCAGGATTATTCAATTTAGAGACAGCTGTGATGTCCTCAACAGTGTTGTGCAAGTTCACACCTCATGAACTAGTTCAAAGTTTAGTTCACACAAGTAAATATGAATAGTTCACGTTCATAGTTCACCATTTAAATTCTGAACTAGTTCATAGTTCAGTTCATTTCATAGTTTAAGGTGGAAAGTGAGCCATTTTTGTAAGAGGCCAGAGCTGTTGTGTTGCAGGTATGGCCTGCCCCTTTAAGGAAAGTTTGTAGTGTGTGACGTAGTGCACCTGGGTATTGTGGGAAGAGACGTTAAAAGTGTGTTTATAACGAGAAGTGACGGACCACCTAGAGGTGATGCGAGTCTTGCTCCTGCTGTATATCCGAGAAATAAAGTGGCCGCATTCCAAGTAAAGAAACATCTCCTCCTCCTTCTTCACGGAGCGGTCCGGACGGCTGGTTACCGGCCAGACAGCGAGCCAAGATAACCCGTGAGCCGAGCTCCAGACTACGGCTCGGAGCCGAGACACTGGCCAAAGAAGAAAACACTTGGAATACGTTGCTTGTTTGGTGTGTGTGTGCGATGAATCATGGGTAACGTAGTGTGAAGTCGAGTTACTTGGTTCAGGTTAGGCTACATCGCGGACATTTCACGGGCACTGAGCAACGACATGATGCAAGCATTCGATTTAGACAGCATCTCTCCTCAGGAGAAGGAAAACATTCCATAACGTTTTAGCTAGACCTCAGATAATATTGTAACGGACTGGTAGTTAGGTTTATGTTCTGTTTGACTGCTATGTGTTTGTTATGACTTATGTCCAGCTAACTACACCATGTCAATAAGTATTGGGATTTCCAGAGGGACAGTGAACCAGTCGGGGTGGGGCAAGTGACAGTTCTAGACCAATGGCTGGAGAGTTACCTGGCATGACACGCTCTCATTGGCTGATGAGTTGGCATGTCAAGGGTGAATGAGGAAGGGGAGTGAAGAACACAGTGGTGGATGATAGGCGTGTCGGAGTTACAACAAGAAGTGTGTCGTGTTCGCTGGACTTTAATAAAGTTACACATAAAGAGAGAAGTTTCCTGTCGTCTATAAGCGAGGACGCTGAAATATGAACGTGTTCACCGTTCAAATTCATTATTTGTCGTTGAGTTGAGTTCACCGTTCTCACAAAAGTGAACGTGTTCAATGAACGCGTTCGTTTGCGTTCGTTCATGCGCAACACTGGTCCTCAATCTATAGAATTTAGCAGAATTATCCTTACATGCTTGTGTTTGAACTGGGTTTATTCAGTTCCGTCAGTTGATCTGTGTGATACTGGACTCAGTTCAGCACAAAGATCACAGTTCACAGATATATAGAATCTATATCCGCTGATCAGTCATCGCTGAACCCTCGCTTTCTCCTCATCCTTCCATTTGCGTGCAGAATCATGCACCAGTGTCACAGCAGTATTTATTTATTTAGAGCGTTGGTCACCAACCTTTTCAAGCCCAAGATCAATTTTTTCCCTCCCTACCACTGTTACTACCAAACCTGTTGATCTCGGTTCCATCTCCACTGATTATAATAACTTCCAGGAGGTATTTAACAAGGATAGGGCTTTATCCCTTCCTGCCAACAGCCCGAAAGGGATGCCATGGAAGCCTACATTACTGACTCTCTTGCTGCTGGATTAATTCGTCCCTCTTTCTCAACGATGGGGTTTGGATTCTATTTTGTCGAGAAAAACAAGACTCTTTCCCCATGTATTGACTACAAGGGATTGAATGACATTACTGTTAACAAGTATCCACTTCCAATCATTGACTCTGTCTTTGGCCCGTTGATCAAGCCACCATCTTATCGAAATTAGTCCTTCGAAACGCCTACCCCCTGGTGAAAAGGGGGGAGAGGAATGAGTGGAAGATTGCATTTAATACTCCTCTGGGACATTTTGAGTCTCTTGTCATGTCTTTTTGGTTAACTAATGCACCAGCTGTTTTGAGGCATTTATTAATAAGTGTTAGGGCCAGGCTTTGGACAAAGAGGCAGAGACAGAGGCTGAGGCAGAAGTAAAGTCAAAAATAGGGTTAATTGGAATGTCTAATAAAGCAGACAGCCAGGCAGGCAAGCAAGGCAGGCAGCAAGGCAGGCAGGCAGGCAGCAAGGCAGGCGGGAGGGCGGGCGGGCGGGCATATGGTTAGTTGTCCAGCTGATGCTCCTTGGCAAGGAGACAGAGAAACTAAGGTTGGTGGAACTAACTTGAACTTAGTCTATAGTCCAGCTGGTCAATCAAGGCCCCAACTCCAGCACACCAGGTCCTCAGCTGCAATTAATCGTAACACAGAGAGAGAGAGAGACACTAGGGGGCAGAGGGCATGACAGTACCTCCCATTAAATTACATTACATTTCATTTAGCTGACTCTTTTATCCAAAACGACTTACATAAGTGCATTCAACCCCGAGGGTACAGACCCAGGACAACAAGAATCAAGAAAGTACAATTTCTTCAAAATAAAGCAAATCTACAAAGTGCTATATCTAAGTGCCATTAAAATGGTTTTGATGAGTGTTTAGCTCGCAGTGAGGGAGCAACAAGCCCATTGGCCGAACCAGTGAAGGGAGCGGAGGAGCGGAGTAGTGTGAGTGAATTTAGGTTGGTTAAAAACAAGTCGAGCTGCTGCATTGTGAATGAGCTGCAAAGGTCGGATGGCAGTAGCAGGTAGACCTGCCAGGAGGGAGTTACAGTAGTCTAGGTGTGAGATGACCAGAGCCTTGACCAGAAACTGCACCGCCTTCTGAGTGAGAATGGAGCGTATTCTCCGGATGTTGTACAGAATGAATCTACAAATCAAAGTTTATTGTCACATGCACCAATGAAAGCGTCATCGGAGCAGTGAAATTCTTGTGACATGGCAGGCAACATCTACGCAGTAGACGACTTTACAAAATAGAAAAATAACATACTATGTAACATAACTTAACATCGTAACATAGTCAAGTGATGCAGCAGTTTAAAGGGTGAAGGATGGGGGAATATTAAATAATATGAATATACGTATAACATAGTCAAATCAAAGTCAAATGAATCAGCAGTTTATAGGGGGAAGAAGTGGGGAATATTAAATAAAATGAATATATGTGAAGTAAGTGTATTTGTATGAGTGGGGGAGCAGAATGTACATGGTGACTGTTCAGAGGAAAAAAAATAACATACTATGTAACATAACATATAACATAACATCGTAACATATAACATAGTCAAGTGAAGCAGCAGTTTACAGGGTGAAGGAGTGGGGAATATTAAATAAAATAATATGAATATATGTATAACATAACATATACAGGGACGTGTTGTTGCAGTAATGTTGGCATTAAGGGAGAGTTGGCTATCAAGTGTCACACCCATGTTCCTAGC
The DNA here is from genome assembly GCF_947347685.1 of Pleuronectes platessa. Taxonomy (NCBI): domain Eukaryota; kingdom Metazoa; phylum Chordata; class Actinopteri; order Pleuronectiformes; family Pleuronectidae; genus Pleuronectes; species Pleuronectes platessa. The sequence goes on from NC_070628.1 coordinate 30,889,462, forward strand.
AGTCTGAGTGGGGGTTAACACAGAGTTATCAAAGTTAATAGTCAGGTCGTGGGTGGGAGAGTCTTTCCCTGGAAGGAAAAGTAGTTCAGTCTTGTCAAGGTTAATTTTCAGTTGGTGTGTAGACATCCACTGAGAGATGTCAGTTATACAGGCAGAGCTTTGTGCTGCCACCTGTGTTTCAGATCGGGGAAAAGACAGGATTAGTTGGGTGTCATCAGCATAGCTATGGTAGGAAAAGCCATGTGAGTTAATGACATAGCCGAGAGAGTTGGTGTACAGAGAGAAGAGGAGAGGACTCAGGACAGAACCTTGAGGGACCCCAGTAGTCAGTGGACAAGGTTCAGACACAGATCCTCTCCAAGTTACCCAATAAGTGCATTCATTGAGGTAGGAAGAGAGCAGAGAGAGAACAGAGCCTCAGACACCCAGGTCCTGAAGGGAGGAAATAAGGATCTGGTGGTTCACTGTGTCAAATGCAGCAGAGAGGTCTAGAAGGATAAGGACAGAGGAGCAAGAAGCTGCTCTAGCAGCGTGAAGTTGCTCAGAGACAGCAAGGAGGGCAGTCTCAGTTGAGTGACCTGCCTTGAAACCAGACTGGCAAGGGTCAAGAAGGTTATAATGGTTAAGATAGGAGGAGAGTTGATTAAAGATAGCGCGCTCGAGAGTTTTGAAAACAAAGGGAAGAAGAGGGACAGGTCTGTAGTTATTTACTTCAGACGGGTCGAGGGTGGGTTTCTTCAGGTGAGGATTTACTCTTGTCCCCTTCAGAGAATTATTGAAACAGCCAGTTGATAAGATGGGTGAGAAAAGGAGGAAAGGTCAGGAGCGATAGACTGGAGAATGTGAGAGGGGATGGGGGCAAGTGGTCGGGCGGGCAGAGGTTACCAAGGTCAGAACTTGATTGGGAGACAGGGGGGTGAAAGAGGAAAGCGAAGGAGATGAAAATGAAGTTGAAGTGTAGTTATAGAGGGAGGATCAGAAAATGAAGAGCGTATGTAATCAATCTGTTTTGTAAAGTAGTTGACAAAGTGGCTTGGTAGAAGGGAGGAAGGAGGAGGGGGACTGGGGGGGTCAAGGAGGTTGGAAAATATGGACAAGAGTTTTTTGGGGTTAGAAAATGAGGATTGAATTGCAGTTTGGTAAAAAGTGCTTTTGGCTGAGGAAATAGAAGCAGAAAAAGAGGAGAGATAATACTGATAAGCGAGTAGGTCGTCCAGGTGTTTAGAATTCCGCCATTTCCTTTCTGATGCTCGCATAGTGGCTCTGTCGGCACGCACCGAGTCAGACAACCACAGAGCTGGGGAGGACTTGTGGACCTGTCGTGACGTAAGAGGACAGAGAGAGTCAAGAGAGGAGGACAGAGTAGAAAGGAGAATCTCTGTGGCAGTTAGGATGCATGAGTGAGAAAGAGTCAGTGGAAGGGAGGGCTGATAAAAAAGAGGAGGCAGGAGAGAGGGAACTAATGTTGCGACGGCAGGTACAGACTGTGTTGATGTGGTAGGGTTGTCAGTTTGAGATAGTGGGAGAGAGTAAGAGATAAAGAAGTGGTCGGAGACATGACGTGGGCTTACAGTGAGGTTAGATGTTGAACAGTTTCTGGTGAAAATATAGTCAAGTTGGTTACCGGCTTTGTGAGTAGGAGGGGAAGGACTGAGTGAGAGAGCAAAAGAAGACGTAAGAAGAAGTAAAAGTAAAAGGTCAGATGTCTGGATGTTAAAGTCACACAGAGAGATAAGTGCAGGGCCATTTTCTGGGAAGTTTGACACAAGGACGTCTAATTCCTCCAAAAAATCTCCCAAAGAACCTGGTGGACGGTAGAGAACAACAATAGTTAATTGTACAGGATGAATAACTGTCACAGCATGAAATTCAAAAGAAGTTGGGGTAAAAAGTGGAAGAGGGTAGAGAGAAAAAGTCCATTTGCGGGAGATGAGTAAACCTGTTCCACCACCCTTACCAGTGGGTCTGGGTGTCTGGGTGAAAGAGAAGGCAGAGGAGAGAGCAGCTGGGGTAGATGTGTTGTCCGGTGTGATCCAGGTCTTAGTAAGCGCAAGGATGTCAAGCGACTGCTGTGTAGCAAAGCCAGAGATGAAGTCTGTCTTGCGGGTAGCTGACTGGCAGTTCTATAGGCCCCCTGTGACAAGGTTTTGGGTATGTGTGGAACGGGTGGGATAGATAAGAGAGGAAAGGTTACGGTATTGGTGTGAATGAGTGCAAGGCCTATAGTATCTACGAGTAGAAATGCACACAGAAAGTATACACATATTCGAAATAAAAATGCAGCTTTATACTCAGCCTCCCCCTCAGCCTCCTCCGAAAGACTCCAACGAAAGACTCCTTTGTCTTTATCCTCCGAGTCTTCATACGATGAGTCTTCACAGACACTGAAGCTGACACTCCAAGCACTTCCTGGTTTTAACCAGAGTTGACGATGGTTGGCTACAGCTGTGCTGACCAGTCCCCCTGCTCATGAGCCAATCACGCACATTGTGGAAATGTCCCAGCAATAGAAACTCATCAGAGATCAACAACAAGGGAATCTTGTCATCAGTGAGTTTTCCAAAAACTCCTAATTAGCCAGAAACTGTTTCTGGACAAAGTCTATTTATCTCAAAATGTACAAAGTAAAATAGAACTTAGTCTTTAACAGAATTGGACTACAAATCAAGCACTTTAACCTTAGCTGGTTCCTTTTTAACTCTCAATCACTTGAGTGAAACTATAAACAGTATCTCCTATCTCATACAATTCAAGGTAAGACCAAACAGTTCAAACTATCAATCTAGTTAACCTAAGGCAGCAGATACAATAGTAATCTAGCAGAGAAGCTTATTAAAGAATATACTTTGCCTGAATCCAAGTAGTCCAGTTGGCAGGATAGGGGGGACAGAGGGCACTGGACTGAACAGGTTTTAACTGGGACACATGAAAAGTGGGGTGAATCCTATGAAAGGAGGCAGGGAGCTTCAGCCGTACAGCACAGGTTGGCCTGGGCCTGAGTCCTGGAGGAAGCACGGAGCAGGGCAGCACGAGCATGCCTCCAAGTGCCACGACAGCGGCGCATATTGGCCTGGACTGAAGGGACGGTGATCTCGGCCTTAGGGAGTGTGTTGTGGGCGTACTCGACACAGGGAAGCCGAGCACTCCTGGACGATGGCTCAGCAGCGGAGACGCAGCGGAGTGCCACCTCCATCTTCTTTTTTTTTTTTTTACACATCTTTTTATTGTTTTGTTTTTTCGTTCACATACAGCAATAATTCACACATACAGTGTATACAAAAAATGTTATAGGTAGAGAATAGCAGTAGGGTGTCTTACACGATGTATGGTATTAACAAAGAGCTTAAACTGAGCCAGAACGGACTCCATGAACCACAATTAACCCTTAACCCTTCCCACCCACTGACAAGAAAAAAGCAAAATAAATACATAATTAAACCAAAACATACTTTACATTACAAGAAAAAAAGAAAAGAAATTAGTTGTTGAGATAATAGAGTAGTAAATAGTACAGAGTTTGGGGGGGGGGGGCATCTAGTCACTTTCAGGGTGAATAGTAGTGCTGTTTAAGTACTCTAAGAAAGGCTGCCAGGTTTTGTTAAAAGCGTTATCAGAACCCGACAGAGAGAATCTAACCTTCTCAAGTTTGATATAAAGAAGGATCTCCCTAAGCCAGCTATTATGTGAAGGTGGAGCAACTTGTTTCCATTTAAACAAAATAAGGCGTCTGGCCAGTAGAGTAGTAAAGGCCAGTACCCGGCGTTTCGATGCAGGGAGGCAAAGTCTCATAAGTGGAGGCAGGCCAAACAGGGCCCTGTAAGGCTCAGGGTTAAGATCCACTTCAAGCACTGTTGAAAGTGTATCAAAAATTTGGCAACAAAAGCTGGTGAGAATCGAACAGGACCAAAACATATGTGTGTGATTAGCAGGCGGCTGCTTACATCTATTACAACTGTCACTGGTGCCTGGGTAAATCCTCGCCAATCGTACGTTTGTGTAGTGCACTCTGAAAAGAACTTTACACTGTAATAGGCTGTGCCTGGCACATATAGAGGACGTGTGAACTAGCTTATGGATTTGGTCCCATTGGTCGTCTGAAACTGGAACTCCTATCTCCTGCTCCCAGGTCTGCTTCAGACGAGCCGTTTGGTCAGGGTTGAGGGAGTCAATGGAATTGTAAATCACAGAAATGGAGCGCTTTTGAGCGGGATCAAGGGCGAGCAAAGAGTCAATCAGAGACCCGGGCGGGTGGTTGGGGAAGTGTGGATAGGCAGTTTGGACAAAATGCCTGACTTGAAGGAAACGAAAAAAATGAGAGTGAGGTAATTCAAACCTGGCTGCGAGCTCTGTAAAATCAGTAAATGTATTTTCTTTGTAAAGGTCTTTAACATATAATAAACCTTTGTTTCGCCAGATAGTAAAGGTAGGGTCAGATGAGGAGGGAGGGAATAGATGGTTTTTAACAACCGGGGCTAAAGTTGAAGGTTCATTCAAGCCATAATCTTTACGAAATTGATTCCAGATTTTCAGCGAGTTAGTAACAACAGGGTTCTGTGAGATGTTATGGATCTTGAGGGGGAGCCGCGCGGTAAGGAGGGACGGTAAGGAAAACTTTGAGGACCGTAGTTCTGTCAGAGCCCATGATGGGCCTGCGTCGGCTCCTCTGTCAAGCCAATGACCGATTTTATTAATATTGCATGCCCAGTAGTATTGGATAAGATTGGGCAGTGCAAGACCGCCCTGCTTTTTGGAGAGTTGTAGGACAGTTTTTCTAGTACGGGGCGGCTTATTCAACCACAGAAACAACGAAATTGTCTGGTCCAGTTGCTTAAAGAAGGACCGTCCAATAAAGATCGGAATGTGTTGGAACAAATAAAGAAATTTGGGGAGAATCACCATCTTAACCAGATTAACTCTGCCAGTTAGGGAGAGAGGGAGGGAGGACTAACGAGTCAGATCTAGCTTGCACTTGTCAAGGAGGGGGCGAAATTTTTTATTAAAAAGGTCCTTGAAAGATGCAGTCACAAATATGCCGAGATATCGAAACCCCTCTGAAACAACTCTAAATGGGAAAGAGGATGGCGGCATCTTCTTAGACAGTTCATTTATTGGAAGAAGTTCACTTTTATTAAAATTTAACTTGTAACCACAGTATCTGCCAAATTGGGTTAAAATGTCTGAGATAACAGGGACGGATGAAGCTGGGTTAGACACATATAATAACAAATCGTCGGCATAAAGGGACAGCTTGTGTGTGACATCATTTCTGGTGATGCCCTCAACTCGCCCCTCCCCCCGAAGCCAGATCGCCAACGGCTCGATAGCCAGAGCAAATAGGAGGGGGGAGAGGGGGCATCCCTGTCTGGTGCCCCGACAGAGGGCTAAAGGGGGCGACCTCAAACCGTTTGTAAGGATATGGGCAGTTGGAGAGTCATAAAGCAGTCTAATCCATGCAATAAAGTCGGAGCCGAAACCAAATTTAGACAGGACGCAGTACAGATACTTCCACTCAACCCTGTCAAACGCTTTCTCAGCGTCTAAAGAAATTACTACCTCAGGTGTGACAGGATTGGGGGAGCCAATAATGTTGAGAAGTCTCCTGGTGTTGGACGAAGAGCTCCTTCCGGCCATGAATCCAGTTTGGTCTGTAGAAATTAGGGTAGGTAGGGCTTGCTGCAGACGAGTGGCTAGAACCTTGGCAAGAATCTTTTGGTCCACATTTAAAAGTGAAATGGGCCTATAGTTACTACATTCAAGGGGGTCCTTGTCTTTTTTTAATAAAGGAGAGATGTTGGCTTCTGATAGGGTTGGAGGCAATCTCCCACTATTAAAGGATTCGTTGTAGACATTAACCAAATGTGGGATTATTAGGGTTGAATATGTTTTGTAGAATTCTACTACAAACCCATCTGGGCCAGGGGATTTGCCGTTCTGTAGCTGCCCAATTGCCTCCCGCACTTCCGCCGCTGCAATCGGAGCGCCCAGTTTATCAGCCAGATTGCCATCAACTTTGGGATATGAGCGATCCTCCAGAGGATTGTGGTCCTTCCAGATTTCAGGTGAATACTCTGAAGTATACAGGTCAGAATAGAAATTCAAAAACGCATCATTTATCAATTTGGGGTCGGTGACGGCCGACCCCGATGGTCATTTTATCCTAGGGATCAGTCTCGAAAGAGCTGCGGTTCTAGCTTGATGGGCAAGAAGTTTGCCCGCCCTTCCACCTCCATCTTCTGATCGGCCCGCTCGGTCTGGCCGTTGGATTGGGGGTGATATCCAGAAGACAGGCTGGTGGTCGCCCCCAGGGCCGTGCAGAAGGCCCTCCACACCTGGGATGTAAATTGCGGCCCTCTGTCGGAGACGTTGTCTGACGGCAGACCATGGATGCGGAAGACATTCTGCACCAATAGGTCAGCAGTCTCCCGAGCAGAGGGCAATTTGGGCAGGGCAATGAAATGAGCAGCCTTGGAGAAACCATCAATTACAGTGAGGACCACAGTATTACCTCCAGACGGGGGAAGACCGGTTACGAAGTCCAGGGCATTGTGTGACCACGGAAGACCGGGGATCGGCAGAGGACGGAGCAAACCAGAACTGGGCTTGGTGGAGGTTATATTCCGGGAACAGACGGTGCAGGCTGCTACAAATGAGCGGGTGTCAACATGCACAGGAGTCTCGAAGCAATACACATCTGAGCAGAGGAAGTTACGAACCATGTTAGTCTCCTGAGCAAACCAACACATGTCCCAAGTCTTAACTACAGAAACACATTTTGTCATAATATTCCTTATATACTTTTCATTCTTTCATTAAACTTATCTAAATACAGAATGTCCCATTACAATAAGAATATCATCCAAATAGACAAACACAAACCGACCTAGCATGTCACGGAGCACATCATTCACCAGGGCTTGGAAGATTGCTGGGGCGTTGGAGAGACCAAAAGGCATAACTAGGTATTCGAAATGACCTAACGGGTATTGAAAGCAGTTTTCCAGTCATCGCTCTTCCTAATGCGCACCGGATGGTAGGCGTTGCGCAGGTCCAGGGTGGTGAAGATGGAGGCTCCATGGAGAGGGACAAAGGCAGAGTCAATGAGACGCAGATGATACTTGTTCTTGACGGTGATGTTGTTGAGCCCTCTATATTCAATACAAGGTCTTAACCCTTGTGTTGTCCTTGCTTCCCCCGGCATATTATGACACACATGTAGGGCAATAGACACCTGAGCAGCCCTTGAAATGTATTTGTTACACCGGCAGCACACGGTGCAAGTTTTACAGTATTTTTTCCTGGGGCATATCTGACACCTCTTCCTCTTTTTCACCCTGAGCGGGGCTGCTGCTAGGTCCGTGAAAGAGGCCGGAGGCTTGGGTCGAGCGTCTATGTGGACTACAACCACGGCGGACGCTTCCGTGCGGGGGATACGCTCCCTTCGTTCGATGAACGGAGAAACGAGAGCCTATCCTAGCTGCTCTAGGAACACCCTCCACTTGTTCAGCTTGCCCAGCATCCAGTCTGGGGTTGATCTCTCTCGATATCACAAAGGCGTTGTAGGAGGAGATGTTGATAATGTTGTGAAAGACAACCATGGGTAAGCGGTCATCCTCCTTCAGCTGTATGTTCAGATCACCTTGTCTAGGTTGTCCACGCCACCTTTGCTGCGGTTGTAGTCCAGGACGATGACCGGTTTCCCGTCTGGGCTGTCACCTGCGTCGGCCGTGGTGTGCAGCGTGCTCAGGAGCAACACGTTCCTGTTTTTCTTTGGTATGTAAGACACCAGAGTGGCGGTGGGTGTGAATGCAAACTTGGATGAGAACACCTCTCTTCCCCTGACAGTGAGCAGCCCGTTCTTCCGAACTGTGCTGACCACAGTGATCTTCCTCTCCAGCAGCTGCCGTGCGAGTTTGTAGGAGGTGGAGTAATTGTCGCTTGTGACTTTACGACTGTGTAGTACCCTCAGTTACATCAAATACCGGTCCGGGGGCGACTCATCTCGCGGTCATCGAAGAGCAGCAGTCTGGAGTACGTGTGGAATAGTTTTAGGGGCATCGTGGCCAGCCGTTCTCGGGGTGCCACAGGCTGGCGCCGGCCTCGCCCCGGAACCTGTACACACCCACTAAGATCAGCAGCCCTACGCCCCTGGGCAGCTGTGGCTGAGGGGTCGACTGGTCATCCTCCAACCTGAGAGTCGGCAGTTCGATCCCCAGTCTGACCCATCTGCATGCCGAAATGTCCTTGGGCAAGATGCTAAACCCTGAATGGCCCCCCGCAGAACAACAAAGTGCTGCGAATAGATGCACTGTATGAATATGTGTGTGAATGGGTGAATTTAAAACTGTAATGTAAAGAGCTTTGAGTGGTCATCATGACTAGAAAAGCGCTATATAAATACAAAACCATTTACCAAAACCATTTACGTAGGCGCGCAGGTTGGTCTCATCCATCCCTTTCCATTCATCAGCGTATTTTTGACGACCCTCCCGGTTCGTCATCTCCAGGATGATGTTCTCTACTGTCTGCACTGTCGAGGCTATGTCACCGGCGCGGGACATCTCGTGCATCGTGGGGCCCGGACAGACCCCCACTTAGAGCCGCATCAACGGCGGAGGAAGAGCAGCGGCTCCCCGTCGGCCGTACGCCCGCGATGCCCACATTATTTCCCCGTTTCTTGACTTGAAGGTCTCTCTTTCCCCGAGTCCGGTGGGGGTGGTGGTCCAGCTGTTGTCTAGTCCCTCTTATCCAAGTTGTCTTCCACGTCATCCTAAAGGCGTCTCTGTCTCCTTCCCGGTCTGCTAATCCATCAGGTTGTCCGTCCGCTTCTAGGTCTGGCTCTTTTACATCCTCTTCGGGCTCAGAGGAGGGATCCTCTGAGAATAGCTGTTTCAATCGTGCAAACGCGCCTATGTGATATCGTGGCATGGTCAGGGAGGGTGGCACACGCTGAATGGGAAACCGGCTTCTCTATATACCCCTCTAGATTACAATTTGAATCAGGTGTGAGTCTGACTGATCCCACATTGCAGCATCCCAGCACCCTCCCTGGGGGTCAAATCGCAACCCCCAGAAGAATCGAGAAAGACAATCCATTTGTCTTAACTACACCCAAGAGAATTGGATGATAATAATCCTTGGCTTACCGTAAACCTCTACCCGAATAGCCAGGGCTTGCGGATGATCACACGCATGCAGACAGAAACACACACACACACACACTCTGGGTCAATTCGACCCAAGAACAACACAAGGGTTGCCGTCCTTCTTCCCAACATAGACAAATCCAGCACCCACCGGAGAGGATGATGGAAGGAGGATCCCAGCCGTCGGGTACTCCTGAATGTACTTCTCCATGGCCAGCTGCTCTGGACGATTAAGGTTGTACAGTCGGCTGCTGGGATGAGGGACCCCAGGCAGAAACTCAATGGCATAGTCATACGGCCGATGAGGAGGAAGAGAGAGATCCTGCTCCTTGCTGAAGACTAGGGCGAGGTCATGGTAAGCTTTGGGAACCGAGGACAGGTACGGCAGCTCCGCTAGAGACGGCGGCTCAGATGTGGGGTTTTGGGCAGAACGGAGCCAGTGAGAGTGACAATATTGACTCCAGGAATGGATCTTTCCTGTAGTCCAATCAAAATGTGGGTTGTGGAGTTTCAGCTAGGGAATTCCCAGGAGAAGGGGTTCTTTTCTCCGGGGGACAGATGGAGGCCGTCTATATAAATGGGCTCTTGTTCGGGAATCTCCGGCATATCACGGCGGGCCCCAGGACGAAAGTCAGCTGTTCAGAGCGACAGTATTCCGGGGAACTAGCGGAGTCAGCGCGCCACAGGAGGAGTTGGTCGCAGGTTTTAATGGCGAGTTGAATTGCCTTGTTCAACGTCTTAAACTCTCCTCGGAGTGGAATCTCCCTCCCAATGTCACGGTTTAAACCATTTTGGAACGCTGTGATCAGTGCGGCCTCATTCCAGCCCGACTCCACCGCCAAACTTTGGAAGTGAATCACAAACTCCCGGACTGTCAGTCGTCCCTGACGGATCTTCGAAAGGCGCTGCCCGGCTTGCTGGCCCGGGTGATCGAGCATCCGTTTGAGCTCTGTAGTGAAGGCCTCGGCAGACACAGCCAACCAGGTAAGCGATCTCAGCAGCATCACTAGCATATCTAATGGGCTGGGCATTAAAGGCTAACTGGCAGTGTGTCCAGCCGAACGATTAGAGCGGTGGAAGTTGACGACTCACACTAGACGAAAAGCTGAATTTCTGCCACTGCAAACGTCTGTAAACTCGCCTAATTCCTGGCAGTTAGTGCCCGTTTACAGGATGCGAGTTCCGAGTTCGTCCGCAACACAAACGGCTCTAACGGGCAGAAACATACCCCCGAGATCGCATTAGTGGTGGCTGGAGAAACGGGAGTGCCGCCGGGGAGTCGCGGAGCGGAGGTGTGATCTAATTAGCATATGAATTAGCAGCGAAATCGCTTGTGAGAACTTACCTGTCTTCACCATTGGACGAAACCACAGACCTTTGAAACGAAAAGTCACTTGTGATTGGCTGGTAGATTGGTCAACCTGGGTAAACCCTTCCTACACAATATTAATAATAATAATTAATATATAGTTGTTACTAATAATTGATTTATACATATATATAAGTAAGCCTTTACCAAAAGCACTGCAGTTACTGAAGATTATACATTCATTCATGTGATGCTGATGTTATATGTTGAGAACATATTGTAGAGGAGGAAAAACATGAACACGGTATATGTTGAGTCAAAGCTTTATTTACATACAGCACAAATATTGGTCAAAAAAACTGGCCTAGCCAGTGAAAAACTAATCATGGGAAGCTTCAAATGTGTCTTTGCCGCCTCTGGTTCATAAGTTCTTTTTCCGAATCTTCCCCAATCAATCAATCAATCAATCAAATTTTATTTGTATAGCCCATATTCACAAATTACAATTCATCTCATAGGGCTTTAACAGGGTGTGACATCCTCTGTCCTTAACCCTCAGCAAGAGTAAGGAAAAACTACTAAAAACCCTTTTAACAGGGTAAAAATACGTAGAAACCTCAGAGAGAGCCACATGTGAGGGATCCCTCTCCCAGGACGGACAGAAGTGCAATAGATGCCACGTGTAGGAGAACATCATCAATAATCAAAGTCTCTAGCAGCATTTGATGAGGGTAGACATCCCGAAGGACAACCCCAACATGATATGCCAAGCAGTCCCGCTGCAATCACAGTCCATGGTCATCAACCATCCAGACCACGATCCACCATCCAGACCAGACGCCACTCCAGTTCTCAGTCACCGTCCACCGCCGCCCACCAGGACCCATCACGAGCCACCACCGCGGTCCTGGTCCATCGCCCGTGCCCAATGCCAACACGACACAGGGTCCGCCACCAGCACCACGATCAGCCCACATGACTCAGAATCCGCCACACTGGATCCAACACCGCGATCCACAAACCGCAATCCATGGTGTGGCCACAGAGGCCCTGGATCTGCGGGTGATAAAGCAAAGGGATTCCGGGGAAGGGGGATAGGGATGGAGAAGAGGAAGGAGAAGCTGGAAAGAGAAGCTCCGTGTGTCATGTGTAATAAAATAGAACAAGTAACGTTCTGGTGCACTAATTAGCTCTAACTATAAGCTTTATCAAAAAGGAAGATTTTGAGCCTACTCTTAAACGAAAAGATGGTGTCTGCCTCCCGAACTGAAAGTGGTAGATTATTCCACAGCCGCGGGGCTTGATGGCTAAAAGCTCTGGCTCCTACTCTACTTTTAGAGACTTTAGGGACGACAAGTAGGCTTGAATTCTGGGAGCGGAGTGCTCTAGTGGGTTTTATAAGGTACTAACAGCTCTTTAAGGTAAAAAGGCGCTATATTATTAAGGGCCTTGGAGGTGAGGAGGAGAATTTCAAATTCTATTCTAGATTTAACTGGAAGCCAGTGTAGCGATGCTAATACTGGAGAAATGTGCTCTCTTCTCTTTGTTCTCGTCAGGACACGTGCTGCGGCATTTTGGACAAGCTGTAGAGTCTTTAATGACTAACTGCTGGAGCCTGATAATAATGAATTACAATAGTCCAGTCTCGATGTAACAAAGGCGTGGACTAGTTTTTCTGCATCTTTTTGTGAAAGGACATGTCTAATTTTTGAAATATTACGCAAGTGGAAAAAAGCGGTCCTAGACATTTGTTTTATGTGAGAATTAAAGGATAAATCAGGATCAAAGATCACTCCCAAGTTCCTGACTGTTTCATTGGCAGCAAGGGCAATGTCGTCTAGTGCAGCTATATCATTAGATAATGTATCTCTAAGATGTTTGGGGCCAAGTATTATAACCTCTGTTTTGTCTGAGTTTAATAAGAGAAAATTGCGGGTCATCCAGGTTTTTATGTCCTTGAGACATGTTCGAAGTTTAGTTAATTGATTACTTTGTTCAGGTTTTAATATAACTGGGTGTCATCCGCATTGCAGTGGAAATTTACAGAGTGTGTCCTGATAATGTTTCCTAGTGGAAGCATATATAATGAGAATAAAATTGGGCCGAGCACAGAACCCTGTGGAACACCAAGGTTAACTTTGGTGCGCACAGATGACTCATCATTAATTTGCACGAATTGGGAGCGATCAGAAAAATACGATTTAAACCAGTTAAGGGCGGTTCCATTAATGTTAATTAACTGTTTGAGTCTTTGTAATAAAATTTGATGGTCAATTGTGTCGAATGCTGCACTGAGATCTAACAGAACGAGGACCGACACAAGTCCCTGATCTGAGGCTATTAAAAGGTCATTAGTGACTTTTGCCAAGGCTGTCTCTGTACTGTGATTGGCTCTAAACCCCGATTGAAAGTCTTCATATATATTATTTTCTTGGAGAAACTCACACAGCTGATTGGCTACAACTTTTTCTAAGATTTTAGACATGAAAGGGAGATTAGATATTGGCCTGTAATTGGCTAAAACCTCTGGGTCTAGGGTGGGTTTTTTGAGTAGGGGTTTGATGACAGCTATTTTAAAAGACTGTGGTACATAACCTGATGATAATGACAGATTGATAATGTTAAGTAACGAATTATCAATTAGGGGCAGAATTTCTTTAAGTAATTTTGTAGGAATGGGATCTAAGATACAGGTTGTTGGTTTAGAACCTGAGATTAATTTGGTTAGCTGATCACAGGTGATCAGAGAGAAGCTGTCTAAGTAATTGGTAGGATTGTCAGCCGTTTCTGAGATCTCTGTTGTTGGGAGGGTATTAGTGCCAATTGAGGGCAGGAGATGGTTAATTTTATTTCTAATAGTTTGAATTTTATAATTAAAAAAGGTCATAAAGATATTGCTATTTAGGGATCGAGGAATACTGGGTTCGGTGGAGGTGTGACTCTCTGTCAGCCTGGCTACAGTGCTGAAGAGAAACCTGGGGTTGTTTTTATTCTCTTCTATTAGTTTTGAATAGTAGGCGGCTCTTGCTTTGTGGAGAGCCTTTTTATATTCTTTAACACTATTCTTCCAGTCTATTAGATTTTCAACATGGTTGCTGGAGCGCCACTTCCTTTCTAGTTGTCTTGATAATTGTTTTAACTCATTTGTCTGGGAATTATACCACTGAGCTAATTTACTATGTTTGACATTTTTCTTTTTTAGAGGCGCTATTGAGTCTAACGTTAATCGTAATGAGTCTGCAGAGCTATCGACGAGGTGGTCGATCTCAATGGAGCTCAGGTTTTTAAAGAATTTGTTGTTTATATCTACTGCTAATACGGGTTTAAATGTAATTGGAAATATTTCCTTAAATTTAGCTACAGCACTATCAGTTAGACATCTAGAAAATGAATTTTTTATTAGTGGCATATATTCAGTTATTGAAAAATCAAAGGTTATTAAATTATGGTCTAATAGAACTGGATTGCGCGGAAGTACTGTTAAATTTTCAAATCCGACACCGTACGATAATACCAAGTCAAGTGTGTGGTTACAACAATGAGTAGGTTAGTGCACACACTGACTGCAACCAATAGAGTCTATTATTGAAATAAATGCTACGCTAAGGCAATCTTTATTATTGTCAACATGAATATTAAAGTCACCAACAATAATAATTTTATCGGTCTTTAGGACTAAGTTTGATAAAAACTCAGGGAATTCCTTTAAAAATTCAGAATAAGCCCTGGGAGCAAGGTAAACTACAGCAAATATGATTGGCTGTTGGTGGTTACTGGATTGGCGTGGAAGACTAAGAACCAGACATTCAAATGATTTGTAGCTGAGTTTAGGTTTAGGATTAATTGATAGACTGGAGTTAAAAATGGCAGCAACTCCACCTCCTTGCCCAATTTCTCTAGGAACCTGTGAATTGATATGACTGGGGGGAGTAGATTAATTTAGACTGACATATTCATCAGGATGCAGCCACGTCTCAGTGAGGGACAATAAATCTATGTTGTAATCGGAGACTATTTCATTAACTAAAAGAGCCTTTTTTGACAGTGATCTAATGTTTAAAAGACCACATTTAAAAGTCTGAGTTTCCTGTGTTGTTTCAGAGGTTGTTTTAATTTGTCTTAGATTTTTGTGTGGAGTTCTCGCTCTGTTTTTGTTTAATTTCAATAATTTAATCGGACAGTGAACAGACACAGTCTCTATGGGGTTTTGTGACTGATCCAGAGGGAGCGCAGAGAAGTGTTTAGCACTGCAGCTCTGCTTCCTGGTCCCAACTATGGGTTGTCATGTTATAGACTGAGTAATATTCCTAGATAAGAGAGCTGCTCCATCCCAAGTGGGATGAACGCAGTCTCTCCTAACAAGACCAGGTTTTCTCAAAAAAGTTAGCCAATTATCTATAAAGCCCACACCGTTTACAGGACACCAACTTCGAAGCCTCGACACAGAAGGACACATCACTAGAACAAACTCTTAAGTTTAAGCAGTTTATACATATTTAAACATGCACTAGTTCTGCTCAGGCACTCGATGGTCTCTTCTTCTTTTAGCTCTAATCCCAGTTGTTAACACGCTATTCAGATCTAAGAGTTAGCTTAGCAGTTAGCAATGTCTCTTCCAGGGAAATGGTGTCTTGTCGACTACAGGAAGTTTTTTACACCGAAAACAGAGTCACTCCTCGAACCACGCAAAACACGAGCCTGAAGTTTCATGTCGGTGGGACATTCATTCATTCACGAGGCTTTGATTGGACGAGCCCTCAGGTAATGTCGTTAACGACTGATGTGACGTTTTCAGAGTTAAACTTCACAAATGTCCTTCTCACTTTTGAAGCAGCGGTTATAACAGTTTTTAAATTGTACTTTTATATGGGATGAGTAGGTGACTGAGGACAAGTTTATTCTTTCTGGTGATAACTAAATGTACTTTTATTTTATTTTTTAAATTTTTTTTTAGTCTTTCTACCTCAATATTTTTTATTTTATTCTTTTGTATTGTATTTTATTGTATTCAAATATACCTGCGGCTAT
The DNA here is from genome assembly GCF_947347685.1 of Pleuronectes platessa. Lineage (NCBI taxonomy): Eukaryota > Metazoa > Chordata > Actinopteri > Pleuronectiformes > Pleuronectidae > Pleuronectes > Pleuronectes platessa. Next base: position 30,904,942 of record NC_070628.1, read on the forward strand.
GACGACTTAATTTCCCTTCGGGGATGAATAAAGTAATCTATCTATCTATCTATCTTACATGATTCTTGCGGTTCTGTGCATTTGTAAAGCTCACAGAATTTTCATTTACATGTGAAAGCATTGTAGAACTGCCAGAAACTGGAACCCTGTGTCAATTCCCGGCAGTTCCTGGCAGTTATCTGTGCTGCCTGCAGATTCCTTTGTACAGCCGTTAACCAAAAATTGTATTTGTATGCAGTGTCAGCCTCTGGTGTTGGGGCGGTCCTCTCCCAACGATCCACCTCTGACCAGAAGTAGCATCCCTGAACTTTTTTCTCCTGCCGGCTCACCCCAGCAGAGAGCAAATATGATGTGCGGAACCAAGAGCTGCTGGCGGTTGTGTTAGCCCTCAAGAATGGAGGCACTGACTGTAGGGTTCTATTCACCCATTTTTCTGGTTTGGAATGACCATAGGAACCTGTCTTACCTCCGTTCCACTCGGTGACTCAATTCACGCAAGGCTTGTTCCTGGGTAGGTTCAACTTCAAACTCACCTACTGACCAGGCCCCAGGAACATCAAGCCAGACGCCCATTCACGTCAGTTTGCCCCTTCAGCTGAGGATTCATCAGAGGATGGCACCCTTCTCTCTAATGGGAGCAGTCTGTCTGTGAGATCATCAGTGCTCCAGTGGTGACAAGCTACAAAGGTCGCATGCCATCAAGGTTTCCATCGGACTTAACGCTTCTGGTGACCCTCCATGTCTGCAGACACTAAACAGTACGCTTCTGCCTGCTCTGTCTGCGCCCACAGTAACGTGTCCCCTTCCAATTCCTCACCGGCCTTTTGTCATTAGCCTGCCTCCTTCAAAGGTAACACTACCATTTTGATAGTAGTTGACCATTTTTCATAGGCTGTTCACTACATTCCGCTGCCTAAACTACCTTCTGCCCTCAAGACTGCTACTCTGCCTAGACAGCATGGCATCTGACAGGATTTTGTGTCAGACAGGGGTCCACAGTTCTCCTTCCGGGTATGGAAAACCTTTTGCCAGGCTTTGGGGAATCGTTCAGCCTGTCATCAGGTTACTACCCACAAACCAACAGGTTAGGACCTGGAGTCAGGCCTTTGTTGTGTAATCTCTCGTCACCTGGCTTCCTGGTCGATCCACCTCACCTAGGTTAAATATGCCAACAACTCCCTGGTTTACTGGCAGTCCCCTCTCTACAGGGGCATCTCCGGCTTGCCTGCCGAGTCCGGCACAAAACCTGGACAGCTCTCACACACACCCCTGCTCGGAACCAGAGATTGGCTGATCGCCTCCGCACTCCAGCCCCAAATTACCTACCCGGCCAAAGGGTCTGGCTATCCTCCTGTGCCATCCCTCTTCAAACTGAATCCTGGAAACTGGCACCAAGGTATATTGGCCCATATGAAATTGAATGTGTCATTAATCTGTGTATGGTTAGACTGAACTGCCCCCCCCCCCCCCCCACACTTTGACTGTCTACTCATCTTTTCATGTTTCAATCCTCAAGCCAGTCTCCACAGGCCCTCTGGCCGAACCCCCTCCATCAAAGAGATGCTCAAGGTGCACAAAAGCGCTGGAAACGGTGAGATAATACTAAATTTGCAACAAGGTTAAAATCTTCACATTTTCATCACAGAGATGCTCTGGGTTGCACAAAAAAGGCTGGAAACGGCAAGATAAGACTAAATTTGCAACTATGTTTAAGGTTTGGAGGTTTTATGGACAAAAGCTCAAAATCAGTGCTATTTGGCTGCCATAATAAAAATAGGGTCACTCATTGTAGTATTTTCGCAAAACTTCTTCGGTCAAACTACCTGATACCTAACATTCAGACAGTGTATGTTTATCATGATTAATGATTCGTTGAAATATTTGGGTCAACTTTAAATTAATTCTTTAAAACAATGTTTTTAAGTTTGGAGTCACCCATGAAAGAGAGGCAATTGTGTGGTTTCTCCTGTCTTATTTGCTCAAAGTGCATAAAAAGGCTGGAAACGGTGTGATAAGTCTAGGGGGACCAGGTTCGTGGAGCTCACTGACTCAGGCTCAAGTGGAGGTGGTAAGTACGTAAGGGCTCCTGGAGATCATTGACTGAGGCAGTGGAGGTGGTCTGTAGGGGGGGCTCCTATAGTTCGGATTGACAGGGGCCCAGCTTGATAGTTAGACAACAACAGCAGCAGCAGCAGAGGCAGCAGCAGCAGCAGCAGCGTGAGTTGCACATTCATCTTTCACATGTCCTCTTTAATTGGCCTCATGATAGGGAAACAGACGTTAATCAATACAATTTAGCAATAATTTTGTCCTATGGCCTATTCATTCACCACGCCTATTGTTTGGTTTCACCTGTTTTATTTTATTTAGCAATAATGATGAGTTCCTACAAGTGTCCCAAGTATTGCAGATACCTGAACCACAAGTGTGGGATATTTCTAGGCATTTGGCTTCAATGATAAGTGCCTAGAAGTGTCCGGCTCATTCTGATTCGTCGGGACATTTCTAGGCATTTTGCTACTACGATAAGTGTCTCAAGTTGTGCACTTCTGTAGCCACTAGTGGGGAACATTTCTAGGCATTTTGCTTTAATTTAAAGTGCCTACAAGTGTCCCATGTATTGTATTTCCCTTACCAAAAGTGTGGAAAATTTCTAGATTTTGCCTTAATGATAAGTGCCTGGAAGTGTCAAGCTCATTCTGATTGGTCAGGACCATTCAAGGCATTTTGCTGTAAAGATAAGTTCCTACAAGTGTCCCAAGTATTGCAGATACCTAACCACAAGAGTTGGACATTTTTAGGCATTTTAGCTTAATGTAAAGTACCTACAAGTGTCCAACGTATTGTGCATCCCTATCAACAAGTGTGGGACAATTCAAGGCATTTTGCTGAATTGATAAGTTCCTACAAGACTCCCAAGTATTGCAGATACCTAACCACAAACGTTGGACATTTCAGGGCATATTGCCTTAATGAAAAGTGCCTAGAAGTGTCCCAAGTATTGCACTTCTGTAACCACTAGTGTGGGACATTGCTAGGCATTTTGCTTTAATGTAAAGTGCCTACAAGTGTCCCATGTATTTTATTTCCCTAACCAAAAGTGTTGGACATTTCTAGGCAGCAGCAGAATGAGTTGCACATTCATCTATCACATGTCCTCTTTAAGTGGCCTCACCATAGGGAAGCAGTCGTTAATGGAAAACAAATTGCAATAATTTTGTCCTATGGCCTATTCATTCACAGTGCCTTTTGTGATGGACATCTGGAAATACAAGAGGCTGGAACACCATCTTGTTTTCTTCTTAATTGTGTATTTAATACAAAGTTTGTAAAGTTCTCGAGTCCCCAAAGAAAAAGGTGCAACTGTGTGGTTTCTCCTGTCTTAGTGCATATTGCTGTTGTGCAATAGTGCTTAAAAAGTGTTACCATAGAATGGTGTGCCTTTAGGCACTCAATAAATTTGGTTATCAAAATAAAATGTAAAACATTAATATTTAAAATATTAATATTAAATCATAACTTTAATTGGTTAAAGTTCTCGCGGGGCACCACCCTTCATAGAAGGGAAAAGAGAGCCAATTTATTGATTAAGATCAGTCTCATTTAGATCTAGTTCAATTAGAAATCTCAATATTTTACCATTAAAGATTATATAATGAACAATGAAGGTTTATGGAGTTCTTAACAGTGTAACAGTTGGCAAGATTCACTTATGCAATATTAATGACAGCACATTTGTGAAAGAAGAACATTTATTATGAACATAATAAAGTATAAAAACACAAATTACTAAACAATCAAACTAACTAACAAGGAGGTGTGTGTGTGTGTGAATGTAAATTAGCATGCTTTAAAAATGGTCCCTAAGATAAGAGCCCCCCCCCCCTTCTTCTGAGGTTGCTTTATGGCCGTTGCTTTACGGCTGAGGGGGAAGGTTTAACTTGGTGAGATGTTATGCGTGTCTGTGTGTATGTTAATCAGATAATGATAGTCAGGGACAAAGCCTGTGGCGAGCCTAACTGCCATTAACCTTCATTTAACTCATACCTACAACATCACAGCATATATCAAACTTATAAACACACACCGATCAAATAAACAGTCTTGCTTAGCGTAGTATAATTATTAAGCCCAGATTATGTTACCAGTCCGAGGGAAAGGGGAAAAGAAGTTGCAGTCCAGTTGCAGTTCTGTGACGTCTCCTGGGTTGGTGGTCGTAGAGTTCTGCATTCGCGATTCTGTCGAGCCGTGTGCTCAGATGCTGGTTGAAGTTTTCCTGCAGGACATCGCGTCGCTACGAGGAGTTTTGTAGAGCTTGAAGGGCGAGGAGATTTCCTTGAGAGGGGTGAGCTGGGAGCTGCACCTCTCACCTCCAGTTGTGGGTTGGATAGAGAAGGGAGCTGGATCAGCCAGGCCCTTGAAGGATTGGAGAAAGAGAGCAGCCTTCCGCCCTCGGCGGGATGGAAGAAGAGAAAGAAAAGAGATTTTAGGCAGACCTCTCCTTATATTGGCACCGGTGACCTCACAGGTCTTGGACCAGAGTGACCAATAGGAGTGACCCCCCAGGTTCTTGACACCTTTGTGTGATATTGCCCGGATCCCAGGACATGCAGCATCCTGTAACATCCTCTGGGAGACTGAGTTCCTTGACTGTCTTAAGACAAAGGGAACATGTGGCACTCTGGGAGACTGAGTTCACTCCAGAACATGCGGCTCCCTTGTTTCAAGTTTGACTGAAGGGAGGCCTGTGGTTTGCACAAAAAACATATCCCAACATCCCCCCTGTGGCTTCAGGGATCGCACCTGACGTGTGTTCCTGAGGGCATATCTGAACATGTTTAGTGCAAGGCTGGAAAAGTCAATTGTCAGTTCATTTGGACGGTAACATCTGGGCATTTGTATATACTATCTAGTTAAGCTAAGCAAGATTCAAATTAGACAAATCATTCAGAGTAAAGTAACAGTACAATATGAATAACCTCTGCTGTTCACTAGGTTTAAGGAGAAAACTGAAAAAATGTGACATTTGTAAATTGTAAGACAAGATGAAGAGAGAGACACGTACATTGGTAAGGTCATCTTTTTTTGGGGAATGTCCAAGAGTTTTGTTACCTCATTGGATCTTACTTAATGTAGTACTCAGTCGTATCTGTTAGACTTAACAATTTTAAACTCCTCAGGTTTCCTGCAGAGGGATGTCATAATTTTCATAATCTCAAAATTCAAATGACTGTATCATTGTTTCTGTAATAATATGCTAATGTCCTAACCTGTGTGGTATGGACTTTTATTATGATATGAAAGGTGTTCGATCCAAACATATTTACAAAGTTGGCAGTGGTATATAAGTTTAATCAGAATTTAGGTTTTTGAGTTTGCTGCTGTTGCTAACAAAAACAGTTTTCCTATTTAACTGCATGAAACTTAATACTGACTGTCCGTACAGGATTTAACTGTGTGTTGGTTATGGCCGTGAGGAGCGAGCTCTTGATCGCCCGTGTCTCGGCTCAGGGCTGTAACGCGCTGCGGGGCAAGGCTCTAAGTTGCGTTCAGAGGCGCTGTCACTGTGTGCTCGGTCACAACCATATTTTGAACTGTACTCAGAGATGCTGTCATCATCTTCTGAGTAGTGGTTGTCTGTTTGGGCCAGAATGTCAGAGTACGGCTTCCTGCAGCTTCTATTGTGGGAATGCCTATCTCTGGGCAGTTGGTGAACATGGCGGATACGCTCTGTGTCCCCATGCTGCCTGTTGTCACCCCCCCTCGTTTTGTTTTGAGGGGGCCTTTTTGAGGCTGTGGATAAATTTGACACCTTGGTGTTTGTTCTGACAGGCTCGATTGCACCAACTGTAGCCTTGAGAGTGATAACAGTTTCCCAAGCCACCTGTGACATCTTCCTGATCTGCTGCATTGAAGGTTTTCCTTCCTGGGTCATCAGTACAACATGTGTGCGTATACATGGATGTAAATTGCGTAAGAACATGGCCTTGAAGGTGGGATTTTCTTCTAGGCCTGGTTCGTTCTTTCCTTGAAAATAAACATGCCTCAAACGTTTGAAATAATCCTTGGGATTTTCGCGACGTGAATGTTTAATTTCGGATGCTGTAACAATGGCTGTTATCTCATTAGCAGTAGAAGAGAATTCCTCGACTAGTGCTTGACGGAGCTCTGTGTAGTTACTTGTGACACTGGAAGGAAGTGACCGAATTAACTTGTGAACAGCTGTAGAGCTGGTTTTTAACACAAGTCTAACCCTCTCTCTTTCTGTTGCATTTGCCACATCACTTAAGCTGAGATCTAGTTCTCTGAAGTAATTATCAATGTTGTGATCACAGTTGTCTGGATCAAATTGTTCAATATCTTTAGCTAGAAACTCCAGCAACTTGAAGCGCGGACACTGTGAGGTCCGGCTGCGTGCATCACCTGCTACAGGTCTTTCTGGTTGAGGGGGAGGTGCTAAAATATTTTTGAATGTTGAAGTCCCCCCTTTCGAGAGTTGTGCACGGAGCAATGTGTCATGCAGCAGTGGATGAGAAGTGTATGAGGCACAATGTGTTCTTGAAGATAAACTACATGTGTCATCAATGTCAGTCTCAGAGTCAGAAAGATGGGCGGTTAGGAAGCTGTTACCTCTTCCTGTCAGTGGAGGATCAGAAAGTGACTTCATTCCCAAAGACTTCGGGTCGGATGGGATTCTGTCCCATCTTGGGAGTGAAGAGGGAGTTAACCGTACACTATCAGAGGAGTATGAATCGGAGTAACCAGAATCACATTGGTTCAAAAACTGATGTGAGGCCGCGCCTTCTAATCTAAGTTTTAACAATTCCTCCTTGTGTGAAAACAGATCTGACTCTGCTGAGTGCAGGTCTTCCAAATAGTGCAGAGTTTTCTTACTAGCAGTCTGAACCTCCTGGAGGAGAAAAGCATTTTGTGCTCTAAGGGCATTTACCTCCTGTTCCATGGCTGCTTTGCTCTGACAGGCAAGGTTGATTTGCCTGTGGAAATTAAGAATCATACATCTCAACAATGGACCCTTTGATGCTGTTTGTGCATCACACCTGTCATTAAGTAAAGAATCTATTTCTTTATTACACTCATTGAAGTTCAACTTGTTGATGAATTCAGGATAGCCAGGGGTCAGGCTTGGTGCTAGGGAAGAAACAAATTGTTCTACACAGGGATTCTCCATTGTTGGATCTGAAATGTAGTGATTAGATTTAATTTTATAAATCAAAAACAGTGTGGTTGGCTTTGGTGTTGCGATGGCAGACACCTTGTAGTGTGGATTTGATTGTACACTAGCCTAACCAAAACTATGGTGAGTAAAACAATTCACCAAACTTTGAATCACAATAACTGATATGCAGGGCAGTAACAGTTAAGGGTTCTATAAATTCACAGGGCTGTAAGCACGCTGTGGCTCTTTCTCATGTTCTCTTATCCAACTTTGGCTGATATGCTAGGCAGTAACAGCCGGGTACAAGCTCTGTTACATAGGGCCGGTGGCACGCTATGTCTTAATTCAAAAGCATTTAACAGTTACAGGCAATTTTGCAGCTTGACCAGTTAACATTGAATATGTGATATTCAAATGTTAAAAGAAATTCTTAAAATTTCAACAAAGAACGTTCAACTAGAATTATTAGCAACAATAGCAATCTTTTAGGGTAACACTATGGGACTTAAAGTGGTAGTTCTTAATAATTAATTATTAAAAAATATTTAATTTATGAGTAAATTAAATTTCACCACAATGCACTTGTTTGTAAATACGGTTGAATGTCTACTCCGGTAGCAGACTATTGGAATTGAATTCAAGCCTCTGGCTTGACTGAAAATTCCAAATTCACCTATTTCTGGCTTTTGCCAAAAATGAAAAACACATTAATATTGCATAGTCATGAAGTTTTTGCCAACTGTACTCTGCTTACACGGGCTGCACCATATATGTTAATTAGGTGCAGCGTTCCGCCCTCACACGGGGATCCATTTATGTTGTGCAATAGTGCTTAAAAAGTGTTACCATAGAATGGTGTGCCTTTAGGCACTCAATAAATGTCAAAATAAAATGTAAAACATTAATATTTAAAATATTAATATTAAAATCATAACTTCAATTGGTTAAAGTTCTCGCGGGGCACCACCCTTCATAGAAGGGAAAAGATAGCCAATTTATTGATTAAGATCAGTCTCATTTAGATCTTGTTCAATTAGAAATCTCAATATTTTACCATTAAAGATTATATAATGAACAATGAAGGTTTATGGAGTTCTTAACAGTGTAACAGTTGGCAAGATTCACTTATGCAATATTAATGACAGAACATTTGTGAAAGAAGAACATTTATTATGAACATAATAAAGTATAAAAACACAAATTACTAAACAATCAAACTAACTAACAAGGAGGTGTGTGTGTGTGTGAATGTAAATTAGCATGCTTTAAAAATGGTCCCTAAGATAAGAGCCCCCCCCCTTCTTCTGAGGTTGCTTTATGGCCGTTGCTTTACGGCTGAGGGGGAAGGTTTAACTTGGTGAGATGTTATGCGTGTCTGTGTGGATGTTAATCAGATAATGATATTCAGGGACAAAGCCTGTGGCGAGCCTAACTGCCATTAACCTTCATTTAACTCATACCTACAACATCACAGCATATATCAAACTTATAAACACACACCGATCAAATAAACAGTCTTGCTTAGCGTAGTATAATTATTAAGCCCAGATTATGTTACCAGTCCGAGGGAAAGGGGAAAAGAAGTTGCAGTCCAGTTGCAGTTCTGTGACGTCTCCTGGGTTGGTGGTCGTAGAGTTCTGCATTCGCGATTCTGTCGAGCCGTGTGCTCAGATGCTGGTTGAAGTTTTCCTGCAGGACATCGCGTCGCTACGAGGAGTTTTGTAGAGCTTGAAGGGCGAGGAGATTTCCTTGAGAGGGGTGAGCTGGGAGCTGCACCTCTGACCTCCGGTTGTGGGTTGGATAGAGAAGGGAGCTGGATCAGCCAGGCCCTCGAAGGATTGGAGAAAGAGAGCAGCCTTCCGCCCTCGGCGGGATGGAAGAAGAGAAAGAAAAGAGATTTTAGGCAGACCTCTCCTTATATTGGCACCGGTGACCTCACAGGTCTTGGACCAGAGTGACCAATAGGAGTGACCCCCCAGGTTCTTGACACCTTTGTTTGCTATTGCCCAGATCCCAGGACATGCAGCATCCAGTTACATCCTCTGGGAGACTGAGTTCCTTGACTGTCTTAAGACAAAGGGAACATGTGGCACTCTGGGAGACTGAGTTCACTCCAGAACATGCGGCTCCCTTGTTTCAAGTTTGACTGAAGGGAGGCCTGTGGTTTGCACAAAAACCATGTCCCAACATTGCTATAATGATAAGTTCCTACAAGTGTCCCATTTGTTGCAGATACCTAACCACAAGACTGGGACATTTCTAGGAATTTTGCCTCAATGATAAGTTTCTAGAAGTGTCTGGCTCATTCTGATTGGTTGGGATATTCATAGGCATTTTGCTACTATGATAAGTGCCTAGAAGTGTCCCAAGTATAACACTTCCGTAACCACTAGTGTGAGATATTTCTAGGCATTTTGCTTTAATTTGAAGTGCCTACAAGTGTCCCATGTATTTAATTAACCTTACGAAAAGTGTGGGACATTTCTAGGCAGCAGCGGGATGAGTTGGACATTCATCTATCACATATCCTCTTAAAGTGGCCTCATGATAGGGAAACAGTTGTTAACAAATACAATTTAGGAATAAGTTTGTCCTATGGCCTACTCATTCACCATGCCTTATGTGATGGAGATCTGGAAATACAAGAGGCTGGAACACACAATTTTCTTCTAAATTGTGTATTTAAAACAAAGTTTTTAAAGTTCTGGAGTCCCTAATGTAAAGGGTGCAATTGTGTGGTTTCTCCTGTCTTAGTGCATTTTGCTATAATGATAAGTTCCTGCAAGTGTCCCAAGTATTGCAAATACCTAACCACAAATGTGGGATATTTCTTGGCATATTGCCTCAATGATAAGTGCCTAGAAGTGTCAGGCTCATTCTGATTGGTCAGGACAATTCTAGGCATTTTGCTTTAATGTAAAGTGCCTACAAGTGTCCCATGTATTTTATTTCCCTTACAAAAGTGTGGGACATTTCTAGGCATTTTTGCCTTAATGATAAGTGCCTAGAAGTGTCAAGCTCATTCTGATTGGTTGGTACCATTCAAGGCATTTTGCTGTAATTATAAGTTTCTACAAGTGTCCCAAGTATTGCAGATACCTAACCACAAGAGTGGGACATTTCTAGGCATTTTACTTTTATGTCAAGTGCCTACAAGTCTCCAACGTATTGTACATCCCCAACAACAAGTTTGGGATAATTCAAGGCATTTTGCTGACTTGATAAGTTTCTACAAGTGTCCCAAGTAATGCAGATACCTAACCACAAACGTTGGACATTTCTCGGCATATTGCCTCAATGATAAGTGCCTAGAAGTGTCAGGCTCATTCTGATTTGTTGGGACAATTCAAGGCATTTTGCTTTAATGGAAAATGCCTACAAGTTTCCCATGTATTGTATTTCCCTCACCAAAAGTGTGGGACATTTCTAGTCTGCAGCAGGATGAGTTGCATATTCATCTATCACATGTCCTCTTTAAATGGCCTCATGATAGGAAAACAGTCGTTAATCAATACAATTTAGCAATAATTTTGTCCTATTGCCTATTCATTCACCATGCCTATTGTGATTGAAAGCTGGAAATACAAGAGGCTGAAACACCATCTTTTTTTCTTCTAAATTGTGTGTTTAAAACAACGTTTTTAAAGTCTGGAGTCCCCAATGAAAGAGCTTCAAATGTGTGGTTTCTCCTGTCTTAGTGCATTTTGCTATAATGATGACTTCACAAAAGTTTGCCAATTATTTTAAATACAGAACCACAAGAGTGGGACATTTCTAGGCATTTTTGCTATAATGTAAAGTGCCTACAAGTGTCCCATGTATTTTTTTACATAACACAAAGAGTGAGACATTTCAAGGCATTTTTCAGCACTCAGGAGTGGGCTTTAGAGTGGGTCCCCAGGCTTGGCCGGTGCTGGAAATTTTTGTCAACCATGTATTGTATTTTTCCCTAACAAAACATTTCGGACATTTCTAGGCATTCTTGCTATAATGTAAAGTTCCTACAAGTGTCCCATGTATTTTTTTTTTCCTGACACAAAGAGTGAGACATTTCTAGGCATTTTTCAGCACCCAGGTAGGGCCTTCAGAGTGGGTTCCCGGGCTTGGCTGGTGGCAGAGAATTGTTTCTCCATTGTATTGTATTTTTCCCTAACAAAACGTGTGGGACATTTCTAAGCATTTTTGCTATATTGTAAAGTGCCTACAAGTGTCCCATGTATTTTTTTACATAACACAAAGAGTGAGACATTTCTAGGCATTTTCCAGCACTCAGGGTTGGGCTTTAGAGTGGCTCCACAGAATTTGCTGGTGCTGGAGATTTTTTTCTACGATGTATTGTATTTTTCCCTAACAAAACGTGTTGGACATTTCTTGGCATTCTTGCTATAATGTAAAGTGCCTACAAGTATCCCATGTATTTTTTTTTTTCCTAACACAAAGAGTGAGACATTTCTTGGCATTTTTCAGCACTCAGAGTGGGGATTTAGAGTGGGTCCCTAGGCTTGGCTGGTGCTAGAGAATTTTTTCTACCATGTATAGTACTTTTCCCTAACAAAACATTTCGGACATTTCTAGGCATTCTTGCTGTAATGTAAAGTGCCTACAAGTGTCCCATCTATTTTTTTACATAACACAAAGAGTGAGACATTTCTCTGCATTTTTCATCACTCAGGGTGGGCCTTCAGAGTGGGTTCGCGGGCTTGGCTGGTGCTGGAGAATTGTTTCTCCCATGTATTGTATTTTTTCCTAACAAAACATGTGGGACATTTCTAGGCATTTTTGCTATATTGTAAAGTGCCTACAAGTGTCCCATGTATTTTTTTACATAACACACAGAGTGAGACATTTCTAGGCATTTTCCAGCACTCAGGGTTGGGCTTTAGAGTGGCTCCCCAGGCTTGGCTGGTGCTGGAGATTTTTTCTCCGATGTATTGTATTATTCCCTAACAAAACGTGTGGGACATTTCTAGGCATTCTTGCTTTAATGTAAAGTGCCTACAAGTGTCCCATGTATATATATATTTTTTTATCTAACAAATAGTGAAACATTTCTAGGCATTTTTCATCAGTCATGGTGGGGATTCAGAGTGGGTCCCCGGGCTTGGCTGGTGCTGGAGAGTTTTTTCTCCCATATATTGTATTTTTCCCTAACAAAACGTGTGGGATATTTCTTGGCGTTCTTGCTATAATGTACAGTGCCTACAAGTGTCCCATGTATTTTCTTTTCCCTAACACAAAGAGTGAGACATTTCTCGGCATTTTTCAGCACTCAGAGTGGGGCTTTAGAGTTGGTCCCTAGGCTTGGCTGGTGCTAGAGAATTTTTTCTACCATGTACAGTACTTTTCCCTAACAAAACATTTCGGACATTTCTAGGCATTCTTGCTGTAATGTAAAGTGCCTACAAGTGTCCCATCTATTTTTTTACATAACACAAAGAGTGAGACATTTCTTGGCATTTTTCATCACTCAGGGTGGGCCTTCAGAGTGGGTTCGCGGGCTTGGCTGGTGCTGGAGAATTGTTTCTCCCATGTATCGTATTTTTTCCTAACAAAACATGTGGGACATTTCTAGGCATTTTTGCTATATTGTAAAGTGCCTACAAGTGTCCCATGTATTTTTTTACATAACACAAAGAGTGAGACATTTCTAGACTTTTTTCATCACTCAGGGTGGGCCTTCAGAGTGGGTTCGCGGGCTTGGCTGGTGCTGGAGACTTCTTTCTCCGATGTATTGTATTATTCCCTAACAAAACGTGTGGGACATTTCTAGGCATTCTTGCTTTAATGTAAAGTGCCTACGAGTGTCCCATGTATTTTTTATTTTTTTTTATCTAACAAATAGTGAAACATTTCTAGGCATTTTTCATCAGTCAGGGTGGGGATTCAGAGTGGGTCCCCGGGCTTGGCTGGTGCTGGAGAGTTTTTTCTCCCATATATTGTATTTTTCCCTAACGACACGTGTGGGATATTTCTTGGCATTCTTGCTATAATGTACAGTGCCTACAAGTGTCCCATGTATTTTTTGCCTAACACAAAGAGTGAGACATTTCTAGGCATTTTTCAGGGCTGGGGCTTTAGAGTTGGTCCCTAGGTTTGGCTGGTGCTAGAGAATTTTTTCTACCATGTACAGTACTTTTCCCTAACAAAACATTTCGGACATTTCTAGGCATTCTTGCTGTAATGTAAAGTGCCTACAAGTGTCCCATGTATTTTTTTACATAACACGAAGAGTGAGACATTTCTAGACTTTTTTCATCACTCAGGGTGGGCCTTCAGAGTGGGTTCGCGGGCTTGGCTGGTGCTGGAGATTTCTTTCTCCGATGTATTGTATTATTCCCTAACAAAACGTGTGGGACATTTCTAGGCATTCTTGCTTTAATGTAAAGTGCCTACGAGTATCCCATGTATTTTTTATTTTTTTTTATCTAACAAATAGTGAAACATTTCTAGGCATTTTTCATCAGTCAGGGTGGGGATTCAGAGTGGGTCCCCGGGCTTGGCTGGTGCTAGAGAATTTTTTCTACCATGTATTGTATTTTTCCCTAACAAAACATTTGGGACATTTCAAGGCATTCTTGCTATAATGTAAAGTGCCTACAAGTGTCCCATGTCATTTTTTTACATAACACAAAGAGTGAGACATTTCTAGGCATTTTCCAGCACTCAGGGTTGGGCTTTAGAGTGGCTACCCAGGTTTGGCTTGTGCTGGAAATTTTTTTCTCCGATGTATTGCATTTTTCCTTAACAAAACGTGTGGGATATTTCTTGGCATTCTTGCTATAATGTAAAGTGCCTACAAGTGTCCCATGTATTTTTTTTTTCCTAACACAAAGAGTGAGACATTTCTAGGCATTTTTCAGCACTCAGAGTGGGGCTTTAGAGTGGTTCCCTAGGCTTGGCTGGTTCTGGAGAATTTTTTCTACCATGTATAGTACTTTTCCCTAACAAAACATTTCGGACATTTCTAGGCATTCTTGCTGTAATGTAAAGTGCCTACAAGTGTTCCATGACATTTTTTTTACATAACACAAAGAGTGAGACATTTCTAGGCATTTTTCAGGACTCAGGGTGGGGCTTTAGAGTGGGTCCCCGGGCTTGGCTGGTGCTGGAGAATTTTTTCTACCATGTATTGTATTTTTCCCTAACAAAATATTTGGGACATTTCTAGGCTTTCTTGCTATAATGTAAAGTGTCTACAAGTGTCCCATGTCATTTTTTTTACATAACACAAAGAGTGAGACATTTATAGGCATTTTTCAGCACTCAGGGTTGGGCTTTAGAGTGGCTCCCCAGGCTTGGCTGGTAATGGAGAATTTTTTCTCCCATTTATTTTATTTTTCCCTAACAAAACGTGTGGGACATTTCTAGGCATTTTTGCTATAATGTAAAGTGCCTACAAGTGTCCCATGTATTTTCTTTTCCCTAACACAAAGAGTGAGACATTTCTCGGCATTTTTCAGCACTCAGAGTGGGGCTTTAGAGTGGTTCCCCAGGCTTGGCTGGTGCTGGAGCTTTTTTCTCCGATGTATTGTATTATTCCCTAACAAAACGTGTTGGACATTTCTAGGCATATTTGCTTTAATGTAAAGTGCCTACAAATGTCCCATGTATATATATATTTTTTTTATCTAACAAATAGTGAAACATTTCTAGGCATTTTTCATCAGTCAGGGTGGGGATTCAGAGTGGGTCCCCGGGCTTGGCTGGTGCTGGAGAGTTTTTTCTCCCATATATTGTATTTTTCCCTAACAAAACGTGTGGGATATTTCTTGGCATTATTGCTACAATGTACAGTGCCTACAAGTGTCCCATGTATTTTTTTTCTAACACAAAGAGTGAGACATTTCTAGGCATTTTTCAGCACTCAGAGTGGGGCTTTAGAGTTGGTCCCTAGGTTTGGCTGGTGCTAGAGAATTTTTTCTACCATGTACAGTACTTTTCCCTAACAAAACATTTCGGACATTTCTAGGCATTCTTGCTGTAATGTAAAGTGCCTACAAGTGTCCCATGTATTTTTTTACATAACACGAAGAGTGAGACATTTCTAGACTTTTTTCATCACTCAGGGTGGGCCTTCAGAGTGAGTTCGCGGGCTTGGCTGGTGCTGGAGATTTCTTTCTCCGATGTATTGTATTATTCCCTAACAAAACGTGTGGGACATTTCTAGGCATTCTTGCTTTAATGTAAAGTGCCTACGAGTATCCCATGTATTTTTTATTTTTTTTTATCTAACAAATAGTGAAACATTTCTAGGCATTTTTCATCAGTCAGGGTGGGGATTCAGAGTGGGTCCCCGGGCTTGGCTGGTGCTGGAGAGTTTTTTCTCCCATATATTGTATTTTTCCCTAACGACACGTGTGGGATATTTCTTGGCATTCTTGCTATAATGTACAGTGCCTACAAGTGTCCCATGTATTTTTTTACATAACACAAAGAGTGAGACATTTCTAGGAATTTTCCAGCACTTAGGGTTGGGCTTTAGAGTGGCTCCACAGGCTTAGCTGGTGCTGGAGATTTCTTTCTCCGATGTATTGTATTTTTTCCTAACAAAACGTGTGGGATATTTCTTGGCATTCTTGCTATAATGTAAAGTGCCTACAAGTATCCCATGTATTTTTTTTTTTCCTAACACAAAGAGTGAGACATTTCTAGGCATTTTTCAGCACTCAGAGTGGGGCTTTAGAGTGGGTCCCTAGGCTTGGCTGGTGCTAGAGAATTTTTTCTACCATGTATAGTACTTTTCCCTAACAAAACATTTCGGAAATTTCTAGGCATTCTTGCTGTAATGTAAAGTGCCTACAAGTGTCCCATTTATTTTTTTACGTAATACAAAGAGTGAGAAATTTCTAGGCATTTTTCAGGGCAGGGGCTTTAGAGTGGGTCGCCGGGCTCTGCGGGGGCTGGAAAAAACTTTTCGACCATGTATTGTATTTTTCCCTAACAAAACATTTCGGACATTTCTAGGCATTCTTGTTAAAATGTAAAGTGCCTACAAGTGTCCCATGTATTTAAAAAAAAAAATTAACACAAAGAGTGAGACATTTCTAGGCATTTTTCATCACTCAGGGTGGGCCTTCAGAGTGGGTTCGCGGGCTTGGCTGGTGCTGGAGATTTCTTTCTCCGATGTATTTCATTTTTCCCTAACAAAATATTTGGGACATTTCTAGGCTTTCTTGCTATAATATAAAGTGCCTACAAGTGTCCCATGTATTTTCTTTTCCCTAACACAAAGAGTGAGACATTTCTCGGCATTTATCAGCACTCAGAGTGGGGCTTTAGAGTGGTTCCCCAGGCTTGGCTGGTGCTGGAGATTTTTTCTCCGATGTATTGTATTATTCCCTAACAAAACGTGTGGGACATTTCTAGGCATTCTTGCTTTAATGTAAAGTGCCTACAAGTGTCCCATGTATATATATTTTTTTTTTATCTAACAAATAGTGAAACATTTCTAGGCATTTTTCATCAGTCAGGGTGGGGATTCAGAGTGGGTCCCCGGGCTTGGCTGGTGCTGGAGAGTTTTTTCTCCCATATATTGTATTTTTCCCTAACAAAACGTGTGGGATATTTCTTGGCATTCTTGCTATAATGTACAGTGCCTACAAGTGTCCCATGTATTTTTTGCCTAACACAAAGAGTGAGACATTTCTAGGCATTTTTCAGCACTCAGAGTGAGGCTTTAGAGTGGGTCCCTAGGCTTGGCTGGTGCTAGAGAATTTTTTCTACCATGTACAGTACTTTTCCCTAACAAAACATTTCGGACATTTCTAGGCATTCTTGCTGTAATGTAAAGTGCCTACAAGTGTCCCATGTATTTTCTTTTCCCCAACACAAAGAGTGAGACATTTCTAGGCATTTTTCAGCACTCAGAGTGGGGCTTTAGAGTGGTTCCCTAGGCTTGGCTGGTTCTGGAGAATTTTTTCTACCATGTATAGTACTTTTCCCTAACAAAACATGTCGGACATTTCTAGGCATTCTTGCTGTAATGTAAAGTGCCTACAAGTGTTCCATGACATTTTTTTTACATAACACAAAGAGTGAGACATTTCTAGGCATTTTTCAGGACTCAGGGTGGGGCTTTAGAGTGGGTCCCCGGGCTTGGCTGGTGCTGGACAATTTTTACTACCATGTATTGTATTTTTACCTAACAAAACATTTGGGACATTTCTAGGCATTCTTGCTATACTGTAAAGTGCCTACGAGTGTCCCATGTATTTATTGTTTTGTTTTTACATAACACAGAGTGAGACATTTCTAGGCATTTTTCATCACTCAGGGTGGGCCTTCAGAGTGGGTTCGCGGGCTTGGCTGGTGCTGGAGAATTGTTTCTCCCATGTATTGTATTTTTCCCTAACAAAACGTGTGGGACATTTCTAGGCATTTTTGCTCTAATGTAAAGTGCCTACAAGTGTCCCATCTGTTTTTTTACATAACACAAAGAGTGAGACATTTCTAGGCATTTTTCAGCACTCAGGGTTGGGCTTTAGAGTTGCTCCCCGGGCTTGGCTGGTGCTGGAGAATTTTTTCTACCATGTATTGTATTTTTCCCTAACAAAATATTTGGGACATATCTTGGCATTCTTGTTATAATGTAAAGTGCCTGCAAGTATCCCATGTATTTTTTTTTTTCCTAACACAAAGAGTGAGACATTTCTAGGCATTTTTCAGCACTCAGAGTGGGGCTTTAGAGTGGGTCCCTAGGCTTGGCTGGTGCTAGAGAATTTTTTCTACCATGTATAGTACTTTTCCCTAACAAAACATTTCGGACATTTCTAGGCATTCTTGCTGTAATGTAAAGTGCCTACAAGTGTCCCATTTATTTTTTTACGTAATACAAAGAGTGAGACATTTCTAGGCATTTTTCAGGGCAGGGGCTTTAGAGTGGGTCGCCGGGCTCTGCGGGGGCTGGAAAAAACTTTTCGACCATGTATTGTATTTTTCCCTAACAAAACATTTCGGACATTTCTAGGCATTCTTGCTAAAATGTAAAGTGCCTACAAGTGTCCCATGTATTTAAAAAAAAAATTAACGCAAAGAGTGAGACATTTCTAGGCATTTTCCAGCACTCAGGGTTTGGCTTTAGAATGGCTCCACAGGCTTGGCTGGTGCTGGAGAATTTTTTCTACCATGTATTGTATTATTCCCTAACAAAACGTGTGGGACATTTCTAGGCATTCTTGCTTTAATGTAAAGTGCCTACAAGTGTCCCATGTATTTTCTTTTCCCTAACACAAAGAGTGAGACATTTCCCGGCATTTTTCAGCACTCAGAGTGGGGCTTTAGAGTGGTTCCCCAGGCTTGGCTGGTGCAGGAGATTTTTTCTCCGATGTATTGTATTATTCCCTAACAAAACGTGTGGGACATTTCTAGGCATTCTTGCTTTAATGTAAAGTGCCTACAAGTGTCAATCAATCAATCAAATTTTATTTGTATAGCCCATATTCACAAATTACAATTCATCTCATAGGGCTTTAACAGGGAGTGGCATCCTCTGTCCTTAACCCTCAGCAAGAGTAAGGAAAAACTACTAAAAACCCTTTTAACAGGGTAAAAATATGTAGAAACCTCAGAGAGAGCCACATGTGAGGGATCCCTCTCCCAGGACGGACAGAAGTGCAATAGATGCCACGTGTAGGAGAACATCATCAATAATCAAAGTCTCTAGCAGCATTTGATGAGGGTAGACATCCCGAAGGACAACCCCAACATGACATGCCAAGCAGTCCCGCTGCAAGCACAGTCCATGCTCAGCAACCATCTAGACCACGATCCACCATCCAGACCAGACGCCACTCCAGTCCTCAGTCACCGTCCACCGCCGCCCACCAGGACCCATCACAAGCCACCACCGCGGTCCTGGTCCACCGCCCGTGCCCAATGCCAACGCGACACAGGGTCCGCCACCAGCACCACGATCAGCCCAGAATCCGCCACAATGGATCCACCACCGCGACCCCCGGTGTACGATCCACAAACCGCAATCCATGGTGCGGCCACAGAGGCCCTGGATCTGCGGGTGATAAAGCAAAGGGATTCCGGGGAAGGGGGATAGGGATGGAGAAGAGGAAGGAGAAGCTGGAAAGAGAAGCTCCGTGTGTCATGTGTC
This sequence comes from Pleuronectes platessa, assembly GCF_947347685.1. Lineage (NCBI taxonomy): Eukaryota > Metazoa > Chordata > Actinopteri > Pleuronectiformes > Pleuronectidae > Pleuronectes > Pleuronectes platessa. The sequence continues at coordinate 30,924,222 of NC_070628.1, forward strand.
ATAAAATAGAACAAGTAACGTTCTGGCGCACTAATTAGCTCTAACTATAAGCTTTATCAAAAAGGAAGGTTTTGAGTCTACTCTTAAATGAAAAGATGGTATCTGCCTCCCGAACTGAAAGTGGTAGATTATTCCACAGCCGAGGGGCTTGATGGCTAAAAGCTCTGGCTCCTACTCTTTTTTTAGAGAATTTAGGGACGACAAGTAGGCTTGAATTCTGGGAGCGGAGTGCTCTAGCGGGTTTATAAGGTACTAACAGCTCTTTAAGGTAAAAAGGCGCCATATTATTAAGGGCCTTGAAGCTGAGGAGGAGAATTTTAAATTCTATTCTAGATTTAACTGGAAGCCAGTGTAGCGACGCTAATACTGGAGAAATGTGCTCTCTTCTCTTTGTTCTCATCAGGACACGTGCTGCGGCATTTTGGACAAGCTGTAGAGTCTTTAACGACTTACTGCTGGAGCCAGATAATAATGAATTACAATAGTCCAGTCTCGATGTAACAAAGGCGTGGACTAGTTTTTCTGCATCTTTTTGGGAAAGGACATGTCTAATTTTGGAAATATTACGTAAGTGGAAAAAAGCGGTCCTAGAAATTTGTTTTAAGTGAGAATTAAAGGATAAATCAGGATCAAAGATCACTTCCAAGTTCCTGACGGTTTCATTGGAAGCAAGGGCAATGTCGTCTAGCGCAGCTATATCATTAGATAATGCATCTCTAAGGTGTTTGGGGCCAAGTATTATAACCTCTGTTTTGTCTGAGTTTAATAAGAGAAAATTGCGGGTCATCCAGTGTCCCATGTATATATTTATTTTTTTTATCTAACAAATAGTGAAACATTTCTAGGCATTTTTCATCAGTCAGGATGGGGATTCAGAGTGGGTCCCCGGGCTTGGCTGGTGCTGGAGAGTTTTTTCTCCCATATATTGTATTTTTCCCTAACAAAACATTTCGGACATTTCTAGGCATTCTTGCTGTAATGTAAAGTGCGTACAAGTGTCCCATCTATTTTTTTACATAACACAAAGAGTGAGACATTTCTCGGCATTTTTCATCACTCAGGGTGGGCCTTCAGAGTGGGTTCGCGGGCTTAGCTGGTGCTGGAGAATTGTTTCTCCCATGTATTGTATTTTTTCCTAACAAAACATGTGGGACATTTCTAGGCATTTTTGCTATATTGTTAAGTGCCCACAAGTGTCCCATGTATTTTTTTACATAACACAAAGAGTGAGACATTTCTATACTTTTTCATCACTCAGGGTGGGCCTTCAGAGTGGGTTCGCGGGCTTGGCTGGTGCTGGAGATTTCTTTCTCCGATGTATTGTATTATTCCCTAACAAAACGTGTGGGACATTTCTAGGCATTCTTGATTTAATGTAAAGTGCCTACGAGTGTCCCATGTATTTTTTATTTTTTTTTATCTAACAAATAGTGAAACATTTCTAGGCATTTTTCATCAGTCAGGGTGGGGATTCAAAGTGGGTCCACGGGCTTGGCTGGTGCTGGAGAGTTTTTTCTCCCATATATTGTATTTTTCCCTAACGACACGTGTGGGATATTTCTTGGCATTCTTGCTATAATGTACAGTGCCTACAAGTGTCCCATGTATTTTTTTACATAACACAAAGAGTGAGACATTTCTAGGCATTTTCCAGCACTCAGGGTTGGGCTTTAGAGTGGCTCCACAGGCTTGGCTGGTGCTGGAGATTTCTTTCTCCGATGTATTGTATTTTTCCCTAACAAAACGTGTGGGATATTTCTTGGCATTCTTGCTATAATGTAAAGTGCCTACAAGTATCCCATGTATTTTTTTTTTCCTAACACAAAGAGTGAGACATTTCTCGGCATTTTTCATCACTCAGGGTGGGCCTTCAGAGTGGGTTCGCGGGCTTGGCTGGTGCTGGAGAATTGTTTCTCCGATGTATTGTATTATTCCCTAACAAAACGTGTGGGACATTTCTAGGCATTCTTGCTTTAATGTAAAGTGCCTACAAGTGTCCCATGTATTTTTCTTACATAACACAAAGAGTGAGACATTTCTAGGCATTTTTCAGCACTCAGAGTGGGGCTTTAGAGTGGGTCCCTAGGCTTGGCTGGTGCTAGAGAATTTTTTCTACCATGTATAGTACTTTTCCCTAACAAAACATTTCGGACATTTCTAGGCATTCTTGATGTAATGTAAAGTTCCTACAAGTGTCCCATGTCATTTTTTTACATAACACAAAGAGTGAGACATTTATAGGCATTTTTCAGCACTCAGGGTTGGGCTTTAGAGTGGCTCCCCAGGCTTGGCTGCTAATGGAGAATTGTTTCTCCAATTTATTTCATTTTTCCCTAACAAAACGTGTGGGACATTTCTAGGCATTTTTGCTATAATGTAAAGTGCCTACAAGTGTCCCATGTATTTTTATACATAACACAAAGAGTGAGACATTTCTAGGCATTTTTCAGCACTCAGGGCTGGGGCTTTAGAGTTGCTCCCCGGGCTTGGCTGGTGCTGGAGAATTTTTTCTACCATGTATTGTATTTTTCCCTAACAAAATATTTGGGACATATCTTGGCATTCTTGTTATAATGTAAAGTGCCTACAAGTATCCCATGTATTTTTTTTTTTCCTAACACAAAGAGTGAGACATTTCTAGGCATTTTTCAGCACTCAGAGTGGGGCTTTAGAGTGGGTCCCTAGGCTTGGCTGGTGCTAGAGAATTTTTTCTACCATGTATAGTACTTTTCCCTAACAAAACATTTCGGACATTTCTAGGCATTCTTGCTGTAATGTAAAGTGCCTACAAGTGTCCCATTTATTTTTTTACGTAATACAAAGAGTGAGACATTTCTAGGCATTTTTCAGGGCAGGGGCTTTAGAGTGGGTCGCCGGGCTCTGCGGGGGCTGGAAAAAACTTTTCGACCATGTATTGTATTTTTCCCTAACAAAACATTTCGGATATTTCTAGGCATTCTTGCTAAAATGTAAAGTGCCTACAAGTGTCCCATGTATTTAAAAAAAAAATTAACACAAAGAGTGAGACATTTCTAGGCATTTTCCAGCACTCAGGGTTTGGCTTTAGAATGGCTCCACAGGCTTGGCTGGTGCTGGAGAATTTTTTCTACCATGTATTGTATTTTTCCCTAACAAAACATTTGGGACATTTCTAGGCATTCTTGCTATAATGTAAAGTGCCTACAAGTGTCCCATGTATTTTCTTTTCCCTAACACAAAGAGTGAGACATTTCCCGGCATTTTTCAGCACTCAGAGTGGGGCTTTAGAGTGGTACCCCAGGCTTGGCTGGTGCTGGAGATTTTTTCTCCGATGTATTGTATTATTCCCTAACAAAACGTGTGGGACATTTCTAGGCATTCTTGCTTTAATGTAAAGTGCCTACAAGTGTCCCATGTATATATTTATTTTTTTTATCTAACAAATAGTGAAACATTTCTAGGCATTTTTCATCAGTCAGGATGGGGATTCAGAGTGGGTCCCCGGGCTTGGCTGGTGCTGGAGAGTTTTTTCTCCCATATATTGTATTTTTCCCTAACAAAACATTTCGGACATTTCTAGGCATTCTTGCTGTAATGTAAAGTGCGTACAAGTGTCCCATCTATTTTTTTACATAACACAAAGAGTGAGACATTTCTCGGCATTTTTCATCACTCAGGGTGGGCCTTCAGAGTGGGTTCGCGGGCTTAGCTGGTGCTGGAGAATTGTTTCTCCCATGTATTGTATTTTTTCCTAACAAAACATGCGGGACATTTCTATGCATTTTTGCTATATTGTTAAGTGCCCACAAGTGTCCCATGTATTTTTTTACATAACACAAAGAGTGAGACATTTCTATACTTTTTCATCACTCAGGGTGGGCCTTCAGAGTGGGTTCGCGGGCTTGGCTGGTGCTGGAGATTTCTTTCTCCGATGTATTGTATTATTCCCTAACAAAACGTGTGGGATATTTCTTGGCATTCTTGCTATAATGTACAGTGCCTACAAGTGTCCCATGTATTTTTTTACATAACACAAAGAGTGAGACATTTCTAGGCATTTTCCAGCACTCAGGGTTGGGCTTTAGAGTGGCTCCACAGGCTTGGCTGGTGCTGGAGATTTCTTTCTCCGATGTATTGTATTTTTCCCTAACAAAACGTGTGGGATATTTCTTGGCATTCTTGCTATAATGTAAAGTGCCTACAAGTATCCCATGTATTTTTTTTTTCCTAACACAAAGAGTGAGACATTTCTAGGCATTTTTCAGCACTCAGAGTGGGGCTTTAGAGTGGGTCCCTAGGCTTGGCTGGTGCTAGAGAATTTTTTCTACCATGTATAGTACTTTTCCCTAACAAAACATTTCGGACATTTCTAGGCATTCTTGATGTAATGTAAAGTTCCTACAAGTGTCCCATGTCATTTTTTTACATAACACAAAGAGTGAGACATTTATAGGCATTTTTCAGCACTCAGGGTTGGGCTTTAGAGTGGCTCCCCAGGCTTGGCTGCTAATGGAGAATTGTTTCTCCAATTTATTTCATTTTTCCCTAACAAAACGTGTGGGACATTTCTAGGCATTCTTGCTGTAATGTAAAGTGCCTACAAGTGTCCCATGTATTTTCTTTTCCCCAACACAAAGAGTGAGACATTTCTAGGCATTTTTCAGCACTCAGAGTGGGGCTTTAGAGTGGTTCCCTAGGCTTGGCTGGTTCTGGAGAATTTTTTCTACCATGTTTAGTACTTTTCCCTAACAAAACATGTCGGACATTTCTAGGCATTCTTGCTGTAATGTAAAGTGCCTACAAGTGTTCCATGACATTTTTTTTACATAACACAAAGAGTGAGACATTTCTAGGCATTTTTCAGGACTCAGGGTGGGGCTTTAGAGTGGGTCCCCGGGCTTGGCTGGTGCTGGACAATTTTTACTACCATGTATTGTATTTTTACCTAACAAAACATTTGGGACATTTCTAGGCATTCTTGCTATACTGTAAAGTGCCTACGAGTGTCCCATGTATTTATTGTTTTGTTTTTACATAACACAGAGTGAGACATTTCTAGGCATTTTTCATCACTCAGGGTGGGCCTTCAGAGTGGGTTCGCGGGCTTGGCTGGTGCTGGAGAATTGTTTCTCCCATGTATTGTATTTTTCCCTAACAAAACGTGTGGGACATTTCTAGGCATTTTTGCTCTAATGTAAAGTGCCTACAAGTGTCCCATCTGTTTTTTTACATAACACAAAGAGTGAGACATTTCTAGGCATTTTTCAGCACTCAGGGTTGGGCTTTAGAGTTGCTCCCCGGGCTTGGCTGGTGCTGGAGAATTTTTTCTACCATGTATTGTATTTTTCCCTAACAAAATATTTGGGACATATCTTGGCATTCTTGTTATAATGTAAAGTGCCTGCAAGTATCCCATGTATTTTTTTTTTTCCTAACACAAAGAGTGAGACATTTCTAGGCATTTTTCAGCACTCAGAGTGGGGCTTTAGAGTGGGTCCCTAGGCTTGGCTGGTGCTAGAGAATTTTTTCTACCATGTATAGTACTTTTCCCTAACAAAACATTTCGGACATTTCTAGGCATTCTTGCTGTAATGTAAAGTGCCTACAAGTGTCCCATTTATTTTTTTACGTAATACAAAGAGTGAGACATTTCTAGGCATTTTTCAGGGCAGGGGCTTTAGAGTGGGTCGCCGGGCTCTGCGGGGGCTGGAAAAAACTTTTCGACCATGTATTGTATTTTTCCCTAACAAAACATTTCGGACATTTCTAGGCATTCTTGCTAAAATGTAAAGTGCCTACAAGTGTCCCATGTATTTAAAAAAAAAATTAACGCAAAGAGTGAGACATTTCTAGGCATTTTCCAGCACTCAGGGTTTGGCTTTAGAATGGCTCCACAGGCTTGGCTGGTGCTGGAGAATTTTTTCTACCATGTATTGTATTATTCCCTAACAAAACGTGTGGGACATTTCTAGGCATTCTTGCTTTAATGTAAAGTGCCTACAAGTGTCCCATGTATTTTCTTTTCCCTAACACAAAGAGTGAGACATTTCCCGGCATTTTTCAGCACTCAGAGTGGGGCTTTAGAGTGGTTCCCCAGGCTTGGCTGGTGCAGGAGATTTTTTCTCCGATGTATTGTATTATTCCCTAACAAAACGTGTGGGACATTTCTAGGCATTCTTGCTTTAATGTAAAGTGCCTACAAGTGTCAATCAATCAATCAAATTTTATTTGTATAGCCCATATTCACAAATTACAATTCATCTCATAGGGCTTTAACAGGGAGTGGCATCCTCTGTCCTTAACCCTCAGCAAGAGTAAGGAAAAACTACTAAAAACCCTTTTAACAGGGTAAAAATATGTAGAAACCTCAGAGAGAGCCACATGTGAGGGATCCCTCTCCCAGGACGGACAGAAGTGCAATAGATGCCACGTGTAGGAGAACATCATCAATAATCAAAGTCTCTAGCAGCATTTGATGAGGGTAGACATCCCGAAGGACAACCCCAACATGACATGCCAAGCAGTCCCGCTGCAAGCACAGTCCATGCTCAGCAACCATCTAGACCACGATCCACCATCCAGACCAGACGCCACTCCAGTCCTCAGTCACCGTCCACCGCCGCCCACCAGGACCCATCACAAGCCACCACCGCGGTCCTGGTCCACCGCCCGTGCCCAATGCCAACGCGACACAGGGTCCGCCACCAGCACCACGATCAGCCCAGAATCCGCCACAATGGATCCACCACCGCGACCCCCGGTGTACGATCCACAAACCGCAATCCATGGTGCGGCCACAGAGGCCCTGGATCTGCGGGTGATAAAGCAAAGGGATTCCGGGGAAGGGGGATAGGGATGGAGAAGAGGAAGGAGAAGCTGGAAAGAGAAGCTCCGTGTGTCATGTGTCATAAAATAGAACAAGTAACGTTCTGGCGCACTAATTAGCTCTAACTATAAGCTTTATCAAAAAGGAAGGTTTTGAGTCTACTCTTAAATGAAAAGATGGTATTTGCCTCCCGAACTGAAAGTGGTAGATTATTCCACAGCCGAGGGGCTTGATGGCTAAAAGCTCTGGCTCCTACTCTTTTTTTAGAGAATTTAGGGACGACAAGTAGGCTTGAATTCTGGGAGCGGAGTGCTCTAGCGGGTTTATAAGGTACTAACAGCTCTTTAAGGTAAAAAGGCGCCATATTATTAAGGGCCTTGAAGGTGAGGAGGAGAATTTTAAATTCTATTCTAGATTTAACTGGAAGCCAGTGTAGCGACGCTAATACTGGAGAAATGTGCTCTCTTCTCTTTGTTCTCATCAGGACACGTGCTGCGGCATTTTGGACAAGCTGTAGAGTCTTTAACGACTTACTGCTGGAGCCAGATAATAATGAATTACAATAGTCCAGTCTCGATGTAACAAAGGCGTGGACTAGTTTTTCTGCATCTTTTTGGGAAAGGACATGTCTAATTTTGGAAATATTACGTAAGTGGAAAAAAGCGGTCCTAGAAATTTGTTTTAAGTGAGAATTAAAGGATAAATCAGGATCAAAGATCACTTCCAAGTTCCTGACGGTTTCATTGGAAGCAAGGGCAATGTCGTCTAGCGCAGCTATATCATTAGATAATGCATCTCTAAGGTGTTTGGGGCCAAGTATTATAACCTCTGTTTTGTCTGAGTTTAATAAGAGAAAATTGCGGGTCATCCAGTGTCCCATGTATATATTTATTTTTTTTATCTAACAAATAGTGAAACATTTCTAGGCATTTTTCATCAGTCAGGATGGGGATTCAGAGTGGGTCCCCGGGCTTGGCTGGTGCTGGAGAGTTTTTTCTCCCATATATTGTATTTTTCCCTAACAAAACATTTCGGACATTTCTAGGCATTCTTGCTGTAATGTAAAGTGCGTACAAGTGTCCCATCTATTTTTTTACATAACACAAAGAGTGAGACATTTCTCGGCATTTTTCATCACTCAGGGTGGGCCTTCAGAGTGGGTTCGCGGGCTTAGCTGGTGCTGGAGAATTGTTTCTCCCATGTATTGTATTTTTTCCTAACAAAACATGTGGGACATTTCTAGGCATTTTTGCTATATTGTTAAGTGCCCACAAGTGTCCCATGTATTTTTTTACATAACACAAAGAGTGAGACATTTCTATACTTTTTCATCACTCAGGGTGGGCCTTCAGAGTGGGTTCGCGGGCTTGGCTGGTGCTGGAGATTTCTTTCTCCGATGTATTGTATTATTCCCTAACAAAACGTGTGGGACATTTCTAGGCATTCTTGATTTAATGTAAAGTGCCTACGAGTGTCCCATGTATTTTTTATTTTTTTTTATCTAACAAATAGTGAAACATTTCTAGGCATTTTTCATCAGTCAGGGTGGGGATTCAAAGTGGGTCCACGGGCTTGGCTGGTGCTGGAGAGTTTTTTCTCCCATATATTGTATTTTTCCCTAACGACACGTGTGGGATATTTCTTGGCATTCTTGCTATAATGTACAGTGCCTACAAGTGTCCCATGTATTTTTTTACATAACACAAAGAGTGAGACATTTCTAGGCATTTTCCAGCACTCAGGGTTGGGCTTTAGAGTGGCTCCACAGGCTTGGCTGGTGCTGGAGATTTCTTTCTCCGATGTATTGTATTTTTCCTTAACAAAACGTGTGGGATATTTCTTGGCATTCTTGCTATAATGTAAAGTGCCTACAAGTATCCCATGTATTTTTTTTTTCCTAACACAAAGAGTGAGACATTTCTCGGCATTTTTCATCACTCAGGGTGGGCCTTCAGAGTGGGTTCGCGGGCTTGGCTGGTGCTGGAGAATTGTTTCTCCGATGTATTGTATTATTCCCTAACAAAACGTGTGGGACATTTCTAGGCATTCTTGCTTTAATGTAAAGTGCCTACAAGTGTCCCATGTATTTTTCTTACATAACACAAAGAGTGAGACATTTCTAGGCATTTTTCAGCACTCAGAGTGGGGCTTTAGAGTGGGTCCCTAGGCTTGGCTGGTGCTAGAGAATTTTTTCTACCATGTATAGTACTTTTCCCTAACAAAACATTTCGGACATTTCTAGGCATTCTTGATGTAATGTAAAGTTCCTACAAGTGTCCCATGTCATTTTTTTACATAACACAAAGAGTGAGACATTTATAGGCATTTTTCAGCACTCAGGGTTGGGCTTTAGAGTGGCTCCCCAGGCTTGGCTGCTAATGGAGAATTGTTTCTCCAATTTATTTCATTTTTCCCTAACAAAACGTGTGGGACATTTCTAGGCATTTTTGCTATAATGTAAAGTGCCTACAAGTGTCCCATGTATTTTTATACATAACACAAAGAGTGAGACATTTCTAGGCATTTTTCAGCACTCAGGGCTGGGGCTTTAGAGTTGCTCCCCGGGCTTGGCTGGTGCTGGAGAATTTTTTCTACCATGTATTGTATTTTTCCCTAACAAAATATTTGGGACATATCTTGGCATTCTTGTTATAATGTAAAGTGCCTACAAGTATCCCATGTATTTTTTTTTTTCCTAACACAAAGAGTGAGACATTTCTAGGCATTTTTCAGCACTCAGAGTGGGGCTTTAGAGTGGGTCCCTAGGCTTGGCTGGTGCTAGAGAATTTTTTCTACCATGTATAGTACTTTTCCCTAACAAAACATTTCGGACATTTCTAGGCATTCTTGCTGTAATGTAAAGTGCCTACAAGTGTCCCATTTATTTTTTTACGTAATACAAAGAGTGAGACATTTCTAGGCATTTTTCAGGGCAGGGGCTTTAGAGTGGGTCGCCGGGCTCTGCGGGGGCTGGAAAAAACTTTTCGACCATGTATTGTATTTTTCCCTAACAAAACATTTCGGATATTTCTAGGCATTCTTGCTAAAATGTAAAGTGCCTACAAGTGTCCCATCTATTTTTTTACATAACACAAAGAGTGAGACATTTCTCGGCATTTTTCATCACTCAGGGTGGGCCTTCAGAGTGGGTTCGCGGGCTTAGCTGGTGCTGGAGAATTGTTTCTCCCATGTATTGTATTTTTTCCTAACAAAACATGCGGGACATTTCTATGCATTTTTGCTATATTGTTAAGTGCCCACAAGTGTCCCATGTATTTTTTTACATAACACAAAGAGTGAGACATTTCTATACTTTTTCATCACTCAGGGTGGGCCTTCAGAGTGGGTTCGCGGGCTTGGCTGGTGCTGGAGATTTCTTTCTCCGATGTATTGTATTATTCCCTAACAAAACGTGTGGGATATTTCTTGGCATTCTTGCTATAATGTACAGTGCCTACAAGTGTCCCATGTATTTTTTTACATAACACAAAGAGTGAGACATTTCTAGGCATTTTCCAGCACTCAGGGTTGGGCTTTAGAGTGGCTCCACAGGCTTGGCTGGTGCTGGAGATTTCTTTCTCCGATGTATTGTATTTTTCCCTAACAAAACGTGTGGGATATTTCTTGGCATTCTTGCTATAATGTAAAGTGCCTACAAGTATCCCATGTATTTTTTTTTTCCTAACACAAAGAGTGAGACATTTCTAGGCATTTTTCAGCACTCAGAGTGGGGCTTTAGAGTGGGTCCCTAGGCTTGGCTGGTGCTAGAGAATTTTTTCTACCATGTATAGTACTTTTCCCTAACAAAACATTTCGGACATTTCTAGGCATTCTTGATGTAATGTAAAGTTCCTACAAGTGTCCCATGTCATTTTTTTACATAACACAAAGAGTGAGACATTTATAGGCATTTTTCAGCACTCAGGGTTGGGCTTTAGAGTGGCTCCCCAGGCTTGGCTGCTAATGGAGAATTGTTTCTCCAATTTATTTCATTTTTCCCTAACAAAACGTGTGGGACATTTCTAGGCATTTTTGCTATAATGTAAAGTGCCTACAAGTGTCCCATGTATTTTTATACATAACACAAAGAGTGAGACATTTCTAGGCATTTTTCAGCACTCAGGGCTGGGGCTTTAGAGTGGGTCCCCGGGCTCTGCTGGGGCTGGAAAAAACTTTTCGACCATGTATTGTATTTTTCCCTAACAAAACATTTCGGACATTTCTAGGCATTCTTGCTATAATGTAAAGTGCCTACAGGTGTCCCGTGTATTTTTTTTTTTCTAACACAAAGAAAGAGACATTTCTAGGCATTTTCCAGCACTCAGGGTTTGGCTTTAGAGTGGCTCCACAGGCTTGGCTGGTGCTGGAGATTTTTTTTTCCGATGTATTGTATTTTTCCTTAACAAAACGTGTGGGACATTTCTAGGCATTTTTGCTATAATGTAAAGTGCCTACAAGTGTCCCATGTATATATATATTTTTTTTATCTAACAAATAGTGAAACATTTCTAGGCATTTTTCATCAGTCAGGGTGGGGATTCAGAGTGGGTCCCCGGGCTTGGCTGGTGCTGGAGAGTTTTTTCTCCCATATATTGTATTTTTCCCTAACAAAACGTGTGGGATATTTCTTGGCATTCTTGCTATAATGTACAGTGCCTACAAGTGTCCCATGTATTTTTTGCCTAACACAAAGAGTGAGACATTTCTAGGCATTTTTCAGCACTCAGAGTGAGGCTTTAGAGTGGGTCCCTAGGCTTGGCTGGTGCTAGAGAATTTTTTCTACCATGTACAGTACTTTTCCCTAACAAAACATTTCGGACATTTCTAGGCATTCTTGCTGTAATGTAAAGTGCCTACAAGTGTCCCATGTATTTTCTTTTCCCCAACACAAAGAGTGAGACATTTCTAGGCATTTTTCAGCACTCAGAGTGGGGCTTTAGAGTGGTTCCCTAGGCTTGGCTGGTTCTGGAGAATTTTTTCTACCATGTATAGTACTTTTCCCTAACAAAACATGTCGGACATTTCTAGGCATTCTTGCTGTAAGGTAAAGTGCCTACAAGTGTTCCATGACATTTTTTTTACATAACACAAAGAGTGAGACATTTCTAGGCATTTTTCAGGACTCAGGGTGGGGCTTTAGAGTGGGTCCCCGGGCTTGGCTGGTGCTGGAGAATTTTTACTACCATGTATTGTATTTTTACCTAACAAAACATTTGGGACATTTCTAGGCATTCTTGCTATACTGTAAAGTGCCTACGAGTGTCCCATGTATTTATTGTTTTGTTTTTACATAACACAGAGTGAGACATTTCTAGGCATTTTTCATCACTCAGGGTGGGCCTTCAGAGTGGGTTCGCGGGCTTGGCTGGTGCTGGAGAATTGTTTCTCCCATGTATTGTATTTTTCCCTAACAAAACGTGTGGGACATTTCTAGGCATTTTTGCTCTAATGTAAAGTGCCTACAAGTGTCCCATCTGTTTTTTTACATAACACAAAGAGTGAGACATTTCTAGGCATTTTTCAGCACTCAGGGTTGGGCTTTAGAGTTGCTCCCCGGGCTTGGCTGGTGCTGGAGAATTTTTTCTACAATGTATTGTATTTTTCCCTAACAAAATATTTGGGACATATCTTGGCATTTTTGTTATAATGTAAAGTGCCTACAAGTATCCCATGTATTTTTTTTTTTCCTAACACAAAGAGTGAGACATTTCTAGGCATTTTTCAGCACTCAGAGTGGGGCTTTAGAGTGGGTCCCTAGGCTTGGCTGGTGCTAGAGAATTTTTTCTACCATGTATAGTACTTTTCCCTAACAAAACATTTCGGACATTTCTAGGCATTCTTGCTGTAATGTAAAGTGCCTACAAGTGTCCCATTTATTTTTTTACGTAATACAAAGAGTGAGACATTTCTAGGCATTTTTCAGGGCAGGGGCTTTAGAGTGGGTCGCCGGGCTCTGCGGGGGCTGGAAAAAACTTTTCGACCATGTATTGTATTTTTCCCTAACAAAACATTTCGGACATTTCTAGGCATTCTTGCTAAAATGTAAAGTGCCTACAAGTGTCCCATGTATTTAAAAAAAAAATTAACACAAAGAGTGAGACATTTCTAGGCATTTTCCAGCACTCAGGGTTTGGCTTTAGAATGGCTCCACAGGCTTGGCTGGTGCTGGAGAATTTTTTCTACCATGTATTGTATTTTTCCCTAACAAAACATTTGGGACATTTCTAGGCATTCTTGCTATAATGTAAAGTGCCTACAAGTGTCCCATGTATTTTCTTTTCCCTAACACAAAGAGTGAGACATTTCCCGGCATTTTTCAGCACTCAGAGTGGGGCTTTAGAGTGGTACCCCAGGCTTGGCTGGTGCTGGAGATTTTTTCTCCGATGTATTGTATTATTCCCTAACAAAACGTGTGGGACATTTCTAGGCATTCTTGCTTTAATGTAAAGTGCCTACAAGTGTCCCATGTATATATTTATTTTTTTTATCTAACAAATAGTGAAACATTTCTAGGCATTTTTCATCAGTCAGGATGGGGATTCAGAGTGGGTCCCCGGGCTTGGCTGGTGCTGGAGAGTTTTTTCTCCCATATATTGTATTTTTCCCTAACAAAACATTTCGGACATTTCTAGGCATTCTTGCTGTAATGTAAAGTGCGTACAAGTGTCCCATCTATTTTTTTACATAACACAAAGAGTGAGACATTTCTCAGCATTTTTCATCACTCAGGGTGGGCCTTCAGAGTGGGTTCGCGGGCTTAGCTGGTGCTGGAGAATTGTTTCTCCCATGTATTGTATTTTTTCCTAACAAAACATGCGGGACATTTCTATGCATTTTTGCTATATTGTTAAGTGCCCACAAGTGTCCCATGTATTTTTTTACATAACACAAAGAGTGAGACATTTCTATACTTTTTCATCACTCAGGGTGGGCCTTCAGAGTGGGTTCGCGGGCTTGGCTGGTGCTGGAGATTTCTTTCTCCGATGTATTGTATTATTCCCTAACAAAACGTGTGGGATATTTCTTGGCATTCTTGCTATAATGTACAGTGCCTACAAGTGTCCCATGTATTTTTTTACATAACACAAAGAGTGAGACATTTCTAGGCATTTTCCAGCACTCAGGGTTGGGCTTTAGAGTGGCTCCACAGGCTTGGCTGGTGCTGGAGATTTCTTTCTCCGATGTATTGTATTTTTCCCTAACAAAACGTGTGGGATATTTCTTGGCATTCTTGCTATAATGTAAAGTGCCTACAAGTATCCCATGTATTTTTTTTTTCCTAACACAAAGAGTGAGACATTTCTAGGCATTTTTCAGCACTCAGAGTGGGGCTTTAGAGTGGGTCCCTAGGCTTGGCTGGTGCTAGAGAATTTTTTCTACCATGTATAGTACTTTTCCCTAACAAAACATTTCGGACATTTCTAGGCATTCTTGATGTAATGTAAAGTTCCTACAAGTGTCCCATGTCATTTTTTTACATAACACAAAGAGTGAGACATTTATAGGCATTTTTCAGCACTCAGGGTTGGGCTTTAGAGTGGCTCCCCAGGCTTGGCTGCTAATGGAGAATTGTTTCTCCAATTTATTTCATTTTTCCCTAACAAAACGTGTGGGACATTTCTAGGCATTTTTGCTATAATGTAAAGTGCCTACAAGTGTCCCATGTATTTTTATACATAACACAAAGAGTGAGACATTTCTAGGCATTTTTCAGCACTCAGGGCTGGGGCTTTAGAGTGGGTCCCCGGGCTCTGCTGGGGCTGGAAAAAACTTTTCGACCATGTATTGTATTTTTCCCTAACAAAACATTTCGGACATTTCTAGGCATTCTTGCTATAATGTAAAGTGCCTACAGGTGTCCCGTGTATTTTTTTTTTTCTAACACAAAGAAAGAGACATTTCTAGGCATTTTCCAGCACTCAGGGTTTGGCTTTAGAGTGGCTCCACAGGCTTGGCTGGTGCTGGAGATTTTTTTTTCCGATGTATTGTATTTTTCCTTAACAAAACGTGTGGGACATTTCTAGGCATTTTTGCTATAATGTAAAGTGCCTACAAGTGTCCCATGTATATATATATTTTTTTTATCTAACAAATAGTGAAACATTTCTAGGCATTTTTCATCAGTCAGGGTGGGGATTCAGAGTGGGTCCCCGGGCTTGGCTGGTGCTGGAGAGTTTTTTCTCCCATATATTGTATTTTTCCCTAACAAAACGTGTGGGATATTTCTTGGCATTCTTGCTATAATGTACAGTGCCTACAAGTGTCCCATGTATTTTTTGCCTAACACAAAGAGTGAGACATTTCTAGGCATTTTTCAGCACTCAGAGTGAGGCTTTAGAGTGGGTCCCTAGGCTTGGCTGGTGCTAGAGAATTTTTTCTACCATGTACAGTACTTTTCCCTAACAAAACATTTCGGACATTTCTAGGCATTCTTGCTGTAATGTAAAGTGCCTACAAGTGTCCCATGTATTTTCTTTTCCCCAACACAAAGAGTGAGACATTTCTAGGCATTTTTCAGCACTCAGAGTGGGGCTTTAGAGTGGTTCCCTAGGCTTGGCTGGTTCTGGAGAATTTTTTCTACCATGTATAGTACTTTTCCCTAACAAAACATGTCGGACATTTCTAGGCATTCTTGCTGTAAGGTAAAGTGCCTACAAGTGTTCCATGACATTTTTTTTACATAACACAAAGAGTGAGACATTTCTAGGCATTTTTCAGGACTCAGGGTGGGGCTTTAGAGTGGGTCCCCGGGCTTGGCTGGTGCTGGAGAATTTTTACTACCATGTATTGTATTTTTACCTAACAAAACATTTGGGACATTTCTAGGCATTCTTGCTATACTGTAAAGTGCCTACGAGTGTCCCATGTATTTATTGTTTTGTTTTTACATAACACAGAGTGAGACATTTCTAGGCATTTTTCATCACTCAGGGTGGGCCTTCAGAGTGGGTTCGCGGGCTTGGCTGGTGCTGGAGAATTGTTTCTCCCATGTATTGTATTTTTCCCTAACAAAACGTGTGGGACATTTCTAGGCATTTTTGCTCTAATGTAAAGTGCCTACAAGTGTCCCATCTGTTTTTTTACATAACACAAAGAGTGAGACATTTCTAGGCATTTTTCAGCACTCAGGGTTGGGCTTTAGAGTTGCTCCCCGGGCTTGGCTGGTGCTGGAGAATTTTTTCTACAATGTATTGTATTTTTCCCTAACAAAATATTTGGGACATATCTTGGCATTTTTGTTATAATGTAAAGTGCCTACAAGTATCCCATGTATTTTTTTTTTTCCTAACACAAAGAGTGAGACATTTCTAGGCATTTTTCAGCACTCAGAGTGGGGCTTTAGAGTGGGTCCCTAGGCTTGGCTGGTGCTAGAGAATTTTTTCTACCATGTATAGTACTTTTCCCTAACAAAACATTTCGGACATTTCTAGGCATTCTTGCTGTAATGTAAAGTGCCTACAAGTGTCCCATTTATTTTTTTACGTAATACAAAGAGTGAGACATTTCTAGGCATTTTTCAGGGCAGGGGCTTTAGAGTGGGTCGCCGGGCTCTGCGGGGGCTGGAAAAAACTTTTCGACCATGTATTGTATTTTTCCCTAACAAAACATTTCGGACATTTCTAGGCATTCTTGCTAAAATGTAAAGTGCCTACAAGTGTCCCATGTATTTAAAAAAAAAATTAACACAAAGAGTGAGACATTTCTAGGCATTTTCCAGCACTCAGGGTTTGGCTTTAGAATGGCTCCACAGGCTTGGCTGGTGCTGGAGAATTTTTTCTACCATGTATTGTATTTTTCCCTAACAAAACATTTGGGACATTTCTAGGCATTCTTGCTATAATGTAAAGTGCCTACAAGTGTCCCATGTATTTTCTTTTCCCTAACACAAAGAGTGAGACATTTCCCGGCATTTTTCAGCACTCAGAGTGGGGCTTTAGAGTGGTACCCCAGGCTTGGCTGGTGCTGGAGATTTTTTCTCCGATGTATTGTATTATTCCCTAACAAAACGTGTGGGACATTTCTAGGCATTCTTGCTTTAATGTAAAGTGCCTACAAGTGTCCCATGTATATATTTATTTTTTTTATCTAACAAATAGTGAAACATTTCTAGGCATTTTTCATCAGTCAGGATGGGGATTCAGAGTGGGTCCCCGGGCTTGGCTGGTGCTGGAGAGTTTTTTCTCCCATATATTGTATTTTTCCCTAACAAAACATTTCGGACATTTCTAGGCATTCTTGCTGTAATGTAAAGTGCGTACAAGTGTCCCATCTATTTTTTTACATAACACAAAGAGTGAGACATTTCTCGGCATTTTTCATCACTCAGGGTGGGCCTTCAGAGTGGGTTCGCGGGCTTAGCTGGTGCTGGAGAATTGTTTCTCCCATGTATTGTATTTTTTCCTAACAAAACATGCGGGACATTTCTATGCATTTTTGCTATATTGTTAAGTGCCCACAAGTGTCCCATGTATTTTTTTACATAACACAAAGAGTGAGACATTTCTATACTTTTTCATCACTCAGGGTGGGCCTTCAGAGTGGGTTCGCGGGCTTGGCTGGTGCTGGAGATTTCTTTCTCCGATGTATTGTATTATTCCCTAACAAAACGTGTGGGATATTTCTTGGCATTCTTGCTATAATGTACAGTGCCTACAAGTGTCCCATGTATTTTTTTACATAACACAAAGAGTGAGACATTTCTAGGCATTTTCCAGCACTCAGGGTTGGGCTTTAGAGTGGCTCCACAGGCTTGGCTGGTGCTGGAGATTTCTTTCTCCGATGTATTGTATTTTTCCCTAACAAAACGTGTGGGATATTTCTTGGCATTCTTGCTATAATGTAAAGTGCCTACAAGTATCCCATGTATTTTTTTTTTCCTAACACAAAGAGTGAGACATTTCTAGGCATTTTTCAGCACTCAGAGTGGGGCTTTAGAGTGGGTCCCTAGGCTTGGCTGGTGCTAGAGAATTTTTTCTACCATGTATAGTACTTTTCCCTAACAAAACATTTCGGACATTTCTAGGCATTCTTGATGTAATGTAAAGTTCCTACAAGTGTCCCATGTCATTTTTTTACATAACACAAAGAGTGAGACATTTATAGGCATTTTTCAGCACTCAGGGTTGGGCTTTAGAGTGGCTCCCCAGGCTTGGCTGCTAATGGAGAATTGTTTCTCCAATTTATTTCATTTTTCCCTAACAAAACGTGTGGGACATTTCTAGGCATTTTTGCTATAATGTAAAGTGCCTACAAGTGTCCCATGTATTTTTATACATAACACAAAGAGTGAGACATTTCTAGGCATTTTTCAGCACTCAGGGCTGGGGCTTTAGAGTGGGTCCCCGGGCTCTGCTGGGGCTGGAAAAAACTTTTCGACCATGTATTGTATTTTTCCCTAACAAAACATTTCGGACATTTCTAGGCATTCTTGCTATAATGTAAAGTGCCTACAGGTGTCCCGTGTATTTTTTTTTTTCTAACACAAAGAAAGAGACATTTCTAGGCATTTTCCAGCACTCAGGGTTTGGCTTTAGAGTGGCTCCACAGGCTTGGCTGGTGCTGGAGATTTTTTTTTCCGATGTATTGTATTTTTCCTTAACAAAACGTGTGGGACATTTCTAGGCATTTTTGCTATAATGTAAAGTGCCTACAAGTGTCCCATGTATATATATATTTTTTTTATCTAACAAATAGTGAAACATTTCTAGGCATTTTTCATCAGTCAGGGTGGGGATTCAGAGTGGGTCCCCGGGCTTGGCTGGTGCTGGAGAGTTTTTTCTCCCATATATTGTATTTTTCCCTAACAAAACGTGTGGGATATTTCTTGGCATTCTTGCTATAATGTACAGTGCCTACAAGTGTCCCATGTATTTTTTGCCTAACACAAAGAGTGAGACATTTCTAGGCATTTTTCAGCACTCAGAGTGAGGCTTTAGAGTGGGTCCCTAGGCTTGGCTGGTGCTAGAGAATTTTTTCTACCATGTACAGTACTTTTCCCTAACAAAACATTTCGGACATTTCTAGGCATTCTTGCTGTAATGTAAAGTGCCTACAAGTGTCCCATGTATTTTCTTTTCCCCAACACAAAGAGTGAGACATTTCTAGGCATTTTTCAGCACTCAGAGTGGGGCTTTAGAGTGGTTCCCTAGGCTTGGCTGGTTCTGGAGAATTTTTTCTACCATGTATAGTACTTTTCCCTAACAAAACATGTCGGACATTTCTAGGCATTCTTGCTGTAAGGTAAAGTGCCTACAAGTGTTCCATGACATTTTTTTTACATAACACAAAGAGTGAGACATTTCTAGGCATTTTTCAGGACTCAGGGTGGGGCTTTAGAGTGGGTCCCCGGGCTTGGCTGGTGCTGGAGAATTTTTACTACCATGTATTGTATTTTTACCTAACAAAACATTTGGGACATTTCTAGGCATTCTTGCTATACTGTAAAGTGCCTACGAGTGTCCCATGTATTTATTGTTTTGTTTTTACATAACACAGAGTGAGACATTTCTAGGCATTTTTCATCACTCAGGGTGGGCCTTCAGAGTGGGTTCGCGGGCTTGGCTGGTGCTGGAGAATTGTTTCTCCCATGTATTGTATTTTTCCCTAACAAAACGTGTGGGACATTTCTAGGCATTTTTGCTCTAATGTAAAGTGCCTACAAGTGTCCCATCTGTTTTTTTACATAACACAAAGAGTGAGACATTTCTAGGCATTTTTCAGCACTCAGGGTTGGGCTTTAGAGTTGCTCCCCGGGCTTGGCTGGTGCTGGAGAATTTTTTCTACAATGTATTGTATTTTTCCCTAACAAAATATTTGGGACATATCTTGGCATTTTTGTTATAATGTAAAGTGCCTACAAGTATCCCATGTATTTTTTTTTTTCCTAACACAAAGAGTGAGACATTTCTAGGCATTTTTCAGCACTCAGAGTGGGGCTTTAGAGTGGGTCCCTAGGCTTGGCTGGTGCTAGAGAATTTTTTCTACCATGTATAGTACTTTTCCCTAACAAAACATTTCGGACATTTCTAGGCATTCTTGCTGTAATGTAAAGTGCCTACAAGTGTCCCATTTATTTTTTTACGTAATACAAAGAGTGAGACATTTCTAGGCATTTTTCAGGGCAGGGGCTTTAGAGTGGGTCGCCGGGCTCTGCGGGGGCTGGAAAAAACTTTTCGACCATGTATTGTATTTTTCCCTAACAAAACATTTCGGACATTTCTAGGCATTCTTGCTAAAATGTAAAGTGCCTACAAGTGTCCCATGTATTTAAAAAAAAAATTAACACAAAGAGTGAGACATTTCTAGGCATTTTCCAGCACTCAGGGTTTGGCTTTAGAATGGCTCCACAGGCTTGGCTGGTGCTGGAGAATTTTTTCTACCATGTATTGTATTTTTCCCTAACAAAACATTTGGGACATTTCTAGGCATTCTTGCTATAATGTAAAGTGCCTACAAGTGTCCCATGTATTTTCTTTTCCCTAACACAAAGAGTGAGACATTTCCCGGCATTTTTCAGCACTCAGAGTGGGGCTTTAGAGTGGTACCCCAGGCTTGGCTGGTGCTGGAGATTTTTTCTCCGATGTATTGTATTATTCCCTAACAAAACGTGTGGGACATTTCTAGGCATTCTTGCTTTAATGTAAAGTGCCTACAAGTGTCCCATGTATATATTTATTTTTTTTATCTAACAAATAGTGAAACATTTCTAGGCATTTTTCATCAGTCAGGACGGGGATTCAGAGTGGGTCCCCGGGCTTGGCTGGTGCTGGAGAGTTTTTTCTCCCATATATTGTATTTTTCCCTAACAAAACATTTCGGACATTTCTAGGCATTCTTGCTGTAATGTAAAGTGCGTACAAGTGTCCCATCTATTTTTTTACATAACACAAAGAGTGAGACATTTCTCGGCATTTTTCATCACTCAGGGTGGGCCTTCAGAGTGGGTTCGCGGGCTTAGCTGGTGCTGGAGAATTGTTTCTCCCATGTATTGTATTTTTTCCTAACAAAACATGTGGGACATTTCTAGGCATTTTTGCTATATTGTTAAGTGCCCACAAGTGTCCCATGTATTTTTTTACATAACACAAAGAGTGAGACATTTCTATACTTTTTTCATCACTCAGGGTGGGCCTTCAGAGTGGGTTCGCGGGCTTGGCTGGTGCTGGAGATTTCTTTCTCCGATGTATTGTATTATTCCCTAACAAAACGTGTGGGACATTTCTAGGCATTCTTGATTTAATGTAAAGTGCCTACGAGTGTCCCATGTATTTTTTATTTTTTTTTATCTAACAAATAGTGAAACATTTCTAGGCATTTTTCATCAGTCAGGGTGGGGATTCAAAGTGGGTCCACGGGCTTGGCTGGTGCTGGAGAGTTTTTTCTCCCATATATTGTATTTTTCCCTAACGACACGTGTGGGATATTTCTTGGCATTCTTGCTATAATGTACAGTGCCTACAAGTGTCCCATGTATTTTTTTACATAACACAAAGAGTGAGACATTTCTAGGCATTTTCCAGCACTCAGGGTTGGGCTTTAGAGTGGCTCCACAGGCTTGGCTGGTGCTGGAGATTTCTTCCTCCGATGTATTGTATTTTTCCCTAACAAAACGTGTGGGATATTTCTTGGCATTCTTGCTATAATGTAAAGTGCCTACAAGTATCCCGTGTATTTTTTTTTTTCTAACACAAAGAAAGAGACATTTCTAGGCATTTTCCAGCACTCAGGGTTTGGCTTTAGAGTGGCTCCACAGGCTTGGCTGGTGCTGGAGATTTTTTTTTCCGATGTATTGTATTTTTCCTTAACAAAACGTGTGGGACATTTGTAGGCATTTTTGCTCTAATGTAAAGTGCCTACAAGTGTCCCATCTATTTTTTTACATAACACAAAGAGTGAGACATTTCTAGGCATTTTTCAGCACTCAGGGTTGGGCTTTAGAGTGGCTCCCCGGTCTTGGCTGGTGCTAGAGAATTTTTTCTACCATGTATTGTATTTTTCCCTAACAAATTATTTGGGACATTTCTAGACTTTCTTGCTATAATGTAAATTGCCTACAAGTGTCCCATGTCATTTTTTTACATAACAGAAAGAGTGAGACATTTATAGGCATTTTTCAGCACTCAGGGTTGGGCTTTAGAGTGGCACCCCAGGCTTGGCTGGTAATGGAGAATTTTTTCTCCAATTTATTTCATTTTTCCCTAACAAAACGTGTGGGACATTTCTAGGCATTTTTGCTATAATGTAAAGTGCCTACAAGTGTCCCATGTATTTTTATACATAACACAAAGAGTGAGACATTTCTAGGCATTTTTCATCACTCAGGGTTTGGCTTTAGAGTGGCTCCACAGGCTTGGCTGGTTCTGGAGATTTTTTTTTCCGATGTATTGTATTTTTCCCTAACTAAACGTGTGGGACATTTCTAGGCATTTTTGCTGTAATGTAAAGCGCCTATAAATGTCCCATGTATTGTATTTTTCCCTAACACAAAGAGTGGAACATTTCTAGGCATTTTCAGCACTCAGGACGGGGGCCTAAGTGTGGGTCCCTGGGCACGGCCGGTGCTGGTGCTGGGTCTCTCCATGGAGGCCTGGGTCAGCGAAATCGGACCAAGTGTGGAATGGAGAACCAAGGGCGCGAGGCTCTATAACCAAGGCCCATGGGTGATAACACTCAGTACGGAGGCTTAAGTGTGGGTCTCAGGGCACGGCCGGTGCTGGTGCTGGGTCTCTTAATGTATGCCCGGGTCAGCGAAAAGTGACTAAGTGTGGAATGGAAGACCAAGGGCGCGAGGCTCTTTAACCCAGGCCCATGGGTGATAACACTCAGGACGGGGGCTTAAGTTGGGGTCTCAGGGCACGGCCGGTGCTGGTGCTTGGTCTTTCCTTGGAGGCCCGGGTCAGCGAAATCTGACTAAGTGTGGAATGGAGAACCTAGAGCACGAGGCTCTTTAACCCAGGCCCATGGGTGATAACACTCAGGATGGGGGCTTACGTGTGGGTCGCCGGTCATGGCCGGTGGTGGTATTTGGTCTCTCCTTGGAGACCTGGGTCAGCGAAATCGGATTAAGTGTGGAATGGAGAACCAAGGGCGCGAGGCTCTTTAACCAAGGCCCATGGGTGATAACATTTAGGACGGGGGCTTAAGTGTGGGTCTCCGGGCACAGCCAGTGCTGGTGCTGGGTTTCTCCATGGAGGCCTGGGTCAGCGAAATCGGACTAAGTGTGGAATGGAGAACCAAGGGCACGAGGCTCTTTAACCAAGGCCCATGGGTGATAACACTCAGGACGGGGGCTTAAGTTGGGGTCTCAGGGCACGGCCGGTGCTGGTGCTTGGTCTCTCCTTGGAGGCCCGGGTCAGCGAAATCTGACTAAGTGTGGAATGGAGAACCTAGAGCACGAGGCTCTTTAACCCAGGCCCATGGGTGATAACACTCAGGATGGGGGCTTAAGTGTGGGTCTCCGGGCACAACCAGTGCTGGTGCTTGGTCTCTCCTTGGAGACCTGGGTCAGCGAAATCGGACTAAGTGTGGAATGGAGAACCAAGGGCGCGAGGCTCTTTAACCAAGGCCCATGGGTGATAACACTCAGGGTGTGGGCTATAGAGTGGGTCCCCGGGCTCAGCCATATTTGGAGGTTTTTTCTCCTATGTTTTGTATTTTTCCCCATGAAAACGTGTGGGACATTTCTAGGCATTTTTGCTATAATGTAAAGTGCCTAGAAGTGTCCCAAGTATTGTATCTTTCCCTAACACAAAGAGTGAGACATTTCTAGGCATTTTCAGCACTCAGGACGCGGGCCTAAGTGTGGGTCCCCGGGCACGGCCGGGGCTGGTGCTTGGTCTCTCCTTGGAGGCCCGGGTCAGCGAAATCTGACTAAGTGTGGAATGGAGAACCAAGGGCGCGAGGCTCTTTAACCAAGGCCCATGGGTGATAACACTCAGGAGGGGGACTTAAGTGTGGGTCCCCGGGCACGGCCGGTGCTGGTGCTTGGTCTCTCCTTGGAGGCCTGGGTCAGCGAAATCGGACTAAGTGTGGAATGGAGAACCAAGGGCGCGAGGCTCTTTAACCAAGGCCCATGGGTGATAACACTCAGGACGGGGGCTTAAGTGTGGGTCTCAGGGCACGGCCGGTGCTGGTGCTTGGTCTCTCCTTGGAGGCCCGGGTCAGCGAAATCTGACTAAGTGTGGAATGGAGAACCAAGAGCGCGAGGCTCTTTAACCAAGGCCCATGGGTGATAACACTCAGGACGGGGGCTTAAGTGTGGGTCTCAGGGCACGGCCGGTGCTGGTGCTTGGTCTCTCCTTGGAGGCCCGGGTCAGCGAAATCTGACTAAGTGTGGAATGGAGAACCAAGAGCGCGAGGCTCTTTAACCCAGGCCCATGGGTGATAACACTCAGGAGGGGGACTTAAGTGTGGGTCCCCGGGCACGGCCGGTGCTGGTGCTTGGTCTCTCCGTGAAGGCCCAGTTCAGTGAAATGTAACTAAGAAAGAGATCTAAACACAGGAAACTGATATACATATGTTTCCTTTGATTCCTTTGGAGATAACCATAGGAAATATGGCTAAGAACGGGAACCAAGGAACCTTTGGAGATAAGCATAGGAGTGTTTCCTTTAAAGAGGATCATAGGAATGTTTCCTTTTGAATTACTCAGAGAGAGACCCAAATATTGCACTTCCGTAACCCCTAGTATGGGACATTTCTAGACATTTTGCTGTAATGTAAATTGCCTACAAGTGTCCCATGTATTGAATTACCCTAACATATAAAAGTGTGGGACATTTCCAGGCATTTTGCCTCAATGATAAGTGCCTAGAAGCGTCCGGCTCATTCTGATTGGTTGGGACATTTCTAGGCATTTTTGCTGTAATGTAAAGCGCCTATAAATGTCCCATGTATTGTATTTTTCCCTAACACAAAGAGTGGAACATTTCTAGGCATTTTCAGCACTCAGGACGGGGGCCTAAGTGTGGGTCCCCGGGCACGGCCGGTGCTGGTGCTGGGTCTCTCCACGGAGGCCTGGGTCAGCGAAATCGGACCAAGTGTGGAATGGAGAACCAAGGGCGCGAGGCTCTATAACCAAGGCCCATGGGTGATAACACTCAGTACGGAGGCTTAAGTGTGGGTCTCAGGGCACGGCCGGTGCTGGTGCTTGGTCTCTCCTTTGAGACCTGTGTCAGCGAAATCTGACTAAGTGTGGAATGGAAGACCAAGGGCGCGAGGCTCTTTAACCCAGGCCCATGGGTGATAACATTCAGGACGGGGGCTTAAGTGTGGGTCTCCGGGCACAGCCAGTGCTGGTGCTGGGTTTCTCCATGGAGGCCTGGGTCAGCGAAATCGGACTAAGTGTGGAATGGAGAACCAAGAGCGCGAGGCTCTTTAACCAAGGCCCATGGGTGATAACACTCAGGACGGGGGCTTAAGTGTGGGTCTCAGGGCATGGCCGGTGCTGGTGCTTGGTCTCTCCGTGACGGCCCAGTTCAGTGAAATGTAACTAAGAAAGAGATCTAAACACAGGAAACTGATATACATATGTTTCCTTTGATTCCTTTGGAGATAACCATAGGAAATATGGGTAAGAACGGGAACCAAGGAACCTTTGGAGATAAGCATAGGAGTGTTTCCTTTAAAGAGGATCATAGGAATGTTTCCTTTTGAATTACTCAGAGAGAGACACAAATATTGCACTTCCGTAACCCCTAGTATGGGACATTTCTAGACATTTTGCTGTAATGTAAAGTGCCTACAAGTGTCCCATGTATTGTATTACCCTAACATAAAAAAGTGTGGGACATTTCCAGGCATTTTACCTCAATGATAAGTGACTAGAAGCGTCCGGCTCATTCTGATTGGTTGGGACATTTCTAGGCATTTTTGCTGTAATGTAAAGCGCTTACAAATGTCCCAAGTATTGTATCTTTCCCTAACACAAAGAGTGAGACATTTTTAGGCATTTTCAGCACTCAGGACGGGGGCCTAAGTGTGGGTCCCCGGGCACGGCCGGTGCTGGTGCTGGGTCTCTCCATGGAGGCCCGGGTCAGCGAAATCTGACTAAGTGTGGAATGGAGAACCTAGAGCACGAGGCTCTTTAACCCAGGCCCATGGGTGATAACACTCAGGACGGGGGCTTACGTGTGGGTCTCCATGCATGGCCGGTGCTGGTGCTTGGTCTCTCCTTGGAGACCTGTGTCAGCGAAATCTGACTAAGTGTGGAATGGAGAACCAAGGGAGCGAGGCCTTTTTAACCCAAGCCCATGGGTGATAACACTCAGGACGGGGGCTTAAGTGTGGGTCTCCGGGCACGGCCGGTGCTGGTGCTGGGTCTCTCCATGGAGGCCTGGGTCAGCGAAATCGGACCAAGTGTGGAATGGAGAACCAAGGGCGAGAGGCTCTTTAACCGAGGCCCATGGGTGATAACACTCAGTACGGAGGCTTAAGTGTAGGTCTCAGGGCACGGCCGGTGCTGGTGCTGGGTCTCTTAATGTATGCCCGGGTCAGCGAAAAGTGACAAAGTGTGGAATGGAAGACCAAGGGCGCGAGGCTCTTTAACCCAGGCCCATGGGTGATAACATTCAATACCGGGGCTTAAGTGTGGGTCTCAGGGCACGGCCGGTGCTGGTGCTTGGTCTCTCCTTGGAGGCCCGGGTCAGCGAAATCTGACTAAGTGTGGAACGGAGAACCTAGACCACGAGGCTCTTTAACCCAGGCCCATGGGTGATAACACTCAGGACGGGGGCTTAAGTGTGGGTCCCCGGGCACGGCCGATGCTGGTGCTTGGTCTCTCCTTGGAGGCCTGGGTCAGCGAAATCGGACTAAGTGTGGAATGGAGAACCAAGGGCGCGAGGCTCTTTAACCAAGGCCCATGGGTGATAACACTCAGAACGGGGGCTTAAGTGTGGGTCTCAGGGCACGGCCGGTGCTGGTGCTTGGTCTCTCCTTGGATGCCCGGGTCAGCGAAATCTGACTAAGTGTGGAATGGAGAACCAAGAGCGCGAGGCTCTTTAACCCAGGCCCATGGGTGATAACACTCAGGAGGGGGACTTAAGTGTGGGTCCCCGGGCACGGCCGGTGCTGGTGCTTGGTCTCTCCGTGAAGGCCCAGTTCAGTGAAATGTAACTAAGAAAGAGATCTAAACACAGGAAACTGATATACATATGTTTCCTTTGATTCCTTTGGAGATAACCATAGGAAATATGGGTAAGAACGGGAACCAAGGAACCTTTGGAGATAAGCATAGGAGTGTTTCCTTTAAAGAGGATCATAGGAATGTTTCCTTTTGAATTACTCAGAGAGAGACCCAAATATTGCACTTCCGTAACCCCTAGTATGGGACATTTCTAGACATTTTGCTGTAATGTAAAGTGCCTACAAGTGTCCCATGTATTGTATTACCCTAACATAAAAAAGTGTGGGACATTTCCAGGCATTTTGCCTCAATGATAAGTGCCTAGAAGCGTCCGGCTCATTCTGATTGGTTGGGACATTTCTAGGCATTTTTGCTGTAATGTAAAGCGCCTATAAATGTCCCATGTATTGTATTTTTCCTTAACACAAAGAGTGGAACATTTCTAGGCATTTTCAGCACTCAGGACGGGGGCCTAAGTGTGGGTCCCCGGGCACGGCCGGTGCTTGTGCTGGGTCTCTCCATGGAGGCCCGGGTCAGCGAAATCTGACTAAGTGTGGAATGGAAGACCAAGGGCGCGAGGCCTTTTTAACCCAGGCCCATGGGTGACAACACTCAGGACGGGGGCTTAAGTGTGGGTCTCCGGGCACGGCCGGTGCTGGTGCTGGGTCTCTCCATGGAGGCCTGGGTCAGCGAAATTGGACCAAGTGTGGAATGGAGAACCAAGGGCGCGAGGCTCTATAACCAAGGCCCATGGGTGATAACACTCAGTACGGAGGCTTAAGTGTGGGTCTCAGGGCTAGGCCGGTGCTGGTGCTGGGTCTCTTAATGTATGCCCGGGTCAGCGAAAAGTGACTAAGTGTGGAATGGAAGACCAAGGGCGCGGGGCTCTTTAACCAAGGCCCATGGGTGATAACACTCAGAACGGGGGCTTAAGTGTGGGTCTCAGGGCACGGCCGGTGCTGGTGCTTGGTCTCTCCTTGGATGCCCGGGTCAGCGAAATCTGACTAAGTGTGGAATGGAGAACCAAGGGCGAGAGGCTCTTTAACCGAGGCCCATGGGTGATAACACTCAGTACGGAGGCTTAAGTGTAGGTCTCAGGGCACGGCCGGTGCTGGTGCTGGGTCTCTTAATGTATGCCCGGGTCAGCGAAAAGTGACAAAGTGTGGAATGGAAGACCAAGGGCGCGAGGCTCTTTAACCCAGGCCCATGGGTGATAACAATCAGGACGGGGGCTTAAGTGTGGGTCTCAGGGCACGGCCGGTGCTGGTGCTTGGTCTCTGCTTGGAGGCCCGGGTCAGCGTAATCTGACTAAGTGTGGAATGGAGAACCTAGAGCACGAGGCTCTTTAACCCAGGACCATGGGTGATAACACTCAGGACGGGGGCTTACGTGTGGGTCTCCATGCATGGCCGGTGCTGGTGCTTGGTCTCTCCTTGGAGACCTGTGTCAGCGAAATCTGACTAATTGTGGAATGGAGAACCAAGAGAGCGAGGCTCTTTAACCCAGGCCCATGGGTGATAACACTCAGGAGGGGGACTTAAGTGTGGGTCCCCGGGCACGGCCGGTGCTGGTGCTTGGTCTCTCCTTGGAGGCCTGGGTCAGCGAAATCGGACTAAGTGTGGAATGGAGAACCAAGGGCGCGAGGCTCTTTAACCAAGGCCCATGGGTGATAACACTCAGGACGGGGGCTTAAGTGTGGGTCTCAGGGCACGGCCGGTGCTGGTGCTTGGTCTCTCCGTGAAGGCCCAGTTCAGTGAAATGTGTTTAAGAAAGAGATCTAAACACAGAAAACTGATATACATATGTTTCCTTTGATTCCTTTGGAGATAACCATAGGAAATATGGTTAAGAACGGGAACCAAGGAACCTTTGGAGATAAGCATAGGAGTGTTTCCTTTAAAGAGGATCATAGGAATGTTTTCTTTTGAATTACTCAGAGAGAGACTCAAATATTGCACTTCCGTAACCCCTAGTATGGGACATTTCTAGACATTTTGCTGTAATGTAAAGTGCCTACAAGTGTCCCATGTATTGTATTACCCTAACATAAAAAAGTGTGGGACATTTCCAGGCATTTTGCCTCAATGATAAGTGCCTAGAAGCGTCCGGCTCATTCTGATTGGTTGGGACATTTCTAGGCATTTTTGCTGTAATGTAAAGCGCCTATAAATGTCCCATGTATTGTATTTTTCCTTAACACAAAGAGTGGAACATTTCTAGGCATTTTCAGCACTCAGGACGGGGGCCTAAGTGTGGGTCCCCGGGCACGGCCGGTGCTGGTGCTGGGTCTCTCCATGGAGGCCCGGGTCAGCGAAATCTGACTAAATGTGGAATGGATAACCAAGGGCGCGAGGCCTTTTTAACCCAGGCCCATGGGTGATAACACTCAGGACGGGGGCTTAAGTGTGGGTCTCCGGGCACGGCCGGTGCTGGTGCTGGGTCTCTCCATGGAGGCCTGGGTCAGCGAAATCGGACCAAGTGTGGAATGGAGAACCAAGGGCGCGAGGCTCTATAACCAAGGCCCATGGGTGATAACACTCAGTACGGAGGCTTAAGTGTGGGTCTCAGGACACGGCCGGTGCTGGTGCTGGGTCTCTTAATGTATGCCCGGGTCAGCGAAATCTGACTAAGTGTGGAATGGAGAACCAAGAGCGCGAGGCTCTTTAACCCAGGCCCATGGGTGATAACACTCAGGAGGGGGACTTAAGTGTGGGTCCCCGGGCACGGCCGGTGCTGGTGCTTGGTCTCTCCGTGAAGGCCCAGTTCAGTGAAATGTGACTAAGAAAGAGATCTAAACACAGGAAACTGATATACATATGTTTCCTTTGATTCCTTTGGAGATAACCATAGGAAATATGGCTAAGAACGGGAACCAAGGAACCTTTGGAGATAAGCATAGGAGTGTTTCCTTTAAAGAGGATCATAGGAATGTTTCCTTTTGAATTACTCAGAGAGAGACCCAAATATTGCACTTCCGTAACCCCTAGTATGGGACATTTCTAGACATTTTGCTGTAATGTAAATTGCCTACAAGTGTCCCATGTATTGAATTACCCTAACATATAAAAGTGTGGGACATTTCCAGGCATTTTGCCTCAATGATAAGTGCCTAGAAGCGTCCGGCTCATTCTGATTGGTTGGGACATTTCTAGGCATTTTTGCTGTAATGTAAAGCGCCTATAAATGTCCCATGTATTGTATTTTTCCCTAACACAAAGAGTGGAACATTTCTAGGCATTTTCAGCACTCAGGACGGGGGCCTAAGTGTGGGTCCCCGGGCACGGCCGGTGCTGGTGCTGGGTCTCTCCATGGAGGCCTGGGTCAGCGAAATCGGACCAAGTGTGGAATGGAGAACCAAGGGCGCGAGGCTCTATAACCAAGGCCCATGGGTGATAACACTCAGTACGGAGGCTTAAGTGTGGGTCTCAGGGCACGGCCGGTGCTGGTGCTTGGTCTCTCCTTTGAGACCTGTGTCAGCGAAATCTGACTAAGTGTGGAATGGAAGACCAAGGGCGCGAGGCTCTTTAACCCAGGCCCATGGGTGATAACATTCAGGACGGGGGCTTAAGTGTGGGTCTCCGGGCACAGCCAGTGCTGGTGCTGGGTTTCTCCATGGAGGCCTGGGTCAGCGAAATCGGACTAAGTGTGGAATGGAGAACCAAGAGCGCGAGGCTCTTTAACCAAGGCCCATGGGTGATAACACTCAGGACGGGGGCTTAAGTGTGGGTCTCAGGGCATGGCCGGTGCTGGTGCTTGGTCTCTCCGTGACGGCCCAGTTCAGTGAAATGTAACTAAGAAAGAGATCTAAACACAGGAAACTGATATACATATGTTTCCTTTGATTCCTTTGGAGATAACCATAGGAAATATGGGTAAGAACGGGAACCAAGGAACCTTTGGAGATAAGCATAGGAGTGTTTCCTTTAAAGAGGATCATAGGAATGTTTCCTTTTGAATTACTCAGAGAGAGACACAAATATTGCACTTCCGTAACCCCTAGTATGGGACATTTCTAGACATTTTGCTGTAATGTAAAGTGCCTACAAGTGTCCCATGTATTGTATTACCCTAACATAAAAAAGTGTGGGACATTTCCAGGCATTTTACCTCAATGATAAGTGACTAGAAGCGTCCGGCTCATTCTGATTGGTTGGGACATTTCTAGGCATTTTTGCTGTAATGTAAAGCGCTTACAAATGTCCCAAGTATTGTATCTTTCCCTAACACAAAGAGTGAGACATTTTTAGGCATTTTCAGCACTCAGGACGGGGGCCTAAGTGTGGGTCCCCGGGCACGGCCGGTGCTGGTGCTGGGTCTCTCCATGGAGGCCCGGGTCAGCGAAATCTGACTAAGTGTGGAATGGAGAACCTAGAGCACGAGGCTCTTTAACCCAGGCCCATGGGTGATAACAATCAGGACGGGGGCTTAAGTGTGGGTCTCAGGGCACGGCCGGTTCTGATGCTTGGTCTCTCCTTGGAGGCCCGGGTCAGCGTAGTCTGACTAAGTGTGGAATGGAGAACCTAGAGCACGAGGCTCTTTAACCCAGGCCCATGGGTGATAACACTCAGGACGGGGGCTTACGTGTGGGTCTCCATGCATGGCCGGTGCTGGTGCTTGGTCTCTCCTTGGAGACCTGTGTCAGCGAAATCTGACTAAGTGTGGAATGGAGAACCAAGGGAGCGAGGCCTTTTTAACCCAAGCCCATGGGTGATAACACTCAGGACGGGGGCTTAAGTGTGGGTCTCCGGGCACGGCCGGTGCTGGTGCTGGGTCTCTCCATGGAGGCCTGGGTCAGCGAAATCGGACCAAGTGTGGAATGGAGAACCAAGGGCGAGAGGCTCTTTAACCGAGGCCCATGGGTGATAACACTCAGTACGGAGGCTTAAGTGTGGGTCTCAGGGCACGGCCGGTGCTGGTGCTGGGTCTCTTAATGTATGCCCGGGTCAGCGAAAAGTGACAAAGTGTGGAATGGAAGACCAAGGGCGCGAGGCTCTTTAACCCAGGCCCATGGGTGATAACATTCAATACCGGGGCTTAAGTCTGGGTCTCAGGGCACGGCCGGTGCTGGTGCTGGGTCTCTCCATGGAGGCCTGGGTCAGCGAAATCGGACCAAGTGTGGAATGGAGAACCAACGGCGCGAGGCTCTTTAACCCAGGCCCATGGGTGATAACATTCAATACAGGGGCTTAAGTGTGGGTCTCCGGGCACAGCCAGTGCTGGTGCTGTGTCTCTCCATGGAGGCCTGGGTCAGCGAAATCGGACTAAGTGTGGAATGGAGAACCAAGGGCGCGAGGCTCTTTAACCAAGGCCCATGGGTGATAACAATCAGGACGGGGGCTTAAGTGTGGGTCTCAGGGCACGGCCGGTGCTGATGCTTGGTCTCTCCTTGGAGGCCCGGGTCAGCGAAATCTGACTAAGTGTGGAATGGAGAACCTAGAGCACGAGGCTCTTTAACCCAGGCCCATGGGTGATAACACTCAGGACGGGGGCTTACGTGTGGGTCTCCATGCATGGCCGGTGCTGGTGCTTGGTCTCTCCTTGGAGACCTGTGTCAGCGAAATCTGACTAAGTGTGGAATGGAGAACCAAGAGAGCGAGGCTCTTTAACCCAGGCCCATGGGTGATAACACTCAGGACGGGGGCTTAAGTGTGGGTCCCCGGGCACGGCCGATGCTGGTGCTTGGTCTCTCCTTGGATGCCCGGGTCAGCGAAATCTGACTAAGTGTGGAATGGAGAACCAAGAGCGCGAGGCTCTTTAACCCAGGCCCATGGGTGATAACACTCAGGAGGGGGACTTAAGTGTGGGTCCCCGGGCACGGCCGGTGCTGGTGCTTGGTCTCTCCGTGAAGGCCCAGTTCAGTGAAATGTAACTAAGAAAGAGATCTAAACACAGGAAACTGATATACATATGTTTCCTTTGATTCCTTTGGAGATAACCATAGGAAATATGGGTAAGAACGGGAACCAAGGAACCTTTGGAGATAAGCATAGGAGTGTTTCCTTTAAAGAGGATCATAGGAATGTTTCCTTTTGAATTACTCAGAGAGAGACCCAAATATTGCACTTGCGTAACCCCTAGTATGGGACATTTCTAGACATTTTGCTGTAATGTAAAGTGCCTACAAGTGTCCCATGTATTGTATTACCCTAACATAAAAAAGTGTGGGACATTTCCAGGCATTTTGCCTCAATGATAAGTGCCTAGAAGCGTCCGGCTCATTCTGATTGGTTGGGACATTTCTAGGCATTTTTGCTGTAATGTAAAGCGCCTATAAATGTCCCATGTATTGTATTTTTCCTTAACACAAAGAGTGGAACATTTCTAGGCATTTTCAGCACTCAGGACGGGGGCCTAAGTGTGGGTCCCCGGGCACGGCCGGTGCTTGTGCTGGGTCTCTCCATGGAGGCCCGGGTCAGCGAAATCTGACTAAGTGTGGAATGGAAGACCAAGGGCGCGAGGCCTTTTTAACCCAGGCCCATGGGTGATAACACTCAGGACGGGGGCTTAAGTGTGGGTCTCCGGGCACGGCCGGTGCTGGTGCTGGGTCTCTCCATGGAGGCCTGGGTCAGCGAAATCGGACCAAGTGTGGAATGGAGAACCAAGGGCGCGAGGCTCTATAACCAAGGCCCATGGGTGATAACACTCAGTACGGAGGCTTAAGTGTGGGTCTCAGGGCACGGCCGGTGCTGGTGCTGGGTCTCTTAATGTATGCCCGGGTCAGCGAAAAGTGACTAAGTGTGGAATGGAAGACCAAGGGCGCGGGGCTCTTTAACCCAGGCCCATGGGTGATAACATTCAGGACGGGGGCTTAAGTGTGGGTCTCCGGGCACAGCCAGTGCTGGTGCTGGGTTTCTCCATGGAGGCCTGGGTCAGCGAAATCTGACTAAGTGTGGAATGGAGAACCTAGAGCACGAGGCTCTTTAACCCAGGCCCATGGGTGATAACACTCAGGATGGGGGCTTAAGTGTGGGTCTCCGGGCACAGCCAGTGCTGGTGCTTGGTCTCTCCTTGGAGACCTGGGTCAGCGAAATCGGACTAAGTGTGGAATGGAGAACCAAGGGCGCGAGGCTCTTTAACCAAGGCCCATGGGTGATAACACTCAGGACGGGGGCTTAAGTGTGGGTCTCAGGGCACGGCCGGTGCTGGTGCTTGGTCTCTCCTTGGAGGCCCGGGTCAACGAAATCTGACTAAGTGTGGAATGGAGAACCAAGAGCGCGAGGCTCTTTAACCCAGGCCCATGGGTGATAACACTCAGGAGGGGGACTTAAGTGTGGGTCCCCGGGCACGGCCGGTGCTCGTGCTTGGTCTCTCCGTGACGGCCCAGTTCAGTGAAATGTAACTAAGAAAGAGATCTAAACACAGGAAACTGATATACATATGTTTCCTTTGATTCCTTTGGAGATAACCATAGGAAATATGGGTAAGAACGGGAACCAAGGAACCTTTGGAGATAAGCATAGGAGTGTTTCCTTTAAAGAGGATCATAGGAATGTTTCCTTTTGAATTACTCAGAGAGAGACTCAAATATTGCACTTCCGTAACCCCTAGTATGGGACATTTCTAGACATTTTGCTGTAATGTAAAGTGCCTACAAGTGTCCCATGTATTGTATTACCCTAACATAAAAAAGTGTGGGACATTTCCAGGCATTTTGCCTCAATGATAAGTGCCTAGAAGCGTCCGGCTCATTCTGATTGGTTGGGACATTTCTAGGCATTTTTGCTGTAATGTAAAGCGCCTATAAATGTCCCATGTATTGTATTTTTCCTTAACACAAAGAGTGGAACATTTCTAGGCATTTTCAGCACTCAGGACGGGGGCCTAAGTGTGGGTCCCCGGGCACAGCCAGTGCTGGTGCTGTGTCTCTCCATGGAGGCCTGGGTCAGCGAAATCGGACTAAGTGTGGAATGGAGAACCAAGGGCGCGAGGCTCTTTAACCAAGGCCCATGGGTGATAACAATCAGGACGGGGGCTTAAGTGTGGGTCTCAGGGCACGGCCGGTTCTGATGCTTGGTCTCTCCTTGGAGGCCCGGGTCAGCGTAATCTGACTAAGTGTGGAATGGAGAACCTAGAGCACGAGGCTCTTTAACCCAGGCCCATGGGTGATAACACTCAGGACGGGGGCTTACGTGTGGGTCTCCATGCATGGCCGGTGCTGGTGCTTGGTCTCTCCTTGGAGACCTGTGTCAGCGAAATCTGACTAAGTGTGGAATGGAGAACCAAGAGAGCGAGGCTCTTTAACCCAGGCCCATGGGTGATAACACTCAGGAGGGGGACTTAAGTGTGGGTCCCCGGGCACGGCCGGTGCTGGTGCTGGGTCTCTCCATGGAGGCCCGGGTCAGCGAAATCTGACTAAATGTGGAATGGAGAACCAAGGGCGCGAGGCCTTTTTAACCCAGGCCCATGGGTGATAACACTCAGGACGGGGGCTTAAGTGTGGGTCTCCGGGCACGGCCGGTGCTGGTGCTGGGTCTTTCCATGGAGGCCTGGGTCAGCGAAATCGGACCAAGTGTGGAATGGAGAACCAAGGGCGCGAGGCTCTATAACCAAGGCCCATGGGTGATAACACTCAGTACGGAGGCCTAAGTGTGGGTCTCAGGACACGGCCGGTGCTGGTGCTGGGTCTCTTAATGTATGCCCGGGTCAGCGAAATCTGACTAAGTGTGGAATGGAGAACCAAGAGCGCGAGGCTCTTTAACCCAGGCCCATGGGTGATAACACTCAGGAGGGGGACTTAAGTGTGGGTCCCCGGGCACGGCCGGTGCTGGTGCTTGGTCTCTCCGTGAAGGCCCAGTTCAGTGAAATGTGACTAAGAAAGAGATCTAAACACAGGAAACTGATATACATATGTTTCCTTTGATTCCTTTGGAGATAACCATAGGAAATATGGCTAAGAACGGGAACCAAGGAACCTTTGGAGATAAGCATAGGAGTGTTTCCTTTAAAGAGGATCATAGGAATGTTTCCTTTTGAATTACTCAGAGAGAGACCCAAATATTGCACTTCCGTAACCCCTAGTATGGGACATTTCTAGACATTTTGCTGTAATGTAAATTGCCTACAAGTGTCCCATGTATTGAATTACCCTAACATATAAAAGTGTGGGACATTTCCAGGCATTTTGCCTCAATGATAAGTGCCTAGAAGCGTCCGGCTCATTCTGATTGGTTGGGACATTTCTAGGCATTTTTGCTGTAATGTAAAGCGCCTATAAATGTCCCATGTATTGTATTTTTCCCTAACACAAAGAGTGGAACATTTCTAGGCATTTTCAGCACTCAGGACGGGGGCCTAAGTGTGGGTCCCCGGGCACGGCCGGTGCTGGTGCTGGGTCTCTCCATGGAGGCCTGGGTCAGCGAAATCGGACCAAGTGTGGAATGGAGAACCAAGGGCGCGAGGCTCTATAACCAAGGCCCATGGGTGATAACACTCAGTACGGAGGCTTAAGTGTGGGTCTCAGGGCACGGCCGGTGCTGGTGCTTGGTCTCTCCTTTGAGACCTGTGTCAGCGAAATCTGACTAAGTGTGGAATGGAAGACCAAGGGCGCGAGGCTCTTTAACCCAGGCCCATGGGTGATAACATTCAGGACGGGGGCTTAAGTGTGGGTCTCCGGGCACAGCCAGTGCTGGTGCTGGGTTTCTCCATGGAGGCCTGGGTCAGCGAAATCGGACTAAGTGTGGAATGGAGAACCAAGAGCGCGAGGCTCTTTAACCAAGGCCCATGGGTGATAACACTCAGGACGGGGGCTTAAGTGTGGGTCTCAGGGCATGGCCGGTGCTGGTGCTTGGTCTCTCCGTGACGGCCCAGTTCAGTGAAATGTAACTAAGAAAGAGATCTAAACACAGGAAACTGATATACATATGTTTCCTTTGATTCCTTTGGAGATAACCATAGGAAATATGGGTAAGAACGGGAACCAAGGAACCTTTGGAGATAAGCATAGGAGTGTTTCCTTTAAAGAGGATCATAGGAATGTTTCCTTTTGAATTACTCAGAGAGAGACACAAATATTGCACTTCCGTAACCCCTAGTATGGGACATTTCTAGACATTTTGCTGTAATGTAAAGTGCCTACAAGTGTCCCATGTATTGTATTACCCTAACATAAAAAAGTGTGGGACATTTCCAGGCATTTTACCTCAATGATAAGTGACTAGAAGCGTCCGGCTCATTCTGATTGGTTGGGACATTTCTAGGCATTTTTGCTGTAATGTAAAGCGCTTACAAATGTCCCAAGTATTGTATCTTTCCCTAACACAAAGAGTGAGACATTTTTAGGCATTTTCAGCACTCAGGACGGGGGCCTAAGTGTGGGTCCCCGGGCACGGCCGGTGCTGGTGCTGGGTCTCTCCATGGAGGCCCGGGTCAGCGAAATCTGACTAAGTGTGGAATGGAGAACCTAGAGCACGAGGCTCTTTAACCCAGGCCCATGGGTGATAACACTCAGGACGGGGGCTTACGTGTGGGTCTCCATGCATGGCCGGTGCTGGTGCTTGGTCTCTCCTTGGAGACCTGTGTCAGCGAAATCTGACTAAGTGTGGAATGGAGAACCAAGGGAGCGAGGCCTTTTTAACCCAAGCCCATGGGTGATAACACTCAGGACGGGGGCTTAAGTGTGGGTCTCCGGGCACGGCCGGTGCTGGTGCTGGGTCTCTCCATGGAGGCCTGGGTCAGCGAAATCGGACCAAGTGTGGAATGGAGAACCAAGGGCGAGAGGCTCTTTAACCGAGGCCCATGGGTGATAACACTCAGTACGGAGGCTTAAGTGTAGGTCTCAGGGCACGGCCGGTGCTGGTGCTGGGTCTCTTAATGTATGCCCGGGTCAGCGAAAAGTGACAAAGTGTGGAATGGAAGACCAAGGGCGCGAGGCTCTTTAACCCAGGCCCATGGGTGATAACATTCAATACCGGGGCTTAAGTGTGGGTCTCAGGGCACGGCCGGTGCTGGTGCTGGGTCTCTCCATGGAGGCCTGGGTCAGCGAAATCGGACCAAGTGTGGAATGGAGAACCAACGGCGCGAGGCTCTTTAACCCAGGCCCATGGGTGATAACATTCAATACAGGGGCTTAAGTGTGGGTCTCCGGGCACAGCCAGTGCTGGTGCTGTGTCTCTCCATGGAGGCCTGGGTCAGCGAAATCGGACTAAGTGTGGAATGGAGAACCAAGGGCGCGAGGCTCTTTAACCAAGGCCCATGGGTGATAACAATCAGGACGGGGGCTTAAGTGTGGGTCTCAGGGCACGGCCGGTGCTGATGCTTGGTCTCTCCTTGGAGGCCCGGGTCAGCGAAATCTGACTAAGTGTGGAATGGAGAACCTAGAGCACGAGGCTCTTTAACCCAGGCCCATGGGTGATAACACTCAGGACGGGGGCTTACGTGTGGGTCTCCATGCATGGCCGGTGCTGGTGCTTGGTCTCTCCTTGGAGACCTGTGTCAGCGAAATCTGACTAAGTGTGGAATGGAGAACCAAGAGAGCGAGGCTCTTTAACCCAGGCCCATGGGTGATAACACTCAGGACGGGGGCTTAAGTGTGGGTCCCCGGGCACGGCCGATGCTGGTGCTTGGTCTCTCCTTGGATGCCCGGGTCAGCGAAATCTGACTAAGTGTGGAATGGAGAACCAAGAGCGCGAGGCTCTTTAACCCAGGCCCATGGGTGATAACACTCAGGAGGGGGACTTAAGTGTGGGTCCCCGGGCACGGCCGGTGCTGGTGCTTGGTCTCTCCGTGAAGGCCCAGTTCAGTGAAATGTAACTAAGAAAGAGATCTAAACACAGGAAACTGATATACATATGTTTCCTTTGATTCCTTTGGAGATAACCATAGGAAATATGGGTAAGAACGGGAACCAAGGAACCTTTGGAGATAAGCATAGGAGTGTTTCCTTTAAAGAGGATCATAGGAATGTTTCCTTTTGAATTACTCAGAGAGAGACCCAAATATTGCACTTGCGTAACCCCTAGTATGGGACATTTCTAGACATTTTGCTGTAATGTAAACTGCCTACAAGTGTCCCATGTATTGTATTACCCTAACATAAAAAAGTGTGGGACATTTCCAGGCATTTTGCCTCAATGATAAGTGCCTAGAAGCGTCCGGCTCATTCTGATTGGTTGGGACATTTCTAGGCATTTTTGCTGTAATGTAAAGCGCCTATAAATGTCCCATGTATTGTATTTTTCCTTAACACAAAGAGTGGAACATTTCTAGGCATTTTCAGCACTCAGGACGGGGGCCTAAGTGTGGGTCCCCGGGCACGGCCGGTGCTTGTGCTGGGTCTCTCCATGGAGGCCCGGGTCAGCGAAATCTGACTAAGTGTGGAATGGAAGACCAAGGGCGCGAGGCCTTTTTAACCCAGGCCCATGGGTGATAACACTCAGGACGGGGGCTTAAGTGTGGGTCTCCGGGCACGGCCGGTGCTGGTGCTGGGTCTCTCCATGGAGGCCTGGGTCAGCGAAATCGGACCAAGTGTGGAATGGAGAACCAAGGGCGCGAGGCTCTATAACCAAGGCCCATGGGTGATAACACTCAGTACGGAGGCTTAAGTGTGGGTCTCAGGGCACGGCCGGTGCTGGTGCTGGGTCTCTTAATGTATGCCCGGGTCAGCGAAAAGTGACTAAGTGTGGAATGGAAGACCAAGGGCGCGGGGCTCTTTAACCCAGGCCCATGGGTGATAACATTCAGGACGGGGGCTTAAGTGTGGGTCTCCGGGCACAGCCAGTGCTGGTGCTGGGTTTCTCCATGGAGGCCTGGGTCAGCGAAATCTGACTAAGTGTGGAATGGAGAACCTAGAGCACGAGGCTCTTTAACCCAGGCCCATGGGTGATAACACTCAGGATGGGGGCTTAAGTGTGGGTCTCCGGGCACAGCCAGTGCTGGTGCTTGGTCTCTCCTTGGAGACCTGGGTCAGCGAAATCGGACTAAGTGTGGAATGGAGAACCAAGGGCGCGAGGCTCTTTAACCAAGGCCCATGGGTGATAACACTCAGGACGGGGGCTTAAGTGTGGGTCTCAGGGCACGGCCGGTGCTGGTGCTTGGTCTCTCCTTGGAGGCCCGGGTCAACGAAATCTGACTAAGTGTGGAATGGAGAACCAAGAGCGCGAGGCTCTTTAACCCAGGCCCATGGGTGATAACACTCAGGAGGGGGACTTAAGTGTGGGTCCCCGGGCACGGCCGGTGCTCGTGCTTGGTCTCTCCGTGACGGCCCAGTTCAGTGAAATGTAACTAAGAAAGAGATCTAAACACAGGAAACTGATATACATATGTTTCCTTTGATTCCTTTGGAGATAACCATAGGAAATATGGGTAAGAACGGGAACCAAGGAACCTTTGGAGATAAGCATAGGAGTGTTTCCTTTAAAGAGGATCATAGGAATGTTTCCTTTTGAATTACTCAGAGAGAGACTCAAATATTGCACTTCCGTAACCCCTAGTATGGGACATTTCTAGACATTTTGCTGTAATGTAAAGTGCCTACAAGTGTCCCATGTATTGTATTACCCTAACATAAAAAAGTGTGGGACATTTCCAGGCATTTTGCCTCAATGATAAGTGCCTAGAAGCGTCCGGCTCATTCTGATTGGTTGGGACATTTCTAGGCATTTTTGCTGTAATGTAAAGCGCCTATAAATGTCCCATGTATTGTATTTTTCCTTAACACAAAGAGTGGAACATTTCTAGGCATTTTCAGCACTCAGGACGGGGGCCTAAGTGTGGGTCCCCGGGCACAGCCAGTGCTGGTGCTGTGTCTCTCCATGGAGGCCTGGGTCAGCGAAATCGGACTAAGTGTGGAATGGAGAACCAAGGGCGCGAGGCTCTTTAACCAAGGCCCATGGGTGATAACAATCAGGACGGGGGCTTAAGTGTGGGT
Organism: Pleuronectes platessa; assembly: GCF_947347685.1. Lineage (NCBI taxonomy): Eukaryota > Metazoa > Chordata > Actinopteri > Pleuronectiformes > Pleuronectidae > Pleuronectes > Pleuronectes platessa. The sequence goes on from NC_070628.1 coordinate 30,965,013, forward strand.
CTCAGGGCACGGCCGGTTCTGATGCTTGGTCTCTCCTTGGAGGCCCGGGTCAGCGTAATCTGACTAAGTGTGGAATGGAGAACCTAGAGCACGAGGCTCTTTAACCCAGGCCCATGGGTGATAACACTCAGGACGGGGGCTTACGTGTGGGTCTCCATGCATGGCCGGTGCTGGTGCTTGGTCTCTCCTTGGAGACCTGTGTCAGCGAAATCTGACTAAGTGTGGAATGGAGAACCAAGAGAGCGAGGCTCTTTAACCCAGGCCCATGGGTGATAACACTCAGGAGGGGGACTTAAGTGTGGGTCCCCGGGCACGGCCGGTGCTGGTGCTGGGTCTCTCCATGGAGGCCCGGGTCAGCGAAATCTGACTAAATGTGGAATGGAGAACCAAGGGCGCGAGGCCTTTTTAACCCAGGCCCATGGGTGATAACACTCAGGACGGGGGCTTAAGTGTGGGTCTCCGGGCACGGCCGGTGCTGGTGCTGGGTCTTTCCATGGAGGCCTGGGTCAGCGAAATCGGACCAAGTGTGGAATGGAGAACCAAGGGCGCGAGGCTCTATAACCAAGGCCCATGGGTGATAACACTCAGTACGGAGGCCTAAGTGTGGGTCTCAGGACACGGCCGGTGCTGGTGCTGGGTCTCTTAATGTATGCCCGGGTCAGCGAAATCTGACTAAGTGTGGAATGGAGAACCAAGAGCGCGAGGCTCTTTAACCCAGGCCCATGGGTGATAACACTCAGGAGGGGGACTTAAGTGTGGGTCCCCGGGCACGGCCGGTGCTGGTGCTTGGTCTCTCCGTGAAGGCCCAGTTCAGTGAAATGTGACTAAGAAAGAGATCTAAACACAGGAAACTGATATACATATGTTTCCTTTGATTCCTTTGGAGATAACCATAGGAAATATGGCTAAGAACGGGAACCAAGGAACCTTTGGAGATAAGCATAGGAGTGTTTCCTTTAAAGAGGATCATAGGAATGTTTCCTTTTGAATTACTCAGAGAGAGACCCAAATATTGCACTTCCGTAACCCCTAGTATGGGACATTTCTAGACATTTTGCTGTAATGTAAATTGCCTACAAGTGTCCCATGTATTGAATTACCCTAACATATAAAAGTGTGGGACATTTCCAGGCATTTTGCCTCAATGATAAGTGCCTAGAAGCGTCCGGCTCATTCTGATTGGTTGGGACATTTCTAGGCATTTTTGCTGTAATGTAAAGCGCCTATAAATGTCCCATGTATTGTATTTTTCCCTAACACAAAGAGTGGAACATTTCTAGGCATTTTCAGCACTCAGGACGGGGGCCTAAGTGTGGGTCCCCGGGCACGGCCGGTGCTGGTGCTGGGTCTCTCCATGGAGGCCTGGGTCAGCGAAATCGGACCAAGTGTGGAATGGAGAACCAAGGGCGCGAGGCTCTATAACCAAGGCCCATGGGTGATAACACTCAGTACGGAGGCTTAAGTGTGGGTCTCAGGGCACGGCCGGTGCTGGTGCTTGGTCTCTCCTTTGAGACCTGTGTCAGCGAAATCTGACTAAGTGTGGAATGGAAGACCAAGGGCGCGAGGCTCTTTAACCCAGGCCCATGGGTGATAACATTCAGGACGGGGGCTTAAGTGTGGGTCTCCGGGCACAGCCAGTGCTGGTGCTGGGTTTCTCCATGGAGGCCTGGGTCAGCGAAATCGGACTAAGTGTGGAATGGAGAACCAAGAGCGCGAGGCTCTTTAACCAAGGCCCATGGGTGATAACACTCAGGACGGGGGCTTAAGTGTGGGTCTCAGGGCATGGCCGGTGCTGGTGCTTGGTCTCTCCGTGACGGCCCAGTTCAGTGAAATGTAACTAAGAAAGAGATCTAAACACAGGAAACTGATATACATATGTTTCCTTTGATTCCTTTGGAGATAACCATAGGAAATATGGGTAAGAACGGGAACCAAGGAACCTTTGGAGATAAGCATAGGAGTGTTTCCTTTAAAGAGGATCATAGGAATGTTTCCTTTTGAATTACTCAGAGAGAGACACAAATATTGCACTTCCGTAACCCCTAGTATGGGACATTTCTAGACATTTTGCTGTAATGTAAAGTGCCTACAAGTGTCCCATGTATTGTATTACCCTAACATAAAAAAGTGTGGGACATTTCCAGGCATTTTACCTCAATGATAAGTGACTAGAAGCGTCCGGCTCATTCTGATTGGTTGGGACATTTCTAGGCATTTTTGCTGTAATGTAAAGCGCTTACAAATGTCCCAAGTATTGTATCTTTCCCTAACACATAGAGTGAGACATTTTTAGGCATTTTCAGCACTCAGGACGGGGGCCTAAGTGTGGGTCCCCGGGCACGGCCGGTGCTGGTGCTGGGTCTCTCCATGGAGGCCCGGGTCAGCGAAATCTGACTAAGTGTGGAATGGAGAACCTAGAGCACGAGGCTCTTTAACCCAGGCCCATGGGTGATAACACTCAGGACGGGGGCTTACGTGTGGGTCTCCATGCATGGCCGGTGCTGGTGCTTGGTCTCTCCTTGGAGACCTGTGTCAGCGAAATCTGACTAAGTGTGGAATGGAGAACCAAGGGAGCGAGGCCTTTTTAACCCAAGCCCATGGGTGATAACACTCAGGACGGGGGCTTAAGTGTGGGTCTCCGGGCACGGCCGGTGCTGGTGCTGGGTCTCTCCATGGAGGCCTGGGTCAGCGAAATCGGACCAAGTGTGGAATGGAGAACCAAGGGCGAGAGGCTCTTTAACCGAGGCCCATGGGTGATAACACTCAGTACGGAGGCTTAAGTGTAGGTCTCAGGGCACGGCCGGTGCTGGTGCTGGGTCTCTTAATGTATGCCCGGGTCAGCGAAAAGTGACAAAGTGTGGAATGGAAGACCAAGGGCGCGAGGCTCTTTAACCCAGGCCCATGGGTGATAACATTCAATACCGGGGCTTAAGTGTGGGTCTCAGGGCACGGCCGGTGCTGGTGCTTGGTCTCTCCTTGGAGGCCCGGGTCAGCGAAATCTGACTAAGTGTGGAACGGAGAACCTAGACCACGAGGCTCTTTAACCCAGGCCCATGGGTGATAACACTCAGGACGGGGGCTTAAGTGTGGGTCCCCGGGCACGGCCGATGCTGGTGCTTGGTCTCTCCTTGGAGGCCTGGGTCAGCGAAATCGGACTAAGTGTGGAATGGAGAACCAAGGGCGCGAGGCTCTTTAACCAAGGCCCATGGGTGATAACACTCAGAACGGGGGCTTAAGTGTGGGTCTCAGGGCACGGCCGGTGCTGGTGCTTGGTCTCTCCTTGGATGCCCGGGTCAGCGAAATCTGACTAAGTGTGGAATGGAGAACCAAGAGCGCGAGGCTCTTTAACCCAGGCCCATGGGTGATAACACTCAGGAGGGGGACTTAAGTGTGGGTCCCCGGGCACGGCCGGTGCTGGTGCTTGGTCTCTCCGTGAAGGCCCAGTTCAGTGAAATGTAACTAAGAAAGAGATCTAAACACAGGAAACTGATATACATATGTTTCCTTTGATTCCTTTGGAGATAACCATAGGAAATATGGGTAAGAACGGGAACCAAGGAACCTTTGGAGATAAGCATAGGAGTGTTTCCTTTAAAGAGGATCATAGGAATGTTTCCTTTTGAATTACTCAGAGAGAGACCCAAATATTGCACTTCCGTAACCCCTAGTATGGGACATTTCTAGACATTTTGCTGTAATGTAAAGTGCCTACAAGTGTCCCATGTATTGTATTACCCTAACATAAAAAAGTGTGGGACATTTCCAGGCATTTTGCCTCAATGATAAGTGCCTAGAAGCGTCCGGCTCATTCTGATTGGTTGGGACATTTCTAGGCATTTTTGCTGTAATGTAAAGCGCCTATAAATGTCCCATGTATTGTATTTTTCCTTAACACAAAGAGTGGAACATTTCTAGGCATTTTCAGCACTCAGGACGGGGGCCTAAGTGTGGGTCCCCGGGCACGGCCGGTGCTTGTGCTGGGTCTCTCCATGGAGGCCCGGGTCAGCGAAATCTGACTAAGTGTGGAATGGAAGACCAAGGGCGCGAGGCCATTTTAACCCAGGCCCATGGGTGACAACACTCAGGACGGGGGCTTAAGTGTGGGTCTCCGGGCACGGCCGGTGCTGGTGCTGGGTCTCTCCATGGAGGCCTGGGTCAGCGAAATTGGACCAAGTGTGGAATGGAGAACCAAGGGCGCGAGGCTCTATAACCAAGGCCCATGGGTGATAACACTCAGTACGGAGGCTTAAGTGTGGGTCTCAGGGCTAGGCCGGTGCTGGTGCTGGGTCTCTTAATGTATGCCCGGGTCAGCGAAAAGTGACTAAGTGTGGAATGGAAGACCAAGGGCGCGGGGCTCTTTAACCAAGGCCCATGGGTGATAACACTCAGAACGGGGGCTTAAGTGTGGGTCTCAGGGCACGGCCGGTGCTGGTGCTTGGTCTCTCCTTGGATGCCCGGGTCAGCGAAATCTGACTAAGTGTGGAATGGAGAACCAAGGGCGAGAGGCTCTTTAACCGAGGCCCATGGGTGATAACACTCAGTACGGAGGCTTAAGTGTAGGTCTCAGGGCACGGCCGGTGCTGGTGCTGGGTCTCTTAATGTATGCCCGGGTCAGCGAAAAGTGACAAAGTGTGGAATGGAAGACCAAGGGCGCGAGGCTCTTTAACCCAGGCCCATGGGTGATAACAATCAGGACGGGGGCTTAAGTGTGGGTCTCAGGGCACGGCCGGTGCTGGTGCTTGGTCTCTGCTTGGAGGCCCGGGTCAGCGTAATCTGACTAAGTGTGGAATGGAGAACCTAGAGCACGAGGCTCTTTAACCCAGGACCATGGGTGATAACACTCAGGACGGGGGCTTACGTGTGGGTCTCCATGCATGGCCGGTGCTGGTGCTTGGTCTCTCCTTGGAGACCTGTGTCAGCGAAATCTGACTAATTGTGGAATGGAGAACCAAGAGAGCGAGGCTCTTTAACCCAGGCCCATGGGTGATAACACTCAGGAGGGGGACTTAAGTGTGGGTCCCCGGGCACGGCCGGTGCTGGTGCTTGGTCTCTCCTTGGAGGCCTGGGTCAGCGAAATCGGACTAAGTGTGGAATGGAGAACCAAGGGCGCGAGGCTCTTTAACCAAGGCCCATGGGTGATAACACTCAGGACGGGGGCTTAAGTGTGGGTCTCAGGGCACGGCCGGTGCTGGTGCTTGGTCTCTCCGTGAAGGCCCAGTTCAGTGAAATGTGTTTAAGAAAGAGATCTAAACACAGGAAACTGATATACATATGTTTCCTTTGATTCCTTTGGAGATAACCATAGGAAATATGGTTAAGAACGGGAACCAAGGAACCTTTGGAGATAAGCATAGGAGTGTTTCCTTTAAAGAGGATCATAGGAATGTTTTCTTTTGAATTACTCAGAGAGAGACTCAAATATTGCACTTCCGTAACCCCTAGTATGGGACATTTCTAGACATTTTGCTGTAATGTAAAGTGCCTACAAGTGTCCCATGTATTGTATTACCCTAACATAAAAAAGTGTGGGACATTTCCAGGCATTTTGCCTCAATGATAAGTGCCTAGAAGCGTCCGGCTCATTCTGATTGGTTGGGACATTTCTAGGCATTTTTGCTGTAATGTAAAGCGCCTATAAATGTCCCATGTATTGTATTTTTCCTTAACACAAAGAGTGGAACATTTCTAGGCATTTTCAGCACTCAGGACGGGGGCCTAAGTGTGGGTCCCCGGGCACGGCCGGTGCTGGTGCTGGGTCTCTCCATGGAGGCCCGGGTCAGCGAAATCTGACTAAATGTGGAATGGATAACCAAGGGCGCGAGGCCTTTTTAACCCAGGCCCATGGGTGATAACACTCAGGACGGGGGCTTAAGTGTGGGTCTCCGGGCACGGCCGGTGCTGGTGCTGGGTCTCTCCATGGAGGCCTGGGTCAGCGAAATCGGACCAAGTGTGGAATGGAGAACCAAGGGCGCGAGGCTCTATAACCAAGGCCCATGGGTGATAACACTCAGTACGGAGGCTTAAGTGTGGGTCTCAGGACACGGCCGGTGCTGGTGCTGGGTCTCTTAATGTATGCCCGGGTCAGCGAAATCTGACTAAGTGTGGAATGGAGAACCAAGAGCGCGAGGCTCTTTAACCCAGGCCCATGGGTGATAACACTCAGGAGGGGGACTTAAGTGTGGGTCCCCGGGCACGGCCGGTGCTGGTGCTTGGTCTCTCCGTGAAGGCCCAGTTCAGTGAAATGTGACTAAGAAAGAGATCTAAACACAGGAAACTGATATACATATGTTTCCTTTGATTCCTTTGGAGATAACCATAGGAAATATGGCTAAGAACGGGAACCAAGGAACCTTTGGAGATAAGCATAGGAGTGTTTCCTTTAAAGAGGATCATAGGAATGTTTCCTTTTGAATTACTCAGAGAGAGACCCAAATATTGCACTTCCGTAACCCCTAGTATGGGACATTTCTAGACATTTTGCTGTAATGTAAATTGCCTACAAGTGTCCCATGTATTGAATTACCCTAACATATAAAAGTGTGGGACATTTCCAGGCATTTTGCCTCAATGATAAGTGCCTAGAAGCGTCCGGCTCATTCTGATTGGTTGGGACATTTCTAGGCATTTTTGCTGTAATGTAAAGCGCCTATAAATGTCCCATGTATTGTATTTTTCCCTAACACAAAGAGTGGAACATTTCTAGGCATTTTCAGCACTCAGGACGGGGGCCTAAGTGTGGGTCCCCGGGCACGGCCGGTGCTGGTGCTGGGTCTCTCCATGGAGGCCTGGGTCAGCGAAATCGGACCAAGTGTGGAATGGAGAACCAAGGGCGCGAGGCTCTATAACCAAGGCCCATGGGTGATAACACTCAGTACGGAGGCTTAAGTGTGGGTCTCAGGGCACGGCCGGTGCTGGTGCTTGGTCTCTCCTTTGAGACCTGTGTCAGCGAAATCTGACTAAGTGTGGAATGGAAGACCAAGGGCGCGAGGCTCTTTAACCCAGGCCCATGGGTGATAACATTCAGGACGGGGGCTTAAGTGTGGGTCTCCGGGCACAGCCAGTGCTGGTGCTGGGTTTCTCCATGGAGGCCTGGGTCAGCGAAATCGGACTAAGTGTGGAATGGAGAACCAAGAGCGCGAGGCTCTTTAACCAAGGCCCATGGGTGATAACACTCAGGACGGGGGCTTAAGTGTGGGTCTCAGGGCATGGCCGGTGCTGGTGCTTGGTCTCTCCGTGACGGCCCAGTTCAGTGAAATGTAACTAAGAAAGAGATCTAAACACAGGAAACTGATATACATATGTTTCCTTTGATTCCTTTGGAGATAACCATAGGAAATATGGGTAAGAACGGGAACCAAGGAACCTTTGGAGATAAGCATAGGAGTGTTTCCTTTAAAGAGGATCATAGGAATGTTTCCTTTTGAATTACTCAGAGAGAGACACAAATATTGCACTTCCGTAACCCCTAGTATGGGACATTTCTAGACATTTTGCTGTAATGTAAAGTGCCTACAAGTGTCCCATGTATTGTATTACCCTAACATAAAAAAGTGTGGGACATTTCCAGGCATTTTACCTCAATGATAAGTGACTAGAAGCGTCCGGCTCATTCTGATTGGTTGGGACATTTCTAGGCATTTTTGCTGTAATGTAAAGCGCTTACAAATGTCCCAAGTATTGTATCTTTCCCTAACACAAAGAGTGAGACATTTTTAGGCATTTTCAGCACTCAGGACGGGGGCCTAAGTGTGGGTCCCCGGGCACGGCCGGTGCTGGTGCTGGGTCTCTCCATGGAGGCCCGGGTCAGCGAAATCTGACTAAGTGTGGAATGGAGAACCTAGAGCACGAGGCTCTTTAACCCAGGCCCATGGGTGATAACAATCAGGACGGGGGCTTAAGTGTGGGTCTCAGGGCACGGCCGGTTCTGATGCTTGGTCTCTCCTTGGAGGCCCGGGTCAGCGTAGTCTGACTAAGTGTGGAATGGAGAACCTAGAGCACGAGGCTCTTTAACCCAGGCCCATGGGTGATAACACTCAGGACGGGGGCTTACGTGTGGGTCTCCATGCATGGCCGGTGCTGGTGCTTGGTCTCTCCTTGGAGACCTGTGTCAGCGAAATCTGACTAAGTGTGGAATGGAGAACCAAGGGAGCGAGGCCTTTTTAACCCAAGCCCATGGGTGATAACACTCAGGACGGGGGCTTAAGTGTGGGTCTCCGGGCACGGCCGGTGCTGGTGCTGGGTCTCTCCATGGAGGCCTGGGTCAGCGAAATCGGACCAAGTGTGGAATGGAGAACCAAGGGCGAGAGGCTCTTTAACCGAGGCCCATGGGTGATAACACTCAGTACGGAGGCTTAAGTGTGGGTCTCAGGGCACGGCCGGTGCTGGTGCTGGGTCTCTTAATGTATGCCCGGGTCAGCGAAAAGTGACAAAGTGTGGAATGGAAGACCAAGGGCGCGAGGCTCTTTAACCCAGGCCCATGGGTGATAACATTCAATACCGGGGCTTAAGTGTGGGTCTCAGGGCACGGCCGGTGCTGGTGCTGGGTCTCTCCATGGAGGCCTGGGTCAGCGAAATCGGACCAAGTGTGGAATGGAGAACCAACGGCGCGAGGCTCTTTAACCCAGGCCCATGGGTGATAACATTCAATACAGGGGCTTAAGTGTGGGTCTCCGGGCACAGCCAGTGCTGGTGCTGTGTCTCTCCATGGAGGCCTGGGTCAGCGAAATCGGACTAAGTGTGGAATGGAGAACCAAGGGCGCGAGGCTCTTTAACCAAGGCCCATGGGTGATAACAATCAGGACGGGGGCTTAAGTGTGGGTCTCAGGGCACGGCCGGTGCTGATGCTTGGTCTCTCCTTGGAGGCCCGGGTCAGCGAAATCTGACTAAGTGTGGAATGGAGAACCTAGAGCACGAGGCTCTTTAACCCAGGCCCATGGGTGATAACACTCAGGACGGGGGCTTACGTGTGGGTCTCCATGCATGGCCGGTGCTGGTGCTTGGTCTCTCCTTGGAGACCTGTGTCAGCGAAATCTGACTAAGTGTGGAATGGAGAACCAAGAGAGCGAGGCTCTTTAACCCAGGCCCATGGGTGATAACACTCAGGACGGGGGCTTAAGTGTGGGTCCCCGGGCACGGCCGATGCTGGTGCTTGGTCTCTCCTTGGATGCCCGGGTCAGCGAAATCTGACTAAGTGTGGAATGGAGAACCAAGAGCGCGAGGCTCTTTAACCCAGGCCCATGGGTGATAACACTCAGGAGGGGGACTTAAGTGTGGGTCCCCGGGCACGGCCGGTGCTGGTGCTTGGTCTCTCCGTGAAGGCCCAGTTCAGTGAAATGTAACTAAGAAAGAGATCTAAACACAGGAAACTGATATACATATGTTTCCTTTGATTCCTTTGGAGATAACCATAGGAAATATGGGTAAGAACGGGAACCAAGGAACCTTTGGAGATAAGCATAGGAGTGTTTCCTTTAAAGAGGATCATAGGAATGTTTCCTTTTGAATTACTCAGAGAGAGACCCAAATATTGCACTTGCGTAACCCCTAGTATGGGACATTTCTAGACATTTTGCTGTAATGTAAACTGCCTACAAGTGTCCCATGTATTGTATTACCCTAACATAAAAAAGTGTGGGACATTTCCAGGCATTTTGCCTCAATGATAAGTGCCTAGAAGCGTCCGGCTCATTCTGATTGGTTGGGACATTTCTAGGCATTTTTGCTGTAATGTAAAGCGCCTATAAATGTCCCATGTATTGTATTTTTCCTTAACACAAAGAGTGGAACATTTCTAGGCATTTTCAGCACTCAGGACGGGGGCCTAAGTGTGGGTCCCCGGGCACGGCCGGTGCTTGTGCTGGGTCTCTCCATGGAGGCCCGGGTCAGCGAAATCTGACTAAGTGTGGAATGGAAGACCAAGGGCGCGAGGCCTTTTTAACCCAGGCCCATGGGTGATAACACTCAGGACGGGGGCTTAAGTGTGGGTCTCCGGGCACGGCCGGTGCTGGTGCTGGGTCTCTCCATGGAGGCCTGGGTCAGCGAAATCGGACCAAGTGTGGAATGGAGAACCAAGGGCGCGAGGCTCTATAACCAAGGCCCATGGGTGATAACACTCAGTACGGAGGCTTAAGTGTGGGTCTCAGGGCACGGCCGGTGCTGGTGCTGGGTCTCTTAATGTATGCCCGGGTCAGCGAAAAGTGACTAAGTGTGGAATGGAAGACCAAGGGCGCGGGGCTCTTTAACCCAGGCCCATGGGTGATAACATTCAGGACGGGGGCTTAAGTGTGGGTCTCCGGGCACAGCCAGTGCTGGTGCTGGGTTTCTCCATGGAGGCCTGGGTCAGCGAAATCTGACTAAGTGTGGAATGGAGAACCTAGAGCACGAGGCTCTTTAACCCAGGCCCATGGGTGATAACACTCAGGATGGGGGCTTAAGTGTGGGTCTCCGGGCACAGCCAGTGCTGGTGCTTGGTCTCTCCTTGGAGACCTGGGTCAGCGAAATCGGACTAAGTGTGGAATGGAGAACCAAGGGCGCGAGGCTCTTTAACCAAGGCCCATGGGTGATAACACTCAGGACGGGGGCTTAAGTGTGGGTCTCAGGGCACGGCCGGTGCTGGTGCTTGGTCTCTCCTTGGAGGCCCGGGTCAACGAAATCTGACTAAGTGTGGAATGGAGAACCAAGAGCGCGAGGCTCTTTAACCCAGGCCCATGGGTGATAACACTCAGGAGGGGGACTTAAGTGTGGGTCCCCGGGCACGGCCGGTGCTCGTGCTTGGTCTCTCCGTGACGGCCCAGTTCAGTGAAATGTAACTAAGAAAGAGATCTAAACACAGGAAACTGATATACATATGTTTCCTTTGATTCCTTTGGAGATAACCATAGGAAATATGGGTAAGAACGGGAACCAAGGAACCTTTGGAGATAAGCATAGGAGTGTTTCCTTTAAAGAGGATCATAGGAATGTTTCCTTTTGAATTACTCAGAGAGAGACTCAAATATTGCACTTCCGTAACCCCTAGTATGGGACATTTCTAGACATTTTGCTGTAATGTAAAGTGCCTACAAGTGTCCCATGTATTGTATTACCCTAACATAAAAAAGTGTGGGACATTTCCAGGCATTTTGCCTCAATGATAAGTGCCTAGAAGCGTCCGGCTCATTCTGATTGGTTGGGACATTTCTAGGCATTTTTGCTGTAATGTAAAGCGCCTATAAATGTCCCATGTATTGTATTTTTCCTTAACACAAAGAGTGGAACATTTCTAGGCATTTTCAGCACTCAGGACGGGGGCCTAAGTGTGGGTCCCCGGGCACAGCCAGTGCTGGTGCTGTGTCTCTCCATGGAGGCCTGGGTCAGCGAAATCGGACTAAGTGTGGAATGGAGAACCAAGAGAGCGAGGCTCTTTAACCCAGGCCCATGGGTGATAACACTCAGGAGGGGGACTTAAGTGTGGGTCCCCGGGCACGGCCGGTGCTGGTGCTGGGTCTCTCCATGGAGGCCCGGGTCAGCGAAATCTGACTAAATGTGGAATGGAGAACCAAGGGCGCGAGGCCTTTTTAACCCAGGCCCATGGGTGATAACACTCAGGACGGGGGCTTAAGTGTGGGTCTCCGGGCACGGCCGGTGCTGGTGCTGGGTCTTTCCATGGAGGCCTGGGTCAGCGAAATCGGACCAAGTGTGGAATGGAGAACCAAGGGCGCGAGGCCTTTTTAACCCAGGCCCATGGGTGATAACACTCAGTACGGAGGCCTAAGTGTGGGTCTCAGGACACGGCCGGTGCTGGTGCTGGGTCTCTTAATGTATGCCCGGGTCAGCGAAATCTGACTAAGTGTGGAATGGAGAACCAAGAGCGCGAGGCTCTTTAACCCAGGCCCATGGGTGATAACACTCAGGAGGGGGACTTAAGTGTGGGTCCCCGGGCACGGCCGGTGCTGGTGCTTGGTCTCTCCGTGAAGGCCCAGTTCAGTGAAATGTGACTAAGAAAGAGATCTAAACACAGGAAACTGATATACATATGTTTCCTTTGATTCCTTTGGAGATAACCATAGGAAATATGGCTAAGAACGGGAACCAAGGAACCTTTGGAGATAAGCATAGGAGTGTTTCCTTTAAAGAGGATCATAGGAATGTTTCCTTTTGAATTACTCAGAGAGAGACCCAAATATTGCACTTCCGTAACCCCTAGTATGGGACATTTCTAGACATTTTGCTGTAATGTAAATTGCCTACAAGTGTCCCATGTATTGAATTACCCTAACATATAAAAGTGTGGGACATTTCCAGGCATTTTGCCTCAATGATAAGTGCCTAGAAGCGTCCGGCTCATTCTGATTGGTTGGGACATTTCTAGGCATTTTTGCTGTAATGTAAAGCGCCTATAAATGTCCCATGTATTGTATTTTTCCCTAACACAAAGAGTGGAACATTTCTAGGCATTTTCAGCACTCAGGACGGGGGCCTAAGTGTGGGTCCCCGGGCACGGCCGGTGCTGGTGCTGGGTCTCTCCATGGAGGCCTGGGTCAGCGAAATCGGACCAAGTGTGGAATGGAGAACCAAGGGCGCGAGGCTCTATAACCAAGGCCCATGGGTGATAACACTCAGTACGGAGGCTTAAGTGTGGGTCTCAGGGCACGGCCGGTGCTGGTGCTTGGTCTCTCCTTTGAGACCTGTGTCAGCGAAATCTGACTAAGTGTGGAATGGAAGACCAAGGGCGCGAGGCTCTTTAACCCAGGCCCATGGGTGATAACATTCAGGACGGGGGCTTAAGTGTGGGTCTCCGGGCACAGCCAGTGCTGGTGCTGGGTTTCTCCATGGAGGCCTGGGTCAGCGAAATCGGACTAAGTGTGGAATGGAGAACCAAGAGCGCGAGGCTCTTTAACCAAGGCCCATGGGTGATAACACTCAGGACGGGGGCTTAAGTGTGGGTCTCAGGGCATGGCCGGTGCTGGTGCTTGGTCTCTCCGTGACGGCCCAGTTCAGTGAAATGTAACTAAGAAAGAGATCTAAACACAGGAAACTGATATACATATGTTTCCTTTGATTCCTTTGGAGATAACCATAGGAAATATGGGTAAGAACGGGAACCAAGGAACCTTTGGAGATAAGCATAGGAGTGTTTCCTTTAAAGAGGATCATAGGAATGTTTCCTTTTGAATTACTCAGAGAGAGACACAAATATTGCACTTCCGTAACCCCTAGTATGGGACATTTCTAGACATTTTGCTGTAATGTAAAGTGCCTACAAGTGTCCCATGTATTGTATTACCCTAACATAAAAAAGTGTGGGACATTTCCAGGCATTTTACCTCAATGATAAGTGACTAGAAGCGTCCGGCTCATTCTGATTGGTTGGGACATTTCTAGGCATTTTTGCTGTAATGTAAAGCGCTTACAAATGTCCCAAGTATTGTATCTTTCCCTAACACAAAGAGTGAGACATTTTTAGGCATTTTCAGCACTCAGGACGGGGGCCTAAGTGTGGGTCCCCGGGCACGGCCGGTGCTGGTGCTGGGTCTCTCCATGGAGGCCCGGGTCAGCGAAATCTGACTAAGTGTGGAATGGAGAACCTAGAGCATGAGGCTCTTTAACCCAGTTCCATGGGTGATAACAATCAGGACGGGGGCTTAAGTGTGGGTCTCAGGGCACGGCCGGTTCTGATGCTTGGTCTCTCCTTGGAGGCCCGGGTCAGCGTAGTCTGACTAAGTGTGGAATGGAGAACCTAGAGCACGAGGCTCTTTAACCCAGGCCCATGGGTGATAACACTCAGGACGGGGGCTTACGTGTGGGTCTCCATGCATGGCCGGTGCTGGTGCTTGGTCTCTCCTTGGAGACCTGTGTCAGCGAAATCTGACTAAGTGTGGAATGGAGAACCAAGGGAGCGAGGCCTTTTTAACCCAAGCCCATGGGTGATAACACTCAGGACGGGGGCTTAAGTGTGGGTCTCCGGGCACGGCCGGTGCTGGTGCTGGGTCTCTCCATGGAGGCCTGGGTCAGCGAAATCGGACCAAGTGTGGAATGGAGAACCAAGGGCGAGAGGCTCTTTAACCGAGGCCCATGGGTGATAACACTCAGTACGGAGGCTTAAGTGTGGGTCTCAGGGCACGGCCGGTGCTGGTGCTGGGTCTCTTAATGTATGCCCGGGTCAGCGAAAAGTGACAAAGTGTGGAATGGAAGACCAAGGGCGCGAGGCTCTTTAACCCAGGCCCATGGGTGATAACATTCAATACCGGGGCTTAAGTGTGGGTCTCAGGGCACGGCCGGTGCTGGTGCTGGGTCTCTCCATGGAGGCCTGGGTCAGCGAAATCGGACCAAGTGTGGAATGGAGAACCAACGGCGCGAGGCTCTTTAACCCAGGCCCATGGGTGATAACATTCAATACAGGGGCTTAAGTGTGGGTCTCCGGGCACAGCCAGTGCTGGTGCTGTGTCTCTCCATGGAGGCCTGGGTCAGCGAAATCGGACTAAGTGTGGAATGGAGAACCAAGGGCGCGAGGCTCTTTAACCAAGGCCCATGGGTGATAACAATCAGGACGGGGGCTTAAGTGTGGGTCTCAGGGCACGGCCGGTGCTGATGCTTGGTCTCTCCTTGGAGGCCCGGGTCAGCGAAATCTGACTAAGTGTGGAATGGAGAACCTAGAGCACGAGGCTCTTTAACCCAGGCCCATGGGTGATAACACTCAGGACGGGGGCTTACGTGTGGGTCTCCATGCATGGCCGGTGCTGGTGCTTGGTCTCTCCTTGGAGACCTGTGTCAGCGAAATCTGACTAAGTGTGGAATGGAGAACCAAGAGAGCGAGGCTCTTTAACCCAGGCCCATGGGTGATAACACTCAGGACGGGGGCTTAAGTGTGGGTCCCCGGGCACGGCCGATGCTGGTGCTTGGTCTCTCCTTGGATGCCCGGGTCAGCGAAATCTGACTAAGTGTGGAATGGAGAACCAAGAGCGCGAGGCTCTTTAACCCAGGCCCATGGGTGATAACACTCAGGAGGGGGACTTAAGTGTGGGTCCCCGGGCACGGCCGGTGCTGGTGCTTGGTCTCTCCGTGAAGGCCCAGTTCAGTGAAATGTAACTAAGAAAGAGATCTAAACACAGGAAACTGATATACATATGTTTCCTTTGATTCCTTTGGAGATAACCATAGGAAATATGGGTAAGAACGGGAACCAAGGAACCTTTGGAGATAAGCATAGGAGTGTTTCCTTTAAAGAGGATCATAGGAATGTTTCCTTTTGAATTACTCAGAGAGAGACCCAAATATTGCACTTGCGTAACCCCTAGTATGGGACATTTCTAGACATTTTGCTGTAATGTAAACTGCCTACAAGTGTCCCATGTATTGTATTACCCTAACATAAAAAAGTGTGGGACATTTCCAGGCATTTTGCCTCAATGATAAGTGCCTAGAAGCGTCCGGCTCATTCTGATTGGTTGGGACATTTCTAGGCATTTTTGCTGTAATGTAAAGCGCCTATAAATGTCCCATGTATTGTATTTTTCCTTAACACAAAGAGTGGAACATTTCTAGGCATTTTCAGCACTCAGGACGGGGGCCTAAGTGTGGGTCCCCGGGCACGGCCGGTGCTTGTGCTGGGTCTCTCCATGGAGGCCCGGGTCAGCGAAATCTGACTAAGTGTGGAATGGAAGACCAAGGGCGCGAGGCCTTTTTAACCCAGGCCCATGGGTGATAACACTCAGGACGGGGGCTTAAGTGTGGGTCTCCGGGCACGGCCGGTGCTGGTGCTGGGTCTCTCCATGGAGGCCTGGGTCAGCGAAATCGGACCAAGTGTGGAATGGAGAACCAAGGGCGCGAGGCTCTATAACCAAGGCCCATGGGTGATAACACTCAGTACGGAGGCTTAAGTGTGGGTCTCAGGGCACGGCCGGTGCTGGTGCTGGGTCTCTTAATGTATGCCCGGGTCAGCGAAAAGTGACTAAGTGTGGAATGGAAGACCAAGGGCGCGGGGCTCTTTAACCCAGGCCCATGGGTGATAACATTCAGGACGGGGGCTTAAGTGTGGGTCTCCGGGCACAGCCAGTGCTGGTGCTGGGTTTCTCCATGGAGGCCTGGGTCAGCGAAATCTGACTAAGTGTGGAATGGAGAACCTAGAGCACGAGGCTCTTTAACCCAGGCCCATGGGTGATAACACTCAGGATGGGGGCTTAAGTGTGGGTCTCCGGGCACAGCCAGTGCTGGTGCTTGGTCTCTCCTTGGAGACCTGGGTCAGCGAAATCGGACTAAGTGTGGAATGGAGAACCAAGGGCGCGAGGCTCTTTAACCAAGGCCCATGGGTGATAACACTCAGGACGGGGGCTTAAGTGTGGGTCTCAGGGCACGGCCGGTGCTGGTGCTTGGTCTCTCCTTGGAGGCCCGGGTCAACGAAATCTGACTAAGTGTGGAATGGAGAACCAAGAGCGCGAGGCTCTTTAACCCAGGCCCATGGGTGATAACACTCAGGAGGGGGACTTAAGTGTGGGTCCCCGGGCACGGCCGGTGCTCGTGCTTGGTCTCTCCGTGACGGCCCAGTTCAGTGAAATGTAACTAAGAAAGAGATCTAAACACAGGAAACTGATATACATATGTTTCCTTTGATTCCTTTGGAGATAACCATAGGAAATATGGGTAAGAACGGGAACCAAGGAACCTTTGGAGATAAGCATAGGAGTGTTTCCTTTAAAGAGGATCATAGGAATGTTTCCTTTTGAATTACTCAGAGAGAGACTCAAATATTGCACTTCCGTAACCCCTAGTATGGGACATTTCTAGACATTTTGCTGTAATGTAAAGTGCCTACAAGTGTCCCATGTATTGTATTACCCTAACATAAAAAAGTGTGGGACATTTCCAGGCATTTTGCCTCAATGATAAGTGCCTAGAAGCGTCCGGCTCATTCTGATTGGTTGGGACATTTCTAGGCATTTTTGCTGTAATGTAAAGCGCCTATAAATGTCCCATGTATTGTATTTTTCCTTAACACAAAGAGTGGAACATTTCTAGGCATTTTCAGCACTCAGGACGGGGGCCTAAGTGTGGGTCCCCGGGCACAGCCAGTGCTGGTGCTGTGTCTCTCCATGGAGGCCTGGGTCAGCGAAATCGGACTAAGTGTGGAATGGAGAACCAAGGGCGCGAGGCTCTTTAACCAAGGCCCATGGGTGATAACAATCAGGACGGGGGCTTAAGTGTGGGTCTCAGGGCACGGCCGGTTCTGATGCTTGGTCTCTCCTTGGAGGCCCGGGTCAGCGTAATCTGACTAAGTGTGGAATGGAGAACCTAGAGCACGAGGCTCTTTAACCCAGGCCCATGGGTGATAACACTCAGGACGGGGGCTTACGTGTGGGTCTCCATGCATGGCCGGTGCTGGTGCTTGGTCTCTCCTTGGAGACCTGTGTCAGCGAAATCTGACTAAGTGTGGAATGGAGAACCAAGAGAGCGAGGCTCTTTAACCCAGGCCCATGGGTGATAACACTCAGGAGGGGGACTTAAGTGTGGGTCCCCGGGCACGGCCGGTGCTGGTGCTGGGTCTCTCCATGGAGGCCCGGGTCAGCGAAATCTGACTAAATGTGGAATGGAGAACCAAGGGCGCGAGGCCTTTTTAACCCAGGCCCATGGGTGATAACACTCAGGACGGGGGCTTAAGTGTGGGTCTCCGGGCACGGCCGGTGCTGGTGCTGGGTCTTTCCATGGAGGCCTGGGTCAGCGAAATCGGACCAAGTGTGGAATGGAGAACCAAGGGCGCGAGGCTCTATAACCAAGGCCCATGGGTGATAACACTCAGTACGGAGGCCTAAGTGTGGGTCTCAGGACACGGCCGGTGCTGGTGCTGGGTCTCTTAATGTATGCCCGGGTCAGCGAAATCTGACTAAGTGTGGAATGGAGAACCAAGAGCGCGAGGCTCTTTAACCCAGGCCCATGGGTGATAACACTCAGGAGGGGGACTTAAGTGTGGGTCCCCGGGCACGGCCGGTGCTGGTGCTTGGTCTCTCCGTGAAGGCCCAGTTCAGTGAAATGTGACTAAGAAAGAGATCTAAACACAGGAAACTGATATACATATGTTTCCTTTGATTCCTTTGGAGATAACCATAGGAAATATGGCTAAGAACGGGAACCAAGGAACCTTTGGAGATAAGCATAGGAGTGTTTCCTTTAAAGAGGATCATAGGAATGTTTCCTTTTGAATTACTCAGAGAGAGACCCAAATATTGCACTTCCGTAACCCCTAGTATGGGACATTTCTAGACATTTTGCTGTAATGTAAATTGCCTACAAGTGTCCCATGTATTGAATTACCCTAACATATAAAAGTGTGGGACATTTCCAGGCATTTTGCCTCAATGATAAGTGCCTAGAAGCGTCCGGCTCATTCTGATTGGTTGGGACATTTCTAGGCATTTTTGCTGTAATGTAAAGCGCCTATAAATGTCCCATGTATTGTATTTTTCCCTAACACAAAGAGTGGAACATTTCTAGGCATTTTCAGCACTCAGGACGGGGGCCTAAGTGTGGGTCCCCGGGCACGGCCGGTGCTGGTGCTGGGTCTCTCCATGGAGGCCTGGGTCAGCGAAATCGGACCAAGTGTGGAATGGAGAACCAAGGGCGCGAGGCTCTATAACCAAGGCCCATGGGTGATAACACTCAGTACGGAGGCTTAAGTGTGGGTCTCAGGGCACGGCCGGTGCTGGTGCTTGGTCTCTCCTTTGAGACCTGTGTCAGCGAAATCTGACTAAGTGTGGAATGGAAGACCAAGGGCGCGAGGCTCTTTAACCCAGGCCCATGGGTGATAACATTCAGGACGGGGGCTTAAGTGTGGGTCTCCGGGCACAGCCAGTGCTGGTGCTGGGTTTCTCCATGGAGGCCTGGGTCAGCGAAATCGGACTAAGTGTGGAATGGAGAACCAAGAGCGCGAGGCTCTTTAACCAAGGCCCATGGGTGATAACACTCAGGACGGGGGCTTAAGTGTGGGTCTCAGGGCATGGCCGGTGCTGGTGCTTGGTCTCTCCGTGACGGCCCAGTTCAGTGAAATGTAACTAAGAAAGAGATCTAAACACAGGAAACTGATATACATATGTTTCCTTTGATTCCTTTGGAGATAACCATAGGAAATATGGGTAAGAACGGGAACCAAGGAACCTTTGGAGATAAGCATAGGAGTGTTTCCTTTAAAGAGGATCATAGGAATGTTTCCTTTTGAATTACTCAGAGAGAGACACAAATATTGCACTTCCGTAACCCCTAGTATGGGACATTTCTAGACATTTTGCTGTAATGTAAAGTGCCTACAAGTGTCCCATGTATTGTATTACCCTAACATAAAAAAGTGTGGGACATTTCCAGGCATTTTACCTCAATGATAAGTGACTAGAAGCGTCCGGCTCATTCTGATTGGTTGGGACATTTCTAGGCATTTTTGCTGTAATGTAAAGCGCTTACAAATGTCCCAAGTATTGTATCTTTCCCTAACACAAAGAGTGAGACATTTTTAGGCATTTTCAGCACTCAGGACGGGGGCCTAAGTGTGGGTCCCCGGGCACGGCCGGTGCTGGTGCTGGGTCTCTCCATGGAGGCCCGGGTCAGCGAAATCTGACTAAGTGTGGAATGGAGAACCTAGAGCACGAGGCTCTTTAACCCAGGCCCATGGGTGATAACAATCAGGACGGGGGCTTAAGTGTGGGTCTCAGGGCACGGCCGGTTCTGATGCTTGGACTCTCCTTGGAGGCCCGGGTCAGCGTAGTCTGACTAAGTGTGGAATGGAGAACCAAGGGCGCGAGGCTCTTTAACCAAGGCCCATGGGTGATAACACTCAGGACGGGGGCTTAAGTGTGGGTCTCAGGGCACGGCCGGTGCTGGTGCTTGGTCTCTCCTTGGAGGCCCGGGTCAACGAAATCTGACTAAGTGTGGAATGGAGAACCAAGAGCGCGAGGCTCTTTAACCCAGGCCCATGGGTGATAACACTCAGGAGGGGGACTTAAGTGTGGGTCCCCGGGCACGGCCGGTGCTCGTGCTTGGTCTCTCCGTGACGGCCCAGTTCAGTGAAATGTAACTAAGAAAGAGATCTAAACACAGGAAACTGATATACATATGTTTCCTTTGATTCCTTTGGAGATAACCATAGGAAATATGGGTAAGAACGGGAACCAAGGAACCTTTGGAGATAAGAATAGGAGTGTTTCCTTTAAAGAGGATCATAGGAATGTTTCCTTTTGAATTACTCAGAGAGAGACTCAAATATTGCACTTCCGTAACCCCTAGTATGGGACATTTCTAGACATTTTGCTGTAATGTAAAGTGCCTACAAGTGTCCCATGTATTGTATTACCCTAACATAAAAAAGTGTGGGACATTTCCAGGCATTTTGCCTCAATGATAAGTGCCTAGAAGCGTCCGGCTCATTCTGATTGGTTGGGACATTTCTAGGCATTTTTGCTGTAATGTAAAGCGCCTATAAATGTCCCATGTATTGTATTTTTCCTTAACACAAAGAGTGGAACATTTCTAGGCATTTTCAGCACTCAGGACGGGGGCCTAAGTGTGGGTCCCCGGGCACAGCCAGTGCTGGTGCTGTGTCTCTCCATGGAGGCCTGGGTCAGCGAAATCGGACTAAGTGTGGAATGGAGAACCAAGGGCGCGAGGCTCTTTAACCAAGGCCCATGGGTGATAACAATCAGGACGGGGGCTTAAGTGTGGGTCTCAGGGCACGGCCGGTTCTGATGCTTGGTCTCTCCTTGGAGGCCCGGGTCAGCGTAATCTGACTAAGTGTGGAATGGAGAACCTAGAGCACGAGGCTCTTTAACCCAGGCCCATGGGTGATAACACTCAGGACGGGGGCTTACGTGTGGGTCTCCATGCATGGCCGGTGCTGGTGCTTGGTCTCTCCTTGGACACCTGTGTCAGCGAAATCTGACTAAGTGTGGAATGGAGAACCAAGGGAGCGAGGCCTTTTTAACCCAAGCCCATGGGTGATAACACTCAGGACGGGGGCTTAAGTGTGGGTCTCCGGGCACGGCCGGTGCTGGTGCTGGGTCTCTCCATGGAGGCCTGGGTCAGCGAAATCGGACCAAGTGTGGAATGGAGAACCAAGGGCGAGAGGCTCTTTAACCGAGGCCCATGGGTGATAACACTCAGTACAGAGGCTTAAGTGTGGGTCTCAGGGCACGGCCGGTGCTGGTGCTGGGTCTCTTAATGTATGCCCGGGTCAGCGAAAAGTGACAAAGTGTGGAATGGAAGACCAAGGGCGCGAGGCTCTTTAACCCAGGCCCATGGGTGATAACATTCAATACCGGGGCTTAAGTGTGGGTCTCAGGGCACGGCCGGTGCTGGTGCTTGGTCTCTCCTTGGAGGCCCGGGTCAGCGAAATCTGACTAAGTGTGGAACGGAGAACCTAGACCACGAGGCTCTTTAACCCAGGCCCATGGGTGATAACACTCAGGACGGGGGCTTAAGTGTGGGTCCCCGGGAACGGCCGATGCTGGTGCTTGGTCTCTCCTTGGAGGCCCGGGTCAGCGAAATCTGACTAAGTGTGGAATGGAGAACCAAGAGAGCGAGGCTCTTTAACCCAGGCCCATGGGTGATAACACTCAGGACGGGGGCTTAAGTGTGGGTCCCCGGGCACGGCCGGTGCTGGTGCTTGGTCTCTCCGTGAAGGCCCAGTTCAGTGAAATCTGACTAAGTGTGGAATGGAAGACCAAGGGCGCGAGGCCTTTTTAACCCAGGCCCATGGGTGATAACACTCAGGACGGGGGCTTAAGTGTGGGTCTCCGGGCACGGCCGGTGCTGGTGCTGGGTCTCTCCATGGAGGCCTGGGTCAGCGAAATTGGACCAAGTGTGGAATGGAGAACCAAGGGCGCGAGGCTCTATAACCAAGGCCCATGGGTGATAACACTCAGTACGGAGGCTTAAGTGTGGGTCTCAGGGCTAGGCCGGTGCTGGTGCTGGGTCTCTTAATGTATGCCCGGGTCAGCGAAAAGTGACTAAGTGTGGAATGGAAGACCAAGGGCGCGGGGCTCTTTAACCCAGGCCCATGGGTGATAACACTCAGGATGGGGGCTTAAGTGTGGGTCTCCGGGCACAACCAGTGCTGGTGCTTGGTCTCTCCTTGGAGACCTGGGTCAGCGAAATCGGACTAAGTGTGGAATGGAGAACCAAGGGCGCGAGGCTCTTTAACCAAGGCCCATGGGTGATAACACTCAGGGTGTGGGCTATAGAGTGGGTCCCCGAGCTCAGCCATATTTGGAGGTTTTTTCTCCTATGTTTTGTATTTTTCCCCATGAAAACGTGTGGGACATTTCTAGGCATTTTTGCTATAATGTAAAGTGCCTAGAAGTGTCCCAAGTATTGTATCTTTCCCTAACACAAAGAGTGAGACATTTCTAGGCATTTTCAGCACTCAGGACGCGGGCCTAAGTGTGGGTCCCCGGGCACGGCCGGGGCTGGTGCTTGGTCTCTCCTTGGAGCCCCGGGTCAGCGAAATCTGACTAAGTGTGGAATGGAGAACCAAGGGCGCGAGGCTCTTTAACCAAGGCCCATGGGTGATAACACTCAGGAGGGGGACTTAAGTGTGGGTCCCCGGGCACGGCCGGTGCTGGTGCTTGGTCTCTCCTTGGAGGCCTGGGTCAGCGAAATCGGACTAAGTGTGGAATGGAGAACCAAGGGCGCGAGGCTCTTTAACCAAGGCCCATGGGTGATAACAATCAGGACGGGGGCTTAAGTGTGGGTCTCAGGGCACGGCCGGTGCTGGTGCTTGGTCTCTCCTTGGAGGCCCGGGTCAGCGAAATCTGACTAAGTGTGGAATGGAGAACCAAGAGCGCGAGGCTCTTTAACCAAGGCCCATGGGTGATAACACTCAGGACGGGGGCTTAAGTGTGGGTCTCAGGGCACGGCCGGTGCTGGTGCTTGGTCTCTCCTTGGAGGCCCGGGTCAGCGAAATCTGATTAAGTGTGGAATGGAGAACCAAGAGCGCGAGGCTCTTTAACCCAGGCCCATGGGTGATAACACTCAGGAGGGGGACTTAAGTGTGGGTCCCCGGGCACGGCCGGTGCTGGTGCTTGGTCTCTCCGTGAAGGCCCAGTTCAGTGAAATGTAACTAAGAAAGAGATCTAAACACAGGAAACTGATATACATATGTTTCCTTTGATTCCTTTGGAGATAACCATAGGAAATATGGGTAAATACGGGAACCAAGGAACCTTTGGAGATAAGCATAGGAGTGTTTCCTTTAAAGAGGATCATAGGAATGTTTCCTTTTGAATTACTCAGAGAGAGACCCAAATATTGCACTTCCGTAACCCCTAGTATGGGACATTTCTAGACATTTTGCTGTAATGTAAAGTGCCTACAAGTGTCCCATGTATTGAATTACCCTAACATATAAAAGTGTGGGACATTTCCAGGCATTTTGCCTCAATGATAAGTGCCTAGAAGCGTCCGGCTCATTCTGATTGGTTGGGACATTTCTAGGCATTTTTGCTGTAATGTAAAGCGCCTATAAATGTCCCATGTATTGTATTTTTCCCTAACACAAAGAGTGGAACATTTCTAGGCATTTTCAGCACTCAGGACGGGGGCCTAAGTGTGGGTCCCCGGGCACGGCCGGTGCTGGTGCTGGGTCTCTCCATGGAGGCCCGGGTCAGCGAAATCTGACTAAGTGTGGAATGGAGAACCAAGGGCGCGAGGCCTTTTTAACCCAGGCCCATGGGTGATAACACTCAGGACGGGGGCTTAAGTGTGGGTCTCCGGGCACGGCCGGTGCTGGTGCTGGGTCTCTCCATGGAGGCCTGGGTCAGCGAAATCGGACCAAGTGTGGAATGGAGAACCAAGGGCGCGAGGCTCTATAACCAAGGCCCATGGGTGATAACACTCAGTACGGAGGCTTAAGTGTGGGTCTCCGGGCACAGCCAGTGCTGGTGCTGGGTTTCTCCATGGAGGCCTGGGTCAGCGAAATCTGACTAAGTGTGGAATGGAGAACCTAGAGCACGAGGCTCTTTAACCCAGGCCCATGGGTGATAACACTCAGGATGGGGGCTTAAGTGTGGGTCTCCGGGCACAGCCAGTGCTGGTGCTTGGTCTCTCCTTGGAGACCTGGGTCAGCGAAATCGGACTAAGTGTGGAATGGAGAACCAAGGGCGCGAGGCTCTTTAACCAAGGCCCATGGGTGATAACACTCAGGACGGGGGCTTAAGTGTGGGTCTCAGGGCACGGCCGGTGCTGGTGCTTGGTCTCTCCTTGGAGGCCCGGGTCAACGAAATCTGACTAAGTGTGGAATGGAGAACCAAGAGCGCGAGGCTCTTTAACCCAGGCCCATGGGTGATAACACTCAGGAGGGGGACTTAAGTGTGGGTCCCCGGGCACGGCCGGTGCTCGTGCTTGGTCTCTCCGTGACGGCCCAGTTCAGTGAAATGTAACTAAGAAAGAGATCTAAACACAGGAAACTGATATACATATGTTTCCTTTGATTCCTTTGGAGATAACCATAGGAAATATGGGTAAGAACGGGAACCAAGGAACCTTTGGAGATAAGCATAGGAGTGTTTCCTTTAAAGAGGATCATAGGAATGTTTCCTTTTGAATTACTCAGAGAGAGACTCAAATATTGCACTTCCGTAACCCCTAGTATGGGACATTTCTAGACATTTTGCTGTAATGTAAAGTGCCTACAAGTGTCCCATGTATTGTATTACCCTAACATAAAAAAGTGTGGGACATTTCCAGGCATTTTGCCTCAATGATAAGTGCGTAGAAGCGTCCGGCTCATTCTGATTGGTTGGGACATTTCTAGGCATTTTTGCTGTAATGTAAAGCGCCTATAAATGTCCCATGTATTGTATTTTTCCTTAACACAAAGAGTGGAACATTTCTAGGCATTTTCAGCACTCAGGACGGGGGCCTAAGTGTGGGTCCCCGGGCACAGCCAGTGCTGGTGCTGTGTCTCTCCATGGAGGCCTGGGTCAGCGAAATCGGACTAAGTGTGGAATGGAGAACCAAGGGCGCGAGGCTCTTTAACCAAGGCCCATGGGTGATAACAATCAGGACGGGGGCTTAAGTGTGGGTCTCAGGGCACGGCCGGTTCTGATGCTTGGTCTCTCCTTGGAGGCCCGGGTCAGCGTAATCTGACTAAGTGTGGAATGGAGAACCTAGAGCACGAGGCTCTTTAACCCAGGACCATGGGTGATAACACTCAGGACGGGGGCTTACGTGTGGGTCTCCATGCATGGCCGGTGCTGGTGCTTGGTCTCTCCTTGGAGACCTGTGTCAGCGAAATCTGACTAATTGTGGAATGGAGAACCAAGAGAGCGAGGCTCTTTAACCCAGGCCCATGGGTGATAACACTCAGGAGGGGGACTTAAGTGTGGGTCCCCGGGCACGGCCGGTGCTGGTGCTTGGTCTCTCCTTGGAGGCCTGGGTCAGCGAAATCGGACTAAGTGTGGAATGGAGAACCAAGGGCGCGAGGCTCTTTAACCAAGGCCCATGGGTGATAACACTCAGGACGGGGGCTTAAGTGTGGGTCTCAGGGCACGGCCGGTGCTGGTGCTTGGTCTCTCCGTGAAGGCCCAGTTCAGTGAAATGTGTTTAAGAAAGAGATCTAAACACAGGAAACTGATATACATATGTTTCCTTTGATTCCTTTGGAGATAACCATAGGAAATATGGTTAAGAACGGGAACCAAGGAACCTTTGGAGATAAGCATAGGAGTGTTTCCTTTAAAGAGGATCATAGGAATGTTTTCTTTTGAATTACTCAGAGAGAGACTCAAATATTGCACTTCCGTAACCCCTAGTATGGGACATTTCTAGACATTTTGCTGTAATGTAAAGTGCCTACAAGTGTCCCATGTATTGTATTACCCTAACATAAAAAAGTGTGGGACATTTCCAGGCATTTTGCCTCAATGATAAGTGCCTAGAAGCGTCCGGCTCATTCTGATTGGTTGGGACATTTCTAGGCATTTTTGCTGTAATGTAAAGCGCCTATAAATGTCCCATGTATTGTATTTTTCCTTAACACAAAGAGTGGAACATTTCTAGGCATTTTCAGCACTCAGGACGGGGGCCTAAGTGTGGGTCCCCGGGCACGGCCGGTGCTGGTGCTGGGTCTCTCCATGGAGGCCCGGGTCAGCGAAATCTGACTAAATGTGGAATGGAGAACCAAGGGCGCGAGGCCTTTTTAACCCAGGCCCATGGGTGATAACACTCAGGACGGGGGCTTAAGTGTGGGTCTCCGGGCACGGCCGGTGCTGGTGCTGGGTCTCTCCATGGAGGCCTGGGTCAGCGAAATCGGACCAAGTGTGGAATGGAGAACCAAGGGCGCGAGGCTCTATAACCAAGGCCCATGGGTGATAACACTCAGTACGGAGGCTTAAGTGTGGGTCTCAGGACACGGCCGGTGCTGGTGCTGGGTCTCTTAATGTATGCCCGGGTCAGCGAAATCTGACTAAGTGTGGAATGGAGAACCAAGAGCGCGAGGCTCTTTAACCCAGGCCCATGGGTGATAACACTCAGGAGGGGGACTTAAGTGTGGGTCCCCGGGCACGGCCGGTGCTGGTGCTTGGTCTCTCCGTGAAGGCCCAGTTCAGTGAAATGTGACTAAGAAAGAGATCTAAACAGAGGAAACTGATATACATATGTTTCCTTTGATTCCTTTGGAGATAACCATAGGAAATATGGGTAAGAACGGGAACCAAGGATCCTTTGGAGATAAGCATAGGAGTGTTTCCTTTAAAGAGGATCATAGGAATGTTTCCTTTTGAATTACTCAGAGAGAGACCCAAATATTGCACTTCCGTAACCCCTAGTGTGGGACATTTCTAGACATTTTGCTGTAATGTACAGTGCCTAAAAGTGTCCCATGTATTGTATTACCCTAACATAAAAAAGTGTGGGACATTTCCAGGCATTTTGCCTCAATGATAAGTGCCTAGAAGCGTCCGGCTCATTCTGATTGGTTGGGACATTTCTAGGCATTTTTGCTGTAATGTAGAGCGCCTACAAATGTCCCATGTATTGTATTTTTCCCTAATACAAAGAGTGGAACATTTCTAGGCATTTTCAGCACTCAGGGTGTGGGCTATAGAGTGGGTCCCCGGGCACGGCCGGTGCTGGTGCTGGGTCTCTCCATGGAGGCCCGGGTCAGCGAAATCTGACTAAGTGTGGAATGGAGAACCAAGGGCGCGAGGCCTTTTTAACCCAAGCCCATGGGTGATAACACTCAGGACGGGGGCTTAAGTGTGGGTCTCCGGGCACGGCCGGTGCTGGTGCTGGGTCTCTCCATGGAGGCCTGGGTCAGCGAAATCGGACCAAGTGTGGAATGGAGAACCAAGGGCGCGAGGCTCTATAACCAAGGCCCATGGGTGATAACACTCAGTACGGAGGCTTAAGTGTGGGTCTCAGGGCACGGCCGGTGCTGGTGCTGGGTCTCTTAATGTATGCCCGGGTCAGCGAAAAGTGACTAAGTGTGGAATGTAAGACCAAGGGCGCGGGGCTCTTTAACCCAGGCCCATGGGTGATAACATTCAGGACGGGGGCTTAAGTGTGGGTCTCCGGGCACAGCCAGTGCTGGTGCTGGGTTTCTCCATGGAGGCCTGGGTCAGCGAAATCTGACTAAGTGTGGAATGGAGAACCTAGAGCACGAGGCTCTTTAACCCAGGCCCATGGGTGATAACACTCAGGATGGGGGCTTAAGTGTGGGTCTCCGGGCACAGCCAGTGCTGGTGCTTGGTCTCTCCTTGGAGACCTGGGTCAGCGAAATCGGACTAAGTGTGGAATGGAGAACCAAGGGCGCGAGGCTCTTTAACCAAGGCCCATGGGTGATAACACTCAGGACGGGGGCTTAAGTGTGGGTCTCAGGGCACGGCCGGTGCTGGTGCTTGGTCTCTCCTTGGAGGCCCGGGTCAACGAAATCTGACTAAGTGTGGAATGGAGAACCAAGAGCGCGAGGCTCTTTAACCCAGGCCCATGGGTGATAACACTCAGGAGGGGGACTTAAGTGTGGGTCCCCGGGCACGGCCGGTGCTCGTGCTTGGTCTCTCCGTGACGGCCCAGTTCAGTGAAATGTAACTAAGAAAGAGATCTAAACACAGGAAACTGATATACATATGTTTCCTTTGATTCCTTTGGAGATAACCATAGGAAATATGGGTAAGAACGGGAACCAAGGAACCTTTGGAGATAAGCATAGGAGTGTTTCCTTTAAAGAGGATCATAGGAATGTTTCCTTTTGAATTACTCAGAGAGAGACTCAAATATTGCACTTCCGTAACCCCTAGTATGGGACATTTCTAGACATTTTGCTGTAATGTAAAGTGCCTACAAGTGTCCCATGTATTGTATTACCCTAACATAAAAAAGTGTGGGACATTTCCAGGCATTTTGCCTCAATGATAAGTGCCTAGAAGCGTCCGGCTCATTCTGATTGGTTGGGACATTTCTAGGCATTTTTGCTGTAATGTAAAGCGCCTATAAATGTCCCATGTATTGTATTTTTCCTTAACACAAAGAGTGGAACATTTCTAGGCATTTTCAGCACTCAGGACGGGGGCCTAAGTGTGGGTCCCCGGGCACAGCCAGTGCTGGTGCTGTGTCTCTCCATGGAGGCCTGGGTCAGCGAAATCGGACTAAGTGTGGAATGGAGAACCAAGGGCGCGAGGCTCTTTAACCAAGGCCCATGGGTGATAACAATCAGGACGGGGGCTTAAGTGTGGGTCTCAGGGCACGGCCGGTTCTGATGCTTGGTCTCTCCTTGGAGGCCCGGGTCAGCGAAATCTGACTAAGTGTGGAATGGAGAACCAAGAGAGCGAGGCTCTTTAACCCAGGCCCATGGGTGATAACACTCAGGAGGGGGACTTAAGTGTGGGTCCCCGGGCACGGCCGGTGCTGGTGCTGGGTCTCTCCATGGAGGCCCGGGTCAGCGAAATCTGACTAAATGTGGAATGGAGAACCAAGGGCGCGAGGCCTTTTTAACCCAGGCCCATGGGTGATAACACTCAGGACGGGGGCTTAAGTGTGGGTCTCCGGGCACGGCCGGTGCTGGTGCTGGGTCTCTCCATGGAGGCCTGGGTCAGCGAAATCGGACCAAGTGTGGAATGGAGAACCAAGGGCGCGAGGCTCTATAACCAAGGCCCATGGGTGATAACACTCAGTACGGAGGCTTAAGTGTGGGTCTCAGGACACGGCCGGTGCTGGTGCTGGGTCTCTTAATGTATGCCCGGGTCAGCGAAATCTGACTAAGTGTGGAATGGAGAACCAAGAGCGCGAGGCTCTTTAACCCAGGCCCATGGGTGATAACACTCAGGAGGGGGACTTAAGTGTGTTCCCCGGGCACGGCCGGTGCTGGTGCTTGGTCTCTCCGTGAAGGCCCAGTTCAGTGAAATGTGACTAAGAAAGAGATCTAAACAGAGGAAACTGATATACATATGTTTCCTTTGATTCCTTTGGAGATAACCATAGGAAATATGGGTAAGAACGGGAACCAAGGATCCTTTGGAGATAAGCATAGGAGTGTTTCCTTTAAAGAGGATCATAGGAATGTTTCCTTTTGAATTACTCAGAGAGAGACCCAAATATTGCACTTCCGTAACCCCTAGTGTGGGACATTTCTAGACATTTTGCTGTAATGTAAAGTGCCTAAAAGTGTCCCATGTATTGTATTACCCTAACATAAAAAAGTGTGGGACATTTCCAGGCATTTTGCCTCAATGATAAGTGCCTAGAAGCGTCCGGCTCATTCTGATTGGTTGGGACATTTCAAGGGATTTTTGCTGTAATGTAAAGCGCCTACAAATGTCCCATGTATTGTATTTTTCCCTAACACAAAGAGTGGAACATTTCTAGGCATTTTCAGCACTCAGGGTGTGGGCTATAGAGTGGGTCCCCGGGCACGGCCGGTGCTGGTGCTGGGTCTCTCCATGGAGGCCCGGGTCAGCGAAATCTGACTAAGTGTGGAATGGAGAACCAAGGGCGCGAGGCCTTTTTAACCCAGGCCCATGGGTGATAACACTCAGGACGGGGGCTTAAGTGTGGGTCTCCGGGCACGGCCGGTGCTGGTGCTGGGTCTCTCCATGGAGGCCTGGGTCAGCGAAATCGGACCAAGTGTGGAATGGAGAACCAAGGGCGCGAGGCTCTATAACCAAGGCCCATGGGTGATAACACTCAGTACGGAGGCTTAAGTGTGGGTCTCAGGGCACGGCCGGTGCTGGTGCTTGGTCTCTCCTTTGAGACCTGTGTCAGCGAAATCTGACTAAGTGTGGAATGGAAGACCAAGGGCGCGAGGCTCTTTAACCCAGGCCCATGGGTGATAACATTCAGGACGGGGGCTTAAGTGTGGGTCTCCGGGCACAGCCAGTGCTGGTGCTGGGTTTCTCCATGGAGGCCTGGGTCAGCGAAATCGGACTAAGTGTGGAATGGAGAACCAAGAGCGCGAGGCTCTTTAACCAAGGCCCATGGGTGATAACACTCAGGACGGGGGCTTAAGTGTGGGTCTCAGGGCATGGCCGGTGCTGGTGCTTGGTCTCTCCGTGACGGCCCAGTTCAGTGAAATGTAACTAAGAAAGAGATCTAAACACAGGAAACTGATATACATATGTTTCCTTTGATTCCTTTGGAGATAACCATAGGAAATATGGGTAAGAACGGGAACCAAGGAACCTTTGGAGATAAGCATAGGAGTGTTTCCTTTAAAGAGGATCATAGGAATGTTTCCTTTTGAATTACTCAGAGAGAGACACAAATATTGCACTTCCGTAACCCCTAGTATGGGACATTTCTAGACATTTTGCTGTAATGTAAAGTGCCTACAAGTGTCCCATGTATTGTATTACCCTAACATAAAAAAGTGTGGGACATTTCCAGGCATTTTACCTCAATGATAAGTGACTAGAAGCGTCCGGCTCATTCTGATTGGTTGGGACATTTCTAGGCATTTTTGCTGTAATGTAAAGCGCTTACAAATGTCCCAAGTATTGTATCTTTCCCTAACACAAAGAGTGAGACATTTTTAGGCATTTTCAGCACTCAGGACGGGGGCCTAAGTGTGGGTCCCCGGGCACGGCCGGTGCTGGTGCTGGGTCTCTCCATGGAGGCCCGGGTCAGCGAAATCTGACTAAGTGTGGAATGGAGAACCTAGAGCACGAGGCTCTTTAACCCAGGCCCATGGGTGATAACAATCAGGACGGGGGCTTAAGTGTGGGTCTCAGGGCACGGCCGGTTCTGATGCTTGGACTCTCCTTGGAGGCCCGGGTCAGCGTAGTCTGACTAAGTGTGGAATGGAGAACCAAGGGCGCGAGGCTCTTTAACCAAGGCCCATGGGTGATAACACTCAGGACGGGGGCTTAAGTGTGGGTCTCAGGGCACGGCCGGTGCTGGTGCTTGGTCTCTCCTTGGAGGCCCGGGTCAACGAAATCTGACTAAGTGTGGAATGGAGAACCAAGAGCGCGAGGCTCTTTAACCCAGGCCCATGGGTGATAACACTCAGGAGGGGGACTTAAGTGTGGGTCCCCGGGCACGGCCGGTGCTCGTGCTTGGTCTCTCCGTGACGGCCCAGTTCAGTGAAATGTAACTAAGAAAGAGATCTAAACACAGGAAACTGATATACATATGTTTCCTTTGATTCCTTTGGAGATAACCATAGGAAATATGGGTAAGAACGGGAACCAAGGAACCTTTGGAGATAAGAATAGGAGTGTTTCCTTTAAAGAGGATCATAGGAATGTTTCCTTTTGAATTACTCAGAGAGAGACTCAAATATTGCACTTCCGTAACCCCTAGTATGGGACATTTCTAGACATTTTGCTGTAATGTAAAGTGCCTACAAGTGTCCCATGTATTGTATTACCCTAACATAAAAAAGTGTGGGACATTTCCAGGCATTTTGCCTCAATGATAAGTGCCTAGAAGCGTCCGGCTCATTCTGATTGGTTGGGACATTTCTAGGCATTTTTGCTGTAATGTAAAGCGCCTATAAATGTCCCATGTATTGTATTTTTCCTTAACACAAAGAGTGGAACATTTCTAGGCATTTTCAGCACTCAGGACGGGGGCCTAAGTGTGGGTCCCCGGGCACAGCCAGTGCTGGTGCTGTGTCTCTCCATGGAGGCCTGGGTCAGCGAAATCGGACTAAGTGTGGAATGGAGAACCAAGGGCGCGAGGCTCTTTAACCAAGGCCCATGGGTGATAACAATCAGGACGGGGGCTTAAGTGTGGGTCTCAGGGCACGGCCGGTTCTGATGCTTGGTCTCTCCTTGGAGGCCCGGGTCAGCGTAATCTGACTAAGTGTGGAATGGAGAACCTAGAGCACGAGGCTCTTTAACCCAGGCCCATGGGTGATAACACTCAGGACGGGGGCTTACGTGTGGGTCTCCATGCATGGCCGGTGCTGGTGCTTGGTCTCTCCTTGGACACCTGTGTCAGCGAAATCTGACTAAGTGTGGAATGGAGAACCAAGGGAGCGAGGCCTTTTTAACCCAAGCCCATGGGTGATAACACTCAGGACGGGGGCTTAAGTGTGGGTCTCCGGGCACGGCCGGTGCTGGTGCTGGGTCTCTCCATGGAGGCCTGGGTCAGCGAAATTGGACCAAGTGTGGAATGGAGAACCAAGGGCGAGAGGCTCTTTAACCGAGGCCCATGGGTGATAACATTCAATACCGGGGCTTAAGTGTGGGTCTCAGGGCACGGCCGGTGCTGGTGCTTGGTCTCTCCTTGGAGGCCCGGGTCAGCGAAATCTGACTAAGTGTGGAACGGAGAACCTAGACCACGAGGCTCTTTAACCCAGGCCCATGGGTGATAACACTCAGGACGGGGGCTTAAGTGTGGGTCCCCGGGAACGGCCGATGCTGGTGCTTGGTCTCTCCTTGGAGGCCCGGGTCAGCGAAATCTGACTAAGTGTGGAATGGAGAACCAAGAGAGCGAGGCTCTTTAACCCAGGCCCATGGGTGATAACACTCAGGACGGGGGCTTAAGTGTGGGTCCCCGGGCACGGCCGGTGCTGGTGCTTGGTCTCTCCGTGAAGGCCCAGTTCAGTGAAATCTGACTAAGTGTGGAATGGAAGACCAAGGGCGCGAGGCCTTTTTAACCCAGGCCCATGGGTGATAACACTCAGGACGGGGGCTTAAGTGTGGGTCTCCGGGCACGGCCGGTGCTGGTGCTGGGTCTCTCCATGGAGGCCTGGGTCAGCGAAATTGGACCAAGTGTGGAATGGAGAACCAAGGGCGCGAGGCTCTATAACCAAGGCCCATGGGTGATAACACTCAGTACGGAGGCTTAAGTGTGGGTCTCAGGGCTAGGCCGGTGCTGGTGCTGGGTCTCTTAATGTATGCCCGGGTCAGCGAAAAGTGACTAAGTGTGGAATGGAAGACCAAGGGCGCGGGGCTCTTTAACCCAGGCCCATGGGTGATAACACTCAGGATGGGGGCTTAAGTGTGGGTCTCCGGGCACAACCAGTGCTGGTGCTTGGTCTCTCCTTGGAGACCTGGGTCAGCGAAATCGGACTAAGTGTGGAATGGAGAACCAAGGGCGCGAGGCTCTTTAACCAAGGCCCATGGGTGATAACACTCAGGGTGTGGGCTATAGAGTGGGTCCCCGGGCTCAGCCATATTTGGAGGTTTTTTCTCCTATGTTTTGTATTTTTCCCCATGAAAACGTGTGGGACATTTCTAGGCATTTTTGCTATAATGTAAAGTGCCTAGAAGTGTCCCAAGTATTGTATCTTTCCCTAACACAAAGAGTGAGACATTTCTAGGCATTTTCAGCACTCAGGACGCGGGCCTAAGTGTGGGTCCCCGGGCACGGCCGGGGCTGGTGCTTGGTCTCTCCTTGGAGCCCCGGGTCAGCGAAATCTGACTAAGTGTGGAATGGAGAACCAAGGGCGCGAGGCTCTTTAACCAAGGCCCATGGGTGATAACACTCAGGAGGGGGACTTAAGTGTGGGTCCCCGGGCACGGCCGGTGCTGGTGCTTGGTCTCTCCTTGGAGGCCTGGGTCAGCGAAATCGGACTAAGTGTGGAATGGAGAACCAAGGGCGCGAGGCTCTTTAACCAAGGCCCATGGGTGATAACAATCAGGACGGGGGCTTAAGTGTGGGTCTCAGGGCACGGCCGGTGCTGGTGCTTGGTCTCTCCTTGGAGGCCCGGGTCAGCGAAATCTGACTAAGTGTGGAATGGAGAACCAAGAGCGCGAGGCTCTTTAACCAAGGCCCATGGGTGATAACACTCAGGACGGGGGCTTAAGTGTGGGTCTCAGGGCACGGCCGGTGCTGGTGCTTGGTCTCTCCTTGGAGGCCCGGGTCAGCGAAATCTGATTAAGTGTGGAATGGAGAACCAAGAGCGCGAGGCTCTTTA
Source organism: Pleuronectes platessa (assembly GCF_947347685.1). Lineage (NCBI taxonomy): Eukaryota > Metazoa > Chordata > Actinopteri > Pleuronectiformes > Pleuronectidae > Pleuronectes > Pleuronectes platessa. The sequence continues at coordinate 30,999,322 of NC_070628.1, forward strand.
ACCCAGGCCCATGGGTGATAACACTCAGGAGGGGGACTTAAGTGTGGGTCCCCGGGCACGGCCGGTGCTGGTGCTTGGTCTCTCCGTGAAGGCCCAGTTCAGTGAAATGTAACTAAGAAAGAGATCTAAACACAGGAAACTGATATACATATGTTTCCTTTGATTCCTTTGGAGATAACCATAGGAAATATGGGTAAATACGGGAACCAAGGAACCTTTGGAGATAAGCATAGGAGTGTTTCCTTTAAAGAGGATCATAGGAATGTTTCCTTTTGAATTACTCAGAGAGAGACCCAAATATTGCACTTCCGTAACCCCTAGTATGGGACATTTCTAGACATTTTGCTGTAATGTAAAGTGCCTACAAGTGTCCCATGTATTGAATTACCCTAACATATAAAAGTGTGGGACATTTCCAGGCATTTTGCCTCAATGATAAGTGCCTAGAAGCGTCCGGCTCATTCTGATTGGTTGGGACATTTCTAGGCATTTTTGCTGTAATGTAAAGCGCCTATAAATGTCCCATGTATTGTATTTTTCCCTAACACAAAGAGTGGAACATTTCTAGGCATTTTCAGCACTCAGGACGGGGGCCTAAGTGTGGGTCCCCGGGCACGGCCGGTGCTGGTGCTGGGTCTCTCCATGGAGGCCCGGGTCAGCGAAATCTGACTAAGTGTGGAATGGAGAACCAAGGGCGCGAGGCCTTTTTAACCCAGGCCCATGGGTGATAACACTCAGGACGGGGGCTTAAGTGTGGGTCTCCGGGCACGGCCGGTGCTGGTGCTGGGTCTCTCCATGGAGGCCTGGGTCAGCGAAATCGGACCAAGTGTGGAATGGAGAACCAAGGGCGCGAGGCTCTATAACCAAGGCCCATGGGTGATAACACTCAGTACGGAGGCTTAAGTGTGGGTCTCCGGGCACAGCCAGTGCTGGTGCTGGGTTTCTCCATGGAGGCCTGGGTCAGCGAAATCTGACTAAGTGTGGAATGGAGAACCTAGAGCACGAGGCTCTTTAACCCAGGCCCATGGGTGATAACACTCAGGATGGGGGCTTAAGTGTGGGTCTCCGGGCACAGCCAGTGCTGGTGCTTGGTCTCTCCTTGGAGACCTGGGTCAGCGAAATCGGACTAAGTGTGGAATGGAGAACCAAGGGCGCGAGGCTCTTTAACCAAGGCCCATGGGTGATAACACTCAGGACGGGGGCTTAAGTGTGGGTCTCAGGGCACGGCCGGTGCTGGTGCTTGGTCTCTCCTTGGAGGCCCGGGTCAACGAAATCTGACTAAGTGTGGAATGGAGAACCAAGAGCGCGAGGCTCTTTAACCCAGGCCCATGGGTGATAACACTCAGGAGGGGGACTTAAGTGTGGGTCCCCGGGCACGGCCGGTGCTCGTGCTTGGTCTCTCCGTGACGGCCCAGTTCAGTGAAATGTAACTAAGAAAGAGATCTAAACACAGGAAACTGATATACATATGTTTCCTTTGATTCCTTTGGAGATAACCATAGGAAATATGGGTAAGAACGGGAACCAAGGAACCTTTGGAGATAAGCATAGGAGTGTTTCCTTTAAAGAGGATCATAGGAATGTTTCCTTTTGAATTACTCAGAGAGAGACTCAAATATTGCACTTCCGTAACCCCTAGTATGGGACATTTCTAGACATTTTGCTGTAATGTAAAGTGCCTACAAGTGTCCCATGTATTGTATTACCCTAACATAAAAAAGTGTGGGACATTTCCAGGCATTTTGCCTCAATGATAAGTGCGTAGAAGCGTCCGGCTCATTCTGATTGGTTGGGACATTTCTAGGCATTTTTGCTGTAATGTAAAGCGCCTATAAATGTCCCATGTATTGTATTTTTCCTTAACACAAAGAGTGGAACATTTCTAGGCATTTTCAGCACTCAGGACGGGGGCCTAAGTGTGGGTCCCCGGGCACAGCCAGTGCTGGTGCTGTGTCTCTCCATGGAGGCCTGGGTCAGCGAAATCGGACTAAGTGTGGAATGGAGAACCAAGGGCGCGAGGCTCTTTAACCAAGGCCCATGGGTGATAACAATCAGGACGGGGGCTTAAGTGTGGGTCTCAGGGCACGGCCGGTTCTGATGCTTGGTCTCTCCTTGGAGGCCCGGGTCAGCGTAATCTGACTAAGTGTGGAATGGAGAACCTAGAGCACGAGGCTCTTTAACCCAGGACCATGGGTGATAACACTCAGGACGGGGGCTTACGTGTGGGTCTCCATGCATGGCCGGTGCTGGTGCTTGGTCTCTCCTTGGAGACCTGTGTCAGCGAAATCTGACTAATTGTGGAATGGAGAACCAAGAGAGCGAGGCTCTTTAACCCAGGCCCATGGGTGATAACACTCAGGAGGGGGACTTAAGTGTGGGTCCCCGGGCACGGCCGGTGCTGGTGCTTGGTCTCTCCTTGGAGGCCTGGGTCAGCGAAATCGGACTAAGTGTGGAATGGAGAACCAAGGGCGCGAGGCTCTTTAACCAAGGCCCATGGGTGATAACACTCAGGACGGGGGCTTAAGTGTGGGTCTCAGGGCACGGCCGGTGCTGGTGCTTGGTCTCTCCGTGAAGGCCCAGTTCAGTGAAATGTGTTTAAGAAAGAGATCTAAACACAGGAAACTGATATACATATGTTTCCTTTGATTCCTTTGGAGATAACCATAGGAAATATGGTTAAGAACGGGAACCAAGGAACCTTTGGAGATAAGCATAGGAGTGTTTCCTTTAAAGAGGATCATAGGAATGTTTTCTTTTGAATTACTCAGAGAGAGACTCAAATATTGCACTTCCGTAACCCCTAGTATGGGACATTTCTAGACATTTTGCTGTAATGTAAAGTGCCTACAAGTGTCCCATGTATTGTATTACCCTAACATAAAAAAGTGTGGGACATTTCCAGGCATTTTGCCTCAATGATAAGTGCCTAGAAGCGTCCGGCTCATTCTGATTGGTTGGGACATTTCTAGGCATTTTTGCTGTAATGTAAAGCGCCTATAAATGTCCCATGTATTGTATTTTTCCTTAACACAAAGAGTGGAACATTTCTAGGCATTTTCAGCACTCAGGACGGGGGCCTAAGTGTGGGTCCCCGGGCACGGCCGGTGCTGGTGCTGGGTCTCTCCATGGAGGCCCGGGTCAGCGAAATCTGACTAAATGTGGAATGGAGAACCAAGGGCGCGAGGCCTTTTTAACCCAGGCCCATGGGTGATAACACTCAGGACGGGGGCTTAAGTGTGGGTCTCCGGGCACGGCCGGTGCTGGTGCTGGGTCTCTCCATGGAGGCCTGGGTCAGCGAAATCGGACCAAGTGTGGAATGGAGAACCAAGGGCGCGAGGCTCTATAACCAAGGCCCATGGGTGATAACACTCAGTACGGAGGCTTAAGTGTGGGTCTCAGGACACGGCCGGTGCTGGTGCTGGGTCTCTTAATGTATGCCCGGGTCAGCGAAATCTGACTAAGTGTGGAATGGAGAACCAAGAGCGCGAGGCTCTTTAACCCAGGCCCATGGGTGATAACACTCAGGAGGGGGACTTAAGTGTGGGTCCCCGGGCACGGCCGGTGCTGGTGCTTGGTCTCTCCGTGAAGGCCCAGTTCAGTGAAATGTGACTAAGAAAGAGATCTAAACAGAGGAAACTGATATACATATGTTTCCTTTGATTCCTTTGGAGATAACCATAGGAAATATGGGTAAGAACGGGAACCAAGGATCCTTTGGAGATAAGCATAGGAGTGTTTCCTTTAAAGAGGATCATAGGAATGTTTCCTTTTGAATTACTCAGAGAGAGACCCAAATATTGCACTTCCGTAACCCCTAGTGTGGGACATTTCTAGACATTTTGCTGTAATGTACAGTGCCTAAAAGTGTCCCATGTATTGTATTACCCTAACATAAAAAAGTGTGGGACATTTCCAGGCATTTTGCCTCAATGATAAGTGCCTAGAAGCGTCCGGCTCATTCTGATTGGTTGGGACATTTCTAGGCATTTTTGCTGTAATGTAGAGCGCCTACAAATGTCCCATGTATTGTATTTTTCCCTAATACAAAGAGTGGAACATTTCTAGGCATTTTCAGCACTCAGGGTGTGGGCTATAGAGTGGGTCCCCGGGCACGGCCGGTGCTGGTGCTGGGTCTCTCCATGGAGGCCCGGGTCAGCGAAATCTGACTAAGTGTGGAATGGAGAACCAAGGGCGCGAGGCCTTTTTAACCCAAGCCCATGGGTGATAACACTCAGGACGGGGGCTTAAGTGTGGGTCTCCGGGCACGGCCGGTGCTGGTGCTGGGTCTCTCCATGGAGGCCTGGGTCAGCGAAATCGGACCAAGTGTGGAATGGAGAACCAAGGGCGCGAGGCTCTATAACCAAGGCCCATGGGTGATAACACTCAGTACGGAGGCTTAAGTGTGGGTCTCAGGGCACGGCCGGTGCTGGTGCTGGGTCTCTTAATGTATGCCCGGGTCAGCGAAAAGTGACTAAGTGTGGAATGTAAGACCAAGGGCGCGGGGCTCTTTAACCCAGGCCCATGGGTGATAACATTCAGGACGGGGGCTTAAGTGTGGGTCTCCGGGCACAGCCAGTGCTGGTGCTGGGTTTCTCCATGGAGGCCTGGGTCAGCGAAATCTGACTAAGTGTGGAATGGAGAACCTAGAGCACGAGGCTCTTTAACCCAGGCCCATGGGTGATAACACTCAGGATGGGGGCTTAAGTGTGGGTCTCCGGGCACAGCCAGTGCTGGTGCTTGGTCTCTCCTTGGAGACCTGGGTCAGCGAAATCGGACTAAGTGTGGAATGGAGAACCAAGGGCGCGAGGCTCTTTAACCAAGGCCCATGGGTGATAACACTCAGGACGGGGGCTTAAGTGTGGGTCTCAGGGCACGGCCGGTGCTGGTGCTTGGTCTCTCCTTGGAGGCCCGGGTCAACGAAATCTGACTAAGTGTGGAATGGAGAACCAAGAGCGCGAGGCTCTTTAACCCAGGCCCATGGGTGATAACACTCAGGAGGGGGACTTAAGTGTGGGTCCCCGGGCACGGCCGGTGCTCGTGCTTGGTCTCTCCGTGACGGCCCAGTTCAGTGAAATGTAACTAAGAAAGAGATCTAAACACAGGAAACTGATATACATATGTTTCCTTTGATTCCTTTGGAGATAACCATAGGAAATATGGGTAAGAACGGGAACCAAGGAACCTTTGGAGATAAGCATAGGAGTGTTTCCTTTAAAGAGGATCATAGGAATGTTTCCTTTTGAATTACTCAGAGAGAGACTCAAATATTGCACTTCCGTAACCCCTAGTATGGGACATTTCTAGACATTTTGCTGTAATGTAAAGTGCCTACAAGTGTCCCATGTATTGTATTACCCTAACATAAAAAAGTGTGGGACATTTCCAGGCATTTTGCCTCAATGATAAGTGCCTAGAAGCGTCCGGCTCATTCTGATTGGTTGGGACATTTCTAGGCATTTTTGCTGTAATGTAAAGCGCCTATAAATGTCCCATGTATTGTATTTTTCCTTAACACAAAGAGTGGAACATTTCTAGGCATTTTCAGCACTCAGGACGGGGGCCTAAGTGTGGGTCCCCGGGCACAGCCAGTGCTGGTGCTGTGTCTCTCCATGGAGGCCTGGGTCAGCGAAATCGGACTAAGTGTGGAATGGAGAACCAAGGGCGCGAGGCTCTTTAACCAAGGCCCATGGGTGATAACAATCAGGACGGGGGCTTAAGTGTGGGTCTCAGGGCACGGCCGGTTCTGATGCTTGGTCTCTCCTTGGAGGCCCGGGTCAGCGAAATCTGACTAAGTGTGGAATGGAGAACCAAGAGAGCGAGGCTCTTTAACCCAGGCCCATGGGTGATAACACTCAGGAGGGGGACTTAAGTGTGGGTCCCCGGGCACGGCCGGTGCTGGTGCTGGGTCTCTCCATGGAGGCCCGGGTCAGCGAAATCTGACTAAATGTGGAATGGAGAACCAAGGGCGCGAGGCCTTTTTAACCCAGGCCCATGGGTGATAACACTCAGGACGGGGGCTTAAGTGTGGGTCTCCGGGCACGGCCGGTGCTGGTGCTGGGTCTCTCCATGGAGGCCTGGGTCAGCGAAATCGGACCAAGTGTGGAATGGAGAACCAAGGGCGCGAGGCTCTATAACCAAGGCCCATGGGTGATAACACTCAGTACGGAGGCTTAAGTGTGGGTCTCAGGACACGGCCGGTGCTGGTGCTGGGTCTCTTAATGTATGCCCGGGTCAGCGAAATCTGACTAAGTGTGGAATGGAGAACCAAGAGCGCGAGGCTCTTTAACCCAGGCCCATGGGTGATAACACTCAGGAGGGGGACTTAAGTGTGTTCCCCGGGCACGGCCGGTGCTGGTGCTTGGTCTCTCCGTGAAGGCCCAGTTCAGTGAAATGTGACTAAGAAAGAGATCTAAACAGAGGAAACTGATATACATATGTTTCCTTTGATTCCTTTGGAGATAACCATAGGAAATATGGGTAAGAACGGGAACCAAGGATCCTTTGGAGATAAGCATAGGAGTGTTTCCTTTAAAGAGGATCATAGGAATGTTTCCTTTTGAATTACTCAGAGAGAGACCCAAATATTGCACTTCCGTAACCCCTAGTGTGGGACATTTCTAGACATTTTGCTGTAATGTAAAGTGCCTAAAAGTGTCCCATGTATTGTATTACCCTAACATAAAAAAGTGTGGGACATTTCCAGGCATTTTGCCTCAATGATAAGTGCCTAGAAGCGTCCGGCTCATTCTGATTGGTTGGGACATTTCTAGGCATTTTTGCTGTAATGTAAAGCGCCTACAAATGTCCCATGTATTGTATTTTTCCCTAACACAAAGAGTGGAACATTTCTAGGCATTTTCAGCACTCAGGGTGTGGGCTATAGAGTGGGTCCCCGGGCACGGCCGGTGCTGGTGCTGGGTCTCTCCATGGAGGCCCGGGTCAGCGAAATCTGACTAAGTGTGGAATGGAGAACCAAGGGCGCGAGGCCTTTTTAACCCAGGCCCATGGGTGATAACACTCAGGACGGGGGCTTAAGTGTGGGTCTCCGGGCACGGCCGGTGCTGGTGCTGGGTCTCTCCATGGAGGCCTGGGTCAGCGAAATCGGACCAAGTGTGGAATGGAGAACCAAGGGCGCGAGGCTCTATAACCAAGGCCCATGGGTGATAACACTCAGTACGGAGGCTTAAGTGTGGGTCTCAGGGCACGGCCGGTGCTGGTGCTGGGTCTCTTAATGTATGCCCGGGTCAGCGAAAAGTGACTAAGTGTGGAATGGAAGACCAAGGGCGCGGGGCTCTTTAACCCAGGCCCATGGGTGATAACATTCAGGACGGGGGCTTAAGTGTGGGTCTCCGGGCACAGCCAGTGCTGGTGCTGGGTTTCTCCATGGAGGCCTGGGTCAGCGAAATCTGACTAAGTGTGGAATGGAGAACCTAGAGCACGAGGCTCTTTAACCCAGGCCCATGGGTGATAACACTCAGGATGGGGGCTTAAGTGTGGGTCCCCGGGCACGGCCGGTGCTGGTGCTTGGTCTCTCCTTGGAGGCCTGGGTCAGCGAAATCGGACTAAGTGTGGAATGGAGAACCAAGGGCGCGAGGCTCTTTAACCAAGGCCCATGGGTGATAACACTCAGGACGGGGGCTTAAGTGTGGGTCTCCGGGCACGGCCGGTGCTGGTGCTGGGTCTGTCCATGGAGGCCTGGGTCAGCGAAATTGGACCAAGTGTGGAATGGAGAACCAAGGGCGCGAGGCTCTATAACCAAGGCCCATGGGTGATAACACTCAGTACGGAGGCTTAAGTGTGGGTCTCAGGGCACGGCCGGTGCTGGTGCTTGGTCTCTCCTTGGAGGCCCGGGTCAACGAAATCTGACTAAGTGTGGAATGGAGAACCAAGAGCGCGAGGCTCTTTAACCCAGGCCCATGGGTGATAACACTCAGGAGGGGGACTTAAGTGTGGGTCCCCGGGCACGGCCGGTGCTGGTGCTTGGTCTCTCCGTGAAGGCCCAGTTCAGTGAAATGTGTTTAAGAAAGAGATCTAAACACAGGAAACTGATATACATATGTTTCCTTTGATTCCTTTGGAGATAACCATAGGAAATATGGGTAAGAACGGGAACCAAGGAACCTTTGGAGATAAGCATAGGAGTGTTTCCTTTAAAGAGGATCATAGGAATGTTTCCTTTTGAATTACTCAGAGAGAGACACAAATATTGCACTTCCGTAACCCCTAGTATGGGACATTTCTAGACATTTTGCTGTAATGTAAAGTGCCTACAAGTGTCCCATGTATTGTATTACCCTAACATAAAAAAGTGTGGGACATTTCCAGGCATTTTACCTCAATGATAAGTGACTAGAAGCGTCCGGCTCATTCTGATTGGTTGGGACATTTCTAGGCATTTTTGCTGTAATGTAAAGCGCTTACAAATGTCCCAAGTATTGTATCTTTCCCTAACACAAAGAGTGAGACATTTTTAGGCATTTTCAGCACTCAGGACGGGGGCCTAAGTGTGGGTCCCCGGGCACGGCCGGTGCTGGTGCTGGGTCTCTCCATGGAGGCCCGGGTCAGCGAAATCTGACTAAGTGTGGAATGGAGAACCTAGAGCACGAGGCTCTTTAACCCAGGCCCATGGGTGATAACAATCAGGACGGGGGCTTAAGTGTGGGTCTCAGGGCACGGCCGGTTCTGATGCTTGGTCTCTCCTTGGAGGCCCGGGTCAGCGTAGTCTGACTAAGTGTGGAATGGAGAACCTAGAGCACGAGGCTCTTTAACCCAGGCCCATGGGTGATAACACTCAGGACGGGGGCTTACGTGTGGGTCTCCATGCATGGCCGGTGCTGGTGCTTGGTCTCTCCTTGGAGACCTGTGTCAGCGAAATCTGACTAAGTGTGGAATGGAGAACCAAGGGAGCGAGGCCTTTTTAACCCAAGCCCATGGGTGATAACACTCAGGACGGGGGCTTAAGTGTGGGTCTCCGGGCACGGCCGGTGCTGGTGCTGGGTCTCTCCATGGAGGCCTGGGTCAGCGAAATCGGACCAAGTGTGGAATGGAGAACCAAGGGCGAGAGGCTCTTTAACCGAGGCCCATGGGTGATAACACTCAGTACGGAGGCTTAAGTGTGGGTCTCAGGGCACGGCCGGTGCTGGTGCTGGGTCTCTTAATGTATGCCCGGGTCAGCGAAAAGTGACAAAGTGTGGAATGGAAGACCAAGGGCGCGAGGCTCTTTAACCCAGGCCCATGGGTGATAACATTCAATACCGGGGCTTAAGTGTGGGTCTCAGGGCACGGCCGGTGCTGGTGCTGGGTCTCTCCATGGAGGCCTGGGTCAGCGAAATCGGACCAAGTGTGGAATGGAGAACCAACGGCGCGAGGCTCTTTAACCCAGGCCCATGGGTGATAACATTCAATACAGGGGCTTAAGTGTGGGTCTCCGGGCACAGCCAGTGCTGGTGCTGTGTCTCTCCATGGAGGCCTGGGTCAGCGAAATCGGACTAAGTGTGGAATGGAGAACCAAGGGCGCGAGGCTCTTTAACCAAGGCCCATGGGTGATAACAATCAGGACGGGGGCTTAAGTGTGGGTCTCAGGGCACGGCCGGTGCTGATGCTTGGTCTCTCCTTGGAGGCCCGGGTCAGCGAAATCTGACTAAGTGTGGAATGGAGAACCTAGAGCACGAGGCTCTTTAACCCAGGCCCATGGGTGATAACACTCAGGACGGGGGCTTACGTGTGGGTCTCCATGCATGGCCGGTGCTGGTGCTTGGTCTCTCCTTGGAGACCTGTGTCAGCGAAATCTGACTAAGTGTGGAATGGAGAACCAAGAGAGCGAGGCTCTTTAACCCAGGCCCATGGGTGATAACACTCAGGACGGGGGCTTAAGTGTGGGTCCCCGGGCACGGCCGATGCTGGTGCTTGGTCTCTCCTTGGATGCCCGGGTCAGCGAAATCTGACTAAGTGTGGAATGGAGAACCAAGAGCGCGAGGCTCTTTAACCCAGGCCCATGGGTGATAACACTCAGGAGGGGGACTTAAGTGTGGGTCCCCGGGCACGGCCGGTGCTGGTGCTTGGTCTCTCCGTGAAGGCCCAGTTCAGTGAAATGTAACTAAGAAAGAGATCTAAACACAGGAAACTGATATACATATGTTTCCTTTGATTCCTTTGGAGATAACCATAGGAAATATGGGTAAGAACGGGAACCAAGGAACCTTTGGAGATAAGCATAGGAGTGTTTCCTTTAAAGAGGATCATAGGAATGTTTCCTTTTGAATTACTCAGAGAGAGACCCAAATATTGCACTTGCGTAACCCCTAGTATGGGACATTTCTAGACATTTTGCTGTAATGTAAACTGCCTACAAGTGTCCCATGTATTGTATTACCCTAACATAAAAAAGTGTGGGACATTTCCAGGCATTTTGCCTCAATGATAAGTGCCTAGAAGCGTCCGGCTCATTCTGATTGGTTGGGACATTTCTAGGCATTTTTGCTGTAATGTAAAGCGCCTATAAATGTCCCATGTATTGTATTTTTCCTTAACACAAAGAGTGGAACATTTCTAGGCATTTTCAGCACTCAGGACGGGGGCCTAAGTGTGGGTCCCCGGGCACGGCCGGTGCTTGTGCTGGGTCTCTCCATGGAGGCCCGGGTCAGCGAAATCTGACTAAGTGTGGAATGGAAGACCAAGGGCGCGAGGCCTTTTTAACCCAGGCCCATGGGTGATAACACTCAGGACGGGGGCTTAAGTGTGGGTCTCCGGGCACGGCCGGTGCTGGTGCTGGGTCTCTCCATGGAGGCCTGGGTCAGCGAAATCGGACCAAGTGTGGAATGGAGAACCAAGGGCGCGAGGCTCTATAACCAAGGCCCATGGGTGATAACACTCAGTACGGAGGCTTAAGTGTGGGTCTCAGGGCACGGCCGGTGCTGGTGCTGGGTCTCTTAATGTATGCCCGGGTCAGCGAAAAGTGACTAAGTGTGGAATGGAAGACCAAGGGCGCGGGGCTCTTTAACCCAGGCCCATGGGTGATAACATTCAGGACGGGGGCTTAAGTGTGGGTCTCCGGGCACAGCCAGTGCTGGTGCTGGGTTTCTCCATGGAGGCCTGGGTCAGCGAAATCTGACTAAGTGTGGAATGGAGAACCTAGAGCACGAGGCTCTTTAACCCAGGCCCATGGGTGATAACACTCAGGATGGGGGCTTAAGTGTGGGTCTCCGGGCACAGCCAGTGCTGGTGCTTGGTCTCTCCTTGGAGACCTGGGTCAGCGAAATCGGACTAAGTGTGGAATGGAGAACCAAGGGCGCGAGGCTCTTTAACCAAGGCCCATGGGTGATAACACTCAGGACGGGGGCTTAAGTGTGGGTCTCAGGGCACGGCCGGTGCTGGTGCTTGGTCTCTCCTTGGAGGCCCGGGTCAACGAAATCTGACTAAGTGTGGAATGGAGAACCAAGAGCGCGAGGCTCTTTAACCCAGGCCCATGGGTGATAACACTCAGGAGGGGGACTTAAGTGTGGGTCCCCGGGCACGGCCGGTGCTCGTGCTTGGTCTCTCCGTGACGGCCCAGTTCAGTGAAATGTAACTAAGAAAGAGATCTAAACACAGGAAACTGATATACATATGTTTCCTTTGATTCCTTTGGAGATAACCATAGGAAATATGGGTAAGAACGGGAACCAAGGAACCTTTGGAGATAAGCATAGGAGTGTTTCCTTTAAAGAGGATCATAGGAATGTTTCCTTTTGAATTACTCAGAGAGAGACTCAAATATTGCACTTCCGTAACCCCTAGTATGGGACATTTCTAGACATTTTGCTGTAATGTAAAGTGCCTACAAGTGTCCCATGTATTGTATTACCCTAACATAAAAAAGTGTGGGACATTTCCAGGCATTTTGCCTCAATGATAAGTGCCTAGAAGCGTCCGGCTCATTCTGATTGGTTGGGACATTTCTAGGCATTTTTGCTGTAATGTAAAGCGCCTATAAATGTCCCATGTATTGTATTTTTCCTTAACACAAAGAGTGGAACATTTCTAGGCATTTTCAGCACTCAGGACGGGGGCCTAAGTGTGGGTCCCCGGGCACAGCCAGTGCTGGTGCTGTGTCTCTCCATGGAGGCCTGGGTCAGCGAAATCGGACTAAGTGTGGAATGGAGAACCAAGGGCGCGAGGCTCTTTAACCAAGGCCCATGGGTGATAACAATCAGGACGGGGGCTTAAGTGTGGGTCTCAGGGCACGGCCGGTTCTGATGCTTGGTCTCTCCTTGGAGGCCCGGGTCAGCGTAATCTGACTAAGTGTGGAATGGAGAACCTAGAGCACGAGGCTCTTTAACCCAGGCCCATGGGTGATAACACTCAGGACGGGGGCTTACGTGTGGGTCTCCATGCATGGCCGGTGCTGGTGCTTGGTCTCTCCTTGGAGACCTGTGTCAGCGAAATCTGACTAAGTGTGGAATGGAGAACCAAGAGAGCGAGGCTCTTTAACCCAGGCCCATGGGTGATAACACTCAGGAGGGGGACTTAAGTGTGGGTCCCCGGGCACGGCCGGTGCTGGTGCTGGGTCTCTCCATGGAGGCCCGGGTCAGCGAAATCTGACTAAATGTGGAATGGAGAACCAAGGGCGCGAGGCCTTTTTAACCCAGGCCCATGGGTGATAACACTCAGGACGGGGGCTTAAGTGTGGGTCTCCGGGCACGGCCGGTGCTGGTGCTGGGTCTTTCCATGGAGGCCTGGGTCAGCGAAATCGGACCAAGTGTGGAATGGAGAACCAAGGGCGCGAGGCTCTATAACCAAGGCCCATGGGTGATAACACTCAGTACGGAGGCCTAAGTGTGGGTCTCAGGACACGGCCGGTGCTGGTGCTGGGTCTCTTAATGTATGCCCGGGTCAGCGAAATCTGACTAAGTGTGGAATGGAGAACCAAGAGCGCGAGGCTCTTTAACCCAGGCCCATGGGTGATAACACTCAGGAGGGGGACTTAAGTGTGGGTCCCCGGGCACGGCCGGTGCTGGTGCTTGGTCTCTCCGTGAAGGCCCAGTTCAGTGAAATGTGACTAAGAAAGAGATCTAAACACAGGAAACTGATATACATATGTTTCCTTTGATTCCTTTGGAGATAACCATAGGAAATATGGCTAAGAACGGGAACCAAGGAACCTTTGGAGATAAGCATAGGAGTGTTTCCTTTAAAGAGGATCATAGGAATGTTTCCTTTTGAATTACTCAGAGAGAGACCCAAATATTGCACTTCCGTAACCCCTAGTATGGGACATTTCTAGACATTTTGCTGTAATGTAAATTGCCTACAAGTGTCCCATGTATTGAATTACCCTAACATATAAAAGTGTGGGACATTTCCAGGCATTTTGCCTCAATGATAAGTGCCTAGAAGCGTCCGGCTCATTCTGATTGGTTGGGACATTTCTAGGCATTTTTGCTGTAATGTAAAGCGCCTATAAATGTCCCATGTATTGTATTTTTCCCTAACACAAAGAGTGGAACATTTCTAGGCATTTTCAGCACTCAGGACGGGGGCCTAAGTGTGGGTCCCCGGGCACGGCCGGTGCTGGTGCTGGGTCTCTCCATGGAGGCCTGGGTCAGCGAAATCGGACCAAGTGTGGAATGGAGAACCAAGGGCGCGAGGCTCTATAACCAAGGCCCATGGGTGATAACACTCAGTACGGAGGCTTAAGTGTGGGTCTCAGGGCACGGCCGGTGCTGGTGCTTGGTCTCTCCTTTGAGACCTGTGTCAGCGAAATCTGACTAAGTGTGGAATGGAAGACCAAGGGCGCGAGGCTCTTTAACCCAGGCCCATGGGTGATAACATTCAGGACGGGGGCTTAAGTGTGGGTCTCCGGGCACAGCCAGTGCTGGTGCTGGGTTTCTCCATGGAGGCCTGGGTCAGCGAAATCGGACTAAGTGTGGAATGGAGAACCAAGAGCGCGAGGCTCTTTAACCAAGGCCCATGGGTGATAACACTCAGGACGGGGGCTTAAGTGTGGGTCTCAGGGCATGGCCGGTGCTGGTGCTTGGTCTCTCCGTGACGGCCCAGTTCAGTGAAATGTAACTAAGAAAGAGATCTAAACACAGGAAACTGATATACATATGTTTCCTTTGATTCCTTTGGAGATAACCATAGGAAATATGGGTAAGAACGGGAACCAAGGAACCTTTGGAGATAAGCATAGGAGTGTTTCCTTTAAAGAGGATCATAGGAATGTTTCCTTTTGAATTACTCAGAGAGAGACACAAATATTGCACTTCCGTAACCCCTAGTATGGGACATTTCTAGACATTTTGCTGTAATGTAAAGTGCCTACAAGTGTCCCATGTATTGTATTACCCTAACATAAAAAAGTGTGGGACATTTCCAGGCATTTTACCTCAATGATAAGTGACTAGAAGCGTCCGGCTCATTCTGATTGGTTGGGACATTTCTAGGCATTTTTGCTGTAATGTAAAGCGCTTACAAATGTCCCAAGTATTGTATCTTTCCCTAACACAAAGAGTGAGACATTTTTAGGCATTTTCAGCACTCAGGACGGGGGCCTAAGTGTGGGTCCCCGGGCACGGCCGGTGCTGGTGCTGGGTCTCTCCATGGAGGCCCGGGTCAGCGAAATCTGACTAAGTGTGGAATGGAGAACCTAGAGCACGAGGCTCTTTAACCCAGGCCCATGGGTGATAACACTCAGGACGGGGGCTTACGTGTGGGTCTCCATGCATGGCCGGTGCTGGTGCTTGGTCTCTCCTTGGAGACCTGTGTCAGCGAAATCTGACTAAGTGTGGAATGGAGAACCAAGAGAGCGAGGCTCTTTAACCCAGGCCCATGGGTGATAACACTCAGGACGGGGGCTTAAGTGTGGGTCCCCGGGCACGGCCGATGCTGGTGCTTGGTCTCTCCTTGGATGCCCGGGTCAGCGAAATCTGACTAAGTGTGGAATGGAGAACCAAGAGCGCGAGGCTCTTTAACCCAGGCCCATGGGTGATAACACTCAGGAGGGGGACTTAAGTGTGGGTCCCCGGGCACGGCCGGTGCTGGTGCTTGGTCTCTCCGTGAAGGCCCAGTTCAGTGAAATGTAACTAAGAAAGAGATCTAAACACAGGAAACTGATATACATATGTTTCCTTTGATTCCTTTGGAGATAACCATAGGAAATATGGGTAAGAACGGGAACCAAGGAACCTTTGGAGATAAGCATAGGAGTGTTTCCTTTAAAGAGGATCATAGGAATGTTTCCTTTTGAATTACTCAGAGAGAGACCCAAATATTGCACTTGCGTAACCCCTAGTATGGGACATTTCTAGACATTTTGCTGTAATGTAAACTGCCTACAAGTGTCCCATGTATTGTATTACCCTAACATAAAAAAGTGTGGGACATTTCCAGGCATTTTGCCTCAATGATAAGTGCCTAGAAGCGTCCGGCTCATTCTGATTGGTTGGGACATTTCTAGGCATTTTTGCTGTAATGTAAAGCGCCTATAAATGTCCCATGTATTGTATTTTTCCTTAACACAAAGAGTGGAACATTTCTAGGCATTTTCAGCACTCAGGACGGGGGCCTAAGTGTGGGTCCCCGGGCACGGCCGGTGCTTGTGCTGGGTCTCTCCATGGAGGCCCGGGTCAGCGAAATCTGACTAAGTGTGGAATGGAAGACCAAGGGCGCGAGGCCTTTTTAACCCAGGCCCATGGGTGATAACACTCAGGACGGGGGCTTAAGTGTGGGTCTCCGGGCACGGCCGGTGCTGGTGCTGGGTCTCTCCATGGAGGCCTGGGTCAGCGAAATCGGACCAAGTGTGGAATGGAGAACCAAGGGCGCGAGGCTCTATAACCAAGGCCCATGGGTGATAACACTCAGTACGGAGGCTTAAGTGTGGGTCTCAGGGCACGGCCGGTGCTGGTGCTGGGTCTCTTAATGTATGCCCGGGTCAGCGAAAAGTGACTAAGTGTGGAATGGAAGACCAAGGGCGCGGGGCTCTTTAACCCAGGCCCATGGGTGATAACATTCAGGACGGGGGCTTAAGTGTGGGTCTCCGGGCACAGCCAGTGCTGGTGCTGGGTTTCTCCATGGAGGCCTGGGTCAGCGAAATCTGACTAAGTGTGGAATGGAGAACCTAGAGCACGAGGCTCTTTAACCCAGGCCCATGGGTGATAACACTCAGGATGGGGGCTTAAGTGTGGGTCTCCGGGCACAGCCAGTGCTGGTGCTTGGTCTCTCCTTGGAGACCTGGGTCAGCGAAATCGGACTAAGTGTGGAATGGAGAACCAAGGGCGCGAGGCTCTTTAACCAAGGCCCATGGGTGATAACACTCAGGACGGGGGCTTAAGTGTGGGTCTCAGGGCACGGCCGGTGCTGGTGCTTGGTCTCTCCTTGGAGGCCCGGGTCAACGAAATCTGACTAAGTGTGGAATGGAGAACCAAGAGCGCGAGGCTCTTTAACCCAGGCCCATGGGTGATAACACTCAGGAGGGGGACTTAAGTGTGGGTCCCCGGGCACGGCCGGTGCTCGTGCTTGGTCTCTCCGTGACGGCCCAGTTCAGTGAAATGTAACTAAGAAAGAGATCTAAACACAGGAAACTGATATACATATGTTTCCTTTGATTCCTTTGGAGATAACCATAGGAAATATGGGTAAGAACGGGAACCAAGGAACCTTTGGAGATAAGCATAGGAGTGTTTCCTTTAAAGAGGATCATAGGAATGTTTCCTTTTGAATTACTCAGAGAGAGACTCAAATATTGCACTTCCGTAACCCCTAGTATGGGACATTTCTAGACATTTTGCTGTAATGTAAAGTGCCTACAAGTGTCCCATGTATTGTATTACCCTAACATAAAAAAGTGTGGGACATTTCCAGGCATTTTGCCTCAATGATAAGTGCCTAGAAGCGTCCGGCTCATTCTGATTGGTTGGGACATTTCTAGGCATTTTTGCTGTAATGTAAAGCGCCTATAAATGTCCCATGTATTGTATTTTTCCTTAACACAAAGAGTGGAACATTTCTAGGCATTTTCAGCACTCAGGACGGGGGCCTAAGTGTGGGTCCCCGGGCACAGCCAGTGCTGGTGCTGTGTCTCTCCATGGAGGCCTGGGTCAGCGAAATCGGACTAAGTGTGGAATGGAGAACCAAGGGCGCGAGGCTCTTTAACCAAGGCCCATGGGTGATAACAATCAGGACGGGGGCTTAAGTGTGGGTCTCAGGGCACGGCCGGTTCTGATGCTTGGTCTCTCCTTGGAGGCCCGGGTCAGCGTAATCTGACTAAGTGTGGAATGGAGAACCTAGAGCACGAGGCTCTTTAACCCAGGCCCATGGGTGATAACACTCAGGACGGGGGCTTACGTGTGGGTCTCCATGCATGGCCGGTGCTGGTGCTTGGTCTCTCCTTGGAGACCTGTGTCAGCGAAATCTGACTAAGTGTGGAATGGAGAACCAAGAGAGCGAGGCTCTTTAACCCAGGCCCATGGGTGATAACACTCAGGAGGGGGACTTAAGTGTGGGTCCCCGGGCACGGCCGGTGCTGGTGCTGGGTCTCTCCATGGAGGCCCGGGTCAGCGAAATCTGACTAAATGTGGAATGGAGAACCAAGGGCGCGAGGCCTTTTTAACCCAGGCCCATGGGTGATAACACTCAGGACGGGGGCTTAAGTGTGGGTCTCCGGGCACGGCCGGTGCTGGTGCTGGGTCTTTCCATGGAGGCCTGGGTCAGCGAAATCGGACCAAGTGTGGAATGGAGAACCAAGGGCGCGAGGCTCTATAACCAAGGCCCATGGGTGATAACACTCAGTACGGAGGCCTAAGTGTGGGTCTCAGGACACGGCCGGTGCTGGTGCTGGGTCTCTTAATGTATGCCCGGGTCAGCGAAATCTGACTAAGTGTGGAATGGAGAACCAAGAGCGCGAGGCTCTTTAACCCAGGCCCATGGGTGATAACACTCAGGAGGGGGACTTAAGTGTGGGTCCCCGGGCACGGCCGGTGCTGGTGCTTGGTCTCTCCGTGAAGGCCCAGTTCAGTGAAATGTGACTAAGAAAGAGATCTAAACACAGGAAACTGATATACATATGTTTCCTTTGATTCCTTTGGAGATAACCATAGGAAATATGGCTAAGAACGGGAACCAAGGAACCTTTGGAGATAAGCATAGGAGTGTTTCCTTTAAAGAGGATCATAGGAATGTTTCCTTTTGAATTACTCAGAGAGAGACCCAAATATTGCACTTCCGTAACCCCTAGTATGGGACATTTCTAGACATTTTGCTGTAATGTAAATTGCCTACAAGTGTCCCATGTATTGAATTACCCTAACATATAAAAGTGTGGGACATTTCCAGGCATTTTGCCTCAATGATAAGTGCCTAGAAGCGTCCGGCTCATTCTGATTGGTTGGGACATTTCTAGGCATTTTTGCTGTAATGTAAAGCGCCTATAAATGTCCCATGTATTGTATTTTTCCCTAACACAAAGAGTGGAACATTTCTAGGCATTTTCAGCACTCAGGACGGGGGCCTAAGTGTGGGTCCCCGGGCACGGCCGGTGCTGGTGCTGGGTCTCTCCATGGAGGCCTGGGTCAGCGAAATCGGACCAAGTGTGGAATGGAGAACCAAGGGCGCGAGGCTCTATAACCAAGGCCCATGGGTGATAACACTCAGTACGGAGGCTTAAGTGTGGGTCTCAGGGCACGGCCGGTGCTGGTGCTTGGTCTCTCCTTTGAGACCTGTGTCAGCGAAATCTGACTAAGTGTGGAATGGAAGACCAAGGGCGCGAGGCTCTTTAACCCAGGCCCATGGGTGATAACATTCAGGACGGGGGCTTAAGTGTGGGTCTCCGGGCACAGCCAGTGCTGGTGCTGGGTTTCTCCATGGAGGCCTGGGTCAGCGAAATCGGACTAAGTGTGGAATGGAGAACCAAGAGCGCGAGGCTCTTTAACCAAGGCCCATGGGTGATAACACTCAGGACGGGGGCTTAAGTGTGGGTCTCAGGGCATGGCCGGTGCTGGTGCTTGGTCTCTCCGTGACGGCCCAGTTCAGTGAAATGTAACTAAGAAAGAGATCTAAACACAGGAAACTGATATACATATGTTTCCTTTGATTCCTTTGGAGATAACCATAGGAAATATGGGTAAGAACGGGAACCAAGGAACCTTTGGAGATAAGCATAGGAGTGTTTCCTTTAAAGAGGATCATAGGAATGTTTCCTTTTGAATTACTCAGAGAGAGACACAAATATTGCACTTCCGTAACCCCTAGTATGGGACATTTCTAGACATTTTGCTGTAATGTAAAGTGCCTACAAGTGTCCCATGTATTGTATTACCCTAACATAAAAAAGTGTGGGACATTTCCAGGCATTTTACCTCAATGATAAGTGACTAGAAGCGTCCGGCTCATTCTGATTGGTTGGGACATTTCTAGGCATTTTTGCTGTAATGTAAAGCGCTTACAAATGTCCCAAGTATTGTATCTTTCCCTAACACAAAGAGTGAGACATTTTTAGGCATTTTCAGCACTCAGGACGGGGGCCTAAGTGTGGGTCCCCGGGCACGGCCGGTGCTGGTGCTGGGTCTCTCCATGGAGGCCCGGGTCAGCGAAATCTGACTAAGTGTGGAATGGAGAACCTAGAGCACGAGGCTCTTTAACCCAGGCCCATGGGTGATAACAATCAGGACGGGGGCTTAAGTGTGGGTCTCAGGGCACGGCCGGTTCTGATGCTTGGACTCTCCTTGGAGGCCCGGGTCAGCGTAGTCTGACTAAGTGTGGAATGGAGAACCAAGGGCGCGAGGCTCTTTAACCAAGGCCCATGGGTGATAACACTCAGGACGGGGGCTTAAGTGTGGGTCTCAGGGCACGGCCGGTGCTGGTGCTTGGTCTCTCCTTGGAGGCCCGGGTCAACGAAATCTGACTAAGTGTGGAATGGAGAACCAAGAGCGCGAGGCTCTTTAACCCAGGCCCATGGGTGATAACACTCAGGAGGGGGACTTAAGTGTGGGTCCCCGGGCACGGCCGGTGCTCGTGCTTGGTCTCTCCGTGACGGCCCAGTTCAGTGAAATGTAACTAAGAAAGAGATCTAAACACAGGAAACTGATATACATATGTTTCCTTTGATTCCTTTGGAGATAACCATAGGAAATATGGGTAAGAACGGGAACCAAGGAACCTTTGGAGATAAGAATAGGAGTGTTTCCTTTAAAGAGGATCATAGGAATGTTTCCTTTTGAATTACTCAGAGAGAGACTCAAATATTGCACTTCCGTAACCCCTAGTATGGGACATTTCTAGACATTTTGCTGTAATGTAAAGTGCCTACAAGTGTCCCATGTATTGTATTACCCTAACATAAAAAAGTGTGGGACATTTCCAGGCATTTTGCCTCAATGATAAGTGCCTAGAAGCGTCCGGCTCATTCTGATTGGTTGGGACATTTCTAGGCATTTTTGCTGTAATGTAAAGCGCCTATAAATGTCCCATGTATTGTATTTTTCCTTAACACAAAGAGTGGAACATTTCTAGGCATTTTCAGCACTCAGGACGGGGGCCTAAGTGTGGGTCCCCGGGCACAGCCAGTGCTGGTGCTGTGTCTCTCCATGGAGGCCTGGGTCAGCGAAATCGGACTAAGTGTGGAATGGAGAACCAAGGGCGCGAGGCTCTTTAACCAAGGCCCATGGGTGATAACAATCAGGACGGGGGCTTAAGTGTGGGTCTCAGGGCACGGCCGGTTCTGATGCTTGGTCTCTCCTTGGAGGCCCGGGTCAGCGTAATCTGACTAAGTGTGGAATGGAGAACCTAGAGCACGAGGCTCTTTAACCCAGGCCCATGGGTGATAACACTCAGGACGGGGGCTTACGTGTGGGTCTCCATGCATGGCCGGTGCTGGTGCTTGGTCTCTCCTTGGACACCTGTGTCAGCGAAATCTGACTAAGTGTGGAATGGAGAACCAAGGGAGCGAGGCCTTTTTAACCCAAGCCCATGGGTGATAACACTCAGGACGGGGGCTTAAGTGTGGGTCTCCGGGCACGGCCGGTGCTGGTGCTGGGTCTCTCCATGGAGGCCTGGGTCAGCGAAATCGGACCAAGTGTGGAATGGAGAACCAAGGGCGAGAGGCTCTTTAACCGAGGCCCATGGGTGATAACACTCAGTACAGAGGCTTAAGTGTGGGTCTCAGGGCACGGCCGGTGCTGGTGCTGGGTCTCTTAATGTATGCCCGGGTCAGCGAAAAGTGACAAAGTGTGGAATGGAAGACCAAGGGCGCGAGGCTCTTTAACCCAGGCCCATGGGTGATAACATTCAATACCGGGGCTTAAGTGTGGGTCTCAGGGCACGGCCGGTGCTGGTGCTTGGTCTCTCCTTGGAGGCCCGGGTCAGCGAAATCTGACTAAGTGTGGAACGGAGAACCTAGACCACGAGGCTCTTTAACCCAGGCCCATGGGTGATAACACTCAGGACGGGGGCTTAAGTGTGGGTCCCCGGGAACGGCCGATGCTGGTGCTTGGTCTCTCCTTGGAGGCCCGGGTCAGCGAAATCTGACTAAGTGTGGAATGGAGAACCAAGAGAGCGAGGCTCTTTAACCCAGGCCCATGGGTGATAACACTCAGGACGGGGGCTTAAGTGTGGGTCCCCGGGCACGGCCGGTGCTGGTGCTTGGTCTCTCCGTGAAGGCCCAGTTCAGTGAAATCTGACTAAGTGTGGAATGGAAGACCAAGGGCGCGAGGCCTTTTTAACCCAGGCCCATGGGTGATAACACTCAGGACGGGGGCTTAAGTGTGGGTCTCCGGGCACGGCCGGTGCTGGTGCTGGGTCTCTCCATGGAGGCCTGGGTCAGCGAAATTGGACCAAGTGTGGAATGGAGAACCAAGGGCGCGAGGCTCTATAACCAAGGCCCATGGGTGATAACACTCAGTACGGAGGCTTAAGTGTGGGTCTCAGGGCTAGGCCGGTGCTGGTGCTGGGTCTCTTAATGTATGCCCGGGTCAGCGAAAAGTGACTAAGTGTGGAATGGAAGACCAAGGGCGCGGGGCTCTTTAACCCAGGCCCATGGGTGATAACACTCAGGATGGGGGCTTAAGTGTGGGTCTCCGGGCACAACCAGTGCTGGTGCTTGGTCTCTCCTTGGAGACCTGGGTCAGCGAAATCGGACTAAGTGTGGAATGGAGAACCAAGGGCGCGAGGCTCTTTAACCAAGGCCCATGGGTGATAACACTCAGGGTGTGGGCTATAGAGTGGGTCCCCGGGCTCAGCCATATTTGGAGGTTTTTTCTCCTATGTTTTGTATTTTTCCCCATGAAAACGTGTGGGACATTTCTAGGCATTTTTGCTATAATGTAAAGTGCCTAGAAGTGTCCCAAGTATTGTATCTTTCCCTAACACAAAGAGTGAGACATTTCTAGGCATTTTCAGCACTCAGGACGCGGGCCTAAGTGTGGGTCCCCGGGCACGGCCGGGGCTGGTGCTTGGTCTCTCCTTGGAGCCCCGGGTCAGCGAAATCTGACTAAGTGTGGAATGGAGAACCAAGGGCGCGAGGCTCTTTAACCAAGGCCCATGGGTGATAACACTCAGGAGGGGGACTTAAGTGTGGGTCCCCGGGCACGGCCGGTGCTGGTGCTTGGTCTCTCCTTGGAGGCCTGGGTCAGCGAAATCGGACTAAGTGTGGAATGGAGAACCAAGGGCGCGAGGCTCTTTAACCAAGGCCCATGGGTGATAACAATCAGGACGGGGGCTTAAGTGTGGGTCTCAGGGCACGGCCGGTGCTGGTGCTTGGTCTCTCCTTGGAGGCCCGGGTCAGCGAAATCTGACTAAGTGTGGAATGGAGAACCAAGAGCGCGAGGCTCTTTAACCAAGGCCCATGGGTGATAACACTCAGGACGGGGGCTTAAGTGTGGGTCTCAGGGCACGGCCGGTGCTGGTGCTTGGTCTCTCCTTGGAGGCCCGGGTCAGCGAAATCTGATTAAGTGTGGAATGGAGAACCAAGAGCGCGAGGCTCTTTAACCCAGGCCCATGGGTGATAACACTCAGGAGGGGGACTTAAGTGTGGGTCCCCGGGCACGGCCGGTGCTGGTGCTTGGTCTCTCCGTGAAGGCCCAGTTCAGTGAAATGTAACTAAGAAAGAGATCTAAACACAGGAAACTGATATACATATGTTTCCTTTGATTCCTTTGGAGATAACCATAGGAAATATGGGTAAATACGGGAACCAAGGAACCTTTGGAGATAAGCATAGGAGTGTTTCCTTTAAAGAGGATCATAGGAATGTTTCCTTTTGAATTACTCAGAGAGAGACCCAAATATTGCACTTCCGTAACCCCTAGTATGGGACATTTCTAGACATTTTGCTGTAATGTAAAGTGCCTACAAGTGTCCCATGTATTGAATTACCCTAACATATAAAAGTGTGGGACATTTCCAGGCATTTTGCCTCAATGATAAGTGCCTAGAAGCGTCCGGCTCATTCTGATTGGTTGGGACATTTCTAGGCATTTTTGCTGTAATGTAAAGCGCCTATAAATGTCCCATGTATTGTATTTTTCCCTAACACAAAGAGTGGAACATTTCTAGGCATTTTCAGCACTCAGGACGGGGGCCTAAGTGTGGGTCCCCGGGCACGGCCGGTGCTGGTGCTGGGTCTCTCCATGGAGGCCCGGGTCAGCGAAATCTGACTAAGTGTGGAATGGAGAACCAAGGGCGCGAGGCCTTTTTAACCCAGGCCCATGGGTGATAACACTCAGGACGGGGGCTTAAGTGTGGGTCTCCGGGCACGGCCGGTGCTGGTGCTGGGTCTCTCCATGGAGGCCTGGGTCAGCGAAATCGGACCAAGTGTGGAATGGAGAACCAAGGGCGCGAGGCTCTATAACCAAGGCCCATGGGTGATAACACTCAGTACGGAGGCTTAAGTGTGGGTCTCCGGGCACAGCCAGTGCTGGTGCTGGGTTTCTCCATGGAGGCCTGGGTCAGCGAAATCTGACTAAGTGTGGAATGGAGAACCTAGAGCACGAGGCTCTTTAACCCAGGCCCATGGGTGATAACACTCAGGATGGGGGCTTAAGTGTGGGTCTCCGGGCACAGCCAGTGCTGGTGCTTGGTCTCTCCTTGGAGACCTGGGTCAGCGAAATCGGACTAAGTGTGGAATGGAGAACCAAGGGCGCGAGGCTCTTTAACCAAGGCCCATGGGTGATAACACTCAGGACGGGGGCTTAAGTGTGGGTCTCAGGGCACGGCCGGTGCTGGTGCTTGGTCTCTCCTTGGAGGCCCGGGTCAACGAAATCTGACTAAGTGTGGAATGGAGAACCAAGAGCGCGAGGCTCTTTAACCCAGGCCCATGGGTGATAACACTCAGGAGGGGGACTTAAGTGTGGGTCCCCGGGCACGGCCGGTGCTCGTGCTTGGTCTCTCCGTGACGGCCCAGTTCAGTGAAATGTAACTAAGAAAGAGATCTAAACACAGGAAACTGATATACATATGTTTCCTTTGATTCCTTTGGAGATAACCATAGGAAATATGGGTAAGAACGGGAACCAAGGAACCTTTGGAGATAAGCATAGGAGTGTTTCCTTTAAAGAGGATCATAGGAATGTTTCCTTTTGAATTACTCAGAGAGAGACTCAAATATTGCACTTCCGTAACCCCTAGTATGGGACATTTCTAGACATTTTGCTGTAATGTAAAGTGCCTACAAGTGTCCCATGTATTGTATTACCCTAACATAAAAAAGTGTGGGACATTTCCAGGCATTTTGCCTCAATGATAAGTGCGTAGAAGCGTCCGGCTCATTCTGATTGGTTGGGACATTTCTAGGCATTTTTGCTGTAATGTAAAGCGCCTATAAATGTCCCATGTATTGTATTTTTCCTTAACACAAAGAGTGGAACATTTCTAGGCATTTTCAGCACTCAGGACGGGGGCCTAAGTGTGGGTCCCCGGGCACAGCCAGTGCTGGTGCTGTGTCTCTCCATGGAGGCCTGGGTCAGCGAAATCGGACTAAGTGTGGAATGGAGAACCAAGGGCGCGAGGCTCTTTAACCAAGGCCCATGGGTGATAACAATCAGGACGGGGGCTTAAGTGTGGGTCTCAGGGCACGGCCGGTTCTGATGCTTGGTCTCTCCTTGGAGGCCCGGGTCAGCGTAATCTGACTAAGTGTGGAATGGAGAACCTAGAGCACGAGGCTCTTTAACCCAGGACCATGGGTGATAACACTCAGGACGGGGGCTTACGTGTGGGTCTCCATGCATGGCCGGTGCTGGTGCTTGGTCTCTCCTTGGAGACCTGTGTCAGCGAAATCTGACTAATTGTGGAATGGAGAACCAAGAGAGCGAGGCTCTTTAACCCAGGCCCATGGGTGATAACACTCAGGAGGGGGACTTAAGTGTGGGTCCCCGGGCACGGCCGGTGCTGGTGCTTGGTCTCTCCTTGGAGGCCTGGGTCAGCGAAATCGGACTAAGTGTGGAATGGAGAACCAAGGGCGCGAGGCTCTTTAACCAAGGCCCATGGGTGATAACACTCAGGACGGGGGCTTAAGTGTGGGTCTCAGGGCACGGCCGGTGCTGGTGCTTGGTCTCTCCGTGAAGGCCCAGTTCAGTGAAATGTGTTTAAGAAAGAGATCTAAACACAGGAAACTGATATACATATGTTTCCTTTGATTCCTTTGGAGATAACCATAGGAAATATGGTTAAGAACGGGAACCAAGGAACCTTTGGAGATAAGCATAGGAGTGTTTCCTTTAAAGAGGATCATAGGAATGTTTTCTTTTGAATTACTCAGAGAGAGACTCAAATATTGCACTTCCGTAACCCCTAGTATGGGACATTTCTAGACATTTTGCTGTAATGTAAAGTGCCTACAAGTGTCCCATGTATTGTATTACCCTAACATAAAAAAGTGTGGGACATTTCCAGGCATTTTGCCTCAATGATAAGTGCCTAGAAGCGTCCGGCTCATTCTGATTGGTTGGGACATTTCTAGGCATTTTTGCTGTAATGTAAAGCGCCTATAAATGTCCCATGTATTGTATTTTTCCTTAACACAAAGAGTGGAACATTTCTAGGCATTTTCAGCACTCAGGACGGGGGCCTAAGTGTGGGTCCCCGGGCACGGCCGGTGCTGGTGCTGGGTCTCTCCATGGAGGCCCGGGTCAGCGAAATCTGACTAAATGTGGAATGGAGAACCAAGGGCGCGAGGCCTTTTTAACCCAGGCCCATGGGTGATAACACTCAGGACGGGGGCTTAAGTGTGGGTCTCCGGGCACGGCCGGTGCTGGTGCTGGGTCTCTCCATGGAGGCCTGGGTCAGCGAAATCGGACCAAGTGTGGAATGGAGAACCAAGGGCGCGAGGCTCTATAACCAAGGCCCATGGGTGATAACACTCAGTACGGAGGCTTAAGTGTGGGTCTCAGGACACGGCCGGTGCTGGTGCTGGGTCTCTTAATGTATGCCCGGGTCAGCGAAATCTGACTAAGTGTGGAATGGAGAACCAAGAGCGCGAGGCTCTTTAACCCAGGCCCATGGGTGATAACACTCAGGAGGGGGACTTAAGTGTGGGTCCCCGGGCACGGCCGGTGCTGGTGCTTGGTCTCTCCGTGAAGGCCCAGTTCAGTGAAATGTGACTAAGAAAGAGATCTAAACAGAGGAAACTGATATACATATGTTTCCTTTGATTCCTTTGGAGATAACCATAGGAAATATGGGTAAGAACGGGAACCAAGGATCCTTTGGAGATAAGCATAGGAGTGTTTCCTTTAAAGAGGATCATAGGAATGTTTCCTTTTGAATTACTCAGAGAGAGACCCAAATATTGCACTTCCGTAACCCCTAGTGTGGGACATTTCTAGACATTTTGCTGTAATGTAAAGTGCCTAAAAGTGTCCCATGTATTGTATTACCCTAACATAAAAAAGTGTGGGACATTTCCAGGCATTTTGCCTCAATGATAAGTGCCTAGAAGCGTCCGGCTCATTCTGATTGGTTGGGACATTTCTAGGCATTTTTGCTGTAATGTAAAGCGCCTACAAATGTCCCATGTATTGTATTTTTCCCTAATACAAAGAGTGGAACATTTCTAGGCATTTTCAGCACTCAGGGTGTGGGCTATAGAGTGGGTCCCCGGGCACGGCCGGTGCTGGTGCTGGGTCTCTCCATGGAGGCCCGGGTCAGCGAAATCTGACTAAGTGTGGAATGGAGAACCAAGGGCGCGAGGCCTTTTTAACCCAGGCCCATGGGTGATAACACTCAGGACGGGGGCTTAAGTGTGGGTCTCCGGGCACGGCCGGTGCTGGTGCTGGGTCTCTCCATGGAGGCCTGGGTCAGCGAAATCGGACCAAGTGTGGAATGGAGAACCAAGGGCGCGAGGCTCTATAACCAAGGCCCATGGGTGATAACACTCAGTACGGAGGCTTAAGTGTGGGTCTCAGGGCACGGCCGGTGCTGGTGCTGGGTCTCTTAATGTATGCCCGGGTCAGCGAAAAGTGACTAAGTGTGGAATGGAAGACCAAGGGCGCGGGGCTCTTTAACCCAGGCCCATGGGTGATAACATTCAGGACGGGGGCTTAAGTGTGGGTCTCCGGGCACAGCCAGTGCTGGTGCTGGGTTTCTCCATGGAGGCCTGGGTCAGCGAAATCTGACTAAGTGTGGAATGGAGAACCTAGAGCACGAGGCTCTTTAACCCAGGCCCATGGGTGATAACACTCAGGATGGGGGCTTAAGTGTGGGTCTCCGGGCACAGCCAGTGCTGGTGCTTGGTCTCTCCTTGGAGACCTGGGTCAGCGAAATCGGACTAAGTGTGGAATGGAGAACCAAGGGCGCGAGGCTCTTTAACCAAGGCCCATGGGTGATAACACTCAGGACGGGGGCTTAAGTGTGGGTCTCAGGGCACGGCCGGTGCTGGTGCTTGGTCTCTCCTTGGAGGCCCGGGTCAACGAAATCTGACTAAGTGTGGAATGGAGAACCAAGAGCGCGAGGCTCTTTAACCCAGGCCCATGGGTGATAACACTCAGGAGGGGGACTTAAGTGTGGGTCCCCGGGCACGGCCGGTGCTCGTGCTTGGTCTCTCCGTGACGGCCCAGTTCAGTGAAATGTAACTAAGAAAGAGATCTAAACACAGGAAACTGATATACATATGTTTCCTTTGATTCCTTTGGAGATAACCATAGGAAATATGGGTAAGAACGGGAACCAAGGAACCTTTGGAGATAAGCATAGGAGTGTTTCCTTTAAAGAGGATCATAGGAATGTTTCCTTTTGAATTACTCAGAGAGAGACTCAAATATTGCACTTCCGTAACCCCTAGTATGGGACATTTCTAGACATTTTGCTGTAATGTAAAGTGCCTACAAGTGTCCCATGTATTGTATTACCCTAACATAAAAAAGTGTGGGACATTTCCAGGCATTTTGCCTCAATGATAAGTGCCTAGAAGCGTCCGGCTCATTCTGATTGGTTGGGACATTTCTAGGCATTTTTGCTGTAATGTAAAGCGCCTATAAATGTCCCATGTATTGTATTTTTCCTTAACACAAAGAGTGGAACATTTCTAGGCATTTTCAGCACTCAGGACGGGGGCCTAAGTGTGGGTCCCCGGGCACAGCCAGTGCTGGTGCTGTGTCTCTCCATGGAGGCCTGGGTCAGCGAAATCGGACTAAGTGTGGAATGGAGAACCAAGGGCGCGAGGCTCTTTAACCAAGGCCCATGGGTGATAACAATCAGGACGGGGGCTTAAGTGTGGGTCTCAGGGCACGGCCGGTTCTGATGCTTGGTCTCTCCTTGGAGGCCCGGGTCAGCGAAATCTGACTAAGTGTGGAATGGAGAACCAAGAGAGCGAGGCTCTTTAACCCAGGCCCATGGGTGATAACACTCAGGAGGGGGACTTAAGTGTGGGTCCCCGGGCACGGCCGGTGCTGGTGCTGGGTCTCTCCATGGAGGCCCGGGTCAGCGAAATCTGACTAAATGTGGAATGGAGAACCAAGGGCGCGAGGCCTTTTTAACCCAGGCCCATGGGTGATAACACTCAGGACGGGGGCTTAAGTGTGGGTCTCCGGGCACGGCCGGTGCTGGTGCTGGGTCTCTCCATGGAGGCCTGGGTCAGCGAAATCGGACCAAGTGTGGAATGGAGAACCAAGGGCGCGAGGCTCTATAACCAAGGCCCATGGGTGATAACACTCAGTACGGAGGCTTAAGTGTGGGTCTCAGGACACGGCCGGTGCTGGTGCTGGGTCTCTTAATGTATGCCCGGGTCAGCGAAATCTGACTAAGTGTGGAATGGAGAACCAAGAGCGCGAGGCTCTTTAACCCAGGCCCATGGGTGATAACACTCAGGAGGGGGACTTAAGTGTGTTCCCCGGGCACGGCCGGTGCTGGTGCTTGGTCTCTCCGTGAAGGCCCAGTTCAGTGAAATGTGACTAAGAAAGAGATCTAAACAGAGGAAACTGATATACATATGTTTCCTTTGATTCCTTTGGAGATAACCATAGGAAATATGGGTAAGAACGGGAACCAAGGATCCTTTGGAGATAAGCATAGGAGTGTTTCCTTTAAAGAGGATCATAGGAATGTTTCCTTTTGAATTACTCAGAGAGAGACCCAAATATTGCACTTCCGTAACCCCTAGTGTGGGACATTTCTAGACATTTTGCTGTAATGTAAAGTGCCTAAAAGTGTCCCATGTATTGTATTACCCTAACATAAAAAAGTGTGGGACATTTCCAGGCATTTTGCCTCAATGATAAGTGCCTAGAAGCGTCCGGCTCATTCTGATTGGTTGGGACATTTCTAGGCATTTTTGCTGTAATGTAAAGCGCCTACAAATGTCCCATGTATTGTATTTTTCCCTAACACAAAGAGTGGAACATTTCTAGGCATTTTCAGCACTCAGGGTGTGGGCTATAGAGTGGGTCCCCGGGCACGGCCGGTGCTGGTGCTGGGTCTCTCCATGGAGGCCCGGGTCAGCGAAATCTGACTAAGTGTGGAATGGAGAACCAAGGGCGCGAGGCCTTTTTAACCCAGGCCCATGGGTGATAACACTCAGGACGGGGGCTTAAGTGTGGGTCTCCGGGCACGGCCGGTGCTGGTGCTGGGTCTCTCCATGGAGGCCTGGGTCAGCGAAATCGGACCAAGTGTGGAATGGAGAACCAAGGGCGCGAGGCTCTATAACCAAGGCCCATGGGTGATAACACTCAGTACGGAGGCTTAAGTGTGGGTCTCAGGGCACGGCCGGTGCTGGTGCTGGGTCTCTTAATGTATGCCCGGGTCAGCGAAAAGTGACTAAGTGTGGAATGGAAGACCAAGGGCGCGGGGCTCTTTAACCCAGGCCCATGGGTGATAACATTCAGGACGGGGGCTTAAGTGTGGGTCTCCGGGCACAGCCAGTGCTGGTGCTGGGTTTCTCCATGGAGGCCTGGGTCAGCGAAATCTGACTAAGTGTGGAATGGAGAACCTAGAGCACGAGGCTCTTTAACCCAGGCCCATGGGTGATAACACTCAGGATGGGGGCTTAAGTGTGGGTCCCCGGGCACGGCCGGTGCTGGTGCTTGGTCTCTCCTTGGAGGCCTGGGTCAGCGAAATCGGACTAAGTGTGGAATGGAGAACCAAGGGCGCGAGGCTCTTTAACCAAGGCCCATGGGTGATAACACTCAGGACGGGGGCTTAAGTGTGGGTCTCCGGGCACGGCCGGTGCTGGTGCTGGGTCTGTCCATGGAGGCCTGGGTCAGCGAAATTGGACCAAGTGTGGAATGGAGAACCAAGGGCGCGAGGCTCTATAACCAAGGCCCATGGGTGATAACACTCAGTACGGAGGCTTAAGTGTGGGTCTCAGGGCACGGCCGGTGCTGGTGCTTGGTCTCTCCTTGGAGGCCCGGGTCAACGAAATCTGACTAAGTGTGGAATGGAGAACCAAGAGCGCGAGGCTCTTTAACCCAGGCCCATGGGTGATAACACTCAGGAGGGGGACTTAAGTGTGGGTCCCCGGGCACGGCCGGTGCTGGTGCTTGCTCTCTCCGTGAAGGCCCAGTTCAGTGAAATGTGTTTAAGAAAGAGATCTAAACACAGGAAACTGATATACATATGTTTCCTTTGATTCCTTTGGAGATAACCATAGGAAATATGGGTAAGAACGGGAACCAAGGAACCTTTGGAGATAAGCATAGGAGTGTTTCCTTTAAAGAGGATCATAGGAATGTTTTCTTTTGAATTACTCAGAGAGAGACTCAAATATTGCACTTCCGTAACCCCTAGTATGGGACATTTCTAGACATTTTGCTGTAATGTAAAGTGCCTACAAGTGTCCCATGTATTGTATTACCCTAACATAAAAAAGTGTGGGACATTTCCAGGCATTTTGCCTCAATGATAAGTGCCTAGAAGCGTCCGGCTCATTCTGATTGGTTGGGACATTTCTAGGCATTTTTGCTGTAATGTAAAGCGCCTATAAATGTCCCATGTATTGTATTTTTCCTTAACACAAAGAGTGGAACATTTCTAGGCATTTTCAGCACTCAGGGTGTGGGCTTTAGAGTGGGTCCCCGGGCTCAGCCATATTTGGAGGTTTTTTCTCCTATGTTTTGTATTTTTCCCCATGAAAACGTGTGGGACATTTCTAGGCATTTTTGCTATAATGTAAAGTGCCTAGAAGTGTCCCAAGTATTGTATCTTTCCCTAACACAAAGAGTGAGACATTTCTAGGCATTTTCAGCACTCAGGACTCGGGCCTAAGTGTGGGTCCCCGGGCACGGCCGGGGCTGGTGCTTGGTCTCTCCTTGGAGGCCCGGGTCAGCGAAATCTGACTAAGTTTGGAATGGAGAACCAATGGCGCGAGGCTCTTTAACCAAGGCCCATGGGTGATAACAATCAGGACGGGGGCTTAAGTGTGGGTCTCAGGGCACGGCCGGTTCTGATGCTTGGTCTCTCCTTGGAGGCCCGGGTCAGCGTAATCTGACTAAGTGTGGAATGGAGAACCTAGAGCACGAGGCTCTTTAACCCAGGCCCATGGGTGATAACACTCAGGACGGGGGCTTAAGTGTGGGTCTCAGGGCACGGCCGGTGCTGGTGCTTGGTCTCTCCGTGAAGGCCCAGTTCAGTGAAATGTAACTAAGAAAGATATCTAAACACAGGAAACTGATATACATATGTTTCCTTTGATTCCTTTGGAGATAACCATAGGAAATATTGGTAAGAACGGGAACCAAGGAACCTTTGGAGATAAGCATAGGAGTGTTTCCTTTAAAGAGGATCATAGGAATGTTTCCTTTTGAATTACTCAGAGAGAGACCCAAATATTGCACTTCCGTAACCCCTAGTATGGGACATTTCTAGACATTTTGCTGTAATGTAAAGTGCCTACAAGTGTCCCATGTATTGTATTACCCTAACATAAAAAAGTGTGGGACATTTCCAGGCATTTTGCCTCAATGATAAGTGCCTAGAAGCGTCCGGCTCATTCTGATTGGTTGGGACATTTCTAGGCATTTTTGCTGTAATGTAAATCGCCTATAAATGTCCCATGTATTGTATTTTTCCTTAACACAAAGAGTGGAACATTTCTAGGCATTTTCAGCACTCAGGACGGGGGCCTAAGTGTGGGTCCCCGGGCACGGCCGGTGCTTGTGCTGGGTCTCTCCATGGAGGCCCGGGTCAGCGAAATCTGACTAAGTGTGGAATGGAAGACCAAGGAAGCGAGGCCTTTTTAACCCAGGCCCATGGGTGATAACACTCAGGACGGGGGCTTAAGTGTGGGTCTCCGGGCACGGCCGGTGCTGGTGCTGGGTCTCTTAATGTATGCCCGGGTCAGCGAAAAGTGACTAAGTGTGGAATGGAAGACCAAGGGCGCGGGGCTCTTTAACCCAGGCCCATGGGTGATAACACTCAGGATGGGGGCTTAAGTGTGGGTCTCCGGGCACAGCCAGTCCTGGTGCTTGGTCTCTCCTTGGAGACCTGGGTCAGCGAAATCGGACTAAGTGTGGAATGGAGAACCAAGGGCGCGAGGCTCTTTAACCAAGGCCCATGGGTGATAACACTCAGGACGGGGGCTTAAGTGTGGGTCTCAGGGCACGGCCGGTGCTGGTGCTTGGTCTCTCCTTGGAGGCCCGGGTCAACGAAATCTGACTAAGTGTGGAATGGAGAACCAAGAGCGCGAGGCTCTTTAACCCAGGCCCATGGGTGATAACACTCAGGAGGGGGACTTAAGTGTGGGTCCCCGGGCACGGCCGGTGCTGGTGCTTGGTCTCTCCGTGAAGGCCCAGTTCAGTGAAATGTGTTTAAGAAAGAGATCTAAACACAGGAAACTGATATACATATGTTTCCTTTGATTCCTTTGGAGATAACCATAGGAAATATGGGTAAGAACGGGAACCAAGGATCCTTTGGAGATAAGCATAGGAGTGTTTCCTTTAAAGAGGATCATAGGAATGTTTCCTTTTGAATTACTCAGAGAGAGACCCAAATATTGCACTTCCGTAACCCCTAGTGTGGGACATTTCTAGGCATTTTGCTGTAATGTAAAGTGCCTACAAGTGTCCCATGTATTGTATTACCCTAACACCAAAGGTGTGGGACATTTCCAGGCATTTTGCCTCAATGATAAGTGCCTAGAAGCGTCCGGCTCATTCTGATTGGTTGGGACATTTCTAGGCATTTTTGCTATAATGTAAAGCGCCTACAAATGTCCCATGTATTGTATTTTTCCCGAACACAAAGAGTGGAACATTTCTAGGCATTTTCAGCACTCAGGGTGTTGGCTTTAGAGTGGGTCCCTGGGCTCAGCCATATTTGGAGGTTTTTTCTCCCATGTTTTGTATTTTTCCCCATGAAAACGTGTGGGACATTTCTAGGCATTTTTGCTATGATGTAAAGTGCCTAGAAGTGTCCCAAGTATTGTGTCTTTCCCTAACACAAAGAGTGAGACATTTCTAGGCATTTTCAGCACTCTGGACGGGAGCCTAAGTGTGGGTCCCCGGGCACGGCCGGTGCTGGTGCTGGGTCTCTCCATGGAGGCCCGGGTCAGCGAAATCTGACTAAGTGTGGAATGGAGAACCAAGACCGCGAGGCTCTTTAACCCAGGCCCATGGGTGATAACACTCAGGACGGGGGCTTAAGTGTGGGTCTCCGGGCACGGCCGGTGCTGGTGCTGGGTCTGTCCATGGAGGCCTGGGTCAGCGAAATTGGACCAAGTGTGGAATGGAGAACCAAGGGCGCGAGGCTCTATAACCAAGGCCCATGGGTGATAACACTCAGTACGGAGGCTTAAGTGTGGGTCTCAGGGCACGGCCGGTGCTGGTGCTTGGTCTCTCCTTGGAGGCCCGGGTCAACGAAATCTGACTAAGTGTGGAATGGAGAACCAAGAGCGCGAGGCTCTTTAACCCAGGCCCATGGGTGATAACACTCAGGAGGGGGACTTAAGTGTGGGTCCCCGGGCACGGCCGGTGCTGGTGCTTGGTCTCTCCGTGAAGGCCCAGTTCAGTGAAATGTGTTTAAGAAAGAGATCTAAACACAGGAAACTGATATACATATGTTTCCTTTGATTCCTTTGGAGATAACCATAGGAAATATGGGTAAGAACGGGAACCAAGGAACCTTTGGAGATAAGCATAGGAGTGTTTCCTTTAAAGAGGATCATAGGAATGTTTTCTTTTGAATTACTCAGAGAGAGACTCAAATATTGCACTTCCGTAACCCCTAGTATGGGACATTTCTAGACATTTTGCTGTAATGTAAAGTGCCTACAAGTGTCCCATGTATTGTATTACCCTAACATAAAAAAGTGTGGGACATTTCCAGGCATTTTGCCTCAATGATAAGTGCCTAGAAGCGTCCGGCTCATTCTGATTGGTTGGGACATTTCTAGGCATTTTTGCTGTAATGTAAAGCGCCTATAAATGTCCCATGTATTGTATTTTTCCTTAACACAAAGAGTGGAACATTTCTAGGCATTTTCAGCACTCAGGGTGTGGGCTTTAGAGTGGGTCCCCGGGCTCAGCCATATTTGGAGGTTTTTTCTCCTATGTTTTGTATTTTTCCCCATGAAAACGTGTGGGACATTTCTAGGCATTTTTGCTATAATGTAAAGTGCCTAGAAGTGTCCCAAGTATTGTATCTTTCCCTAACACAAAGAGTGAGACATTTCTAGGCATTTTCAGCACTCAGGACGCGGGCCTAAGTGTGGGTCCCCGGGCACGGCCGGGGCTGGTGCTTGGTCTCTCCTTGGAGGCCCGGGTCAGCGAAATCTGACTAAGTTTGGAATGGAGAACCAATGGCGCGAGGCTCTTTAACCAAGGCCCATGGGTGATAACACTCAGGAGGGGGACTTAAGTGTGGGTCCCCGGGCACGGCCGGTGCTGGTGCTTGGTCTCCCCTTGGAGGCCTGGGTCAGCGAAATCGGACTAAGTGTGGAATGGAGAACCAAGGGCGCGAGGCTCTTTAACCAAGGCCCATGGGTGATAACATTCAGGACGGGGGCTTAAGTGTGGGTCTCAGGCCACGGCCGGTGCTGGTGCTTGGTCTCTCCTTGGAGGCCCGGGTCAGCGAAATCTGACTAAGTGTGGAATGGAGAACCTAGAGCACGAGGCTCTTTAACCCAGGCCCATGGGTGATAACACTCAGGATGGGGGCTTACGTGTGGGTCTCCGGTCATGGCCGGTGCTGGTGCTTGGTCTCTCCTTAGAGACCTGGGTCAGCGAAATCGGACTAAGTGTGGAATGGAGAACCAAGGGCGCGAGGCTCTTTAACCAAGGCCCATGGGTGATAACACTCAGGACGGGGGCTTAAGTGTGGGTCTCAGGGCACGGCCGGTGCTGGTGCTTGGTCTCTCCTTGGAGGCCCAGGTCAACAAAATCTGACTAAGTGTGGAATGGAGAACCAAGAGCGCGAGGCTCTTTAACCAAGGCCCATGGGTGATAACACTCAGGAGGGGGACTTAAGTGTGGGTCCCCGGGCAAGGCCGGTGCTGGTGCTTGGTCTCTCCGTGAAGGCCCAGTTCAGTGAAATGTAACTAAGAAAGATATCTAAACACAGGAAACTGATATACATATGTTTCCTTTGATTCCTTTGGAGATAACCATAGGAAATATTGGTAAGAACGGGAACCAAGGAACCTTTGGAGATAAGCATAGGAGTGTTTCCTTTAAAGAGGATCATAGGAATGTTTCCTTTTGAATTACTCAGAGAGAGACCCAAATATTGCACTTCCGTAACCCCTAGTATGGGACATTTCTAGACATTTTGCTGTAATGTAAAGTGCCTACAAGTGTCCCATGTATTGTATTACCCTAACATAAAAAAGTGTGGGACATTTCCAGGCATTTTGCCTCAATGATAAGTGCCTAGAAGCGTCCGGCTCATTCTGATTGGTTGGGACATTTCTAGGCATTTTTGCTGTAATGTAAATCGCCTATAAATGTCCCATGTATTGTATTTTTCCTTAACACAAAGAGTGGAACATTTCTAGGCATTTTCAGCACTCAGGACGGGGGCCTAAGTGTGGGTCCCCGGGCACGGCCGGTGCTTGTGCTGGGTCTCTCCATGGAGGCCCGGGTCAGCGAAATCTGACTAAGTGTGGAATGGAAGACCAAGGAAGCGAGGCCTTTTTAACCCAGGCCCATGGGTGATAACACTCAGGACGGGGGCTTAAGTGTGGGTCTCCGGGCACGGCCGGTGCTGGTGCTGGGTCTCTTAATGTATGCCCGGGTCAGCGAAAAGTGACTAAGTGTGGAATGGAAGACCAAGGGCGCGAGGCTCTTTAACCCAGGCCCATGGGTGATAACACTCAGGACGGGGGCTTAAGTGTGGGTCTCAGGCCACGGCCGGTGCTGGTGCTTGGTCTCTCCTTGGAGGCCCGGGTCAGCGAAATCTGACTAAGTGTGGAATGGAGAACCTAGAGCACGAGGCTCTTTAACCCAGGCCCATGGGTGATAACACTCAGGATGGGGGCTTACGTGTGGGTCTCCGGTCATGGCCGGTGCTGGTGCTTGGTCTCTCCTTAGAGACCTGGGTCAGCGAAATCGGACTAAGTGTGGAATGGAGAACCAAGGGCGCGAGGCTCTTTCACCAAGGCCCATGGGTGATAACACTCAGGAGGGGGACTTAAGTGTGGGTCCCCGGGCACGGCCGATGCTGGTGCTTGGTCTCTCCGTGACGGCCCAGTTCAGTGAAATGTAACTAAGAAAGAGATCTAAACACAGGAAACTGATATACATATGTTTCCTTTGATTCCTTTGGAGATAACCATAGGAAATATGTGTAAGAACGGGAACCAAGGAACCTTTGGAGATAAGCATAGGAGTGTTTCCTTTAAAGAGGATCATAGGAATGTTTCCTTTTGAATTACTCAGAGAGAGACCCAAATATTGCACTTCCGTAACCCCTAGTATGGGACATTTCTAGACATTTTGCTGTAATGTAAAGTGCCTACAAGTGTCCCATGTATTGAATTACCCTAACATATAAAAGTGTGGGACATTTCCAGGCATTTTGCCTCAATGATAAGTGCCTAGAAGCGTCCGGCTCATTCTGATTGGTTGGGACATTTCTAGGCATTTTTGCTGTAATGTAAAGCGCCTATATATGTCCCATGTATTGTATTTTTCCCTAACACAAAGAGTGGAACATTTCTAGGCATTTTCAGCACTCAGGACGGGGGCCTAAGTGTGGGTCCCCGGGCACGGCCGGTGCTGGTGCTGGGTCTCTCCATGGAGGCCTGGGTCAGCGAAATCGGACCAAGTGTGGAATTGAGAACCAAGGGCGCGAGGCTCTATAACCAAGGCCCATGGGTGATAACACTCAGTACGGAGGCTTAAGTGTGGGTCTCAGGGCACGGCCGGTGCTGGTGCTGGGTCTCTTAATGTATGCCCGGGTCAGCGAAAAGTGACTAAGTGTGGAATGGAAGACCAAGGGCGCGGGGCTCTTTAACCCAGGCCCATGGGTGATAACATTCAGGACGGGGCTTAAGTGTGGGTCTCCGGGCACAGCCAGTGCTGGTGCTGGGTTTCTCCATGGAGGCCTGGGTCAGCGAAATCTGACTAAGTGTGGAATGGAGAACCTAGAGCACGAGGCTCTTTAACCCAGGCCCATGGGTGATAACACTCAGGATGGGGGCTTAAGTGTGGGTCTCCGGGCACAGCCAGTGCTGGTGCTTGGTCTCTCCTTGGAGACCTGGGTCAGCGAAATCGGACTAAGTGTGGAATGGAGAACCAAGGGCGCGAGGCTCTTTAACCAAGGCCCATGGGTGATAACACTCAGGACGGGGGCTTAAGTGTGGGTCTCAGGGCACGGCCGGTGCTGGTGCTTGGTCTCTCCTTGGAGGCCCGGGTCAACGAAATCTGACTAAGTGTGGAATGGAGAACCAAGAGCGCGAGGCTCTTTAACCCAGGCCCATGGGTGATAACACTCAGGAGGGGGACTTAAGTGTGGGTCCCCGGGCACGGCCGGTGCTGGTGCTTGGTCTCTCCGTGAAGGCCCAGTTCAGTGAAATGTGTTTAAGAAAGAGATCTAAACACAGGAAACTGATATACATATGTTTCCTTTGATTCCTTTGGAGATAACCATAGGAAATATGGGTAAGAACGGGAACCAAGGATCCTTTGGAGATAAGCATAGGAGTGTTTCCTTTAAAGAGGATCATAGGAATGTTTCCTTTTGAATTACTCAGAGAGAGACCCAAATATTGCACTTCCGTAACCCCTAGTGTGGGACATTTCTAGGCATTTTGCTGTAATGTAAAGTGCCTACAAGTGTCCCATGTATTGTATTACCCTAACACCAAAGGTGTGGGACATTTCCAGGCATTTTGCCTCAATGATAAGTGCCTAGAAGCGTCCGGCTCATTCTGATTGGTTGGGACATTTCTAGGCATTTTTGCTATAATGTAAAGCGCCTACAAATGTCCCATGTATTGTATTTTTCCCGAACACAAAGAGTGGAACATTTCTAGGCATTTTCAGCACTCAGGGTGTTGGCTTTAGAGTGGGTCCCTGGGCTCAGCCATATTTGGAGGTTTTTTCTCCCATGTTTTGTATTTTTCCCCATGAAAACGTGTGGGACATTTCTAGGCATTTTTGCTATGATGTAAAGTGCCTAGAAGTGTCCCAAGTATTGTATCTTTCCCTAACACAAAGAGTGAGACATTTCTAGGCATTTTCAGCACTCAGGACGCGGGCCTAAGTGTGGGTCCCCGGGCACGGCCGGGGCTGGTGCTTGGTCTCTCCTTGGAGGCCCGGGTCAGCGAAATCTGACTAAGTGTGGAATGGAGAACCAAGACCGCGAGGCTCTTTAACCCAGGCCCATGGGTGATAACACTCAGGACGGGGGCTTAAGTGTGGGTCTCCGGGCACGGCCGGTGCTGGTGCTTGGTTTCTCCTCGGAGGCCCGGGTCAGCGAAATCGGACTAAGTGTGGATTGGAGAACCAAGGGCGCGAGGCTCTTTAACCCAGGCCCATGGGTGATAACACTCAGGACGGGGGCTTAAGTGTGGGTCTCAGGGCACGGCCGGTGCTGGTGCTTGGTCTCTCCTTGAAGGCCCGGTTCAGTGAAATGTGACTAAGAAAGAGATCTAAACACAGGAAACTGATATACATATGTTTCCTTTGATTCCTTTGGAGATAACCATAGGAAATATGGGTAAGAACGGGAACCAAGGATCCTTTGGAGATAAGCATAGGAGTGTTTCCCTTAAAGAGGATCATAGGAATGTTTCCTTTTGAATTACTCAGAGAGAGACCCAAATATTGCACTTCCGTAACCCCTAGTGTGGGACATTTCTAGGCATTTTGCTGTAATGTAAAGTGCCTACAAGTGTCCCATGTATTGTATTACCCTAACACCAAAGGTGTGGGACATTTCCAGGCATTTTGCCTCAATGATAAGTGCCTAGAAGCGTCCGGCTCATTCTGATTGGTTAGGACATTTTTAGGCATTTTTGCTATAATGTAAAACGCCTACAAATGTCCTATGTATTGTATTTTTCCCTGACACAAAGAGTGGAACATTTCTAGACATTTTCAGCACTCAGGGTGTGGGCTTTAGAGTGGGTCCCCGGGCTCAGCCATATTTGGAGGTTTTTTCTCCCACGTTTTGTATTTTTCCCCATGAAAAAGTCTGGGACATTTCTAAGCATTTTTGCTATAATGTAAAGTGCCTAGAATTTCCCAACTATTGTATCTTTCCCTAACACAAAGAGTGAGACATTTCTAGGCATTTTCAGCACTCAGGACGGGGGCCTAAGTGTGGGTCCCCGGGCACGGCCGGTGCTGGTGCTGGGTCTCTCCATGTATGCCCGGGTCAGCGAAAAGTGACTAAGTGTGGATTGGAGAACCAAGGGCGCGAGGCTCTTTAACCCAGGCCCATGGGTGATAACACTCAGGACGGGGGCTTAAGTGTGGGTCTCAGGGCACGGCCGGTGCTGGTGCTTGGTCTCTCCTTGAAGGCCCGGTTCAGTGAAATGTGACTAAGAAAGAGATCTAAACACAGGAAACTGATATACATATGTTTCCTTTGATTCCTTTGGAGATAACCATAGGAAATATGGGTAAGAACGGGAACCAAGGATCCTTTGGAGATAAGCATAGGAGTGTTTCCTTTAAAGAGGATCATAGGAATGTTTCCTTTTGAATTACTCAGAGAGAGACCCAAATATTGCACTTCCGTAACCCCTAGTGTGGGACATTTCTAGGCATTTTGCTGTAATGTAAAGTGCCTACAAGTGTCCCATGTATTGTATTACCCTAACACCAAAGGTGTGGGACATTTCCAGGCATTTTGCCTCAATGATAAGTGCCTAGAAGCGTCCGGCTCATTCTGATTGGTTATGACATTTTTGCTATAATGTAAAACTCCTACAAATGTCCTATGTATTGTATTTTTCCCTGACACAAAGAGTGGAACATTTCTAGGCATTTTCAGCACTCAGGGTGTGGGCTTTAGAGTGGGTCCCCGGGCACGGCCGGTGCTGGTGCTGGGTCTCTCCATGGAGGCCTGGGTCAGCGAAATCGGACTAAGTGTGGAATGGAGAACCAAGGGCGCGAGGCTCTGTAACCAAGGCCCATGGGTGATAACACTCAGGACGGGGGCTTAAGTGTGGGTCTCCGGGCATGGCCGGTGCTGGTGCTGGGTCTCTCCATGGAGGCCTGGGTCAGTGAAATCGGACTAAGTGTGGAATGGAGAACCAAGGGCGCGAGGCTCTTTAACCAAGGCCCATGGGTGATAACACTCAGGACGGGGGCTTAAGTGTGGGTCTCAGGGCACGGCCGGTGCTGGTGCTTGGTCTCTCCTTGGAGGCCCGGGTCAGCGAAATCTGACTAAGTTTGGAATGGAGAACCAAGAGCGCGAGGCTCTTTAACCCAGGCCCATGGGTGATAACACTCAGGACTGGGGCTTATATGAGGGTCTCAGGGCACGGCCGGTGCTGGTGCTTGGTCTCTCCTTGGAGGCCCGGGTCATCGAAATCTGACTAAGTATGGAATGGAGAACCAAGAGCGCGAGGCTCTTTAACCCAGGCCCATGGGTGATAACACTCAGGAGGGGCACTTAAGTGTGGGTCCCCGGACACGGCCGGTGCTGGTGCTTGGTCTCTCCCTGAAGGCCCGGTTCAGTGAAATGTGACTAAGAAAGAGATCTAAATACAGAAAACTGATATACATGTTTCCTTTGAAGATAACCATAGGAAATATGGATAAGAACGGGAACCAAGGATCCTTTGGAGATAAGCATAGGAGTGTTTCCTTTAAAGAGGATCATAGGAATGTTTCCTTTTAAATTACTCACAGAGAGACCCAAATATTGCACTTCCGTAACCCCTAGTGTGGGACATTTCTAGGCATTTTGCTGTAATGTAAAGTGCCTACAAGTTTCCCATGTATTGTATTACCCTAACACCAAAGGTGTGGGACATTTCCAGGCATTTTGTCTCAATGATAAGTGCCTAGAAGCGTCCGGCTCATTCTGAATGGTTGGGACATTTTTAGGCACTTTTGCTATAATGTAAAGCGCCTACAAATGTCCTATGTATTGTCTTTTTCCCTGACACAAAGAGTGGAACATTTCTAGACATTTTCAGCACTCAGGGTGTGGGCTTTAGAGTGGGTCCCCGGGCTCAGCAATATTTTGAGGTTTTTTCACCCATGTTTTGTATTTTTCCCCATGAAAAAATGTGGGACATTTCTTGTCATTTTTGCTATAATGTAAAGTGCATAGAAATGTCCCAACTATTGTATCTTTCCCTAACACAAAGAGTGAGACATTTCTAGGCATTTTCAGCACTCAGGACGGGTGCCTAAGTGTGGGTCCCCGGGCACGGCCGGTGCTGGTGCTGGGTCTCTCCATGTATGCCCGGGTCAGCGAAAAGTGACTAAGTATGGAATGGAGAACCAAGAGCGCGAGGCTCTTTAACCCAGGCCAATTGGTGATTACACTCAGGACGGGGGCTTAAGTGTGGGTCCCCGGGCACGGCCGGTGCTGGTGCTTGGTCTCTCCCTGAAGGCCCGGTTCAGTGAAATGTGACTAAGAAAGAGATCTAAACACAGAAAACTGATACATATGTTTCCTTTGATTCCTTTGGAGAT
The DNA here is from genome assembly GCF_947347685.1 of Pleuronectes platessa. NCBI lineage: Eukaryota > Metazoa > Chordata > Actinopteri > Pleuronectiformes > Pleuronectidae > Pleuronectes > Pleuronectes platessa. Next base: position 31,041,813 of record NC_070628.1, read on the forward strand.
AACCAAAGGCAACATGGGTAAGAACGGGAACCAAGGATCCTTTGGAGATAAGCATAGGAGTGTTTCCTTTAAAGAGGATCATAGGAATGTTTCCTTTTTAATTACTCAGAGAGAGTCCCAAATATTGCACTTCCGTAACCCCTAGTATGGGACATTTCTAGACATTTTGCTGTAATGTAAAGTGCCTACAAGTGTCCCATGTATTGTATTACCCTAACATAAAAAAGTGTGGGACATTTCCAGGCATTTTGCCTCAGTGATAAGTGCCTAGAAGCGTCCGGCTCATTCTGATTGGTTGGGACATTTCTAGGCATTTTTGCTATAATGTAAAGCGCCTACAAATGTCCCATGTATTGTATTTTTCCCGAACACAGAGTGGAACATTTCTAGGCATTTTCAGCACTCAGGGTGTTGGCTCTAGAGTGGGTCCCTGGGCTCAGCCATATTTGGAGGTTTTTTCTCCCATGTTTTGTATTTTTCCCCATGAAAACTTGTGGGACATTTCTAGGCATTTTTGCTATGATGTAAAGTGCCTAGAAGTGTCCCAAGTATTGTGTCTTTCCCTAACACAAAGAGTGAGACATTTCTAGGCATTTTCAGCACTCAGGACGGGGGCCTAAGTGTGGGTCCCCGGGCACGGCCGGTGCTGGTGCTGGGTCTCTCCATGGAGGCCCGGGTCAGCGAAATCTGACTAAGTGTGGAATGGAGAACCAAGACCGCGAGGCTCTTTAACCCAGGCCCATGGGTGATAAAACTCAGGACGGGGGCTTAAGTGTGGGTCCCCGGGCACGGCCGGTGCTGGTGCTTGGTCTCTCCTTGGAGGCCCGGGTCAGCGAAATCTGACTAAGTGTGGAATGGAGAACCAAGAGCGCGAGGCTCTTTAACCCAGGCCCATGGGTGATAACACTCAGGACGGGGGCTTAAGTGTGGGTCCCCGGGCACGGCCGGTGCTGGTGATTGGTCTCTCCTTGGTGGCCCGGGTCAGTGAAATGTGACTAAGAAAGAGATCTAAACACACGAAACTGATATACATATGTTTCCTTTGATTCCTTTGGAGATAACCAAAGGCAACATGGGTAAGAACGGGAACCAAGGATCCTTTGGAGATAAGCATAGGAGTGTTTCCTTTAAAGAGGATCATAGGAATGTTTCCTTTTTAATTACTCAGAGAGAGTCCCAAATATTGCACTTCCGTAACCCCTAGTATGGGACATTTCTAGACATTTTGCTGTAATGTAAAGTGCCTACAAGTGTTCCATGTATTGTATTACCCTAACATAAAAAAGTGTGGGACATTTCCAGGCATTTTGCCTCAGTGATAAGTGCCTAGAAGCGTCCGGCTCATTCTGATTGGCTGGGACATTTCTAGGCATTTTTGCTATAATGTAAAGCGCCTACAAATGTCCCATGTATTGTATTTTTCCCGAACACAAAGAGTGGAACATTTCTAGGCATTTTCAGCACTCAGGGTGTTGGCTTTAGAGTGGGTGCCTGGGCTCAGCCATATTTGGAGGTTTTTTCTCCCATGTTTTGTATTTTTCCCCATGAAAACGTGTGGGACATTTCTAGGCATTTTTGCTATGATGTAAAGTGCCTAGAAGTGTCCCAAGTATTGTGTCTTTCCCTAACACAAAGATTGAGACATTTCTAGGCATTTTCAGCACTCAGGACGGGGGCCTAAGTGTGGGTCCCCGGGCACGGCCGGTGCTGGTGCTGGGTCTCTCCATGGAGGCCCGGGTCAGCGAAATCTGACTAAGTGTGGAATGGAGAACCAAGACCGCGAGGCTCTTTAACCCAGGCCCATGGGTGATAACACTCAGGACGGGGGCTTAAGTGTGGGTCTCCGGGCACGGCCGGTGCTGGTGCTTGGTTTCTCCTTGGAGGCCCGGGTAAGCGAAATATGACTAAGTTTGGATTGGAGAACTGAGAGCGCGAGGCTCTTTAACCCAGGCCCATGGGTGATAACACTCAGGACGGGGACTTAAGTGTGGGTCTCAGGGCACGGCCGGTGCTGGTGCTTGGTCTCTCCTTCGAGGCCCGGGTCAGCGAAATCGGAATAAGTTTCAAATGGAGAACCAAGAGCGCGAGGCTCTTTAACCCAGACCCATGGGTGATAACACTCAGGAGGGAGACTTAAGTATGGGTCCTTGGGCACGGCCGTTGCTGGTGCTTGGTCTCTCCGTGAAGGCCCGGTTCAGTGAAATGTGACTAAGAAAGAGATCTAAACACAGGAAACTGATATACATATGTTTCCTTTGATTCCTTTGGAGATAACCATAGGCAACATGGGTAAGAACGGGAACCAAGGATCCTTTGGAGATAAGCATAGGAGTGTTTCCTTTAAAGAGGATCATAGGAATGTTTCCTTTTGAATTACTCAGAGAGAGACCCAAATATTGCACTTCCGTAACCCCTAGTATGGGACATTTCTAGGCATTTTGCTGTAATGTAAAGTGCCTACAAGTGTCCCATGTATTGTATTACCCTAACATAAAAAAGTGTGGGACATTTCGAGGCATTTTATCTCAATGATAAGTGTCTAGAAGCGTCCGGCTCATTCTGATTGGTTGGGACATTTCTAGGCATTTTTGCTATAATGTAAAGCACCTACAAATGTCCCATGTATTGTATTTTTCCCTAACACAAAGAGTGGAACATTTCTAGGCATTTTCAGCACTCAGGGTGTGGGCTTTAGAGTGGGTCCCCGGGCACAGCCATATTTGGAGGTTTTTTCTCCCATGTTTTGTATTTTTCCCCATGAAAACGTGTGGAACATTTCTAGGCATTTTTACTATGATGTAAAGTGCCTAGAATTTCCCAACTATTGTATCTTTCCCTAACACAAAGAGTGAGACATTTCTAGGCATTTTCAGCACTCAGGGTGTGGGCTTTAGAGTGGGTCCCCGGGCACGGCCGGTGCTGGTGCTGGGTCTCTCCATGGAGGCCTGGGTCAGCGAAATCGGATTAAGTGTGGAATGGAGAACCAAGGGCGCAAGGCTCTTTAACCAAGGCCCATGGGTGATAACACTCAGGACGGGGGCTTAAGTGTGGGTCCCCGGGCACGGCCGGTGCTGGTGCTGGGTCTCTCCATGGAGGCCTGGGTCAGCGAAATCGGACTAAGTGTGGATTGGAGAACCAAGGGCGCGAGGCTCTTTAACCCAGGCCCATGGGTGATAACACTCAGGACGGGGGCTTAAGTGTGGGTCCCCGGGCACGGCCGGTGCTGGTGATTGGTCTCTCCTTGGTGGCCCGGGTCAGTGAAATGTGACTAAGAAAGAGATCTAAACACAGGAAACTGATATACATATGTTTCCTTTGATTCCTTTGGAGATAACCAAAGGCAACATGGGTAAGAACGGGAACCAAGGATCCTTTGGAGATAAGCAGAGGAGTGTTTCCTTTAAAGAGGATCATAGGAATGTTTCCTTTTTAATTACTCAGAGAGAGTCCCAAATATTGCACTTCCGTAACCCCTAGTATGGGACATTTCTAGACATTTTGCTGTAATGTAAAGTGCCTACAAGTGTCCCATGTATTGTTTTACCCTAACATAAAAAAGTGTGGGACATTTCCAGGCATTTTGCCTCAGTGATAAGTGCCTAGAAGCGTCCGGCTCATTCTGATTGGTTGGGACATTTCTAGGCATTTTTGCTATAATGTAAAGCGCCTACAAATGTCCCATGTATTGTATTTTTCCCGAACACAAAGAGTGGAACATTTCTAGGCATTTTTAGCACTCAGGGTGTTGGCTTTAGAGTAGGTCCCTGGGCTCAGCCATATTTGGAGTTTTTTTCTCCCATGTTTTGTATTTTTCCCCATGAAAACGAGTGGGACATTTCTAGGCATTTTTGCTATGATGTAAAGTGCCTAGAAGTGTCCCAAGTATTGTGTCTTTCCCTAACACAAAGAGTGAGACATGTCGTAGAATTTTCTCTATAGTCAAGCGCAAGTCATTGCAATTGTTCTTTCTGGTAGTTTAATTCAGCATCTGCAGATGGGCATCAGTGTACAAGACCATGGCAAAGATTTCATACAATGAGCAATGACATACAGAACACACATCCCTCTTATACAGTTACAAGCTCCTCCTGGAGAGGAACACATGTTATCAATTAACCTCTTTGATCCTTAGAAATAGGTGATCAGTATTCTGTCTTCTACTTGGTCTCAAGCCCCTCGAGTCAAACATCTGTTTTCACGGATCGCTTATCAGTGTTTTACAACCCACTAACATCCCCCTCCCTGTGAAGTGTTTGTTAAGTGACCCTGTAAGTTAGGAAGTAATATAACCATCAATTGCTTAAGCAAAACACCCTGATTCCTAAGGGACTGCATTTGCTCATCTTTCTATACATCAAAGTAGTTCCTTCCATCAATCAATGCCCAAATGGTAAAATTCCCGTCACAGGACACACCTCAAACAGCTCCAGGAGGCAGTTTTCATAGACAATATATGTGGGTGTCTTATGAACAGGGTTGGAAGATTCCATTCTATTAGAACGACAAAGATTTCACCAAAAGGCTGCAACAGCTAAAAAAGTGTAGGATGGTAATCTCTGATTATTGAAATGTTTAGATTAAATATTGAGTCACTCACGTCACATCTGCTGACTCAGTCTAGACTGTGATCGAGTCATCAGGATCATAGGTAGCATCCTGTGGCTCTCCGAAGTCCATACTGCAACAACTTGGGTTGTCCTGTCCCTCCTCCAAGCGAGGTCTCTTACAGCTGAGGTCCCAACACCGACATCAGTGCAGCACAGTTTTCTGTGTGCCTATGATAAAACAGACACAGTATCCATGGAGTCACAACAAATGAGATGCTGTTACAACTTTAACACGGAGACACAATCAATGACATGACGAAGTAACTGAGGGTAAACAAACCTGTACTTTTGTAGTGAGGTCGCAGTGTTTTCATAGAAAGCTGCGTTCCATGTGTGCGCATCTTTGGTGGGTCCGTCTGGCATGCTACGTGATGTAGCCTAGCACCGTGAACAGATGTGCTTGCCTGAACACCAAAGTTATTCATGTTTGTACTACTGTCATGCATACAAGGATACAAGGGCACATTTCCCCAACTAGGGCTGGTAATGAATAATCGTTCTAGTCCCGCACATTATGACAACATCCTCCGGTATCTTGAACGAGCGCCCGTAGCAGCAGCTGTAGCTGGAAGTTAGGTTCGTGAGTGTTGTGCTCTCCACGTTCTTTCCCTCCGTCCGCTCGCGTGTCCTGCCTGGTGTACTGTGCCGCCGGTTTTTTCCCACGGCAGCACTGCGCTGGAAGTTAGCTACAGCGCCAGTAGCAACCTTAGCAGCTACTGACGGCCGGCGCAGCTACTGACGGCCGGCGGCCGCGGCAGCTACTGGCGGCCGGCCGGCGACCGCGGCAGCTACGGACGGCCGGCAACCGTGGCAGCTACTGACGGCCGGCGGCCACGGCAGCTACGGACGGCCGGCAACCGTGGCAGCTACTGACGGCCGGCGGCCGTGGCAGCTATGGCCGGCCGGCCGGCGGCCGCGGCATCTACGGACGGCCGGCAACCGTGGCAGCTACTGATGGCCGGCGCAGCTACTGGCGGCCGGCGGCCGCAGCTAACTTCCAGCTACAGCAGCTACTAGGCACACACCAGCGGAGTGGGGGAAAGCGCGTGGAGAGCACAACACTCATGAACCTGCCGTGCGAACACCGTTCGACGCCGTCTTCGATTAATTGTTCAATAACGTTATTAACAGTCGAACATGAAAACTCCTGTAAAGTCTCTCCCTATCCCCCACCACTACATACTAGCCCCCCACCCCCTCAAACACGGCACAACATGCTAACGGCACTAGCCTCCACACAAAATGTCTAAAAGAAGCAAATACCAGAATTATTTTAAAAAAATACTTACATTTCCCTCGTCTTCAGTATTGCGATGGAAAGATGGCACCTACCCCTCTTTCAATAACAACCTTTTAGAGAATCCGTTGTTATATTGGCCCAGGTTGATAAAACAGTCCGATTCAAAGTGGTGGCAGGAACGTTGCCATCATATATGAACTCAATCCATCTCAATCTTGTGTCTTCTGAAGCTGGAGTCACATGAAGACATTTGTGCAGCCGACCACTGAGCATCTCGGTTGTCGAAATTGATTCATGCTGCTGTTAGCTTATCCAAGTGTTTCCAAGGCCAAGGCTTGCAAGAATGAAATGGCGGACACCGGTGGACCGAGCTTCTATAAAGTGGGAGGGTCCATCTAGGGGTGGGTCGAGTGGTAGTGGGGGAGTGCATAGAGCAATGGGGGAATGTACTAAATGGGCATTTTTCGACTATGACGTCTATTTTGGTGGAAATTCCATTGGACGCACTTTAGCACATAGTTTCTGAAATAGAGGAACCACAACAAATCGCGGGAGTGATTTTTTTCCAGAGTTTTTGGGACGGTAGACATGCCAGATACCCAAACTAATGTGTAGAAGCACTACAAAAGTGGAATTTTCATAATATGTCCCCTTTAACATAATTTACTGTGAGTTGGCAGAATGGTGACCAGCTGAAATATCTTTAGAAGCATGTGGGGGAACACCAGACGGCTTCATCCAATCTGTCCATGAATGACCAATCTTACCAAATGGCAACTGTAAGCTGCCATTAACTAATTAACTGCCACTTTGCAGTCAACTTTAAAACTTTGTTTGTTTCTAAAAGACCAAACCCCCCTGACATTTACTGGTTTGTTTTAAATGAATGGAGCCATTCTGATGTTTGCATTCTGTGTTTCTGGGTTATGTGTCACCCACAAATGACTACAGAAGCACATCACCTGTGATATTCTTGACAGTGTGCAAACTGTTTTATCATGTCTTCAAGTACTTAAGTAAAAATACATCCTTCCTACCCTTGATGTGCACCTAGTCTCTCAGAGGCTGCTAAGCTTGGACTTTATGAAGTCGGGGCCTGAAGGTTTGAATTGATTCACTGTGACACTTTTGACATTTCTGGGCTACTGATCCTCTCTGAGCCACAGCGATCTGGTGTCAATGAGGAGGCAGAGAGCAGAGCTGTAAGTCTGGTGCCGCTCAGCCCCAAAACAGCAGTTTCTCTCTGAACCCAGACCTCAGCATGAACAGTGTGTTACGTAATCTGTAGTACAGTATTTAATTTAACTGTATAATTAACTACCTTGACATTTTGATGTTTTGTGTAATTTTCAGGGGTTTTTTCTTCACACTGGTAGAAAGGTCATTATAAATTACTAAACCAGTTGGTGTATTTGACAATAATAAAACTATACAATATTCTCACATCGTAGGGTACAAGTGTATTGTCTCACCACTGAGGAAATAATGTGACGTTAAAGCTTCTACAGAAGGTAATAACTTATGAGATTTTATCATTGCCCTCAAGATTTGAAGATACCAGTCTAATTTCCTGTGCCTCTGCTGCCTAATTACATTATATGATTATAGTCTACTTTTGTATCTCCATCTAGGGAAATTAAAGCAGCTATGTACTGTACATTAAAGCACTTGTCCATGCAAAGTTTAATTGTATGCTGTAAAATGGTCCAGGATATTGAGGCTAAACACAAACACATTTAGCCAACAAACATTTTTTTAACAGAACTTTTGCAATATTTACATCTGTTAATGGCGTATAACCAGGTCAAAGTTTCCTTTGTATGTCCTGTATATTTAGATCATGAAGGTGCCACAATTTACACAGAGGGCCCACTTATATGTCCAACATAGCGAGGTGCTCATTTAAGTAATTTCTTGTTTACAGCTAGCTCTATAGCTTTAATAGTAAGCCACACATCATTGAATATATTTCAAATTTGTTTGCTGTTCAAGCACTTCAAAAACAACAATTGACAGGAAATGGGCACTTCAGTGGCCCCATCAGATTTACCCCTGAGTCACCTACTCTATCTAAATGGGAGCAGAGAGAATAATACCATCTCCACTGAATTTGCCATCAACAGTGAAGAGGGTTATTTCATATGGGATACAAATTGAGAGGATGGACATAGAACTTTATCTGAATACATCAAATAAGGAAATAAGATGGGCCCTCAAGGGTCATTATCTACTAGTGCTGTAATATAGCTTGATGAGGGTAGGTTGAAAGTAAAGTGACAAAATCAAATGTCTTTTTCTCTGACTCTTAGTGTCAGGATTGATGGAATTAGATGGACCCAGGAGCAGAGGTAGTTAACAGAAAGAGTATTTAATATTAAAAGAGGCTTTAACTAGACAAAAACTAAAGGGGTTGACAAACTAGAAAGACAAGAACAGGAGGACCAAAACACAAGGAAGCTTAACTGAGGCTCAGGAGATCAGGACAGGAACGCAGGAAAGGACAGCACCAAGAAACACAACAGAAGAAACACAACAGGAAAACCGGCTACACAGCGAGAACAGCAACAACAATCCAACAAGGACAAAGGGAAGGACAGGGGCTTATATACACAGAGGGAAGGCAGTGCCAATTAACCACAGGTGAAACACATGAGGACTGGGAAGACAATCACCAACAGGAAGTGAAGACAGAAACAACACACAAGGAACAGAGACTACAAAATAAAGCAGAAAATAGAAACAGAGTGCAAACATAAAAAACAGAGATCTAACAGATAAACAGAAACACTAACAGAATCTAGCCTGACCAATACAATCTAAATTGCCATACTGTTACACTTAGCACATCCTTCCATCAAGTTTCATGGTAAACCTATTAGACAACAAACAAATATAATAGAAACTCTGTCGTAGGACCTTCCTGTTTCACTCATTTCCAACGGAAAGCACTTTGCTTATTCATTTTTAATTACATAACAGGTATTTCCCAAAAATCTGACATCTGCCGCTTATTCAAAACGCTGCTGAAGCCAACCTCACGAAAACCAAGAAAAGTGAACAAATCCTCCCAGTTGTCAGAACTTTACACTTGGTTCAAAAGATACAATGAATTGACTTAACAGGGCTGTTGCTACCGAATTTTTTTTTCTACAACTTCTTAAATTCAGATCAGGAGAAACAACCACATATTGTCTCATTTACGTCTTTCTCTGATCAAAACAGAGATCTCTAAATCTTAAATTAGTCGAATTCAAGGCGACTGAAAATGGGAGCATGGAAAGACCTCACATCACTCTCTGCTACGCATCTATGATCTCATGATTATTCTCAAATATGTCTCGGTTTTCTCATTATGACCTCAGGAGAAGTGACTGCATGTAAGCTCATCTGAGTCTCATTCTGATTAACAGAAGAGTTATCTAAATGATCTCAATGAGTGTAACTCAAATCTTGGATCATGTTAAACTCAAATAAATCTCAGCTGTGACTCTTATCTTGTGATTCTTCCGAAATATGTCTCAGCCCCTTCTTAGTGACCCCACACAAGATGAGTGGTGTATTCTCTCTGCTCTCCCCCCAGCGTCCATGCAGGCGCCACCCTTTTCCATGCAGCTGCAAGATTCAAGATTCAAGAGTTTTATTATCAAATGCACAGAGATAACAATTAAGCAGTCGCTGGCAATGAAATACTTGAGTCACAGGCTCTCTTCTAACAATGCTCAATAATTAAAAAAACAAAAACATAATTTGAATAAAATAGTGTAAAATAGAATATCAACTATTTAAAATATGAAATAAAATATATGTCTAAATATATGTCTAAATATATGTATATATATATATATATATATATATATAGCTGAAGAAAGAAAAAACAGTAGTGCAAATATGCCACGGTACTTATTTAGTGGAGTTATTGCAGTTGGGAGGAGTTTAAAAGTCTTATGGCCTCTTATGTGTGAGTGTTCACGGCTGGGCTCAATCACCGATCAAGGCCCTGGTGGTTAAAGGCCCAGAGAAGCAGCCAGCCAGCCCCAGTGGGCCAAGTGGCAGCGTTCAAACTGTGTGTGCTGGTGATCTCCTCTGTTAAGTCATGTGTGCTGTCTTTTGGTTGAGTGACAATTTAGTTTGTTTAGTTTGTGGTTTTAAGTTAAATTCTTTACTGCTGAAGTCTCTCTTTTTACCACTCCTTTTTAAAAAGTGGTTTTCACTTCATTATTAATAAATTACTCTTTTTGTTCATTCATCTGTAGCAAGTTGCAAAATAATATTTTACAGTGTTTCAGACACTCACTTAAATTAGATTTATAATCATGCATTGTACTCAACTGTTTATCTGAACCCTGTTAGAAAACTATTGAATTGAACATATTGCAAATGTCATGTCTCCAATATATTAATAGCATAATCCCACCCAACTGGAACACGAAATGAGCTCTTTAGAGATTCATCCATTAAGGACCAGAACACGTATGAACTAAGAAACAACAATTTCAACAGCATATGAAATACTTTTCACAATAAGAACCTTTTAAAAAATGTCACCAGAAATACTAGGGTGATTTATTTTGAAAGGAATAGGCTACAGGAAGTGTTGCGAATATTTATTATTTAATAATAAACATTGAAACTGTGCTGAAAGATCAATTTATCGGTCTTTGCTGTCGTGAAACATGTTCGGTTTGCGAAGAAAATCTGCAAAGCCTCGTCTCTCTAGAAGAGCAGCGCGGCATCCAGAGCTGAACCGCAGGTTGCTGCTCTAACTTGTTAAAATGGATGTGGAAATAAAAAGCACGCCGTTCCTCAGCCCATTCACCGAGCAACCACAGCCTATATGGCCCGGGCCTATAAATTATGCAAAATTACAATGTATTTTCAGCAAGTACCTCTTGAAATATACTACACAAAAAATGAATTTTCCAAAGCTACAAAATGTGTTCAACCTGCGATTTAGAATTTTATTCAAATTTGGATGATGAAAGAGTTGTCATCTTGGAACTTGTTCCTCAATAACTGAAGAGGCAGGTGAGGGATCCCGCCATGTCCAGCTGTGAAAGATGACAGCATCAAGAGGAATTAAGTTATCCTCTCTCTCTACCTACTCGACAGTCCTCAATCACAGCTCTAACTTCCTCCTGTGAAGCCGCTCGGCAGCTCTGAGCCGCTGCAGGAGTGTCGAGCACAGCACGGATCACACACGCATGTAAATGCTCAGTAAATCGGTCTACACTAATAGCAAAGTTGCTGCTGAGCTTCTTTTATAATAGAAGACCAAATCCTGTCCCTGAACTTAATGAGTCAGCGTAGGTCTGTGTATATATTATTCTATGTGCAAGCTATAAAAGGAGGGATTAGATGCTTGAAGAGTTATCTCAGGTCCATTTGAAAATGATAACAGCCCACTGTTTTTGTGATTTGAAGATGAAGGCGTGTTGCTGCTGATCTCAGTGGACTCCTGTTGGCAGGCATGACTCCCTCAGTCTGTCGTGTGGAGAATCCACACCACCTGCTGGATGACCATGTAATTAAGGAGACTGGAGTCAGTGGTACTTTAAGAATGATTTCCAGGGCAGTGATTTTCATTCTCCCTCTGTCTTTAGTCTCATTTGTTTCATCTTATTCAAGTCCCGATGCTCTCTGCAGATTTTATTTTTCCATCCACTTTTAGTTTCTCATTTATTTCTTCCTCTTCCTCTGTCTACTGTTTTGTCTCTTTCTTCCACTGCCTGATTCCCTTCTCTCTGGTGTTTGCGAGTGGGTGTGCGTGGACTTCGAGCTCATTATCACAAAGTGTTTGTGTTGCAAACAGCATTACCTCAGCATGTCTGGGCAGCAGCAGAGCCCCAAGGTGAGTGGGATCTGAAAGGGATAGACATTCCCCCCACTGTAACATGCCTCTGCTTTGAAGGGAGGAAACCCGTGAGCTGGCAATCTTTTAATAATATCACATTATATTAGTAGTACAAAAATTAGTACCAAACTATATGACAAAACACCAAAGATAAAGTGTGGTCTTTTCTGTATCATATTTTGTGTGTGTGTGTGTCCGCATCCTCCCATGGCTTATAGACACAGGCACTCTCTCACCTAAACAAAAAGCCTACATAGACATACAAGGCATGCATGAACATGTGTTTTGCCTTAAAACTGGAATTGATGACTTCAAACATGAATCATGTAAATTCTACACTGTTTTCCTGGATTTTAGAGATGCCTTTGGGACACTGTCTCACAATATGATGCTCCGCACACTGGAAGAAATCCATCTACCTCAACCCTTTGTGGACATCATCACAGACGTGTACAAGGGATCTTTTTTGCAAGTCATCTGTGGAGACCAGCTAACAGAGCCTGTACCTCTCCAGGTAGGGATTAAAACAGGCTGCCCCTGGAGTGCTGTTAACTTCATTCTTTCCATCAACCAGTGGCTGAAATGGCTCTGTCAGTGTGTACCACCACAAATCAGATTCCCAAACCCTGTCCAGGGGTACGCTGATGATGTGGAGATGTCCTCTAGGGATGAGAGTGTAATTACCAACATGCTGGGCAGAACAGATGAGTTTCTGCTCTGGTCAAAGCTGGAGGTAAAACATACCAAATGTGCAGTACTCTATGAACGACGCAGCGGTGGTAACCGCTGGTACAAAGCGAAGTCAGATAAACCTCCCACCTTCACACTAATGGGACAACCAATCAGGGTCTACTCTCGCCACAAGACTTACACCTTTTTGGTAGGGTTGTACCTACCTACACCTACCTAAGTTCAACATTTCAGGCGAGTGGGGTGAGCAAATACAGAAGCTATCCTGTGACTATAAGAACAGAATTGATCTAATTGATTCCTCACCCCTCCCTGTAGTTATGAAACTGGAGGCCATCAGAGAAGTGGCCCTGGCAAAGATACAACATCTCTTTGCGAATGTCCACATCCCACAGAATGTCCTACAAGACATGAACAATAAAACAGTCGAAGCTGTCAGGATATGGCTGGGACTGAACACTCACTCCACTCGGGATATACTCTTCCTCTCATACAAAGAGGGGGGGCTCGGTGTCCCTAATGTGGAGTGGACCTGCACCACTACAAGGCTGACACACCTCATCAGGATGCTAAATAACGACGATGCTGCCGTTCGAGAGCTAGCCAGAGCCTCCCTCCTACTGGACCTCAGGAGGAGAAAGGTCCCTTTGGCAAATACTGGCCAGGAGAACTTCTTGGGCTTCAAGAGGAAAGGTAATGGCAAGCTGGATACCCAAGCTGCAGGTTACGGTTGTCGGTCAGACTGGCCGGACCTCAATGACCTGTGCGACAGAGCGGCAGTTCGACTGAAATGGGTGAAAGGAAATTCACCCACTGCACCAGACGCATCTGATGCAGTTGTCACAGACCCAGCGGTCAATGTGGAGGCTACTGTCTACCACAATGGGACACAAGAAACACTCCACAACACAACAGCAAGAAGACAAAACAGGACTGGACTGAGACTGCAGGGAAAGGTGGCATGCCTTGACTTTGCTGACAACTCTGTCTCTCATACAATGTACAGGAACATCCTCTGCTTTACTGTTAAAGCCAGAGTACAGATATCATTACCATTCATATCGTTAATGGCTGTAATAAGTACAAAGGACTCTATATTGCACGCCATGATCGCATTGTCGACCTCATTTCAAGCACTGTTAAGGGAGTATTCCCCCCAAATGTGTCAATGTACAAACACTCCCGTATAATGCCAGATTGGTTTAACAGTTCTGATGATGTGTTCTGTAACATCCCTAACACCCCTGATGTTGTTTTCTTGGACAAGGTTAAAAGGGAGGTAGTAGTCCTTGAGGTAGCCTGTGTCTATGACCTCTATATGGACATAGCCTTCCTTAACAAATTGACCAAATACCAGCCCATTGTTGCTAAAATAAGAGACCTAGGCTATACATGTAAGCTGGTACTATTGAGTGTGTGTGTGTGTGTGTGTGTGTGTGTGTGTTCAAAGATGATACCAGATCTGCATTATTTTGAGTTTGCCACTGATGGCCTCAACTGTCTGACATTTTTGCTTCATGAAGACAGAGGAGTTGGAAAGGGACTAAAAATAAATGAACGCATTATGCTTAGTCTTTATTCATTTAAATTGTTAATGTTGTGATTCAACACAGCTTTCCAGTGTTGCTATGACCCATTCCCAACTGTTGACGGAGAACATGAAATGTTTTTTAAAGCTCCAAGTAACCGTTAATAAAGCCTCTTTTCCACAGGTCAAAGAATCCACTAACATCTGGCGTTTGTCAGCAATAGTGATGAATACAATCAGCATTCACTCTCCGGTTCAAATGTCTGCAGTAGGCCCGGGTTTGTAACGGCTCGGATCACGATTTGCAGTCATGGCAGGATGAAACCCAGGTGATGGTGTTCATTTCTTACTTGTGGGTCTACAGGCTGATGCTGCACTTTTCAAAACAAAGGTTGAACCATGTGTGTGTACTTTCTCACATCTTGGGAACAACGTGCGAGAGCAAATTTCTATTTTCCTATCGTGCAAGACGCAACACTGGCAAGACGGTGAGGTAGATAGCTCCTCAGATTCCTGCATCAGTGTGATGTCGAACATGACTCACTGAGAAAAGAAAAAAAAGAAAGCAAACTCCTGTGGGCAATGGGAAAGCGTATTTCAGCTCTTTAAAAAAAACTACAGAATACAGTATAAACATTTTTGAAAAACCAAACAACCTTCTTGACTTCAGGTATAAATATAATCCACCTTTCTAATAAGAGAGAGCTATCTGAAAATTATGGTGTCCCCACTTTTTTTTTGCCATCATATCCCTGGTAACAGTCTCCATAGATGTGTGTTTGTGTGTGTACACTTAGCAAGCATCGCAGCAATCATCTTTTTTTCGACTGTGCGTTACATGTGTGTCTCCTTGGACACAAGCATCTGCCAGTCTGTCATGAACTCGTGTAAATGTGAAGTTGGTGTTGTCAGACACCGTCTGGAAACATACAGTCACATCCGCACCACCTCTCTGTCACTCCCTCCTCTAGGCTCCCTGATTTCCCTCTGTCCCTTCCTTCCCCCTCTGTCTTTAGTCCCTTTTATTTAAGTCCCAATGCTCTCTGCAGATTTGCTTTTTCCATCCCACTTTTTTTGTTGCTCTCATATTTGTTTCTCCTCCTGTTTATGCCTCCTCGCCCTCCGTCTCCTGTTTTTCCTCTTTCTTCCACTCCCTCGTGCCTTTGCTCTGCTGTTTGCTGGGAGTGGACATACAGCTCATTATCAGAAAGTGTGTGTGTTACGTGTGTGCTGCGAACAGCGTTAACTCACCATGTCTGGGTAGCAGCAGAGCCTCAAGGTGAGTGGCATCTGAAAGGGATCGACATCCTCTCCTCTGTTACCTGCCTCTGCTTTGAAGGGAGGTATCCCATGAGATGAAAAACACGTGCACACAAACAAACACACATATTGTGCTTTGCTGCACATATACTCAGCCATGCAGTAGTAGAGCATGCAGTTGTCAAATGATGGAAAGATTATCACCAACATATGCTGCTGCTCTCATGGAGACACACAGATGAAAACCCAGTACAAACTACACACAGATGTAGACACACACAAATGCAGGCATCCATGTAAACCTGGATACACACGCTGCCTTTGAATCCAATTACAATTGTGTACTGAGGCACACTCACTAACCCACTGTGTGTGTGTGTGTTTCTCCCAAACATTTAGTTTTGTACCTGAGCAAAGCATCTGTTTAGTCACCAGAGTGAGGACATCCATAAATAAATTACGGGCCAGGCGTTTGTATTTCCATCTCCGTCCTGATTGCTGTGAGTTTAGGCGTATGTTCATTCAGACTAGGTGCAGGGGGACGCTGGCGCCTCAGGTAAAGCCACTGAAGCACATCACTGAGCTGCTTTGATGCTGAGCTTTCCAAAGGGAACGGGCCGACGAGTGAAATCGTGCCGTTTCATTTGTCTCTGCATGAGCTAGCGCACTGCGGCTTCGGCATGGATGCTGCATCCGAGTAAAACCATCTCAAGCACTTTGGAATGACTTTCGGGAGACAGCGTACGTCTGGGAAACGGACGAGTGTGTGTGTGTATGTTTTACCTTCACTGTTTTAATGCAGAGGTCTATGATAACATTTAATCAAGTGACAGGCAACCTGTCAAAGTAAATAAAAAAACTGTCACTCATCTTTCCTATGCCTGCTCCCTCGTATGACACTGATGTGTAGCTGTATCTCTGCATTGTTACAGCTACAGAATTGTAATATGAGAAGTTTCAAAGTATGGAGGATGATACATGACTTGAGTACAAATAAATAAATGTATAAAAAAAAAAACATCAAAAATTAATAAGGAAATAATAAATAAATGAATAAATACAGAAATACATTTATTTATTTCTGCTAATGTGAAAGGCGGTCCTAACCTCAGTCTCATGCAGGATTAGTCACAGGAGTGTGATGATCCAGTCCCACTACTTCTGCCTTTCAAAGATGACTGGTGTCCAGTAGCGGTTTGCAGTGTTGAGCCAGTTCCCATTTAAATGAAGTAGTTCAAGTTCAGAGGGTTAGGGTTAGTTAAGGTTATTTTTTTATTGGGATGATTTGGGTGTCAGTAGTCCTGACTCTGAGCGTCACGTCTCGTGTTGTACTGAGCACAACATGTTGACGAGTCATTTTCATGATGTTTAAATGCAGCCTCATAAACTCTGGACTGAATCAAACAAACTAAGATACTTCATGGTCCTGATAACTAGTGATGAGTTTGTATTAGTAACAGTGAGAGGGGAGAAGAGGAGTACACATAAACTGCTGGAAATAAATTTAAGACATTGAGTCATTTACTTTACTGTATTTATTTCCACATTTATTTATTTCCACATTTCTGTATTTCTGTGTCCATATGTAAATGAGGTAGGAGGTCCTAACCCCAGTCTCGAGCAGGATTGGTCAACTGAGCATACACACACACACACTACCACTCACTCCCTCAGAGACAAAGGCAGTAAGATCAGAGCTCTTCACTGTGGAGCCGCCGCTCAGTGACTTTGTACTGGAAACAGTGAAAACAGAGTTTCTCTGTTCACAGCTGCTCACTGATCAGCGCCTCTGCTTCGTGATCAGAGCAGAAGCTGCAGGTGGTTTGTCCCGAGCTGGAGTTTCTGTGTCCTCCTCCCCTCTGCTCTCACTCGGACTAATACAAACTCATCACTAGTTATCAGGACCTGATCAGTACATGAAGTAAATTAGTGTTTGTATGTTTCACTCCAGAATTTATGACGCTGCATTTAAACATCATGAAAATAACTCGTCAACATGCTATGCTCAGTACAACACGAGACTTGAGGCTCAGTTATTCATTTCCTTATTTATTTATTCATGTATTAATTTATACATTTATTTATTTATACTTAAGTCATGTATCTTCCACCATATCAACGTAGCTATGGTTGGAAATGACCTAATAAATATTTTGTTTCATTAGAATGTATTTTATAGATGCATAGATTTCCGAAATCTGCGTTAATTTTGTCCAAACATATAGAGACTGTATCATTCACACTAATAATTGTTTGTGATATTATGATGTGGTTTATTAAGTGTTGTGAACCATCAATAAAAGAGTCAGATCATCATTCAGCCGGGGATGGTACAATGGTGATGTAAAAATTTCACAAACTAATTTGGCCCTTAACTACTGCATATATCATTCACTCTTAATAGTCATAACTTTATTTGCTTTATCATTTAGTCATTTACTATATTATTTAGTCATTACCATATTACTAGCTTTACTTAAACCCTTTATTAAAAAAGCCTTTTCAGTGGGGGCCGGGAAATAATCGAGTCAGGCACCATCAGTGGAAGTGCGAGAAGTGGTGGAAGGAAAGAATCGCAAAGTTCCGAGGCGACGTTTGCATAAGTACCTTGAGCTAGACTTATTGTAAATTCCCAGATGAAATTGCAAACTATTACATAAGAATGAATTCCATAGATCTTAAGAAAAATTGAAGTGGAGACTCCTGAAGAATTCCACCGTATAAATGAGAACCCCTTTGGAGACATTCTTCATGTCTGAATCTGGACAGGCCTGGGTTTGTTTGATTCCTGGCTCATATAACTTAATAAACGCTGCAACCCAACAATAGCTTCACACAAAAGGGTTGGATTAATAATGATGTGTTCAATGGTAATTCCAGAAAGCTACAATACATTAGATGGTTTTAAAATGTATCGGGGATCTTGATGAAAAATTCTGCTATATTTAAGGATATTTATGAGTGTGCTTGCAGATCCAAATACTAATTAGCTGAATTTAAATGTGGAAACTGATGGCTGATATCATATTTTGTCAGCACCGAGTGACAGGCAGCCTGGCGTGATAAAGCATGTGGACTACAGACTGGTCCAACTGACCCAGAACAAGACTAACTCTTTTGGTTCTGACTGATTCTGGATCAAGCTGAATAATGTTTTTTGTTTTTTTTTGCTGTGTGAAATCACTTATTTTGGACTATGGTGTACCTCTGACACGCTATAACACCCTGGAGGATCATGGGTGTAGCCCCTAAGCTTTGGTCTCTCAGTAATCCTGAGGAGTTGGGACTCTATAAACTAAAAGCCATCTTTTCAGACAGACATCTAGGTCTCTTATATTTCATCTTGTGACGTCCTGTCATTTTAGTTTGTTAATTTCAGTCTTTGTGTTTTCTACTTCCTGTTTTATTTTGTAGCTTCACTTTCACTGTGTCTTGTTCCAGCTTCTCGGTGTCTCACTTCCTGTCTTTGATTGTCGTCCCCAATCCTCATGTGTTTCACGTGTGTAATTGCCCCTGCCTTCCTTCTTGTATTTAAGCCTCTGTGTTTCCCTTTGTCCTCTGTCGGTTTGTACTAGTTGTTTTCTCCCCACGTCGTGAGAAAAGGTTTGTTTCTTCCAGCTGTCTCGACCAGCTTCCTCGTTCCTTGTTCTCTGTGCGCCTTGTCGCCAGTTACTTATGTTAGTGTTTTGTTTTTGTCTTGTTTAGACCCTTTTATTATATTAAATACCTATTGTTTGTAACCTCTGCATCCTGGGTCCATCTCCTCCTTCAAACCTTAACACATCTGGTGCCTTTACATGTTTTTGTTTTTACCTGACTCTTGATTTGATCACTTTGATCATAAGGGACGTTGTAACAGTTCTGTGAAAGGTGCTGTGTAAATAACTAACTTTGTTTTTATAGACAGGAGTACGAGTGGGCCACTTACTTTTCCCATTTGACTGTAGAACTGAATGAAGAGATTAATCCTTCCAAATTGTTTAAATGCTTAATATGCCAGTTATATAGTACAATAAGTCAAATGTGATGTTTATAATGTAAAACAGTTGAACATGGCATTTGTAAGTATTAAACCAAAGCATCTTTCAAAGAACTCATTTTTGTGTAAAGCCCCAATTAATTTAATAAAAGTCTCATTTTCTCTAATATGAATGTGGAGTTTCTCAATTTATTCCGCTACCAGCAGCTGCAGCTGCAACCGGGTAGAAGCTTGTGGAGATGTTGTGCCCATCCCATTGCTATTAATTATTCATGACAGTTAGTCAGAGCTTCAAAAGGAAAACTATAGCACAGCTTTTATTTTTTTCAATTACATATGGTCACTATGGTCTGCTCAGCTTTTTGCCTTCAAGTCAGGTCACATTCATTATTTTTTTAATAGCTCTGTGAAGAACTTTGAAACTAATTACAGGGGAGCATTTCATTGAAAGCAAAGCTGCTTTCATACCCGCGGTGGGTCTTTGATTACATTACATTGAGAACGATCTTAGCTTGACATATAATCAGGTTTTCAGATGAATCATAAAAATCGCTATATTTAATTTTAAAAGTTCAGTCTCTACAACCTCAAGGTCATGCTGATGGTCACTTCAGATTAATTAAATTCAATGAACCAACTGACCACTGTCGCCATTGCCTTATATAGTTATGAACAGATTTATTTTCACGGAAGCTTTTATGAATTATAATTATTATTGTAAAAAATTTCTAAATACACATTGTAGAATTGCCCTCCTACTTGTCAGTGTTTTATTCAAAAAAATCGCTAAAGATGAAGTGATTCTATTGACATTTTGGAGATCAACCATGACTCCTGTACTGTCTGTTTTCGTCCAATATGGAAGAAATAATCAAAATGATCTGGTGGCGATTTTTACTCACGGTTTGAACCAGTTGCTGCCCACTGCTGTGGTTTATCAGAGGGCGTAGAAGAAGATGTGTTCAACACGGTCCACAGACTGAAAGCACACACCTCCACTGACAGCTACAGTGCACTGGTCGCCTGTTGATTCAAAGTTTAGGTTATTAATGGATGTATCATGTGTCCAAAGGACATTAACTTCGACAATGCCCTTCCCTGGTCCATTTAGAATGCACATGCCAAATGTAAAGCTGACAAGATCAACGGTTCTCGAGATATTTGTTCCACAGACAGACGGTAGTCACATTTATAGGTAGGGACAGTGAAGGAAACCGGATACAATGTATAATAACAGAAATGTATTATATTAAAGAACATTGTGCTTGTGATAAGACAATGGAATCCGTAGAAATGATTGACTTAAACTAGCATTATTGCGGTTCCATAGCTAAAGAGGATTGATGGGGATTGTGCTGTTGTGCAGATAATTAGGCTCACTACTGGTATGTCATGAAGAAACATTTTGCATACATTTGTATTAGTTAGTTACTTTTGGCACCCCTACCGGGTGAGATCAAAAAGTTCTGAGATGACCGGTAAATCACCTGCACATGCAGGAACTTTGTTGGGGACACAGGTTTAGGAAGTGTTGCAAATATTTATGATAACACATATTCAACAGATACACATTTAAAACTGTGATGAAAGCTGATTTTCACCGTCTATTTTGCTAACTTCAGAAGGAACAGCCTGAGCAGCACATGAGAGTCTAACGCAGATACAGTTACATGTTGAATTCCTGAGGCAGAAAACCAGATTTGAATTCCACCATTAGCTTTGATGATAACCGTCTAATCAGGTGGATTTGTTTGTGCTTGCGTGTTTGTGTTTACATGAGGGAGTGGGAAATCAATATCTTGGATGTGTGTGCACCAGGTCTGGAGCTAATCTCGCTCAGAGATTTGTTGGGCAGCATTTGAGGTTTGCCTCTGGAGCATTTGCCAGCTCTTTGCTTCAAAATCTGATAATTGGATTTCTAAGGAAAGCAGGCGGCTAAATAATATATGTACAGTGGCTATAAAAGCAGCTCTCTTCCCTCCAGAACATGAAGTGGGTTAAACAATGAAACACTGAATATGGAGTTTTTCTGAGTTTATTTACCCCGGTGACACCACCCAATCACACTCCTGGCATGCTTTTTATCATTTTGATTCTCACTTGCACTTTAATGAAATAATGGATTAAATTAGTTTTTAATGCAAAATGTAAATATTATTGAACAGAGCAGATGTAAGAGAAAACAGGCAGAGTGAATACTCGTGGACGCTGGTGGAGCCTGCAGGATTCTCTGCAGTCATTCATTTGCTGTCAAAGCTTCCCCTGGGACGCCATTTTGTGACGTCAGATGGAGTCACCTCAAGTTGGGCTCTTGATCAGCCACTGCATAGGGGTCACTTTGCCACCTTTGTCCTCTGGGATCCAATGTCCTGGCATTGTCTCCCAAAAGTAACCCCCCAGATTCATCCAAAACAGGAAACAGCTTATAGAACTGTGGCTTGTGAGTATGTACATCCTACCATTTTAACCTTATGTCATGAGGGACCTCATGCTGGACAGAGGCACTTTAGGATGTTGTTGACCATGTAGCCACTTGGTGAGGCCTTTTTGTTACTCCAGAGGGAGCTGCACGAAATGTGTTTGTATCTAATGACTCCGCTGTGGTTGGTGTTGAAGTCTTAGAAGTGAGCCTAACAGGGGCCTGTACTGCAGGACTTTAAGTCCATTGAAGGTTGTTCATCTTATCGGGGTAAATCGCCATGGTAACTTATGCTAAACGGCTAACCTGCTCCTGGAGTGGAGAGATCAGGCCGTATAAAAGCACCGCCGCTCTTACCAATCAATTCCTTCTGATGCATAGATTGTTGAGGGTCTCTGAGGAGGACAAGGGTCTTCAGACACCGGACAAATCCTTTTGCCTACTCCAATGTGTATCTTTACGAAAGATATTGATTTTCATCGGCGAGAACGATAAACCTTTGTCAGCTGTTGGAGCTGAACATAAGCAACCTGATACATAGGAGCAATGTGCTCACAGTACCGGAGACTGTCTGCATTAATCTACGTTTCTTTACTTGTGGGTGATTCTTGTACACTGTGGGTGATGCAGAGTAGCTCAGCAAGAACACGGTGTACAATGTAGATTTGACATTTTAATAGCAATATTTTTCCAAGTATAATTTTTGTTCTACTTTGTTCTTTATGGTATTTGACTTACTTTATTTAAGTATCTGTTTACAAAACGAAACGATTGTAGCCGTTGTATGCTAAAGATATGAAAACAGCCTAATTACATCTTTAGACTATATATTTTGAGTTTATTTTGTATTTATTCCCAGGTGCTCTTGAGCCCACCAGGGCTGCACCTGAAAGAATAAGACTAGAACGGTCATATACACAATGAAATTACAGTCAGATCTACTCTTGCATGTTTGCCACATGTGAAAACCATGTGAAATTTGTGTGTTTTCCTATAAGGGATGTGTTTGTAGTCCTTGTACAAATTTTTTCTATTATAAGCACACTTGTCCATGTCTGGGATTGGTCATATGCAGTAAACCCTTCCCTTTTTATTTGCATGTGCCCATATCTTTGTACCGTTATGGCCAAATCATTTGTGAATTGACTGTAAAACACACTCAAATAGGAATATTTGTGGGAACAGGTCAAGTGTTGTTGTCGTGGTAAGGTGAATTTGCCAGATCTGGTGAACTGGGAAGTTTAGAGAGAACGGAGAACAAAGACTAGACCTGTGCTTTCCAAAAGGTAGAGGTGCACGGTGATTGGAGACACTGTGAATCAAAATGGAGGAATACAAATTTTTACATTACATTATGCCTTTGTACAGTTTAAACTGAGAGAATAAATCGCTCGCTGTTTCCCCTGCTTTCGCTCTCATTCTAAGCAATACCTAGAGACGCAGACATGAGTCCTATATCAATATTAACTCTCTTCCTTGGCCCTCACAAATTAAGACACTGTGCTTACCGTCCGGCTGCTGGGGTAGTTCTGTGTGGCACTTGGCCTCTGTCCCACACAATAAAATAGGGACCTACTCCAAAATGGGCAAATGTTCCGAAGCTCAATGTCATATCGGTGGCCATTGTTTCATCTGTTGCCATGGTGATTAACGACCTGGCTACGTTTAGACCGGGAGCCCGAAAGTGTCTCGCTCACTTTTGGAAGATGAGCCATTAATCTAAAACAGCTCTTTAGCAGAACTTTGTGTCTTTCTGTTTCACTCCCCCCTAATTTTTCCTTGTGTTTTATTGTTCATCACTATCTCCCTCCTTCCCTCCCTTTCTTTTGTTCTCTCTCTAATTCTGCTTCCTAATTTCTACTTCATCTAACTCTTCTTAATGTATTGTTGGGGACAGGCTATTTAAATGTATAGTCCTGGGCTGTGTTGTTTTCTGACGTATGCATCCTTAATCCGCAGCAGGGCTTGGATCCAGAAACATATACAGTAAACGGCATTAAGGTGAGGGAAATAGAATTAGTCCAAACAAATAGGGACCCTAGTCTGAGGCTTTTGGGAATATGCAGAGAATGTATGTAAAAGTGATGCTCTCAGCCATGAGGCCTGTGTATGTTACTCTGGCCTTTTCGGGGGTTTGTGAGTATTTGTTTGTAGCTGTATTCATTATATGTGCTTCATGAACAAACATCTGTTGTTCAGCTACAAATTTGATTGTTAGCTATACTCGTTCTTTTACTGAGATTTATGAAGGCTGTTCTGCTGACTGTGGATTACTCTTCCACAGTCATGCTTATTTCCCTCCTGTTTCTAACTGTACTCAAGCCCAGATGGGTTTATACACTGCCAAATACTTTCTTCCACCATTAAAGTTTTCAGAATGGGTTCAATCTACTGTGTTTTACACAGAACACAGAATATTCTGTCTTTGTTCTCATAGTGTATCCAACTGGACCAGTTACATGCTGAAATGGACTCAGAAGTGATTGTGAACATTTTGCCGGTTTTCAATCAGAAGATTCAATTATTTTAGTTCCTCTCAGGATTGAATGCACCCAATAAACAAATAGTTGAGGACCACATAATCATCCTCGGTGCTCCACTGATTGGATGATAGAAAAAAAATGAATTATGAAGAAGATAGACTGTGTTCAGAGAACTCGAGTCTGTTAATAAACACACATTTGAAGATTTGTTTTTATAGAAATTGGAATCTTAAAAATACTCCATATAATAAAATACTGAAATAATAATACAAAATGTGGATGACTGAACAAACTCCCACCCACTCTTATTGGGCAAATTGCTACGGTTAAAGTCAAAAGTCTACCCTTACTTATTTCACTGCCTCCAACCACCCCCACTGACAAATGGCTCGATGCACTTGACTCATTACCCACTCTACCCACTTTACTGGAAATACAGAAAAAAACTGAATCTCTCGCTCTCTCAACATTGCACAATTGAAAAGTACAAGCTGGCCTTTTGCCAAAATAATGAATTAAAATAGACCCAAGAGCAGAGACAAACATTTTGGCTATATTTAGAAAGAAAATCGATGTAAAAGCATCTTAATCGCCGGCATTCCCTTCCTTCCACTGTCAAAGAAAGTGAAGTAGTGGAACAATAAAACAATCTCCTTGATTCTGACCAATAAAATGACAAAATAATCACAAGTGATGTGTACATGATGTGCAAAGATCGACACAATCCAGAACAGCTATGCAACACTCCCATCTCATCATGGCAACAAAAGGGAATCACTCATCTCCATCAACTATTGTCGAATAACCACTTTCATTTGATTTAGTACACTAATGTAAAATATGAGGTGGAAGACTTTTTCATTACTAACAAAACTAAATCCATAATCAAAAGATTCAACTCAAATTTATACACAAGTAATTAAATACTTACGAGAAAAAGTAGTCAGGATCTGTAAAAACATATTGTCGTGTTCTCTGTTTATGTTGTAGACTTTTGCTCCTGTCTTTGTTTGTAGTCGGTCTCAATTCGAGGGCTGCATTCTTTCGGAGGCAGCATTTGGATACAGATTGAATTACAGTGGCACAAGTTGACCAAGTCCCAATTCAAAGGCTCATTCAAATGCATCAACAAATGGGAAGATTCCTTCCGGCCCAACATATCCAAGGATTCATTGATTAAGTAACAAACTGTTATTCAAAGGCATACTGGTGACAGCAAGCAAGGTGAAAATATCAGCCTGCATGTGACAGTCCGTCCGTCCGTCCTCAAACAAACAAACAAACAAATTATCACATTTATGAAGAAATAATATATGGTGCAGAATCATGAATCCAGATTATCCACTGTAACCCTGATGGCTGTGCAAGTCACCTCATCCCAGGCAAGTAAAATATTGGACTTTTTTCCAATGTGTTTAAATATGTGTCTCATAAACTCTTGAGCGAATAAAACACAGAGTAAACGGCATGTCCAGTACAACTCATTAGAATTTGTGTTTTATTAAGGGGTAAAGTGAACGCAGGTCAGCGTGGGAGTGAGGACATGCAGCAAATCCATCACGAAACAAGGCAACCACATTCATAATGTGTGTCTGCCCTGATCGTGCTGCATTAATGGAATCCTTTGAAGGATGCAGGCCCTGAATTGAGGAACAGTTTGTTTCCTCACAAAACTGTTTGGTTTCTGCTCCTGTTCCTCATGCTTTGCTCCAGGAGTTTGGCTTATTGGCCTGAACTCCATTCATGTGCATGTAAGCCTGATTTCCTTATTATTTGCCTTTTGTGTATTCCTGCATTTGGGTCCATTAATCTGTGAACACTTCTCTCTGACTGCTGAAATAAATGCTCAACTTGTACAATATGAAACTCTCCACAGAGCCCACATCACCCAAAGTAGATGGGATTTGCTGAATGTACACCAGTTGGCTGGTACAGACAATTATTTTCACGCCACTTGGGCCCTGCCCAGTGAGAAGCTGTCCACTATCTTGATCTGTGAAATCCCACAGGTCCCATCACTCTGCCTGGAAGGTGGTACCACATGAGCACCCATCCCAGCTACATAGAAAAACTCATTAGTCATCTTGATCACTAAGCAATAATGTGGACTTGAATCTCTTGCCATGTAACATTCTGGATTAATAAAATTTGTCGAGAAAATGGCAGTTTACAGAAGGAGCAATCCATCAGTCACCCTAACGAGAACTCACCCCAAGACACATGCATGCCCATAGCTCCCAACTATGAGGACCATCTCCCCAAAAATGTATTAGGAAGGGCTGAATCTGTGCGAGTGAACAGGGCTTGGTTAGAAGAGCTATATACTTTGTATGTATATATTTTAAATCTTCACTATGCCTTTAACTCTTGCATTAAGGAATAATAACCATACAGAGTATCATTAAGGAAATGCAAGAGTCTTCTTTTGAACCGGCTGAGAGGACACATTGTTTTCAAGCCATAGTATGATGAGCACTATCCAAGGGCATTGTTTCCAATGGGGATTCTATTCTTGTCGCATCGTCTTCTCAATCTAATTTACTCCCTAAAATCCCTCCAAGGTCTCATGTTAATGTCTGCCCACAGAAAGCAGAGGAAAATGTTGTTGGACTGGTTTGAGTCACCTTTCTACTTTCTACTACACTTTCTACGAAACGTCCTACCTTGAGATTGCAGCAATAATATTTAAGAAAGGCCAAAAAAAGCACTGACAGTTTTACCTGTTCTTGAGTTTGACTCTCAGGCGACAAACCAGCTGCCCTGTGTCCTGGTGTTGGCTGTGGACTTGCAGATAAATTTGCAGTTGAGGAAATATGGCCTCTTGCCTTTTTCCGTAATCATTAACAACAGTGCTTTTTGTAAAGATGGAGCCTTGAAAGAAAACATCAGGTCTCTAACAAGGGAACTGCGTGAATGTGCTTGTAGAAAGAGAAGACTTTATTAATAATACAGCTATTTAGTGCAAACAACTTTTTTGTTTTTGTTTTTAGTACCATTGTGATAAAAGGCATTATTATTATGATTTGGTATCTAGGAGACTGCAACACGCATACAATTCACAATCTGGGCTTGCTTTTTAGTTATTTTTAACATTTAAATTAAACTAATCTTCGTGTTCTAATTAATAAATGATTATCAATGTTGACTCACAGAAAAGGTAATCACCTTCTTTGTTCCTTAAACTAGATTTAAAGTATTTTTATTTACGTTTTCCAGAAATCCACTAATACATCAGAAAAACACTGTTATATAAAAGTACCACTATAAGATTTTAAGATAATTCATATACAAGGACAGGGAGCAGATTCCTATGAAATGTAGTCAACTTCTCATTACTAATTACATTACATTTATTTTGAAATTACTAACTTAATTCATTGGTTTACAAAAAATGTGACCCGCTCTAAAAACTTCTGGATTAATTTACACATGGCAAATATCGCAATTTACAACACACAAAAACGAATGCAACATTTCTACGAATACTTTTTTTTTCTTTTTCTGCAACATCTATTTTTTTGATGGGGATAACATACAATTTGTGTATTCAGTACCCAATAACTGTAATGGGTTCAGTATTGTGTGTTAGCGAATGCTACTGTAGCTAATGAAAATGAACTGATTTACACTTTTGGGAAAATTAATGAAACAAAATTCAAGCTGAACGATTATTTTTTATTTATAACACAACGTTGTGAAATCTTGGGAAATGCTTTCCTATTAGTACTGCTTAAAAAGAAAGAAGACTATAAAGCTGAGATCACATCATCCATGATAACATTATCATATTACATAGTTTTGAAAATGAAATCTGGGTTGATTGTAGTTTTTATCATGTGATTAAATATTTCTGATTACAAATGTACCTAACCCTGGACATGATTTGCATAGTTTCTTGTGACCCATCCTGGCGCTATGGAAAAACAGCCATATGGAATGAGTTTACCTACTTTGAAAAGTAGTATAAAAAAACATTTTCAGACATTTTTGAAGTGATTTCCTTCTGACCAGACTTATTTATTATGGAGAGATAATTAATAAATTAAGACGTTTTTCTAACTTCCTCACGAGTGCCACTACTGAAGAGCATTTAAGACTGTTAACAAAATATTTATTTGGAGCTTTTCATGCTGTTTAAACATAATACAGCAGGTAATTAAAGAAAATTGAGGAATGAATAAAAGAGAAATATACAAGCAGGCACATGGGACTAAGGTCAAATCCAAAAGCAAAAAGAGAGTCGCGTAAAAGGAGTGAAGATATTATTTGGTAAACCATTAGAGTCAAGTGGATATGACCTTTATACTGCAGCTACACAGGAAATTTGTTGATTTACTGCATAAAGACGAGGAGACATGACTCGTACTGGCTGAGGCAAGGGACACTGAGAGACGGAAGAAAGGGACAAAAAAAGGGAGACATGGCAACACAAATAGCAAAGAAAGATTGGAGAAGTGTTCTAGGGAATTGTGGGTCTGTGGAGTAAATGGAGCCTCAACTGTGTCTCCAAGCCGACACTGCATATAGATGATAAAAAAGATAAAACACAAATTTAGTATTCAAGAGAAAATGTGGTATGAGGAATGAAGGCATAGATGTATAATAATATATATGAAGCTCAGGCATGCCCAGTTTATGTGCAACCATTAGCCAGCTCCACAACATTAAATGTTTAGGATATAACGTCATCCACAAGGGGTCTCTTAATGAAAACATCAAAAAAATAGTTTGACGATGATAAGCCACCATTGCTATTTAAAATATATCTGAAGGGACACAGGTACACGAATCACGCTCGGGGGAAACAGTTGTCAGGAGTTGACACCAGCTTCTGCCAGTTCAATCAGGAGAGACTTGATTTCCAATTTCCAATATTTATTTTGGCAATCTCACAGCAGAAATGTGAATGTGTTATAGTCTATGGCATTTTAGACCCCTGTGAGATGTCATCAGGAATAGAAGGGGGTGGAGCAGAGCATCGAACAGGAATACCCCCCGGGGTCTAGACACTGGTGGTGGTTTATCGGTCAATCGTTTGTTTGGATGGCACATCTTATGCTCGTTTGTCCTATTTGTCTCGCTGAGTGTGACATCCTCTGCCCTCAACCCTCACAAGGGTAAGGAAAAACGACAAAAAACCTTGACAGGGAAAATCCATTGACATGATCCACAGATCAGTTGAGGTCGGGATGAGGTGATGAATATCCTTCAAGACTGGAGGAGAATGGGGTAGAGGAGGGGTTGCGCGAGTTGCTGAATGATGGCTGACTTAGGAAGAGAGGAGAAGGGATTTTTAAAGTTTGACAGCTGTTGAATGACTGGCTAAGAGAGACCGCGCCCGACCTGATTGGATATTTAGGAATGCCCACAATCAGCTGATCGTCTGCAGGTTAAGTCCTCCTGACTGAACTTACGCTAGCTTCATTTCTATGATTTTTATAGAGGGTTGGCCCTAAATGGCCATATATGGTGAGTGTGTGAGAGAGACAGAGAGACAGACGGGGAGAGAGGGCGAGAGAGCATGACAGAATTTTACCCATCACCTTTACATTAACTTGAAATATAACTACAGCCTTTCTGAGGTTTCTGGTGTCACTCCTGTATTTCCTTCCACAAAAGTGGTCCTGTGTACTCAAATACATACCAGTGCTATACAGCATGAAGCCGGGCACCTTCCGCCCCTGCAAGTATTTCGCAGTTAAATCCTTTTAAAAACAAATGAGTGGATTCAGTCTACAGAAACACTGAAGTGCTTTTATCTTGAAATGGGTAGGCTACAGGAAGTGTTGCACACATTAATGTTAGAAACATGATGTAATGTAAAAGGCCAACAAAATGAAATATCCCATTATCGTAAATATGATTTTAGATTCTTATGCATTTGAATATTGTTGGATATAGTTCTAGTCATTTTTACTTTTCCTCTAGTTGGATTTGAATAAACCTTTTACATTCAAACCATCGTTACAATTATGCTCTCGTTATCTGTTAGGATAAAAGCCTTTTAAA
This sequence comes from Pleuronectes platessa, assembly GCF_947347685.1. Taxonomy (NCBI): domain Eukaryota; kingdom Metazoa; phylum Chordata; class Actinopteri; order Pleuronectiformes; family Pleuronectidae; genus Pleuronectes; species Pleuronectes platessa. Next base: position 31,071,879 of record NC_070628.1, read on the forward strand.
GACCATGCAGATTCATGATCAGCCAGGAAAAGAAGTAGCTCATATCAAAGGGTTTCGAAGATCACAGACTTGGATTGTCCCTCATTTACAGTGCTGTGACTGCATACATCAAAGTTGTAACAGAGATCTTAATATTCAAGAGGTGCATGTACCCTTAGCGTAGCTCAAAGATGTAGACAAGGGCCTCTCATTGACAGAAATCAATGAAGAAGTTAATGAAAAAATCACAAAAAAGGGGAGAGACGAGGCAAAGGTATCCAAAAACGTGAGGTCAAGACAAAATCGCTAAATCTGAAAAAATGATCTAAAAACGTCGGTAAGTTACGGACGAGACGAGCTGGCACATGACAGTGGGAGACGCACATTATATATACTAACTGAACTGAAGATAACGAGACACATGCAGAAGTGAAGTTACCTTAAGAGACAGAGACAAGCGTGAGTATCAAAGTAAAACAGGAAGTGATTTAAAACCTGAAACTGGAAATGCTTTGAGTGTGTGAATGTAACCATGACAGGAACCACACATCCCATTAACCACCCATTTTCAACTTCTTGGATTTGATGATGTTGATTTAGTGTTACAATATGGTAGTGTATGTATGTTTACAGTGCTTCACATGGCTAAACAGTACAGGCATCGTGACTAAAATGTGTGTTTCTTAACACGCAGCTGATATCACACGGCATCTACAGGAGCATATCAAACTTTTATAAAATCTCAATGCTTGTGGTAAGTCTACCTTGGGTGGTTCAAAAAGTAGGGCTGATGATCAAAATCTCTTTTAGGAAAATGGGACTGTAACATCTGGAACTGCATTGTTGAGCTCTACTATGGATTATTTTATCGATTCAACCCGCCTTGGTCTCCATCCATACACGACTGTTGTCCCTGCTGTGCAGACAAATAAAGTTACCTCACTCAACATTACAAGAACACACATTAGCTGACTGACTGCACCCCCCGCCCCCCAAAAAAATCCTGGCATTGGCAAGGAAGATGAACTTGTATTAGGATGTATTTTTGGCAAACGCATAAAATTGATTCCCAGAGTTCACTGAGCCCTGATAGTGAGCCAAAAGTAAATTTGAGACATTATGCACACGCTGATGCCAGAATGACTTATGAGTGTAGTTACACAACATAAATTCATGAAATATATCACATGTCTGGCTTGAATAGGTTTGAGCCGAATCTTTTAAACATATTTAAAAATAAAGTAGACATTTTATGACTTTCCTAGTCTACCAGCTAAAAACTTTCTGATCCAAATATAGACTACCTTTTTTAATCATGACATGTGACAAAGCTGTTTCTGGAGATTTTTCTTGCAGTTAATATTTTTCAATGTCTGACTCGGGAATGAATTTTCCCTGTATGTGATGGAGCTGTAACAAGTATGCGATGAGAGATTTAGCCAACACCATATGGAATCCAAATGTACATAATTTATCTGGGAATACATCAATAAATCAAACTTGCGTGTTTATGTCTGTGTGTGTGTGTTTGCAGCGAAAGTGAAATTAAAGTGCCCAACTGCTGTGAGAGCTGTGTACTGGTAGGTATATTATGTATACAGTGTGTGTCTCAGTGCTATATGTGGAATCGTTCAACCTCAGCATTCAGTGGAGAATAAAGTGGTATCCTGCTGTGAACTGATATATGTGCGTACATGAATCTATGCATGCTGGTATGAAGGTTAACGTGCTGGATACCCATTGCCTTCTGCGTGTGCCTTTTGGAAAAGCTAATTTCAGTTATGTTAATGTAATTTATTTGGGCTTTTTAAGTTGTGTTGTCATGTGAGTGAGGGTCTATGCCCTAGTAATCACTTTATAGCAACATTATCTCTTTCATCTTAAAGTAACAGCTACGGAATCTATTTGATTGTACACAGGCATATAATAGGCAGAAGAGCAATTGTTTCATTCCATATCTCCACGTTGAATGCCTGTTGTTGCACAATGTATGGTGAGTGTTTTAATGAGCAGTTACATTCTCCCACAGGAAGTGCCTAAGGGAATGACAGTCAACCATTCAAGGTTAGGGTTCGGGAATCCAAGAATAAGGCCCAGCGATTTCAACATTGATGCTGAATTGTTTGTCTGACAAAAAGATGTAGAGGTTGTTAAAAAAAACTGTTTTTATGTTGATATTCAGCAAGAAACTTTGAAATATCACAGTCTTAATGAACTTTAGTGAGTTGACACAACGACACCACTTTCAGTTTTTGAAGCCGAGGAAAATGAGGAATGTACACAAATTTGTAACGCTTATGTTCATTGAGTTGGACTACGCAGTTGGATCTTTCGGAAATAGAAAATACGAAGAGGGTCAATAACCCAAAGGCCAAAGGATCAAAACGATTCTGTTAGTTGATTTATCAAAGTCAATAGTCTTTCAGATAAGGTAAAGTACACAGTCTAGCAGATCTTTGCTTACAGGTGCTTCAGATTGGACTGTAACTGGAAACTGTAATCCCAGAGTAGTGCTGCAGAAGATTGCTGGGCCTATTACTCTGTGGTTGATGGATTGAGACCATCCATGTTATCCTATAATAAGGTTGATTGTTGATCCCTGATCAAAAAATGTGATGAACACAAATGTAAATCTGAAGAGCTTGATCCATGGTAAATCAATAAAGAAAAATTATACTGTGCTAATCCCTATTTTATCATAATTGATAGTGACTAAGAGCAAAGTAAATAAACAGAAATGCTGTGGGGTCTAATCCGGGATCAAGGAAGGATCAAAACTAGAGTGTATATTTGCTCTAAATCTACAGGTTTTGTTGATAACTCTATCAAAAGTCTACAACAGGAAGCTAATGCATATACAGTGGCCTTGTGAATAAGGCTCTATCTATTCCAGGAATAGATGTAAAATGTAGGTTTGAACCTATCTAGAGTTGCACAGCAGGAACATGCTGGGTCAATGGGATGAAAGCATACTATTGAAAGATTTTCCTTTGATTCACACACTCTTGTTTATCTTTGCTCCAACAGAGGATGGTTGATGTTCTGTCACAATTCATTATTCTGCAGTAAATCGATTTATTGCCCTGTCATCATAAATACCTTTTCGATATAAAATCTGGTTACTGTGCAGAGAAGGCGCCCATCCAGAGCAGTGGCCTTGATGGGCTGGATCAAGGTTCCTGATCAAAGTCCAGCTGCACGTCAAGAGCACGGTCCAGGAGGTTGGTGTTGGCCCCAGAGTTAATAAAAACTGTGTTAGATTGTCCCGAGCAGAAGAGCAGGACCTTTCAGAACTTCTGATATGGCTTACCAGTGCCCTTGGAATTCCTGGTGAGCCCAGTCTTTGACCATACAAGATGACACATAGTGGCCTCCCTGCCCACAATACATGCATCAGTTCTCCATACGGCGTTGCTGTCATTCAGCTGATGACAGCCGGGTCCTGCCGGAGGTGTCCAAAGGTGATGAAGGTGGACGACTACGGTGATTGCCCTCTCTCGCCTCCGTTCCTGGAGATGTCTGTCGATGCGGATAGCTGTAGCTAAGACTGGTCCAAATCAGCCAGAGGATCCCTTGCCCCCAGCTCATCCTTGATGATGTCAGAGAGGCCATTGTAGAAAGCGTCCGTCAGCTAGGAGGAATTCCAATCGCTCTCAGCAGCGAGCGTCCGGAAATCGATGGAATAATCCACCACTCACAGGCTCCCTTGGACCAGGTTAGGAAGGCCACAAGCTGCCTCTCAGCCGGGGGTAGCATGGTCAAAAACCTTCCGGACACCATCAAGTCTGACACAGAAGAACAGAAAGCTGACTGCTTCTCCCACTCGGCGGTTCCCCAATCATGTGCCTGTCCCGAAAGCTGGCTGATCATAAAAGTCAACCTCGACCTCTCTGTGGGATATGTGAGCGGCTGCAGTTCAAAAGTCAATGAGCAGAGAGTAAGGAAGGACCGGCAAGTACCTGGGACTCCGGGACCTGAGATAGCCAGGCGGAAGGACTGACCGGCCGTGAACAGCCGGCGGTTTACGGACCGGTGCTAACCGTTGGAACTGGTCTCTGTTTCTGCCCATCTTTTGAATATGTCTTATATTCACTATATGCACAAGTTGGAATATATTCATTCAACTTTTACCTCTGTGTTTCTCTGTGTGTGTGTGTGTGTGTCTGTCTGTGTTATTGTGAAGTCTAACAACAGAGAAAGGAAGTGGGGAAGAGGAGGTGAGAAGACATGCCGGGAGAGAGGTGGTAGGGAAATGAAACAATATGGCAAGGACAGGAGAGGTTGTTGAAGGGCAGCAAGGTGAAGACAGGTTGCTCGTATAGTCCAACCAGGCGAGAGAGGAAGTGGGGGAGGAAGATATGGGTGAGAAAAGAACGGCGGAGGTGAGAGAAGAGCGGCTGAGGTGAGAAAAGGTTGCTTCGGTTCCCTTTTTTTCCGAATAAAAACTGCTGAATTGGAGCAAAGTCTCCAACAGCCTCTAATATTTTGACAGAAGATGGTTATCCATCTAAACACAAAAAAACTTTTTCCCCCCCAATGTAACAGACAATCGTTTGTCCACCACACTCTTTCTTGCTTTGGCTTACAATAGTATAAACTTGAGATCAAACATTTTAACATTTACCGTATGTACTGTATGAACAAGTACTTTTAAAATACATTTGATGGGTTAATTTATTTTTTCATTGCGTGACTAGAACTCTGTATGGGTCAGACACCCGCTAATAAGAACCGAAGTAATTACTTTTTCTGGAGAAATCTGATGTTAAGATGATTGTGCAGTATTTTAACATCTGTATCAGCTTATATGAAGCCTATGACATGACCTTTCACCACTTCACTTCCACTCGTCACTGTCAATGACAAACCAGCTAGAACATAAATATTGATGACATGAAGACAGAAATAACCAGTGGTGACTATATTCATTGTGGCTTTGCTGCTTAAAAAAAGTACCACAATGGACTCGCTTTTGATACTCACAAGGCGGGTCGGGTGCCGGTTTGCAAAAATGAAACCGTGCAAGATGCAGAACGGCAGAGAAGTGGACAGTACAGGAACTTGGTTTGGGTGTTGAGGAGTTACATTTGTTTATACTGGCAAACAGCATAAACTGCTCATAAATGGTTCTTCTTCACAGCTTAACTGACTCTAGGTTCCAGATTCCAACCATCAAAAACCACTCTCTCGCCATCTCACTATGCACACAACCCGTGCTTTGAACAATCCAACAATGATATTGAACAATATTGTGTCTCAGACTGCACTGCAGATCTTGCACAGATGATGAATTGCAGTGTCTCTTGTTCACTACTGCTGCCTCTTAATGCTTAGGATGAAAAGACTGTTGAAGTAGTTTTCTGATGCACAAGAACAGTACATACATTTGCGTAATGATGTTTCATAACTATTCTCAGAATGATGGAGGTCAAGGGCAGCCTGACAAGCATCTCTGTAGATAGCTATAGATATTATCCGATCCTAAATATAATCTTTGCAATTTTTATCTTTGTCAAACTAATACTGGACAATAAATTATAAAATGAATACAAATAGAAAACATCAGATCCTTTATGGGATAGAAAACTGTTCTGAGATCAGATATTAGAAGAGATATCACTTAAAAGTGATGTCTATATTTAGTTTTAACAAGTCTAGTCTGGCACTGTACTTGTTAGTATTGTTTTTAAAGTTTTCCCAAAAGAGAACACTGCTCTGAAGCAGCATCAAAACAGCCAATGCAACAAAAAAGGATGTGTGATAAAGAATAGAGTTGATGAAGCAACAAAAGAAACCCTACATGAGAGGAGGACACATATCTGTGTCCCTACTTTGATCCAGAGATGGAAAATATCAGAGGAGGTCAAAAGCGGAGAAGATAAGAGTAGAGGAGGAAGAAAGAAAAGCCTAGGCATGTTACCAGATTCATTTCCAGAGGACGAGAGGAACAAGAGAACAGGAATTAATCAGAAAAAAACACAAAGATTGAGACTCAATAATTTGAGTCAAACATAGAGGAAGCTCATACAGAACAATCATAAGCAAAGAGAATACGTTGGGTTTACAGGCTGAGTTTGTGCAGCAGGCCCATGAGCCAAACTTTGTGAACAGTCTGCAACAAACAGAACCCTTGTAAAGAACTAGGTCACACAAAATGTCTAACAGCAAAACAGTTTGCACCCGTTATGTTGCATATGGCCACACTTCAAGACAGGACTGAAAACTAGGGATGCACCGATATATCGGCCGAACATCGGTAGCGGACGATATTCGCCTCGTTTACTGATATCGGCTTATCGGTAATAAACTTGACTTTCACCGATATCATTGGCCGATGTTCATATTTGTTGTAAAACCGCTGGGCACGTGCCGCTCCGTCGCCCTCCTCTCCGCGCCGCCGGAGGCTCAGTGTGCGGCACCGGGAGGTCCTCATCCGGTGGCACCTCACGGCGTCACTGGTGCGGGGGCTTTCTTTCTCTTGGACCGCGGGGCGGTGTCCATCGCCGGCGCGGAAGGCGGGCCGTTGGAGGGGACCGGGTACGCGGTCAGCGGCGGCCACTCTGGACGCGTGTCGGGCCCTTCTCGCGGATCACCTCAGCTACGGCGACCGCTGGGGGAACCCTCCGGCTTGTTTCCCAGTCAGCCTAGCAGCTGACTGGGAACTGGTGCAGACTAGGGGAATCCGACTGTTTAATTAAAACAAGCATCGCGAAGGGCCACGGTGGGTGATGACGCGATGTGATTTCTGCCCGACACCCAAACCAGGTAAAACTGAGGAGGGCTTGTTAAGTTATCTTGACTCACGCAGTGTAACTTGGTGTAAAAAGTATGAGCGTAGCGTCTAAGTACTTTATTCTCATGTGCACCGGCTCTATTCATCCGTCTCATGCACAGGTAACAAGGGAACTGACAACATACGTCATACACACAGAAGCCGTAACACATCTAATAAACGGGCAATACTGCTACCGTAAATCAATGAGAAGAGCGTTCTCTATAATGATACTTTAACAGGGCTGTTTTAGACAGGGTAAAAAGGTGCTGTTTTAAATAATCCTTGTGGTATTTTGACCAAAATATGTTACAGACATTTCATTAAGATCCCGAGGAACCATTTCAACTTGCGGTAAAATGGGCATAATATGTCTCTGTTAAATAAAGTTTAGTTAAATCAAAGATTGTTTCATAAATCTGATTCAATTTGTGCTCATTAAAAGATAAGAGTGATGAAGGGCTGACATTTTTTTAAATAGTGCTTTTTAAATAATGATTTAATTATTTTTCTGGCACAAAAAGGTGAATGAATAATAACAAAAAGAAAATAAACAAATATCGGTATCGGCTATCGGCCAGATTGTTATTTTAAATATCGGTATATCGGTGCATCCCTACTGAAAACAGTGCCATCATAGAGAAACTCTATGTACTGGACATACTGAAATGATGGTGCAAGCTTTCAGTGGTGCACAAAGAGACCGCAAAGGTTCAGTGTGTAAAATTTAGGTGAATTGATCTTTTGGTAGATATTGAATATAAAATAATCCCAGTGATATAGTGTGTAATATTCTAAATTGTACAAATTGTTGTTTTCTTTCCCTCACAATGGGTCTTTTACATTTAAATACATTATATCTGCATCAGGAGCAGGTCCTCTCTACGGAGGGCACCACGTTTTTTACAGTCGTCCAAACTGGAGAAACACCTTTTGATCTGTTATGACAACTGAGGGTTCCCACATGCTCTCTTCTATATTTGGAAAGGGAGGCTGAGGTGAGGGTTATTCAGCTGCAACATGCAACTTCACACTACATGTCATTAAATTCTACACACTGAACTTTCAAGAGGGTCGTTCCAATGTTGTGACCTTCCTCCCCCGGCACACGTAGCCAATTACTGCTTATCACGAGTGACTGTTTTAGAAAACGTACGAAAATGATGACACAAAACACTTTTGGAGATTCAGGGGTAAACAGAGTCGCAGCCAAATCCAATACAACTGAAGATATTAGGGGCTTATCTTCAGATGTAAAAACAGAAAAAAGCACAACACGTCTCCATACTTCTCCTGTTGTGTCATCGAAGTGACAACAAGCCCCGACATTCATATCCGACCCAAAACGTGGTAATTTAAACCGTGTTTTAAAGCTTTAATGGCTGCAGATATCTTCCAACGAGGTGCATTAAGGGACCATCAGAAATGCTAACGTCCGCTAGCTTAGCCGTTTCTGGTGGACCTTTTAGAGGTAACACACGGTGCAAATGACCTTGTTTCATGAATGTCGGGGCTTGCAGATAATAGGATGACACCACACTAGTCTAAAAGTCCACCAGAAGTGGCTAAGCCCAAGTAATTCTACAATGTGAGGGTTTTACAAAATAATCTTAATCCTACCAATTGAGCCTTGATTTGTAAATTTTAAACATGTTTAATATTAACAGTAATTGTCTGCACCTCCCTCACCTCCAGCGTCCTTGGCCGTCAGTCAGGACAATCACAACCGTTCTATCCAAGATAGGGCACATTTGACATGACGATAGACAGAGAATTGCCCGATGGTATAGCTGCCTATGCCTTAAATGCCCCCTCCTCCTGGCAGCGGGAGATAAGAAAAGATCGAAGAGGAGAGGATAAAAGAAAAGGAAAGCTAAAAGAAAGAGGAGACAGGGCACAGCCTGAGAGCAGGCTGTTGTACGGCAACAGATGACAGAGGACACAGTAGGAGAAGACCGGTTCATAACACCTGACAGCTGAACACCTGGTATATTACATCAGGGGCGAGGTGAATCATATGGCCATCCTGGCTCCACTTGTCTACTCAGGCCTTTTCCAGCAGGAAATCCCCTTGTTCTAGTTTGTTTGGTCCCTTGTCTTCTCATTTGTTATCTCCTCATCCTTTTCTCCAAGTCGCTGAAATATGTTGTCTTCTCTCCCCATCTGCCGCTCTCCTCTGCCCTCCCTCTTCCCATTATCCTCCACCTTATGTCTATGGAGCTCACCCCGTTTTGCCGTTGTAATCACAGCGTAGAGGTGTGTGTGTCCTCTTTGATTAAAGAACATGTCATTCCTGTCACAGTTTGCCACCACTGCCCGCTGTCACCTGTCTGCTTCTAATGGATGGTGTCAGCATGCGTGTGTGTGCATGTGTTTTCTTAGTGTGCCTGTATGTGTGTGATTTGGGAAAGAAGTGTCTCCGTGCCTTAGCATTTGTGTGATGATATTCAGATTCGCAGCAATAGTGTGACACACTCGGTGACCTGTATTGCGTTCAAAACATGAATCCATTTGGTGGCACATGAAATGTTACAAAAGATATAAGAACAAATCTTGGAAATTAAGATCCCTGAAAGCTTGGCAGAGTGATAGAGCTAAAAATGATAAATGTAGCAATGTAAGGTCCAAATTACTGATTAGTGTCGTGCAAGTTCACACTTAAAAGAGGGTAGCTCAAAGATCAGTTACAAATTAACTTGTTCACGCTCATAGTACACAATTTAGAATTTTCCTCTTAAAACCCACTGGGTTGCCAGTGGACATTACAGATTTTGAAGAGGTGTTATATGAAATAAAGTTGAGTTAATATTGACATGCTGTACCTCGTAAGAACAGCTCTGCAAAATGCCCATAACAACAATTTTCACCAAAAGCAATTAAAAAACAAACCAACTGAGCAAGTGTTTTGACAAAACACCCAAACTAGTTGTACACAAGGCCTGTACTGATAAACATGCTATTTCAATCAACACTCACTTTACAAACAGCCAAACCAGACCAAAAAATGGAGTTTACCTCAAAGAACGACAAATAAGTCTTACCTCTGATGTTTCGTCACAATACGTTGTTTATGTCCAGAATGTCCAAAACATAGTCCTTACTAAAACTTCTGACTTTACTCTGTTTCACGTTTTCAGAATAAAGCTTGGCAGAGATAATTTTGAGATGTCTTGCTATGAAATGGACTTCAAAGTTAGTAGATTTCAAAAAAGGATATTCATTCCCAAAGTGTAAGATTTTGTTAGGCGAAAATTGTATCTTTCATTTCAGGGTGCTGTAAAACCTGAGCATCATATAAGTCTCACAAGAGTAATCAATGCCCACGTTCAAGCTCAGCAGCTGCAAAGCGATCAATTCAGTTTACCAAAATTTGAGCATGTTTATGCATGGCACTGTTTTAGCGCAATCACGCAAAATACAAATAAAATGATGGAGAAAACAGAATAAACAAAAGTTAAACAACAAATATGTGTCCTGTGAGCATGGCCTCATCATATCCAGCTCCACATACTGCAGTATTAGTCAAAGAGTTCCAGGCAAAGAAAAAAGAAGATTATGACATATCTCACAAAATGATCGACAAACAATCTAATCTTCACTCATACTTCTCATCCTTATGTTCCTTTTCTCTCTGTATCATTATTTAAAAAATTCCTGAGCCTTCAAAACTAAAGTCAATCATCAATTCATATCATATTCATCTTTAATACATCTATCGCTGGAAACCTGCGTTATCAAGAATTCCCTCTCACGGGAACAAGATCAATAAAAGAAATGCCAAACTTTTGATATCTCTTGGAAATTATATATTTTGTTGTCGGAACTTTGCACTTTTTGTATTATAATTCAAATTCCATGCTTGTGAGTGACTTTTTCAGTCCATACAATCCTAACTTGATCACAAAATTAATTCAGTAAATTACCACCAGAAAACCATGTAATTTGATCTGATAGCAAACAATATTACTTTTCACACATTATCATTTACTATTGCTGTGTAGGTTTCCATTGTTTTAGCCACACACTGTTTAAAGCCATGGATGTGGTGTTCAAGGTATGGCTGTTTGAGTTGATTTGTTGGTCCACCAATTTGTTCCAGATTGGAAGAGGTGGACCAACAAGGAAATTCATGAGACAAATTCATTCATGTGATGAATTCATACCCCATGTGGCAGTTAAACATACATACAAATACATGCAGCAGAAAACCCATGTGCACGTGGACCTGCACATGTCTGTCCTGGACAGAACGACACTTACACAATGTACAATATAATGTAATGCCACTCGAGTTTCTCGTTTCCGGGTTGTTTCTGGTTCAAGAAGTTCTTCCTAGGAACTGAATAACACTCAAAGGTCTCCAACATCTCTCCAAAATAAATTAACAAAGATTAAATCTAGTTAAAACACTGAATAAAGCAGTTTCACTCTAACCCGACTCTACCCCAACAGTGTTTGATAGACAGAGGAGGTGTTCAAAAAGCTGTGAGCTACAGCTACCGTTGGCTCAGCTTATTTTCCTGACATCTTAAGATCGAGAAGTTTGGGAGATTTTTTTCCGCAAATTGAATTAATCCGAGGTCCCCTCCTCTCAAAAATCACTTAAACTGTTGCTGTTTGGCGGAAATCTCAAAGTAGCTGTGTGCTCATCTTCTTTCACTGACAACTTAAAAGGATAGCTCACCGAAAAACAAATATTTCCCTCATTATCTACTCACCTCTTTGCCCATGAAAGGTGGGTGTGTTGAGTCCACAAAACACTTTTGGAGATTCAGGGGTAAACAGTGTTGCAGCCAAATACAATAAAATTGAAATAACTGGTGAAAAGTAAAAACGAAAACAAGTTGTGTCATTCAAATTCGACTAAAGTTGGATAACAATCAATTTCAATCTAAACACAATTATGAAATGTGCAAAGGGCTTATGACAAACCGCAAAATGGAGCTGATTGTCACCTTATTCTAACAGATTCACAGATTTCTCGAGATAAAAAAAAATTCACTGGTATGGTTGTTATTTTTTATACATTTTGATATAGTTAAAGTTATATATAATACTTCTAACCTTCATTTAGCACCAATTAAATCAAGGTGAGCGCTGTCCAATTTGTCCAATACAGGACTTTTTACATGTAAAAGTAACCGGGTGTACTTGCTTACTTCAAAGTAAGAGATGTTAGGTGCATATTTAAAGTGCATATCAGCATTTTCATTGTGAGAAACTAATGGAGGTTACAAATGCCTAGCTCAAAGGCAACCCAACTATGTTTTTTAGCATGGGATCATCTTTCTCATTTGCTTCCCTGTGCAGAATTCTCCCCTTGTCCTTTAATTTAAATAAGCCTCCTTCTACTGATTATAATCCTATAACACCTAGCAGAGTTATAGAGCACTGATGATTGTTGACAGTGTTTCCAAAGATTTCTCAATCATTTCATCATATTATATTTTTCCACTAATCATAAACCTTTTGTATTTGGAATCTTTCATCATGGAACATCTGCTACTGATGCTCAAGCTATCCCCAATAGACTTTACACCACTCTGAGGCCAACCTAAATCCATTTGGAGAGAAACCTTTTCATCATTTTGAGTCACATTGCAGCCATGAGCGTAAAGCTTTATTTTTCCGTTTCATCATTTGATGCCTGTCATTAAAGCCCTTAACAACCATGTTTTAATGTATTCCCATTGCCCGTGGAGCAGCTCTGACAATTCACTGTAGTTCACTGGCGCTCACTCTCTCTCTGTACTCCTTTAGAGAATTCTGATGGTCGAGCTACCCGTGTCAACCCTCATTAACTCCACATTTTGATCATAGCCTCTTTTTGCCTTCCACATGACGACTTATGTAATGTTCCAATATATGTGTGCATATTCAAACGTGTAAATGACTTCCTTAACTTGGCCTGTGCATAACTATGTTCCTTACCATACTCTGATGTTAACACTTCGTTTACCACAAATTGAATCCCAATTGAATACTTTTGCTTGGTTTTTAAGATACAGGGATCCCACTGCTCTCATTTGATAGCTTGTTCCACCATTGGGAATCAAGAAGACTGTACATCAGTGGTCTTGTGTGCATGGATGGGAATGGCAGATGATGTTGCTTGGAGGAATGATGTTGCCATGACTGATTGTGAGCCTGTTTGATGGTCTAAGAGTCAGGAGTCACAAGAAATATCTTGATTTTGATTCTGTTGTCCATCGCTGCTCAGCGGAGCGCAATAAGCAGTGGAGTAATACACAGGCCTATCACTTTAGGCTAATCGAAAAGCAGACATCCTGTTACATTCTAAACCATCTGTGAGAGTTTTACTGTGTTTGAAGTGGGGAACAAAAGATGGGCGTTGCAGTAGTTGTGGCGAGAGATAAACATGGAGTTTAGTGTCAGAATAATCAGGCTTTATCTGGCTCCGTATAACACCCATTCTAACAGCACATCCATGAATGGCTAGAATTGCTGTCACTCTCTATTTTACATGTAGGCGTTCGAATCCTATCGGATAGTTAAGCCTAAAGTATGCATAACTAAATCACATTGTGTCCTTACTTCTTGCCAATGGTGAAATACCCTAAAGAGTTGAAGTTGGTGCCTCTCTGTCTGGGGCATCTGAGTTAGATATGGAAGTCGCTCAACATAAACACTACAGTGTACTGTTGGTTGGTCCTTTATCGATAACCGGGCCCTGGGTACTGATAGAGAGAGAAGGGAGTATCTGTGGAATTAGACATATATCTGTACAGGAGAATAGTACCTAATATATAGTAGCATATACACTAATGTGTGAGGATGGTCAAACATTTCTCAACATGTTCGAGAAAAAATCAGACCGGGAGACATGCAGCATTGCCAGGAGAGGAAAGCCATTAATCAAACATGACACCCAGGTTTCTCACAACCTTCGGGGGTTTGATACATGAAGAATTTCGATGTTGATATTGTGGTAAGATTGATCGGCCTGGAAGGTGGCCTGAAATCGAATGTTCTGAAACACTCTAGCTGCTGGTCAATGCTATAACTCAGTCACTCACTCACTCCCTCAGTCACATATATTCATGTTTGTAGGGCTGGTATAACAGTCAAGCCTGGAAAAAAGGGTGGTAGTATACATCCGGGCCACTGAAAGGCTTTTAATTTGAAGTGTTGGTGCAGGATGTGTTGATTGACAGTAGCTTAAGACCTCTTGAAAAAGGGGCAATGTAGAGCTAGTATGAAATATGAGTTTTTTTGACAATTTACCAGATTGAAAAACTTGTCAAGGGATATAATAAGTGGGACTGCAGCAAGAGGATTACAAAAAAAATAAAGCTCAGTGAATATACAGCTAAGTTTGATAAGTTAATTTTGCAGTCGTTGGTCTTGAATCAAAGTATTGGAAAAACTGAAATATTGACCTAGTTATTGTGTAGTTTAAAAAGTCAAGATATACTGTAACTCATGTCCTTGAACATCACAAGCAAATCTAAAGATGTCCTTTCCATTCAGTCATTTCACTTTAAACCAAAACTATGAACCTAATAGTAGGGTCAGGAACCTCAATTCCGTGACCATTCTCTGGCAAATATGTTTTGACGACTGATTTGACATCTATACACCATTTATAAAAAAAATTGCCCCCATGTCCCTCGCAAAAATTTCGGCATTTTTCGCTAGAGGGCCAAATCCAAAATGGCAGCCGCACTATCTTGTAAAAGTAACTTTTTTACCAGAGCACCTAGAATAATGTATGAATACACTTTTTGTGGTACATTGACCATAAGGATTGTGATTCTGACACAATTTTGCCATTTAGACATCATCTTGACCCCGAAATCCAAGATTGCCACCATCTGGTAGAGCGACAACGAAATTTGATACACAAATTAACTTTTTAACCAGAGCACCTAGAATAATGTATGAGGAAACTTTTTGTGGTACATTGACCATAAAGATTGTGATTCTGACATCATTTTGAATTGATGTCAGAATCACAATGATTGCAGTTTGTGGATCGCGCACCGGGGGTCGCGGTGTTGGATCCAGTGTGGCGGATTCTGAGTCATGTGGGCTGATCGTGGTGCTGGTGGCGGACCCTGTGTCGCGTTGGCATTGGGCATGGGCGGTGGACCAGGACCGCGGTGGTGGCTTGTGATGGGTCCTGGTGGGCGGTGACTGAGGACTGGAGTGGCGTCTGGTCTGGATGGTGGATCGTGGTCTAGATGGTTGCTGAGCATGGACTGTGCTTACAGCGGGACTGCTTGGCATGTCATGTTGGGGTTGTCCTTCGGGATGTCTACCCTCATCAAATGCTGCTAGAGACTTTGATTATTGATGATGTTCTCCTGCACGTGGCATCTATTGCACTTCTGTCCGTCCTGGGAGAGGGATCCCTCACATGTTGCTCTCTGAGGTTTCTACATATTTTTACCCTGTTAAAAGGGTTTTTAGTAATTTTTCCTTACTCTTGCTGAGGGTTAAGGACAGAGGATGTCACACCCTGGTAAAGCCCTATGAGATGAATTGTAATTTGTGAATATGGGCTATACAAATAAAATTTGATTGATTTTGACCCGGAAATCCAAGATGTATACACAGATTAAACGAGGTCCTCTTTTAATGTAATTTCATTGCGGGTGGTCACAGACAGGGTTGGTTAGCTTCGCGAAGGTTCTTTTACACCCAAAACCTTCAATCATATAATAACTCACACATTATTAACAAACACTTATTTCCAGTCTTTCCAGTGTATGCGAAACAGTAAAGTGAATTGACAATTGAGAATTGCAAACATGCCAGGCAGTCCATGTGTCCTTCAGTGTGGCAGGCTTTGCGATAAAGACTGTTAGACACAGACTATAGCTAAAATATTGAAATCCTAACTCAACTCTAAATGAATAAAGATAGAAGTAGTTTGAGCCAGATAAGGCCTTCACGCAAATGATTAATAATAACCCTTTCCTTCCAAGTGTTTAATCTTGAAAATTAGAATGTGTCTGCGTCACAATGCTGTTTCGTTGTTTTGGTTAAATTGTTTTGAATGTCTGTACAAACAGAACATTGTTTTGATATAGCAAGAACACAATAATCTTCTCTCCAATTGTCAACACCGTTGGCCCACATGCCATCAGCTGTGTCAAGGCTGGTCAAGAGATGAACATTTTGAGACTTGTCACTTCCTTATTCCAAAGCCAAGAAGGAGGGGCTACGCCTGCGCACTTTCGAGGAGGAAGAACCAAGATCTACTGTTATAAAATAGACAGGCGCTGGCTGTTTGATGCGTTCTGATGGGTCTCGTGTTCTGATGCGACTTGTTGGATGCCCATTGCTTTGCTGATTGTTACCTTTCATTGCTTTCTAAATAAATACTTGATTGAACAAACCGAGTTTGGCTTGTCTTCTCATATTTAGGATAAACGAACACGCTTAACAAGACACTGATTCAATTACCTCAATGGAGAGGTGGAAAAATCTAAAAAAAAAAGGTCCTGTTATGGAAGGGTCTAGACAAATTTGGAGATGTTTACAGAACTGTCGATTGGGATAAAGGTTCGATTGGACATATACTGACATGTATACTGACCTTTTCCAACGCCAAAAAACTAGAACAAGCCAACAAAAGACAGAGAAAAGAAGAGTTTGAAGAAAGCCAATGTCAGTCTTCGTCTATGTCTGATGTTTGTTCCTCACATGCGGCTTCAGCTTCCAAATGGCTGCGATCAAGCCTAGGGCCGATCCATGACAAAACTAAATGTGTCTGGTGCTGTGCTCCAGAGTCGAAGAAGCACCCAGAATCAAAGCTGCACTTGATTTCATATGATCAAGCATGGACAGCATTCAAGAACCACACAGTGGCCCTGGAAGATCAAGTAATGCGCGACAGAATTAACTGTCTCATAGATTCGGCGGCTGATCAACCCTACGCACTGGAGATCAGATATCCCCTAAAATGCTGGTTGAAACATGTGCATAGATACCAGAAAATGAGTGAAGATGACAAGCTTCCATTGATGCACAATGTCACTCTCCGTGAGGCTCAGACAATGTTCTTTGACCACGTCAAAACAGTTATCTTTGTGGAACATGAACTAAGATCAATACAGAGCCTCCTCCATGACTACACATCCATCATATCTGGGTACGGCTTCCCAGGATCCGGGGTAAAGTCATCTTACATCAAAGACATCCTGACCCGGGAGTTTGGGGGTAAGATTGGCTTCAACTCACGCCCTCAGAGGAACCAGAGTGACCTAGTCTATGATACATGTGGGGGAGGTACATATGTCGAAGCAGCGCTCTCATCCATTGGTGTCAGCAGTGAGCAACTTGTGCACAATGTAGCTGAGCGGCTCAGAGATGATGTCAAGTCCATCAAACTTCAGCAACTAGAGGAGGAGGAAGAGTTCTCACCACTCATTGTTCAACTGCTATCTTCTTTGCAGGGGAAGAATGGGGGTAGTAGATCTGTCTCCAAGCACACTCTCCCTTTCATCTCTTTTCACACAGTACATTGTAAAGCGACCTACCACAACTCCTGGAGACCTGGGGGCTGATTTGTGTAACATTTTTGCTCTCCCGGATGGTGGCCATCTTGGATTTTGGGGTCAACAGGATGTCTTAATGTCAAAATGATGTCAGAATCACAATCTTTATAGTCAATTTACCACAAAAAGTGTCGTCATACATTATTCTAGGTGCTCTGGTTAAAAAGTTAATTTGTGTATCAAAAATTTTGTTTTCGCTCTACCAGATGGTGGCAATCTTGGATTTCGGGGTCAAGATGATGTCTAAATGGCAAAATGACGTCAGAATCACAATCTTAATGGTGAATGTACCACAAAAAGTGTCCTCTTACATTATTCTAGGTGCTCTGGTTAAAAAGTAACTTTTACAAGATAGTGCGGCTGCCATTTTGGATTCGGCCCTCTAGCGAAAAATGCCGACATTTTTGCGAGGGACATGGGGGCTAAATTTTTTATAAAAAGGTATAAAGAAGTCAAATCAGTCGTCAAAACATATTTGCCAGAGAATGGTCACGGAATTGAGGTTCCTGACCCTACTATAATGGCCAAAGTTATTAGTGCTTATCCTCTGTGGTATTTGAGTGTCTCTGCACAACTTATGCAAATCTGTCCAATAGAATTCATAACAGTCTTCAAGAATAAAGTCAGCTTGACAGTAGTGTGTCTAAAGAGGGAGCTAAAAGCTGCTTCTTTTTATAATACAGAATTCCTCCATAATTGTGACAGTAATCATCTTCTCCCAAGGTTTTGGTGTAGCACACTAAGGCTGATTATGTTTCCCTCTTCCTTCACGTTAAAATAAGATTTATATTCCCATTCATGTTGCAGAACATAGTCTGATTATGAATAACCTCATTATGTCCGACATTATTTTGCAGGTTATAAAACTAGAAATTGTTTAATATAGTGTTTTCTGTCTTATTTTGCAAAAGCTTCAACTATTTTTCATTTTTCCATCTTGTTTGCACCCAGGGAATCTGTATTCAAGCAGTTTTTAACTGCTGTATGTCGATATCGCAAAAATGCTATGAAAACTCAAATGTTTTGATGCAGTTAAAATGTCTACATGTTGGAATACTCCATGTCTTAATTTGATTATTTCTTATTCGGAGTATGAGCTTTATTGTATTAAGGTAATCAGAAAATGCTGTTTACATGGCAGAGTCTTATTAAGAATATTTGCTTATTTGGGTTGGTATTTGAATATTGGTGTTGATGTTAACCTCGTCCGGGAGCTGGTTACATCCAGCCTTGCAGAGAGTGCTGTCTAAAGGATCTGTGACCGAGCACACCTCTAACATAGCATCAAGGTCAGCACTATCTTTAAATGTTGTTATACACTGAATGTACTATGTTGATCTAGACTGTCAACATGATATTTCCTTCTCTATGGCCCTTCCTGAGGTTTGTTCCATGTTTTTCATTTTGTTTGCCGCTACAAGGATTTTCCTGCAGAAAGTTATTGCTTAATCCAAATCAAGGGTCTAAGGATGGAAGATTTTTTCGAGGCTGTGATCAAAGCAGATTGTGGCACGACTTAGTGTTGGCATCTCAACTGTATAATAAATAAGGAGCTATTTAGTATGCGATGACAGATGACAATTCATTGCCAAGTGCGGTACTCTTGTACACATGCAAAGGTAAACCCACTGATGTGCAGTCACGTAATTAATTTTGATGAAATATATATGCAGTCTTGCTCTATTGTTCTCATACACACCAGAGCCTCCCAATTAATCTCAAGAGTGGAGGCACTGCAAAGCTTGTTGACAAGGGACTTCGAGGGGCAGTGCAGCTCCAAATGAACAGATATCCTCCAGCTCTCCTGGGACTCGTCCTTCCTCTCTGTTTTCTTTCCCTCTTTGTGTTAATTCACTTTTGCTTTCAGCTATTTTTCTCATACTGATTTAATATAAATGAGGCAGAGATTATCAGAACATCAGGACTTTATATATATTAAGTAACATTTCAAAATAAATTGGGACTCGTACACATACAAATACTAGAATTGCTGCATTTGATATCATGCAGTAATGGTTGTAAAACTTTCATTTTAATGAAAATGTCAAATCAGTTTCTCCCTTCTTACAAGACAAAGAGTGACTGTGATTGTACTTCGCTGCGTCAATTTACTGTTTCAGTTCTTATCAGCCACAGGATGTTTTTGATTCAAGACATCGACATTAGAGAATATTGACATTTATATTATCCAATATCCATTTGGCTTTCAGCAATATAATAATGCTGCTACTATATTGTTGGACTACAAATTTCGCTGATTTAATGAAAAGACATTCAGTACAGTAAATTGGTTAGGCACAGTTAAAGTTTCCTTAGGGCCTAAATGGGAAAGATATGCCTTAATCTACCACACAAACCTGATATGTCCCACTACCCCACTCCACTTGCTGGATTCCTTACCATAATTGTGACATTTTGTCCAGGAGTTTAGATTTAGCTGAAAGTGACACATTTTCCTTGATGAAATCTGACAATAAAGGGATAGTTAATCCGAAAATAAACTACTCAACTATTCACCATTATGTGATTTGAGTCCATAGCGTTGCAGCCAAATAAATACAATTTAAGTAAATGGTGTGCTCTTTTTGAAAAACTTTGTTAACAACATGAAAAACTTCAAAACATCCATAAAATACCCCGAATGTGACTTTTTGAGATTTAGGCTTTCTAAAAAAAGGCATCCAAATTTATCGAGAACATTTAATGTCCTCACAGTGATTGATTGATTAAAACTGATCTGCTACAGTCAACCTTTATAGCACTGTGCTTATGCTTGCATGCTTCCAAACTATTACCAACCTTTGATGAGAAGAGGCTTTTTTAGAGAAGGTAAATATGGTAACCAATTAGAAGTTCGAAACTCTGTGGTAATGGCTTTAAAGTCATGTTCCTTTGATGTGGCTCATTTATACACATTATAATGTTAACTTTTGACCTGGGATGATGTATCATGAATCATAAAAATGGCATACAATTGTAAAGAGGTTTTTGCTGAACAAACCTTTGGTCATGAACTGTTGTTTTTCACAGAGCTTGATTTTTGATAATGCAAAGCTCAGCGTAAAAATCACATTTACTTTTAGTTGAGGGAATCAGGATGATGCCATTGTCATAGATCATTAAGGTTGCTGCTCACATGGCTGGGTATTGTAGTGTACATTACAGCCTAGTTTGGATTTAATGTAATCAATTACATCAATTAATCTTCATTAGTAAGTTTATTATTATCTTGATAATGCTCCTGTCAAGTTGACTTAAATATTATCTTTCTCGTTATTTGGGGTGATGTAGGGGTAAGAGAACATTAATTATAACAAGTGAAACAATATGCTTTATTACTCCGAACTAAAAGTAACGTTCATTTAGTTTACAACTCAATTATCCATGGACCCATCTCTCCTTTCCTGCTGCAGTCTGTTTCCCTCTCTACTGAGTTTAACTTCTTTCCTGTGATGCATAAACAACGAGTCTTAGAGCCTGTTATACAGTTGCCTTTGGTGGGGGAAATCATCTGATTGCATACATTTCCTTCTTCTTCTTTCCCTAATTGGATTTCTGCCTCTCTTTTTAGATGCCATGTGTTTGATCTCCCCCTCCTTACAGCCCCCAACCACTCTGCCTACTGCACTTCTTCCATTTTTCCGTAAGTCTGTGGATCAGAGGAGCAGAGGAGGAAGGCAAGGAAGAAGGGGAGGAGACCAGAGTTCAGGCCAGTGGTTGGTCTCTCAAGGACGGTCTCTGAGGTTCATCACATTCA
Organism: Pleuronectes platessa; assembly: GCF_947347685.1. Taxonomy (NCBI): domain Eukaryota; kingdom Metazoa; phylum Chordata; class Actinopteri; order Pleuronectiformes; family Pleuronectidae; genus Pleuronectes; species Pleuronectes platessa. The sequence continues at coordinate 31,092,913 of NC_070628.1, forward strand.
TAGATGTATGCGCTCACACAAAAGAACCAGCTAATTGACTCAACAGTGCATGAAAGCTTAAGTAGAAGACCTCTCCAGGTATTTATAGCATATAAATATGGTATGCAATGAGCTGAAGAATGTGAAGCAACTTTTCACCTTAAAAATACTTGGGTCACTTGGTTTTAGGGTAACATATTATTTGTTTAGAATGGCTGTTCTCTTGGCCTGGGCTGATGCTCTGGAGCGACTTCAGAATTAATACATGTCATTAGTGAGTCCTCCTCAAACTGTTCTATAATATACTGTTTCTTTGTTATTGTTGTGTGCAAAGCTTCTTCTATGGTGCAGACTGAAGTTAGAAAACACTTACCCTGCAATACAGTCAGGTGAATTTAATAAAACAAAACAATTTTTCTTTGTCTGTTCAGGTGTGACTTCTGTGAGTTTGAAAATTATTTAATGATTTGAATTATATTATTCTTTCATACATTGCTTAATAGACCAATGAAATAGCTGACATGCAATCAACACAATGTTAAGATCAGAGTTCATAACATATACAAATAAAAGCGCTGTAATTAACCTCGAGATTAAAGGATTGCTGCCACAAAAAAAACATTGTGCTCTTACTTTGAAGAATAACTGCTGAAAACAGGAAGTTATTCTATGATGTCATGATGTTGCTTCGCATCCGTGAATGTCTCTCAATCCGATATGTTGAAATAAACAAAAACAAATAATTAAAATGACCTGGTGCTGATGTTGACTTGTGGTTTGACCCTTCAGTCAACATCGCCCACCCCCACCCTCTGCTACAGAGCACCGGAGTGACTGTTTCTTCTATTTGTATAAACATTCAATGTATCACATTTCAAAGTTGCACTAAATTCCGCCCTGCACTTTCTCTGGCAATTTACAATAAACAAATCGAGTGTGAACCCGATTAGATGATTGTTTATGAGATACACTCCTGATCAAAATCTTAAGACCAGTTAAAAAATTGCATGAATTTGCATTTTGCACTGTTGAATCTTAGGAAGGTTCTAAGTAGAGTTTCAAAATGCAAAAAGAAGAAATGGGAACAAGAGCCCAAAAGTTGTGAGCAGGCAATTTATTGAAAACAACAATTTAACTGAAGTAGGCTGTTCATCAGCTGATCAAAAGTTTAAGACCACAGCTAAAAAAAAAAAGAAACCTCCTAAAACAGAAATTAAAGTGTCAAAAACTGTCTCAGTAATGAGTAGCTCCACCATTTTTGTTGATCACTTCAAAAATTCATTTTGGCATGCTTGATGCAAGTGTTTCCAAAAGGCTAGTGCGAATGTTGCGCCAAGTGGTGAAGATGGCTTCACGAAGGGCATCCACTGTCTGGAACTGAAGTCCATTTTTGTAAACTTCCCTTGCCATCCATCCCCAAATGTTCTCAATTGGATTAAGATCAGGGGAACACGCAGGATGGTCCAAAAGAGTGATGTTATTCTCCTGGAAAAAAGTCTTGGTCAGACGGGCATTGTGAATTGGAGCGTCGTCCTGCTGAAAAACCCAGTCGTTACCACACAGACGAGGGCCCTCAGTCATGAGGGATGCCCGCTGCAGCATCTCCATATAGCCAGCTGCTGTTTGACGCCCCTGCATAACCTGGAGCTCCATTGTTCCATTGAAGGAAAAAGCACCCCAGATCATGATGGCGCCCCCTCCACTGTGCCGCATTGAAAACATCTCGGGTGGCATCTCCTTGTCATGCCAGTAACGTTGGAAGCCATCAGGACCATCAAGGTTAAATTTGTTCTCGTCAGAGAATAAAACTTTCTTCCACCTTTTGAAAGTCCCATGTTTGGTGCTCCCTTGCAAAGTCTAAACGGGCAATTTTGTGGCGTTGAAGGAGAAGTGGCCTTTGAAGACGTTTCTTGGTTTTGAAGCCCTTCCTTCGCAGATGCCGTCTGATGGTTATTGGGCTGCAGGCAGCACCAGTAATGGCCTTAATTTGGGACGAGGATCGTCCCGTGTCTTGACGGACAGCCATTCGGATCCTCCGGCTCAGCGCCGGTGAGATTTTTTTGGGTCTACCACTTGATTTTTTTGTTCCATAACCCTGAGGATCTTTTAAGAAATGCAAAATGACTGTCTTACTGTGTCCAACCTCAGCAGCGATGGCACGTTGTGAGAGGCCTTGTTTATGCAGTTCAACAATCCTACCACGTTCAAAGACGGTGAGCTTTTTTGCCTTTGCCATCAAGAGATCTTCACAGTGTGATTACTTGACAGGAAATGACATGGAATCCAAATTTTTGCACAGATTTTGGCTTTTAAAGGCTGTGGTCTTAAACTTTTGATCAGCTGATGAACAGCCTATTTGAGTTTAATTGTTGTTTTCAATAAATTGCCTGCTCACAACTTTTGGTCTCTTGTTCCCATTTCTTCTTTTTCTATTTTGAAGCTCTACTTAGAACCTTCCTAAGATCCAACAGTGCAAAATGCAAATTCATGACATTTTTTAACTGGTCTTAAGATTTTGATCAGGAGTGTATGTATGCCATAAACAGAGACCAAAAGACATACAATAATTTGTGGAATTAATCGGTAGATACCTCTTATAATTGTATACATTAAAGTGGCAGTAAACAATTATGTTTGAGTGTTCAGTGTATGAAAGGGGGCAGTGATTAAGGAATCAGAATCATCGGCTAGGAATGACGCCAGGCAGGGATTTGCCTGGCGTCTGTGTGGGTGTGTATGAATGATTGATATGACAGGACTAACTACAGCAGCCGGTGAACTACAGCAGCCTGTGAACAGATTGTTTGACGAGATGAATGATAATCAGAGAAGGGCTGCCATTAAAGTAAAACTGAAACCGACAGAGAAACAAGAGGCAGCAAAGACAAATATGGCAGAGTAATGCATACAGCAGCATGCATAGACACAATTTTGGCATTTCTGCAGAATGAGAGCAGAGTCTGCGAGTGCAAGCAGAGGTGACTGTTGTCATGCAGACGTGATGTTAATTTCAACACCTTGATGTTTCATTGCTGTTTATTGCCTCATGAATGATTGACACTGCATGTTTGACTCGTCTGACTCTACCAGATTCTGTGAAGAAGCACAACTCTTGCTGACGATATGACATAGTGCTGACATACCTGTCTTTATTTTCAGATTTTCCACTGACCTCCTTGAAGCTATCGTAGAGGAGGAAGCCAACTCTTTCTTATGAAATGCTAATTAATTGATGAATTCATATAGGTCCTCTAAAGGATGTTCTGGAATTGACCCCGGTGTTTGGTGTAATTGGGTTTTCTCTGCATTGTTAATTCACAGGACTATTTAAATATAACAGCTGCAAATTATTCTGAGATGTTGTTCTATACAGCTTGTAAAGTTTTAAAAATGTCTTTTAGAATTAATTGGTAAAATATCTGTTTTTTGAAAATGATATAGTGATGTCAGAGTAGTAATTAAATACACATACTAAATACAGAGTCACATCAACTGGGTTATGCTCTCCTTGTCCTCCTGTTTTTGCGATTGCGTTATGTTCTTGTAAAACTGTGAATTGTCAGAGCATCTGTGCTCCGGCAGCTCTCAATGTGTGATGACAACTTGTGGCTATCAAAAGCTAAAACACCGTGACTCTTTCACCAGCAGCAAAGCCGCTGGGAACATATTCACCTATGGGTATTTGTTTTTAAGATTGAGGATTTTTTGATGTTCTAGCTAGTTTGTTGTCGGTTGTGACTGTTATTTGTTAGATGGCCTGTACTTATATACAGTGCCTTGCATAAGTATTCACCCCCTTTGGACTTTTCTACATTTTGTCATGGTATAACCACAGATTAACATTTATTTCATCGTGAGTTTATGTAATGGACCAACACAAAATAGTGCATCATTTGGAAGTGGGGGGAAATATTACATGGATTTCACAATTATTTACAAATAAAAAAGTGTTGAGTTCATATGTATTCACCCCCTTTACTGTGAAACCCCTAACAAAGATCTGGTGCGACCAATTGCATTCACAAGTCACATTTGCAAGTCACATAATTAGTAAATAGGGTCCACCTGTCTGCAATTTAATCTCAGTATAAATACACCTGTTCTGTGACGGACTCAGAGTTTGTTGGAGATCATTACTGAACAAACAGCATCATGAAGACCAAGGAGCTCACCAAACAGGTCAGGGATAAAGTTGTGGAGAAATATGAAGCAGGGTTAGGTTATAAAAAAATATCCAGAGCTTTGAACATCTCTCTGAGCACTATAAAATCCATCATAAGAAAATGGAAAGAATATGGCACAACCGCAAACCTACCAAGAGGAGGCCGTCCACCCAAACTGAAGAGTCGGACAAGGAGAAAATTAATCAGAGAAGCAACCAGGAGGCCCATGGTTACTCTGGAGGAGTTGCAGAGATCCACAGCTGAGGTGGGAGAATCTGTCCACAGGACAACTATTAGTCGTCTACTCCACAAATCTGGCCTTTATGGAAGAGTGGCAAGAAGAAAGCCATTGTTGAAAGGGATCCATAAAAAATCCCGTTTGGAGTTTGCCAGAAGCCATGTGGGAGACACAGCAAACATGTGGAAGAAGGTGCTCTGGTCAGATGAGACCAAAATTGAACTTTTTGGCCTCAATGCAAAATGCTATGTGTGGCGAAAACCCAACACTGCCCATCACCCTGAGCACACCATCCCAACAGTGAAACATGGTGGTGGTAGCATCATGCTGTGGGGATGCTTCTCTTCAGCAGGTACAGGGAAACTGGTCAGAATAGAGGGAAAGATGGATGGAGCCAAATACAGGGAAATCCTTGAAGAAAATCTGATGCAGTCTGCAAAAGACTTGAGACTGGGGCGGAGGTTCATCTTCCAGCAGGACAATGACCCTAAACATACAGCCAGAGCTACAAAGGAATGGTTTGGATTAAAGAATGTTAATGTCTTAAAATGGCCCAGGCAAAGCCCAGACCTCAATCCAATAGAGAATCTATGGCAAGACTTGAAGATTGCGGTTCACAGACGGTCTCCATCCAATCTGACTGAGCTTCATCTTTTTTGCCAAGAAGAATGGACAAACCTTTCCATCTCTAGATGTGCAAAGCTGGTAGAGACTTGCAGCTGTAATTGCAGCAAAAGGGGGTTCTACCAAGTATTGACACAGGGGGGTGAATACTTATGCACCCAACAGATGTCAACTTTTTTGTTCTCATTATTGTTTGTGTCACAATAAAATTTATTTTGCACCTCCAAAGTACTATGCATATTTTGTTGATCAAACGGGAAAAAGTTTATTTAAGTCTATTTGAATTCCAGTTAGTAACAGTACATAATGGGAAAAAGTCCAAGGGGGGTGAATACTTATGCAAGGCACTGTAGCGCTTTTCTAGTTTCGATGAGCACTATCCTTCTTCTTCTTCATATATTTGGAAAAGACTACTGATGTACTGTATTTGTCAATTTAAAATACATTACAGTTTTTCTCCATTGCTTTGGCTCATTTCACGAAACAGAAATGACATTCTCAGAAATCTAAGTGCAATTGGCAAAATAGCCCATATGGTTCAGCACAACTACATAGATCACCTTCAAAAGGTCCTATCTCACCCAAAACAGTTAACTCAAGTTTCAAAACCAAATCATTTTCTCATATAAATAGTCAGTGCCCCCAAAATGAAAAGTCCCTTTGGCCTTGTTTAAACACTACAGGTCAAAATGTTTAGATGTTTTGTCAGTATGACAGTGGACCATAGAAATATCCCTCATGTGCACATTTCAATCTTGGCTCGGTCACTGAATGGTTACAGTAGATGTTTTCTTTCCAGAATATTATGTGTATCAAACAGAAAAAAGATGAATTCAAGGTTTCACATAAAATACTTTATTGCACTCATACTGCCATGGAAATTGTTACAGTAATTGCCATACATCGTGCTTACAGTAACAGAAAATGTGTACAGCACAATATACTGTCAAATAATAAGCACATCAAAACTAAAATTTGGTATAGTGAGATATGACCTTCTGAAGGTGATCTATGTAGTTGTCCTGAACCATATTGGCTATTTTCCCAATTGCACTTAGAGCTCTGAGAATGTCATTTCTGTTTCGTGAAATGAGCCAAAGCAATGGAGAAAAACTGTAAACTTACTGTGTGATTGGTGATCAGATGTGTGAAACTCAACCTTGATTACTAAAGTTCTAGTTGCACCTGAAAATTAAGCCAATGATCCAAGATATCCTTATTACAGTATATACCATGATGTTTTTCATGGTATTATGTGATTGAAAGATTTTGACAGTAGAGTGAACTATTGTGCAGGTGATGATGTACACAATGAAATTATGCCAACATGTTCTGCAGAGAACAACCACTTGACTGAGAATCGACAGTCAGTTTTGACCAGAAATATATATTCAATTGCTAACTGAAGGAAGTTGTACCTAACCGTTTGCAAAGGTGTGCTAATCATTTGAAATTTGTGCAAGCTGTTGGAAATTGTACTTGACATTGCAAGGATGTGCTAATACAGCTGCAATTTGATTAAAGGAATGACATATTCCAATCTGTTGTGAACAAGTGCCCAGTGGTTTGGAGGTTTGCACGTGTTGTTTTGAGAATGTCATTTCTGTTTCGTGAAATGAGCCAAAGCAATGGAGAAAAACTGTAACAGCCTCACAAGGTCTCTCAGAAAATTATAAGCTCAATTAAGCAGCTGGAGAATGAGATAAATATTTTCTTAATAAAGCAAAATGGACATGGATACTTCAAATATCAGCAAACAGATTTGAGTATGTTGTGCTTCCATTCTCATGTTAGAGTGAAAAGTAGACTGGTGGTAAACAAAGGGGCTTGACAGTTTTTAATTCAATGTAAACTTTAATAATATGTTTGTTTTGTCCACTGTGTGTGTTTGTCACAGGGGTGTGTGTGTGACTGTGGAAAAAAAATAAAATTATTTCTGCTGGGGAGTCGTGCTGACCCAAAACAGTGTAGCCAACATTAGCATTAACAGCTGTTTACTTGCCATCAGCTTCAGCCAGTGTTGTGTTTACAAGACTAGAGGTTAGAATACATCCTCTGGGAATCGGCACTTCAACTCACGTTGAACTTTCTCTCGTGTTGGACTGAAGTTGGGATGCTGTGGAAGAAATCTTCAGACATGGGGGTGACAATTGATCATGTTACTCTGTTAGTATTTGTATATTGTTTCAACTTCTGGTCTCCTTGATGCATCAAGTCTACATTAGAATCGTTTGCATAAGACATCAGCTGCTGCCTGAGTTCTCCTTTTACCAGCCTTAAGAAAACCTCCATAAAACTCACCACATCCTTTGCCTACACCTTCAGATTTATAGATCAAATTAGAATGAAAAACGTTGGTCCCTCTATGCTGATGTGTTGGAATTTATGGTCATGAGTTAATATTTTTAAAAGGCATTATAATCAAAGGCAAACATTTTTAAACGCTCCTGAATAAAGGATTAAAGTCATCAAACCCTTTACATAAAGAGAAATGACAGGAATTCAGATGTTAATAATACTATAACATTTGTTTTTGACATACAAAAAGAGACAACAACCTGGAAAATGTATTCTTCATTTCATTGGGCCTTTAAATTATTTTGCTACCCTCTTGGCTCAGTATGTGTTTCAATAGCATCTTCTATTGTAAAGTTTCTCCTGGATATCCTTAAAGGGACTCTTCAAATAAGATATATTGTAATCATTATTTTGAATATTTTTCGCATATATGCATGTACCTTTAGGTGATGGAAGCTGCTTAACGGCCTTTCGCCAAACCGGCAAAATCTGGAAAAAACATTTAATGAAGGACCTGGTTACCAAATATTCTCTTAACACATTTTCCATTACTTCCATATAATCCCTGCACTGTTCCATGTCTGTTATTTGCATAAATAGCCTGTAGGGGTTATATCTTAACTTTTAGCTTTATATCTCTCACAAATATACTGCAGTCACGTTCTTTGACGAGACTTTTATCACAGATTTCCTCTTCACTTTGATCAAGGTCATCTCTGATTAGTGTGATATTTTAAGATTAAGTTCTCAATTGTCAGGAGGCAAGTGAGGGCACACACGCACAGGGAAAGGGCACAAACACGGATAAATGAACAGTCTATACGCAGAGATACACACAAAAATTAGAAAATGTATGCAAATCCCACAGTACAAGCACCCTAGCAAAAACAGTCATAACACAGACTCTGAAATAAACGTTGTTTATAGGAGCTAGCTTCTGTGACTGTTGGTAATAAATAATGAAAAAAGTGTAATAAAATCCCACTGGTGTTCATCTGTGCTATAGCCAGAGGATAAAAACTGGAACATTTGAGTTTTATATCTTTTGTAGTAAGGACATTTTGGGAAAGTGAGGGCATTTTAGACAGTCCTTACTTCCCTTCAACTTCAAAGGGCTGTTTGAGGGTTAAGACTTTATGATTATGGTTAAAGTTAGGGTTAGGAGCAGGGTTTGGCATGTAGTCGTGATGGTTGAGGTGGGCTGAGGGGACTATCCAGTATGTCAATGAATTTCCCACAAAGATAGAGGTATAAACGTGTGTGTATGTGTTCCCATAACCCTGTCAGGGCAAACTCAGTAGCCTTGACACAATAATAAGCCGGTCCTCCTCCCAGAGGCCCCCAGTCATATTATTCACTGGTCCAAATATGGAAATACAGCTTGTACCTCATAGATAACAGAGGAGTGGGGGAGAGACAGAAAGACTGTCTGTCTTGTTTCGCAAATCAAACTTTCAATAGTGAATAGAGAGACAGAGGGAGTGAAAAAGAATATATATTTGGGCCCACTTTTTGAGTCACTGTGCTCTGGCAAGAGAAAAAACATCCATTTCTGTCAGACAACTCACGTTTGATCATGTAATATATTTATTACAACAGATTTAGTGTTTGGCGTCTAGGCTCCAACTTAATCACTCCCCCATATGATTACACAGTAATGATGGGAGTGATGAGCAAATACTTGTAACCCCCCGTTGGAGCCTACAGGTGGATGCTGGGCCTACAGGTGGATGCTGGGGTGGTGGAGGGACTGAAGCAACAGGTAGCAATACTGCAGTAGCAGTGCGAGCAAGAGGGGTTGATGGGAAATGTCTCTCTGGTTAAATAGACCACCTGATAAGGTGGGTGTGTATTAAGATGGTTGTGGAGATTGAGGTATGTCACATGATGTATGACACCTGATTGGCGCAGCGCCGCTCGAGTTGCCTGCCAGAACTAGCTCGCAGGCGTCGCCATATTTCTGTCAGACAACTCACGTTTGATCATGTAATATATTTATTACAACAGATTTAGTGTTTGGCGTCTAGGCTCCAACTTAATCACTCCCCCATATGATTACACAGTAATGATGGGAGTGATGAGCAAATACTTGTAACCCCCCAACACTGCACATAGTCGGAGCCTGACGTATGGATCGGTATCTGCTATGTGTGCGCCATTCACCGCCGCGGTGTGGCCATTCTCCGTAGGGGCATTAGCCTGCAGGAGAATATGCTAACTAGTGAACCTGTTATGTGAGCCATTCACCGCCGTGGTGTGGTCATTCGATGTAGCCAAATTGTCTGCGGGGGAATATACTACCTGGTGAGGTTCCATATACGGGAATATAGTGAACTTGGCACATGGCAACATATGCATCGGAATTTCACCTTTAAGCCCAGCAAACCACCTGAAATGCAATAAAAGAATCAGTCTGCAAAGCACATAGAAATTATTCACTCACATGTTTTGTTTGTATCGCCAATATTCAAAACATGATTCGTTTCATCGGGCTTAACAAATGCGACATCCTGTCCTTAACCCTCGACAAGAGTAAGGAAAAACTACCAAAAAAAACCCCATAAACAGGGAAAAATGTAGAAACCTCAGAGAGAGCCACATGTGAGGGATCCCTCTCCCAGGATGGACAGGAACAGATGTATGCCACGGCAAGGGTGCAATGAATCCCTTGGCATCGTTTGCATTGTATCGTCACCATTTGAGGGGATGAAGGCGCGCCGAAACATGCCTGTGACTATACCCGGACGCGAACGTGATGGATCCCGAGATCTGACATGTGTTATGTGCAGATCTGCTCCTTGTTTTGCAGTGCTCCTGGAGCTCCTCCTTCAGCCCCTCCTTCTCCTCGTTACCTGGCACCTGCTGCTGCCTTAAAAGCCTGGGAGGCTTCACTCATGGGGCTCGCTAGGCAGGGCTGGCCGCATGGCTCCCATTCACCAGTCTGATTACCATTCATAACAATAAACCCAGTTTTCTTATATTTAATCCTTGTTTGTCTACTTTATGTTACTTCCGTCGAGCCGGGTTGTAACATATGCAACAAAGGATTTGTGCAGCGGAGATTACATATTAAAACATCAAGGCTGCAGATGATGTTTGAGAGTCAATATTCCTTCTTGTGGTGTCCAACATAGCATGAGTAGCATTGATGATGGAGTGTTGCAGTCATAGCGGTGCCACATCTTAGTGAGTGCGGGGACAGCATCCAGGTGTTAGGCCTCAGCTCTGGCAGGGATGGCGAAGCTTTGAGGAGATCTCGTCATGCATTTTCAACCATTGTTGGTAGGCAAGGGTGTCGTTAGATGGGTTGAAGAGGGATGCAAGCGTTTGATCATAGAGAAGAAAGAACAGAAAGCAGTATTTATTCTTAGCAATGATAATTCAGAAGTCTCGACAAGATCTATCAGACTTGTTGTGAACATGTGTTCTTCTAAGACTAGAGAGGATAAGGTCATGTAGAGGATTAAATGAGCGTCCTTGTCAGATTTCCTATTAGACTGCTTCCGTTATCGTATACTCTGACTCACCTTGACAACAATTCAGTAATAAGGAAATATAAAGCCAAGGTAAATGACAGTCTTACCTGTCATCATTGAGGATTCATAGATTTTCTATTGTAGCAGCATTGACACATGATAAGGTTATTGGTTCTTGATCTATTCACTGCTCTGTAGGAATTGGATGAATACCATGGGGTCAAGACGCTCGGGTATGGTTGGACAGATGGGATTTCCCTCTGCTTAAATAGACCGCCTAATGCAGTGGATGAGTGCTGTGGCTGGTTGTGGCAAGTGAAGTATGTCACCTGATATATGTCACATGATTTATGTCACCTGATGTATGGCACATGACTGAAGCAGCGCAGCTCGATTTTCCTGCCAGAACTAGCTCGCTGGCTTCGCTCCATTTCAGTCAGACTACTCACATCTTATTTATTAAGATATTTATTATTCACAATAGAACATGTTTGTGTTTGGTGTCTAGGCTCCAACTTAATCACTCCCAATATGCTAACACGGGAATGATGGGAGTGATGAGCTAATACTGTAACCCCCCAACACTGCACAAATTCGGAGCCTGACGGATGAATCGGTATCTGCTATGTGTGCGCCATTCACCGCCGCGGTGTGGCCATTTCTCCATAAGCGCATGCCTGCTTGAGAATATGCTACCTAGTGAGCCTGTTATGTGTCCCACGCCACTGCGGTGTGGCTATTCTCCATAGGCGCATGCCTGCTGGAGAATATGCTACCTAGTGAGCCTGTTATGTGTTCCACGCCACTGCGGTGTGGCTATTCTCCATAGGCGCATGCCTGCAGGAGAATATGCTACCTAGTGAGCCTGTTATGTGTTCCACGCCACTGCGGTGTGGCTATTCTCCATAGGCGCATGCCTGCTGGAGAATATGCTACCTAGTGAGCCTGTTATGTGTTCCACGCCACTGCGGTGTGGCTATTCTCCATAGGCGCATGCCTGCTGGAGAATATGCTACCTAGTGAGCCTGTTATGTGTTCCACGCCACTGCGGTGTGGCTATTCTCCATAGGCGCATGCCTGCTGGAGAATATGCTACCTAGTGAGCCTGTTTATGTGTTCCATGCCACTGCGGTGTGGCTATTCTCCATGGGCGCATGCCTGCTGGAGAATATGCTACCTAGTGAGCCTGTTATGTGTTCCATGCCACTGCGGCTATTCTCCATAGGCGCATGCCTGCTGGCTAGTGAGCCTGTTACCTAGTGAGCCTGTTATGTGTTCCACGCCACTGCGGTGTGGCTATTCTCCATAAGCGCATGCCTGCTGGAGAATATGCTACCTAGTGAGCCTGTTATGTGTTCCACGCCACTGCGTTGTGGCTATTCTCCATAGGCGCATGCCTGCTGGAGAATATGCTACCTAGTGAGCCTGTTATGTGTTCCACGCCACTGCGGTGTGGCTATTCTCCATAGGCGCATGCCTGCTGGAGAATATGCTACCTAGTGAGCCTGTTATGTGTTCCACGCCACTGCGGTGTGGCTATTCTCCATAGGCGCATGCCTGCTGGAGAATATGCTACCTAGTGAGCCTGTTATGTGTTCCACGCCACTGCGGTGTGGCTATTCTCCATAGGCGCATGCCTGCTGGAGAATATGCTACCTAGTGAGCCTGTTATGTGTGCCATGCCACTGCGGTGTAGCTATTCTCCATGGCGCATGCCTGCAGGAGAATATGCTACCTGTGAAACTGTGATGCGCACCATGCACCCCCGTGGTGTGGTCATTCGCTGTAGGCACATTGTCGCGGGAGAATATATACTGCCTGGTGAGGTTCCCCCCAACTGCCCTGGCTGTAGGAGAATATATTGTGAACTTGGCACATGGCAACCTATACCCCAGAATTTAACACTCTAAGTCCAGCAAACCACCTGAAATGCTGGCAATCTTGGACAATCCGTCTCACCCCTCCACAAAACACTGGACAAGCTAAGGAGCAGCTTCAGCCAAAGACTCATTCAACCCCACTGCTCTAAGGAACGATACAGGAAGTCGTTCCTCCCAACCGCAATAAGACTGTACAACGCATCTACCTCTGTCAGAGCCACCATCACTGAACTAAACTAAATATACCTGTCTCAATTCATCATTTTATACAATAATATTGTCTTTTGCACACTCTGTCTACATATTCTTACACTCATAGTACATTATTATCTATTGCATCGCCAAATACTTATATTTATACCCGTACTATATATTATATCATACTCTTTGTATATTCTTTGTATATATAAGTCTATATACACATATTTATACATGTGTACATGTTATTATTATTATTATATTTGACTATTATTATATATACTGTTACTGCTATTATTACTATATACTGCTATTATATTGGTATAATTACTATCATATATAAATATATATTATACAATTTTTATATACTATCTAACAATAACATTACCATCATATCATCAGTACTATTACCATCATCTGCCACTGCACCTTATCTACCTATTTATCTTGTGTTTCTGTTTTTATTCTTTCTACCTCAATATTTTATTCTATTGTATTGTATTTTATTGTAATCAAATGTACCGGCTGCTATGACGACTTAATTTCCCTTCGGGGATGAATAAAGTAATCTATCTATCTATCTATTTACGGACCTCAGAGTGACAAAGGGAGCCACAACAACTAGGGCTGCACAATTAATCGAATTGCATGATCGTCAGCGATATTGACATTTAAAATGCGTGCTTTGCTACATATCCAATCAAGCGCTTTCTCGACTAACATTCGCTAACCACCAGAGGGAGAACAAAATGGGAGTTGTCATGCACGCACCCTGCAGCGGTAGCCAGAACAACGTTTTGTCTGCAGCCAGTTCCGGTATTTCTTAGAGAGTAGAGACAGAGAGTAGCCAATCACGGTGTCGTGTGAAAGGTAAATCAATTATCAGGAGCAGAAGGCGAGGAGCTAGTCCTTCGAAAAGGATCATCAACCGTTGTATGGTAGTTTTGGAATTTAGGGCAAGTGATGATAACCAAGAACAAATCATGCCAGAGTGCGTTTAGAGTTGTGTTTGCGCCGCAGAGCAATACAACTACCTTGTTTAACCACCTGAAAAAACGACCCACAAACCATAGTACAACAAGTGCATCAAGGCCAAAACTAACATTACCTCCCTGAATCTCCGTCCATGTCCAACGTCAACAGAGAAAACCATAAACGACCATGCATGGTGCGACAGCGTATCCATCCCCTTCCCGAAGACACACTGGAATAACTGATGCGATCGCATTTCATTTGGCCAAAGACATGTGTCCAATAAATACTGTGAGCAATGATCAAGCACAACAATGGAGCCGTACATGTCCCTGACAATTCACTGCATTGATTGTAATTTGCAATGAAGAGTCGATGCTTACAGACGTCATTTTTTTCCCATAAGAACCGACAGGAGAGTCGATTGCCCAGGACCTAATGAAAGATGTGTACATTAGCTGGAATGTAGCACAACATGGAAGTGAAGCAGTGTTCTTGTGCCTTTAAACATGAAAATGCTATAAAAATATATTGTTCCTAAAATGTATGAATAATCATGATATTAATATTGATCTAAATAATCGTAATTATGATTTTGGCCATAATCATGCAGGCCTTACGACAACGCTGCTCACAGAAGTGTTGTGGTGTCTTGACACAACAGTAAACCACCACTCTCTCACATCCAATGAAGGATGTCCAGAATTTTCTGGTGCACTACCTCAAAGTGCACCAGATTGTAGTTGACAATCCGAAGACAAAATAGTTGCCCGCGAATTTAATATTTGATCATTCGTTAGTTACCTCATGCGCGTGTTATTCGCGCAGCTGTAATAAACTTTGTTTTACCGGAGGTGCTGATGGAAGTAGCTGAGGAGTGAGCCATCTCGCTCCCTTCCTATCCCTGAAACTCGGGCATGTGCAATGCGATAAATATAGCACATGGCACGTCCGTTGCGAAATCATCGCATGCCAGAAGTCATAAGAAAGTCATATATACAAGTTATTTACAATTATTGCATTCAACATCTCTGAGGGACCAGCACCCTGCACAAGATTGAACCCCAACCCTTGGTTGGAGGAAGACCACTCCACCCACATATATATTATATTATATAATTGAAAGTTTCCGGAATAACAAAACATATTACCTGCTAGCATTTGATTCCTTTGGGAAAGGTACTGTTGTCAGGAGACAGAAGCTTCAGACCCATGGCTGGAGATTGGACTACAACTCCCATAATCCTGCTGGAGTGACGTACCAGGAAGTACTATAACACGAGCCGGTCCCGTAATTTTGTTTACATCACGTGCAGGGAAGATGGCGTGTGATTCCAGCCTGAATTGTTTCATTCATAACGTTCAGTGCAGACTTCATTCAGCAGAGGAGACAGGAGGAAAGCCCCAGCGGATCCAGGCGCGCGTCCTCTGCCTCCGAGGGACAACATCCCGCGGTGAGGGAGAAGTTGGTAGAGCAGAGATGTCCCGGGAAGCAGGGCTGGACTGGCAATCGGGCATACCGGGCATTTTCCCGCTGGGCCGACGTCCCTCGAGGGCCGATGGCCGCCCCCGGGTTTTTTTTTTTTTTTTTTTCAAAAAAATAAAAATAAATAAACTGACCGGCGGCCCACGATGTCATGTTGACGGCCCTCGGCCCATGCATGTGTGGGGGGGGGGGGGTACTAAATTTGTGTCTCAGATGTCACTTCGGCACTATTCGGTGGGACTATGAAGGTCTCTGGTTCGACTCCACGGAGAGACAACAAAAGACGAACCTGGATTGATCTGTCCAAAAATCCAAGAGTCTCCCTACCCTGTCTAGTGCCCCTGAGCAAGGCACCTTACTCCCCCAACATCTGCTCCCCGAGCGCCTGTACGCGGCTGCTCACTGCTCTGTGTGTACTGCACAAGATGGGTCAAAAGCAGAGATTAAATTTCCCTACCTGCATGAGTGTGCCTTTGCATGACTGTGCATGTGTTTGGGACGAATAAATGCATCTTTATCTTAACCTAACCAATACGCCGCCATACGCATTGAAACGGTGCCTGCTGAAGTCAAGTGCACAAGTGCACCATCTGAGACAGAACCAATTATTACGCCCCACCCCTTCCTGTATTTAGCTATGCGCGCGAGAGTGGAAGACGGCAATGGACAAACCAAAGCGTAAAGGTGGAGCTGAAAAGCTCAGGGCCAAAAGGCTCAAAAATCTAGCCGCAGACGCCGGAAAATGTGCTAAAATAACTGACATGTTCAGTGGAGGTGCTTCGGGAGCCCCCTCCACCTCAGGTGAATCAAGCACCACCAGCACCAGTGGACAGGGCGAGGAGGCTAGCTGTAGCGATCCACCCATGGAGACAGCACAGATGGTGGAAGGGGGTGACTGTAGTATTAGCCATGAACAGGGAGGAGGAGATGATGAGTCCGAACCCGAGGCTCATGGACTGAGTGAGCTGCTGCCGGTGCACCAGGTAAGCAGCTATTAACATAAGGATAATACGTTTAGATGATGGATTTGAATTTAGCCAGCCGCAGCGATATGAAAATGATGCGTAATAGATGTGACAAACGGCTATGCTAATATGCTAATGAAAATGCTAGATGAGTAGTCATGCTGCACGCTATCATGCCTGACGGATAAGCAAGCACACAGCATAGCCCCACGATACACGCCGTTCACAGGTGGAATGCTGTAATAATAGTCGTTGGAAAGTTTTTATTACCACGTAGTATTACACTACTATGGCATTACACCAGGGATGCCGGGGTGGCGGCCCGCGGGCCGGATCCGGCCCGACTGTATGTCACATCCGGCCTGCGGGTGATAAGGGTCGAATATTTTTTAGTATTTGATTTTTTTTGAAAAAAAAAAAAAAAGTACTAAGATGTCCAGAGGGTCAGTGAATGGGTCGCGGTGGGACATGTGACAGTTCTTGACAAATGGCTGTGGGGCTGTGTGGAATGACGGGCTCTCATTGGCTGGTTGTTGGTGGCTCAGGGGTTAATGAGGAAGCGGAGGGAGAACACGAGTGTTGATGTGCGGAGTGAGGAGACGACGCACGGACATCTGAATGAAGTTATGAAAATAGCCGCTGCTCAGAAACTTTCCCCCGACATCGACAAGCTGGTGAAAGTTAAAAGGTGTCTGGCTTCAACAAGAAGCTGAAGTAGGCTGGTCTCCCCATTTATCATAATCCAGTGTGTTATGGGTGGGAGGGAATAAAAGGGGTTGGGGTGGACTGATAGCCAGGCTGGTGCCATATAGTCATATGGGTGTGTGGAAATATGGGTTGGGGTTGACTGGTGATGACTGGCAAAGTTAATGTGCCTTATCTGTTGTTGAGCCAATTTAATCTTTTTAGATAGCTCATATTTGGCTAATTTTTCAAGAACATTTTTGTTTTACTTATTCCTACTGGATATTCAATCACATGGCCTATTGTTGGACTACTTTATTCTGGTGCTTACTTTCTGTGACTCGTTTAGACCTACTGGCCTTCTTTTAATTTGCCAGACTGTTGAGGCAGATGTTGACTACTTTTGCCGTCCAGACCGTGCTACACTGCAAACTTTTTTGAACCACCATCCAAAGCAAGATGCTCCAAACACAATGTCCCCCCCCCCCGCTCTGTGTGTGTGTGTGTGTGTGTGTGGCTATCTGTAGGTTTCATGAGTGTTTGATTGACTGTAGTGTGTGTGCCCAAAGAGCTGATTGGAACTGAAGAGCGCAGACAAGGCTATGCACCAAGTGAGTAAACATATCCACATTACCACGACATAAAAGCGTTAAAAATCTGATGTTGTATGTGCCTAACATCAGAGTGGGTATGTGCCCCCCCCCTCTCTCTCTGTCCAAGGAGCTGATTGGACTGAAGAGAGCAGATAAGGCCAGTTCATCGGCAGCTGCCAGGGGCTCTCTTCTCTCAACGTCCAGGTTTTCTGCCAGCTATCATGACAAATTTATAGATTCATTTTAAATAAACAATTGACTGTGAAGTCACTGCACATTTCCTGGTGTTTTTTTGGTACCTGAAAGAGAGTTTTTTTAGTTAAATTGTGCACCTTTTCCACTAGGCCAGAACGTTTGTACATTTAGAAGACATAAGTTACGTCAATTTAATGGCAGATGTGCTCCGCTAATTATGTGGGCCGGTCTGAGCCAAAAAATGCCCGGGCTGTTTTGTTCTCCCAGTCCAGCCCTGCCGGGAAGAATCCGTCAGCAAAGCTGCCGTCAGTGACGCTGCCACCAGCGTTTGTTCGGCCTCGCGGAGCCGCCTTCAGTCAAGAAGTAGTTGAAACTAACTCGTGGCTCAGACCCGATGAATTAAACGCTTCGGGTGCGCAGCTCCTCCAGGATGTGGTGCGCGCTGAGAGGCCCGCGGGAGTCGTGGCGCAGACGCTTGACGTCCGATTCACACGTAGTGAATCTTGAAGGACCGAGCCGAAATTTCGGAAATAAAGCGAACTTCTTCAGAGGAGGAATTACTCGGATTGAGAGAGACAACGACCCACGGAGGAACAACGGTCACTTGGTCAACGCTGAGACGCTGAAGCAACAGGTAGCAATACTGCAGCAGCAGTGCGAGCAAGAGGGGTTGATGGGAAATGTCTCTCTGGTTAAATAGACCACCTGATAAGGTGGGTGTGTATTAAGATGGTTGTGGAGATTGAGGTATGTCACATGATGTATGACACCTGATTGGCGCAGCGCCGCTCGAGTTGCCTGCCAGAACTAGCTCGCAGGCGTCGCCATATTAGTCAAAAAGGGCAATATTACAAATATCCTTTTCTTTCTTAAAGTAAGATGACAATTTGCTGGTGAACACTCTGGGTCGCCCTACAGGTGGGAGGAGCAATTCACATTTCACTGCTATCACTGCTCCATTGCTTCAGGGTATAGAGCTGATGAGCTGTGCATCTGACGACGGATGAAAAGGGTCCAAAGTTACGTCTCTGGTGACAGTGAATAAACATAGCACTAACCATGGCCTGAGATAATGTGTAAATCAAGCTCAACCAATATCACATGGTAGAAATAAAAAATGAACTGAAATGTTTTTATTCATAGCTCTTGTATATTGTATCTCATCCGCTGAATCTTAATTTTAGCAGCTCCTCTTGTTGAGGACTCCAACGATATACTGGTCAATTTTGGCCATGAATGTCATCTCCAGGTTAATAGTGACGATCCTTCTAAATTCTTCATTTATCTATTTAAAAATTAACCAATAAAAAGGCATAATATGTTAATATAAACAGACTTTATTTATAACATACTGTGAACCGTTTTACTAAAAAAAAATATTCACCTCGGCTAGGCCATCAGTCTTTAAGGTTGTTGATTGGTAGTATTTGATTGACATACACTTTTTCACTGATGGTCTGACAGTTGTTCTCTTCTTCAACTGTCATGTTCCAATGTTTCGTCTGTTTGTCCCTGTGGACAAGCCTTTCTTAGCTTTTTGATATTTTTGAACTTTTCTTTTGAGAGTGTTCACATCAAGCTCTGGGCATTCAAGCCATATTAATTTGTATCTGTAGCCTCCCATATGATATTTCAGTTTTTGTAGCAATCCATAGCATCCTTCTGAATCAGTGCCCAAACAAGACAGCTGTGCACATGTTGGATAGGAAGCATACTGAAGGATGCTTTTAGATACTTATTAGTAGAGTTGAATTGTCTCTTTCTTTTAAGCTTCATCTCCTGAGGCAAGTACAAGCTCTGTGTCATAGGAAAAGCAAATCAATGACCAAGGCTGGCTAAGATGTTCAGGTGATGAAAGAATCGATGTATCCTGCAAGTGAGAAGAGCATCTGCTGTTGAGATGGATGGATGAATGGAGGTCATTGAAGCATGGCCAGAGGCAGCTGAGCTATAGATGGAGGAATCTGATGCACTTTCAATGGGATCTCCACAACAGTAAAGGTCATAGTAAATGTGGAAGGTTCAGATTCACACAGACTTGAGGATTCCATGAAGTAAGTTTGCTAATGTCATGTCCCGAAGAATGATCTGACATTTGGCTTGATGAGACATTGAATAACACTGCTTGAGTTCTATGATACATTTAGACACATTCTGTCACATCCACTAAACATTCATTATTGAGAAGACTAACACTGATAATTAGCCAGGAATCTTCGTTGCAATATTAAGAAATGTACTGTACTGCTGATTACTTATCATAGAATTTCCCTTTCACGTTACATTAACTGCTCATCAAATAACAACTAAATCTTAAGTTGTTTCAACGTTTCAAAGGAGATTCATGTTTAAGACAATTAATTATCAGTTATAGATCTGGGGGTGGATCTGTACAGTGGTCTGCCTTAGTGACCCCTGCTATAGAGATTCTACAACATGATATAGGCTTCCAAGCCCCTGTTTACAGATTGCACTTAAACACAGCATTAAACTGGCTGAATCAACCGACTTAAACCTCACACAATAATAACTAATAATAAGTCTAATAATCAACAGGCAGCTTGTTCCAGAGAACAGGACCATACTGACCTGGATCTGGTGGGAAAAAAATCTAAATTTGCTGTGATCCAACCACTTATGTTTGGGTATTTACTTTAATCGACATCATGTACTTTGCTGTGAGCTGTAACATGGCAATCACTTGCATAGACACCATGGACTGCACATAACTAAATTTCCCCTTTTTATTTTTGTTAAATCTTCTCCTCATGCATTTCAGTTAGCTCTCTTCCTGATGTTGTTTATCTGCTCACATGTGCTCAATTATCCAATCAGATCTCCTTGAATGTATATCAACTGTGGTTCACTTCCTGTTTGCCAGGCTGGCTTTTTTCCTCTAGCCGACCACTTTTCAGCCATTATTGTATTTTCTTAGATTGTCCGTGTGTATGACCTTAGCCTGTATTTAGACATTGATTATTTCCTTATCCTCTGAGTTCCAACTCTTTGAGTTTTTGTCAACAAAAGCAATGGTAAATTAAAGTGAAATTAGCACATATAAAATGATTATGATAATGTGCATGCTAAACATGTCACTGGGTAGGTGACAGTGTTGGATTACATTTTTGATCTGGATTTTGTTCAGGTTTGATTTAGGGCAAATTTTGTAGGAGGGATGATACTATGAAATCAGTTGAGCCCTCAATATTTATATGTATATTTATAATTTTGGCACTCCATGTGAAAGAAGAGAACATGTCACCAGTGTAGCTGAATGATCCTGGAGTTTACTTTATCTGCAACAAATTAATATAATGTTGTCCATTTAAACTAGGTTTTAATATTTTTTCTTTGATTTCTTTGACTCCAACTCTACTAATCTACCCATCCATACTTTTTAATTGTCTATTAGTTTTAACAGAGAGGATAGTTAATACAAATGTTGATTTTTGTTTTGTCATTTACTGGCCACAACTGATATGAGAAGATCATTTTAACATTGTGCCCTTTTTTACTTTGCTTATGTCGGCACACAGGCATTTGATAGTAATGAAGTGACTGGTTATGTTTCGTAAGTAAGTATTATCTCATGACACATTTGCTTTGCAGACACTGTTTGCACTGGCTTTGGCAGGATGCTGTAGTACAGTGACAGCTAGAACTAGATTAAGATTAAAGGTAGATATTTCTACGATGCCCCATGATGTTGTTTGACCCCTTGTTGTAATTCATTATTATCAGGCTCTAGCAGTAAGTCGTTAAAGACTCTACAGCTTGTCCACGCAGCACGTGTCCTGACAAGAACCAAGAAAAGGGAGCACATTTCTCCAGTATTAGCATCGCTACACTGGCTTCCAGTTAAATCTAGAATAGAATTTAAAATTCTCCTCCTCACCTTCAAGGCCCTTAATAATAATGCGCCATTTTACCTTAAAGAGCTGTTGTACCCTATCAACCCACTAGAGCACTCCGCTCCCAGAATTCAGGCCTACTTGTCGTCCCTAAAGTCTCTAAAAGTAGAGTAGGAGCCAGAGCTTTCAGCCATCAAGCCCCTCTCCTGCGATATAATCTCTCGCTTTCAGTTCGGGAAGCAGACACCATCTGTTCGTTTAAGAGTAGGCTCAAAACCTTCCTTTTTGATAAAGCTTATAGTTAGAGCCGTTCCAGGCTTGTCTTAGACCTCCTCTTAGTTATGCTGCTATAGGTCTAGAAGGTTGATAACATCAACTGGCGGTATGCATTAATAAGTGCGGCAGAGCGTAACTTAACCTATGTTCTTAACTAGGAAGCTTTTAGTTTAAAAAGGAATAGAAGTAATGATGTCTGATCTACTGAGTGAGCCACATGGTTTTCATAGAACTACCATACAAACCAGTAGCCAGTCAGATTTACCTTGAGCCTCAGTGTACCCTCAAGTTCGGCCTGTATCATTGATTACAAGGCAAAAACACTTGATGGTGCAAAGGGAATTTATGACACACGGAGCTTCTCTTTCCAGCTTCACCTTCCTCTTCTCCATCCTTATCACATCATAATTCATATCTAATCAATACATGTTTCTGACTTGACCCCTTCCCCTGAGTCCCTTTGCCTTATCGCCCGCAGATCCAGGGCCGCAGCTGTGGCCACATCATCATGGATTGCGATTTGTGGATCACGCATCAGAGGTCGCATTGGTGGATCCAGTGTGGTGGATTCTATATCATGCTGGCTGATTGTAATAATAATGGAGGATCCTTTGTCACATTGGCATCAGATAATGGTGGTGGACCACGACCGAGGTGGCAGCTGATGATGGATCCTGACTGGCGGTAGTGGACAATGACTTTGGACTATAGTGGATCCGATCTGGATGATGGATCATGATCTTGCTGGCTGCTGACCATAGACTATGATTGCAGCAGGACTGCTTGACATATAGTCTTGAAGTTATCCTTCAAAATGTTTACCCTCATCAATGCTGCTAAAAACTTTAATCTTGATGATGTTTTCCTACACTTGACATCTATTGCCCTTCTGTCGTTCTGGGAGAGGGATCCCTCACATGTGGCTCTCTCTGAGGTTTCTACGTATTTTTACACTGTTAAAAGGGTTTTTAGTAGTTTTTCCTTACTCTTGCTGAGGGTTAAGGACAGAGGATGTCTCACAATGTTAAAGCCCTGTGAGACGAAATTGTGATTTGTGAATGTGGGCTATTGAATTAGAATTTGATTGATTGATTGTGATTGATGTGACTTGGTAGCCATAGCTGCATCTCTTACTGGGAATCAAGGTTAAAAAATGGAGGGCAAAATCCAACCCCTTTTCTTGGCATTGTTTTGTGCTTCCAAAAGTACAAAAATTAGTTTTTGTTGTGGAATGTACTGTGCTGTGCTTGATAAGTTTACAGGCTCTTCGCTGGCTCTAAATGTCACCAGAACAATATTGCGGCGACCATATCTGCCATATTTGGGCTTTATTTTTGTACAGTGGGAGGATGTGGAGGCACGTCATCCATCCTAATGCAGAGTCATTGGCGGGACTAGAAATACCCCTTCTCCTGTTTTTTACCTGAGCCATTTCTGAAAGTGAATTAGCATATTTTTATAATCAACATAATAAACTCATTTATTTGTGAAGAGGAACAAATTGAGACCACACTTCACAGGAGTTTGGTATTCAGAGGGGGGTGGGGGGGAGGGATCAAGTACACAGAACAGCCTCTTGGGAGGTACTTTTAACAGCTTGGTGGTTTCTATCTATTCAAATACACACTAATCTGTACTGTCTGTATAATGATGTGCTTGTCTGCTCACATGCAACATGTCCTATATGAGGATGTGTGTACATGCATCTCTATCCCCTGTGTGTGTCTTTGCTGCAGTACTTTTCAAAATAGCTTGACTCGCTGTCAGACATGCACTGAACTCGCCGACTGACTTCCCTTGCCTATTAAAAATGAATGGAGTTCCAACAGTGATATTCAAATTAGGATGGTTTGCAGTAAGTGTGTGTGTGTGTGAGTTTACACTACATATGCATCAATGGCTGCGTGTGTTTTTGTTTAGAACTAACAGCATCACAAATGACCAACCTATTAATTAGGAATGATGCTAAACCTTTAGAGACGGCCAGGAGAAAAACTCAGAAGCCAAAAGTTCAATAAGGTAATGCATCAATTAAAATATTCATTAAGACTACCCCGTTTACTCTGTCATCCATGACAAACGACTTAATGCTGCAGCTCAGACTTCAATTTATTTCAACACACACACACTACCTGAGTCACCATGAATCAGGACAAAGCCAGTAGTCTCTGGAAACAAAGAGGTAAGCGAAATCAGCGAGGCTTCACTATGCATCCCAAGTGCCTGTGTCAGATTGTAAAGTTTCCTGAAGTGGGTGAATAAATGACTTGATACAGTTGTCACAGCTGCAGATGTCCTCTGTGTTTTATTGGGTACTTTGTAACTGTCATTTGTTGGGGTGAAATCAGTGGCTCTGCCCTCCAGCACAGTCACAACTCAAACCCATGGCTCCTCTCTGTCTCGGTTTGCCTAGCACAAATGTGGTTTCCTGGGAAATGAGATTCTAAAGGATGGTGGCCATTTAATAGAAAATTTCTGCACAAGGCTGTTTTAAAAAATGCTGCTGAAATGTTGTATTCATATCCACGTATAAAGAAACAGGGTATGAGACATATGGTAAGATTTAGTCATACATATTTTAGACTGAAAAAGCTAAGAAATGGTGTCCTTGACATGTACTGGGAACCGAATGTATTTAATAGGATCAAAGATGTAATTGCATTTGCAAAAAAAAATGGGTCTCTAATTAAAATTAAAAATGTATTAAAATTAAAAGGTTTATGGCTTAAATGTATTATTATAAATGCAGACCATTATCTATTGATATGCCAACACATTTTTAACAACTTTGAAATGTTCATCAAGATGAAGGTAGTCGTAGATTGTTTATATTATTTCCCTTGCAAAATATGAGGTGTAGCACAATTCTTAGCTTTTTTGTCTTCCTTATTTTATTTTATTTTGTTACCTTCATAGACTTTATATAAAGATGGATGACTTTACCGTGAAGCCAAATCATCTGCAGTGCCACCTACTGGCTGACTGTAGTTCCAAAAAAGTATGTTTTCAAAATATGGTTTCTTTTGTTTTAGGTCACTCTTTTCACAGTGATGTATATACTGGTACATTTTCTCGTTATTTGATTTTAAAAAAATGGTGTGAAATGTCATGATTCACAGCTGATAGCTACTCATGATGTATCGGCAGAATGTTAATACTACAACTGCACATCACAAACACTGCTGCACAGACAGACTGTCTCCAAAGACAAAAGTGTCATCCATCTTTAATTACAGTCTTTGCTTTCTACCACTGAACCAACCATGACTAATTCCAGAGATGATCTGTTTTTATTCATTGAAAATCACTGAAAGTAAAAAAAAAAAAAATTCAAAACAGCTTACACAAGATTTTTTCTTTTTTTTTTCTAGTTCTGACTTTATCCTCACTTGGACTTTAAGTTTGTGGAACTCATCTATCTTGAAAGTCGAGCACACAAAAGGTAAATTTTCCTATTAAAATATTAATTAAGTTTAACCCATCTACTCAGTCACCTGTGACAAATTGCATGGTTAGCGCTGGGCTCGCTATAACTTATTCTCTCGCACTTTCCTGTCTCATCATGGTTTACAATGTGCAAAGCCGACAGAGACGAATTTGCTCGTTAGATTTTTCCACTGAGTCATGGTAAAAAAAATAAAAAAATTACATATCTTCAGGGAAACGTCAGCGCTTTCATTTTGTCTACTCTTTTATCCTTTATTTCACATGGAGGAACAGAGGTAGTATACGTCTGCAACTGTCTTTGATGTATTAATAAATATTATGCATGGAGGTTACTGAACGGCCATTGCTGAAAAAAGTTGATGAAAATTATTATTAAAGGGATTTAAAAAGACTGTAATGATAAATGCATCCAAAAGCCTGCTCTGACAAATAACTTCAACTTATAATTTATAAATGATTCAAGATTTGCACTCTATACAGTACAATAGTACTGATCAACTTCCCAGCACACTACGGTGGGCTTTTTTTTTATCCTATTCTAAACCAGATACTTGCAACAAGTGCACAATTGTGCACTCCTTTAGAAATTAAAAGGAAAGACAACAGTTTATTATTTAGGCTTTTAACATGGTGTATAGAGGATGCCATTTCAAGTTGAATTTGAATGCCTGAGCTTACGTCACTTCGATGACACCACACCAGCCGTATGGACGCATTTATATATTTTTTCTGTTTCATTAGGTCTGAAGAAGGAGCCACCAGTTACTTAAATTGGATTTCATTTGTCTGCAATTAACCCTGTGACTCCTACTGTGTTTTATGGACTCAAACACTTCACCCTCCCTTCCATTGGCGTAGTGGTGAGTAGACGGTGAGTGGATTTTTAAGAACTATCCCTTGAGTGTGTCACTTGTGAATTATCACTAAAATAAGGATTTTTTTTTTTCTTAGCCTAACAAAGAGCTATTATTATATCCACATGGAGTCTGCCATGCTGCACTGCCATGTTTTTACGGTAGCCCAGATTGGACAAACCAGACACAGGACCTTTCATGGTGTTGCCTTACCTCCACCATGTTTGGAAGAGGGAGGATGGGTGTACGCCTATTTAAATCCTACTGAGCATTGCCCTGGCAACTCTTGTTTAATAACAACCTGTCAAAAATGAATTCCTTAGAAATAATTCCTCAACCCCAAAACATCTGGAAAGACAGCATGAGTGTGTCCGTGGTGCAAATCAGTGTTTGTGTGTCTTTACTCTTGAGTGTGAATGTATTGTAACTGTGGTTTTGTTACTGAACTAACTGAATCCAGGGGCTAATTATGGTTGTTTGTGTGTGAGTCTTTCCTTGCTGAGCCTTACGGATGTGACTTTAATTAAGGAAAGAAGGGAGAATGGATTCAGTGAAGAGAAAGATAGGAGATATTCTTAGTAAAAGTGACAGACGTCTACAGCAGTAGAAAGATGGGCAAATAGTTTTTGACAGGTGATAAATACTTATGGAGTCTGAGAAGCATACTAACGATATAAAGCGGGCTCTGCATTGAGACGTCCATTTTTCAGTTTAAGCTTGAGTCGTATACAAGATTGCTAAATGTTTATGTGGAAAAAAAGGTTTATTTGTGAGAGCGAAATGAAATGTCGTGACAATTAGTAAAGATTTCTTAAAGGAAGAGGGACGGAGACAGTGAGGGATAGGCGATTAAAATGATTCCTGCCTGCTGCTGTCAAAGTGGATGTTTCATAATAGCTTAAACTCTCAGATCTGTAATGGTCATGATAGCAGACATGAGTGGTGCCTACTTGAGCCGGGCATTAATGAGACAGGGGAGGATTAAGTTCACAAATAGACCGTGAAACTCCAATAAATACAAACTTTTGGTCTCACAATTGTAATGCATCATCTCACAGTTTTTGTCAAAGGGAATATTATCTTAATGCTAATGGTTACTGTTCTGACTGTTTATAATAAACTGTATATGAATAAAGGTCCTTTCAGACAGAAACTGATTTTTGCTGGCCATAGGGTTCAGCTCAGAGCCCTCCACTGCTTTTGGTTTGCTCTATACTAGCGACTGTTTGCGCAACAAATTAAAGAAATTATATGGTTCTCCAATTTTCCAGACAAGCTTAAAACATACCTGACACCTGTTCAAGGAACTCCAACACATTTTAGATTTTTTTTTCTTAGCATCAGTCAGTTTTGACCATGGCTGCTTACACTTTGCTCTACACAGTGAAAAACTGTCATTGTACAGTGAAATCCATTGAAAAGAAAAAAGGTTCAGAGGGCTGCGGTGCTGCGTTCAATCTGGGAGCCTTCATTTTTCACTGAAGTAGGATGAGATACAAAAACAGGATCCTTGTGCAACTGTAAACACAATCCTCTGTCCCACTCTTGGTGTCTCATTCATGGAAGATTGTGAAAATAAATGTGAATATATCATACGTTGATGACTAGATTGGTCCATGTCCCATCCACTAACCAGGAGGAGGTGGGATTTAGGACCATTATTGCACCCAGCCACCAGTTGATGATCAAAACATTTCAGTCATATCGCCCATCGTTGTATACAGTCTATGGTGTCTGATCTCAGCGGCCTGATAAGTGGCGGAATATACACCGCTGTTGTAACGACCGACTTATCCTTATCCTATAATAATCAATATTTGAATTATGTTCACATCTATCAGAATAAGGCTCATTTGAATTATGTTCACATCTATCAGAATAAGGCTCAATTCATACTGAGTATCCTATAAAAGAGCTAGTGAGGAACAATGTACAATAAAAAAGATAAATGACGAAACTTAAACTAGAACTGTTTATAAATTAGAATATACTTTCGAAATACTTCATTTACCACAATGATAGAATGACTAGTGTTCCTAAAATGAAATATATATATGATTTATTCACATTCAGAGCCTCAGGTGTGCTGAAATCAAATATATAAAGAGATGTAAAAGATAGTTATATAATACTTAGCATAAACTTTTAACTCAAAATTAAAGAAATTGGTCATCCAGGTCCTTGGATTCACATTCAATAGGAATGTGTAACACACAATTGTTATTTTTACAATGTATCCGTACACTGTCAGAGGATGCACTGCTAGAGAGGACTATAATTTCCGTGTTAGAGATGAATAAACTCAATCACTCAGCTAATTAATTGTGATAACAAACTGTCAACAGGGGATATTGAAAAAATGGTAAGCCTTGATTGCAAGCAATTAATCTAAATCATATAAAGTTTTAAACCCAACCCTCTCCTGTTCGATATCAATAGCTCGGAGCGTCTGTATTTTATTAATGGAGGGCTGCAGTCAGTCCACTTGGCCATTAATTATAATAAGGAGGCACACATTTCTCGTTGTATAAAGGGTACTTTCGAAGCACTGTAATATATTTCACATATAGAAAATATCTGATTGCAGCATTGTAAAGCAGCTGGGGTGACGTCAGCAGAGTGTGATGGGTAGAGCACCATGTTCCTGATGTTCTTCAAGCCCCATAACTGTCTTGCTTTTCAGCAATGATCCAGGGCACTGGCTTTTTGAATACTTCACCCTGTGCAACACAGAGTAAAACCTATAAAGTACAACATTGCCCTTTAGCCTAGTGTACAACATTTGTCTTCCTATTTCTCTCTCTCACACCAGTGAACTATGACTTACAAAACTCACACACATTTCTAATCGGAGTCATGAACGTATACTTGTACAAGGAATTGAATGTATAATCACATATGTTATGGGTAGAGGAGCCATGATGGACATACCAAACTAGAATTATGCACACGCTGATGATTGCCTTAGTTAATACTTCTGTTGCTTATCAGTCATTTTAATTAGTGAGGCCAGTGTTAACAAGCAGGTTTAAATAGTTTCATGCTAAATTTCAGCCTCCACCACCATTAGCAACAACCTATAGGTAAATTATGAAGTGACAGCTTCTTATTTAACACAGTGCCAGCTCAGCCTATGTATGTCCTCATTTAGGACAACCATTGTCTATTTTAATGTGGGGATTAAGACAGTAACACATTCCACCCAACATGCTGCTCAAATGCATTACATTACTTTCAACAGTCACTTTTTCATTGAGACAGAAATGTAAGTAAATAAGTTAAATGCATTTTCTAAGAGCAATGTCCTGCAGTAAAGCAAAATTATACAATATCTTCCATGAATATAAGCATTCAATGTTACTTTTAAATGTTACATTTAAATGTAAATATTTTATATAAATCTCAATGTTAAGTCTAAATAAAAATATAAGAACCACATTTTACAAAGTGCACCCTACACACCTGTAGTTTGTATGATGGGAATTTTTATTTTCCCTAAAAGAAGGCCCAAAAGGGCAGAATTAATAATGAAAATATTAAATAGTGAAAAACAAATACCTTGGAATAAGACAAACTCGCTGGACACTTTCGCTGGTTGAGAAACAATTTCTTAGGAGAGCTCTAAGACTCACAGTATGACACACAGCCCCTTGTTATGTTCTAGATAAGTTGCCCGACAGAATTTCCACAGCTTGCTGCAAAAGCAAAGAGGTGTCTTTTGCCCTTTCCAACAACCTACATGTGTGAGAGCGGTTTTTCTACACTAGCGTACTTGAAGAATAAGTACAGGGCAAGGCTTGAACCAGAGAATGACATGAGACTGTCGCTGTCTACCATTTCGCCACAAATAGACATGCTGTGTGGACTTCACCATGCCCAGATATCACACTGATAGGTCTCCCCTCACTCCACACACACACACTAGCAGTAGGTGTAATTTGCTGCTGGTGATCATGAGGTTAAACTTAAGTAGGCCTTAATTGTTGGTCTGATATTGTATGATTATCATTTGTGACATATTCTGCATTACTTTGTCAGCTTCCCTCTTCAGTTGTAGCCCCAGCTTATGTTGATTGTTATTGATAACCGTTACTTTAACATGCTCTCAACGTCATGTCAGCTACATGTCTGTACATTTAAGTCATGAACGTTATATATGATTGTACATATGGTTCTGCGAGGCAGTACAACTACAAATTGCATTTTAATTTTGTTTTCAATTCTTTAGCATTGAAAATCAACCGTTTTTGTTGTTGTTTACAAAGATTTTTCTAGATTTGTTTGAGCTTTTTAAATAAAACCAACATGGAAAACCAAATGTTAAAACTTCCTTCTATCCAAATGCACCCACGCACACAAGTAGTCATGCGCGTGCGTAGGCACGCGCATCAGTGGGCCGCGGATTACTTTCTTGTCAGAATGGTGGTCCTTGGGACAAAACCAGTTGGAAACCCCTGCCATAAGACCATGCCCACATTATAGACAGGATTTTTTTATGTGAACATTAACCATTGTAGGTTAACATCAGTAATCATGTTTAATGGGGTTGTGCATAATATTCCAATAGCAACGTTGTGTCTGGTAAGAGGGTTGATTGATGAACAGCAGCTGGTGTTGATAAAGCTGGAGATGAGCCTGTTATCTGAGATCGCTCACTGAGGCTGAGATGAGTTATGCAAAAGGGAAAAGTAGTATTCTCGCCTGGGAATGTAATTGGCTGGAGAGAGAATGAAAAATGTGTTAATCAAGCAGAACTGGTTTAAACTACATTTTGTAAACCCTTCTTAAGTTTTTTTTATTCCGGAAGAACAATGTCTTGCCTGCTTTGTTTCATTTCTGAGGACAACGAGAGCATCCACTGTAACCGATCCATCTAACTTTAAAAACAGTACAGAGACAATGTTGAGGTGTATATAAATATATAATATAATTTGAAAGCAATCTAAGGCGTAAGTGCACCAATGCTGCTTGCTTTCAAACCATGTACTTATATCCTCAGACAAAACCTTGTCCCATTTCATTTTGGGGGGACATTTTAAAGCTCAACAAGGTGTGCAAAAACCTGGGAGGAGCTAGTCAGGACTGTTCTCTACAAAACCCCAGCATTTTCTAGTGAGTAGAAGGTAGTCACTGCAAGTCAAAGATGTGGTTTTAGCTCTGCCAACTTCCCCATACAGCCACAGCATTGAGATCTCTTACATTTAATGATATTGCTGCCATGTCAGTTTATAAATAGTTCTGAGAGAGGTACTGGAATAAAAAGGTCATATACCTCCATACTTCTGTAGAAGATTTAGAACTCACCCCCACACTGAACACCTCTGATCCTCCTCTTTGCCCTCCTTCCACCCTCCTCTCACATCCGAAGACACTGAGTGCCAAACCTGCTTTCATGTGATCGCAGAGAATAGAAATTGGTGTTGTGAGTGAGTCAATCCAGATGTAACCCCGGGCAAGATTGTATGTGTACTAAACAGCATCTGGAGCAAACAAAGGGATGTGCGATATTGGTTGCATCCGTTTTATCACTCAATCTCGTCATTATTCGTACACTACTCTAGGCAAGAGAGACGGAGAGAAGACTGAACAGGGGGTTAGACTGAGAGAAGGCTGTTGGAAGTAAGGAAGGTAAAAAGAGGGGGAGGTGATCAAGGCTTTGTAACTCGCTCATTGATCTCATTAAAACTCAAGCCTAAGACTGTTGTGTATCAGAAGTTTAAAAAAAATACACATTTCCCTCACTTTATCCTTTCATTGGACCCTAACGCCCCTCTCAAACACACAAACACACATCCCTCTTTACAAATCGAATTATGAACTTAATGAGATATTATATACAGACGTGTGTGTACGAGTGTGTTAGTTAGAACAGTCTGGAGCATGCTAGTGTAACTGTGAGACACATCATGTAAATACTTACTGTATATTTACAATGAGCAGCAGCAGAAGCCTCAGGGGTTGAGTTGTGGAAAAAAACCCGTCAAGCTGCAGGATTTAATTCTGGAGTAGAAACCACCTGCTCACAAAACAATGCTTATATAAGTTCATGCAATTTAAAAACAGGAAACAACATGATAGAGTAGAAGTTGTAGCATTTTTGGCGTTGAACTGTAGCATTTTTGGCTTTGAACATTCTATAACATGAGGTACCTTTGTGGTAACAAAGTACGTTTGCTGCAGGGACTTTGTTTCCACTTGCTACATCAGCTCCTAACTGCAGCCACCTTTACTTGTGTACTTTGCAGGAGGAACTCATAGTGGTCATTAAATAAATGATTAAAAAAATAAAGTTTAATTAAACTTGGGGATTCGCTTCAAACAGTCAAACCTGCAGGGTCCAATAGGATCAACTCGATTGGTGACTTGAAGGGAAAGTTTCTCTCACCTGATTTAAGGGAGCTGTAATCTGGGGGCTGGTGATTTCAGCCCCTCCTCTGCACAGCAGTTAAGTGGTGCTTTAGATTGAGGATTATATTATCACTGACATTATTGACTCTTTTCTTGTCTCAATGCACAGGGACGTGAGCAATTGCTTCGCACGTCATTGATCTGTATAGACCTGCATAGGGACATGTAAAAAGAGACCGCCGTGTATGACTTAGCTTCAGTGTGTGTGTTAGATCATTGTCATATCTCCGGTTACTGAGTCATTCTCTGCTCCCTGTAAAAATATATAATAATAGAACAAAATATATAAGCAGTACTGAAAATAGGAGATAATACAGTTAATTGAGGAATTTAAGCCGCCCCTCATTTTACTCCCCGCATCCTAATCTCGTAAACTTTACTCAGAGGTGGTTTGGTTAAACATTTTCAAGGTCCCCTGTCATCTATTATTCAGCATGTGCGAAGTGTAATCGGTCAAACCAGCTGCTGCTTGAGGCACAATGTGAGGACATTTTCTAAGAACTTCAAATTAATGATGGACAGTTAAAACTGTGATTGATAGACTAAACCCAGCATATTGCTTCTCTAATTACAACTTTCCTCAATGTCAGATCTTTGAGAGGTGGGACCTTAATAATTGGATTTGGATTAAATTGTTGGTCCAAAACACTTCAAATCCAATTGGAAACATTTGTTTTCAGTATTGTAATCTACAAAAATCAGAATAAAAAAAAAAGGTCTAATTTCAACTGAGTTTATACTGGTATGTTCTTTGCCAGAGAGTCAGAGGACGTTAACAGCGCTTAACAAAATTAATTTGTTACGTAATTTATTGGATTCTGAACAGGCAAACTGAGTACCAACACTAACATTTAGATATAGGCCTAATGTGGTATTAAAGTGTGAGTGTTGACATTTATAAATCTCCCTTAACATGTTTTTGAAATAATTATTCTCCTCAGGCCAAGTAAATCATATAGCTCTTTATTTTCCTCCTCTCCCATGTTTATACTGTGTCCATAGTATAGGCAGTTCCTTCTCTGATATGTGTTCCAACACTTGGCAGTTTGAGTCTTTAGTTATGTGGTACTTTGTCAAGCAGAGTTAAATGTTTCCTTAATGGAGCTCCTACAAGTATTGCTATACACCATGCAGTTTTTAAGTATATTTGAATTTCTCATTGGTTTTATATGTTACTTTAATTGTTTGTCTTAATTATGCAGCTAGTGTGGGTTTCTGATCTGATCTATGCTACAGGTGCATGGAATATATATATCTTACTTTTTTACATCAAAACATTTAGTTTTAATCATGCAACCTGATTGTGGCACATATACCTGAGATTTTCTTCTAAATGGTCTCCCAAGTGAACCATGAAAACTTAGCACTGTATCACACTGAAAAAGATCAGTGTTTTTTTTTAGATTGGAAATGTGTAATTTGTTTTTAAGGTAGGTTTATGATCAGCTGATGCAGGATCTGCTTTGGGACTGTTTGGGACCTTTGGGTTTGTTCACTTGTACTGGCCGTCACGTCTAGAAGCCACTGCAGGAAGCCGGAGTTTCTTTTCATCAGTGTTGTTCGGAGCCTTTGCACCTGATGATCCACCACTATAAATCTTTCTCAGTTGGAGTGTAGCTCCGCTCACGCTCTCATCTTAACGTGTCACAGGCTATTAAACACTCTATTTGTCACTCACTCACACTCACTCATCCTCACCACATTTACAACCGTATCCCATTGTGGATGTTTGTCTTTTGTCTTATTGTTTTATGCTATTTCAATCAAACCACAAGTTAAGATGGATGCAAAAGCTTTATTTAGTAGACTTGATGTCGACACTGTTGATTAGTTAGAAGTGTGTGGAGTAGGGCCAGGTACGGAACATTGGTACTTTTAAAATGTATATGATACATGATAACACACTGACTCAAATCACACTGTATATAAAGATGGATATTATGATAGTGAAGCCAAAGTTTTTGGCTGCAGTATGAGTCATAAATCCTGGCTCCACCATGTTTGTGGATGGGAGATTTTTTATTTCTTATCACACTGATGTATGATTTTGTTTTAAATAGTTATGGGATGCTTTAAAAACAGGGTGATGCATCATGAATGAAAACTGAAAGTGTATTGACAAGAAGATCAATAAAGGGAAGGTCCTGTAAGGACATCCTTTCTGCCCAAATGTTGAGTTAACATGGGTCAGGAGTGGTATGTGTCTTTCATTGGAAAAGCACTCGTCCAAGACTACGAAGTAGGAGGAGTTATGGGATTGGTTACTGATGAGCATTGTACAACATCATAAACTATCAAAAATAGCAGCATATAAAAGTATCTTCAAGTGCATCCTTGTATTCGGAGGAAGACAGTTGCACTCAATAAGGCCTTTGGAGCACAATCTTCTCTCTAAGTATCCTTGCGCACCTACACTGGCCAGAGCAACACATCTAACCTGTGAGAAGACACATCACATCCAATCTGACTCGTCTCTACAAACTTAGTATCACAATGTAACATCACCATCCACTGGCATAACTCTGAGAAATTGTCTATGGTCTCTATTTATATAGCGCTTTCTTGACGACCACTCAGAGCGCTTTACTGTTGTTTGCCACCCACCATTCACACAGTGCATCATGGGGAGCACTTTTTCCATGACAATGGCACAGTCGTCAAGCAGTTTGGGGTTCAGTATCTTATCCAAGGATACTTTGGCATGCGGAATGGGGACGACTGTGTTCCAACCGCTAACCCTCTGTTTAGACGACAACCCGCTATCCCCCCTGAGCCACAGCTCCTATATAAAATGTTATCTGTGGTGAAATTGCAATGAAATTACATTTGTGACTAAGCGAATGCTCAGGACTTTAGATGAGCTTTGAAGCAAGAAAACAATCAATGGGAAAGCAGCTGTTGACAGCTCTTACCAAATAAAGTGTCAGCTTGCTGGCTGTGTTTCAGAACAGCCACAGAGAGAGGATGAGCTACAGGACTTCTGAAAAGTCCATTTAAAGCAGACATTGCCCGGAGATTTGAAGCCCTGAGGTGGAGTTTTGTCTAGTTTATTGTGTATAAGCAATTTACAGCTATAGGTATGTGAAATGAACAGTGTTTCTTAAATCATAAGCATTCAAATATGATCAGTTTACTGTTGCGATCACAATCATGACTGATGCAAATAGACCAGCAGCACAAGCACAGTTTATTATTTAACATCAGCTCACCGTATTATGAACGGTCATCTCATCCTGTTTCAGTTAATATTTTAAAAGTTGAAGTTTTATTATGCTGCCTCTGTAGCAGGCCTTGTACATTATTAACTCGTGCAAAAGAAATTCCAGTGATTCTTTGATTTTTATGGGTGATGTTGTGTGATTGGACTACAGATGTTGCCATGTGCAGAAACCAGGGTAAAGCTGTAATAATGTACCATTATCGGACAATTGAGGAGCACATCAAATCAGCACCCCCCGGCTCCTGGAAACATCCCCTCAGTGTACGTGTGAGGTTGTCAATGACACAAATCACCTGTTAGACGGTATAACCACTGTCATTTCCTCTATATAGCCGTGAAACACACCACACAAGCAAACCAATCAGCTTGATATAGTTTTCGCTCATCCTCGTAATGTGTCTCTGTAGCATCTCTGGCGGTCAGGTTACTCAGATTGTGTGTGCTTGGTGGTAATTTTCCAGTCTTCTCTCCCCCAACCTCTCCACTGACAACACATGGGGCCGTTTACTGGGAGCGCAGCCAACCTGGCTCGTGGCTCATCTCAAACAAAAGGTGCTTCTCTGTAGATTTTGTAAAGCCCCAGGTGGAATTGACAGTGACGGTCACTTCGAATAGTCGTGACTGAGTGTGTGCTGTTGACAGAAAACCAGGGAAGTACAATGCTGTGATTTAATTTCAAATCTTCGAAACATGATTGTAGGAGAATGAGTGTGAACGAGAGAAAAAAACTGATTAAGTGTTTCTCAGTTTCAATATGAAGCAAGAATATATATGATAACTGGCAAAAACTCTTTTGGAATCCATTTTTTGTACTGGAGAAACTTTTGACTCACATGATAAAAGAAGCTTGTCGGACAGTGTATGACATTCAGGAGAAGATAGTGCTAAAGCTGCAAATATAACAAACCTGTTGTTATGAAACAAAATCAGGGTTTATTGCCAAGTAGGTTTACGCATGAGAGGAATTTGCTCTGGTGAGTTTTTTGCAAGCATAAATATAACAATATAAAAATAGTGAACAATATAAAATATAACATAAATAATCATTGCAATGCAAAATTGTGACACTGATGCTTTTCATGATAATTAAATCAGTAAATGTCAGGACCGATGAATAATTATGAATTTTACATGAAACACCTGGAATGGCTTCCTTTCATTTGTAGTAAATATATTTGTTATTTTCGTGTGGTTGAAACTCAGCATGTTGATGCACACAGCTGCAGTGTGCCTCCCTGACACACTGGCACTATGATTGATATGTCAGCGCCCTGCAGCCAGGAGAACTGAAGCAGTAATTGCTGTTCGAGTCATAGTGTTCCAGTCAATAATATTATTTTCACAACTCCTGGGTGTGCTTATTGTTTTCTAAATTATTTCAGGATAGCCTCATAGTGATGCAACTCCTCTCCTGCAGTTTCATCTGTGAAACCCGAGGCAAACTGAAACCGCGCCAAGGCAGATAAGACAGTATATCAAACCAAAGTGTACATTACCTTTCCACACAGTGAAGATTTTTCACTTAACTTTAAAACATGACATCTTTTACTAGAAAATAATATGAATTTGATATAATTTGATGGTTTATATCTTCATCTTCTTCAGGAATTTGTGTGTTTTTATCTGCGCTTGTCTTTGAACCCATTACATTTTGGTTTAGATCCGTATCAGGGGGGTGAACGCAGGATTTTTTTTCAGTTTCCTTAACATAGGGTTTTTTCCAACATATTGATGTCTCAGAGAATAATTCATGGATGCTGGCGGGGGAATTTAATTTTTAAGACCTGGGCCACACTGTGCAGACATGACGTGACTGTCTCGCCAATCTGTTGCATCTTTCAAGCGTGCCTGCTTCAGAGCTGCATGTTTCTGGTATATACAGTATTTCCTCAAATAGAAATGGGTATAAATGCTCAATCACATACAGGACTGTATGGTATGAATCCGTTCATCTTCTGATCCTTCATTTACAATTAAAAACCTTGTTTAAACAAATGAATGGATTCAGACAACATGAAGGGTCAATGCTTTTACATTTAAATGGGTGCAGGAAGTGTAAGTGCAGGAATATTTAAGTCTGCGACATATTAAAGAAACAGACACTGAAACTGTGGTGAAAGATAATTGTTACTGTTTATTTTGCAAAAGCAAGACCCAGGCTTCCAGTGTTGCATGGGCATTAGTTTCATTCTAGGTTAATAATAATAACATTTTTAGTATTTTTATATATCAACAAATGATGTGTCTTGATATCATCAAAATACACAGATCATTTTAATTAGGTTCAAAGATCATTAAATTGACGTCTGGGTAAGTTTCATTCTTGACTTCGGAGGCAGTAGTTTGAGAAAAAAGATGAACTCAAGTAACCCCTTTCAAAAACACCTCAAGCCCAGTTGTCAATTAGAGACCTTACACTGTAAATATGGCTTCCCTTTATCTTAATTATTTCATGAATACCCAGTTATATAAACCACACCAATAGTAATACAGTGTCATCCACATCATACATTGTCTCAAACCAAGGAGCAAGGAAGTGCCATCCTGTGCTTGTCTTCTCAAATAGAGATGATTGATAACCTCCTCAAATCATTCTTATAATTAATAGAACAAATGATGTCTTTCTCCCTCTGGGTGAGTTTTCTCAGGTTACTTCGGCCATAGTCCTGAGATACGTTAGAGACTCTTAAATAACCGTAGGTGTGATTGGTTGCTTGCCTCTGTATGCTGGCCCTGTGATAGATGAGCCACCTGTCCAGGGTTTTCTCCACCTTCCACCCAGCAGGGATTGGCACCAGTGCCCCTTATAAAGATAAGCGTTATAGATCATGGAGGGATACCGGATTTTCTCATGAATTATTATTATTAGATTATAAAATCCTTATTCAGACGTGTCACATAATTATGAGATTAAAACTATTTATCTTTCTATTCCTTTGGTAAATCCATAGCACCTCCACATAAATGTTTATATTATAGCCTTTATTATTCTCCTATTTTACAAAAGCAACGAGGACACTTTAGCCAATGTTAATTCTCCTTTTTTATTTTATGTTAGTATTTTCAGCACAGGGAGGAGGTGTGTGAGATCAACTCTCATTAAACAACAAGTGGCTATGTGTCCGGTAGTGCAGCACTACAATTTGTAAATGTGTTTTAATGCAAGCCTATTTCATGCATGACTCTTATCTTCTGTTCACCGTACACCTAAAGGCTTCAAGCCCCAAAATCAGCTGATAGAGATAACTAAGAAGATGTTTGTTTTTTGTCACTCACATTTACCCTCCAATGGGAGCAGTGTCAATCCAAAAGGACCAAGAATCTTGCAAAAGTGTGTGTTCCATAGTATGAAACTGATGAATGCAGTGTTTTTTCTATACATCATCTTAAATGAAGCATTTTTAATGCACATGATATTGACTTCAATATGTGCATCTGTCTTGCTGCAGGGCCGTGCTCTTACAGGACCTCTCCATTAAAACAAAACCACTTTTAACGTCCTAAAATGAGCGAATTACAGGCCATGTTTATGGATGAGTGGGTAAGATGGCTGGCTGATTCACAGGCACACCGATTGGCTGAGTGCTTGAATGGATGACTGGCTAAATAAATTGGCCAGATGACT
Source organism: Pleuronectes platessa (assembly GCF_947347685.1). Lineage (NCBI taxonomy): Eukaryota > Metazoa > Chordata > Actinopteri > Pleuronectiformes > Pleuronectidae > Pleuronectes > Pleuronectes platessa. The sequence goes on from NC_070628.1 coordinate 31,132,345, forward strand.
GAATTCCTAGCTGACTGTATGCATGCGTGCTCTGGACAAATTGCAGAGTGGAACAGCGCACGGCATGAAAATACACCTTCCTCTTGGGACAAATTATTGTCAGTTTTTCATTCTCCATTTTCTACTTGGCTTCCTTGGAATTAGTAGGAATTTATTACAAGCTGAAATGTATCTGAGCCGCTCACAGAGCTATATCCTGAGACTGCAGAGATGCACCAGGTTAAAGTGCATGATGGAGTGACTGGCTCCCTTCCTGAGTGACTGGCATGACTGGTTTTTAGATTATTTTTAGATAGCGCTCGCTTCCCTGTGAGTGACGCAGCAGCTGGCTGCTCGATTGACTGTCTGAAAAATTGACTAGGGGGACATTGATTGACATTTGACTGTTCAGCTTACTTGATGGATGAATTAATAGAGCAACACAACAGCAGTGGAGCTCAACTCTTTATTTACTAAAAAAATACTTACAACAATTAAAATAATTTGCTATTGGTTCTTTTGTTGCTGTTTAGACTATATCTCTTGGTGAAGATATTTCTGTGACCCGTGGTCTTTGCTGCTTTTAGACATGAACTAAAATCCGAATAATCTCCTCAAATTAACAAGAGGGGCTATACGTGAGAGCAAGAATGTCAGAGTCAGTTCTAATCTTTATGAACAGATTTTTTTTATTTATTTTTTATTTGCCTTTATTTAACCAGGTCGGTCCCGTTGAGATACAATGACCTCTTTTCCAAGGGAAGCCTGGCCAAGACAGCAGCATACAAAAAATGTCAACAGTCACAAGACACACAAAAATCACATAACACAGATCAAATAAGATAAGTTCCCTGTTCCCTTAAGATAAGGCAACAGGACTAAAGCTCCGGATTCCCACCAAAACAAGAACAAGTGCGGTATGAAGCCGCTCCAATTTCTCTCACACGAGTCTTCAAAGTTTCAAGGTTTATGAGCTCCTTTAACTTAAGAGTTTTTTGCAGTGCATTCCAAGCAGCAGGTGCAGCGAACTTAAAACAGTGCTTACCAAATTCAGTGTTTACTTTGGGCATAACTAATAAATAAAGCTCATTTGAACGTAAGCAGTAATTGCTCTGGGATTTAAAGATGTACTTACATAAGTAGTGGGGGAGCAGACCCAAGATAGCTTTATAAATAAAAATATGCCAATGTATAAGGCGGCGTGCTGCCAGAGATGGCCACTCAACTCGAGCATATAAGATGCAGCGGTGAGTGAGGGCTTTACAACCAGTGACAAACCTTAAGGCACCATGATATACAGTGTCTAGAGAGCGCAGACAGTTATCTGGGGCAGATTTGAAATATTAATATGCAGAATCGTTGGATGCCTGCAGGTAAACAGTCCGTGTGTAGAGCAAAAGTGGTGGAACATACATTAACAAATTAGCCAAAATGCTATTAGGATCTAAAACGTCACCGAAAGTAATTGCTCTTAGTGTTTTGAGGCGTAAACAGAAGATGGAGTCTTGGCCTGGATACCACTGTTTACATTAGAAGCCCCAAAATAAAGAGCATTGCCCGCAGAAGCTGTCATCCGACCATAGCCCATGTTCTCTAAAATCTGACCAGCTCATATCATGGCAGCCACCTCAAGCTCATTTCACTCTCTTAGCAAACTTTAGGAAACACTAAAAGACTGCCGCCACGCTCTTAGCTTAGAGACATGAGGCTCAACAATCAACTCACTGCACATTTCACTTCCTCAAAAGAATATTAGCATTAGGATAAATATATGTGAAGGAACTGTTCATTGGATGCATGTGACGCACACAGCTACATGAGCAGTGTGCATTGTTGACATATTTCAGTTTGAATCAGTGTGACGCTCACCTCAGCGTACAAAGAGCAATCTTTCTGAAGCATCCAATTAATTCTCTTTTGTGTCCGGGCAGGAGAAATCAATGCAACAAAAGGAACTGCATGCACTTCAAACAAAAATGTATTTAAACTAAGTCTAGTCTGCTGGCTATAACCATTGTAATGGAGTGGAGTACAACTGCAGCCCTTTTTGTCGAGAAGAGTTGATTAGGGAAACACCCCTCGCCAACCCAATGTCTACTGGTATGGATAAGGTATGAGTTACACAGATTTTAATTGTCTAGGAAGCTGTAGAAATGTATTGGTCAACAATTTTTTGTACATTGTTTTATCTACTGAGGTGCACAGATTTTATTTTACTCACATAAACATCAGACACAATTTCAGCCAGATAAAAGCTATTTAATGATCGTTCATTCAGCCATCCAACATCTGTTATACCAGACACAACAGAGCGACGCTGTTCCGCAACAATGCTCTGCCATTCTGTCTGGAGTTTGTCAAAGACAACACACACAAAAACACACACTTAAATGTGCAGACCGAGGCAAGACTGTCACACATTCATAAGGAAGAAACTTTACACCTGCGACCACAAAGGTGTGAATACTGGTATTTTACTGCATCATCAACACAACAAACAGACACACGCAAACACACCACAAGCACAGTATCAGTCAATTTACCATGAATGCCATGTTGTACATACTTTCCTCCTAGACTCGGGGCTCAGGAAAGAACACAAACATGCACACATCAGATACATAAACACACTCCTCAAACGCACAATGTCCCTAACTCAACAGAGGGATGTGTCTTGCTCTGATGCTCTCAATGTTGGTGTGCGGGACTCATTTTGTTACATCTTTAGGACCTTTTCCAGCATAAAGAATGATCTTGTCAGGAGCAGTAATGGTCTTGGTTAAGGTTAGGGGGCAGATGTAAATTGGGATGTGATAAGGATAGCTGTGCAAACCTGTGTGTTTTGTGTGTGTGTGTCTGTGCTGTCACGTCAGGTCGTGCATCAATATTCTGCTGTAATTTGACAAGCACTTCTCAACCCCTGAGATACACTGACACACACACACACAAAAACACACACACAAATACAGAGAGACAGTGGGTAATAAAAAAATAGAAGAGGGGGAATGAACAGAACAAAGAGGATGAGGAGTAGAGAGTGAGGTTTGTAAGAGAAAGCTGAAAGCTGTCTGGTACACTCACATTGCTCCAACCCATCCCAGAGGGAAGTGCAATTCATCCACCATTTCCAAACCCTCCCGAAGGGAAAGTATCATTTTCCGCTGCATAATAAACAGCAGAGTGGAGGAGAGACGGCAATAACACTTACAGAATAGAAATCACTGCAGGAAGAGCTTGGCGGTCTCAATCCCTCTGTCTCACTCACACATGCACTCACCTGTATGGCTGTAGTTTTGAGGCCTTTCGAGATTTAAGAGAGCGAATGTGTTGTGGGAAAGACGCACGTTTTATTTACAATTTGAATTAAATGGAAGAAGACATTGAGTCATATGTGACCTCAATGCAATAGCGCTGTGGCATTCTGAGTCCTGTGCCACATACTGAGACAAATTGGAGACATATCAGATGATTCACAGTGGGACTGATTCGTTGGTGGGGCCTGCTGATGGTGCTGCTGGGCAATCAAGAGGAGTGAATTGATTGTTGCGAACAACCAAAGTGCACAAAAATTGAGCAGCCACAGATTAATCTGCAAAGTTTATGTGAGCTCTGCAGCAGGCCTGTAGTTGACATGAATTGACAGTGAAAGTACAAATTGATCATTCGGGAATCATCCCCTCCAGCAGATGATCACCTTGTATCCTGTGTGAATGTTGGTCAGTCTCAACTCCATTCAGTATGATGATGGTTATGACAAAATAATTGTTGGAGGAATGGTATCAATATAGTGACCATTGATTACCACGGATTAGCTCAAGCTCCCTCCACAACTTTCAAAGAACCGGCTGCATGGATAATGGTTTGAGAGATGGATGGCAGTGGAGTACAATTCACCAAAGTTTTGAATAGTTCATGCTGGTGGGTGGTCATTGTCACTAAACACTACTAGTTCAAATCAGATAGTGGGTAATGGAGAAGTCGGGGGATCACTGAGAGACATCAGCTGAGAGACAGTCTTGACTAAAGTGGTGAGCGAACCCACATGGCCACCCTCAGAGATGTATGACCATGTGCAATGGCCTCTCACTCGCAAAAAGCAGCAAAAAACAATAGAACATAGGGATTCGCACACCATCACACACCTGCATCTTCTGTGAAGTGTTTGGTGCTGTTGCTTCATTGTAGAGCTGTCTGCAGTGCTCTTTCCGGCGCTGTCTGTCTGTCTGTCTGTCTGTCTCAGAAAACGTGGACGTCTGTCGGACTTGCCATCAGCATCTGTGGCTCAGCGGACAGTCAAAACATCAAGAAAGTGTTTAGTGTCCTGTGCAGGCAGACAGACTTCGGCGTAACAACAAATCTATTGTCACTTTGCACATGAGAGTGAATTGTGTTCCTGTTCAGTGGGCAATCAAATTATCAACCCTCATTAGCAGGCAAGAATTGGCCTGTAGGCCGGCATGTTTACAGATCTCTATTCAGAAATAGTAACATGTCAACATACATGTTAGTATTGTGCAGTCTGTTAACTGTGAGGCGGTCATGGATCAGCAGGTAGAGCAGGTCGTTCATTGATATCAAGGATACTGTTACTGAGAAACTTTTCTTCCTGAGCTCGCTCTCTCTCTCTCGCTCTCTCCTCAGCAATTTGTTTATTTTAATGAAGTGTATAATGAAGATTTGTGGCCTTGTGCCATGTGAGAACAGGTGGTCGTGGGCTGCTGAGCCACTTCACACTGGGTCAAGGACGCAGACCCTGTGATTTCAGTTGGAACCAAGAGGTAAAATGCCACGAGGTGCCAAGAGCCCCAGCCATGACTTGGCAGACGTACTACAGGTACACATAGCCTCAGCGTAATGAACCTGGGAAGAAAGAGGGATGAAGAGAGGGAGAGATGTACAGATAAAGTAAAGACAGATTTTACAAATTATGGCTTGAAGGTGTCCTCATCCTCTCCGCAGATGGCTTTAAATATTTGTAAATATGAATCTATATTATTCATCCAACAGTACCACCTTTACACTATTATAGTTACATACAAAAAAAATTATGTTTAAAACAGAGTGATGAAATGAGCACAGAACAATATCGGCACAAAAGAAGCTGTGAAGGAAGATATAGTGAAACCTCAAGAGGCCTTGAGAGAAACCATTCAGTGATGGCTTTATTGTTTTGCTTGCAAATATACACATTTATAGGTTGAAGAGTAATTTTATTATTTTTACTACAAGTGTGAGCTAGTTTACCCCATGGTTTATAGAGTAGATACAGATCACCACCAGAGGGGGCAGACATTATGTTATTATGCCCGACCTGAGTTACAGAGTAACTGTAATGTAAGTAATAAACTGAAGCACTGAGTTTGTGTTATCCTTTCACGCAGTTGTTGTTACCATGAACACCAATTGTGTCTTTATCCTATTACACATGTGTGCACCTTCTTAAATGCCAAGAGCGTTATCTCCCCCAAGAAGGTACATTTTTGGGGGTTTGTTGGATTGTTTGTTAGTAAACAAGATTACACAAAAACACCTGTTTCCCAGGGATAAATACATGGTTATTTGTGAAAAAACTTAAGGGAGGGCGACACTGTGGAACGGTGATTAGCACGGTCGCCTGTGTTAGCCACTTTCAGAAGAAGGGAGCCAGTTTGCATCCCGGCTCGGCCAGGATCTTTCTGTTTGGAGTGCATGTTTTCTCCTTGGTAGCCTCCCATTGTCCAAAGAAATGCAGATTGGAATTAGGTTAATGGAAGACTTTGAATTGACTGTGGTGTGAATGTGAGTGGGAATGGATATGCGACCAGGGTGTGCCATTCCTCTCGCCCAGCTTGGGATTGGGTCCAGCTTCCCCTGCGTCCCTCCAAGGATACGGGGTATAGATGATGGTTGGATGGACATTTAAGAGATTGATATTTATGAATGCATGAAATTTGAGAATGATGACAGTTGGAACATTTGTTTGCAAAAACTACCTAACCGCTTTCCACTAAACTTGGTGAAGGGATAGGGCCTAAGTGCTAATATTATATTATATTTTTAAAATCCTGGAGATGTGACGAAGAATTTTCACTTCAATATTGTTCATGGTGCACCTTACTGTCTGCATGTCACGTTTCAGACAGTTTTACTGTAGAAGTTTGGAGAAAGATTAAGGGAAAATAACTTTGGGATTATGGCACTCAAAACTTGCTGATTTTAAATGTTATTTTTAAAAAGTCATTGAGAGGATACACAGATATTTCATCTCACTCTTGTCCATGGTAACCCCCACGGTCTGCATTTCAAGTTTCAGAAGGTTTTACTGTCGAAATTTGGAGAAAAATTAAGGGGAAGTATTTCGTATTAATTGAAACAGTGGTGACACAGATATTTCACCACACTCTTGTTCATGGTGTCTGTGTAAAGTTTCAGAACGTTTCACTGTTCAAAAATTTGAAGAATATTGTGCGCTTGACTTTGTCATATCGATTTAATTGCTTTGCTACATTAAATCACCAGTGCAGTGGTTGTTTATTGTTATTATGGCTCATTTTTGTCCATTTGGTTTATTTAGGATTCTTTGGTCATTTAAATAACATGGGAAGCTCATTATGCAATGAATGTCGTTTTATAATAATATCACACCCCTCAAATATGCAAATAATTTTTTTAATTGGCCTTTTAAAATTTAAAAAAGTCCTGTTTTCAATTTTCTTTTTATATTGAAAATGGATTGATGGTAGATGGGTTCACAGGTGATGATTAAACAAACTAATTTAATGACTTGAGACATTCATTTGTTAACACAATGCCTTAATACAATGACAGAATACATTTTTGTTGTACTAGAATTGTGGCAACAGGCACACAGGTAAATTGTACCCGTTGACGGTTTTAGGTATAAAGAGCGATCCTTGATTGTTCTAGTTTAAAAAAAGAAAATTGCTAACTTTAAAAAACTAAAGTAAAACCACTCTAACAACCCCATGGGTGTAGTGTAGCATAATAGTTGTGAATACAGTTTTCAGTTTGTGTGTGTGTGCGCATGTGTGTACTCACTAAATATCAAAATATTAAATTACCCATCAGCGTTTGAGATGGATGTTCCACCACACGGCAAACATTTTCCCTCATCCATATTATCCATATTAATCTGTTAATCCCTTCATCTACTTAAACATTCTGATGCCCGCAATGTCATTCACATCACACACAAATACGAATAGACACTGATGCCTCTAGCAGTTGACCAGACACAAACGGCCACAATATCCTCTCTCTCTTTCTCTCACAAACACACACACAAACACACCATATCTTTGTCACTAAGTTGGCACACGTTGTGGCAGCAGAGAGTCTATATCGCTCTTTTTCTCACAGACACACAAACATGCGCACACACACAATATATTTAAGCTTGGGAACATCAGGTGGGACAGAGACAGAGCAAACACAGACGAGGCTTCATATTACAGACAAACAGTCAAAAGCAAATACAGTGGTTGGCAGTGCAGATGATTCTTAACAAGAAAACTGGGTTTTCAGCCCAGAGTGAAGAAAAGATGCGTTATTGATGTCTCACCCAGTTGACTTGGCTTTCTGTCTATTATCCACCTGGAACGAATTTCCATCTATCCTCACCCTCTGGGGTCTTCTCATAGATGTATTTATGCAAATGCAGCAGGTAGAAAATGTACTTCTCATTTTATATTAACACACCTCAGTCTTCTTTTCATTCACTAAAGAAGCAATGCCATGGTTTTACGTATTGGGTATAATGTAAAATAAATGTTGTACATGATTGTTCTGGAAAACAGTTCTATAACTGGTTACGTTGGAATTTAAATCAGTAAGAATATAATCTGTTTGATAATATTGAATATAATAAAAGAATAAATAAATAAGACAAACAGAATCTGAAATCATAGTGTAAATTTTGGCTGCAATGTGTAATTCAAATAATGCCTTTAGAATGCAATGGGAGCTAAGACACGCATACCTACCTCCCCAATCTCTCAATTACAATTATTGTGATAACATTGTTAATACAAAGACACACACAACATACATTTTTATATTCCCTGGAAAAATCCAATTAAAGACGATAACTATATCGACTGTGCCCTATGTGATTTTATAGGGAAAACCAGAGCCTCCTTTTTTAAGTCACTCTGATAGAAATCAACAGCCATAGCGGAGATAGAGAAAAGATCCTGGTGCCGGCCATGCTTCACTCTGGAGTTTCCTGACAGCCGTCCTAAGCCCCTTAAACTGCTGGCACAGGCGCCCCCGTGGTCATGGCCTCCAGGAAACTCCACGGGCGCAATAATATGCGTCTTGGGAAGCAGGGGAAGAAGCAGTCGTGCCACAGGATATGAACGGATGACCGGATGGAGGACTTCTCTTTTTGTTCATATGTATATAATATTAATAACATAGGGAAGAATCCAAAGGTTTGACTCTATCCATAATTTAGTTTACGGCTCAAAACATCTACATATGCAGTATCTGTTTATTAACAGCTGTCAATACTGGACAGTTACAGATGAAAGGTTTGACCTCCGGAGTTTTTAATCTGAACCTTAATAATGAACATGTAACTATTCACATTCCACTTTTCGGGAGATCATATCACTCTTTGATATTTGTTTGTCAGTTGGGCGGAAACAAATCAGCAATCTGTCATCAGAGAAACACCGACAGGATGAAAGAGAGTCAGTATGATCCTCTGCTTCTTCGACTCGTCTCAGACGTCAAAATGAATGAACTGAATTCTTCCACAAAATGCTCCGTTGCGGGTTTGATTCCAGGTTTACAAAAATACTTCTTGTAATGTTCTCCGTGATATGCGGCGGCACCTTTGTCACGAAGTCCTTTCAGGTCTCAGTGTGAAAATAACCGTGCTGCGCAGTGACAACAAGGACGTTTAATCTGCGCTGAGGAGAGGCCCCCATTGTTGCTTGATGTTTTGTTCTTTGTTATTCGCTCTGAAAGACGGCATCACTGACACCAGCCTTTTTCTGGTGCATGAGAGAACCAGAGAGATAATCAGTTTCAATGATACAGAGACAGAATAAGGGAACAGCAGAGAGACAGAGTGAGATTGAAGGCCAAAACAGTGTGACTATAAACCAGAGGACTGAGCCAAAGAGCTGCAGTTGGCTCCAGTCCACAGAACCGCCTAAACCGTCCCAAAGGGAACTGCAAAGTTTCCATCTGCAGTGTTTATGTTTCCACTGTATGTGTGTACTTTTGTGTAAGCTTAGTGCCAATCCCCTGTTAGACTATGGCTCGGGTTAAACAATGTAACTACTGTGTGTTCGTGTGGTGGCACAAACACAGACTGATCATTGTTCGTATAAATCCTCTCTCCTCTATTAACCCAAGTGATAAAACTTCATGTCAGATCTATAGCTGGTGTTGTATTTCTTATTTTGTTCATGTCCTTTTACAAAATAGCTGCAAGAATGTATTAAAACTTGTTGTAAAAATGTTAAAATTGGTCAGGAGTCAATTTAACACTGTAACCTCTAATATCCAGAGTTGTGAATAAGTTGTTTAGACTTGTGTTGTATTTATGTGTTAATGGCAAGCAAAGAAACATATCAGATCAGATGTGACAGGCATGTAAATAATTTAAAGTGTTTATGTCAATCACAACAAAAATCTGTATTGGCTAAAAAGTAAGATGTTAGGTGCTTGTGAGAGGTGGACATGGAGTTTTGTGACAAAAAGTGTAACATTTGTTAAATTAAAATTAAAAGCTGCCATATTGAGCTGATTGTACGATTGTGTTATTTGGTCTATTACTGATTACGTCAGCAACCGACTTAAGGTTTTTTCAGTTGAGAACGGATTTGTCCAATTGTTCCAACACCAAAATAACACACAAATTCTGAATCTAAAAGTGATGGCAATTGAGGCATCTGCCTTTGATGCCACACTGTTTGGAGGCAGCTTTCAAAGTTGCCATTGTTTGGGGGCAGTTGCCACTGGCCTAACAATACATTCAGTGCAATGTAATAATGATGTCCTCAAAAGTTTAATGTTTAGGTTCCACATTTAAAATCAGACCAATCATCCCATAACACTGATGGTCTGTAAATCAAACCAAAGTGTAGTTGATCTGTTGGACATGTTGACACTGGGGTTATTGATCATTTCCTCAGTCAAGTCTGTTCAATGCCTCTTGTTCAGTGATTTCATGGACACATTCACTTTATCCATACAATGAGTTTGTTTTAACTTCCATCTCACATGTGGAATAGTAAAGAACAAATAATCATCTCATTGATTATGATCTGGATCAATACAGTTTATAAAAGAAAACTAAAGCTAAATTAGTTTCTTCAAACACATTCATGTCAGTCTATTTATAGATTTCTATCTTTACAAAGGTAGAACTGAATATCTGTGATAAAAGAAGGTCTGTGTTTGATTGACAGCTGATCTCTGTGTTGAGCAGAAACGTCAGGACGGCAAACTTTGAGCAACAAATACAGAGACAAAAGAAGTTCAAGATTTAAACACCAAATCTTAATCACTGCTTTTAATGACTCGAGTCTATTTGAGTTTACACACCTCAGCTGTGACTCCATAACAATAAACCCTAACTCCAGCATAGAGAGGCTGAGTGAATGTTGTGTGGACTATGTGGAGGAGAGTCATGGTGTCAGAGATGCAGTAGAAGGATAGAACACCTGCACTGTGATCCAGGTACACTCCTATTCTGGAGGACAGAGGACCTGACACTGGAGTCATGTTGTTGTAAAAAAATATAACTCTCTCCAGAAAAATGCATAGCCCAAGATTTATCATTTACTCCAAATACACATTCAGTCATTGAGTTCCCTGCTCTGTTGATATTCTTGTATGTGACTGCTACACAAATTCCTCCTACTATCCCCTTCATCTCCACCTCCCAGTAACAACGCCCAGTCAGACTCTCTCTACTCAGGACCTGAGACCTATCCATGAATCTGTCTGGGTGATTAGAATAAGACTGTTCTTCTGTCATTCGTGTTACCTTTCTTTTTCCCTCAGCAAATAGCAGATATCTGTATGCAGTGTTTGGATCCATTGTGATTTCCTGTGCAAAATCCAAGAAGTCAGCTCTAGTCTTGGGCTCCGGTTGTGGCAGGAAAAAATCCATTTGAGGCCTTGAGGTGAAGGTCAGTCTACACTGAGGGCAGCTGTAGATTCCTCTCTCATCCTCATTGTCCCAGTGGGTTTTAATATAGCTCATACAGTAGCTGTGTCCACTGTCAAATGACAAAGGATCATTCAGATCCAGACACACGATTTTCCTGCTGCGCCATGTCACCTGATGCCAGTGACTGTAGAATAGTTTCACTCTGAAAAGAAACAGATCGCTGCTCCTTCTGCTCTTGTTCACAATCCTCTTTTTACCAAGTCTTAACAAACTGTTGAAAAGAGCAGCAGTATAGTTTTACTGCTTACTGCAAGTATTTAAAGGTAGCTGCATTTGCTCCCAAACTGTTTAGAGGCACATGCCTTTGATGCCACACTGTTTGGAGTCAGCTACCTTTGATTCCACACTTCAAAGACATTCAAACTGTGTAAATAACCACCTTTAATTTTTCTATGTTTGAGTCTGAGTAAGCACAAACATTAATTAGCTAATGATGCTCTGATGCCAATCTCCAGCCTCAATGCAGTAAAGAGGATGATTCTGGTTCTGGACCTGGACGAAACGCTGATCCACTCTCACCACGACGGGGTCCTCAGACCCACAGTGAGACCTGGCACGCCGCAAGACTTTATATTTAAAGTCATCATTGATGAGCACCCAGTCAGATTCTTTGTACATAAAAGGCCACATGTTGACTTCTTTTTAGAAGTGGTGAGCCAGTGGTATGAGCTGGTGGTTTTCACAGCCAGTATGGAGATCTATGGCTCAGCAGTGGCAGACAAACTGGACAACAACAGGAGCTTCCTGAAACGCAGATACTACAGACAGCATTGTACATTGGATCTAGGTAGTTATATTAAAGACCTGTCTGTAGTACACAACGATCCGTCCAGTATTGTCATCCTGGACAACTCGCCTGCTGCTTATCGTAGCCATCCAGACAATGCAATACCCATCAAGTCCTGGTTCAGCGACCCTAGTGACAGAGCACTTCTTAACTTGCTGCCTATGCTGGACGCACTAAGGTTCACTGCTGATGTGCGCTCCATCCTTAGTCGAAACCTCCACCAGCACCGACTCTGGTGATTGGCTGCATCAAGAGTGGGGAGGACTTGTTGACCAGCCTCTTCCTCTCTGCCGGCTTCCTTCCCGCCCTCCGTTCCCACGCAGACAACCCGCCATCCCTCTCTCAGCCCTCTCAGATGTAACCTGATGAGATGAGGGCTGTGGTGAGAGCGCCTAACACGGGATGAACACTGCGGGATCACCAGAGCCCAGAAACTACTAGGAAGGTAGAGCTAGTGTTGTAATATTGCAGACGCTGAGACCGCTTAGCGAAAGAAGCCTATTTGCACGCTAGGAGTCCGCAAGTCCAAAACCCTTCAACAGGTGAGCCTTCAACACACCGTATTTATCATGCTCCGGGGGATTCCCCAGTAGGCTCACCACTCTGCCCGCTGTTGCTCTATTTAGAGCTGCAACAACATAATAATACTTTTTGATATCCGCTGTAATGTCTCTGAGCGCAAACTGCGCCCCTGTCTGAGCAAACCTTTCCGAGGCTTGCGATTCCCAAAACTCTGGTAGCTTAAGCGAGACTGCGTTTGTCGCCATGCCCGTCCAGAGAGAATCAAGGTCACCAATGTAGAAGTCGATGGGATGAAGAAGTCAGGAGATTTCTTGTTTTTTAACTTCGTCCGAAGGCTCTCTGCCACAGTGTTTTTGAGCCCAGATGTAAACCGGGGCCCCGGTGAGAAGAAATGTCAGATGGAATGCCAAACCGAGTGACCAAGGTGATGATAGGGATGGGGAAACCCAGGCGTTTATCTACATTATGTGCTGACTAATAAACTTCTTTTTCCATGGAGACTGGATTTCTTTGGCTTTTAAAATAATATATTATTATGTAATTTGTTCTGTGTCGCTGTTAGGAGTCTGAAGTGTGGCACAGGCACAGCTTAAAAAAGATCAGTAGACAAAAATAAAATAATGAACATGGCAAGGACCCATAAAATGCTAAAGTGAACTCTGTCAACTTAAGGTGAACAACTGGGTCAGTGTTACACTTTCAGAGTAGGTGGTATGTTGACTGGGTAAACTCCAGGCAACATACATATAGGATAACTAAATAGAAGAGAAAGCTTTTAGACACAAAGTGCATAACCAAACCTTCACTTAATTTATTTTAAGAGAAGGCAAAAAGTCGTGCAATATGCTGTATAGGTCAGACTTTGGTTTTGAAGATTGACATAAAAAAGAGGTATATGGAAAAACTTTGGACTTGATAGAAGGTCAGGTCAAGACAACAAGTTGCGAAGCATGCTCTCTGCTGCCAGAAAAAACAACTCAAACTCGTCTCTGCTCCTTTACATGTGAAACCCTGCCAATAAGGCCAGCATGTAGCGTAAGGGAAAGATATTGAGAAAGTTGCTAAAACGGCACCTAGGGAGTTTCACCTCCAGGATATATTAATATATGTTAAGTGCAACAGCACAGGTTCGAAAAATCACAGGGGCAAGAGACGTGTTTCAACTCACTTTAATATAAATCAAATACATATAACCAAGAACCCAATGAACAACACACAAAACACGAGTTAACACATGAATAAAAATACTTGACAACGGACCAGGGCTGGGACTTACCTCGGCGACGAGAACCAAAGAAAAGGGGGAGGGATTAATAAACAAAACCACCCGTGACACTTCAAACCAAACAAAACGGGTCGTGAAGAACCCCCCCAACCAGGAATTGTGTCACCACCTCCGGCCCACACCACCTGACCACAATAAAAAGAAGATTAAAACAGGTCAAGATTGAAAATGAGTTAAACCAAACTACAAACAACAAAATAAACCACATACCAACCTATATAAACACAATATAAATGGGGTTAAAGGTTACTTTAAAATCGGGCGTCACCCCGACGTGATCCCTCCATGCGCCGTGAAGGTATAGCATGGAGTCACAGTGGAGACTAGGATATCTCTAAAAGCAGGTCCGTCCGAGGCACGGTGGCCAATGACGGCCGACGAGGAGCAGGGCCTCTATGAAGGCAGATAAACAACTTTAGTAATAAATATTACAACCTTAATTTTAGGAGTTAATGTGACAATACGCACCACCCTATCAGGCCAAGCCACCGTCCCAGCAAACTTGAGGGAGGGAGTCTCCCCAGCTGTAGCCGAGCCCCGCTGTGGTGTCACATAACGAGTCAGCTGGGGGGAGGGCGAGCGTCACCACAACCAGTGGAGCGCCCCGCAGCAGCAGGGAGGGCGCACGCATCTGGCTTCACACCAGGGGTGGACTGGGACAAAAATTCAGCCCTGGCATTGTCTGTCCAGACCAGCCCACTACATTATCAGCGGACATCACATAGAAGTCCACAAATCTCGCGGCGTCTTCTCTCATGCATACTACTGTTACCACCTAGCTCAAAGATGGCAACAAGAAGGGAGGCCACACACAAACCTCTCAAGCCAAAAGTAAATTTATTTAAATCCAAATCAAGATAGCTCTAACTACGTAGTGGGATGTGTAAAATATGTTACGCGTCAGTGGTGTTAACAGTGTTTGGATGTGTGAAAATAAGGTGTGATGTATGTTGTAAGGTGCAGAAGCAAAGAAAAACAAAGGCTGAGGGCCCCATGCCCCTGGAAGCAGCCTTTAGATCTGCAGCTGAAACCCAGCCCAAAAGGGCAGGCCATGGGTGACGCCCCTGCCAGCTCTACCTGTGTCTGGAAAACAACTCCTCAGGCTCTCACATGTCAAGTGTTCAACCTGAGAAGGACATGGATACATTATAATGTCTCTAATCATCACATATTAAGTATGATTTCATAAAACATGATAAACTCACCAGACTAGAGGAGACTCAACAGACATGGTACAGTGAAGGCAGAGAGTGGAGGCAGACAGAGAGCAAGTCCTCGAACATGGACAGAGGGGGAACAACTCCTCAGGCTCTCACATGTCAAGTGGTCAACCTGAGAAGGACATGGATACATTATAATGTCTGAAAAATAAAGAAAATGTTTTCCTCTGTCCTGCACCTAGAGTTGAGAACTTTTTGGATGTGTGTTTCTTTTAAAACCTTTTGAAAATTATTATAATTGTGAAGTATGAATTTATACATTAAAAAATACATGATAAACTTACCAAATTCTAACAGTGTTCCCAAATGTCCACATATAAAACAGAGGGAGAACGACTCCTCAAATATATCACAACAACCTGTAATAATTGATCATTTAGTGTACATGATCACACCATTAAGGATCAACACATAAGCACAATAAAACTTCTGAAAAGAATTAGCTTGATTCGGCATCTCTATTTACAGCTCAGAAAGTTTGCTGTTGCTATGGCAACAGTAAACGACGTTAGCAGCTCTTACTTAGCTTAGCTAAATCATCTGAACAATAATAACCCATAATATCACATTTCGGCATATTAAAACAAATCAAAAACGTTTTCTACTTTGTTTTGGACATGTCTAAAAAATGTAGCCTAGCCAGCCCCAGGCCAGCGTTACTTACCATGTCTGCCTCCACTCGCTCATCATTGTCGAGTCCTCCTCGCTCGTCTCCCGGCGCACCTGCTGCTGCTGGGCTGGTGAACCCGGCACCAAACAGGTCCGTCAGTTTGGCACATTTAGCAGCCTCCACCTCCAGAGACTTCAGCTTTTTCCCGATGCTTCTCAGCGCCACCCGGGCGTTTTTACTCTTATTATCCATTTTAAGTTTCTGTCTCAGCAGCAGCCCGTCCCGCGACTCCCCACGCCAATGCCATGAGGTCCCGCCCCACCCTGGTTTGTGTTGTGATTGACACCACTGTCAGGGCTCTCTGAGCCTGTCAGCCCATGACTGATTGACAATGACAAACAATAGACCAATAGCTAGCAGTGTGTTGATGCTGGCAACACACTGCTAGCCATCTGTAGCCAATTGGCCGGCCCAATTGGAGGGAATTTAGAGAGGAAGAAGAGGAAAAAAAATGAAAAAAAAAACATAGCGGACCAGACCGGCCCACATTGGGTCTCTCTCTCTCTCGTGTAACATCAGAGGTCCAACTCAGTGTCTTGTAGCCATGCCCTTGTCTCTGGTCCCACGTCAAAGAGGCCGGCTTCCGAGGGTGGTCTGTGTAGGGGGCAGGTGGTCATAATATGTTCGACAGTCTGTTCAGGGGCACCACACTCGCATGCAGCGCTGTCTGCCAGGCCCCACTTCTTCATTGAAGATTTGAACCGACCGACCCCAGTACGCAGACGGTTCAGCAGAGTCCATTGCCGGCGTGGAAGAAGGTCTCCTGTGGCTCCATCTCCTGGATCCAAGATGTAGTGGTGGATTTGGGTTGGCCCAGCCCTCTCCCACTCCTGTTTCCAGGCTGCCGCCAGCCATCCATCTTTGGACAGGTCCTCAGTGGTGGACCGGAGCAACTCTTGTGCCGCCTTGTTGTAAGGGTGGCGGGACTTGAGTCTGCTCAGAGGAGCTGCTGTCTCTGTGGTGTCATGGAGGATGTGCCAGTCATGCTTCCGTGCTTTCCTTGCCAGGACGAGAGTGGCAGCCTCTCGTCGTAGGCCAGCCGGTGCGATTCCTGCTAGGACTGGCAGCAGGACGATTGGGGTAGGCTTCAGGCATCCAGTGATGATCCGGAGGGCGTTGTTGATAGCCACATCCACCATTTTCGTGTGTGGACTTCTGCTCCATACTGGGGCACAGTACTCCGCTGCTGAAAAGACCAGGGCTTGGGTGGATACCCGTAGTGTCTTGGCAGTGGCTCCCCAGGTTGTGCCAGCGAGGCGACGGATCAGTGCGACCCTTGATATTGTCTTTGCCCAGACATCTTCGAGATGTTGTTTGAAGGTCAGTGTCCGGTCCAGACGCACACCAAGGTATTTAGGCGCTTGCTGGGACTCCAGGCGCTTGTGGTTGGTGTATACCTCTAGTGCCCTCTTGGCGTCTCTGTTGCAGAGATGGTATGCTGCTGTAACAGTCTTGCCGGTGCTGAGTTGCAGGCGCCACTTTCGTAGGTAGGCTTCTAGGACGACCATGTCTTGGTTGAGACCGTCTTCCATTGCCTTCCATGTGGGTCTTCTCAGCATGATTGCCAGATCGTCTGCGTAGCCGTACTTTCTGGATGCTGTGTCTGGTAGATCATAGATGTAAATATTAAACAGCATCGGAGAAAGGACCGAGCCCTGTGGGACAGCGTTCCGTAGTCTTCTTAGCCTACTGCGCTGGCCATCGCTGGTCTGTAAGACAAAACTGCGGTTAGACAACGTCTCCATGATGAATTTCACCATATGTCGATCAGTTATTGTCCTCAACAGCTTCAGGTGAAGTCCGCGGTGCCAGACGGTATCGTACGCGGCGGTCAAGTCCAGATACACTACCCCAGCTTTCTCATTATCCTGGAAGCTGTCCTCGATGTCTTGAGACAGAAGTGTAACCTGGTCCACTGTGGACCTACCGCGACGGAAACCGGCCTGTTCCTGTGGAAGCTGTGGGTCAATCACTGGCTCAATGCGGCAGTGGATCATTCTTTCCAGGATTTTAAATGGAACACAGAGCAGCGATATGGGTCGGTATGCCTTGGGGTCTTCCGCAGGTTTGTTTGGCTTTGGCAGGGCGATTACAGAAGCACGGCGCCAGATCTTGGGCAGCTTGCATCTCTGGTAGCAGGATGAGAAGAATGCACAGAGCCAGCTGGATGTTATTGTGCTCTGGTGCATAACAAACTCTGGGTGGATGTTGTCACGTCCTGGAGCTTTGCCTGGCTTGAGCTTGCTCATGGCCTTACTGAGTTCGTCTGCTGTGAATTCTCCTGAGAGGTTGGAATCCTCACTGGCCACCCTGGAGAGGGAAGTCACCTCCTGCGTTATCAGACGGGCAACATCTTTGTCTGCGTCTGGGAAGCGACCGTTTTTCAGGAGCTCGGACGCGATGGCATCTGCTGTGACTGGGCAGCTTGGGGGCTTTGTGCATCTGCCTGTTAGCCGGTTGATGGTTTGCCACGCCTTCCGACTAGAGTGGGTAAAGTCAATTGACTCAACAACTTCAGTCCATCTGTCTCTGCGTGTGGTGTCCAGTCTCTGAAGCAGTGCTTCTGCAGTCGCATCCACATCTTCCCTGGAGATAGCCCTCTGGTGGGTGCTCAGGAGGCGGCTGCACTCCTCGTCCCAGCCAGGGATGTAGTTCCTGTTGTAGCCGTGTGGGATGGTCTTTTTTGCCGCTCCTAGGAGGACCTTACAGTAGGCTTCATAGGCGGTGTCCACGTTGGCTGCATCAGGTTCTGGCAGACTAGCAATCCTTCTTTCTGTCTCCTGAGCAAATGACTCCCAGTTGGCCTTTCGAAAGTTCCATCTTTTGACAGGTTTCCCTGGTACCGGTTGCACCAGTGATGGGACTTTAATGATGGACGGTCGGTGGTGTGAGCGGGGAAACCTGTCTAGGACGCGTCTCTCCGGTTTCGGGTCATTGCTCCGGCACACAGCGAAGGCCAGGTCCGGGTTGGTAGAGGTGTTCCAGCGTGCAGAGAAGAAGCTTGGCGGCTCCTTGGGGTCGTACAGTAGCAGGGCATCGGTGTAGGAGGCCCATTCACTCAGCGCCACTCCGTTTGATGTTGTGTAGTTGTAACCCCAGTCTGTGTGTTGACAGTTGAAGTCACCTGCGTAGATGGCGGGGGCAGTTATGGGCGGGAGTGACGTAGCAGACAGCTCTGATGGTGGGGGCTTATATACGTTGATGACTGAAGTTTCCTGGATTTTAGTAACCAGCCACTCGATGTTGGAGCCTGGTGGGGATTGGCTAGTGGCTGACCAGGTTAGTTCAGTCCTCACGAAGGTTGCCACTCCGTGCTGCTTGCTGTGAATGGACCCAGCGAGATGGAAACCTGGCATCTTGAGGATGTTATTGTTAGTGCAGTGTGTCTCCTGCAGGAGTACAGCCGCTGCCCCATTGGAATCAGCCAGGTGACGTACGATTTCGAGTTTGGCGGTGGTGAGGCCCTCGACGTTGAGTTGGAGCACTGGAAGACCACGGTTTTCGACGGTCGGGATGACCGTGCGTCCTGAGTGGGGCGCTTCTCCGTTCCTTGGCCTGCCAGCTCTTTGTTTGGTTGGTGACATTCGTTTCACAAGTTGGTCTTGCACCATCTCTTGTTACTCACAGGGAAGGCCGCGTGAAGGCTGTCGTCTTCTTCCCCCACATTGGGTCAACGGCCCACCGGGACGATGCCCGGTATGCCAGATGGCCAGTCCACCCCTGCTTCACACTGAAGTTTGGATTTCCAGCACGCGCTGTGAAGTTACCCGATTCTGCCCATTCTATCTCCTATTTGGAAGGTCACCGAGGCTACCTATTGACTTAATGTTTGGTTTGACTCCTGAGACAGGAACTGCAGAACATCAGGAATATATGAGAAGATGGAAACAACAGATTCAAGAGGCATATTAGATTACAGCAGGAAATGCAAAGAAATGCGCAGGGAGGAGCAAGAGAAACTACAAATCAGCAATTTCCGTGGTGTCAGGCCAGCTGTTGACTGCCATTAT
Source organism: Pleuronectes platessa (assembly GCF_947347685.1). Taxonomy (NCBI): domain Eukaryota; kingdom Metazoa; phylum Chordata; class Actinopteri; order Pleuronectiformes; family Pleuronectidae; genus Pleuronectes; species Pleuronectes platessa. The sequence continues at coordinate 31,152,009 of NC_070628.1, forward strand.
AAGGGCCCGAGCACTGACAGTGGGAGGCCCTATTGAGATTGTAATGATTATTATTATTATTATTATTATTATTATTCAGGCAAATGAATTGGCCTTTTGAGGCCTTTACCATTCTCAAATTCTTACCGAAAGTCGTGAAAATGTACGTATTCTGGATGAATTTTCAATGGGTGTCGCAAAATGTCTTAATGGCGCCCCCAATGACCCCCGGAACGTATTCACATTGACCAATCTTCACAAAAATCGATACACCAGTGCATCATGACCAGACAAACCAAAAAGTCCCAGGTGAAATTGGAAAAACACAACAGGAAGCCTGCTATTTTGCATCTAGTGGCCATTTTGGCCATATTCCACATTTTTACTTTGATATACTTGTACTTGGGCTTTCATCAGATCAACTTCAAATTGAGATCAGTGTCATCACAACAAGATGGAGATAAAAAGTTGTTAAAAGATCGATTTTTTTGTATTGATATATATGTGGACATTATTCACTCTGATCTTTCTCTCTCTGGTCACCAACACCCTCTTTCTCCCTGCTTCCCTGCTTCCTCTAAGTTCCTTCTGACCCTTTATCACCATCAGACTGAGCACTGGAGAAATCTATTCCTGATGACAAATTTTAAGAAATTAAATGGAATATGGAATATTCGTGGATGTATATCTATGGATAAGATCATAAATATTTGGTGCTATATAAAAAATTAAATAAAATTGATATGAATAGGTGAGGCTCTTAATGCTACCAGCCCTGGTAACCAAGGTCCACGTCAGGTGATGGCGAACCAGCGCCACCTATCGAGAAGCGAACTACTAGGGAGAGACATTTGTGATCTTGGGCGGAGAATAAGAAATTTTTGGAATGCTACTATACAATAGGCAGAGGATGTGGGATCAATGCAGTTTCCGGAGAATGAGAATCTGAAAGACAGCACAGAGGCACCAATCATGGCAGCGCAAGAACCTTTACACAAATAGACATACTTATAATTCACACACAGCTACACACACACACAAATGTGTGCATGTATGTGTACATAGATCATATATATATTTATGGAAGCTTTGTTGTTTTGTCAGGATCCCCCCCAACACCTGCTTGTTGGGAGGTATACTTTGCTGCTGTCATGTTGGATTTGCAAGGAACACTCTTAAGTCAAGTGGTTAAACACAGGGAATCATTTATAAATATTGATTCCTTCCATGTAATGTAAAATTTATTACAGGGATGAACTTCAATCCAAATATTAACTTGTTCCCAGCAGGAGCCGTCTGCAATGTCTGCAGGGACCGCTTTCAGTCCATTTACAGTGCACCGTGGCAAAGTGGAGTCTGGAGCGTGACAGAATGACAAAATATGGTGTGGAGTTGACTCGGGAGAAAACATTAAGTACAGAACGGTTTCAGCACCAGATTGAACGTCAAGAAATTTGAAAGGGAGTCTGCAATTTCAAGATTGGAATCAGTCTTGCAGAAGAAGTTTGAACTTCCTATTTAATTAAATTTTTTCCCAGTTCTTTCAACATTCAATATATCAGGATTCATGGTGACAGTGACAGGGAAGATAGAAGAGTCAGACCTGAACCAGTAACATTAGAGGTTTATGATGTTTGTCCACCAGGATGTGATTTTTAAAATGTAATTTATGCTGTATTGTTTTCAATAGAAAATATAACGAAATAGCGTCCGTAATTATTTATCTAGTTGTCAAGACACAAAAAAAGTGGTGAGAGCAATAAAATATATAATATCTCTAAATGCTGCAAGTTTGTTTTCAGTGGTGAAAGGACACTTTGCCAGACAGCTAGTAATCACAGTTCACTTTTTTTTTAATTAGAGGTAATAATTAGCTCTGTACACCATGTAAAGGGGCTTGAGTCCTCTTGAAACAGACAGGTTCGATTCGGATCCTGTCATTTTCTGAATGGTTTCTCTGCCCTTTTTCTCCTATCAAAAAATCCCCAAATGTGTTATTAGTTATTATTATTCAATATGTAAATGACATAAATAGCTAAAGATAATCAAGAGTATTTCTACCCAATTATTTGAGCTTTTCACTTAAACGATGTGTGCATATATATATATTTTTTTTTTTCTTTAGTTATTGGATTTTCCATTCAGAAAATGTATAGAGCCTTACATTAATGTCCTGAAAGATGGCGCTGCGACCGGCTGCCACGGTGTGTTGGTGCGCACTTCTGTGTTTGTTTTTAGTATTTAATTCTGTTAATTGTGACCCAACTCGGATTACTTTCACGATGGACAAGCTTCTTAACATCAGGGACACAACACCATCTGATTTATGTCCCAACTTTCTCGCCTCTTCCGTGGATTTAGTGGACTTACTGATTAAAGGTGCGGTGTTCCTCGGACACGCAGCTAGACTGAAGCGGAGACGGAGAGGTAAGCGCTCCGGGGCTCTGGTGCGCTTCAGGGAGAGAGGATTACGCTCACCTCTCCCGAGCATTCTCCTCTCCAATGTTCGCTCGCTGTGCAATAAGATGGACGAACTGCGCCTTCTCATCCGGACAAATAGAGACTTTTCCCTTTCTTCTGTCTTGTGTTTTACGGAATCGTGGCTGACCGAAGCTACACCGGACTCCGCTGCACAGCTGACCGGCTTTCACCTGTTACGCGCGGACCGCGACCCGATCCTCTCACGCAAGGCAAAGGGCGGAGGGATTTGTTTTTATATAAACCATGGCTGGTGCAGCGACGTGAAAGTAATTTTACAGTCCTGTTCTCCGGACCTGGAAACTTTTTTCATCACCTGCAGACCGTTCTACTCTCCCCGTGAATTCACCTCTTTCATCCTGGCCGGAGTTTACATCCCCCCGCAAGCTGACGTGCGCGAGGCTCAACGACAACTCGCTGAGCAGATACTGGGAGTGGAGAGAAGGAGAGAGAACACATATTCCCCCGTTATTGTTCTTGGGGACTTTAATAAGGGGAACTTATCCAAAGAGCTCCCAAAATACAAAGAGTTAATAAAATGCCCGACCAGGGGGGATAACACCCTGGACCACTGCTACAGCACCATCAGCAAGGCTTATCATGCAGTTTCCCGCGCTGCCCTGGGTCTATCCGACCACGCTCTCATTCACCTGATCCCGGCTTACAGACAGCTGCGTGACTGCCTTGACAACACTGACTGGGACATTTTTAGAACTGCTTCTAACAGCCTGGACGAATATACAGATGCTGTGACGTCCTACATCAGCTTCTGTGAAGACAGTTGTATTCCGACGCGCACCAGGATGTGTTATAACAACGACAAGCCCTGGTTCACAGCAAAGCTCAAACAGCTTCGTTTGGAGAAAGAGGTGGCCTTCAAGAGTGGGGACATGGACAGGTTCCGACTGATTAAATACTCGTTTGGCAAGGAGATTAAGGAGGCCAAACGACAGTATTCAAAGAAGCTGGAACAACAGTTTGCAGCCAACGACTCCTCGTCTGTCTGGAAGGGCCTTCGAGTGATCACCGGCTGCAAAACCAAATCCCCCCACTCTGTGGAAGACTTGAGACTTGCAAACAAACTGAATGACTTCTACTGTAGATTCGATAGACACTCTCAAACCCCCCCCCCCCCCCCCCGCATTTATCACACCTCTTCTCCCCAGCCTGGACAAAGACAATAGCCCCCCCCACAAAATGGCCCCAGACTGCCCCATCCCCTCCATCCCCCCCATCACACATCCATCCCCCCCATCACACCCCATCACACCTCTCTCAATTCAGGAGAGAGATGTAAATAAGCTCCTGAAGAGACTGAACCCCCGTAAGGCAGCTGGACCAGACGCTGTCTCCCCCTCAACACTGAGGCACTGTGCGGATCAGCTGTCTCCAGTATTCACAGACATCTTCAACACCTCACTGGCTGAATGTGTTGTACCCGCCTGCCTTAAAACATCCACCATCATCCCCGTTCCCAAGAAGCAGAGGATCACAGGCCTTAATGACTACAGACCAGTCGCCCTGACCTCCATAGTGATGAAGACCTTTGAGCGCCTCGTGCTGACCCATCTCAAGACCATAACCAACCACCTCCTCGACCCGCTGCAGTTTGCCTACAGAGCCAACAGGTCCGTAGACGACGCAGTCAACATGGGACTCCACTTCATCCTCCAGCACCTCGACTCCCCTGGCACCTACGCCAGGATCCTGTTTGTGGACTTCAGCTCCGCATTCAACACCATCTCCCCAGCTCTTCTCCAGGACAAGCTGACACAGCTGAGCGTGCCTGAGCCCACCTGCAGGTGGATCACTAACTTCCTGACCGACAGGAAGCAGCGCGTGAGGCTGGGGAAGCTTGTCTCTGAGACCCGGACCATCAGCACTGGAGCCCCACAGGGCTGTGTGCTCTCTCCTCTCCTCTTCTCCCTCTACACGAACAACTGCACCTCCAGCCATCCCTCTGTAAAACTTCTGAAGTTTGCTGACGACACAACCCTTATTGGATTAATTTCCACTGGGGACGAGGCCGCCTACAGAGAGGAAGTAAACAGCCTGGCTTCCTGGTGCAGCCAGAACCACCTGGAGCTGAACGCTTTAAAAACTGTAGAGATGGTAGCAGATTTCAGGAGGAGCCCAGCTCAAACCGTCCCTCTCACCATGTGCAACTCCCCAGTTAAAACAGTGGAGTCATTCAGATTCCTGGGGACGATCATCGCACAGGACCTGAGATGGGCGGAGAACATCACCTCCATCATCAAGAAGGCCCAGCAGAGGATGTTCTTCCTGCGGCAACTGAGGAAATTCAGCATGCCGCGGAAAGTGATGGTTGACTTCTACACAGCCATCATTGAGTCCATCCTCACCTCATCCATCACCGTCTGGTTCGCTGCCTTCACTGCCAAGGACAAGGGCAGACTGCAGCGGATCATCCGGTCAGCTGAGAAGGTCATCGGCTGTGATCTGCCGGCTCTCATAGACCTGTTCCACTCCAGGACCAGTAGGAGAGCCCGCAAGATCATTGCTGATCCTTCCCATCCCGCTCACCACCTGTTCCAGAGACTCCCGTCCGGAAAAAGGTTCCGGGCCATCAGGACTAAAACCTTGCGTCACCTGAACAGTTTTTTCCCCATGGCAGTGGGGCTCACAAACAAGCCCCCTGCATCACACTGACTCTGCTGACCCCCCCACCCCCCACCCACCCTTGCACATAATTTATAACTCTATATTACTGGCACTATTACCAATCTCTGCACCTTAAAACCGCACGTAACTCTTTAACTGTATATACTGTTGTTTTTTTTATATTGTTATATTGTTCAATATTGTGTTTTTTTTAATTTGTTGTTTGTAAAGTGCACCAACCACACCAAGACAATTTCCTGTATGTGCAAATATACATGGCAATAAAAATAATTCTGATTCTGATTCTGATCTTTGTACTCACGAATATCAAATGATCACGTGTTTTTAATACTGATTTCTGAAAGAGGTTTCTGTACAAATGCTGCTAAAGTAATAGCAAATCAACAAAAGCTATTGTTAAAATCTCAAGTTAAAATAGTCATGTTAATTACTACATGACCTCTACGGTTACTGGTTCAGTTTGGAACAAAGTCATGTTAATAATATAAAAATCAGCCTCTAGTTAGAGCTGCGTACAGTTAAACAGTATTACATGAAGGTTCATGTAGGCTCTTTTCAACAGAAATGCCCCTGTTTATGGACTCAATGCAGTGACTAGTTGAGAAACCAACACAGCTGCTCATTGGCACATAATTACTGAGCTGGTAACACGTAACAATAACCGCAGAGCAAGTTATCTGCGGTGTGTTCACACAGTGAGCACTTATCACCGTCATCTCCATACGTCCCAACATTAATACAAAAGATGTCATGTCGCCCTGGCACAGAAATACTGAGCTGAGTACGCTTAGTGTAACGAGTAACCTGTGGTGCTTTTGTAACCAATAAACAGACTTTACTCGGGTTGTAATAGCAGTTTACTATCGATCCAGTTTTATTTAACATTTACTGAACTGAAATGCATCTTACTTGATCACAATGTAGGTCAGGAACAACATAAAACAGTAAACCTTAAATCACATGGAAATGTGATTCAATTAGAATAAGAAAAAAATAAAACAATATATATTTCCCCTTTTTAGGCAGTTAACCAAATACTTAAATGTCTGAACAACACCCTGTTATTCAATACAAAAATACCTGAAGGAATGTTACTCGTCCTCTTTAATTAAATGTCTCTTTCTCAGTCCATGAAAACAAAATTAATACCGAACGGTCTTCTTATAGAACATAGAACAAATCTTGAAGTGTCCTTATATTGTCTTTAGCAACAAAAAAAATAACAGAATAAAGTAAAGTGCTGGCCAGCAATAATATTATAGAGCTCTATATGTGTGTGGTGGTTTAGTAGTGTTGCCTGCAATCCTCAGGATATTCAGAAGATGGCGACGGCTCCTCACGAGCTCACGAGCCACAGGAAAGCACTCAGGAAACAGCGGCAGCGTCTCGTCAATGTTCATTCACTCGGCGGAGTTCCTTGCAAACGGTCTTCTTGTGGATAAACTTTGCCGACGGACTTCCGGATATTATCCAAAGAAAACCGAGTACTTTGTACGGTAAATATTTCACTTAAAAAAATACTTTTAATAAGTTAAACTCCAAAATTAAACAGCAGGAGAATCACAGCTGACCACACGTTGCTTGCAGGCATTGAAGAAGAGATCTCCCCGCGAAAACTTCGTCTCCAAGGTAACAATAATACACACCGTAAAACAGCAGTCGTAAAGCTGCCGCAACATAAAGTGGTCGTAACCCTTAAAGAGACACACACCAAAAACAGTGATAATACAGAAAAGCATTAGCTGACTGAAAATATATCTGGGTTACACTTTCACACAGCGAGACTCGTCTCCATATTTCCCGACGTAAATACGAGGGCCGCCGCCATGTCATACATTTTCTTCTTGTTTTTCAAAGCTGAGTTTTGGCAATATGTATGAATGGCTTGATTGAAAAGCACAGGGAATCTGCTGTAAAGGAATTTGGAAGTTTTCATCGTGTCAGTTTTTTTGTTGTAAAAATGAAAATAAAAATCTGTCTGTGGAACAGGCAATGTACCTTGCTCCTTGAGGCCACTGGAGAAAAACACCAATGCAACTGCCTCTGCTAAGGAGCAGTGGAGACACAAATTAGCTCAGGTTTAATTCAGACTTATTTTCAATCAGTATTTTCCAGTTCGGAAAACTTAAAGCGTGGGGACTCACTGATTGGTTAGACAATGCACATGTGTTTAACTTCTCCACCTCTGATAAAGAAGAGCACAGCTGTTTCTGGGGACAGCGAAGGAGACCGTTCCAAATGGGGATAGCTATGCATCTGCATCGTATTCCAGATAGTTCATCTCTATCTTACACTCCTGCGTATACACACCAGATGCTATTCATCCTTTAACTCCAATAGATTGAGATATGGGAACCATCTGGCACATGTAATGGGAACAAGTGGACCTCATTGAGGAAGAGGTTTTGAGTAGCGAAGCATTAAACTTGCAAATGTTTTATGTCCGTCTCGCCAATAATCATAAATGATGCTGGAGCGCAAGCATCCTTTCAAACCCCAAGCCTCTGGAGAGACGACCATGTGGCAGATATAAAGGCACGTTTTATTACAACTTACTTGCAAGTTTCCAAACATCTCATTCACAACCATCTGTCTGTCTGGAAATCCGCCGGTCTGAGACCCCAGCTTAGCCCCTTTCAACCACTGTCCAACCAGGCCAGCTCTCCTCCACTATTGTCCATCCTCCACCAATCCTTTGTCTGTCACAGCCAGTTCTCTGAGGGAGGGCCCTGTTCTTTATGGGGCACCACCAGCTCCTCATTAAAGGTGTTAATGTGTGTCAAAAATATACTCTGTAATGAAATCATTTTTATGTCTCAGCCTTGAGAGAGTCTCTCCTCTTATTCTCAAATGCATCACTTAAATAATGTCCTCAACACTTAGGTTCTTCGGGTAATGACAGATAAACAACTTCAAATTACAAAGTCACATTTCCATGAAATGTTTTGTTGAATCGTTCTTTTGACGGCTGTGATTATGTTACATTTCTTTTTCCTTCATTTTATTCTTAAGACAGTCCATGGACTTCCTGTTTGATGATGCCCCATCCCCACTGACTGCAGGGCGCTTTTTGCCGGTTTATTCAAAGTTTATTAATATTGAATGTATTGCGAGTTGAAATCAAATCAAATCTGACACCACACTTCCTTGGGTGCCTAACAATATACATACCAAGGGTAAAGTGTCTAAGACATATGGTTCTGGAGATATACTTTCAAAAGGACAGACATTTGTGCAATTAGTAGACAGATATATTAAAGTTTGCTATTGCATTTCATGAAAATAATTTGTAGAAGTCAAGTATATACACAGATCCCCAATAGCAGCCAAATGAAGAGCTGCTACTTACACTTCTCTTTGCTAATAAGATTTAGCATTGGAGCTTTGCAGATCTGAGCAGTTTTCCAGCCACAGTGCGAGATCTTGGTCATACTGCTTAAACTCTGGATTCATAATGTGATCTTAACATGTATAATTGGGTGGATTATGAGCATATCCTAATCAAATTAAAACTGCAAGCGTGGTGCAGAGTATTTTTCTATGAACTACTAACCCTAACCCTATTTTCTTTAAAGCAATGCAAATTGTTTTGTATTTAGTAATGGTGTTTGGAGGCTACATTTCAAAATTGACTTTCTTACCCCACAAAAAAAAAGGAATCAAAGGTTACTCTTCACTTAGGTCCTAATTATCTGACTTCCTATGGGAAAGGTGAGCTTGTATCCCGGGGCACATGTAAGTTAACTTGATACATTTCATCACAGCATGCACAACTCGGATAACCCCTGTTTAGCGTTGCTCCCACAGATTTTCACATTTTTCCTCCAGCAGAAGCTTGTGAATCTACAAGATGTAAATCCGAGCAGGGTGTCTGCTGAAGCTCTGTGAGGAGAGAGCTGAGTTTCTTCAAGGGCAGTTAATTTGAATCCTGAATCTGACTGTAACAATCCCTCTTTCACTTCCTCACTACTTTTTATTTTTACAAATTCAAAAGATTTCTATTACAACAATTTATTAGGAAATGCAGCAACATGTTGTACACAGAGAAAAATAGCACACACAGCGTTTTCAGTTTGCACAATATTTTGCTTAATAAACTACAATCCCTTGCTTGCACCCAAGCCAAGTGGGACAACCCTTTTGTAATATGGATAAAAAGGGTTACAGATACAAGAAAGAAAAACAAAAAAACAAATCGAGGGGAAATAAAAACTAATAGAAAAGAAAGAAGGGGAAAAAAAGAGAATAATAGTTTGCAAAACACGGTTATCAATTGCACCAACGCTACTTCAGCACTGCAAATGTACTTTGTGAACAATATCCCTGCACAGATATACTCGTAAGTAGGGGCTGGATGGCTAAAATATTTTCCACACTTGAAGTTGAATAATTTATAACCATAAACTAGTTTGACACTGTACTTTTATACCTGCAAATTTACTTGTTTGCTTGCAGAGGCTGAATAGAATTTATTAAAAAAAAATCACTATATTGTTTAACAAGCAATGTTTTATAGTTTCACTTATACAAGTGAAACCTACAGGGGATAAGGCAACAACATTTCCTGATGACGTGCCACTTGTCACACAACACAAAGCAGGATGTATCGGAGCTTTGTCCCATACATTTCATTAAAGAAAGCTATTCCTTGCATCCCGTCCCTGCGGAGCTTTGAGTGACATAAGAGATGTGCCAAGTTCACATGTTGAGGGGGAGCAGCCTAGTTTCTCCCTTTAGGTTTGAGTTGAGGTTTTTTTTAACAGCCTGGCGGGATTACAGAGCGACAGTACAAGAAGACAGCAGTGCTTCAAGGGGAATCAGGGGTATCCTGAAGATCTGTGTGTTTTCACTGCCAACAATCATTCTGTCAACACAGGCAATTCACTGTAAGCGAAATTAAGACTTTATATATTGAGAAAGAAGCACACACACACACACACACACACATACACACACACAGTCGTCTCTCCATTGCAGGGCATCTAAGCAGCGCACAAAGGTAGATCTTGACAAAGCGTCCTGTTTTCTTGCTTCTTCCTCTTTTGCGCTGTCACTTTCTTCTTGTGTTGTTCCCCTGCTTTAATCTGCATTTGTTGCAGTGATCACTTATGCTGTGTTGCATCAGCCTCTGCTGCTCTCGCTCTCCTCTCACTACTCTTACTCTGTTCTTCTCAAACTCATAGTGCCACCCAGTGGTGAGAGATAAAGGCACGAAACTAATCCTCAGAGTGGTCTCACAACGCTAGAATCAAAGGCTGGATGGGATTTCATAGGAGAATGCATCTGCACTTTGTTGTAGAGACATATATTTGCCTGCAGACATTAGTGTATTTAGTGGATGACAGTCATCTTACATTGATTCACAGTATCTTTTTAACATTTAAACATCATAATCTTCTACTATTCCTCTGGGATGGTATTCAGTGTGACATTAATATGAAAGCTGTATTAGATTTAATTAATACGGTACTGCTACAGTACAGTTATATAGGGTCACTTTCTTAATCCCATGGGGCGGTTGAAGTTCATTAAATACTGAACGTGAAAATATTCAATTCAATTTTATTTGTATCGCACCAAGTCTCAAAGCACCTAACATATTAAGGTCGAGACCTTAAAAATTATAAGGAAACCCACGGTTCCCACAATGAGCAGCACTCTGTGGAGAGAAGAAAAACACCCTTACTAACTGGAGGCAACCTCCTGCAGAACCAGACTCATCTGCCTTGACCGGCTGGGGTGAAAGGAGAAAAAGAGGGAGGAAGGGAGAGATGGGTGGAAAGAAGGGAGAGAAGAGAGAGAGAAGGGGGGGAGGAACAGTTGTGTAACCATCATGCTTCAGCTCTGAAAGACTAGATGCTATAATGAAACAGTAAGAGTGATATTTATAGATGTAAAGATGTTATCGATGATGGCAGCAACAGTTGATATATGAGGTGACAGCATATAGTGCCAGAGTGAAGCTGAAAAGTGTGAGTATAGAAAGTGTGAGTAAAGAAAGCAGAAAGAAAAACCTCTGCCGAGGGTTTCGGTGATGGGTGGTGCAGCATGCAGGAGGCAGAAACCAACATATGACTTACACTGAGCGATCACATGTTTTTGTTTAGAGTTCATCGACACTAACGGCAGCTCTCAAATCTCATTGTATTTCCAAGTTGACTTTTTAGTTAGTGTCCTCTACATCCTGAGATATTTAGATTATTTTTGACTATGTTATTTTGTATGTATGTTAGAATTGTCATCACAGGGCCCACTCGCTTGTGGGGACTCCCCTGGATAATCTCCTGCTAATTTGGACATCCGCAGCAATTGACTGAGACATTTGTGTTTTGTCATACAGTCCATCCAGATCATTTCAGAAGGTCATGCCCGGAGTTCAGTGCAGGTCTGAAAGCAGCTTAGGTTTCCAGGTGACAAAAAAACGTTATTTCTCCAAACCCCTAAAACTCCCGGGTTAAGTAAAGCTGTTGTTAGCTTGACTGCCCAAGTGTAAAAGGTAAGCTGCAGGCCCTCTATTTATTCAGCTCCTCATCCTCAGGTCTGTTGCTTGCTGGCTGCGCAACACATGTAACTATGGATTTGCGGCTGGAGTGAGACCCAGCATGTGCTTCTCACATTTTGAATCATTGCTCTCTGTTGGCCTGCTGGCCGCACGTGGCTCCTAAGTGGCGATTGATTGGTCAGTGAGGCCCCTGAATCAAATCTCTCTCTTTATCGTTCCTGCCTCAGCTTGCATCCGGCCTGCTGGTTACCCAATAGGCAGCAAACAAGACACATTCACTGATAAACTCATCTTAAAAACACACCTGATCAGTTTATTATCAGTGTTCCCATGTGCTGGCAGGAGATGAGTTCAAAGCATGCACTACTGCCAGAAAGCAATGGAAGCTCCTGTATGGATAGACTGTATGTGCACATTAATTATTACTGACATCACATGAGAGCTTTAACGTCTGCTGCTTTGAGCAGTGAAACCAACCACCCCCAGTTTGATGGAATGCTACCTGCAGCAAGTTTGCTTTGCTCCGTTTCTTTGAGGTAACCTGATGAAATATGCACCATGTCAGCATGACACCTACCTAAATATTGAAACTATTGAAGGTTGGTTTTGAAACCACACAGGGGGTCAGGATTGGGTAGAAACCCAAGAGCAACCTGAGGACCGTCACCAAATCCGTTTAGCTATTGATATTTGGAGGTGCAAAGAATGAAACAAACAATTTAATGATCATAAACCACACAGTGAACCTAATGATGGCTATAAGACTCAAGTGTCTTTAAGGCGGCCTTCTGACATGGACTGAACTCAAGATAATCCGCTGAAATTATCCAGAAGGACTGATGTGTAAATCCGTCAGAGCATTCACCATGTGCGTTTGGGCAAGTTGATGATGTTTCTAACATGTGATTGACACTAACTTTAAAGGAAAATACAAATAGGTCAGGATGAAAAGACATGTAGAAGATGCAGTGAAAGGTAAACTTAGAAAGCCAAAGACTATATAACAGGGGGCTATTATATAATAAGTTTGTTTATGTCCTTCAGATCCAGAGTCTACAATAAAATTGACCAACAAAATCCACCAGAGTCTAGGAGGACATTGTTGGCCATGCTGTGATGGACTCCCACAAACTTGTGGGAGTCCATCACAGCATGGCCAACAGTGGTTGTATATCAGACTTGAAAACCTTGATTACCTTCACAATAATTGCATATTTGTATAATTGGTATAACAAAACCTCAGGTCAAGATGAGAAACGTACAGTACAGACAACATGGTGCGAATTGTAACACAATACAGAGATCATGGACTACCCTCCACTGCTGAACTTTAAACTACTGGAAAACCGACAAGGGACATACAACTTTTTAATTCATGCATTTAGTGTCGTCATGCAATGTGCCGATGTTTCTTTAACCGTCCATAGCAAAGTTCCACTAATTATAATAGTATGGAAACAAAGTGCTGAATCTTTCATCTTGAACTCATCAACTAAATGTTTAGCCATGACAACACAATAAAACACTGAGCCTCTAATAGCTCTAAAGTAAGTAGGTAAGGCAAGAAAAAATAAAGATGTTTGCCAACTAAATAATAGCTTCTGTCAACTCTCTAACTTTGTACTCTCTTGTTTTAATTTGTTTTATATTTTGGCACACAACACCATCTCTCTACCTTCAAACAATCCTTTACTTCAACTACAGCGGCTGTTTGTGCTGCAGAGGACTGAGTGGATCTCTGCACACACACACACAAACACACACACACACACATTATATAGGTTACATTGTGGTCGGGGGGTGGACCCAAAACCTGCGAGTCATTCAGGTGAGAGTTGGTTTTATTGATAATATTGCAGTTTGTGGGAAAAAACACATTTAAACTATGTAATAAATAAGAAATACTGCATGCAATAGGTTTTGGGGTTTTAGTTTGCAGTGCATGCAAGACTCCTCACACACTCCACACAACCTTATGTTCCTCTCTCTCTGTCTCGCTCTTACTGTCTCTCGCTCTCTGTCTCTTTGTCTCTCTCCCTTTGTGTGAATAACCTCACTACATATAAAGTTACCTAACCAGTAATGTATCACATAACTCTTTGCAAACAAAGTGATAGCCTGGCCTGTCCCAGCATATCAGAAGATGTATGATAAATATGCAACTGTGATTTTGGCCCATGCATGTGTCAGAGTATATTATTTCCCCCCATGTGATATCCATTGTCCATCCATCCATTATCTATAGCGCGTATCCTCTTGTGAGTCGTGGGAGGAGCTGCAGCCGATTCCAGCTGATGGGCGAGAGGCAGGGTTCACCCTGGAGAGGTCACCAGCCCATCACAGGGCCACATACAGAGACAAACAACAATTCACATTCTCCAGTTAACCTAACCTCCCCAATCTGATTTTGTACTGTGGGAGGAAGCTTGAGTGTGAATTAATTTTTGACCATCCTCAAACATTACATCTGTACACCATTAAGAGATAAGAGCCTGTCTCATTCCACACATACTCTCTTCTCTCAGAAAATCCAAGCAGACACTGAAAGAACATGCAAACTCCACACAGAGAGACCCCAGTCAATAACATGCCGACATATGGTGTAACTGCACCTACATGTATCACATCTACCTGGCTCATCCTAGCCAATAAACAGCTTTATCCTGAGTGTGCAACTGTGGCTTTGGACCATGCATGTGTTTATGATACAGAAATGTATTTTGAAGTACAAGTACCTCGAAAATATACTTTAATAAATCTGTTTATTCCGTCACTTCACAGAATTTAAACAGTAGCTCCAACACGGCAACAAATGTAATTTTAACAGATGATCAGACATGTTGAGACCAAGGCAACATTTCATAAATTTATTCTGTTTGTATTAATCCCTCTCCACACAGAAAGACGACTGTGGCATGTAAGACAGGTCAGAGTTCAACCAGTAACTCAGAGTGTGAACTACAGGGAGACATTTGACCATCTGCCTTAGTTATCTCCTCCTGCTAAATTTGATTTCCTTTTTATTGTCTGTCGGCTCGGAATTGTTGTACACTGGAGCTTTTAGCTACAGTCTGTTGTCACATTGAAAGATGTCAGCAGCTGCTGTTACTAACAAAGATGAAGTCCAAGTTATAATCAATTGTTCTTTCCTTCAAAACTTGATCTCTCAATGACCGAATAAGTCATTAAAAGTGAATATGACCGTATACACTATTAGGTTAACTCAAAAGTTGTAAACATTTATTTAATTCCAAACTTCTGTGTCTCTCTCCATCCTTCTTTTTCTTCAATTTGATTCAGTCAGATTTTATGGTCAAGAAATCTCCTACTGGGATTTTAAGAAAAAGCAAAAAGTTAATGGCCAGAGGCGTCTGGTGTGATTTAAGACTGTAACGTAATCATCAGCATTTACATTTAGAGTGGAAACAAAGCCGACCCCAGTCACTTCAGCTGACATTCTCAAACTTTGAATAGCTCTGCCACACTGTTACAACTGTTCACTAATCAGCACCAACAATCACTGAGCTGCCTTGACTTGCTCCCTGTGTCGGCTGCGTGGACCCGTCTCAATCATGACGGAGCATTTTAGCTCCAAACAAAACTGAACACATCCAACTATGTCTCCGCAATCTTTACAAACACGCGGGTGTCCTGCCGTGGACTTTAAACAGCGCATTGATTTAGCAGTCTTTTTCAATCAGAGCAATCTAAACTCTCCTTGCTAAGGAAAGCGATGAAGACAAACGAGATTACAATTAAGACAATTACGGCTAGCGATTAATACTAACGATTGCTAACAGAGGGTGTTCAGAGCAGTGGCGGCACTGCAGCAGCTGCAGAGGAGGAGGAGAGCTGGGGATGAAATACCGCCAGAAAGAGGAAGCCATTAGAATGTGGGGAGGGGACACAAGACATAAAAACATGATTTACATGCTGACACCCTCTCTAACTGACAGAATGACTTCTGCCACATGTATTGCTATTTGCTGTTTGTTTGTTCACTGTGTCCTGAACTCCGACACAGTATTTCGTGTGAAACATCAATTTCCCAAATGATCAAAACTTAAATCTCCAATTGACCCGATCAGTGTATAGGATTTGGTTTTATTTTCCAACCAAATAAATACCCCTCATTCTTCCTTTCCTGTAGGTAACTAACATAGAGTGTAAATAAAGATGGAAGATACGTCTCCCCCTCCTCCCACTGTACACAAATAAAGCCAAAATATCCCAGATACGGCTGCTGCCAACTTGCGATTGGGAAGGGATTTGGAGGAAGAGTCTGCACAGTAGAGTATTGAAGTCAGGCCCATGCACACGCTGAGCCAATCACAAGTCAGTCTCAGCTGTCAATCATGACATTTCACTCTGTTTTATAGCATCAAATAACAAAAAATAAGGCAACATCATAATAGGCCCTCTATAGAACCAGAGTAAGTGTACATTCTGATCTACTGTGGAAACATGGTAGACTAAGTGGAACACCCTCTCCTGATGCAGATATATGGACTAATTGTAAGTTCATGAAAACACAAACATTTTCAGTTGCAGGGGACTTTTTAAGATCACCTTAAAGGTTCAGTGTGTAAGATTTACGTGAAAGGGATCTATTGGCAGAAATTGAATACGCCTGGAGGATGTCTCCATATCAAATAAGAGAGTTAAGTCTAGAGCCACCCTTGAAATAAAACGCTGCAAATAGCGCTGCATACACTAAGTTAGAGATCTCTTATGTTATATATATACAGTGTAATTAATAATTAATGAGCAATCATCAGCCCTTGTCTCAAAGATTTTATGTAGTAAAAATAGTGTTAAACCAGCATTGATCAAACTGGAGAGTGTTTGTCCACCATAGAGTGCTACCTAGATAACCTGTACACATTTACTGTTCAAACACAACACTGTAATTGTTTCAGTGAGTTTGACTAAGCTAGTTGCTCTATTGAGTCACCTATTATGTTTCCAACCTAAGAAGTAAAATGCACGGACAGAGCTCAACTACATAGAAAACCTACCATTAGAGGACAGCAGCTGATGGGAGGGATATGAAAGTGACATATGCTACAGCGGTTGGCAGACGAATCATTGTTCTGCTGCTAAAGGTGACACAGCGAACAATGATTCACACAGTGAGATGGAGTCAGTGTCTCTGAGCAGTCGGAGAGTGATGGACCTGTCACAGTCTTCTCATCTCCTGTCTGCCAGTATTTTTCCACTCACCTGTCTCTGCTCCACTCTGCCAGTCAGCCACATCTCCTCATCAGGCCAACTCTCCACACCTGTTACAGCCCTGGCTGCATTTAAGCCTGCTCCTGTCTCTGCTTCAGTGCCAGATTGTTCTTGTGTCATGCCTGACTTTCCAGCGTTCTTTCCCCGGACTGATCACCTGTTGCCGACCTGCCTGCCTCGTCTCTGCCCTGGACATTACCTCAGCCTTCTGCCTTCGACCACGAGTTTTGCCTTTTCCCTCCTGGTTACGCTCCTGCTCAGCTCTGTGGCTCCACAGCCCCCCACTGGACCTGTCTACCAGCTAGTCTGCCTGTGCTGCTTTTGGGTCCTCACCATATCCGTGACAGGACCGCTAGTTACTTTACGAAATAAGGTGTTTTCAAGGTTTGAAGAAGCAGGTCTGCAAACGTTACTTGTTTGAGTTCCTCGCAGTGCCGCAAAAAATACTGTCACAGTGCCCCTGAGCAAGAAACTCAATCTCCAACTGCCACACTGGAGAGGTGAGAGGTGAATGTGCTATAAAAGCTCATAGAAAGGCTTAGTAACAGCCCAATTCCAACTATAGATCTAACCAGAGCGTTAAAAAGGATAAAACTAGACATTCTATTCGCCACAAACTGCAAAGTACAGCTCTAACTAACTTCATAAAGCTCCCTGTTTAGATAAAAGTTTATTTCTGTTGTTGTGGAGATGCGTTGGATCTGCCTGAGCAGTACTTTGAGGTGTTTTTACAACAAGAAAGAAGCAGGTAGAAAGCACACCAACCCTTTTGGACCCCACAAAGCAGTAAACACACATACATGCCTTTCCGTCAAACACGCAGACAAGACAAGGCCCT
Organism: Pleuronectes platessa; assembly: GCF_947347685.1. Lineage (NCBI taxonomy): Eukaryota > Metazoa > Chordata > Actinopteri > Pleuronectiformes > Pleuronectidae > Pleuronectes > Pleuronectes platessa. The sequence continues at coordinate 31,169,681 of NC_070628.1, forward strand.
CTTTCCTGCACTTTGTTTCCTCTTCTGTGAAGTCAGTGGTGAACTTTTACCAAGTCATCGTTCTCTCTTTTAAACCCCCTCAAGGCTTTCACTTTAATCAGCATCTTGAACTTGGATGAACCTGAAACTCACGTGAAAGTCCCGACTTCTACAGAGCGAACAGTTAAGCAGTACCACCAGATGGGGCAGATAGAGCGGTGTGAGTGCTGCTGGTGAGTATCGTCTCAGTGGATTCCTCATTCTCTCTATCGAGCTGTAGCTGTCTTCACAAACATGCAATTTTTTTGGAACTGGCATCAATAAACTACATTTAGGAGTGACTTTTTCATAATGGGTCTTTCGCTGTAACTGTAAAACAAATTCTAAAAGCCAAAATAAAATGTTTGTCTCCTAAAATGATCATTGATGTTACAATAACTATTTATTTATATATTCAGATGGTTCCAGCTCCCCTCAAAGAATAAGGGGTATGTACGGATGGATGGATGGATGAGATGTAGATAAGTACATTTAGTTCATATCATTTATCAGGAAAATATTGTATCAGCAGTATTTTCTATTCCACAACATTTTTACAATGAATTGCATGATATATTAATGTAATTTGTTTATATTTATATAATAATCATCAATTATAAGAGGGGAACTGACCCAATCAGAGCAGTCAGATAGCATTAGGCCTCCTTCAATGAGAGCAAAGTGCACTTATTAATAAGGCAGCCGGACTGACACTACCTGCATGGCCTTATTTAATAGAACTATTCTAGTGTTAAATAATGGTTTGTTGTGGCTCAGGAGGAAGCAGTTTGTCCACTGGCCAGATATTGGTAAGAACATGGTTTGAGCCCCAGCTGCTCTCCCCTACTTGCCGCAGTGTCTTTGGGCAAGACACTCAAGTACAAACACAGTATGACTGTGTGAGTAAATTGGTGGAAGTGTCTATAAAGTGCTTTGAGTGGTTGTCCATTTACAGTAATATTATCAAATAGCTGCCATTTGCAACACTATATGATCAGACAAGTTACGACACAAAGAGCTTAGACTGCATGACCCTGAAAACAACATTATTGCCATAGTCTGTATGTAAATGCACCACATATGTGTAAATCTGTGCTGAGTTATAGTTGGAAAGGCTCTGTTTGCAGTGGCTGAATAACATTAGAATTTAGCAAATGTGTATATAGCTGCACAAAATAGCTGTTAAGAGTATTTTGACTGAAAGTAATTTGGATGTTAGTGTGTGTCGATGTGTGTGGGGTTGCATAACGATGTCTCTGCTTGTGCAATAGACTGTGTAATGAGTCTCATCATCTCTTAGTAGAACGTGATTAGGCAGCGAGTGACCATTGGTAATGTAGAGGAAATAAGAGTGACATAAAGTAAAGGTTGAACAGTGTGTCTGTGTCAGGGAGTCAATAGTAAGGAATCAATCTTGGTGACATGCAGTAAAAAATTTAAATTTTATAATGGTTATTTCTGAATAGCCATTGTCTCAGATTGCCATCACCTCACAGTTTGCATTTGTTGGTAATAGATACTGGATGTTGTTATCCCGCCACTTTTTCCCCCTCAGCCATTAGACCAATTACCACTGCACTTTACGCCACCATTACAGTCATTGTAATTATTGCATAGTGGGCGCCAATGACAATTTTATAGTTCATTTCTGTCCCATTACCATTAGAGTGTCAAGGCTAATTTCTGCAGCATCATCCCATCATGGATATTTCCTGCATCTGTCTGCTTTGTACAGAGAAATCAAAAGGAAACAAAAGATATGTTTAACATCCGTCACTGTTTGCAGCCAAGAGTGTGTATCTCTGACACCAGTGGATGAACTTGAAGAGAAATGCGTATTGAATTGTTCATTTTTAAATGACAGGGGAGCAGGAAACTAGTGAAAAGCGGTTGAATGCAACATATACAAGGCTCTTTGTTTGTGTGATTTGCTTCATCAACAAAAACAAAGTTAGAAGGGAATGAACAGATTTTTGCATGTATACTTTAATTGTATGAGTTCTTCCAAGGCTTTTGAAAATCAGGAATCTAATCAAATGGCCCAATTTAATAACTTATCTGATTAATTAAATTACTGTTGTCCGTCTGCAGTGTTACCACAGCAGCAGGGCCTGACGTTAAAGGCTGTTAGGGAGGAATTCTTATTATATGATGTATATAAGGATAGACTACATTCCAGCACCCTAATAGTGAAGCCAAACTCTCTGTATTGCTCCCTGGAGGCTGGCTGCATTATAAGCCATAAACATCATCACTCTGTGTGAGCAGATGGGATATTGGCCAGTGATGTGTGTTCAAATGTTCAGTAAGTTTGGTTTTACTACTAATTTAATGTAATAAAAACGTCCTGATTAGCAGCTGAGATAACACAACACTAACATGAGTGTGTATTTGAGCAAAACCTTAATATCGCTCGATCCCCCGATCAAACCCGAGCAGACACTGTCTCTAAACATGCAAGATGGCAGCAGTCACGTCGGGGATATTTTGCCTTCATTTCTAGATAGTGGGGAAAGTGGAGACATGTTGTCTGTATCACAAAAGTGTTAGCAGCAGGCTAGCTCCTCTAAATACATACTTTATACAAATATTACTGTATAGAATTCTGAATATTTATCCTTGTACTCTCCACTTTGTTTTAATACAATGGCGATGCTACACTGTTTGAAGAATACTATCAGGAGCCACACCAAGTGCACCGGCTGTCTTCATGTCGTGTGTAATGGCCAGATCATGGACAATCTAATCTGAGTCATTTGGGTTTAGTGATGTTTTAGTTTGAGACCTAATTTGATATACATAGGGGATTGGGGGGCATTTTGGTCTATCATGTTCACCAGCTAGTTGCCTAATGTGTGTTTCTGCTGTTTGATGCTGACAATGAACTAGATAATGTTTTTTAAAGAGCTTTTGATTGCATGGAAACAGCTGCCGGTGGAAACAATTGTATTAAATTGTTTCTAAAATGAATATAGTGAGGTGAAAGATGCTGAAACAGTGTGGAGAGCAGAGAGGGAGTGTTCTCTGGGAGGTTGTCTCCCCACCCTCAAACACAACCAGTGAAGATAATTAAATGGAAGATAAAAGGAAATTACTGCTACTTCTGGCCGGTTCTTACAATTTCAATAATGAATAAACAATGTAAAAAGGAACATATTGCACACAATATATCACAGCGAAAAACAATTAGAAAGAAAGTGCCAAAGTCAGCTACTGGCACAGTCATTATTGCATCGTAAGGTCAGATGATACCATGTATTTTAAATAACTGAGTACAGCGGCATTAAGCATTTGATAAATGACACATTTCACATTGTAGGCATAACACGTATGCACCCATGTACACTGTGTTATTAGTTGATGTAACCATTCCTACAGTCCACTGTGGCCATGAAGATATTCCTCCCAAAAATACAACATAAGACAAAATCTTCTAAGCTGCTATGTTGATTTATTAGCTGGTTGAATACACTTATTGTAAGTGGATAACAGTCAGCTAAATGACATGTAATATAATGTAGTGTCATGTGATTCCAGGTGTTTGCGTATGGCCTGAGATTGTAAACCCTGTCTCTCCTCATATCTCCTCCTTGTTCTTTTTTAATTCTATACATTTTGGTTGCATTCTATCATCAAAGGAGACTTTTATAAGTGCTTCATCTATATGCCCTCATTCATTCCCCTGCCTGTGGATACATTTCCCTACACATCCTCTACTGACAGAAAACTGATGTGGGAAATGACGGTGAAGCTGTCTGACGGAAAAAGGAGTTTAATGTCCTGTCTCGAATGTGCAAAATAGAAATGATTGGGTTGTGAAGTGATTCTAAGATAGTGGCCAGATTGTTATGAGGTCAATTTAATCAATTTGTAAATAAAGTGTTTAAAGTGTCATTAGCATATAGTGTGCAGAGAGCCATTCGAGCCGGGAATCAATAGATTTTGCAGGTAGATTACCTCTTGGGATGCAGAATAACTCTTTGGGACACTTGGCTCATCAAGGACTACTTTAACTGAAATGGATATATAACGTGGTTGTACTCTGGCCTGGTGATCGGGACAGGGAGACTTACTGTACACAATTCTCTTCTTAAGACAAAGGGAGACAGAGCTTTTGAATTATGAGCTACTTTGGGTTGTTATGCTTAAATTTCTGTCACACATTGAGTGTTTTTATTTTATTTCTATGTGTAGCCTACATTACATTTCATTTTAGAACATATCTAATTTAGCTGACGCTTTTATCCAAAGCGACTTACAATAAGTGCATTTAACCATGAGAGTACAAACCCAGAACAACAAGAATCAAGTCAGTTAAATTTGCTTAAAAAATGTCATGGATTTAGACTGGACCTGATCCGTTCACAGCATGGTACGCGACTGCGAGCAGCCACTGGTAACCAGTGAAGGGAGCGGAGTAGTGTGAGTGAATTTAGGTCGAAGACCAGTCGAGCTGCTGCATTCTGGATGAGCTGCAGAGGTCGGATGGCAGTAGCAGGTAGACCTGCCAGGAGGGTGTAACAGTATTCTAGGCGTGAGATGACCAGAGCCTGGACCAGAACCTACGCCGCCTACTGAGTGAGAAGGGGCTGTATTCTCCTGATGTTGTACAGCATGTATCATTCTAGAGGAACTTGATGTTGCAGTAAAGTTGGCAGTAAGGGAGAGTTGGCTATCGAGTGTCACACCCAGGTTCCTAGCAGTCTGGGTGGGAGCTAACACGGAATAAAAAAGAAATAGTCAGGTCATGGAGGGGAGAGTCTTTCCCTGGAAGGAAAAGTAGTTCATTTTTGTCATGGTTGATTTTCAGGTGGTGTGCAGACATCCAATTAGAGGTGTGTCTGTCAGACAAGCAGAGATTCGTGCTGCTACCTGTGTTTCAGATTGGAGACAAGAGAGGATTAGTTGGGTGACAGATCATCATTTGACATAATTTGAGCTAAACTCGCTTATTCTGAACAAACATACTCTAACACTGATGCATCTGTTCCCAATTTAGGGTTAGCTCATATCCCTCTTTCACACTTTACATTCTCGAGATAAATGTTTTTATCACAAGAGTAAACATTTTCCTTAAAGGTCATTCTTAGTTTGGACAGGCAGCTTTCCGATTACTGTCTGGTCAAGTGTCCAACCACAAGCATGCACTTCTCTCTACTGCACAGAAATGTCCTTAAGCATGAAGATGCTGTAATCCTCAGGCATTAGAAGACTTTTCATTTAAAGTGAGTACAACTAATTCCCCGTGTAAAGAACTTGATAACACGTGCCAGCAATTTGTATTCTGGGTGTGCATGAGGATTATGAGTCATGCTATCATTTAAAATAGCTGAGGGGGCATACAGATCTGCTTATCACACACACACAAGGAAGAGAGATAACATGGTGTAGAACAAGTGTAATAGCGGGGATCGAGGCGTGCTTAAACTATTATTATTCTAGGGAAAGGCTTGTCACCTAAAATGGAATCATAATGACGGGAGAGGGAGAGAGGGGAGCGGTAACTGAATAACACTTTGACTGAAGGAGTAAGAAAATTGGAGGAGGTGGAGGGAAACCGGGGTGAGGAAAAGGGAAACACTAGCAGATCGTGAAAGGAAGAAATTAATAATCCATTTCACTTTGTTTCACAACAAGACAATGACACAACAACACTGCGCTGTCAGACAAAGAGAGAAAACTTCAGCTCAGACTGAACACATTTCGAACACAAGACATTATTGAATCTTTTCTTCTGGGAAATCATCTGTTTATTGTGATAAACATTCTGTACTGTGTTGCTGTTGACCATCTTCAAGCTGAGGTAAACACAAATATCTTGAGGGAAATTCATCTACCTGCTGCAGCCTTCAAACAGCGATCCATCACCCAGCCTGAGTATGAGGCGCTGTCCCTGGTGCTGAACTCAGCTGTGCTCTGTGTTTGCTTCCGGTCTCACTTGTGTTGCTCTGTAACGAGCAGGCACCAGTTACAATGTATACAATGGTGTAAGAGTATATTCCCTAGTAAAATAAAGGTATTCTCTGTTGTTGTTTCTTTACACTGATGGCTTCCTCACACGGATATTTAGCCAAACAAACTTTATCCTCTAAGTTTGGTCCTCTCGTCTTCATGCAAGTGCTGATTTATGGGGGAAGAGCAGGTCGTCCACTAACCAGAAAGTCAACGGTTCATTGTTCGGTGTCCTTCAACTGAACGCTAATTGACCTCTGTGCCGTCAGTGTGTGAGTGACGTGTGATAGAGAAAAAGTCACACATACATGCACTGTACAAATGTTTGTGGAAATGAGTGAATGGAAAAAAAATCTTTGAGCAGTCTTTAAAACTAGAAAAGAGTGTTTTATAAATACTGACCATTTACCATTGATAATTTCCCTTATAAACTAAAAAGATTTGGCTGCTCTCTCACATGACAGTTGCTTTTTGTAATCCTGAAGTATTAGATTAGAAATTAGAAATATGCATGCAGTATATGAAATTTAAAAAAAGTTATAACAATCAGGTTAATTTGAGCAGTTGATTCTCTGATTTACAATAATTCTACATAAATGGAGCCCTGCTGTTGATGAACAAAGTTGATTTCTGATTAAATCCCATCCAACCTAATTATCCCCCTTGAAGACAGCACAGCTTCCTGCCTCTTCTTTTCTCTTCTATTGTTAACTCCACATCCACTTTTCCCTTTTATTGCTGCTTTTCTCCTTGAGTTCCCTTTGTATGTTCCTGATTCTTTCCCTTTCCCCTCTCCTTCTCTGTAGTTCCTCGCCACTCTCTGCGTGAATGGGAGATCACATTAGGTGAGAACAATTTTCCAATCAGTGCGGCAGGTTGATTAATTAGCAAACACTCTCGGCGAGGAGGAAAAAAGGGAACGCTTCATGCCGAGAGATCATCATCCTCCCCTCATCAGTTCTGAGAGGGAGGAGATTTACACGATGCTCTAAAGGAAAGATTAAAGGTTCCACTGTGAACATGATGACAGACCTTTTGATGCCTCCATGTCGGCTGCACTTAATCTTCAGCTAATCGCAGGAACGTACCTCATTGTGGATGTTTCTCTTTGTGCAGACACTGATATGAAACAAAAGAGCCTTTTGAGCTGATGTCATCGAGTGCAGCTGCTCTCCTCCCAGTGTGCGGGAACCGGCAGTGACTTTACATCAACCCATGACAACTTAAGTTCCACCCTTTGCCTCGCCAGAGATTTTAATTGACTTAACTCTGTGCCTCTGAGGTAACAGTGCAGAGCTCTCCGGAGATGTGTTTCTTTCCATGGCCCAAGTTATTTATTATGACAGAGATGTCGCTGCCTGTCTGCCATCTAAGACCACACTGTAAACTACTGACTGATGTCGTTAACATGCCAGAGAAAGAGGCAAGAGGTATTTTTGGGGGATTAAAAAAATCACTGAACACTAAAGAATGGTTCTAAAGTGTGAACTTCAGTGTGAGAGCAGGGGCATGCACAGTAAACAGCAGATTTTAGTGCATTTCTCTCATGTCTAAAAGGATTCTTGGTCTGACATCATATCTGATTCTTGATTGATGGAGTGAGTGATTGGATTTCAGGCTTCATGACCTAAATTCTTTGTCACATCCATCCTATTCAAAGTGCTGCACATGGCTGATGAGTTAACTTTACTGGCACACTTGTGGTTTTAACTATTTACTGATCTAAATTATTAAGGAGCCATTAAAGGTGACATTTAAAAAGACAGGAAAATTGTTTAGGACGTGTCTACTTTACTGTTTCATGGACTGAAAGATGTAGAACAAGCTCATTTAAGCAACCAAGCCAGACAAAGCAGATGAATTTCAGATTGAGAAATACAAATAGAGAAGCTCCATTTTATTTATCATAGCAAAACTTGCCAACCTGATTGATAACATACAAATTCTTAAGGCCAGAGACTGTGTGTGAGTGATTGACAGCTGAGTGGTGCAGTGGACGGTGGAGGAATGAAAAATATTGGCTCTGAGCTGTTTTGCAACATCACGGTGTCCTGCAAGTTTGAGAAACTCATTCCAGCTCCGTCAGGGGCTATATCATCTCAGGTCCCATCCCCTGACTCAGTGAGTTCCAGCCTGTATATCAACAGCATTGATATGTGGGTATGGTCACACTGGAGAGCCAGGTTCACTGAGGTGAATCTCAAGCTCACCTTGCTCACTGACAGAGTAACATGATTGTCAAATTCAGTGCGCGAGATTAGGTGAACCTCAATAATTAAAATATAATTTTTAAACTTTCAAAAACATTTATCAGGTTTTCAGGCCAGTCGAGTTTTTCCATATTAACTTACATACAGACATAATCCGTTTCTACACAAGATCTCCAGAAAGGTCACATTACATCAGATTTACCCAAAAGCTCTCAAATTGTTCCAAATTGACATTATTACTTCTAGAAAAAAAAGAGAATCATTTATTTTTAGTAAACAAACAGTATGGAGAATGCTGTAACTAACCCTTAAATTAAATTCTTGTATATGTTAATATACTAAGTGTCAATCATTTCCTCACAAACTCAGTTTGGAATCAGTTAGGAAAAATAGTTCTTAGTCTCTTCCCTTTCTTTTGTCTTCACTGTGTGTGTGTTGCAATTCAGGGGCAGCCTCAGAGGTGCTACTAGACTGTCCCATTTCGAAGGGAGGATCGTCACAAGCCAACCTATCCCGGGTTTATTGTGCTTTGGTGACATCTGATGTTTACAATTCAGAAATGTAAACACTAGGCTAAGGCCCAATCCCATTTCACCTCTTCTTGCTATACCCCATAGCCCTTCCCCTCTGTTTTGCGCGTTCGCATTTAGGGTGTCCCAATACTTGTGGGAAAAAGGGCCCACACTTCAGGGGTTACGAGAATTTCCAAGAATACCTTGAAAATCACCTGCATTAGCATAAATGTTATTTGGATATTATAGATTTGTCACCAGCAAAACTTTTTGTCGGGTCTGTTTACATCGATGACTACTAATGACGTGTCAGGCTTTCACGACCACTACTGATGACAAAACGGCTTCTTGAAGTGCTGTCCCAATTAGTAGGGGAATATTTCAACTATTAGATGTTAAAAAACAAAAGGGCATTGAAACTTTCTTGTTGTGTCCAACTGCAGCTCTGTTGCTCGGTGACATCGGTAAGATCTGGACAGATTATGGAAACTCCGTTGACCAGATTTGGCCTTTGCAGTCTAGGCTGCACCTTTAATAGGACGCCGACTATGGGGCGCTGAATCTGGACAGAGCTACTGTGTGCCTTTGTGTGTTATCAGGGCAACAGATCTGTTTACTTAAGCGTGCGTGCGTGCGTGCGTGCGTGCGTGCGTGCGTGCGTGCGTGCGTGCGTGCGTGCGATTGATTGTTTGAAGATTAGATGTAAAATGGTTCTGTTAGTTAGCACTTGAGTTGCGCCCATGCTGGCTCCAGCTCTCATGTGCCCAGTGGACGGCAAACAACAGGCTTAACAAAATAGTGACTCACACACACTTTCACACATTCAGTTTATACATAATCAAAAAGTTTTACTCCTTCGGACAGACGTCTCACACACACACACACACACAACCATACTGATACTACTACACACAAACATACTGTTATTGTGATGAAGTTTGTAGTGAGTCTAAGTTATGAAAGTGCCCGAGGTAAAAATAAACACACAATTAAACTGATGGAGTGTCAGAAGCAGCGTTTATCAAACTGCCGAGCTACGGAGTCGACTTTCCCCAATCTGCATTTAATGGTGATGGGACAGCACTGTGAGTAAACTGCCACCAGCATTATAGGACAATTTGTGACAAGGGACTGTCACTTCAGTGCTTGTATTGCAGACATTTGATTTATTTATTTAACACTTTACGTAAGAAGAAGAAGAAGATCAAAAACGATTTTGCATTAATGCATGAGTGGAAGTCGAGGACGTGAGGACATGCGGGGAGAAGATTCACTGCAGGGACCAAGTCCTTCATTTCAGAGCTGCACTTGGCACAACTGTAAATGTAAAACTTAACTAAGTGAAACAGCCTAAATCCCCAAAACCCCTCCTGCTGTTATTAAAATAACCGAGGAGAACTTTATTTTCTCACCCACAGGAAATGGAAGAGAGAAGAAGGATTGTTCATTTCAACCGGGACCTAAGTGTGTGTTCCAGTTGCTTTTTGGGTGTGAGTGTGTGTGCCGTCCCTGATGATGGAAAATGGAGAACTGTGCTAGCAGTAATGTGGAGCTGTGAGGCAAGATTATGATGGTCCGAGTTCCTTGTGGAGATCTGTGAATGTGGCAACATTGATCATAGTCAGATAGGGCAAGGAATAACTATAACTTATTTAAAGGAAATAGGTAACTTGAAGTTCAACAGCTGCTTTTATTCTGGTTCTGCTGAATTTTCATAACTCTAAGCTGGTAACGGCTGGAGGCTTAAATATTACGTGTTCTGGGTTGTCTTTCTGTCCAATTATTATGAATATGATGTCTCAGAAATACCATGAGGGAATTTCTTAATATTGGCAAGAAACCTTTAGTTGTATGGGATGTACTAGGAAAACCTGGAAATGATTTCATTAAATCTGGCACAAAACCTTCACTTAGGATCAAGGATGACCTGTTTAGAATGTAGTGATCGAAGGTCAAAGTCATGATGACCTCACAAGACATTATAGTGGCCTTTTGGACAAAATATCCCCTATTGAGGGGGACCAAAACAATTTGGTGCAAACATTTGCTTGGACGGCGGAGTACTGTGGAGCAAACACTGCACAAGTGATCGCTTAAACTTAAAGAGCAACCTAACTTCACCTGAATATGTTGTGTTTGTCTCCCCCTAGTGGTTTAATCTTTAACATTGCTGAATGTATGAGTGTAATCTTACACGTATCAGTTCACTGTGGCATCAGTTTTGGTTCTGGCTACAGGGACAAAACCAGATAAATTACATAAAGTTGTTTGTTATCAGATGTGAAGCATATGTGAAAGACTTCTGATAATCATGTTAGTTACATGATTGAAACAAGTCCTTATAACTAACTAACTCACTTGTCTTCCCCATGTGATAATCACATATCAGCATACATATCAGAAAACCTCTATGACTCTGATTTTGAAAAGTGCAACATGAATGTAGATACTCAATGGTCAAAGTAATGGAAACTATATGATGATGCTGAATTCTCATGACATCTGTCCCCTCTCATGTCTCTTTGATGCATAACAGACAGTTTAGTGATTTCACATTACAGGATTCTCCACATCAGGGGTCAAAGTTTAATTTCCCACTGGCATTAGAGGCAGTCAGAGCACGTCTGCTGCAGCTTTTACGTCTGCTCGCTGAAGATGGATGACTCCATCCCTAAGAGAAGTTGACAGTCTAAAAACATCATCAAGGGATTCTTGTAGGGATGACTATTGATAAGCAGTGGTTCCTGAAGAAAACAGGAAGACAAAAGATGTATGTATTGTATGTATATGGTGCTGCAGATGTTATTTAAGAGGAAAATGGTAATAGGATTCTATTTATGTAAAGCTTTTCCAGTCTTATTGACCACTCAACTCAACCATTCACAGAAATAATCATACAGCTCATCTGTAGTAGTCATTGTAGTCACAGCCGTCAGGGACATTTTGGGGCTCAGTATATTCCCAGAGGATACTTGGAATGCAGACTAGATCAAACCACAGGACTTCTGGTTAGTAGATCACCCTCTAGACCTCCTAACCCGCTGCTGCCTGCACCCAAAAAAACAATATCAAATCCCGGTGCCACTCTGGCTGCCTGATTCACGCGTGTGTGATATAGCACGTCTTGGTTTTCATTTTGGTGCCCACGTTTTCAGGTTTGAGCAGCCACACTGCCTGTGTCAGTCGCATGTCTCAGTCGCGTTGCTCTTCTAGACAATCCAGTTCTTGCCTATTTTCTCTGCATACCAGTCACAGCAGAATAGACAGTGAGAAGGATCTTTCACCACAGTTTAATGTCTTTCTGTCGAATATGTCACAACATTAATACTTGCAACACTTCAGTAAAGTCGAGTAAAAAAAATTATGCACAAACTTCTTCAAAGCTACTGAGAGAGAATAAAAGATAGAAAGGCCCTATTGCATTTCAACTATGAAACAAAAAGCAAGAAGGAGATATGAAGTCAGATGGCAGGAGGATGTGGACATTATGGTCTGTTCTTTGGCGGAGTTCTGTTTTATTTGTATCAGAGAAAAGTCTCAGTCACGACCACAGTTGCCTCAACCTTGAAGATACTTGTTCATAATGGATATTTTGACAATAGCCATGTGGGACATAAGACAGTGGAAAAAAGAATTGGAGAACAGTTGACAAAACAAATGTCTGAATTGACAGAAATGCAGCTGATGACCAGAGAGCCGACAACGTCAATCAATTTAGGTAATTAATCGGACTAAATGTGAAGCAAATAAGGATTGGGCAGAAATTTTGCTTGACTGCAAAATGAGTTGGAGCCGACAATTCAGGGATCAAATCGATCCATTCAGTGTTTGCCCAACATAACACGTCACTCTAAAATCTCTAAATGGTGTTACTGTTGGGTTGAGATGTGCTAAATGAGAAGGTCATGATTAATTCCCTTATCGATTAAACGCTGTAGCCTTCACCTCCACTGACGAAATAATTGAATGACATTGACTTGACAATACTGAGAGTATAGTGATATGACAGTGGCACCAAACAAACGAAGGGAACCGGTTCATTCTTGTTGTCTATTCGAGGGTCGACACATAATTCAAAAAAAGTTTGCTAAAACAGTAACCAAATTATCAACATTTCATGGTCACAAGCATGCCTATGTCTGTAAGCCAGTCCATGCCAAGTATAGGTAGGCCCATATAGGGGATGATGACAGGACATGCGGATGTCATCCTCTCCCTAAATTGCAAAGTGAAGCCAAAACTAACCTGAAGACATGGACCTTGGCTCTGACCCTTGTCCAGACTTTCAGGTGTGAACACGCCTGAAGAAGGTTCTTGTCTTAGTTCACCATGACCTCAGTAATATTTCCTGTGTACTCCTTTGGTTTTTTCCACCTCCTTTGATGTCTTTGTGTGTTGGTGGGCGTGGCTTCTCTCTCTCTCTGGTCAGCTACTCACATGCATCTTATCTACCTCATCAACGGCAGCACTTATTTGATAATTTGCTGCTTGAAATATTTGATCTTGCTTCGTTGGCTGTTTTTCATCTGTTGTCAACTTCACGTCCACTTGCCGCAGCTTGCTCACCAGCCTGCCCACCCTCTAGTCATCACTCCTCAGTAGTATGGACCACACTTTGGGTCCAACCTTAAAGTATGTCATAACAGTTCTATGTTTGCATGAGTAGCAGTTTTATGTGGCAGCACAAACAAAGCAGAATAAGAAACACCTTTTATTCTGGTGCTGAAGAACTATAGAGTACTTAAAGCTGATGTTGGGAGGGTTTATTTGAAAGATTCCAGCGACAAAAAAATTTGAAGACCTTTAACGTTCTAGGATTAAACACAGAACTCCAAGACCTTGACCAGAAAATAAAGACAAACAAATAAATCAGTCGTTTTATCATTTGAAACATACAGTTCCAAGGCTGCTCATTGCCCTGCAGTATATAATCTGGACATTTTATTTGCTGTTACCCAGTCTAAATAAGGATAACTGTTATGTGTAGGTCTTTGTGTGACTGTCTGGGCTTTGTGGCTGTTTTCATCTGTTGCTCTTTGTACCTCCTACATCTGTTTTATGTTGGTGTCCCTGCAGTTTCTATTTCTCTTTCCTCTTTAGTAAGATCTTTAGTTTTTCTCGCTGCCTGCCTATGATCTCTCTTTGTGTCTGTATCTGTCTCACTAAGTAAACTTTCACTATTTTTTGAAACTTTCTGCCCTTGGTGCTTGACAGATTGCAGCTATACAGCCACTCTCCAGTAGGCTTTATTGAATTTGCATGACATCTTCACAATTATTTCTTTACAAGGAATATCAATTAATAAACACAAAAATCCAAGAAATACCAAATCTTGTAACATATATTCCTTCTTTTTTTGCCATATAAGAAAAAACATGAAATAACTTAAAATAGTGAATTAAAGGGTTAAATTGACAGCTGGTGATACCACATCCCATCTGAGCCTATACATATTAGGTATACTGTTAAAGATACTTCCCTCTGTCCTTTGTAATATTTGCATCAGCCCTTTCATCCTGGAAAAGTTCTTCTGTTTTGACTGAAAACTCTTGATTGGAAAGAGCTGAAGGCTCAGACCTGCAGCTCAAATTAGTTTCCTCTGATATCTACCATGAAGGAGAAAGAGGAGGGGGAAGTAGGAGGGTGAAGAGATGGTTTCCCTGTCTGACTTCTGCTTCTGGGTTAGAGAGAGAGAGGAAGAAAGGAGAGATATGCAGTAGATAGAAATGATGAGAATGATAAAAGGTTGAGTACGTTTTGATGAAGAGAAATCAAGGAGGAAAAAAGGGATGAAGTCAGAAAAGGAAATAAATGAACTGATAAAGTCTAGACCTACCAAAATATGTTTCTGCAAGTCAACAGAAATTGCCAGACATTGTCTTTGACTGTGGTTGTCAGTTAGCCTAGTTGTCAAATAAACTGCATAATCATAAGTAAGTAAATGTTAGACTCAAAAGATTCAAAAGACTCAAAAGATTCCTCCCTCATACTCAAGAGAAATGTATAATATAATATGTTATATGTTGGCCTTGGTTGTAATTTCTGGGACTCCAGGCTGGCTCTCTCCCTGTACTGGTTCCAACCATGCAGGATCCACTCACACCACCCAAGGGCGTTCTACTGATTTACACATCCAATGGACTCGACTGCTGAGTCATGATGCTGGTGTGGATCATCTTGGTTAGTAACAATCCCAATGGAGGAGCCCAATGGGAGCCATTGTTCAGGTTTATTTTATTAATTGATCGGGTTTTTTTAAGGGAGGGGGGCTAAAAGATATAAAGGGCAATACAAGCCAGTTTTCTGCTTTCCTGGTTCTCTCACAGATCACAAAATACAAAGACAGCTCCATCCCCTTGTGTCTGCAACTCTACAACACCAAGAGCAAAAGGAATTGGAGAGGCCAGGGTGCTCACATTTATCAGCCCCAGTGATAAGAAAGCATAGTTGTTACCAAATGCTCCAAGGAATGCACCAACGGGGGAATCAGAGTTTGGCTCTACAGCGCACAGGCAATGAAACACCCGAAGTTTAAATTACCTGCCGACAAGTGGGCTACCGAAAAGGCCAGACTGAGAGAGAGCAAGAGAAGGTGTGAGTCCTGATCAGTGTGAGAAGATATGAATGTGTATTAACCTAGGTTCAATTTAAATATCAAGCTAATCAACGAACCCCAGGAACCTCTCAGCTGTAACACAGGGAGAGTTAGTGGCAGCTTTTCATAACAGAAGAGACTTATCGTAGCAGGTCTTTTCACATTAATATCATTATTTAATGATGACAAAGCCATTACTGTCTGATAATTTAATCACTTTACAATGGCATTTTCAAGTATTACAGTTTAATAGATTCTCATTCGATAGAGAGAGGACCAGGCAATTGGAAGTAAAAGTAAGATTTCCTATAGTCACATCACTTAAAGGGGAACTTGGTGGTGACATACAAAAAACATTTCAAAACTATAGACTGTATGAAACTGGACGACTTGTCTCCAGTTCCTTCTCTCCCATGGTAGGTCCAGCCAAATAACATGCTCGACCAATTGTTAGTCAGTCTCATCTGTCAGTCATGACATTTCATCCCATTTTTGTAGCATCACATAGCTAAATACTAAAGTTAAAATCACTTTTGAGGGACAACACAAGACAGTGCACATGAGACTAAAATGTCATGAATCGAGACAAAGCGATATGGTTCCGGGAGAGGGGGAAAAGAAAGAGTAAAGTATTCCAGAATGACCCAGTTGCCCAATGTGTGCATGATCCATCTGAGCACCAACACCAAAATGTTGGAATGAAGAAACTAAAGAAGACAATAGTGAACAAGGACCTACGTAAACAAAGGACGGTGTGATGACAGAGAGTAAAAGGAAAAAGTGGAAGGAAGCAGTTTAACAAAAGATGAGAGGGAGAAAGAGTTTACATTAAAACACACAGTAGTTGTCATTGAGCCGAAGTCAGGAGAATGCCAAGGATAAAAGCCTGGGAGCCATGACATGACAAAGATTAACAATGTGGAAATAGATGACAAAGGTACAAAGATACAGCCAACGAAAATTCAGAGCCAAGCAGCAAGTTTTGGCCTTGCAAAATAATCCAACAATTGTGTTGAAACATTTTACGTTCAAATATAGTAAAATTTGACATTATTTTATTGTGTTAAGTGAAGTTTTGCTTCTATTTCATTTATAGTTTTGAGTTTATTAATGTTGTTTAGTGCCGTGAGTAGGAGAATCTACAACATTGAAATCTGCGGTTGACGTCCAGGCTATAGTACTACAAGAGTCTGCAGAAAGAGGTAATATGTGAATGAAGAATGGATCACTGAAGAGGGAGGAGAGGTAGGATTGTATTATTATATTTGTTTGTCTGTTTGGTCAGTTTGTTTCTTTCCCCTTTGTTTTTTTTGTGTCTTTTGAACTATTACTTATTTGTTTCCACTTTTGTTATTAGATGAAAACCAACAAATAAAATGCAAAAGCAGTACTCAGTCCTTTGTGTTGAGCTGCTGGTAGGATGCTCCTGCTGAATATGTTATGCTGTTAACATAACATATACATAACAGTTGCTATGTTAAGATGCAAACTTGCTGCAATAATATTTCAGCTGAAGACTATGAAGTCATTCACACTCTACAAAGTACTACAAACCCACACAGTAGATTGTGAGGAGATTTTCAAGAAGAGAACTTGAGAATTTTAGATTGTGTGTGTAGCGCCCTTCTAATTTGATTAAATTAGGTTTTCCTACATGTACAGTTTATGCTAAATTGTCACTAATGTGGGCCTGAAATGGTAATGATGTTGTTGACATGTATCTGTTTAATTTGGGGAAGTTTGTGTTAGATATAGAAACGTCCTATGTTTTAAAGAGCCCTTGAACCCCTCAGTTTATTTTTATGGGTTGGATTTGTTCAGGCAGGTGTCAATCATTGTATTTGCCATTGGGGATTAACCTGTCGGATGGTCAGGGGGGCGGGAGAGAAAGAAGCTGCGGAAAGAAGCTGCGGAAAGAAGCTGAAGAGACTATGTTATATGGAAGAAAACTTAAAGTTAACTTGAAGAACAGTTATACTATTAACCGTTTGCAACCGGGCGTTTGCGTGAGGGTTTGTTTATTTTGCTTAAGAGTGTAAACGAGCGTGCTTTAGAACTGTGGCTTTTTGCTAAGGGGCTAACGCAAGCTGACCACGAGTACGGGACTGTTTTGCTAGCGGTGAGCATAACCAACTGCGTGTACGGGAGAGGCCAGGATAAGGACGGACTTTGCCACGTGCTGCTGCAGAGGAGTTGGTGTTGGACCGAGCATCTAGACGGGTTCCTGATCGTGTTGCTGCCTCTTGGAAGAGGTTGCCTTTTCAAGGAGTTTACCGTGTCTCATTTTTTTTGCCTGATTCGGGTGTGAGTATATGGACTTTTCTTTTGAAGAGGATTTCTGTATGAGCTCCAACAAGCGCGCCAACACTGGTACCAGTAACTGAATCTTTCAAAAAACCCCGGGGTATTAGTATAGGGTTATAAATCTGTGTTTTCATGTGTTCATGGGTCAATCTAAGGTAAAATGAAAAAGAGAGCTGAGTTATATTGTTTAGAAATAAAACTGATTAATATTGCTCTCAAATCTTGTCTTTCCAATGTTTTTTCATGTTGATTGTATTGTTTCATATTGAATAAGGGCTATAGTTACAGTTGAAATATACTGCATGGGAAATCAATGCTCATTGCCAGTATAGTTACATTAATAGACTAACCAGGCCTCTTGGCATCTTAGCCAGAGTCATCTTTGAGTTGTGTTTAGTGTACACCATTCCAGAAAATATATTTCGTAGCTCTCACCATTTCACAACCCATGCAGTAACTTTTATACGTTAAAGGGACATTCTATAAAAGTAATTTCTTCACTTCACTCCCATGCACATTTTAATCTGAATTTACAGTTCAATACGAGGGACATTAATATCAGAAACTAGTGACAAGTATTAACTTTAGCACACAGAAGTAGACCGGCATCACTCCTGAGAATAAAAGAACCATCAGAGACTTCGGATCGACTGATGCTTTGTGCAAAATATTTGTAGAAAATTCCTTTCCCATTTTTGGACATTCAGCAGTCTCGGCCGGATATTTGTTAAATGTCATCACCATCCTGTGAAAACTATTCCTTTTCAAATTCTACAGAGCCAAAATGATTAAATGTTTCTTAATGGGTTGAGAACATTTCTTCTGATTACGTCTAAAGCTACATTAACAGCCTGAAATGCCTTTGTAATACTTCACAATACATTTTCACCATGCTGAAAACAGGACTATTTTTCTTTGCTTGTGAAGGGCTGATGGTTTTCAAAGGGTGTTGACAGGGCAGAGACAACAGTATTTACACAACGTGTTTTATTCCTGAATAAGAATTTAATTAAGACAAATCAGTGATTTCCCTTTTTAATTATTTTAATAAATGATGAAATGCTTGTATTGAAGGCAAACACTTTTAATTCATTACAGTGTTTCAGGGCGCGAGGCAAATTAATATACGAGAGCATCAGGTTAATGATTCAGCAGTTTGTAGCTACATGATTAATTACAGGTGCACACAAACTCATCCAGCACACACACAGATTAATTTGTTAACAATCAGAGCAGACGGGTGTGACAAATAATACATACAAACCTCTGAGGTTTATGCTCACAGATTCATTATTATGCACAGTGGTGAAATGTTCCATCTCTCAAACTCGCACGTACAAATTAATATTCTTAAACAGGTTAAAATATAAATTAAGCCTGATTCCTTTCACATTTCACTGCATGTCTGCAGATATGTATTGTGTTTTCCTGTATCACAATGGTAATGAGAGATTTGGATGCAAATTGTGTGTGAGCAGGGGAGGAGACACTTAGCAGTGAGCTGCGATAGAGTAGGGGAAGATAAGTTGACAGAGTGATAGTTTGGATAGTTTCCAGTTACAACAACTGGACAAATAAAGTGCTCAATGCATGGTGGGAATTCCTCCAGAAGTCTAGGCCTATAGCAGCATAACTCAGGGATGGTTCAGGACTCAACTGATCCACAACTAGCTATAGGCTTTATCACAAAGGAATGTTTTAGGTCTAACTTTAAATGTAGAGATGGTCTCTGCCTCCCGAAACCCAGAGTGGGAGCTGGTTCCACAGGAGAGGCGCCTGGTAGCTGAAGGCTCTACCTCCTATTCTACTCTTACAGATTCTTGGAACCACAAGAGAGCCTGTGTTTTCGGAGAAAACTTATGTATTTGGATAATATGGGGTCATGAGCTCTTTGATACATAATGCGGCTTGATTTAGTAAGGGCTTTGTATGATCAGAACATCCTTTGATGTTTGGCTGGATTTATTCTTTGTTAGGGACTCACTAAAAAGGCATTGTAATCATTTTAAATGGTTGTCATTGAAACCATTTTGGATTACTGGTAAGAGTTGGGAAGATGTGAACAGGAGTCCCCTGTGTCTTTAGTATGATTTGTTGACCCATAAGATACTCAAAAATACATATTCACACAAAATAGCAGTCAATTGAACTCATTTAACATTTCTGTTCTATGTTCTGTTGCCTTCCTCTCTGAAAGAGTTTACTGCCATGGAGCATGAGGGTAAAACAGAAACATGGAGCTCGACAGCAGAAGATTGTTTTTAAAAACCCTTATTTATGAAACCAGAGGGCATAGTGGTGCAACCAACCACTTATTATTGTTCCACTAGAAACTTATGTTGGATGCAAAAACAATGCTCCTTTATGACTGGATGGTTACTCAGCTGGCCATTCATCCTCTGCCCCATGCATTCTCTCTCTTGTCTGTCTTCCCAGAAGTCCTCATCTCAACACAGTAATAAATTAAGCGAGGGTGATTGGATTGGATAACCAAAAGTGGCAACATCGGACAAAGTAACCTCTGCTGCACAAATCCATCCAGGATAGATGACTAGATATGCAGCAAGGAATGAACCCCCGAAAACAAGCAAATGTGTTATGGATGCAAATGGGGAAAAAAGCTGTGCCTGGTAATTTACATTTGGCAAGGGCATAACAAATCCAATTTCAGTGCACACTGGAGTTAAGTTTTAATGTCAGGTATTAAAGTGACTCAAGTAGATCAGTGGTGTACATGTTGCACACTTGAGTAAAGACACAGTCTGAATGATCATTTTCTGTCTTTGCTGCAAAATACTCAGACGTTGCTACACTATTACTTGAGTTTCTTAGCACTAACTTGGACTTATTTGTATTTATCTGCAACAAAATAAGAAAATAAGTACATCTGAAAAACGGTTAGCTTCCTACTACTGCGGCACAATTCACACTATTACACCCATTATCGAGTAATTAATCATTAATACATTTAATTTAGACCCCTTTGAAATGTCCACTTTTAAAACCAAATTTAAATTCACAACAAGCTGATTTTTATCTGATTCTGCACCAAATTGCAAATACTAATAAATATCAGTCCCCTAAATATGCCAGATTTTTCATCAAGATTACAAATTAAGAAAAGTTTGACTTTTATCTAACAATGATAGAAAAAAAGAAATACATTTTCACATACTCACTATTTTGTATTTGCTTACCTGCAAAATACATAGACATGACCCATCATAACATGTTTCATGGATGAGTAGTTTTTGCTTAATCCTGCTGACAAACACACAAGAAAATAAACACAGACAGGGGTGAACACATAGCCAATGATAAACAAAATTATAAATAAAACAAACATGGTAACCAGTCTCGTCCTTTGTTATCGAAGGTTCAGTGCATGACAACTTTGGCAATTATCATTAGTAGTAAAATGAGCTGTAATTTTCAGTCCCAATTAACTTTTTTAATACATATCTCCGACTAATCAGCTATTTTACTATTACTGATCTTCTTTCAGGCTTCAGAACAGACAACTTTATTGATCTTAAAGAGGGCAATTCATTTGCAGCTTACCCAGTTCACGATCACACTAAAAACATCCAATATGATACGTGTCAAAAAGCACAGGTCAAGAAACAAACAGGTCGTTGAAGGACATCAAGGTAAAGATTAAGAAGATTAAATAATTGAAAATACAAATGCATGTATTAGATAATAAATAGGCATTTGTTAGATGTGATATCATGTTAAAAGCACAGTCATAAAATATGTTATTTAAAATTATTTCTGTCTGAGTTTAGTAGCCTGATAGCAGAAGGTATGAAAGATTAGTTCTCCTTGGAGGTACATGATAGCTGCGGCCTGAAGGCATCACCGTGAACTCATGAGACAAAACATGATCAAGCTGGCTGATAATATTCTTTATCATTTTTTTTCTTTATTCAATAATCATTTCCTTTGTTTTTGATGCATTGAGGTCAATTAAAGGTCATCACACTATTCAAATCAAGGTAATGCAAGAACATGATCAGACTCTGAACCCTGAAGAGGAGATAAGAGGACTGTGTCATCAGAAATCTTAATAAAAAACCTTCTGTCACAACTCTGTTGAACACGTATGCCGTTATGGACGTTTTCCTTGTGTTTAGATTTGTGTTCATTCAGAGTTCTGTGTTTTTGCTCTTTGTGCATCTGTTGATTTACTTCCTGCTGTTGCCCTGTTACCCGCCCCTGTGATTGTCTGCACCTGGCCCTCATGTGTTTCACCTGTGTTAAATCATCCCTGCCTCCCTGTGTTTATAAGTCTCTGTGCTTCCCTTCATCTTTGTCAATTTGCCTCTTTCACTCGTCATCCACTGTCATGTTTCCAGGGTTTCTAATGTTTTTTCTGCTTTATCCACTATTCTTGTGATTAAACTTTTACGATTCCTGTTGTGTTCAACATGTAAAGCACATTGTAAACCTTATTTTCAAATGGTGCTATATAAATAGTTTATTTTTATTGTTCAGTTTAGCCTTTTGCAGTCTCTTCTGGTTTCAATTGTTATTTTGTTTCTGTTAACCTAGTTTTTTGGACTCGTTTTTGTATCTTGTTCTTTTATAGTTTTATTTTTGCCTTATTAAAGGACACCTTTAGTTATTTTACACATCTCCTGTGTTTAGGTCCTGCTTTTCCCCAACTCCTGTTAATATTTGTTCACATGTGAAATGTACTTATGAAAAGGGGAAATCCAAAGTGTTTAGGACTTCTGACCATCCTCACGCATTACTGTATATAGCATTATGTATATTTTATATTACATGTCTGTACAGGAGAATAGTCTAATTCAACAGATACTCCCTTCTTTCTCCAAGAAGTACAAATGTCAGGTTATTTAAAGATAAAAGGCCAACCAACAGAACATAGTGTCTAAGCTTAGGGACATTCATATCTAACTCCGATGGTCCACACAGAGAGACACTAACTTGAACTCTCACATACAGAACCAGTCAAAAGTTTGGACACACCTTCTCATTCAATGGTTTTTCTTTCTTTCTACATTGCAGATTAATATTGAAGACATACAAACTATGAAGGAGCACACATGGAATTATGTGGTAAAAAAAAAAAGGGGTTAAACAAACCAGAATATGTTTTATAGTTTAGATTTTTCAAAGTATAGCCACCTTTTGCTTTGATGACAGCTTTGCACACTGTTGGCCTTCATTCAATCAGCTTCATGAGGTTGTCACCTGGAATGGTTTTCAATTAACAGGTTTGCCTTGTCAAAATTTAATTTGTGGACTTTGTTTCCTTCTTAATGTGTTTGAGACCATCAGTTGTGTTGTGCAGAGGCAGGGTTGGTGCATAGCTCTATACAGTGAATAGGCCTATTCGACTACAGTTCTAATCCATATTATGGCAAGAACCACTCAACTAGGTAAAGAGAAACGACAGTTCATCATTACTTTAATACAGGAAGGTCAGTAAATCCCAAAATTTCAAGAACTTTGAATGTATCAAGTTCAGTCGGGAAAACCATCAAACGCTATGATGAAACTGGCTCTCATGAGGATCGCCCCAACTCATCGCCTGGGATGAGTTGGACCACAGAGTGAAGGCAAATGAGCCAACAAGTGCTAAGCATCTCTGGGAACACTTCAACACTGTTGGAAAACCATTCCAGGTGACTGCTAAATCAGGCTGATCGGCCAGTCATGGGCCAGGAGATCTGTGTGCTCCTTAAATACCCGTTCTCTTCTAATTCGCCCATTGGCAAAGTTCTTTAACAGAGCCGTGCATCCATCATTCACCATTCACAACTGTCACTGCAATATTCAGAGGTTTACAGCAATCACAATAATTTATCAAACATCAAAAAAAAATTGTCAGTGCACTTTGGGCACCTGATAGCACAGTCAGGATCATTTCAACGATTTTATACTCAAAATGTTTGAAACTACAGTCAGAAGAAGCCATAACAGTATTAAATAGAAATATTCAGCAACTCTGTAATTTATATATAGTATATGTGCGAAATCTGCTTGATGTTGTTTTATATCTTTTACGATTAAAGAGTGCTTAATGATGAAGTGGATCAATATTCTGGTTTTAATTCACCACCTCACATCAGCATTGTCATTTTCCCATCTCCAAAATGTTTATAAAACATGGCTCACAGTAAGGGTGGAAGAACACACATTCTTCAAAATAGTTTTTATAAATACCAACATTTGCGCTAGAAGTTGTGTCATTACACAATTTTAAGACAAGCTCAAGACTATGAATGAGTGAACCTTTGGGTACAGTTTTAAACCAACAACAGGAGTCTACCTGCTTGAGTGAAAACTCATAATTGAAAAGAGAAGAGGGAGTTGTGCTGATCCAATGATAGAGAATAATCTTGCAGTAAAGATCTATGGCAGAAATCAATCAAAAGTCTAAAGACTTGTATCAAAGTAACTTTCTGTAAAATGTGAGGTTTGAACTCCAAGCCTTGGGCTACCAGAGCAAAAGTGGATTAATAATTCAGCCCAGTGCAGATACTGTACAATATTGACATTTTTGTGATGTGGGGCAGTAGAAGTCTTTCTAACTGGCCCTTTAACTGTGCAGCAGGAAGAGTTTTCTGTTGGAACAGAAAATGATTTGGTAGCTTCAACTTTGTGTGCTCTATTTAGCAGTAATTGAAGAAAGTGTGTGAGCATAGCACAATCCAGTTCTGTCATGTGTCAACTGTAACCCAAATATGGAATGTGTGTTTATTTTTTGCTCCTGAAAATCAAGCATAAAGTACTTTAATTGTGTTCTGCGTGTTCATTTATCTCAAAGAAACATGTTTAAATGGACACCAATATTCCAACAACTGAAGTATACCACAGGTTCTCTTTCATGTTTGGAAGGGGAAGGTGAAGTGAGGGGGGATTAACTGCAACATGCACCTTCACCACTGTCACTAAATTATACACACTGAACCTTTTTAAAGACAGATCTATTTATCTACACACATGCATAAATGCCTTAACACGTGTACATTGCCGTGGACCGGCTGCGTTTTGTGGTTGTCTGCTGTTCACACTAATAATATGGATTTAAAATCCTGTTCAACCTTTCTACTGCACATTTGTCTTCATTCCAAAGTAGATTTGCTTGTCACTTTGTCTGTCCAACATGTTGTTTCATTCTGTGCCACATTATAATATACGTTTACTGTCTCTCATATTTTCAAGGGTAATTATATTTGTATCTCTTTCATTATTTCTTTGATGTTAAAAACTACATTCAGACTTATGGTTGTAGTTGTGCACACGAAAGGTTGTAGTATCCGCTATGGCCAGTAGAGGGTGCATGCCAACATTATAAACAACTGTACATGTAGTTATAAACCGCCTCGGCGTGTGACTTGAATGTGAGTAAAGTGTTACCGCTTTCATTTTTTGTGTCTTAATGAGAGGATCAGATGACTCCAGCTGCTTCCCAACAGATGCTGCCTCTACTGTAACATATGAAAGTCTTTAGTTCTGCGGCTGCTCACTGTAAAAGAAAAAAGATGTCCGTTTGTAGACACAGCTGGACGTGCAGTATAAACATTAGTAGGTAGAGTGAGTGAGTGGAGTGTGAATTTGCATTGGCATAACGCTTTAGGTAGCTTCTTATCCTGACCAAAAATAAATGTCTAAACCTAATTTTGACCCTGACTCTAAAATCAACTCTTAACCCTCGAATAGCTCTGACCAAAAGTTGGTCAGAAGGTGAGTACCGTCCAAAATGTCCTCACTTTCCAAAAAAGGCCCCACTCTGTATGTTGTAGCTAAATGGTCCTCAGAAAGATGTCTGTACAAGCGCGCACACTCAATGTTGCAGGCTGCTGCTGCTGCTGCTGAGTTAATTATATTGACAAAGTACAAGTGGCCAACTGTATGTGAGATCATGTGAGATGTTAAGTGAAAGTAAAGCAAAAGTATATGAAAGGCTGAAACGAGTAGAGATGTGTAGGCTGAAAAGTTAAACAGATACAGAAGAAGCAAGACTGATAAAGAGGAAGAAAGTAGAGAGGTCAGACTGCAATGCTGCAGAACGTTCTCTAGTTTGTGTGGCTTCACCTTTTTATTCTGGACACATTAATAGTTCTCTACCGCCTCCATGTGGTCAAATGAGGTATTACAGACCACCCCCACTATTTTCGCGAGCACACAATAACTGGTGGGAAGTCACGGCAGTACACTTGAGTGTAATAAGTAGTGGGATGCAATGAAGTACGTTTAGTTTGTAACTGTAACTTTGTTTTATTTGTAGGTACTTCTCACTTTTACTTTATAACATATCTGCAGTTTCTTTTCCAATACATTGCATTACATGTTTACATTGTTTAAACATTTTTTTTTTTTAAAGTAACCATTAACAAGAGGGGATTTGGTCCACTGATCCGATCAGAGCAGGAAGGAAACATTAGATCCAGCCTCCTGCAGGAGCAGCTGGGATGGATTCAGAAGAGGCTGACACTCCTGATGTAGTGGACCATTGCATGAGGAAAAAGGCTAAACTTGGCAAGTACATTTACTTTAATTACTTTAGATTTATCTTAAGAAACTGTAACTAGGTAATTTTACTTTTAAAGTACATGTCTGTCTATTAAATTGTACTTTAGCTTCCGGTAAATGTCTGAGAATAATGTTTTCTACCTGTCCCCACATCCGTTCAGATGTAAAAATACTTTGATTTAAACTTTAACATCATTGTGTATGACCATTTAATAGTTGCAACCATTGTTTCCCAGCCTTTCTGGCACATCAGAAAAAAAGTTGTTAAACTATAAGAAGCTATATTGTTTAAGCTTGTTACTGAAAACTAACAGTAATTTTCTCTATCAATTTTCTATCAAATACAACACACAAATCTGTCCTATGATCTAGTTTCATACCATAATTCTTCAACTGAACTGTTGATCAAATATATCTATTATGTGATGGATGATCCATAAAGACCACTACGTCATTACGGTAAGTGCGCTGCGTCATTTCGTCCTTTCCTGTTTTCCTGCCATCCTGGTGGTGATCGCTCTCTGAACTAGCTCCTCTGCTAAACACAGCTGTTTCTCTGTATTACTACGGCTGGGTGACGGTCTGGAGGGGGCATAGTGCTGCCCTTAAAAAGCCCACGATTAAAAAGCCACTAACTCACGTTTCAAATAGATTCTCTCCACTTAGCGAAGCACCTGTTGAGAAGCAAACTCTGGTAGTTGGCGACTCGGTTCTGAGAAACATGAAGTTAGCGACACAAGCGACCATAGTCAACTGTATCCCAGGGGCCAGTGTCGGAGGTCACTAAAGTTAATGTTGAGTCGGTGTGTGCTTTCGCAAAAACGATATCAGACACATTCATTTTCTCTGGCCCTCTACCTAACACAACATGTGATGACATGTTGTCCTTTAACCTCTGGCTGTCAAGGTGGTCTCCTGTAAACTGTGTCGGCTTTGTAGATAATTAGCAAACTTTTTTGAGGAAACCTGGACTTGTTAGGAGAGATGGCGTTCATCCCACTTGGGATGGAGCAGCTCTCTTATCTAGGAATATTACTCAGTCTATTACATGACAACCCAGAGTTGGGACCAGGAAGCAGAGCTGCAGTGCTAAACACTTCTCTGCGCTCCCTCTGGGACAGTCACACAACCCCATAGAGATTGTGTCTGTCCACCGTCTGAATCCACACAATAATCGAATACAAATTAACACAACCTCTGAAACGACACAGGAAACCAAGACTTTGAAATGTGGTCTTTTAAACATTAGATCACTGTCATCAAAGGCTATTTTAGTTAATGAACTAGTCTCAGACTACAACATAGATTTATTGTCCCTCACTGAGACGTGGCTGCATCCTGATGAATATGTCAGTCTAAATGAATCTACCCCCCAGTCATATAAATTCACATGTTCCCAGAGAACTCAGACTGGAGTTAAAAATAGCAGCAACTCCACCTCCTGGTCCATCAATTAATCCTAAACCTAAACTCGGCTACAACTCATTTGAATGTCTTGTTCTAAGTCTTCCACGCCAATCCAGGAAACACCAACAGCTAATCATATTTGTTGTAGTTTACCGTGCTCCGGGGGCTTATACTGAATTTTTAACGGAGTTCCCTGAGTTTTTATCAAACCTAGTCCTAAAGACCAATAAAATTATTATTGTTGGTGACTTTAATATACATGTTGACAATAATAAAGACAGCTTTAGCGTAGCATTCATTTCGATACTAGACTCAATTGGTTTTAGTCAGTGTACTAATAAAAAACTCTTTCTAGATGTCTACCTGATAGTGCTGTAGCTAAATTTAAGGAAATAATTCTGATTACAGTGCCTTGCATAAGTATTCACCCCCCTTGGACTTTTTCCCATTATGTACTGTTACTAACTGGAATTCAAATAGACTTAAATAAACTTTTTCCCGTTTGATCAACAAAACATGCATAGTACTTTGGAGGTGCAAAATAAATTGTATTGTGACACAAACAATAATGAGAATAAAAAAGTTGACATCTGTTGGGTGCATAAGTATTCACCCCCCTGTGTCAATACTTGGTAGAACCCCCTTTCGCTGCAATTACAGCTGCAAGTCTTTTGGGGAATGTCTCTACCAGCTTTGCACATCTAGAGATGGAAAGGTTTGTCCATTCTTCTTGGCAAAAAAGATGAAGCTCAGTCAGATTGGATGGAGACCGTCTGTGAACCGCAATCTTCAAGCCTTGCCATAGATTCTCTATTGGATTGAGGTCTGGGCTTTGACTGGGCCATTTTAAGACATTAACATTCTTTAATCCAAACCATTCCTTTGTAGCTCTGGCTGTATGTTTAGGGTCATTGTCCTGCTGGAAGATGAACCTCCGCCCCAGTCTCAAGTCTTTTGCAGACTGCATCAGATTTTCTTCAAGGATTTCCCTGTATTTGGCTCCATCCATCTTTCCCTCTATTCTGACCAGTTTCCCTGTACCTGCCGAAGAGAAGCATCCCCACAGCATGATGCTACCACCACCATGTTTCACTGTTGGGATGGTGTGCTCAGGGTGATGGGCAGTGTTGGGTTTTCGCCACACATAGCATTTTGCATTGAGGCCAAAAAGTTCAATTTTGGTCTCATCTGACCAGAGCACCTTCTTCCACATGTTTGCTGTGTCTCCCACATGGCTTCTGGCAAACTCCAAATGGGATTTTTTATGGATCCCTTTCAACAATGGCTTTCTTCTTGCCACTCTTCCATAAAGGCCAGATTTGTGGAGTAGACGACTAATAGTTGTCCTGTGGACAGATTCTCCCACCTCAGCTGTGGATCTCTGCAACTCCTCCAGAGTAACCATGGGCCTCCTGGTTGCTTCTCTGATTAATTTTCTCCTTGTCCGACTCTTCAGTTTGGGTGGACGGCCTCCTCTTGGTAGGTTTGCGGTTGTGCCATATTCTTTCCATTTTCTTATGATGGATTTTATGGTGCTCAGAGAGATGTTCAAAGCTCTGGATATTTTTTTATAACCTAACCCTGCTTCATATTCTCCACAACTTTATCCCTGACCTGTTTGGTGAGCTCCTTGGTCTTCATGATGCTGTTTGTTCAGTAATGATCTCCAACAAACTCTGAGTCCGTCACAGAACAGGTGTATTTATACTGAGATTAAATTGCAGACAGGTGGACCCTATTTACTAATTATGTGACTTGCAAATGTGACTTGTGAATGCAATTGGTCGCACCAGATCTTTGTTAGGGGTTTCACAGTAAAGGGGGTGAATACATATGCACTCAACACTTTTCAGATTTTTATTTGTAAATAATTGTGAAATCCATGTAATATTTCCCCCCACTTCCAAATGATGCACCATTTTGTGTTGGTCCATTACATAAACTCACGATGAAATAAATTTTAATCTGTGGTTATACCATGACAAAATGTAGAAAAGTCCAAAGGGGGTGAATACTTATGCAAGGCACTGTACATATAAACCCGTATTAACCGTCAATATAAACAAAAAGATCTTTAAAAACCCGAACTCCATTGAAATTGACCATCTCGTCGATAGCTCTGCAGACTCATTACGATTAACATTAGACTCAATAGCTCCTCTTAAAAAGAAAAATGTAAATTAGCCCGGTGGTATAATTCCAAGACACATGAGTTAAAACAAGTATCAAGAAAACTAGAAAGGAAGTGGCGCTTCAGCAAACGTGTTGAAAATCTCCTAGACTGGAAGAATACTGTTAAAGAATATAAAAAGGCTCTCCACAAAGCAAGAGCTCCCTACTATTCAAAACTAATAGAAGAGAATAAAAACAACCCCAGGTTTCTCTTCAGATCTGTAGCCAGGCTGACAGAGAGTCACACTGTCTCGTCCAGCTTCCCCTGCTTATCTTTCCTTGTTCTACGTGCGCCTTGTTGCCAGTGGTTACCTGTTAAGGCCTCAGTATGCTTCTCCGAGTCCGTTTCGGAATGACGGACGGACGGATCGGACGGACCCTTTTTGATTTATAGTTCTACGAGCCTTTTTATTGTGAAAACAATTCACCGCCAGAACAGTAGATGGCGAAACGGAAGTCGAGCTTAGACAAGCCTACCTCATGAGGTATATAGAAGAAGTCCACGCTGGTTTATTTACGTCCTCCCGGCTCCTCACACACAGTGAACGATGGCAATGACAGAAAAAGGATGTTGATGACGCGACCGTTTTTGCTGAATAAAGTGACACCCAGCGGGTCAAAATACTTATGTTATCGTGTCTTAACGCAGCGGTTCCCCGGTCTTGTTTCCAAACTGCGTTGCTAATTCAACAGCTTGAAGCTTGAAGCTACACGGAGGCAGCTAGCTCCCCCCCCCTCAGCTTCCACACACAGTCAGCACGGACACCCGATACTAACTACTACCAAGTGTTTGCTTCTAACCTGACGGTGTTTGAGAAAAAGTGTCATGAGAGCCGTGGGATTAAAGTCAGCGGGTTTTTGAGCTGTTCCCACCGCAGTTAGCATGGTGGCTAGCCCGCTACCCCCGTTATCAAAGTTCGTTATAACCGTATGTGACCGTACACACATGCCGTAAGTGCTCTAACCAGCCACCGTCAGCCGGACAACGCCGCTGGCTTAACACACTTGTCACATTAATCATAGAGTCGTAGTTGTGATTTTGGTTTATTGTGATGTAGGGAATGGAACAGGAAGTTTCCATTCCGAAATGCTGGCGTTAGCGGACCAATCACAGCCAAGTGCTATCCGTGGGCTGTCCGTCATTTCGACGTATAGTTAGAAAAATGAGCGCGGCACGAAAAGCTCTCCGAGGAGCCTCGGAGAGGCACGGAGAGGGCGTTCCACGTTGGAGAGGGCGGTCCTATCTGTCCGTGTCCGTCAAAACGCAGAAGCATACATTGGCCTTTAGTGTTCATGTTTTGTTTTTGTCTTGTTTAAAGACTCCTTTTATATTAAATATCTTTTTTGTTATAACCTCTGCATCCTGTGTCCATCTCCTTCCTCAAACCGTGACACAGGGAGAGCTCTCTCACCAGGTCATTTGTCAATTTGTCTCTTTAATTTTGTACATGTAATCATATTGTTGTTCTCCTGTCCACTAAATATGAATCAATTCATTTCCAAATGTGGGTATGCTTCCTTTACATGTACACAAAAGGGAACATGCTCCTTTGTCCCAGGACACGTATACCATTGTAGGATTTGATCTCTTTATTTGGCTTTATTTCTCTCTGTTAGAAATTAGGATCAGTTATTGGGTGTATTTACTTCAAGAATGTCACTTGTTGATCTTTCATGTAATCAAGTTGCAGAGCTCCCACCGTCGGTGCTTCACACACGATGCCTCAGTAAGAGTGTTGGGAGTAACGCGGTATAAAGTAACGCGTTACTGTAATTCCACTACTTCTAGCGGTAACGAGAATGTAACGAAGTATTTTTTTTAATCAAGTAACGCAGTTAAAATTGCTGGAATTTAAATAAGTTCGTTACTCGTGTTACTCTCTTTTGCAGGGGTGCCCAATACGTCGATCGCAATCTACCGGTCGATCGTGAAGGTAGTGTGGGTCGATCGCACGACTGGACAAGAGGCAGTCATGATGACGCGCCTGCGCACGTACCAGCCCTTTTCTTATTTTCGACACCAAACTCTTATGAAGAGGAGAACATAATACATGTGTAGGCCTACTTTGAAATAAATGAAACCTAGAACTATGCTATTTTTGCTCATCTCCAGCTTGGTACTTTTCAGCAGATGCTGTGTGCTTGCTCTGGAAATGTCTTTATCTCTTTGTCCCTGGTTAGTTTACCGAGGCCGGAGATCGGGGCCCCGGCTCGGCGCCACGCCCAATTTCTACTATAAGTGATCAATGCAAAGCAGGTCACGAATATTAAATTATGAATCTGACCAATGGGTTTCCACCGTGATTCCTGACGGAGGCACGACATCAAGCGATGTGAAGAGAAAGTGAAACTTTCTGACACTGACATCGAGGTGTTTGTTAGCTCTGCGCCCCGGCTCTGCGGGCCGGCTCTGCACTCTATTTTTAAATAAAAAATATATTTAAGTCTTTTTTTAATTGAATCAAATTAATAAAAAAACTGCGCGCGCACATCCTGCGGCGCACATAAATAAAAAAATATATATATATTTAACTATTTAAAAAAAAGACTAAAACGTGTGCCACCGCATTTTCGTCTTTCTTCTTATTATTCTTATTGTTATTATTTGTATTATCACTGAGCAAGAACAGGCTCCAGCACACAACACTGGCAGCCGGGGATGCTCGCGGCCCGTGCCCTCGGGTCACGGGGACCCCGAACGACAAGAGACGTGCCTTACGTCTTCGCGTGTGTTGTGTGCAGCTATACAAAAATAAAATAAAAAAGAAAACAGTTTTCTTTATTATTATTATTACTGAGCTGGAGTCTTCTTCTTCTTCTTCTTCTTCGCATCACCGAGCAAGATCAGGTACGGAACGCGGGCGGCCAGGCGGTTCTGATGTCGTGAGTATCAGGGTCACGGAGACCCCGAACGACAAGAGACACACGTCTTCGCGTGTGTCGTGTGCAGCTATACTAAAATAAAAATGAGTTTCCTTCTTGCTCTTGTTCGTCTTGTTTTTCTTGTTCTTCTTCTTCGCATCACCGAGCAAGAACAGGCTCGAGTACGCAACGTGGGCGGCCGGAGATTACCTAGAAAAAAGTCAAGCGCTTCGCCACTGCATCGTAATTTTCTTTTTCCAACGACCACTGAGCAACAACAGGCTCGAGTGCACGACGCGGGGAGCCGGACCAGGCCCGGCTACGCGAGTCTCAGGGTCACGGAGACCCCCTATCGGAGAAACGACCGTTGACTCGAGCGGCAGTGCGAGCCTTCGGGTCGCCGAGATCCAGGCCAAAGAGACTCCCCAACCCGGGCATCCCAGGGGTCCTACTAAATCCTCCTTCTCTTCCCTCAGATGATTTTTAATCCAAGTTCAACTTCCACCCGATGACACAGCACACCAAACAAAACAGGTTGTGAAGAAATCTCCCTCCACCAGGAATTGGATCGCCGTCTCCGGGCCACAGCACCTGACCACAACAAAAATATTATTAAAACAAGTCAAGGTTTAAAACACGTTTAAACAAACAAACAACAAAATAACACATACAAACACAATAGAACTGAGTTAAATGTAACTATAAAATATGGGCATCCCCCTGCACGTGTTCCCTCCACGTGCCGTGAAGGTGTAGCGTGGAGTATAGATCAAGGGTGTTGGTTAACAAGGACACGGAGCTGGTCAGTTCATATAATAGTTCTTGTGATATTAAAATCAATAATATAAACCCGGAGTTTCAGTAAGTGGACCCCAAACTCCAGGGGTGCCAGAACAGCAGGTTCCAGGTCTGTACACACGGGGCTGCTGGACGCCGATGAGGGGGGCAGGACCTCACCCTCCGTGTCAGGCCAAGGCAGTGTCTCCGTAACCCGGAGGGAGGGAGTGTTGTTAGCCGCCGCCGAGTCCTGTAGCATTAGCTGTAAGGTGGAATCGGTGTCAGCTATGGCATGGTAGAAACAAGGGCGGCAGACAACGTTACTCACCCCGCTGGCGCGCTACCGCACTCGTCTTCCCTGGTGGAGCGACTCAACGCTGTAAGCCAGTCCGGCAATGCGACAAGGTGTCTAAGTCAAGAGGCACCCACAGCCACGCTATCCTGCTGTCCGACCAAGGTCCCGGAATGAAACAACAGCACCAGGGAGACCGCGAGTAGGAGTGGGCTGCTGCCTTAAATAGGTGCCGACAGCGCCCCCCTTGACGGGGAGGGCGCATGCAGGCACAGCGCCCCAAGTGGCAGGGAGGGCACCCACATCTGGCTACATTTATCCCCCCCCTTTTGCATCGTCGGCCCGACGATGGCCAGAAAATCAAATTAACACCAAGGCCTAAAAATGGCCAACTGGGCATTGGACATCGGGCCTAGGGGTGTATTGTTTGCCTGAGGTTGTTGCTCAACAGGGCAAGGAAGATGGTGGACATTTGAGTGGTGCCCTGCCGTTGCCCGAGCAGATCGGCGCAGGGCCAACTGACCGTGATCTAGCTGCTCGGCTAGGAACCCTAAGGGATCTGGTAAGGAAGAAGGCAAACAAGCAAGAGGTATTGAGATACTGGGCCTGTTCTCCAATGGGATCAGGACAGGAGGGCTTTCCAAAGGCCTGGTACATGGAACCACGGCAGACTGTGGACAAAGGGTTTCCTGAACCAAAACCCACAATTCTCCGGCATTAGAGGACTCATCATCCCGTACGGCCAAGGACGGCGGAGAGGGCATGTTAGATGGGGAATTTGCAACCTCATGCGGGACCACGGCCTTGACCATGTCCCGATGTATGTGTTTGACCTTCTGCGGGTCATTTACAGGGGTAACCGTGTACACTGCTCCATCACCGCAGGGAGCCTTCACAACCTGATGGACCTGGGTATTCCAAAGGTCTTGGATTTTATGTCGCCCTCTAACGCCGTGGTCCCTCAGGTACACTAATTGGCCTACTGTGAAAGGTAGGTCTCGGACCCGCTGATCATGCCGCGATTTTCTTTTACTAGCAGCAGCCAACAACCGTTCACGGGCACCCTCGAAAGCAACTCTGAGTCGAGCTTGGTGTTCGACCACCCAGTCCTGCACCCCGCCAGGTACTGGGTCCTGAACTCGACCCAGAAAGAAGTCCACAGGAAGCCGAGGTTCCTGCCCAAACATTAGAAGGAATGGCGACTCACCAGTACCCTGATGAGGTGTGGTGTTATAACAAAACAGCACCTGGGACAGACAGGAGGCCCAATCCCGTTTTCGTGAAACTGGTAGGGTACGAAGGAGGATCTATTAAACCGCTCGCATTGGCCGTTACCCGCAGGGTGGTATGGGGTAGTACGGGATTTGGTGACCCCGTACAAAGAGCAGAACTGGTGAATCAAAGAACTCTCAAAGTTCCTTCCTTGGTCCGAGTGGAGGCGGCCTGGAACACCGAACTTATAAAACCACTCCTGAACTAAGACCTGAGCCACAGTGGAGGCTCGTTGATCCCGTGTAGGGATGGCGACAGTAAATTTACTAAACACGTCTGTCATTACTAAGACATTTTCTAAACCGTTCCGGGAAGGTTCCAATAGTGTGAAATCGATGGCCACGATCTCATTGGGTCGGGAGGCAAGCAGGTGGCCCATAAAACTATGTGGCACATGCCCTGAGTCCTTAGCAACTTGGCAGCGCTCACACTCTTGAACCCAATTCTTAATGTCCGAAGACATTCCTGGCCAATAACAGCGTTGTCTGACCAATTCTGTAGTTTGCTCGATGTCCTGGTGACCGTGCTCTTGGTGAAGCTGGTTCAAGGTCTCCTGCTTGAGAACTGCAGGTAATATTAACTGGAGAGACTCCTCTCCCCCGTCTGAGCGGAAGACTCGGCGGAGCAGGACCCCGTCTTTCTCCACCAAGCGGTCCCATTGGCGCAGAATTGTCATGACTGGCTTGGGCAAATGTTGCCGTTCAGCCGAGGTGGGCGGCGCTTTACGTTGCCAAAACACCAACACGCTTTTTTAGAAATGGATCATCTTCCTGTAAGGAGCGGAGATCAGGTGCAGAGTGTGATGGGAGAACTGAGACTAGGGACTGAGTGGCGGACAACCCCGGATCTGTTAGTAGCACTTGCTGAAAGGCTAGGGGGACTGTAGTGCCAGGCAAGACATGATCAACTAAATTGGTGCCAGAAACATACTGCCGTGAAAGCGCATCATTCTGTTGCTGCGACCTGAACGATACTTAATGGTAAAGTCAAATTTGGCCAATTGAGCGGCCCATCGTTGCTCTGTGGCCCCCAATTTTGCTGACTGGAGGTAGCTCAACGGGTTGTTGTCGGTATAGACAATGCACGTATGCCCCAACAGATACTCCCGGAACTTCTCCGTCATGGCCCACTTGAGTGCCAGGAATTCCAACTTCATGGAACTATAGTTTGTCATGTTGTGCTCAGGGGGTCGAAGGCCTCTGCTAGCATAGGCTACGGGTTTCACGCAATTGTCAATCTCCTGTGAGAGTACAGCCCCAAGACCACTATAGCTGGCATCAATTTCTAAAATGAAAGGCTTTGTGAAGTTGGCATATACTAACACTGGGGACGAGACCGACTTTGCCTTTAAGGCCTCAAAGCTCATCTCACACTGAGGTGTCCACGCAGCACCTAAAGTTAGGCCTGGCCCCTTCTTGGATTTGGTACCTGCCAGCTCGGCCACAAGTTTATGCAGAGGGCTGGCCAATTTTGCAAAGCCCTCTACGAAGCGACGGTAATAGCTAGCGAAACCCAAAAATGAGCGTAGTTCTGATATGTGACGGGGCCGCTGCCACTTAGACACAGCCTCGATTTTCTTGGGATCGGTGGACACTCCCTGGCTTGTGATAACATACCCCAAGTAACTGACCTCCCGTCTAAAGAATGCACACTTTTCGAGTTTCGCTTTAAGACCTTCCTTTTGGAGCCGCTCAAGCACTATTTCTAGCCTCTGCAAATGTTGTTCCACAGAGGATGAGAAGACACTAATGTCATCCAGATACAGTAACAAGGACTGACCTTGCTCTTTACCAAACATTCTCTGCATCAGACGCTGGAAGGTGCTTGGGGCATTACACAAACCAAAAGGCATGCGATTAAACTCGAAAAGGCCAAATGGTGTACAAAATGCAGTTTTGGGTCGGTCTTGTTCCGTCATAGGGACATGATTATAACCGCTGGCCAGATCGATGGTGGAAAACCAGCAAGCCCCAGATAGTGCATCCAAGCTCTCCTCGATGCGAGGCAGAGGGAATGCATCCTTTCTGGTCTTACTGTTAAGGAGGCGATAGTCCACGCATAAGCGCAGGTTCCCATCCTTTTTCCTGACTAATACTATGGGTGATGCATATGGACTACAGCTCTCCCTTATGACCCGGGACTCCAACAGTTGATTAATGTGAGCCTTCACTTCTTCGTATTCTGAGGGAGGGATACGCCGGTACCTCTGAAGAACAGGAACCTCATCGAGCAGAGGTATGTCATGGGAGAGAAGGTTGGTGCAGTCCAAATCACCTTCATGGGTTGAAAAGACAGATTGATATTTGCCTATTAGGGAGTTTAGATTGGGTTGCTCATGCTCAGACAATTCAGACAGATCTATTGTCTCTAACTTATCTGACACTGAGGGGGCAACAGTATGGGAAGAGACAGTTACTAAGGTTGACCTCTCCTCAGTTACCCCTGGAGGAAGGCTGACAACCTGGGCAGCGTTTAAAACGCCCAAACTAGTCCGTGGGTAAAGGAGAATTTCAGTTGTCCCAACGTGTCCCAACTTTGTCTAGTTCTGTGGGAACATGCGAGCAAAGCGCTGATGGCAGCGACACTGATGGGATCGGTAAAGGAATCCCATCAGTGGTTCCTGATAAAGGAACCAAACGACATGTTCCTAACCCGACTCCTCATCCAGAAACAGGAGAAAACATGGGTTCAACTCAAATGATACCCACCCCCCAAACCGGGCTGGGACATCAACAACAGATCTTAAGACACTTTACAAGGAACAGTTATGACTGGCAGCAATGATCGCTGTGTTCACAACAGACGCGGAAGCGCACGAAGCGCACGAAGCGCAGCCCAGCGCGACTCTCTGGTGCGCAGCAGCCTGGCTCTTCACACCGAGCGCGCATTCCTCCGCGCCGGTCAGCCCGTGATTCTGCTTTCTCCGCTGGATGTTGTTTGCTCCTTTCAATGGTAGATTATGATGGTCTTCATAGCCCCCCCTTATATGCATCCCCGAAGGGAGTGTGAACATTGTCGAGTGTGTTTGCACCCCCGCGTAGGACAGCGGATGTGCTGATGGTATCTCTGCAGGACTTTCCTCATCTTTGCGTTGTTAAAATCACCGGCCACCATACACTCAGCCCGTGATGTCTCTGTCCTGTCGATAACCGCATGCAGCTCGTCCAGGGCCTGATGTCGGCATGTGGCGGAATGTGCACCGCTGTTATAACGACCGATGTAAACTCCCTCGGGATGTAATAAGGTCGGCATCTGATCACGAGCTGCTCCAGGTCCGGAGAACAGCCCGAAGAAATAATCTCCACATCTGAGCACCACACATTGTTCTCCATGCAGCAGACACCTCCTCCCTTGCTCTTCCCAGAGTGTGTTGTCCGGTCCTGACGCTGAATGGAGACCCCCTCGGGAACCATGGCGGAGTCCGGGATCGAGGGGTCGAGCCAAGTCTCCGTGAAAACCATCACGTTACAAAAAGTCAGACTGCGGTTCAGAACTGTTCCTTGTAAAGTGTCTTAAGATCTTCTTGTTGATGTTCCAGCCCGATTTGGGGGGTGGGTATCAACTGAGTTGAACCCATGTTTTCTCCTGGATTACAGAAGAGGGCCTATAGTTTTTCGTATGACTGAAGATTACAGCGCTCATTTATACGCTGGCTCGCAACAAACAATTTGCGTCCTCACCTGCTGCGGCCACGCTGCACTTACTCACACACACAGAAACGGCAGTGGAGAGAGAGAGAGAGGGCGAGAGGGAGCGCTACGGTGTCCCTAAATAGATGTCGCCAAAGCCCTGCAGCCTATAAGAATCACTGTCCTGTCAGGTAAATTAAAATATCAGCAGAACGGGAAACGCGCCCGCACATCCTACGGGCGCGTCCTGCGGCGCATATCCTGGGGCGCACATAAATACAAAAAAAAATATAACAATTTAATTAAATCAAATGAATAAAAAAACTGTGCGCGCACATCCTGCGGCTGCCGCAAATCCTAAATAAAAAATAAAAAAATTAAATTAAATCAAATTTATATAAAAACTGCGCGCGCACATCCTACGGACGCGTGCTGCGGCGCATGTCCTGGGGCGCACATAAAAAAAAATATATATATAATAATTTAATTAAATCAAAGTAATAAAAAAAACTGTGCGCGCATATCCTGCGGCGCACATAAATAAAGAATATATTTAAAAATAAAAACCATAAAAATGTAATTTATCAAATTAATAAACAAACTGTGCGCGCACATCCTGCGGGCGGTGCACATTCTAAATAAAAAAGCATGAAATTGAGTACGCCAAAGCTAATTCCGATTTATAAAACCATGCACACGCAAAACCTCAACTCCAAATCCGCCCTCCACCCCCCCAATTTCTACTATAAACGGTCAATGCAAAGCACGTCACGAATATTAAATTATGAATCCGACCAATGGGTTTCCACCGTGAGTCCTGACCGAGACACTGCATCAAGCGATGTGAAGAGGAAGTGAAACTTTCTGACACTGACATCGAGTTGTTTGTTAGTGAGGTGGAGGTGAAGAGCGACTTTATGGGACAGCAGTGATGTCACTAATAAAGAAAATACACTGATACTCTGCCGCTGCTGCTGTGGATAACACAATGTGTGAGATCAGAAATCGCTGAACCCTCGCTTCCTCCTCATCCTTCCATTCGCATGCACAAATCGTGCAGAACCCCGCATCGGTGTCACGGCAGTATTTATCCATTTAGAGCATCGGACCGATTCCCTCACATCAGTGGATCCTTGCCTCCACTCTGGGATATTATTTGGAAAGTTTCTACATTTCTTGTTAGTGATCTCCTGTGCGCTCTATGCGCTCTGCGCTGGGTGGCTCTGCGGGCTGGGTCGCTATTACATGTGTAGCGGGTCATTTCTTAATAAAGTTTTATACTTTTAGCAGTGTCATTTTCCCCGCTCTGGATGTGTTAATTAACCTGACAGGACGGCAACTCCTATAGGCTGCAAGGAGGCGGAGGAGTTTATTTAGGGACACCTTAGCACTCTCCCTCGTCCTCTCTCTCTCTCTCCCCACTGCCGGTCCTGTGGGTGTGTGCGGAAGTTTAGCGTGAGCGCAGCACGTGTGGTCGCAATTGTTTGTCGCAGTAAGTCGCTGGAAGTTATATAATGTTAACGGCGATCACAGAGAAAGTGTCCGCAAATTCTAACTGAAGTTTGTCCTTAGAGCCCAGCGTGAAGCTGTGTCTGTGTGCGACTGTGACGGCGTCACCGTGGATGCACGCTGTCCCTGCTTTATTTTAATGAATTAAAAGTATGAGATAAGGATGTGCTTTTATGTTTGTAAATGTTTTTAAATATTATAAATGTGTTTAAATTGTGTGACCTAACTATAACATGTTTGTTTTATAGGGCTGCCTCCAGCTAAATAGTTACGGTCACTGTTTTTTCCCACTTTAGATTTTATTTAGATTATTTGGTTTGATTATTTGTTTCTTTGTGTTTTGTTTTGTTCTATTGCAAGGTGCACTATATATGGTTGACTGGGACTGTGCAATTCAGCGGTAGTGACTTGAATGGTGGTGAATTATTGGCTCCATAAAGTAGAGGTCCTCTTTTGTCATTTTGTTGTTGTATATCGTTTGCAGTGATTTTCTTAAAGTGTGTTGTGTTTGGTTTTTAATGCATGATATTTCAGCATTGTACAATTGGGTCTGGAGCCTCTAATTTCTCTCTATTTTAAACTGTCATTTATATCAAGTCCAGGCCAGCCTTTCCAACCTTTGCACATGTCACTTTACTGTTTGAGCAGTCTGTTTTAAATCATTTGCATTTATTAAATAAATTGTATTTTGTATTGATATCTCAGCCTCCCGTCCCGTCTTATTCTGGATACTTGTTGAACCGAATTGACATTAACTGTCATCTCTGAACCATTTTTAATCACTACACATGCTTGCATTGTTACGATTCTTAAAGTGTGCTATGGTTGTTTAATGTATGATATATTAATGTAATGAACCGACTGATAACTGTCATGCTCTGAAATCTACATCAGTAATGGACAACAAAACCAGTATTAGTATTTCAGTAGCTGCATTTCATTTACCGTAATCATTCAGTATACGTTGTTCAGAATAAATTTTATGCGGTGTCCTCGCCGCCGGTCTACGGGGAGTATAAAGCGAGCGCACGGACGGAAGTTGCATCCGCGCAGGACATCAGCTCCTGTGGGAACACACGAGCAAAGCGGAAGCGCATTGCTCCGCGCCCGTCAGCCCGTGATTCTGCTTTCTCCGCTGGTTGTGTATGCTCCGTTCAATGAAGGGGTTCGGGGTAAATGATGATCTTCATAGCATTTAATCATGTTCGGGGAAACACTCGGGGATATTGAAACTCCAGGAGAACCGCAGGGAACTCTAAAGTACGGGACACATATTTTAACATTTAAATATAATATGTCATTAATATCGTTTAAAATCATTTCCCAGTGTGTTTCCCCGAACTATGCCCCGAAACCATCGGTGCCGAACGCGATCGCAGCCGAAGTGAACAGCGCCACTGAGTTACATGGGGGCGGGCGTGAATGTTACGGGGTCAATTCTGAATAAAGTTTTATAGTTTTGGCAGTATTATTTTCCCCGTTCTGCTGATGTTTTAATTTACCTGACAGGACGGTGATTCCTATAGGCTGCGGGAAGTCGGCGCAGTCTATTTAGGGACACCGTAGCTCTTCCCTTCTCCCCCTCTCTTATTGTGTCCGTGACATTAAGTTAAGTTGTCTTTTCCTGTTTTAGTAATTGTTCTCAAGACAATAAGGACGGGGTGGGTCCCTGCTTTATTTGAATGAATTAAAGGTATGACATAATGATGTGTTTAATGTTTGTAAATGTTTTTGAAACATTTTGATAAACTGGTTCAAATTGTATGACCTAAATACAACATGTTTGTTTCTGTTGAGTTGTGTTGCACTATTGCTGCAGCTACCGTTGCATTCGGAGGAAAGAATAAATGATGGCGTTATCTTTAGCCGTTGTTGGCGTATTTATTAACAGGCTGCTGACACATCAGTCTCACGGTCAGAGCTACTTTAACTGACACACTAACATATAGCAGGTTGGCTCTTATAGCCTGTACCTTGGCGCCATCCTGTGGCGTAACCATATATACATATTACAATACAGCATTACATATACATCTGAGTACATAATGAATATATCTCAACACCCCCACTTGTACTCAGGTTGCTATACTTCAAGCAAAAGAAACACAGGAAAACAGAATGAATGTGAACCTCTGTCATACACATATCAATCTCCAAAAAGAGCATTTGCAAACTTCTTCAGTTTCAACTTATTTACAGGTTTGGTCATTACATCAGCAACCATGTCATCAGTAGAACAATACATCAAAATCACCCTTCCCTCAATCACAGTTGACCTGATAAAGTGGTACTTTATGTCAAAGTGTTTACACCTCTGTCTGTGTACAGGGTTTTTGGCAAGAGCTATTGTCCCCTGATTGTCCTCATGTACAATAGTTTGTGTGTAATTGTAGTTATCTATACCCCCTAGTAACTGCTCCAGGTATAGACACTCCTGTATGGTTGAAGCCAGTGCCATATATTCTGCCTCGCAGGTTGATAGCGCAACTGTGGGTTGTTTTCTAGTCTTCCACGAGACTAGAGAGCTGTTCTGACTAAGACTGACAGAGTATCCTGTGGTACTGCGTCTGTCACTTGTATCAGCCGCCCAGTCAGCATCACTGTAGGCTTGTATACCTAGCTCCTCACTGTCGTTTCTCTTAAAGCTTAACCCTTTCTCTGCAGTGCCTTTGAGATACCTTAAAACATGCTTCACAGTGACCCACTGCTCCTCTGTAGGCTCAGCAAAATACTGTGATAATCTGCTCACCACAAAACTTAAATCCGGTCTGGTACAAGTAGTCAAGTATATAAGACTACCAACAGCCTCCCTGTACATCCTGACATCTTCCATCTTTACTGCATCTTCAGTATACTCTAGCTTCTGCTCACAGGGTGTTTCTCTGGTCCTACAATCTTGCATATTAAAACGCTGTAGTATCTTGTTAGTGTATCTTTCCTGTGACATCTTTACACATCCATCTGATTGACTGAAATCAATACCCAGAAAATGTTTGAGTTTGCCTAAATCTTTCATCTTAAACTTTTCTGCGAGCATCTCTTTCACCTTTTTCAGTCTTTCTTCATTGCTTGCTGCAATGATCAAGTCATCGACCCATGTGATTATGATCACCTTCCCTTCATTTGACTCTTTGGCATAAACACAGTGGTCGGCTGGGTTTTGTAATATTATGTTTTTTTTAAACCATTTCATTTATATTGCTGCCTCAACGTGATGCTGACACGGACACGTTAACTCGGGATGGGTTTTTGTAGGATTTTTATTTCAGCGAGACCTTCAGTAGATCACCACACTTCACTCACAAGCGCTTTGTGAAAATGACGAATCTGCCACCGGCTCTGCAAATGACCCTCAACATCTGGAAAAAGGTAAAGAAATCGCCAATGTCAGGCCATGTGTGGTCTGTTATTGTCCGGAGACTCCGCCCTCTGTTGCTTCCCGCTCTTTTTGTCCCTCACCTGTTCCCGGTCATCAACCTGATTGTTTGCCTGATTTGTTCACCTGTGTCTTGTCTTTGTTCCCCCTTCTATTTAAGCCCAGTCTTCCTGTTGTCCCCTGTCGGATTGTATCGTTTGTTTGTGAGAATCTATGTAAAGATTCTGCCGTGTTTGAACCTTGTTTTACCTGGTATGGTACTAGACTCAGATTTTTGATCCTCTCTGTTTTTCCCTTTTGGAATTCTGTTTTTGAATTGGACTCTCTGTTTTTTGCACTTGTGTTTTTTGCCTTTTTGGATCCTTGTTTTTTCTATTTTTGGAAATAAATAAGTATTTTTTTGCATCTTGGTCTGCGATTTAGTCCTTACTCTGAGAAAGGAGAGGCACTGTCTAACGCCGAGTTTACCCCGGGGCGTGGAAGCGCAGTGCAGCGCCAAGGAAATCAAGCGCCTCCTATCCACCCCCTGTTAAACCTTTGTGCGGTGCACATCGGATGCGCTGCGCCGCGCTGCTTCACTCGCGCCCTGAACCAATGGTTTCGGCGTAGAGTCTATTTTTTTCACTCGCCGCGAGCGTAACGCGCCAAGAAACAAACTGAAAATGATTTTAAACGATCTGTTGTC
Source organism: Pleuronectes platessa (assembly GCF_947347685.1). Classification (NCBI taxonomy): domain Eukaryota; kingdom Metazoa; phylum Chordata; class Actinopteri; order Pleuronectiformes; family Pleuronectidae; genus Pleuronectes; species Pleuronectes platessa. Next base: position 31,213,761 of record NC_070628.1, read on the forward strand.
CTAGAGTTTTAATTTCCCCAATTTTCCCAATCACATAATTAAATTCCCCCCTGCCCATCCACTACAGCTACACAAGCAGTCATATGGATACAAATAGAGGGGGGGGCTATGAGACCATCATCATATACCCCCAAACGAGTACATTGAACGGGTTACATTCAACAGCAAGCGGAGAAAGCAGAATCGCGGGCTGACCGTCGCTGAGAAATGCACATCCGGTGTGAACAGCCACCTAAATACGATGAAATGAACTGAACTATGAAGTAGTTCAGATTTTGAATGGTGAACTATGAACGTGAACTATTCATGTTTACTTGTATGAACTGAACTTTGAACTAGTTCATGAGAGGTGTGAACGTGCACAACACTGTTCAAATCGTAATTCACGTCGGCAGCAACGACTCCCGGCTTCGCATGTCGGAGGTCACTAAAGTTAATGTTGAGTCGGTGTGTGCTTTTGCAAAAACGATGTCGGACACAATAATTTTCTCTGGCCCTCTACCTAACACAACAGGTGATGACATGTTGTCTTTTAACCTCTGGCTGTCGAGGTGTCCTGTAAACGGTGTGGGCTTTGTAGATGACTGGCAAACTTTTTGGAGGAAACCTGGACTTGTTAGGAGAGACGGCGTTCATCCCACTTGGGATGGAGCAGCTCTCTTATCTAGGAATATTACTCAGTCTATTACATGACAACCCAGAGTTGGGACCAGGAAGCAGAGCTGCAGTGCTAAAAACTTCTCTGCGCTCCCTCTGGGACAGTCACACAACCCCATAGAGATTGTGTCTGTCCACCGTCCGAATCCACACAATAATCTAATACAAATTAACACAACCTCTGAAACAACACAGGAAACCAAGACTTTGAAATGTGGTCTTTTAAACATTAGATCACTGTCATCAAAGGCTATTTTAGTTAATGAACTAGTCTCAGACTACAACATAGATGTATTATCCCTCACTGAGACGTGGCTGCATCCTGATGAATATGTCAGTCTAAATGAATCTACTCCCTCCAGTCATATAAATTCACAGGTTCCCAGAGAATTCGGACGAGGAGGTGGAGTTGCTGCTATTTTTAACCCCAGTCTATCAATTAATCCTAAACTAAACTATAACTCATTTGAATGTCTTGTTCTTCCACGCCAATCCAGGAAACACCAACAGCCAATCATATTTGCTGTAGTTTACCGTGCTCCGGGGGCTTAAACTGAATTATTTACGGAATTCCCCGAGTTTTTTTCAAACCTAGTCCGAAAGACCTATAACATAATTATTGTTGGTGACTTTAATATTCATGTTGACAATAATAAAGATAGCCTTAGTGTAGCATTAATTTCGATACTAGATTCAATTGGTTTCAGTCAGTGTGTACACCAACCTACTCATTGTTGTAACCACACACTTGACCTTGTATTATCATACGGTGTCGGAATTGAACATTTAACAGTACTCTGATCACCCAGGATCAGTTTACCAAAATAATCTCAGGTTCTAAACCAACAACCTGTATCTTAGACGACATTGCCCTTGCTTTCAATGAAACAGTCAGGAACTGGTGAGTGATCTTCGATCCTGATTTGTCCTTTAATTCTCACCTACAACTAATTTCTAGGACCGCCTTTTTCCACTTGCGTAATATCTAAAAAATCAGACATGTACTTCGCAAAAAGATGCAGAAAAACTAGTCCACGCCTTTGTTACATCCAGACTGGACTATTGTAATTCATAACTATCATGCTCCAGCAGTAAGTCGTTAAAAAATCTGCAGCTTGTCCAAAATGTTCTTCAATGATACTGAAACAACCCTTAAGTTATTTATCTTTGAATACATGTAAATGTATATTTGTGTCCCCTTTAGGAGTAAGAGGAGGTATCCACCCCTTTAACATATCAATATTTAATGGAATCATATTTAGTGGCTTGTGTTTATATACACGGTATATGCATATAGATCTATATATCTATATATATATCCCCTGATGCTGTCAGAACACATGAACCTGCTGAATGTTGCATCAGTAAAGATACAGACGCTGATGCACATGTTTTTATCTCATTACACCAGGATCACTGGTCTTATTATAAAATCTGTACAACAGAGAACTTCTGTCTCACGTTTCTTCTTTATTCTATTCTACTTGTTTTCATGTTCATATACAGTTCTTCCGCCATCTGCAGGCAGACGTCACCACTGACTCTGATTCTTTCAGTTCATGAGGAGTTTGTTTTCAATGTGTTTCTCTATAATTTGTTTAAGTCTTGACATTTTAAGTAAAAAGCCTTGATATTATGTATATTAGGATTTGGCTCTATTTGTAACCGGTCTATCCTTTGTGGTCTACCTGCGTTGTGTGTCAGTTTGTGAAGTAGAAGACCGGGACAGGACTTGTATCACTACTGAATTTGTCTGTTATGTTGAAGCCACAGTTCATGTGATTGAACCGTTTTTTTATTTAACACAAGTACTGAGTACATTGTACAAAGACCTTTTCCTTTTAAATCAAACACGACACTTTGGTGAATTAAGGTTTTCAGTCATCAAATGTTGTCTTAGACACATAATGAGATTATTGACTCATATCTTAACAATCAATGATTGATTGGATTCAAACCAAAATGTAAAAGCCCTGTGATTAATTTCAAATTACAACAAAACATTCATCAAAGTGTTCTTGTGTGATTACAATACTGTGCGTGTTGCTGCTGGGACTTTCTATATCATATCTGCCAGTCGTGCACATTACAACAGAATTTACTGATGCAACATTCAGCAGGTTCTTGTGTTCTGACAGCATCAGGGAATATATATACATATAGATATATAGATCTATATGCATATACTGTGTGTATATACACACAAGCCACTAAATATGATTTTATTAAATATTGAAATTGAAAATCGTTATTTGTATATCCCATATTCACAAATCACAATTTGTCTCATAGGGCTTCAACATGGTCTGACATCCTCTGTCCTTAACCATCAGCAAGAGTAAGGAAAAACTACTAAAACCCTTTTACAGGGTAAAAATACGTAGAAACCTCAGAGAGAGCCACATGTGAGGGATCCCTCTCCCAGGACTGACAGAAGGGCAATAGATGTCAAGTGTACGAAAACATCATCAAGATTAAAGTTTTTAGCAGCATTAGTGAGGGTAAACATTTTGAAGGATAACTTCAAAACTATATGTCAAGCAGTCCTGCTGCAACTAAATGCTTCCTAGTTTAGAACATAGGACAAGTAACGTTCTGCCGCACTAATTAGCTCTAACTATAAGCTTTATCAAATAGGAAGGTTTTAAGCCTACTTTTAAACATACAGATGGTGTCTGCTTCCCGAACTGAAAGTGGTAGATTATTCCACAGCAGAGGGGCTTGATGGCTGAAAGCTCTGGCTCCTACTCTACTCTTTAAAACATAGTCAAATGAAGCAGCAGTTTACAGGGTGAAGGAGTGGGGAATATTAAATTAAATAATATGAATATATGTGAAGTAAGTGTATTTGTATGAGTGGGGGAGCAGAATGTATATGGTGACTGTTCAGAGGGTCAGTGTTGATTGTTCAGAAGCCTAATGGCCTGGAGGAAGAAGCTGTTTGTGTGTCTGGTAGTCCGTGCTCGGATGCTCCGGTAACGTCTGCCAGACAGCAGCAGTGTGAGAAGTCCACAGCCTGTGTGGCTCTGGTCCTTGATGATCTTCAGTGCTCTTCTCAGGCATCTTGTGCTGTAGATGCCTTGCACGGAAGGGAGATGGCAGCCGATGATACCAGGTCAGGTCATCTGTGATGAACACAACGAGGAGCTCACCACCTGGGGTCTGCTCGTCAGGAAGTCCAAGATCCAGTTACACAGGGGGGTTTTAAGACCCAGGCTCCTGAGCTTGGGGACGAGCTTGGCAGGCACAATTGTGTTGAATGCGGAGCTGTAGTCCACGAACATGATCCTCACATATGTGTTGGCCTTCTTCAGGTGGGAGAGGGTGGTGTGTGTTGTCGGGGCGATGGCATCGTCCGTGGATCGGTTTGGGCGGTGAGCAGATGTGGCTTTTGACCAGCCGCTCGAAGCACTTCATGATGGTGGAGGTCAGTGCTACAGGGCGGTAGTCGTTTAAGCAGGTGATGGATGATTTCTTAGGTATGGGGATGATGGTGGCCTGCTTGAAGCAGGAGGGGACTGTCGAGAGATTTAGGGAGAGGTTGAATATGGAGGTGAAGACCTCCGTTAGCTGGTAATAGAGCAGTAATGCTGGTTATGATTTATGACTTTTAATCATAATACTTAATTAGGTGGATTTTATGCTCGCCACAATAGAGCCACCTCCTCGTGTCATAACTAAACTGCAAATTATATTATTTCTATGGTCAGAATCTTGGTCATGTCATTTATTTGTATCAATATATACATTTATTTAGTCAATAAAGTAACATTTTAGTTTTGAGAGCTCAAGATGATGTCTCTAAACTTATTTTGAGACTGACCAGTGATCCAAAACTCAAAGACGAATCATTTAGAAAATAAACAGACATTAAGAGGAGATCAGGAATTCTTCACTTTTCAATATTCTAACGAAATGCTTGATTGATAATTTAATCAACAAGCTTTTGCTTCTGGATTTTCTAAATGATTATTTTGTCTCCCAAGCCAGCAGTTCAGAGCAAGCTGGAAAGAAAACAAAAGATCACAGACAATTCATCTACACATGTAAAAGATAAGACTGGCAAATTAAAAAATATTAATATCTGACATGGGAAAAATTGTATTTCACATTAGTGAGTCATGAAATTGGATTTTATTCTGAAAGCATCATCAGTCAGAAACTTCAACAGTGGTCAAAATCAGTTTTGCATTTTCCTTCTTTTGGCCACTAGGGGGTAGGCATGTTCCATCATAATCTGGTAATTTTGTGAAAAGGAGTTTCCAACAGAACCCTCTATTCCTCTCTTTTCTTTTTCTGTTCAGTGCTTTTTGAACATGAGAAAACTTTCACAGGTGGGTGTTGGATTACAGAAACTGTATTTTAGAAATGTTTAACACTTTACTCTCTCCTTTTGGTCATTTGACCTATCTATCAGATTCTAAATCTTAGAATAAGATATATTAAAAAATAAAGTTTCCTTCACAGTGTTTTTCTTCTATACATTGTAATTATTCTGTCTAACTTCAGTACATTTGACCTCCAGTCGCTGCAGCAGTCACATGTATTGATCTGGACCTCAGATATATCTTATCTCCACAGAGCTGCAGCTGTGATCAGTCCCTTCAAACAAACACACTTTAAACAGCCTGATTGGCCTCTGCTCAATAAAACCCTGTGTGTGAAACCTGTGGAGTAAGTGGACTTTCCCTTTCAAACACGAGTCTGAATTTTGATGGGTTGACAGGGACAATTTATATAATTTACGAGACTTAGCCTGGAATAACTGAAATATCACCTGTTTAAATAAAGCAGAGACAAAATGCAGACATTAATGTAAATCATCTCTGAAATGCCAAAAGAGACAAGTGGAGATCCGACAGAGGGATAGAGAATTGAAAAATAAGATGACAACTGCAACAAGCATGTAAACTAGATTCAAACTGGCAAAATAAGATGAAAGCACAGCTTCTATGAGAGAGCCACTGCTTTCCCCCTCACTGTAGAGACTGAATCAAAGCAGCCTTAGACAAATCCTCCTTCTGTCTGTAGGCCCAAGTGCTTTGTGTTCTATTAAAGCCCATGGAAATCTACACTCTGTACGTTGTTTGATGTTGCCAACTTGTCATCTCTGTATCTCCGCAGACTTCACACATGGGCTGTTTTCTATATATAAAACTCTGTCCGAGTTGTTTCCTCTTTACCTGTGTACATACATGTATATGTAAGGGGGGGGGGGTGTACCACCACTCGAGGGCTGGTGATAAGATAACTGGAAAGTTTTCACATTACAACGTGATCATATTTCACGTTATGATGATCCGTAACACGTTAATTATGCTCAGAAGATTGCATGTGTGTTGTGTATGTTTTGTATGACCGCTGTATGTGTGTGTTCGTATTCTGTCTGTTGTAACAATGTGTTACTGCCTTCTTGGCCACATCTGTCTTGTGAGAGATTTAACTCAATGAGATCTTTACCTGGTTACAGAATGTCCATGGAGTTAACTATTCTAATGTTCAAAGTTTTTTTCATAAACCAAACTAATGATGCTCTGCCATGGCAGCACATTCAAGTTACTTTAGTTCATCGTAACACTTACAAGCCTTCTTTTGTAAAAGCTTCTCATTAATTAAGTCTAATTGGCTCCTGTATATCAAACATGTTTTTTTTTTTTTGTTTTTTTTTTACTGAATTCTCATTTAGATTTGATGTTCAGTTCAGGAAGTACTTTTGTCAAATGTTGTCCCAGAAATTCTCCAGTCATCTGTGCTTATCATTGATTATTGGGAAAAGGGGAAATGTATAAGTTGTATTTCCCACATGTGTTTTAATTGAAATGTGAGGGCAGCTGCATGCAAGACATTAAAACACCCAAATAAAATTTAAAACATTTTATTCATTAGTCGACAACATATTATAAACCCCTAACAGAGTAAAGACTTTTTCAGGGCATGATGTCACCCAGTGTACATTATACAGAGTAGGAGCAGGGGTTGCAGTAGGGGGTTTCTGTCCATTTACAAATATCTCTGTATAAGTTTTATAAGTGTATGAGTTGTATTTCCCACATGAGTTTTCATTAAAAACTTAGTGGGGGTGGAGCCTGCCCTCTTCCGTGCATCCACTGTGTCCTTCAACAAAAGGGAGAGCCTTGGTGCCCTCTTCCCTTCCTCTGCGATGAACCTCAGCTGGTTATAGTAGGAGTCCAGAGACGTGACCACCTCCAGGTCCTGCTAGATGAGCTGGAGGAGCTCAAAGAGGCTCTCCAGAGATGGCCCGTCTCCGTTCTGCAGCAGCCTCCTGATGCAGCAGTACATGGCTTTCTCCTCCAGAACCTTTGAGAGGAACAGCTCCCCAATAAACTTGATGCTATTGAGGAGGCGTCCGGAAGGTTTTGCGTTGAGTTGCTCTTCCCTCAGCCGGTCGATGACCCTCACGTCCCTGACTGGCTCCAGGCAGGACCCACTCTTCCGATAAATGCCCTCCCTTTCAAAGTTCTTCCTGAACTCTGCCTGGCAGTGTTTGACCAGCAGAGACCTGAAGGAGACGCTGGCTGACCAGTCGGACAAGGATTGGACCTCCACCTGAAGAGGAGAAAACCATAAGGAAATATTAACATTAATGCTACTCACATACATACATAGTGATCAGTGTGTTCTGATTTGAGGATTAAATCAGCACACAAATGAATGAAAATAAGTGAACTCATTATTTGAATAAGACAACATGGGTCAAAAGTGACCCCACTCAGTATTTATTATTTATATCTTTGCAGTAAATTATTTCCGTCATTTAGTATTTCAGGTATTTTTCAAATAACTGTTTTTTTCACTTCCCTTCTAATTCACAACATGGGTCAAAAATGTTGTATTGTAAAATACATTCTTATTAAGTCTTATTTACAATCTATTACTAGTGAGAAAGATAATTTATAATTTACCCAAGGGGTTTGCATAGCTTGTTTATCAAAAGGCTAAATTAAGGTTACAACCTGCATACAAAAGATAAGCTGTCCAACTAATTAAGAAACAGGATAAAGTAGCTTCCAGCGCAACATGGCGCCGTACTAACGGGTGCCTGTCGTAGCAGCTCCTGGTACTACTGTCGGTTTTTTTGTGTTTTTATAACGTTTGCGATTTGTTTTTTATATTTATTTTTGCACTGCTCTGTGCATCTCCGTCCCGCACAATGACGAGATGCTTTTGAAATTTATTGGACACTTTTTATAACTTTTAACCGCACTTCGGTCTCTTCGGATCACTGGGAGAATGCCTGCAACACATGCCGGCATTGTTTACACCCGCGACCAGCTGATCGCCCTGAGGCACACTACCCTCTTGGCCGGAGAGAGACCCACCATCCCGGAGGAACTAAAGAGGAGACGGCGGGGCTGCAGAGCGGGGCTTAAACGGAGGAAGGAGAAGAGGAAGTTTAAGCCCTTCATCCCTGCAGTAATCACTGGAAACGTGAGGTCGCTGGCAAATAAAGTGGACGAACTGGAAGCGCTCATCAGGACACAGAGGGAGTACAGGGAGTCCAGTATTGTGTGTCTCACGGAAACGTGGTTGCACGAGCAGATACCGGACTCCAACGTCACCATTCCTGGCTTCCAGACGGTTCGAGCCGACAGAGACACCATCGCGACCGGCAAGAAGAAAGGAGGGGGACTCGCCGTGCTCGTGAACAACAGGTGGTGTCACCCCGGGCACGTCACCGTTAAACATCGTGTCTGCAGCCCGGACATCGAGCTCGTCGCCGTCGGACTTCGTCCATATTATTTGCCGAGGGAGTTTACCAGTGTTTTCGCCATCAATGTTTACATTCCTCCATCTGGGAACGCAGAAGCAGCGTGTGACGTCATCCACACTGTGACTGCAGGATTACAGACACAACACCCCGGGGCCTTCATCATCATCACAGGTGACTTTAAACATGCTTCCCTCTCATCCACACTCCCAACCTTCTTCCAGTTTGTAAAATGTGCCACCCGGGAAAATAAGACTTTGGACCTATATGCAAATGTTAAGGATGCATACAGCTCCACTGCCCTGCCACCACTGGGCAGGTCAGACCACAACCTAGTCCTGCTCTCACCATCTTACAAGCCTGTGATTCAGCAGCACCCAGTCACAGTGAGGACAGTGAGGAAATGGTCTCATGAGGCCATGGAAACACTGCGTGGGGCCCTGGAGGCCACAGACTGGGATGCTCTGTATGAGCCACATGGTGAGGACATTGATGGCCTGACTGACTGTGTCTCTGAGTACATTGGGTTCTGCATCGATAACACCATCCCCACTAAAGAGGTCCGCTGTTACCCAAATAACAAGCCGTGGGTTACAAGCGACCTGAAGGCCCTTCTCAATGAGAAGAAGAGGGCCTTTAGATCACGGGACAGAGCAGAACTCAAACGGGTTCAAAGGGAGCTCAAGCGCAGCATCAGGGAGAGCAAGGACAACTTCAGAAGAAAACTGGAGCACAAACTGGAGGAAAACAACACCAGGGACGTCTGGAGTGGTATGAAGGAGATCACTGGTTTCAAGAGGAGAGATGGGGGAGCAGCTGGGGATGAACGACGTGCGAATGAGCTGAACACGTTCTTCAATAGGTTCAACTCCAACCCCCCAGCCCCCAGCGGACCATCCACTGCCTCCACTGACTCTACGACTGCCTCTACTGCGTCTCTGAGCAACAACCCCCCACCTCCCCCCACCACCCCAGTCACCATCTCCCCCCACCCCCCCGCTGGCCTTTACCACAGACCTTCTCACACCTCCCACCCCCAGGACATCCTCACATCCCCCACAGCCCCCCACCACCTCCTGCAACACAAACATCTCTGCACCACCCTCAAACCCATCGCTGACATCCCCCACCCCCCAGTCTGGACTCCACATCACAGCCAGCCAGGTGAGGAGAGAGCTGGAGAGGCTCAAACCGAGGAAAGCTGCGGGGCCGGACCGCATCAGCCCTCGTTTGCTGAAGGCCTGTTCCAGCCAGCTCTGTGGAGTTCTCCAGCACCTCTTCAACCTGAGCCTACACCTTCAGAGAGTGCCAGTGCTCTGGAAAACATCCTGCCTGGTCCCAGTGCCCAAAAAAGGACGTCCTGCTGCACTGGAGGACTACAGGCCGGTGGCACTGACCTCTCACATCATGAAGGTCATGGAAAGACTGGTCCTGGCCCACCTCAGACCGCTGGTGTGCCCATCACAAGACCCCCTGCAGTTTGCATATCAGCCCCATGTTGGGGTTGATGATGCAATCATCTACCTGCTGCAGAAGGCTTACTCCTCCCTGGACAGACCCAACACCTCAGTCCGGATCATGTTTTTCGACTTCTCCAGCGCCTTCAATACCATCCAGCCCACTGCTGAAGGCCAAACTGGAGGGCACGCAGGTGAGTGCTCCCCTCATCGCTTGGGTCGATGACTATCTGACGGGCAGACCACAGTTTGTGAGATTACAGAACTGTGTGTCTGATCATCTGATCAGTAACATCGGGGCCCCCCAGGGAACTGTGCTGTCCCCCTTCCTCTTCACCACATACACTGCTGACTTTAAGCACTGCACAGAGACGTGTCATCTGCAGAAGTTCTCTGATGACACGGCCATTGTGGGGTGTGTTGAGGGCGGAGGGGAGGCTGAGTACAGGGACCTGGTTGACCGCTTTGTGAAGTGGTGTGGGGAGAACCGCATGCAGCTCAACGTGGCGAAGACGAGGGAGATGGTGGTGGATTTCAGGAGGACCAAGCCCCTGCCCTCTCCTGTCTGCATCGGTGGGACGGCTGTGGAGGTGGTCCCTGCTTACAAGTACCTGGGTGTCACACTAGACAATAAACTGGACTGGTCCACCAACACAGAGGCCGTCTACAAGAAGGGCCTGAGCCGGCTTTATTTCCTGAGGAGGCTCAGGTCCTTCAACGTCTGCAACAAGATGCTGCAGATGTTTTATAAGTCTGTTGTGGCGAGCACCATCTTCTTTGCTGTGGTGTCCTGGGGTGCGGGCATCAAGGCTAAGGACGCCAACAAACTGAAAAAACTGATTAGGAAGGCAGAGTCTGTGGTTGGCTCTAAGCTTGTCACCCTGGAGGAGGTGGTGGAGGACAGGATGCTGGCAAAACTGCTGGCAATCATGGACAATCCCTCTCACCCCCTCCACAAAACACTAGACAAGCTAAGGAGCAGCTTCAGCCACAGACTCATTCAACCCCGCTGCTCTAAGGAACGATACAGGAAATCGTTCCTCCCAACCGCAATAAGACTATACAACTCATCTACCTCTGTCAGAGCCACCATCACAGAACTGCACTAAATATACCTGTCTCAATTCATCTTTTTATACAATAATATTGTCTTTTGCACACTCTGTCTACATATTCTTACACTCACAGTATATTATATTATCTATTGTATCGCCAAATACTTATATTTATACCCGTACTATATATCATATATTATATCATACTCTTTGTATATTCTTTGTATATATAAGTCTATATACACATATTTTATTTATACATGTGTACATGTTATTAATATTATATTTTACTATTATTATTATTATATATACTGTTGCTGCTATTATTACTATATACTGCTATTATATTGGTATAATTACTATCATATATAAATATATATTATATACTATATATACTGTACTATTTTTGATATACTGTCTAACAATAACATTACCATCATATCATCAGTACTATTACCATCATCTGCCACTGCACCTTATCTACCTATTTTATCTTGTGTTTCTGTTTTTATTCTTTCTACCGCAATATTTTATATTTTATATTTTATTCTATTGTATTGTATTTTATTGTATTCAAATGTACCGGCTGCTATGACGACTTAATTTCCCCTCGGGATGAATAAAGTAATCAATCTATCTATCTATCTATCTATCTAGATGCATCACTTACTGTTGAGAGGTGCTGGCACAGCTCGGCGAAGACTGCAGCAGAGTGTGGCTTCTGCACGGCCCTCTTGAAAACGAGCTCAACCATTTCCTGCAACTGCTCCGCTATGGAGCCAGAACAGTCTCAAAAGGATTAAATGCACACAGAAATGAATACATGCGCAAAAAAGATCCACAAATACATTTTCAACGCCGCTGGCTCAACACACTTGTCACACTAATCAGCGGCGTTGTCCAGCTGACTGTGGCTGGTTAGAGCACTTCATGTGTGTACGGTCACATACGGTTATAACGAACTTTGATAACGGGGATAGCGGGCTAGCCACCATGCTAACTGCGGTGGGAACAGCGCCAAAACCCGCTGACTTAATCCCAAGGCTCTCATGACACTGTTTCTCAAACACCGTCAGGTTAGAAGCATCACTTGGTAGTAGTTAGTATCGGGTGTCCGTGCTGACTGTGTGTGGAAGCTGGGGGGGAAGCTAGCTGCCTCCGTGTAGCTTCAAGCTGTTGCAGCTGTTGAATTAGCAACGCAGTTTGGAAACAAGACCGGGGAACCGCTGCGTTAAGACACGATAACATAAGCACTTTGACCCGCTGGGTGTCACTTTATTTCAGCAAAACTGTCGCGTCATCAACAGCCCTTTTCTGTTGTCATCGTTCACTGTGTGTGAGGAGCCGGGGATCAGCGTCTACTAATTCTATGTCTATTGGCTGGCGGGCTAAAAACCTCCAGGCTGCCTGCGGGCGTTTTAATGACGTTGTGTAATGGCACTCACGTGATTGGCTGTACAGGAGTGAGACATCTGATTGGCTACAGACGATCCCCTCTTAGAAAAAATGCATCCGTGAAACAGAGTCGCGTCAGGGGAGTCTCAAAAGTCTCAAAAGTCTCACACACAAATGCAGCGAGGTTTACAAATTAAAAGCACTTTGTAAATGCAGGTCCAACAGTTTATATATGAATGTAACAAGCTCCAAATATGTATTTGATGAAGATTGCAAATACTTTTACATGCATATATTTGTGAATTTTTTTTCTATTTGTGTGTGCATCGGAAATATGTTTATGAATCTTATATTTTACATGTGAATTTTTTTTACTTATATATGGAATGAAACATATTTGTGTGTGCATTGAAAATGTATTTGTGGATCTTTTTTGCGCATGTATTCATTTCTGTGTGCATTTAATCCTTTTGAGACTGTTCTGGCTCCATACTCCTCACCGTCCAACTCCTCGTGACTCAGATCCGTCATGAAAGCTTGAAAGTTTTCGGTGAAGCAGCTGACGGACTTCTTCCTCATCTCTCCCAGCAGAAGAGGAGCTGGCTTGGAAGTTAATTCCACGCTTTTATTTTGTTTTGGGATCATGTTGATTCCAATAAATCGAAGTTGTCTTCAAGGCAAATCCAAAGAAACAAGTTCCGGTGCAAGAAACAAGTTCAGGAGCAAGAAACAAGTTCAGGAGCAAGAAACAAGTTCAGGAGCAGGAAACAAGTTCCGGTGCAACCAGCCAATAGTGAGAAGACAACTGAGTGAAAAATGAAAACTGACGTTTAAGTAACGACAGACTTCAAAGGTATAAGGCTGTTGCCTTGGTGACCTGCAGTGACATACGTCAAAGGAACAAAGCCTGATAACGTAAAAAATAATAATACAGAAAATGCTTCTTTTTTTTTAAATGTAAAAGAAGTTTCATTAAATTCAAACTTAATAACGGTTTGAGTGAAAAATCCTAGAAGACGTTTCTGAAACTTAAAAAATAAATTATATTCAGAAGTGTTACAAAAAGGCTATCATACGCTAATAAGGAATGATAATGAGCTCTTTAAGGTATGAAAAAAACTGCGCGCGCACATCCTGCGGCGCACATAAATAAAAAATAAATACAATTAAATCAAATTAATAAAAAAACTGTGCGCGCACATCCTGCGGCGCACATAAATAAAAAATATATTTAAAAATAAAACATCAAAAATAAAAACAATTGTACCAAATTAATAAAAAAAGTGTGCACATTCTAAATAAAAAAGCATGAAATGGCGTACGCCAAAGCTAATTCCGATTTACAAAACCATGCGCACGCAAAACCTCAACTCCAAATCCGCCCTCCACAGCCCCAATTTCTACTATAAATGGTCAATGCAAAGCACGTCACGAATATTAAATTATGAATCCGACCAATGGGTTTCCACCGTGAGTCCTGACCGAGGCACGGCATCAAGCTATGTGAAGAGGAAGTGAAACTTTCTGACACTGACATCGAGTTGTTTGTTAGTGAGGTGGAGGTGAAGAGCGACTTTATGGGACAGCAGTGATGTCACTAATAAAGAAAATACACTGATACTCTGCCGCTGCTGCTGTGTATAACACAATGTGGGAGATCAGAAATCGCTGAACCCTCGCTTCCTCCTCATCCTTCCATTCGCATGCACAAATCGTGCAGAACCCCGCATCGGTGTCACGGCAGTATTTATCCATTTAGAGAATCTGACCGATTCCCTCACATCAGTGGATCCAGTCTCTCAGCACGTGTCACCAAGTACGACATGAAGTGTTGTGAACTCAGTCTGTTGATATCAATCCTCTTCCGCTCCTCTCCTCTGAAGCAGAAGGAGCAGACACCAACACGCGCGGCTAGACCCGCTACGTCTTCCTCTGTATCTGACGCGTTGATGATGAAATGAAACAACTAACCTAAAACGACTTCTATAACAAATGTTATAACTTAGTCACACTTTAAAAGTATGACTAAGATATACGTGAGGAAGTGTCTGCTTAACCTCTGATATTAAAATGTTGAAGCCACAGTTTATGTGATTGAAGCGTTTATTTGTTTAACACAAGTCTGAGTAGATTTTCTCCCATGTATTTTCAACCCTAACTTCATAAACACTTGTATAGACATCATATATCAGAGACTTTATTTCTTCTCAACCTCTAATCTCAGATTCCTGTGTTCTGCAGCTTCTTCTGAATCAAGAGGAACGAGAGCTGTTTGTGGGACTCGTCTCCAAGAGGACAGGAAGAGACATTCAGAAGAAATCTGTCTCAATCAACCTTGTAGACTTTGAGTGGAGTTTCATATAGGTCAGTGAGAGCTCTCTCCCTAGGTCATTTGTCAATTTGTCTCTTTAATTTTGTACATGTAATCATATTGTTCTTCTCCTGTCCACTAAATATTAATCAATTCATTTCCAAATATGGGTATGCTTCCTTTCCATGTACACAAAAGGGAACATGCTCCCTTGTCCAAGGGCACGTAATCCAATGTAGGATTTGATCTCTTTATTTCTCTCTGTTAGAAAATAGGATCAGTTATTGGATGTATTTACTTCATGAATGTCACTTGTTGATCTTCCATGTAATCAAGTTGCAGAGCTTGTGTTGTTGAATTAATAGTTTTAAAGAGATTCGTCTGATAGAGGCAGTCTTATTTGACCAGGACCATTCAAAATGAATAAAGAAAGGAATATTTCATGTTGTTTTTAATTATCACGTGTTATACATTCTCTTTGTGGGATTAATGTTTTGTCCTGATACTTGCATCATTTCTCCAAGTGTTTTACAAGGTTCATTTGTTTTATCAAATGTAATGAACAGACTGATAACTGTCATGTTCTGAAATCTACATCAGTAATGGACAACTTTGTTTCTAACAACAAAAAAACAGCAAGTATTTCAGTAGCTGCATTTCATACCGTAATCATTCAGTATACGTTGTTCAGAATATCACATCAACACATGGAACCAAGGTTTTGGTAAAGATGAGTTTAATTTATAGGAACTGACTGTCATCATGCTGCTATTACATTAAATTAATAAGACCGTGTCCTCGCCGCCGGTCTACGGGGAGTATAAAGTGAGCGGACGGACGGAAGTTGCATCCGCGCAGGAGTCAGGACATCAGCTTCATGCAGCTCGTCCAGGGCCTGATGTCGGCATGTGGCGGAATGTGCACCGCTGTTATAACGACCGATGTAAACTCCCTCGGGATGTAATAAGGTCGGCATCTGATCACGAGCTGCTCCAGGTCCGGAGAACAGCCCGAAGAAATAATCTCCACATCTGAGCACCACACATTGTTCTCCATGCAGCAGACACCTCCTCCCTTGCTCTTCCCAGAGTGTGTTGTCCGGTCCTGACGCTGAATGGAGACCCCCTCGGGAACCATGGCGGAGTCCGGGATCGAGGGGTCGAGCCAAGTCTCCGTGAAAACCATCACGTTACAAAAAGTCAGACTGCGGTTCAGAACTGTTCCTTGTAAAGTGTCTTAAGATCTTCTTGTTGATGTTCCAGCCCGATTTGGGGGGTGGGTATCAACTGAGTTGAACCCATGTTTTCTCCTGGATTACAGAAGAGGGCCTATAGTTTTTCGTATGACTGAAGATTACAGCGCTCATTTATACGCTGGCTCGCAACAAACAATTTGCGTCCTCACCTGCTGCGGCCACGCTGCACTTACTCACACACACAGAAACGGCAGTGGAGAGAGAGAGAGTGGGCGAGAGGGAGCGCTACGGTGTCCCTAAATAGATGTCGCCAAAGCCCTGCAGCCTATAAGAATCACTGTCCTGTCAGGTAAATTAAAATATCAGCAGAACGGGAAACGCGCCCGCACATCCTACGGGCGCGTCCTGCGGCGCATATCCTGGGGCGCACATAAATAAAAAAAAAAATATAACAATTTAATTAAATCAAATGAATAAAAAAACTGTGCGCGCACATCCTGCGGCTGCCGCAAATCCTAAATAAAAAAATAAAAAAATAAAATTAAATCAAATTTATATAAAAACTGCGCGCGCACATCC
The DNA here is from genome assembly GCF_947347685.1 of Pleuronectes platessa. Taxonomy (NCBI): domain Eukaryota; kingdom Metazoa; phylum Chordata; class Actinopteri; order Pleuronectiformes; family Pleuronectidae; genus Pleuronectes; species Pleuronectes platessa. The sequence goes on from NC_070628.1 coordinate 31,230,139, forward strand.
TACGGACGCGTGCTGCGGCGCATGTCCTGGGGCGCACATAAAAAAAAATATATATATAATAATTTAATTAAATCAAAGTAATAAAAAAAACTGTGCGCGCAAATCCTGCGGCGCACATAAATAAAGAATATATTTAAAAATAAAAACCATAAAAATGTAATTTATCAAATTAATAAACAAACTGTGCGCGCACATCCTGCGGGCGGTGCACATTCTAAATAAAAAAGCATGAAATTGAGTACGCCAAAGCTAATTCCGATTTATAAAACCCTGCACACGCAAAACCTCAACTCCAAATCCGCCCTCCACCCCCCCAATTTCTACTATAAACGGTCAATGCAAAGCACGTCACGAATATTAAATTATGAATCCGACCAATGGGTTTCCACCGTGAGTCCTGACCGAGGCACGGCATCAAGCGATGTGAAGAGGAAGTGAAACTTTCTGACACTGACATCGAGTTGTTTGTTAGTGAGGTGGAGGTGAAGAGCGACTTTATAGGACAGCAGTGATGTCACTAATAAAGAAAATACACTGATACTCTGCCGCTGCTGCTGTGGATAACACAATGTGTGAGATCAGAAATCGCTGAACCCTCGCTTCCTCCTCATCCTTCCATTCGCATGCACAAATCGTGCAGAACCCCGCATCGGTGTCACGGCAGTATTTATCCATTTAGAGCATCGGACCGATTCCCTCACATCAGTGGATCCTTGCCTCCACTCTGGGATATTATTTGGAAAGTTTCTACATTTCTTGTTAGTGATCTCCTGTGCGCTCTATGCGCTCTGCGCTGGGTGGCTCTGCGCGCTGGGTCGCTATTACATGTGTAGCGGGTCAGTTCTTAATAAAGTTTTATACTTTTAGCAGTGTCATTTTCCCCGCTCTGGATGTGTTAATTAACCTGACAGGACGGCAACTCCTATAGGCTGCAAGGAGGCGGAGGAGTTTATTTAGGGACACCTTAGCACTCTCCCTTGTCCTCTCTCTCTCTCTCCCCACTGCCGGTCCTGTGGGTGTGTGCGGAAGTTTAGCGTGAGCGCAGCACGTGTGGTCGCAATTGTTTGTCGCAGTAAGTTGCTGGAAGTTATATAATGTTAACGGCGATCACAGAGAAAGTGTCCGCAAATTGTAACTGAAGTTTGTCCTTAGAGCCCAGCGTGAAGCTGTGTCTGTGTGCGACTGTGACGGCGTCACCGTGGATGCACGCTGTCCCTGCTTTATTTTAATGAATTAAAAGTATGAGATAAGGATGTGTTTTTATGTTTGTAAATGTTTTTAAATATTATAAATGTGTTTAAATTGTGTGACCTAACTATAACATGTTTGTTTTATAGGGCTGCCTCCAGCTAAATAGTTACGGTCACGGTTTTTTCCCACTTTAGATTTTATTTAGATTATTTGGTTTGATTATTTGTTTCTTTGTGTTTTGTTTTGTTCTATTGCAAGGTGCAATATATATGGTTGACTGGGACTGTGCAATTCAGCGGTAGTGACTTGAATGGTGGTGAATTATTGGCTCCATAAAGTAGAGGCCCTCTTTTGTCATTTTGTTGTTGTATATCGTTTGCAGTGATTTTCTTAAAGTGTGTTGTGTTTGGTTTTTAATGCATGATATTTCAGCATTGTACAATTGGGTCTGGAGCCTCTAATTTCTCTCTATTTTAAACTGTCATTTATATCAAGTCCAGGCCAGCCTTTCCAACCTTTGCACATGTCACTTTACTGTTTGAGCAGTCTGTTTTAAATCATTTGCATTTATTAAATAAATTGTATTTTGTATTGATATCTCAGCCTCCCGTCCCGTCTTATTCTGGATACTTGTTGAACCGAATTGACATTAACTGTCATCTCTGAACCATTTTTAATCACTACACATGCTTGCATTGTTACGTCTCTTTAAGTGTGCTATGGTTGTTTAATGTATGATATATTAATGTAATGAACCGACTGATAACTGTCATGCTCTGAAATCTACATCAGTAATGGACAACAAAACCAGTATTAGTATTTCAGTAGCTGCATTTCATTTACCGTAATCATTCAGTATACGTTGTTCAGAATATCACATCAACACAGGGAACCAAGGTTTTGGTAAAGAGGAGTTTAATTTATAGGAACTGACTGTCATCATGCTGCTATTACCTTAAATTACATTGTACAGTATTTGGGATTATGTTGAATTTTATTTAAAACAATAATAAACAGACAAGTTAATTTACATGACAATTGTTTACAGTGGGGAAGTTACACTGTAACAGACTGCGTCACACTCGCGCTGTGGGTTTTACGCGGTGTCCTCGCCGCCGGTCTACGGGGAGTATAAAGCGAGCGCACGGACGGAAGTTGCATCCGCGCAGGACATCAGCTCCTGTGGGAACACACGAGCAAAGCGGAAGCGCATTGCTCCGCGCCCGTCAGCCCGTGATTCTGCTTTCTCCGCTGGTTGTGTATGCTCCGTTCAATGAAGGGGTTCGGGGTAAATGATGATGATCTTCATAGCATTTAATCATGTTCGGGGAAACACTCGGGGATATTGAAACTCCAGGAGAACCGCAGGGAACTCTAAAGTACGGGACACATATTTTAACATTTAAATATAATATGTCATTAATATCGTTTAAAATCATTTCCCAGTGTGTTTCCCCGAACTATGCCCCGAAACCATCGGTGCCGAACGCGATCGCAGCCAAAGTGAACAGCGCCACTGAGTTACATGGGGGCGGGCGTGAATGTTACGGGGTCAATTCTGAATAAAGTTTTATAGTTTTGGCAGTATTATTTTCCCCGTTCTGCTGATGTTTTAATTTACCTGACAGGACGGTGATTCCTATAGGCTGCGGGAAGTCGGCGCAGTCTATTTAGGGACACCGTAGCTCTTCCCTTCTCCCCCTCTCTTATTGTGTCCGTGACATTAAGTTAAGTTGTCTTTTCCTGTTTTAGTAATTGTTCTCAAGACAATAAGGACGGGGTGCGTCCCTGCTTTATTTGAATGAATAAAAGGTATGACATAATGATGTGTTTAATGTTTGTAAATGTTTTTGAAACATTTTGATAAACTGGTTCAAATTGTATGACCTAAATACAACATGTTTGTTTCTGTTGAGTTGTGTTGCACTATTGCTGCAGCTACCGTTGCATTCGGAGGAAAGAATAAATGATGGCGTTATCTTTAGCCGTTGTTGGCGTATTTATTAACAGGCTGCTGACACATCAGTCTCACGGTCAGAGCTACTTTAACTGACACACTAACATATAGCAGGTTGGCTCTTATAGCCTGTACCTTGGCGCCATCCTGTGGCGTAACCATATATACATATTACAATACAGCATTACATATACATCTGAGTACATAATGAATATATCTCAACACCCCCACTTGTACTCAGGTTGCTATACTTCAAGCAAAAGAAACACAGGAAAACAGAATGAATGTGAACCTCTGTCATACACATATCAATCTCCAAAAAGAGCATTTGCAAACTTCTTCAGTTTCAACTTATTTACAGGTTTGGTCATTACATCAGCAACCATGTCATCAGTAGAACAATACATCAAAATCACCCTTCCCTCAATCACAGTTGACCTGATAAAGTGGTACTTTATGTCAAAGTGTTTACACCTCTGTCTGTGTACAGGGTTTTTGGCAAGAGCTATTGTCCCCTGATTGTCCTCATGTACAATAGTTTGTGTGTAATTGTAGTTATCTATACCCCCTAGTAACTGCTCCAGGTATAGACACTCCTGTATGGTTGAAGCCAGTGCCATATATTCTGCCTCGCAGGTTGATAGCGCAACTGTGGGTTGTTTTCTAGTCTTCCACGAGACTAGAGAGCTGTTCTGACTAAGACTGACAGAGTATCCTGTGGTACTGCGTCTGTCACTTGTATCAGCCGCCCAGTCAGCATCACTGTAGGCTTGTATACCTAGCTCCTCACTGTCGTTTCTCTTAAAGCTTAACCCTTTCTCTGCAGTGCCTTTGAGATACCTTAAAACATGCTTCACAGTGACCCACTGCTCCTCTGTAGGCTCAGCAAAATACTGTGATAATCTGCTCACCACAAAACTTAAATCCGGTCTGGTACAAGTAGTCAAGTATATAAGACTACCAACAGCCTCCCTGTACATCCTGACATCTTCCATCTTTACTGCATCTTCAGTATACTCTAGCTTCTGCTCACAGGGTGTTTCTCTGGTCCTACAATCTTGCATATTAAAACGCTGTAGTATCTTGTTAGTGTATCTTTCCTGTGACATCTTTACACATCCATCTGATTGACTGAAATCAATACCCAGAAAATGTTTGAGTTTGCCTAAATCTTTCATCTTAAACTTTTCTGCGAGCATCTCTTTCACCTTTTTCAGTCTTTCTTCATTGCTTGCTGCAATGATCAAGTCATCGACCCATGTGATTATGATCACCTTCCCTTCATTTGACTCTTTGGCATAAACACAGTGGTCGGCTGGGTTTTGTAATATTATGTTTTTTTTAAACCATTTCATTTATATTGCTGCCTCAACGTGATGCTGACACGGACACGTTAACTCGGGATGGGTTTTTGTAGGATTTTTATTTCAGCGAGACCTTCAGTAGATCACCACACTTCACTCACAAGCGCTTTGTGAAAATGACGAATCTGCCACCGGCTCTGCAAATGACCCTCAACATCTGGAAAAAGGTAAAGAAATCGCCAATGTCAGGCCATGTGTGTTCTGTTATTGTCCGGAGACTCCGCCCTCTGTTGCTTCCCGCTCTTTTTGTCCCTCACCTGTTCCCGGTCATCAACCTGATTGTTTGCCTGATTTGTTCACCTGTGTCTTGTCTTTGTTCCCCCTTCTATTTAAGCCCAGTCTTCCTGTTGTCCCCTGTCGGATTGTATCGTTTGTTTGTGAGAATCTATGTAAAGATTCTGCCGTGTTTGAACCTTGTTTTACCTGGTATGGTACTAGACTCAGATTTTTGATCCTCTCTGTTTTTCCCTTTTGGAATTCTGTTTTTGAATTGGACTCTCTGTTTTTTGCACTTGTGTTTTTTGCCTTTTTGGATCCTTTTTTTTTCTATTTTTGGAAATAAATAAGTATTTTTTTGCATCTTGGTCTGCGATTTAGTCCTTACTCTGAGAAAGGAGAGGCACTGTCTAACGCCGAGTTTACCCCGGGGCGTGGAAGCGCAGTGCAGCGCCAAGGAAATCAAGCGCCTCCTATCCACCCCCTGTTAAACCTTTGTGCGGTGCACATCGGATGCGCTGCGCCGCGCTGCTTCACTCGCGCCCTGAACCAATGGTTTCGGCGTAGAGTCTATTTTTTTCACTCGCCGCGAGCGTAACGCGCCAAGAAACAAACTGAAAATGATTTTAAACGATCTGTTGTCCTAGAGTTTTAATTTCCCCAATTTTCCCAATCACATAATTAAATTCCCCCCTGCCCATCCACTACAGCTACACAAGCAGTCATATGGATACAAATAGAGGGGGGGGCTATGAGACCATCATCATATACCCCCAAACGAGTACATTGAACGGGTTACATTCAACAGCAAGCGGAGAAAGCAGAATCGCGGGCTGACCGTCGCTGAGAAATGCACATCCGGTGTGAACAGCCGGCGCCGCACTTTCCACCTAAAAACGATGAAATGAACTGAACTATGAAGTAGTTCAGATTTTGAATGGTGAACTATGAACATGAACTATTCATGTTTACTTGTATGAACTGAACTTTGAACTAGTTCATGAGAGGTGTGAACGTGCACAACACTGTTCAAATCGTAATTCACGTCGGCAGCAACGACTCCCGGCTTCGCATGTCGGAGGTCACTAAAGTTAATGTTGAGTCGGTGTGTGCTTTTGCAAAAACGATGTCGGACACAGTAATTTTCTCTGGCCCTCTACCTAACACAACAGGTGATGACATGTTGTCTTTTAACCTCTGGCTGTCGAGGTGTCCTGTAAACGGTGTGGGCTTTGTAGATGACTGGCAAACTTTTTGGAGGAAACCTGGACTTGTTAGGAGAGACGGCGTTCATCCCACTTGGGATGGAGCAGCTCTCTTATCTAGGAATATTACTCAGTCTATTACATGACAACCCAGAGTTGGGACCAGGAAGCAGAGCTGCAGTGCTAAAAACTTCTCTGCGCTCCCTCTGGGACAGTCACACAACCCCATAGAGATTGTGTCTGTCCACCGTCCGAATCCACACAATAATCTAATACAAATTAACACAACCTCTGAAACAACACAGGAAACCAAGACTTTGAAATGTGGTCTTTTAAACATTAGATCACTGTCATCAAAGGCTATTTTAGTTAATGAACTAGTCTCAGACTACAACATAGATGTATTATCCCTCACTGAGACGTGGCTGCATCCTGATGAATATGTCAGTCTAAATGAATCTACTCCCTCCAGTCATATAAATTCACAGGTTCCCAGAGAATTCGGACGAGGAGGTGGAGTTGCTGCTATTTTTAACCCCAGTCTATCAATTAATCCTAAACTAAACTATAACTCATTTGAATGTCTTGTTCTTCCACGCCAATCCAGGAAACACCAACAGCCAATCATATTTGCAGTAGTTTACCGTGCTCCGGGGGCTTAAACTGAATTATTTACGGAATTCCCCGAGTTTTTTTCAAACCTAGTCCGAAAGACCTATAACATAATTATTGTTGGTGACTTTAATATTCATGTTGACAATAATAAAGATAGCCTTAGTGTAGCATTAATTTCGATACTAGATTCAATTGGTTTCAGTCAGTGTGTACACCAACCTACTCATTGTTGTAACCACACACTTGACCTTGTATTATCATACGGTGTCGGAATTGAACATTTAACAGTACTCTGATCACCCAGGATCAGTTTACCAAAATAATCTCAGGTTCTAAACCAACAACCTGTATCTTAGACGACATTGCCCTTGCTTTCAATGAAACAGTCAGGAACTGGTGAGTGATCTTCGATCCTGATTTGTCCTTTAATTCTCACCTACAACTAATTTCTAGGACCGCCTTTTTCCACTTGCGTAATATCTAAAAAATCAGACATGTACTTCGCAAAAAGATGCAGAAAAACTAGTCCACGCCTTTGTTACATCCAGACTGGACTATTGTAATTCATAACTATCATGCTCCAGCAGTAAGTCGTTAAAAAATCTGCAGCTTGTCCAAAATGTTCTTCAATGATACTGAAACAACCCTTAAGTTATTTATCTTTGAATACATGTAAATGTATATTTGTGTCCCCTTTAGGAGTAAGAGGAGGTATCCACCCCTTTAACATATCAATATTTAATGGAATCATATTTAGTGGCTTGTGTTTATATACACGGTATATGCATATAGATCTATATATCTATATATATATCCCCTGATGCTGTCAGAACACATGAACCTGCTGAATGTTGCATCAGTAAAGATACAGACACTGATGCACATGTTTTTATCTCATTACACCAGGATCACTGGTCTTATTATAAAATCTGTACAACAGAGAACTTCTGTCTCACGTTTCTTCTTTATTCTATTCTACTTGTTTTCATGTTCATATACAGTTCTTCCGCCATCTGCAGGCAGACGTCACCACTGACTCTGATTCTTTCAGTTCATGAGGAGTTTGTTTTCAATGTGTTTCTCTATAATTTGTTTAAGTCTTGACATTTTAAGTAAAAAGCCTTGATATTATGTATATTAGGATTTGGCTCTATTTGTAACCGGTCTATCCTTTGTGGTCTACCTGCGTTGTGTGTCAGTTTGTGAAGTAGAAGACCGGGACAGGACTTGTATCACTACTGAATTTGTCTGTTATGTTGAAGCCACAGTTCATGTGATTGAACCGTTTTTTTATTTAACACAAGTACTGAGTACATTGTACAAAGACCTTTTCCTTATAAATCAAACACGACACTTTGGTGAATTAAGGTTTTCAGTCATCAAATGTTGTCTTAGACACATAATGAGATTATTGACTCATATCTTAACAATCAATGATTGATTGGATTCAAACCAAAATGTAAAAGCCCTGTGATTAATTTCAAATTACAACAAAACATTCATCAAAGTGTTCTTGTGTGATTACAATACTGTGCGTGTTGCTGCTGGGACTTTCTATATCATATCTGCCAGTCGTGCACATTACAACAGAATTTACTGATGCAACATTCAGCAGGTTCTTGTGTTCTGACAGCATCAGGGAATATATATACATATAGATATATAGATCTATATGCATATACTGTGTGTATATACACACAAGCCACTAAATATGATTTTATTAAATATTGAAATTGAAAATCGTTATTTGTATATCCCATATTCACAAATCACAATTTGTCTCATAGGGCTTCAACATGGTCTGACATCCTCTGTCCTTAACCATCAGCAAGAGTAAGGAAAAACTACTAAAACCCTTTTACAGGGTAAAAATACGTAGAAACCTCAGAGAGAGCCACATGTGAGGGATCCCTCTCCCAGGACTGACAGAAGGGCAATAGATGTCAAGTGTACGAAAACATCATCAAGATTAAAGTTTTTAGCAGCATTAGTGAGGGTAAACATTTTGAAGGATAACTTCAAAACTATATGTCAAGCAGTCCTGCTGCAACTAAATGCTTCCTAGTTTAGAACATAGGACAAGTAACGTTCTGCCGCACTAATTAGCTCTAACTATAAGCTTTATCAAATAGGAAGGTTTTAAGCCTACTTTTAAACATACAGATGGTGTCTGCTTCCCGAACTGAAAGTGGTAGATTATTCCACAGCAGAGGGGCTTGATGGCTGAAAGCTCTGGCTCCTACTCTACTCTTTAAAACATAGTCAAATGAAGCAGCAGTTTACAGGGTGAAGGAGTGGGGAATATTAAATTAAATAATATGAATATATGTGAAGTAAGTGTATTTGTATGAGTGGGGGAGCAGAATGTATATGGTGACTGTTCAGAGGGTCAGTGTTGATTGTTCAGAAGCCTAATGGCCTGGAGGAAGAAGCTGTTTGTGTGTCTGGTAGTCCGTGCTCGGATGCTCCGGTAACGTCTGCCAGACAGCAGCAGTGTGAGAAGTCCACAGCCTGTGTGGCTCTGGTCCTTGATGATCTTCAGTGCTCTTCTCAGGCATCTTGTGCTGTAGATGCCTTGCACGGAAGGGAGATGGCAGCCGATGATACCAGGTCAGGTCATCTGTGATGAACACACCGAGGAGCTCACCACCTGGGGTCTGCTCGTCAGGAAGTCCAAGATCCAGTTACACAGGGGGGTTTTAAGACCCAGGCTCCTGAGCTTGGGGACGAGCTTGGCAGGCACAATTGTGTTGAATGCGGAGCTGTAGTCCACGAACATGATCCTCACATATGTGTTGGCCTTCTTCAGGTGGGAGAGGGTGGTGTGTGTTGTCGGGGCGATGGCATCGTCCGTGGATCGGTTTGGGCGGTGAGCAGATGTGGCTTTTGACCAGCCGCTCGAAGCACTTCATGATGGTGGAGGTCAGTGCTACAGGGCGGTAGTCGTTTAAGCAGGTGATGGATGATTTCTTAGGTATGGGGATGATGGTGGCCTGCTTGAAGCAGGAGGGGACTGTCGAGAGATTTAGGGAGAGGTTGAATATGGAGGTGAAGACCTCCGTTAGCTGGTAATAGAGCAGTAATGCTGGTTATGATTTATGACTTTTAATCATAATACTTAATTAGGTGGATTTTATGCTCGCCACAATAGAGCCACCTCCTCGTGTCATAACTAAACTGCAAATTATATTATTTCTATGGTCAGAATCTTGGTCATGTCATTTATTTGTATCAATATATACATTTATTTAGTCAATAAAGTAACATTTTAGTTTTGAGAGCTCAAGATGATGTCTCTAAACTTATTTTGAGACTGACCAGTGATCCAAAACTCAAAGACGAATCATTTAGAAAATAAACAGACATTAAGAGGAGATCAGGAATTCTTCACTTTTCAATATTCTAACGAAATGCTTGATTGATAATTTAATCAACAAGCTTTTGCTTCTGGATTTTCTAAATGATTATTTTGTCTCCCAAGCCAGCAGTTCAGAGCAAGCTGGAAAGAAAACAAAAGATCACAGACAATTCATCTACACATGTAAAAGATAAGACTGGCAAATTAAAAAATATTAATATCTGACATGGGAAAAATTGTATTTCACATTAGTGAGTCATGAAATTGGATTTTATTCTGAAAGCATCATCAGTCAGAAACTTCAACAGTGGTCAAAATCAGTTTTGGATTTTCCTTCTTTTGGCCACTAGGGGGTAGGCATGTTCCATCATAATCTGGTAATTTTGTGAAAAGGAGTTTCCAACAGAACCCTCTATTCCTCTCTTTTCTTTTTCTGTTCAGTGCTTTTTGAACATGAGAAAACTTTCACAGGTGGGTGTTGGATTACATAAACTGTATTTTAGAAATGTTTAACACTTTACTCTCTCCTTTTGGTCATTTGACCTATCTATCAGATTCTAAATCTTAGAATAAGATATATTAAAAAATAAAGTTTCCTTCACAGTGTTTTTCTTCTATACATTGTAATTATTCTGTCTAACTTCAGTACATTTGACCTCCAGTCGCTGCAGCAGTCACATGTATTGATCTGGACCTCAGATATATCTTATCTCCACAGAGCTGCAGCTGTGATCAGTCCCTTCAAACAAACACACTTTAAACAGCCTGATTGGCCTCTGCTCAATAAAACCCTGTGTGTGAAACCTGTGGAGTAAGTGGACTTTCCCTTTCAAACACGAGTCTGAATTTTGATGGGTTGACAGGGACAATTTATATAATTTACGAGACTTAGCCTGGAATAACTGAAATATCACCTGTTTAAATAAAGCAGAGACAAAATGCAGACATTAATGTAAATCATCTCTGAAATGCCAAAAGAGACAAGTGGTGATCCGACAGAGGGATAGAGAATTGAAAAATAAGATGACAACTGCAACAAGCATGTAAACTAGATTCAAACTGGCAAAATAAGATGAAAGCACAGCTTCTATGAGAGAGCCACTGCTTTCCCCCTCACTGTAGAGACTGAATCAAAGCAGCCTTAGACAAATCCTCCTTCTGTCTGTAGGCCCAAGTGCTTTGTGTTCTATTAAAGCCCATGGAAATCTACACTCTGTACGTTGTTTGATGTTGCCAACTTGTCATCTCTGTATCTCCGCAGACTTCACACATGGGCTGTTTTCTATATATAAAACTCTGTCCGAGTTGTTTCCTCTTTACCTGTGTACATACATGTATATGTAAGGGGGGGGGGGGGTGTACCACCACTCGAGGGCTGGTGATAAGATAACTGGAAAGTTTTCACATTACAACGTGATCATATTTCACGTTATGATGATCCGTAACACGTTAATTATGCTCAGAAGATTGCATGTGTGTTGTGTATGTTTTGTATGACCGCTGTATGTGTGTGTTCGTATTCTGTCTGTTGTAACAATGTGTTACTGCCTTCTTGGCCACATCTGTCTTGTGAGAGATTTAACTCAATGAGATCTTTACCTGGTTACAGAATGTCCATGGAGTTAACTATTCTAATGTTCAAAGTTTTTTTCATAAACCAAACTAATGATGCTCTGCCATGGCAGCACATTCAAGTTACTTTAGTTCATCGTAACACTTACAAGCCTTCTTTTGTAAAAGCTTCTCATTAATTAAGTCTAATTGGCTCCTGTATATCAAACATGTTTTTTTTTTTTTTGTTTTTTTTTTACTGAATTCTCATTTAGATTTGATGTTCAGTTCAGGAAGTACTTTTGTCAAATGTTGTCCCAGAAATTCTCCAGTCATCTGTGCTTATCATTGATTATTGGGAAAAGGGGAAATGTATAAGTTGTATTTCCCACATGTGTTTTAATTGAAATGTGAGGGCAGCTGCATGCAAGACATTAAAACACCCAAATAAAATTTAAAACATTTTATTCATTAGTCGACAACATATTATAAACCCCTAACAGAGTAAAGACTTGTTCAGCGCATGATGTCACCCAGTGTACATTATACAGAGTAGGAGCAGGGGTTGCAGTAGGGGGTTTCTGTCCATTTACAAATATCTTTGTATAAGTTTTATAAGTGTATGAGTTGTATTTCCCACATAAGTTTTCATTAAAAACTTAGTGGGGGTGGAGCCTGCCCTCTTCCGTGCATCCACTGTGTCCTTCAACAAAAGGGAGAGCCTTGGTGCCCTCTTCCCTTCCTCTGCGATGAACCTCAGCTGGTTATAGTAGGAGTCCAGAGACGTGACCACCTCCAGGTCCTGCTAGATGAGCTGGAGGAGCTCACAGAGGCTCTCCAGAGATGGCCCGTCTCCGTTCTGCAGCAGCCTCCTGATGCAGCAGTACATGGCTTTCTCCTCCAGAACCTTTGAGAGGAACAGCTCCCCAATAAACTTGATGCTATTGAGGAGGCGTCCGGAAGGTTTTGCGTTGAGTTGCTCTTCCCTCAGCCGGTCGATGACCCTCAGGTCCCTGACTGGCTCCAGGCAGGACCCACTCTTCCGATAAATGCCCTCCCTTTCAAAGTTCTTCCTGAACTCTGCCTGGCAGTGTTTGACCAGCAGAGACCTGAAGGAGACGCTGGCTGACCAGTCGGACAAGGATTGGACCTCCACCTGAAGAGGAGAAAACCATAAGGAAATATTAACATTAATGCTACTCACATACATACATAGTGATCAGTGTGTTCTGATTTGAGGATTAAATCAGCACACAAATGAATGAAAATAAGTGAACTCATTATTTGAATAAGACAACATGGGTCAAAAGTGACCCCACTCAGTATTTATTATTTATATCTTTGCAGTAAATTATTTCCGTCATTTAGTATTTCAGGTATTTTTCAAATAACTGTTTTTTTCACTTCCCTTCTAATTCACAACATGGGTCAAAAATGTTGTATTGTAAAATACATTCTTATTAAGTCTTATTTACAATCTATTACTAGTGAGAAAGATAATTTATAATTTACCCAAGGGGTTTGCATAGCTTGTTTATCAAAAGGCTAAATTAAGGTTACAACCTGCATACAAAAGATAAGCTGTCCAACTAATTAAGAAACAGGATAAAGTAGCTTCCAACGCAACATGGCGCCGTACTAACGGGTGCCTGTCGTAGCAGCTCCTGGTACTACTGTCGGTTTTTTTGTGTTTTTATAACGTTTGCGATTTGTTTTTTATATTTATTTTTGCACTGCTCTGTGCATCTCCGTCCCGCACAATGACGAGATGCTTTTGAAATTTATTGGACACTTTTTATAACTTTTAACCGCACTTCGGTCTCTTCGGATCACTGGGAGAATGCCTGCAACACACGCCGGCATTGTTTACACCCGCGACCAGCTGATCGCCCTGAGGCACACTACCCTCTTGGCCGGAGAGAGACCCACCATCCCGGAGGAACTAAAGAGGAGACGGCGGGGCTGCAGAGCGGGGCTTAAACGGAGGAAGGAGAAGAGGAAGTTTAAGCCCTTCATCCCTGCAGTAATCACTGGAAACGTGAGGTCGCTGGCAAATAAAGTGGACGAACTGGAAGCGCTCATCAGGACACAGAGGGAGTACAGGGAGTCCAGTATTGTGTGTCTCACGGAAACGTGGTTGCACGAGCAGATACCGGACTCCAACGTCACCATTCCTGGCTTCCAGACGGTTCGAGCCGACAGAGACACCATCGCGACCGGCAAGAAGAAAGGAGGGGGACTCGCCGTGCTCGTGAACAACAGGTGGTGTCACCCCGGGCACGTCACCGTTAAACATCGTGTCTGCAGCCCGGACATCGAGCTCGTCGCCGTCGGACTTCGTCCATATTATTTGCCGAGGGAGTTTACCAGTGTTTTCGCCATCAATGTTTACATTCCTCCATCTGGGAACGCAGAAGCAGCGTGTGACGTCATCCACACTGTGACTGCAGGATTACAGACACAACACCCCGGGGCCTTCATCATCATCATCACAGGTGACTTTAAACATGCTTCCCTCTCATCCACACTCCCAACCTTCTTCCAGTTTGTAAAATGTGCCACCCGGGAAAATAAGACTTTGGACCTATATGCAAATGTTAAGGATGCATACAGCTCCACTGCCCTGCCACCACTGGGCAGGTCAGACCACAACCTAGTCCTGCTCTCACCATCTTACAAGCCTGTGATTCAGCAGCACCCAGTCACAGTGAGGACAGTGAGGAAATGGTCTCATGAGGCCATGGAAACACTGCGTGGGGCCCTGGAGGCCACAGACTGGGATGCTCTGTATGAGCCACATGGTGAGGACATTGATGGCCTGACTGACTGTGTCTCTGAGTACATTGGGTTCTGCATCGATAACACCATCCCCACTAAAGAGGTCCGCTGTTACCCAAATAACAAGCCGTGGGTTACAAGCGACCTGAAGGCCCTTCTCAATGAGAAGAAGAGGGCCTTTAGATCACGGGACAGAGCAGAACTCAAACGGGTTCAAAGGGAGCTCAAGCGCAGCATCAGGGAGAGCAAGGACAACTTCAGAAGAAAACTGGAGCACAAACTGGAGGAAAACAACACCAGGGACGTCTGGAGTGGTATGAAGGAGATCACTGGTTTCAAGAGGAGAGATGGGGGAGCAGCTGGGGATGAACGACGTGCGAATGAGCTGAACACGTTCTTCAATAGGTTCAACTCCAACCCCCCAGCCCCCAGCGGACCATCCACTGCCTCCACTGACTCTACGACTGCCTCTACTGCGTCTCTGAGCAACAACCCCCCACCTCCCCCCATCACCCCCTGCCCCCCACCACCCCAGTCACCATCTCCCCCCACCCCCCCGCTGGCCTTTACCACAGACCTTCTCACACCTCCCACCCCCAGGACATCCTCACATCCCCCACAGCCCCCCACCACCTCCTGCAACACAAACATCTCTGCACCACCCTCAAACCCATCGCTGACATCCCCCACCCCCCAGTCTGGACTCCACATCACAGCCAGCCAGGTGAGGAGAGAGCTGGAGAGGCTCAAACCGAGGAAAGCTGCGGGGCCGGACCGCATCAGCCCTCGTTTGCTGAAGGCCTGTTCCAGCCAGCTCTGTGGAGTTCTCCAGCACCTCTTCAACCTGAGCCTACACCTTCAGAGAGTGCCAGTTCTCTGGAAAACATCCTGCCTGGTCCCAGTGCCCAAAAAAGGACGTCCTGCTGCACTGGAGGACTACAGGCCGGTGGCACTGACCTCTCACATCATGAAGGTCATGGAAAGACTGGTCCTGGCCCACCTCAGACCGCTGGTGTGCCCATCACAAGACCCCCTGCAGTTTGCATATCAGCCCCATGTTGGGGTTGATGATGCAATCATCTACCTGCTGCAGAAGGCTTACTCATCCCTGGACAGACCCAACACCTCAGTCCGGATCATGTTTTTCGACTTCTCCAGCGCCTTCAATACCATCCAGCCCACTGCTGAAGGCCAAACTGGAGGGCACGCAGGTGAGTGCTCCCCTCATCGCTTGGGTCGATGACTATCTGACGGGCAGACCACAGTTTGTGAGATTACAGAACTGTGTATCTGATCATCTGATCAGTAACATCGGGGCCCCCCAGGGAACAGTGCTGTCCCCCTTCCTCTTCACCACATACACTGCTGACTTTAAGCACTGCACAGAGACGTGTCATCTGCAGAAGTTCTCTGATGACACGGCCATTGTGGGGTGTGTTGAGGGCGGAGGGGAGGCTGAGTACAGGGACCTGGTTGACCGCTTTGTGAAGTGGTGTGGGGAGAACCGCATGCAGCTC
Source organism: Pleuronectes platessa (assembly GCF_947347685.1). NCBI lineage: Eukaryota > Metazoa > Chordata > Actinopteri > Pleuronectiformes > Pleuronectidae > Pleuronectes > Pleuronectes platessa. The sequence goes on from NC_070628.1 coordinate 31,245,891, forward strand.
AACGTGGCGAAGACGAGGGAGATGGTGGTGAATTTCAGGAGGACCAAGCCCCTGCCCTCTCCTGTCTGCATCGGTGGGACGGCTGTGGAGGTGGTCCCTGCTTACAAGTACCTGGGTGTCACACTAGACAATAAACTGGACTGGTCCACCAACACAGAGGCCGTCTACAAGAAGGGCCTGAGCCGGCTTTATTTCCTGAGGAGGCTCAGGTCCTTCAACGTCTGCAACAAGATGCTGCAGATGTTTTATAAGTCTGTTGTGGCGAGCACCATCTTCTTTGCTGTGGTGTCCTGGGGTGCGGGCATCAAGGCTAAGGACGCCAACAAACTGAAAAAACTGATTAGGAAGGCAGAGTCTGTGGTTGGCTCTAAGCTTGTCACCCTGGAGGAGGTGGTGGAGGACAGGATGCTGGCAAAACTGCTGGCAATCATGGACAATCCCTCTCACCCCCTCCACAAAACACTAGACAAGCTAAGGAGCAGCTTCAGCCACAGACTCATTCAACCCCGCTGCTCTAAGGAACGATACAGGAAATCGTTCCTCCCAACCGCAATAAGACTATACAACTCATCTACCTCTGTCAGAGCCACCATCACAGAACTGCACTAAATATACCTGTCTCAATTCATCATTTTATACAATAATATTGTCTTTTGCACACTCTGTCTACATATTCTTACACTCACAGTATATTATATTATCTATTGTATCGCCAAATACTTATATTTATACCCGTACTATATATCATATATTATATCATACTCTTTGTATATTCTTTGTATATATAAGTCTATATACACATATTTTATTTATACATGTGTACATGTTATTAATATTATATTTTACTATTATTATTATTATATATACTGTTGCTGCTATTATTACTATATACTGCTATTATATTGGTATAATTACTATCATATATAAATATATATTATATACTATATATACTGTACTATTTTTGATATACTGTCTAACAATAACATTACCATCATATCATCAGTACTATTACCATCATCTGCCACTGCACCTTATCTACCTATTTTATCTTGTGTTTCTGTTTTTATTCTTTCTACCGCAATATTTTATATTTTATATTTTATTCTATTGTATTGTATTTTATTGTATTCAAATGTACCGGCTGCTATGACGACTTAATTTCCCCTCGGGATGAATAAAGTAATCTATCTATCTATCTATCTATCTATCTATCTATCTATCTAGATGCATCACTTACTGTTGAGAGGTGCTGGCACAGCTCGGCGAAGACTGCAGCAGAGTGTGGCTTCTGCACGGCCCTCTTGAAAACGAGCTCAACCATTTCCTGCAACTGCTCCGCTATGGAGCCAGAACAGTCTCAAAAGGATTAAATGCACACAGAAATGAATACATGCGCAAAAAAGATCCACAAATACATTTTCAACGCCGCTGGCTCAACACACTTGTCACACTAATCAGCGGCGTTGTCCGGCTGACTGTGGCTGGTTAGAGCACTTCATGTGTGTACGGTCACATACGGTTATAACGAACTTTGATAACAGGGATAGCGGGCTAGCCACCATGCTAACTGCGGTGGGAACAGCGCCAAAACCCGCTGACTTAATCCCAAGGCTCTCATGACACTGTTTCTCAAACACCGTCAGGTTAGAAGCAAACACTTGGTAGTAGTTAGTATCGGGTGTCCGTGCTGACTGTGTGTGGAAGCTGGGGGGGAAGCTAGCTGCCTCCATGTAGCTTCAAGCTGTTGCAGCTGTTGAATTAGCAACGCAGTTTGGAAACAAGACCGGGGAACCGCTGCGTTAAGACACGATAACATAAGCACTTTGACCCGCTGGGTGTCACTTTATTTCAGCAAAACTGTCGCGTCATCAACAGCCCTTTTCTGTTGTCATCGTTCACTGTGTGTGAGGAGCCGGGGATCAGCGTCTACTAATTCTATGTCTATTGGCTGGCGGGCTAAAAACCTCCAGGCTGCCTGCGGGCGTTTTAATGACGTCGTGTAATGGCACTCACGTGATTGGCTGTACAGGAGTGAGACATCTGATTGGCTACAGACGATCCCCTCTTAGAAAAAATGCATTCGTGAAACAGAGTCGCGTCAGGGGAGTCTCAAAAGTCTCAAAAGTCTCACACACAAATGCAGCGAGGTTTACAAATTAAAAGCACTTTGTAAATGCAGGTCCAACAGTTTATATATGAATGTAACAAGCTCCAAATATGTATTTGATGAAGATTGCAAATACTTTTACATGCATATATTTGTGAATTTTTTTTCTATTTGTGTGTGCATCGGAAATATGTTTATGAATCTTATATTTTACATGTGAATTTTTTTTACTTATATATGGAATGAAACATATTTGTGTGTGCATTGAAAATGTATTTGTGGATCTTTTTTGCGCATGTATTCATTTCTGTGTGCATTTAATCCTTTTGAGACTGTTCTGGCTCCATACTCCTCACCGTCCAACTCCTCGTGACTCAGATCCGTCATGAAAGCTTGAAAGTTTTCGGTGAAGCAGCTGACGGACTTCTTCCTCATCTCTCCCAGCAGAAGAGGAGCTGGCTTGGAAGTTAATTCCACGCTTTTATTTTGTTTTGGGATCATGTTGATTCCAATAAATCGAAGTTGTCTTCAAGGCAAATCCAAAGAAACAAGTTCCGGTGCAAGAAACAAGTTCAGGAGCAAGAAACAAGTTCAGGAGCAAGAAACAAGTTCAGGAGCAGGAAACAAGTTCCGGCGCAACCAGCCAATAGTGAGAAGACAACTGAGTGAAAAATGAAAACTGACGTTTAAGTAACGACAGACTTCAAAGGTATAAGGCTGTTGCCTTTGTGACCTGCAGTGACATACGTCAAAGGAACAAAGCCTGATAACGTAAAAAATAATAATACAGAAAATGCTTCTTTTTTTTTAAATGTAAAAGAAGTTTCATTAAATTCAAACTTAATAACGGTTTGAGTGAAAAATCCTAGAAGACATTTCTGAAACTTAAAAAATAAATTATATTCAGAAGTGTTACAAAAAGGCTATCATACGCTAATAAGGAATGATAATGAGCTCTTTAAGGTATGAAAAAAACTGCACGCGCACATCCTGCGGCGCACATAAATAAAAAATAAATACAATTAAATCAAATTAATAAAAAAACTGTGCGCGCACATCCTGCGGCGCACATAAATAAAAAATATATTTAAAAATAAAACATAAAAAATAAAAACAATTGTATCAAATTAATAAAAAAAGTGTGCACATTCTAAATAAAAAAGCATGAAATGGCGTACGCCAAAGCTAATTCCGATTTACAAAACCATGCGCACGCAAAACCTCAACTCCAAATCCGCCCTCCACAGCCCCAATTTCTACTATAAATGGTCAATGCAAAGCACGTCACGAATATTAAATTATGAATCCGACCAATGGGTTTCCACCGTGAGTCCTGACCGAGGCACGGCATCAAGCTATGTGAAGAGGAAGTGAAACTTTCTGACACTGACATCGAGTTGTTTGTTAGTGAGGTGGAGGTGAAGAGCGACTTTATGGGACAGCAGTGATGTCACTAATAAAGAAAATACACTGATACTCTGCCGCTGCTGCTGTGTATAACACAATGTGGGAGATCAGAAATCGCTGAACCCTCGCTTCCTCCTCATCCTTCCATTCGCATGCACAAATCGTGCAGAACCCCGCATCGGTGTCACGGCAGTATTTATCCATTTAGAGCATCTGACCGATTCCCTCACATCAGTGGATCCAGTCTCTCAGCACGTGTCACCAAGTACGACATGAAGTGTTGTGAACTCAGTCTGTTGATATCAATCCTCTTCCGCTCCTCTCCTCTGAAGCAGAAGGAGCAGACACCAACACGCGCGGCTAGACCCGCTACGTCTTCCTCTGTATCTGACGCGTTGATGATGAAATGAAACAACTAACCTAAAACGACTTCTATAACAAATGTTATAACTTAGTCACACTTTAAAAGTATGACTAAGATATACGTGAGGAAGTGTCTGCTTAACCTCTGATATTAAAATGTTGAAGCCACAGTTTATGTGATTGAAGCGTTTATTTGTTTAACACAAGTCTGAGTAGATTTTCTCCCATGTATTTTCAACCCTAACTTCATAAACACTTGTATAGACATCATATATCAGAGACTTTATTTCTTCTCAACCTCTAATCTCAGATTCCTGTGTTCTGCAGCTTCTTCTGAATCAAGAGGAACGAGAGCTGTTTGTGGGACTCGTCTCCAAGAGGACAGGAAGAGACATTCAGAAGAAATCTGTCTCAATCAACCTTGTAGACTTTGAGTGGAGTTTCATATAGGTCAGTGAGAGCTCTCTCCCTAGGTCATTTGTCAATTTGTCTCTTTAATTTTGTACATGTAATCATATTGTTCTTCTCCTGTCCACTAAATATTAATCAATTCATTTCCAAATATGGGTATGCTTCCTTTCCATGTACACAAAAGGGAACATGCTCCCTTGTCCAAGGGCACGTAATCCAATGTAGGATTTGATCTCTTTATTTCTCTCTGTTAGAAATTAGGATCAGTTATTGGATGTATTTACTTCATGAATGTCACTTGTTGATCTTCCATGTAATCAAGTTGCAGAGCTTGTGTTGTTGAATTAATAGTTTTAAAGAGATTCGTCTGATAGAGGCGGTCTTATTTGACCAGGACCATTCAAAATGAATAAAGAAAGGAATATTTCATGTTGTTTTTAATTATCACGTGTTATACATTCTCTTTGTGGGATTAATGTTTTGTCCTGATACTTGCATCATTTCTCCAAGTGTTTTACAAGGTTCATTTGTTTTATCAAATGTAATGAACAGACTGATAACTGTCATGTTCTGAAATCTACATCAGTAATGGACAACTTTGTTTCTAACAACAAAAAAACAGCAAGTATTTCAGTAGCTGCATTTCATACCGTAATCATTCAGTATACGTTGTTCAGAATATCACATCAACACATGGAACCAAGGTTTTGGTAAAGATGAGTTTAATTTATAGGAACTGACTGTCATCATGCTGCTATTACATTAAATTAATAAGACCGTGTCCTCGCCGCCGGTCTACGGGGAGTATAAAGTGAGCGGACGGACGGAAGTTGCATCCGCGCAGGAGTCAGGACATCAGCTTCATGCAGCTCGTCCAGGGCCTGATGTCGGCATGTGGCGGAATGTGCACCGCTGTTATAACGACCGATGTAAACTCCCTCGGGATGTAATAAGGTCGACATCTGATCACGAGCTGCTCCAGGACCGGAGAACAGCCCGAAGAAATAATCTCCACATCTGAGCACCACACATTGTTCTCCATGCAGCAGACACCTCCTCCCTTGCTCTTCCCAGAGTGTGTTGTCCGGTCCTGACGCTGAATGGAGACCCCCTCGGGAACCATGGCGGAGTCCGGGATCGAGGGGTCGAGCCAAGTCTCCGTGAAAACCATCACGTTACAAAAAGTCAGACTGCGGTTCAGAACTGTTCCTTGTAAAGTGTCTTAAGATCTTCTTGTTGATGTTCCAGCCCGATTTGGGGGGTGGGTATCAACTGAGTTGAACCCATGTTTTCACCTGGATTACAGAAGAGGGCCTATAGTTTTTCGTATGACTGAAGATTACAGCGCTCATTTATACGCTGGCTCGCAACAAACAATTTGCGTCCTCACCTGCTGCGGCCACGCTGCACTTACTCACACACACAGAAACGGCAGTGGAGAGAGAGAGAGAGGGCGAGAGGGAGCGCTACGGTGTCCCTAAATAGATGTCGCCAAAGCCCTGCAGCCTATAAGAATCACTGTCCTGTCAGGTAAATTAAAATATCAGCAGAACGGGAAACGCGCCCGCACATCCTACGGGCGCGTCCTGCGGCGCATATCCTGGGGCGCACATAAATAAAAAAAAATATATAACAATTTAATTAAATCAAATGAATAAAAAAACTGTGCGCGCACATCCTGCGGCTGCCGCAAATCCTAAATAAAAAAATAAAAAAATTAAATTAAATCAAATTTATATAAAAACTGCGCGCGCACATCCTACGGACGCGTGCTGCGGCGCATGTCCTGGGGCGCACATAAAAAAAAAATATATATATAATAATTTAATTAAATCAAAGTAATAAAAAAAACTGTGCGCGCAAATCCTGCGGCGCACATAAATAAAGAATATATTTAAAAATAAAAACCATAAAAATGTAATTTATCAAATTAATAAACAAACTGTGCGCGCACATCCTGCGGGCGGTGCACATTCTAAATAAAAAAGCATGAAATTGAGTACGCCAAAGCTAATTCCGATTTATAAAACCATGCACACGCAAAACCTCAACTCCAAATCCGCCCTCCACCCCCCCAATTTCTACTATAAACGGTCAATGCAAAGCACGTCACGAATATTAAATTATGAATCCGACCAATGGGTTTCCACCGTGAGTCCTGACCGAGGCACGGCATCAAGCGATGTGAAGAGGAAGTGAAACTTTCTGACACTGACGTCGAGTTGTTTGTTAGTGAGGTGGAGGTGAAGAGCGACTTTATAGGACAGCAGTGATGTCAGTAATAATGAAAATACACTGATACTCTGCCGCTGCTGCTGTGGATAACACAATGTGTGAGATCAGAAATCGCTGAACCCTCGCTTCCTCCTCATCCTTCCATTCGCATGCACAAATCGTGCAGAACCCCGCATCGGTGTCACGGCAGTATTTATCCATTTAGAGCATCGGACCGATTCCCTCACATCAGTGGATCCTTGCCTCCACTCTGGGATATTATTTGGAAAGTTTCTACATTTCTTGTTAGTGATCTCCTGTGCGCTCTATGCGCTCTGCGCTGGGTGGCTCTGCGCGCTGGGTCGCTATTACATGTGTAGCGGGTCAGTTCTTAATAAAGTTTTATACTTTTAGCAGTGTCATTTTCCCCGCTCTGGATGTGTTAATTAACCTGACAGGACGGCAACTCCTATAGGCTGCAAGGAGGCGGAGGAGTTTATTTAGGGACACCTTAGCACTCTCCCTTGTCCTCTCTCTCTCTCTCCCCACTGCCGGTCCTGTGGGTGTGTGCGGAAGTTTAGCGTGAGCGCAGCACGTGTGGTCGCAATTGTTTGTCGCAGTAAGTTGCTGGAAGTTATATAATGTTAACGGCGATCACAGAGAAAGTGTCCGCAAATTGTAACTGAAGTTTGTCCTTAGAGCCCAGCGTGAAGCTGTGTCTGTGTGCGACTGTGACGGCGTCACCGTGGATGCACGCTGTCCCTGCTTTATTTTAATGAATTAAAAGTATGAGATAAGGATGTGTTTTTATGTTTGTAAATGTTTTTAAATATTATAAATGTGTTTAAATTGTGTGACCTAACTATAACATGTTTGTTTTATAGGGCTGCCTCCAGCTAAATAGTTACGGTCACGGTTTTTTCCCACTTTAGATTTTATTTAGATTATTTGGTTTGATTATTTGTTTCTTTGTGTTTTGTTTTGTTCTATTGCAAGGTGCAATATATATGGTTGACTGGGACTGTGCAATTCAGCGGTAGTGACTTGAATGGTGGTGAATTATTGGCTCCATAAAGTAGAGGCCCTCTTTTGTCATTTTGTTGTTGTATATCGTTTGCAGTGATTTTCTTAAAGTGTGTTGTGTTTGGTTTTTAATGCATGATATTTCAGCATTGTACAATTGGGTCTGGAGCCTCTAATTTCTCTCTATTTTAAACTGTCATTTATATCAAGTCCAGGCCAGCCTTTCCAACCTTTGCACATGTCACTTTACTGTTTGAGCAGTCTGTTTTAAATCATTTGCATTTATTAAATAAATTGTATTTTGTATTGATATCTCAGCCTCCCGTCCCGTCTTATTCTGGATACTTGTTGAACCGAATTGACATTAACTGTCATCTCTGAACCATTTTTAATCACTACACATGCTTGCATTGTTACTATTCTTAAAGTGTGCTATGGTTGTTTAATGTATGATATATTAATGTAATGAACCGACTGATAACTGTCATGCTCTGAAATCTACATCAGTAATGGACAACAAAACCAGTATTAGTATTTCAGTAGCTGCATTTCATTTACCGTAATCATTCAGTATACGTTGTTCAGAATATCACATCAACACAGGGAACCAAGGTTTTGGTAAAGAGGAGTTTAATTTATAGGAACTGACTGTCATCATGCTGCTATTACCTTAAATTACATTGTACAGTATTTGGGATTATGTTGAATTTTATTTAAAACAATAATAAACAGACAAGTTAATTTACATGACAATTGTTTACAGTGCGGAAGTTACACTGTAACAGACTGCGTCACACTCGCGCTGTGGGTTTTATGCGGTGTCCTCGCCGCCGGTCTACGGGGAGTATAAAGCGAGCGCACGGACGGAAGTTGCATCCGCGCAGGACATCAGCTCCTGTGGGAACACACGAGCAAAGCGGAAGCGCATTGCTCCGCGCCCGTCAGCCCGTGATTCTGCTTTCTCCGCTGGTTGTGTATGCTCCGTTCAATGAAGGGGTTCGGGGTAAATGATGATCTTCATAGCATTTAATCATGTTCGGGGAAACACTCGGGGATATTGAAACTCCAGGAGAACCGCAGGGAACTCTAAAGTACGGGACACATATTTTAACATTTAAATATAATATGTCATTAATATCGTTTAAAATCATTTCCCAGTGTGTTTCCCCGAACTATGCCCCGAAACCATCGGTGCCGAACGCGATCGCAGCCGAAGTGAACAGCGCCACTGAGTTACATGGGGGCGGGCGTGAATGTTACGGGGTCAATTCTGAATAAAGTTTTATAGTTTTGGCAGTATTATTTTCCCCGTTCTGCTGATGTTTTAATTTACCTGACAGGACGGTGATTCCTATAGGCTGCGGGAAGTCGGCGCAGTCTATTTAGGGACACCGTAGCTCTTCCCTTCTCCCCCTCTCTTATTGTGTCCGTGACATTAAGTTAAGTTGTCTTTTCCTGTTTTAGTAATTGTTCTCAAGACAATAAGGACGGGGTGGGTCCCTGCTTTATTTGAATGAATTAAAGGTATGACATAATGATGTGTTTAATGTTTGTAAATGTTTTTGAAACATTTTGATAAACTGGTTCAAATTGTATGACCTAAATACAACATGTTTGTTTCTGTTGAGTTGTGTTGCACTATTGCTGCAGCTACCGTTGCATTCGGAGGAAAGAATAAATGATGGCGTTATCTTTAGCCGTTGTTGGCGTATTTATTAACAGGCTGCTGACACATCAGTCTCACGGTCAGAGCTACTTTAACTGACACACTAACATATAGCAGGTTGGCTCTTATAGCCTGTACCTTGGCGCCATCCTGTGGCGTAACCATATATACATATTACAATACAGCATTACATATACATCTGAGTACATAATGAATATATCTCAACACCCCCACTTGTACTCAGGTTGCTATACTTCAAGCAAAAGAAACACAGGAAAACAGAATGAATGTGAACCTCTGTCATACACATATCAATCTCCAAAAAGAGCATTTGCAAACTTCTTCAGTTTCAACTTATTTACAGGTTTGGTCATTACATCAGCAACCATGTCATCAGTAGAACAATACATCAAAATCACCCTTCCCTCAATCACAGTTGACCTGATAAAGTGGTACTTTATGTCAAAGTGTTTACACCTCTGTCTGTGTACAGGGTTTTTGGCAAGAGCTATTGTCCCCTGATTGTCCTCATGTACAATAGTTTGTGTGTAATTGTAGTTATCTATACCCCCTAGTAACTGCTCCAGGTATAGACACTCCTGTATGGTTGAAGCCAGTGCCATATATTCTGCCTCGCAGGTTGATAGCGCAACTGTGGGTTGTTTTCTAGTCTTCCACGAGACTAGAGAGCTGTTCTGACTAAGACTGACAGAGTATCCTGTGGTACTGCGTCTGTCACTTGTATCAGCCGCCCAGTCAGCATCACTGTAGGCTTGTATACCTAGCTCCTCACTGTCGTTTCTCTTAAAGCTTAACCCTTTCTCTGCAGTGCCTTTGAGATACCTTAAAACATGCTTCACAGTGACCCACTGCTCCTCTGTAGGCTCAGCAAAATACTGTGATAATCTGCTCACCACAAAACTTAAATCCGGTCTGGTACAAGTAGTCAAGTATATAAGACTACCAACAGCCTCCCTGTACATCCTGACATCTTCCATCTTTACTGCATCTTCAGTATACTCTAGCTTCTGCTCACAGGGTGTTTCTCTGGTCCTACAATCTTGCATATTAAAACGCTGTAGTATCTTGTTAGTGTATCTTTCCTGTGACATCTTTACACATCCATCTGATTGACTGAAATCAATACCCAGAAAATGTTTGAGTTTGCCTAAATCTTTCATCTTAAACTTTTCTGCGAGCATCTCTTTCACCTTTTTCAGTCTTTCTTCATTGCTTGCTGCAATGATCAAGTCATCGACCCATGTGATTATGATCACCTTCCCTTCATTTGACTCTTTGGCATAAACACAGTGGTCGGCTGGGTTTTGTAATATTATGTTTTTTTTAAACCATTTCATTTATATTGCTGCCTCAACGTGATGCTGACACGGACACGTTAACTCGGGATGGGTTTTTGTAGGATTTTTATTTCAGCGAGACCTTCAGTAGATCACCACACTTCACTCACAAGCGCTTTGTGAAAATGACGAATCTGCCACCGGCTCTGCAAATGACCCTCAACATCTGGAAAAAGGTAAAGAAATCGCCAATGTCAGGCCATGTGTGTTCTGTTATTGTCCGGAGACTCCGCCCTCTGTTGCTTCCCACTCTTTTTGTCCCTCACCTGTTCCCGGTCATCAACCTGATTGTTTGCCTGATTTGTTCACCTGTGTCTTGTCTTTGTTCCCCCTTCTATTTAAGCCCAGTCTTCCTGTTGTCCCCTGTCGGATTGTATCGTTTGTTTGTGAGAATCTATGTAAAGATTCTGCCGTGTTTGAACCTTGTTTTACCTGGTATGGTACTAGACTCAGATTTTTGATCCTCTCTGTTTTTCCCTTTTGGAATTCTGTTTTTGAATTGGACTCTCTGTTTTTTGCACTTGTGTTTTTTGCCTTTTTGGATCCTTGTTTTTTCTATTTTTGGTAATAAATAAGTATTTTTTTGCATCTTGGTCTGCGATTTAGTCCTTACTCTGAGAAAGGAGAGGCACTGTCTAACGCCGAGTTTACCCCGGGGCGTGGAAGCGCAGTGCAGCGCCAAGGAAATCAAGCGCCTCCTATCCACCCCCTGTTAAACCTTTGTGCGGTGCACATCGGATGCGCTGCGCCGCGCTGCTTCACTCGCGCCCTGAACCAATGGTTTCGGCGTAGAGTCTATTTTTTTCACTCGCCGCGAGCGTAACGCGCCAAGAAACAAACTGAAAATGATTTTAAACGATCTGTTGTCCTAGAGTTTTAATTTCCCCAATTTTCCCAATCACATAATTAAATTCCCCCCTGCCCATCCACTACAGCTACACAAGCAGTCATATGGATACAAATAGAGGGGGGGGGCTATGAGACCATCATCATATACCCCCAAACGAGTACATTGAACGGGTTACATTCAACAGCAAGCGGAGAAAGCAGAATCGCGGGCTGACCGTCGCTGAAAAATGCACATCCGGTGTGAACAGCCGGCGCCGCACTTTCCACCTAAAAACGATGAAATGAACTGAACTATGAAGTAGTTCAGATTTTGAATGGTGAACTATGAACGTGAACTATTCATGTTTACTTGTATGAACTGAACTTTGAACTAGTTCATGAGAGGTGTGAACGTGCACAACACTGTTCAAATCGTAATTCACGTCGGCTAAAGTTAATGTTGAGTCGGTGTGTGCTTTTGCAAAAACGATGTCGGACACAGTAATTTTCTCTGGCCCTCTACCTAACACAACAGGTGATGACATGTTGTCTTTTAACCTCTGGCTGTCGAGGTGTCCTGTAAACGGTGTGGGCTTTGTAGATGACTGGCAAACTTTTTGGAGGAAACCTGGACTTGTTAGGAGAGACGGCGTTCATCCAACTTGGGATGGAGCAGCTCTCTTATCTAGGAATATTACTCAGTCTATTACATGACAACCCAGAGTTGGGACCAGGAAGCAGAGCTGCAGTGCTAAAAACTTCTCTGCGCTCCCTCTGGGACAGTCACACAACCCCATAGAGATTGTGTCTGTCCACCGTCCGAATCCACACAATAATCTAATACAAATTAACACAACCTCTGAAACAACACAGGAAACCAAGACTTTGAAATGTGGTCTTTTAAACATTAGATCACTGTCATCAAAGGCTATTTTAGTTAATGAACTAGTCTCAGACTACAACATAGATGTATTATCCCTCACTGAGACGTGGCTGCATCCTGATGAATATGTCAGTCTAAATGAATCTACTCCCTCCAGTCATATAAATTCACAGGTTCCCAGAGAATTCGGACGAGGAGGTGGAGTTGCTGCTATTTTTAACCCCAGTCTATCAATTAATCCTAAACTAAACTATAACTCATTTGAATGTCTTGTTCTTCCACGCCAATCCAGGAAACACCAACAGCCAATCATATTTGCTGTAGTTTACCGTGCTCCGGGGGCTTAAACTGAATTATTTACGGAATTCCCCGAGTTTTTTTCAAACCTAGTCCGAAAGACCTATAACATAATTATTGTTGGTGACTTTAATATTCATGTTGACAATAATAAAGATAGCCTTAGTGTAGCATTAATTTCGATACTAGATTCAATTGGTTTCAGTCAGTGTGTACACCAACCTACTCATTGTTGTAACCACACACTTGACCTTGTATTATCATACGGTGTCGGAATTGAACATTTAACAGTACTCTGATCACCCAGGATCAGTTTACCAAAATAATCTCAGGTTCTAAACCAACAACCTGTATCTTAGACGACATTGCCCTTGCTTTCAATGAAACAGTCAGGAACTGGTGAGTGATCTTCGATCCTGATTTGTCCTTTAATTCTCACCTACAACTAATTTCTAGGACCGCCTTTTTCCACTTGCGTAATATCTAAAAAATCAGACATGTACTTCGCAAAAAGATGCAGAAAAACTAGTCCACGCCTTTGTTACATCCAGACTGGACTATTGTAATTCATAACTATCATGCTCCAGCAGTAAGTCGTTAAAAAATCTGCAGCTTGTCCAAAATGTTCTTCAATGATACTGAAACAACCCTTAAGTTATTTATCTTTGAATACATGTAAATGTATATTTGTGTCCCCTTTAGGAGTAAGAGGAGGTATCCACCCCTTTAACATATCAATATTTAATGGAATCATATTTAGTGGCTTGTGTTTATATACACGGTATATGCATATAGATCTATATATCTATATATATATCCCCTGATGCTGTCAGAACACATGAACCTGCTGAATGTTGCATCAGTAAAGATACAGACACTGATGCACATGTTTTTATCTCATTACACCAGGATCACTGGTCTTATTATAAAATCTGTACAACAGAGAACTTCTGTCTCACGTTTCTTCTTTATTCTATTCTACTTGTTTTCATGTTCATATACAGTTCTTCCGCCATCTGCAGGCAGACGTCACCACTGACTCTGATTCTTTCAGTTCATGAGGAGTTTGTTTTCAATGTGTTTCTCTATAATTTGTTTAAGTCTTGACATTTTAAGTAAAAAGCCTTGATATTATGTATATTAGGATTTGGCTCTATTTGTAACCGGTCTATCCTTTGTGGTCTACCTGCGTTGTGTGTCAGTTTGTGAAGTAGAAGACCGGGACAGGACTTGTATCACTACTGAATTTGTCTGTTATGTTGAAGCCACAGTTCATGTGATTGAACCGTTTTTTTATTTAACACAAGTACTGAGTACATTGTACAAAGACCTTTTCCTTATAAATCAAACACGACACTTTGGTGAATTAAGGTTTTCAGTCATCAAATGTTGTCTTAGACACATAATGAGATTATTGACTCATATCTTAACAATCAATGATTGATTGGATTCAAACCAAAATGTAAAAGCCCTGTGATTAATTTCAAATTACAACAAAACATTCATCAAAGTGTTCTTGTGTGATTACAATACTGTGCGTGTTGCTGCTGGGACTTTCTATATCATATCTGCCAGTCGTGCACATTACAACAGAATTTACTGATGCAACATTCAGCAGGTTCTTGTGTTCTGACAGCATCAGGGAATATATATACATATAGATATATAGATCTATATGCATATACTGTGTGTATATACACACAAGCCACTAAATATGATTTTATTAAATATTGAAATTGAAAATCGTTATTTGTATATCCCATATTCACAAATCACAATTTGTCTCATAGGGCTTCAACATGGTCTGACATCCTCTGTCCTTAACCATCAGCAAGAGTAAGGAAAAACTACTAAAACCCTTTTACAGGGTAAAAATATGTAGAAACCTCAGAGAGAGCCACATGTGAGGGATCCCTCTCCCAGGACTGACAGAAGGGCAATAGATGTCAAGTGTACGAAAACATCATCAAGATTAAAGTTTTTAGCAGCATTAGTGAGGGTAAACATTTTGAAGGATAACTTCAAAACTATATGTCAAGCAGTCCTGCTGCAACTAAATGCTTCCTAGTTTAGAACATAGGACAAGTAACGTTCTGCCGCACTAATTAGCTCTAACTATAAGCTTTATCAAATAGGAAGGTTTTAAGCCTACTTTTAAACATACAGATGGTGTCTGCTTCCCGAACTGAAAGTGGTAGATTATTCCACAGCAGAGGGGCTTGATGGCTGAAAGCTCTGGCTCCTACTCTACTCTTTAAAACATAGTCAAATGAAGCAGCAGTTTACAGGGTGAAGGAGTGGGGAATATTAAATTAAATAATATGAATATATGTGAAGTAAGTGTATTTGTATGAGTGGGGGAGCAGAATGTATATGGTGACTGTTCAGAGGGTCAGTGTTGATTGTTCAGAAGCCTAATGGCCTGGAGGAAGAAGCTGTTTGTGTGTCTGGTAGTCCGTGCTCGGATGCTCCAGTAACGTCTGCCAGACAGCAGCAGTGTGAGAAGTCCACAGCCTGTGTGGCTCTGGTCCTTGATGATCTTCAGTGCTCTTCTCAGGCATCTTGTGCTGTAGATGCCTTGCACGGAAGGGAGATGGCAGCCGATGATACCAGGTCAGGTCATCTGTGATGAACACACCGAGGAGCTCACCACCTGGGGTCTGCTCGTCAGGAAGTCCAAGATCCAGTTACACAGGGGGGTTTTAAGACCCAGGCTCCTGAGCTTGGGGACGAGCTTGGCAGGCACAATTGTGTTGATTGCGGAGCTGTAGTCCACGAACATGATCCTCACATATGTGTTGGCCTTCTTCAGGTGGGAGAGGGTGGTGTGTGTTGTCGGGGCGATGGCATCGTCCGTGGATCGGTTTGGGCGGTGAGCAGATGTGGCTTTTGACCAGCCGCTCGAAGCACTTCATGATGGTGGAGGTCAGTGCTACAGGGCGGTAGTCGTTTAAGCAGGTGATGGATGATTTCTTAGGTATGGGGATGATGGTGGCCTGCTTGAAGCAGGAGGGGACTGTCGAGAGATTTAGGGAGAGGTTGAATATGGAGGTGAAGACCTCCGTTAGCTGGTAATAGAGCAGTAATGCTGGTTATGATTTATGACTTTTAATCATAATACTTAATTAGGTGGATTTTATGCTCGCCACAATAGAGCCACCTCCTCGTGTCATAACTAAACTGCAAATTATATTATTTCTATGGTCAGAATCTTGGTCATGTCATTTATTTGTATCAATATATACATTTATTTAGTCAATAAAGTAACATTTTAGTTTTGAGAGCTCAATATGATCTCTAAACTTATTTTGAGACTGACCAGTGATCCAAAACTCAAAGACGAATCATTTAGAAAATAAACAGACATTAAGAGGAGATCAGGAATTCTTCACTTTTCAATATTCTAACGAAATGCTTGATTGATAATTTAATCAACAAGCTTTTGCTTCTGGATTTTCTAAATGATTATTTTGTCTCCCAAGCCAGCAGTTCAGAGCAAGCTGGAAAGAAAACAAAAGATCACAGACAATTCATCTACACATGTAAAAGATAAGACTGGCAAATTAAAAAATATTAATATCTGACATGGGAAAAATTGTATTTCACATTAGTGAGTCATGAAATTGGATTTTATTCTGAAAGCATCATCAGTCAGAAACTTCAACAGTGGTCAAAATCAGTTTTGGATTTTCCTTCTTTTGGCCACTAGGGGGTAGGCATGTTCCATCATAATCTGGTAATTTTGTGAAAAGGAGTTTCCAACAGAACCCTCTATTCCTCTCTTTTCTTTTTCTGTTCAGTGCTTTTTGAACATGAGAAAACTTTCACAGGTGGGTGTTGGATTACATAAACTGTATTTTAGAAATGTTTAACACTTTACTCTCTCCTTTTGGTCATTTGACCTATCTATCAGATTCTAAATCTTAGAATAAGATATATTAAAAAATAAAGTTTCCTTCACAGTGTTTTTCTTCTATACATTGTAATTATTCTGTCTAACTTCAGTACATTTGACCTCCAGTCGCTGCAGCAGTCACATGTATTGATCTGGACCTCAGATATATCTTATCTCCACAGAGCTGCAGCTGTGATCAGTCCCTTCAAACAAACACACTTTAAACAGCCTGATTGGCCTCTGCTCAATAAAACCCTGTGTGTGAAACCTGTGGAGCAAGTGGACTTTCCCTTTCAAACACGAGTCTGAATTTTGATGGGTTGACAGGGACAATTTATATAATTTACGAGACTTAGCCTGGAATAACTGAAATATCACCTGTTTAAATAAAGCAGAGACAAAATGCAGACATTAATGTAAATCATCTCTGAAATGCCAAAAGAGACAAGTGGTGATCCGACAGAGGGATAGAGAATTGAAAAATAAGATGACAACTGCAACAAGCATGTAAACTAGATTCAAACTGGCAAAATAAGATGAAAGCACAGCTTCTATGAGAGAGCCACTGCTTTCCCCCTCACTGTAGAGACTGAATCAAAGCAGCCTTAGACAAATCCTCCTTCTGTCTGTAGGCCCAAGTGCTTTGTGTTCTATTAAAGCCAATGGAAATCTACACTCTGTACGTTGTTTGATGTTGCCAACTTGTCATCTCTGTATCTCCGCAGACTTCACACATGGGCTGTTTTCTATATATAAAACTCTGTCCGAGTTGTTTCCTCTTTACCTGTGTACATACATGTATATGTAAGGGGGGGGGGGTGTACCACCACTCGAGGGCTGGTGATAAGATAACTGGAAAGTTTTCACATTACAACGTGATCATATTTCACGTTATGATGATCCGTAACACGTTAATTATGCTCAGAAGATTGCATGTGTGTTGTGTATGTTTTGTATGACCGCTGTATGTGTGTGTTCGTATTCTGTCTGTTGTAACAATGTGTTACTGCCTTCTTGGCCACATCTGTCTTGTGAGAGATTTAACTCAATGAGATCTTTACCTGGTTACAGAATGTCCATGGAGTTAACTATTCTAATGTTCAAAGTTTTTTTCATAAACCAAACTAATGATGCTCTGCCATGGCAGCACATTCAAGTTACTTTAGTTCATCGTAACACTTACAAGCCTTCTTTTGTAAAAGCTTCTCATTAATTAAGTCTAATTGGCTCCTGTATATCAAACATGTTTTTTTTTTTTTGTTTTTTTTTTACTGAATTCTCATTTAGATTTGATGTTCAGTTCAGGAAGTACTTTTGTCAAATGTTGTCCCAGAAATTCTCCAGTCATCTGTGCTTATCATTGATTATTGGGAAAAGGGGAAATGTATAAGTTGTATTTCCCACATGTGTTTTAATTGAAATGTGAGGGCAGCTGCATGCAAGACATTAAAACACCCAAATAAAATTTAAAACATTTTATTCATTAGTCGACAACATATTATAAACCCCTAACAGAGTAAAGACTTGTTCAGGGCATGATGTCACCCAGTGTACATTATACAGAGTAGGAGCAGGGGTTGCAGTAGGGGGTTTCTGTCCATTTACAAATATCTCTGTATAAGTTTTATAAGTGTATGAGTTGTATTTCCCACATGAGTTTTCATTAAAAACTTAGTGGGGGTGGAGCCTGCCCTCTTCCGTGCATCCACTGTGTCCTTCAACAAAAGGGAGAGCCTTGGTGCCCTCTTCCCTTCCTCTGCGATGAACCTCAGCTGGTTATAGTAGGAGTCCAGAGACGTGACCACCTCCAGGTCCTGCTAGATGAGCTGGAGGAGCTCACAGAGGCTCTCCAGAGATGGCCCGTCTCCGTTCTGCAGCAGCCTCCTGATGCAGCAGTACATGGCTTTCTCCTCCAGAACCTTTGAGAGGAACAGCTCCCCAATAAACTTGATGCTATTGAGGAGGCGTCCGGAAGGTTTTGCGTTGAGTTGCTCTTCCCTCAGCCGGTCGATGACCCTCACGTCCCTGACTGGCTCCAGGCAGGACCCACTCTTCCGATAAATGCCCTCCCTTTCAAAGTTCTTCCTGAACTCTGCCTGGCAGTGTTTGACCAGCAGAGACCTGAAGGAGACGCTGGCTGACCAGTCGGACAAGGATTGGACCTCCACCTGAAGAGGAGAAAACCATAAGGAAATATTAACATTAATGCTACTCACATACATACATAGTGATCAGTGTGTTCTGATTTGAGGATTAAATCAGCACACAAATGAATGAAAATAAGTGAACTCATTATTTGAATAAGACAACATGGGTCAAAAGTGACCCCACTCAGTATTTATTATTTATATCTTTGCAGTAAATTATTTCCGTCATTTAGTATTTCAGGTATTTTTCAAATAACTGTTTTTTTCACTTCCCTTCTAATTCACAACATGGGTCAAAAATGTTGTATTGTAAAATACATTCTTATTAAGTCTTATTTACAATCTATTACTAGTGAGAAAGATAATTTATAATTTACCCAAGGGGTTTGCATAGCTTGTTTATCAAAAGGCTAAATTAAGGTTACAACCTGCATACAAAAGATAAGCTGTCCAACTAATTAAGAAACAGGATAAAGTAGCTTCCAGCGCAACATGGCGCCGTACTAACGGGTGCCTGTCGTAGCAGCTCCTGGTACTACTGTCGGTTTTTTTGTGTTTTTATAACGTTTGCGATTTGTTTTTTATATTTATTTTTGCACTGCTCTGTGCATCTCCGTCCCGCACAATGACGAGATGCTTTTGAAATTTATTGGACACTTTTTATAACTTTTAACCGCACTTCGGTCTCTTCGGATCACTGGGAGAATGCCTGCAACACACGCCGGCATTGTTTACACCCGCGACCAGCTGATCGCCCTGAGGCACACTACCCTCTTGGCCGGAGAGAGACCCACCATCCCGGAGGAACTAAAGAGGAGACGGCGGGGCTGCAGAGCGGGGCTTAAACGGAGGAAGGAGAAGAGGAAGTTTAAGCCCTTCATCCCTGCAGTAATCACTGGAAACGTGAGGTCGCTGGCAAATAAAGTGGACGAACTGGAAGCGCTCATCAGGACACAGAGGGAGTACAGGGAGTCCAGTATTGTGTGTCTCACGGAAACGTGGTTGCACGAGCAGATACCGGACTCCAACGTCACCATTCCTGGCTTCCAGACGGTTCGAGCCGACAGAGACACCATCGCGACCGGCAAGAAGAAAGGAGGGGGACTCGCCGTGCTCGTGAACAACAGGTGGTGTCACCCCGGGCACGTCACCGTTAAACATCGTGTCTGCAGCCCGGACATCGAGCTCGTCGCCGTCGGACTTCGTCCATATTATTTGCCGAGGGAGTTTACCAGTGTTTTCGCCATCAATGTTTACATTCCTCCATCTGGGAACGCAGAAGCAGCGTGTGACGTCATCCACACTGTGACTGCGGGATTACAGACACAACACCCCGGGGCCTTCATCATCATCACAGGTGACTTTAAACATGCTTCCCTCTCATCCACACTCCCAACCTTCTTCCAGTTTGTAAAATGTGCCACCCGGGAAAATAAGACTTTGGACCTATATGCAAATGTTAAGGATGCATACAGCTCCACTGCCCTGCCACCACTGGGCAGGTCAGACCACAACCTAGTCCTGCTCTCACCATCTTACAAGCCTGTGATTCAGCAGCACCCAGTCACAGTGAGGACAGTGAGGAAATGGTCTCATGAGGCCATGGAAACACTGCGTGGGGCCCTGGAGGCCACAGACTGGGATGCTCTGTATGAGCCACATGGTGAGGACATTGATGGCCTGACTGACTGTGTCTCTGAGTACATTGGGTTCTGCATCGATAACACCATCCCCACTAAAGAGGTCCGCTGTTACCCAAATAACAAGCCGTGGGTTACAAGCGACCTGAAGGCCCTTCTCAATGAGAAGAAGAGGGCCTTTAGATCACGGGACAGAGCAGAACTCAAACGGGTTCAAAGGGAGCTCAAGCGCAGCATCAGGGAGAGCAAGGACAACTTCAGAAGAAAACTGGAGCACAAACTGGAGGAAAACAACACCAGGGACGTCTGGAGTGGTATGAAGGAGATCACTGGTTTCAAGAGGAGAGATGGGGGAGCAGCTGGGGATGAACGACGTGCGAATGAGCTGAACACGTTCTTCAATAGGTTCAACTCCAACCCCCCAGCCCCCAGCGGACCATCCACTGCCTCCACTGACTCTACGACTGCCTCTACTGCGTCTCTGAGCAACAACCCCCCACCTCCCCCCATCACCCCCTGCCCCCCACCACCCCAGTCACCATCTCCCCCCACCCCCCCGCTGGCCTTTACCACAGACCTTCTCACACCTCCCACCCCCAGGACATCCTCACATCCCCCACAGCCCCCCACCACCTCCTGCAACACAAACATCTCTGCACCACCCTCAAACCCATCGCTGACATCCCCCACCCCCCAGTCTGGACTCCACATCACAGCCAGCCAGGTGAGGAGAGAGCTGGAGAGGCTCAAACCGAGGAAAGCTGCGGGGCCGGACCGCATCAGCCCTCGTTTGCTGAAGGCCTGTTCCAGCCAGCTCTGTGGAGTTCTCCAGCACCTCTTCAACCTGAGCCTACACCTTCAGAGAGTGCCAGTGCTCTGGAAAACATCCTGCCTGGTCCCAGTGCCCAAAAAAGGACGTCCTGCTGCACTGGAGGACTACAGGCCGGTGGCACTGACCTCTCACATCATGAAGGTCATGGAAAGACTGGTCCTGGCCCACCTCAGACCGCTGGTGTGCCCATCACAAGACCCCCTGCAGTTTGCATATCAGCCCCATGTTGGGGTTGATGATGCAATCATCTACCTGCTGCAGAAGGCTTACTCCTCCCTGGACAGACCCAACACCTCAGTCCGGATCATGTTTTTCGACTTCTCCAGCGCCTTCAATACCATCCAGCCCACTGCTGAAGGCCAAACTGGAGGGCACGCAGGTGAGTGCTCCCCTCATCGCTTGGGTCGATGACTATCTGACGGGCAGACCACAGTTTGTGAGATTACAGAACTGTGTGTGATCATCTGATCAGTAACATCGGGGCCCCCCAGGGAACTGTGCTGTCCCCCTTCCTCTTTTTAACTCCAGTCTATCAATTAATCCTAAACCTAAACTCAGCTACAAATCATTTGAATGTCTGGTTCTTAGTCTTCCACGCCAATCCAGGAACCACCAACAGCCAATCATATTTGCCGTAGTTTACCGTGCTCCCAGGGCTTATACTGAATTTTTAAAGGAATTCCCTGAGTTTTTATCAAACTTAGTCCTAAAGACCGATAAAATTATTATTGTTGGTGACTTTAATATTCATGTTGATAATAATAAAGATTGCCTTAGCGTAGCATTTATTTTAATACTAGACTCTATTGGTTTCAGTCAGTGTGTGCACAAACCTACTCATTGTGGTAACCACACACTTGACCTTGTATTATCGTACGGTGTCGGAATTGAAAATTTAACAGTACTTCCGCGCAATCCAGTTCTATCAGACCATAATTTAATAACCTTTGATTTTTCAATAACTGAATATATGCCACTAATAAAAAATTCATTTTCTAGATGTCTACCTGATAGTGCTGTAGCTAAATTTAAGGAAATAATCCCAATTACATTTAAACCCGTATTAGCAGTAGATATAAACAACAAATTCTTTAAAACCCTGAGCTCCATTGAGATCGACCACCTCGTCGATAGCTCTGCAGACTCATTACGATTAACATTAGACTCAATAGCGCCTCTAAAAAAGAAAAATGTCAAACATAGTAAATTAGCTCCGTGGTATAATTCCCAGACAAATGAGTTAAAACAATTATCAAGAAAACTAGAAAGGAAGTGGCGCTCCAGCAACCATGTTGAAAATCTAATAGACTGGAAGAATAGTGTTAAAGAATATAAAAAGGCTCTCCACAAAGCAAGAGCCGCCTACTATTCAAAACTAATAGAAGAGAATAAAAACAACCCCAGGTTTCTCTTCAGCACTGTAGCCAGGCTGACAGAGAGTCACACCTCCACCGAACCCAGTATTCCTCGATCCCTAAATAGCAATATCTTTATGACCTTTTTTAATGATAAAATTCAAACTATTAGAAATAAAATCAACCATCTCCTGCCCTCAATTGGCACTAATACCCTCCCAACAACAGAGATCTCAGAAACGGCTGAGAATCCTACCCATTACTTAGACAGCTTCTCTCTGATCACCCGTGATCAGTTTACCAAATTAATCTCAGGTTCTAAACCAACAACCTGTATCTTAGATCCCATTCCTACCAAATTACTTAAAGAAATTCTGCCCCTAATTGATAGTTCGTTACTTAACATCATCAATCTGTCATTATCATCAGGTTATGTACCACAGTCTTTTAAAATAGCTGTCATCAAACCCCTACTCAAAAAACCCACCCTAGACCCAGAGGTTTTAGCCAATTACAGACCAATATCTAATCTCCCCTTCGTCTCTAAAATCTTAGAAAAAGTTGTTGCCAATCAGCTGTGTGAGTTTCTCCGGGAAAATAATATATATGAAGACTTTCAATCGGGGTTTAGAGCCAATCACAGTACAGAGACAGCCTTGGCAAAAGTCACTAATGACCTTTTAATAGCCTCAGATCAGGGACTTGTGTCTGTCCTCGTTCTGTTAGATCTCAGTGCAGCATTCGACACAATTGACCATCAAATTTTATTACAAAGACTCAAACAGTTAATTAACATTAATGGAACCGCCCTTAACTGGTTTAAATCGTATTTTTCTGATCGCTCCCAATTTGTGCAAATTAATGATGAGTCATCTGTGCGCACCAAAGTTAACCATGGTGTTCCACAGGGCTCTGTGCTCGGCCCAATTTTATTCTCATTATATATGCTTCCACTAGGAAACATTATCAGGACACACTCGGTAAATTTCCACTGCTATGCGGATGACACCCAGTTATATTTGTCAATAAAACCTGAACAAAGTAATCAATTAACTAAACTTCGAACATGTCTCAAGGACATAAAAACCTGGATGACCCGCAATTTTCTCTTATTAAACTCAGACAAAACAGAGGTTATAATACTTGGCCCCAAACACCTTAGAGATGCATTATCTAATGATATAGCTGCGCTAGACGACATTGCCCTTGCTTCCAATGAAACCGTCAGGAACTTGGGAGTGATCTTTGATCCTGATTTATCCTTTAATTCTCACTTAAAACAAATTTCTAGGACCGCTTTTTTCCACTTACGTAATATTTCCAAAATTAGACATGTCCTTTCCCAAAAAGATGCAGAAAAACTAGTCCACGCCTTTGTTACATCGAGACTGGACTATTGTAATTCATTATTATCTGGCTCCAGCAGTAAGTCGTTAAAGACTCTACAGCTTGTCCAAAATGCCGCAGCACGTGTCCTGACGAGAACAAAGAGAAGAGAGCACATTTCTCCAGTATTAGCGTCGCTACACTGGCTTCAAGTTAAATCTAGAATAGAATTTAAAATTCTCCTCCTCACCTTCAAGGCCCTTAATAATATGGCGCCTTTTTACCTTAAAGAGCTGTTAGTACCTTATAAACCCGCTAGAGCACTCCGCTCCCAGAATTCAAGCCTACTTGTCGTCCCTAAATTCTCTAAAAAAAGAATAGGAGCCAGAGCTTTTAGCCATCAAGCCCCTCGGCTGTGGAATAATCTACCACTTTCAGTTCGGGAGGCAGATACCATCTTTTCATTTAAGAGTAGACTCAAAACCTTCCTTTTTGATAAAGCTTATAGTTAGAGCTAATTAGTGCGCCAGAACGTTACTTGTTCTATTTTATGACACATGACACACGGAGCTTCTCTTTCCAGCTTCTCCTTCCTCTTCTCCATCCCTATCCCCCTTCCCCGGAATCCCTTTGCTTTATCACCCGCAGATCCAGGGCCTCTCTGGCCGCACCATGGATTGTGGTTTGTGGATCGTACACCGGGGGTCGCGGTGGTGGATCCATTGTGGCGGATTCTGGGCTGATCGTGGTGCTGGTGGCGGACCCTGTGTCGCGTTGGCATTGGGCACGGGCGGTGGACCAGGACCGCGGTGGTGGCTTGTGATGGGTCCTGGTGGGCGGCGGTGGACGGTGACTGAGGACTGGAGTGGCGTCTGGTCTGGATGGTGGATCGTGGTCTGGATGGTTGCTGACCATGGACTGTGCTTGCAGCGGGACTGCTTGGCATGTCATGTTGGGGTTGTCCTTCGGGATGTCTACCCTCATCAAATGCTGCTAGAGACTTTGATTATTGATGATGTTTTCCTGCACGTGGCATCTATTGCACTTCTGTCCGTCCTGGGAGAGGGATCCCTCACATGTGGCTCTCTCTGAGGTTTCTACATATTTTTACCCTGTTAAAAGGGTTTTTAGTAGTTTTTCCTTACTCTTGCTGAGGGTTAAGGACAGAGGATGCCACACCCTGTTAAAGCCCTATGAGATGAATTGTAATTTGTGAATATGGGCTATACAAATAAAATTTGATTGATTGATTGATTCACCACATACACTGCTGACTTTAAGCACTGCACAGAGACGTGTCATCTGCAGAAGTTCTCTGATGACACGGCCATTGTGGGGTGTGTTGAGGGCGGAGGGGAGGCTGAGTACAGGGACCTGGTTGACCGCTTTGTGAAGTGGTGTGGGGAGAACCGCATGCAGCTCAACGTGGCGAAGACGAGGGAGATGGTGGTGGATTTCAGGAGGACCAAGCCCCTGCCCTCTCCTGTCTGCATCGGTGGGACGGCTGTGGAGGTGGTCCCTGCTTACAAGTACCTGGGTGTCACACTAGACAATAAACTGGACTGGTCCACCAACACAGAGGCCGTCTACAAGAAGGGCCTGAGCCGGCTTTATTTCCTGAGGAGGCTCAGGTCCTTCAACGTCTGCAACAAGATGCTGCAGATGTTTTATAAGTCTGTTGTGGCGAGCACCATCTTCTTTGCTGTGGTGTCCTGGGGTGCGGGCATCAAGGCTAAGGACGCCAACAAACTGAAAAAACTGATTAGGAAGGCAGAGTCTGTGGTTGGCTCTAAGCTTGTCACCCTGGAGGAGGTGGTGGAGGACAGGATGCTGGCAAAACTGCTGGCAATCATGGACAATCCCTCTCACCCCCTCCACAAAACACTAGACAAGCTAAGGAGCAGCTTCAGCCACAGACTCATTCAACCCCGCTGCTCTAAGGAACGATACAGGAAATCGTTCCTCCCAACCGCAATAAGACTATACAACTCATCTACCTCTGTCAGAGCCACCATCACAGAACTGCACTAAATATACCTGTCTCAATTCATCATTTTATACAATAATATTGTCTTTTGCACACTCTGTCTACATATTCTTACACTCACAGTATATTATATTATCTATTGTATCGCCAAATACTTATATTTATACCCGTACTATATATCATATATTATATCATACTCTTTGTATATTCTTTGTATATATAAGTCTATATACACATATTTTATTTATACATGTGTACATGTTATTAATATTATATTTTACTATTATTATTATTATATATACTGTTGCTGCTATTATTACTATATACTGCTATTATATTGGTATAATTACTATCATATATAAATATATATTATATACTATATATACTGTACTATTTTTGATATACTGTCTAACAATAACATTACCATCATATCATCAGTACTATTACCATCATCTGCCACTGCACCTTATCTACCTATTTTATCTTGTGTTTCTGTTTTTATTCTTTCTACCGCAATATTTTATATTTTATATTTTATTCTATTGTATTGTATTTTATTGTATTCAAATGTACCGGCTGCTATGACGACTTAATTTCCCCTCAGGATGAATAAAGTAATCTATCTATCTATCTATCTATCTATCTAGATGCATCACTTACTGTTGAGAGGTGCTGGCACAGCTCGGCGAAGACTGCAGCAGAGTGTGGCTTCTGCACGGCCCTCTTGAAAACGAGCTCAACCATTTCCTGCAACTGCTCCGCTATGGAGCCAGAACAGTCTCAAAAGGATTAAATGCACACAGAAATGAATACATGCGCAAAAAAGATCCACAAATACATTTTCAACGCCGCTGGCTCAACACACTTGTCACACTAATCAGCGGCGTTGTCCGGCTGACTGTGGCTGGTTAGAGCACTTCATGTGTGTACGGTCACATACGGTTATAACGAACTTTGATAACGGGGATAGCGGGCTAGCCACCATGCTAACTGCGGTGGGAACAGTGCCAAAACCCGCTGACTTAATCCCAAGGCTCTCATGACACTGTTTCTCAAACACCGTCAGGTTAGAAGCATCACTTGGTAGTAGTTAGTATCGGGTGTCCGTGCTGACTGTGTGTGGAAGCTGGGGGGGAAGCTAGCTGCCTCCATGTAGCTTCAAGCTGTTGCAGCTGTTGAATTAGCAACGCAGTTTGGAAACAAGACCGGGGAACCGCTGCGTTAAGACACGATAACATAAGCACTTTGACCCGCTGGGTGTCACTTTATTTCAGCAAAACTGTCGCGTCATCAACAGCCCTTTTCTGTTGTCATCGTTCACTGTGTGTGAGGAGCCGGGGATCAGCGTCTACTAATTCTATGTCTATTGGCTGGCGGGCTAAAAACCTCCAGGCTGCCTGCGGGCGTTTTAATGACGTCGTGTAATGGCACTCACGTGATTGGCTGTACAGGAGTGAGACATCTGATTGGCTACAGACGATCCCCTCTTAGAAAAAATGCATTCGTGAAACAGAGTCGCGTCAGGGGAGTCTCAAAAGTCTCAAAAGTCTCACACACAAATGCAGCGAGGTTTACAAATTAAAAGCACTTTGTAAATGCAGGTCCAACAGTTTATATATGAATGTAACAAGCTCCAAAATGTATTTGATGAAGATTGCAAATACTTTTACATGCATATATTTGTGAATTTTTTTTCTATTTGTGTGTGCATCGGAAATATGTTTATGAATCTTATATTTTACATGTGAATTTTTTTTACTTATATATGGAATGAAACATTTGTGTGTGCATTGAAAATGTATTTGTGGATCTTTTTTGTGCATGTATTCATTTCTGTGTGCATTTAATCCTTTTGAGACTGTTCTGGCTCCATACTCCTCACCGTCCAACTCCTCGTGACTCAGATCCGTCATGAAAGCTTGAAAGTTTTCGGTGAAGCAGCTGACGGACTTCTTCCTCATCTCTCCCAGCAGAAGAGGAGCTGGCTTGCAAGTTAATTCCACGCTTTTATTTTGTTTTGGGATCATGTTGATTCCAATAAATCGAAGTTGTCTTCAAGGCAAATCCAAAGAAACAAGTTCAGGAGCAAGAAACAAGTTCAGGAGCAAGAAACAAGTTCAGGAGCAAGAAACAAGTTCAGGAGCAGGAAACAAGTTCCGGTGCAACCAGCCAATAGTGAGAAGACAACTGAGTGAAAAATGAAAACTGACGTTTAAGTAACGACAGACTTCAAAGGTATAAGGCTGTTGCCTTGGTGACCTGCAGTGACATACGTCAAAGGAACAAAGCCTGATAACGTAAAAAATAATAATACAGAAAATGCTTCTTTTTTTTTAAATGTAAAAGAAGTTTCATTAAATTCAAACTTAATAACGGTTTGAGTGAAAAATCCTAGAAGACGTTTCTGAAACTTAAAAAATAAATTATATTCAGAAGTGTTACAAAAAGGCTATCATACGCTAATAAGGAATGATAATGAGCTCTTTAAGGTATGAAAAAAACTGCGCGCGCACATCCTGCGGCGCACATAAATAAAAAATAAATACAATTAAATCAAATTAATAAAAAAACTGTGCGCGCACATCCTGCGGCGCACATAAATAAAAAATATATTTAAAAATAAAACATAAAAAATAAAAACAATTGTATCAAATTAATAAAAAAAGTGTGCACATTCTAAATAAAAAAGCATGAAATGGCGTACGCCAAAGCTAATTCCGATTTACAAAACCATGCGCACGCAAAACCTCAACTCCAAATCCGCCCTCCACAGCCCCAATTTCTACTATAAATGGTCAATGCAAAGCACGTCACGAATATTAAATTATGAATCCGACCAATGGGTTTCCACCGTGAGTCCTGACCGAGGCACGGCATCAAGCTATGTGAAGAGGAAGTGAAACTTTCTGACACTGACATCGAGTTGTTTGTTAGTGAGGTGGAGGTGAAGAGCGACTTTATGGGACAGCAGTGATGTCACTAATAAAGAAAATACACTGATACTCTGCCGCTGCTGCTGTGTATAACACAATGTGGGAGATCAGAAATCGCTGAACCCTCGCTTCCTCCTCCTCATCCTTCCATTCGCATGCACAAATCGTGCAGAACCCCGCATCGGTGTCACGGCAGTATTTATCCATTTAGAGCATCTGACCGATTCCCTCACATCAGTGGATCCAGTCTCTCAGCACGTGTCACCAAGTACGACATGAAGTGTTGTGAACTCAGTCTGTTGATATCAATCCTCTTCCGCTCCTCTCCTCTGAAGCAGAAGGAGCAGACACCAACACGCGCGGCTAGACCCGCTACGTCTTCCTCTGTATCTGACGCGTTGATGATGAAATGAAACAACTAACCTAAAACGACTTCTATAACAAATGTTATAACTTAGTCACACTTTAAAAGTATGACTAAGATATACGTGAGGAAGTGTCTGCTTAACCTCTGATATTAAAATGTTGAAGCCACAGTTTATGTGATTGAAGCGTTTATTTGTTTAACACAAGTCTGAGTAGATTTTCTCCCATGTATTTTCAACCCTAACTTCATAAACACTTGTATAGACATCATATATCAGAGACTTTATTTCTTCTCAACCTCTAATCTCAGATTCCTGTGTTCTGCAGCTTCTTCTGAATCAAGAGGAACGAGAGCTGTTTGTGGGACTCGTCTCCAAGAGGACAGGAAGAGACATTCAGAAGAAATCTGTCTCAATCAACCTTGTAGACTTTAAGTGGAGTTTCATATAGGTCAGTGAGAGCTCTCTCCCTAGGTCATTTGTCAATTTGTCTCTTTAATTTTGTACATGTAATCATATTGTTCTTCTCCTGTCCACTAAATATTAATCAATTCATTTCCAAATATGGGTATGCTTCCTTTCCATGTACACAAAAGGGAACATGCTCCCTTGTCCAAGGGCACGTAATCCAATGTAGGATTTGATCTCTTTATTTCTCTCTGTTAGAAATTAGGATCAGTTATTGGATGTATTTACTTCATGAATGTCACTTGTTGATCTTCCATGTAATCAAGTTGCAGAGCTTGTGTTGTTGAATTAATAGTTTTAAAGAGATTCGTCTGATAGAGGCAGTCTTATTTGACCAGGACCATTCAAAATGAATAAAGAAAGGAATATTTCATGTTGTTTTTAATTATCACGTGTTATACATTCTCTTTGTGGGATTAATGTTTTGTCCTGATACTTGCATCATTTCTCCAAGTGTTTTACAAGGTTCATTTGTTTTATCAAATGTAATGAACAGACTGATAACTGTCATGTTCTGAAATCTACATCAGTAATGGACAACTTTGTTTCTAACAACAAAAAAACAGCAAGTATTTCAGTAGCTGCATTTCATACCGTAATCATTCAGTATACGTTGTTCAGAATATCACATCAACACATGGAACCAAGGTTTTGGTAAAGATGAGTTTAATTTATAGGAACTGACTGTCATCATGCTGCTATTACATTAAATTAATAAGACCGTGTCCTCGCCGCCGGTCTACGGGGAGTATAAAGTGAGCGGACGGACGGAAGTTGCATCCGCGCAGGAGTCAGGACATCAGCTTCATGCAGCTCGTCCAGGGCCTGATGTCGGCATGTGGCGGAATGTGCACCGCTGTTATAACGACCGATGTAAACTCCCTCGGGATGTAATAAGGTCGGCATCTGATCACGAGCTGCTCCAGGTCCGGAGAACAGCCCGAAGAAATAATCTCCACATCTGAGCACCACACATTGTTCTCCATGCAGCAGACACCTCCTCCCTTGCTCTTCCCAGAGTGTGTTGTCCGGTCCTGACGCTGAATGGAGACCCCCTCGGGAACCATGGCGGAGTCCGGGATCGAGGGGTCGAGCCAAGTCTCCGTGAAAACCATCACGTTACAAAAAGTCAGACTGCGGTTCAGAACTGTTCCTTGTAAAGTGTCTTAAGATCTTCTTGTTGATGTTCCAGCCCGATTTGGGGGGTGGGTATCAACTGAGTTGAACCCATGTTTTCTCCTGGATTACAGAAGAGGGCCTATAGTTTTTCGTATGACTGAAGATTACAGCGCTCATTTATACGCTGGCTCGCAACAAACAATTTGCGTCCTCACCTGCTGCGGCCACGCTGCACTTACTCACACACACAGAAACGGCAGTGGAGAGAGAGAGAGAGGGCGAGAGGGAGCGCTACGGTGTCCCTAAATAGATGTCGCCAAAGCCCTGCAGCCTATAAGAATCACTGTCCTGTCAGGTAAATTAAAATATCAGCAGAACGGGAAACGCGCCCGCACATCCTACGGGCGCGTCCTGCGGCGCATATCCTGGGGCGCACATAAATAAAAAAAAATATATAACAATTTAATTAAATCAAATGAATAAAAAAACTGTGCGCGCACATCCTGCGGCTGCCGCAAATCGTAAATAAAAAATAAAAAAATTAAATTAAATCAAATTTATATAAAAACTGCGCGCGCACATCCTACGGACGCGTGCTGCGGCGCATGTCCTGGGGCGCACATAAAAAAAAAAATATATATATATAATAATTTAATTAAATCAAAGTAATAAAAAAAACTGTGCGCGCAAATCCTGCGGCGCACATAAATAAAGAATATATTTAAAAATAAAAACCATAAAAATGTAATTTATCAAATTAATAAACAAACTGTGCGCGCACATCCTGCGGGCGGTGCACATTCTAAATAAAAAAGCATGAAATTGAGTACGCCAAAGCTAATTCCGATTTATAAAACCATGCACACGCAAAACCTCAACTCCAAATCCGCCCTCCACCCCCCCAATTTCTACTATAAACAGTCAATGCAAAGCACGTCACGAATATTAAATTATGAATCCGACCAATGGGTTTCCACCGTGAGTCCTGACCGAGGCACGGCATCAAGCGATGTGAAGAGGAAGTGAAACTTGCTGACACTGACATCGAGTTGTTTGTTAGTGAGGTGGAGGTGAAGAGCGACTTTATAGGACAGCAGTGATGTCACTAATAAAGAAAATACACTGATACTCTGCCGCTGCTGCTGTGGATAACACAATGTGTGAGATCAGAAATCGCTGAACCCTCGCTTCCTCCTCATCCTTCCATTCGCATGCACAAATCGTGCAGAACCCCGCATCGGTGTCACGGCAGTATTTATCCATTTAGAGCATCGGACCGATTCCCTCACATCAGTGGATCCTTGCCTCCACTCTGGGATATTATTTGGAAAGTTTCTACATTTCTTGTTAGTGATCTCCTGTGCGCTCTATGCGCTCTGCGCTGGGTGGCTCTGCGCGCTGGGTCGCTATTACATGTGTAGCGGGTCAGTTCTTAATAAAGTTTTATACTTTTAGCAGTGTCATTTTCCCCGCTCTGGATGTGTTAATTAACCTGACAGGACGGCAACTCCTATAGGCTGCAAGGAGGCGGAGGAGTTTATTTAGGGACACCTTAGCACTCTCCCTTGTCCTCTCTCTCTCTCTCCCCACTGCCGGTCCTGTGGGTGTGTGCGGAAGTTTAGCGTGAGCTCAGCACGTGTGGTCGCAATTGTTTGTCGCAGTAAGTTGCTGGAAGTTATATAATGTTAACGGCGATCACAGAGAAAGTGTCCGCAAATTGTAACTGAAGTTTGTCCTTAGAGCCCAGCGTGAAGCTGTGTCTGTGTGCGACTGTGACGGCGTCACCGTGGATGCACGCTGTCCCTGCTTTATTTTAATGAATTAAAAGTATGAGATAAGGATGTGTTTTTATGTTTGTAAATGTTTTTAAATATTATAAATGTGTTTAAATTGTGTGACCTAACTATAACATGTTTGTTTTATAGGGCTGCCTCCAGCTAAATAGTTACGGTCACGGTTTTTTCCCACTTTAGATTTTATTTAGATTATTTGGTTTGATTATTTGTTTCTTTGTGTTTTGTTTTGTTCTATTGCAAGGTGCAATATATATGGTTGACTGGGACTGTGCAATTCAGCGGTAGTGACTTTAATGGTGGTGAATTATTGGCTCCATAAAGTAGAGGCCCTCTTTTGTCATTTTGTTGTTGTATATCGTTTGCAGTGATTTTCTTAAAGTGTGTTGTGTTTGGTTTTTAATGCATGATATTTCAGCATTGTACAATTGGGTCTGGAGCCTCTAATTTCTCTCTATTTTAAACTGTCATTTATATCAAGTCCAGGCCAGCCTTTCCAACCTTTGCACATGTCACTTTACTGTTTGAGCAGTCTGTTTTAAATCATTTGCATTTATTAAATAAATTGTATTTTGTATTGATATCTCAGCCTCCCGTCCCGTCTTATTCTGGATACTTGTTGAACCGAATTGACATTAACTGTCATCTCTGAACCATTTTTAATCACTACACATGCTTGCATTGTTACGATTCTTAAAGTGTGCTATGGTTGTTTAATGTATGATATATTAATGTAATGAACCGACTGATAACTGTCATGCTCTGAAATCTACATCAGTAATGGACAACAAAACCAGTATTAGTATTTCAGTAGCTGCATTTCATTTACCGTAATCATTCAGTATACGTTGTTCAGAATATCACATCAACACAGGGAACCAAGGTTTTGGTAAAGAGGAGTTTAATTTATAGGAACTGACTGTCATCATGCTGCTATTACCTTAAATTACATTGTACAGTATTTGGGATTATGTTGAATTTTATTTAAAACAATAATAAACAGACAAGTTAATTTACATGACAATTGTTTACAGTGCGGAAGTTACACTGTAACAGACTGCGTCACACTCGCGCTGTGGGTTTTATGCGGTGTCCTCGCCGCCGGTCTACGGGGAGTATAAAGCGAGCGCACGGACGGAAGTTGCATCCGCGCAGGACATCAGCTCCTGTGGGAACACACGAGCAAAGCGGAAGCGCATTGCTCCGCGCCCGTCAGCCCGTGATTCTGCTTTCTCCGCTGGTTGTGTATGCTCCGTTCAATGAAGGGGTTCGGGGTAAATGATGATCTTCATAGCATTTAATCATGTTCGGGGAAACACTCGGGGATATTGAAACTCCAGGAGAACCGCAGGGAACTCTAAAGTACGGGACACATATTTTAACATTTAAATATAATATGTCATTAATATCGTTTAAAATCATTTCCCAGTGTGTTTCCCCGAACTATGCCCCGAAACCATCGGTGCCGAACGCGATCGCAGCCGAAGTGAACAGCGCCACTGAGTTACATGGGGGCGGGCGTGAATGTTACGGGGTCAATTCTGAATAAAGTTTTATAGTTTTGGCAGTATTATTTTCCCCGTTCTGCTGATGTTTTAATTTACCTGACAGGACGGTGATTCCTATAGGCTGCGGGAAGTCGGCGCAGTCTATTTAGGGACACCGTAGCTCTTCCCTTCTCCCCCTCTCTTATTGTGTCCGTGACATTAAGTTAAGTTGTCTTTTCCTGTTTTAGTAATTGTTCTCAAGACAATAAGGACGGGGTGGGTCCCTGCTTTATTTGAATGAATTAAAGGTATGACATAATGATGTGTTTAATGTTTGTAAATGTTTTTGAAACATTTTGATAAACTGGTTCAAATTGTATGACCTAAATACAACATGTTTGTTTCTGTTGAGTTGTGTTGCACTATTGCTGCAGCTACCGTTGCATTCGGAGGAAAGAATAAATGATGGCGTTATCTTTAGCCGTTGTTGGCGTATTTATTAACAGGCTGCTGACACATCAGTCTCACGGTCAGAGCTACTTTAACTGACACACTAACATATAGCAGGTTGGCTCTTATAGCCTGTACCTTGGCGCCATCCTGTGGCGTAACCATATATACATATTACAATACAGCATTACATATACATCTGAGTACATAATGAATATATCTCAACACCCCCACTTGTACTCAGGTTGCTATACTTCAAGCAAAAGAAACACAGGAAAACAGAATGAATGTGAACCTCTGTCATACACATATCAATCTCCAAAAAGAGCATTTGCAAACTTCTTCAGTTTCAACTTATTTACAGGTTTGGTCATTACATCAGCAACCATGTCATCAGTAGAACAATACATCAAAATCACCCTTCCCTCAATCACAGTTGACCTGATAAAGTGGTACTTTATGTCAAAGTGTTTACACCTCTGTCTGTGTACAGGGTTTTTGGCAAGAGCTATTGTCCCCTGATTGTCCTCATGTACAATAGTTTGTGTGTAATTGTAGTTATCTATACCCCCTAGTAACTGCTCCAGGTATAGACACTCCTGTATGGTTGAAGCCAGTGCCATATATTCTGCCTCGCAGGTTGATAGCGCAACTGTGGGTTGTTTTCTAGTCTTCCACGAGACTAGAGAGCTGTTCTGACTAAGACTGACAGAGTATCCTGTGGTACTGCGTCTGTCACTTGTATCAGCCGCCCAGTCAGCATCACTGTAGGCTTGTATACCTAGCTCCTCACTGTCGTTTCTCTTAAAGCTTAACCCTTTCTCTGCAGTGCCTTTGAGATACCTTAAAACATGCTTCACAGTGACCCACTGCTCCTCTGTAGGCTCAGCAAAATACTGTGATAATCTGCTCACCACAAAACTTAAATCCGGTCTGGTACAAGTAGTCAAGTATATAAGACTACCAACAGCCTCCCTGTACATCCTGACATCTTCCATCTTTACTGCATCTTCAGTATACTCTAGCTTCTGCTCACAGGGTGTTTCTCTGGTCCTACAATCTTGCATATTAAAACGCTGTAGTATCTTGTTAGAGTATCTTTCCTGTGACATCTTTACACATCCATCTGATTGACTGAAATCAATACCCAGAAAATGTTTGAGTTTGCCTAAATCTTTCATCTTAAACTTTTCTGCGAGCATCTCTTTCACCTTTTTCAGTCTTTCTTCATTGCTTGCTGCAATGATCAAGTCATCGACCCATGTGATTATGATCACCTTCCCTTCATTTGACTCTTTGGCATAAACACAGTGGTCGGCTGGGTTTTGTAATATTATGTTTTTTTTAAACCATTTCATTTATATTGCTGCCTCAACGTGATGCTGACACGGACACGTTAACTCGGGATGGGTTTTTGTAGGATTTTTATTTCAGCGAGACCTTCAGTAGATCACCACACTTCACTCACAAGCGCTTTGTGAAAATGACGAATCTGCCACCGGCTCTGCAAATGACCCTCAACATCTGGAAAAAGGTAAAGAAATCGCCAATGTCAGGCCATGTGTGTTCTGTTATTGTCCGGAGACTCCGCCCTCTGTTGCTTCCCGCTCTTTTTGTGCCTCACCTGTTCCCGGTCATCAACCTGATTGTTTGCCTGATTTGTTCACCTGTGTCTTGTCTTTGTTCCCCCTTCTATTTAAGCCCAGTCTTCCTGTTGTCCCCTGTCGGATTGTATCGTTTGTTTGTGAGAATCTATGTAAAGATTCTGCCGTGTTTGAACCTTGTTTTACCTGGTATGGTACTAGACTCAGATTTTTGATCCTCTCTGTTTTTCCCTTTTGGAATTCTGTTTTTGAATTGGACTCTCTGTTTTTTGCACTTGTGTTTTTTGCCTTTTTGGATCCTTGTTTTTTCTATTTTTGGAAATAAATAAGTATTTTTTTGCATCTTGGTCTGCGATTTAGTCCTTACTCTGAGAAAGGAGAGGCACTGTCTAACGCCGAGTTTACCCCGGGGCGTGGAAGCGCAGTGCAGCGCCAAGGAAATCAAGCGCCTCCTATCCACCCCCTGTTAAACCTTTGTGCGGTGCACATCGGATGCGCTGCGCCGCGCTGCTTCACTCGCGCCCTGAACCAATGGTTTCGGCGTAGAGTCTATTTTTTTCACTCGCCGCGAGCGTAATGCGCCAAGAAACAAACTGAAAATGATTTTAAACGATCTGTTGTCCTAGAGTTTTAATTTCCCCAATTTTCCCAATCACATAATTAAATTCCCCCCTGCCCATCCACTACAGCTACACAAGCAGTCATATGGATACAAATAGAGGGGGGGGCTATGAGACCATCATCATATACCCCCAAACGAGTACATTGAACGGGTTACATTCAACAGCAAGCGGAGAAAGCAGAATCGCGGGCTGACCGTCGCTGAGAAATGCAAATCCGGTGTGAACAGCCGGCGCCGCACTTTCCACCTAAAAACGATGAAATGAACTGAACTATGAAGTATTTCAGATTTTGAATGGTGAACTATGAACGTGAACTATTCATGTTTACTTGTATGAACTGAACTTTGAACTAGTTCATGAGAGGTGTGAACGTGCACAACACTGTTCAAATCGTAATTCACGTCGGCAGCAACGACTCCCGGCTTCGCATGTCGGAGGTCACTAAAGTTAATGTTGAGTCGGTGTGTGCTTTTGCAAAAACGATGTCGGACACAGTAATTTTCTCTGGCCCTCTACCTAACACAACAGGTGATGACATGTTGTCTTTTAACCTCTGGCTGTCGAGGTGTCCTGTAAACGGTGTGGGCTTTGTAGATGACTGGCAAACTTTTTGGAGGAAACCTGGACTTGTTAGGAGAGACGGCGTTCATCCCACTTGGGATGGAGCAGCTCTCTTATCTAGGAATATTACTCAGTCTATTACATGACAACCCAGAGTTGGGACCAGGAAGCAGAGCTGCAGTGCTAAAAACTTCTCTGCGCTCCCTCTGGGACAGTCACACAACCCCATAGAGATTGTGTCTGTCCACCGTCCGAATCCACACAATAATCTAATACAAATTAACACAACCTCTGAAACAACACAGGAAACCAAGACTTTGAAATGTGGTCTTTTAAACATTAGATCACTGTCATCAAAGGCTATTTTAGTTAATGAACTAGTCTCAGACTACAACATAGATGTATTATCCCTCACTGAGACGTGGCTGCATCCTGATGAATATGTCAGTCTAAATGAATCTACTCCCTCCAGTCATATAAATTCACAGGTTCCCAGAGAATTCGGACGAGGAGGTGGAGTTGCTGCTATTTTTAACCCCAGTCTATCAATTAATCCTAAACTAAACTATAACTCATTTGAATGTCTTGTTCTTCCACGCCAATCCAGGAAACACCAACAGCCAATCATATTTGCTGTAGTTTACCGTGCTCCGGGGGCTTAAACTGAATTATTTACGGAATTCCCCGAGTTTTTTTCAAACCTAGTCCGAAAGACCTATAACATAATTATTGTTGGTGACTTTAATATTCATGTTGACAATAATAAAGATAGCCTTAGTGTAGCATTAATTTCGATACTAGATTCAATTGGTTTCAGTCAGTGTGTACACCAACCTACTCATTGTTGTAACCACACACTTGACCTTGTATTATCATACGGTGTCGGAATTGAACATTTAACAGTACTCTGATCACCCAGGATCAGTTTACCAAAATAATCTCAGGTTCTAAACCAACAACCTGTATCTTAGACGACATTGCCCTTGCTTTCAATGAAACAGTCAGGAACTGGTGAGTGATCTTCGATCCTGATTTGTCCTTTAATTCTCACCTACAACTAATTTCTAGGACCGCCTTTTTCCACTTGCGTAATATCTAAAAAATCAGACATGTACTTCGCAAAAAGATGCAGAAAAACTAGTCCACGCCTTTGTTACATCCAGACTGGACTATTGTAATTCATAACTATCATGCTCCAGCAGTAAGTCGTTAAAAAATCTGCAGCTTGTCCAAAATGTTCTTCAATGATACTGAAACAACCCTTAAGTTATTTATCTTTGAATGCTTGTGTTTATATACACGGTATATGCATATAGATCTATATATCTATATATATATATCCCCTGATGCTGTCAGAACACATGAACCTGCTGAATGTTGCATCAGTAAAGATACAGACACTGATGCACATGTTTTTATCTCATTACACCAGGATCACTGGTCTTATTATAAAATCTGTACAACAGAGAACTTCTGTCTCACGTTTCTTCTTTATTCTATTCTACTTGTTTTCATGTTCATATACAGTTCTTCCGCCATCTGCAGGCAGACGTCACCACTGACTCTGATTCTTTCAGTTCATGAGGAGTTTGTTTTCAATGTGTTTCTCTATAATTTGTTTAAGTCTTGACATTTTAAGTAAAAAGCCTTGATATTATGTATATTAGGATTTGGCTCTATTTGTAACCGGTCTATCCTTTGTGGTCTACCTGCGTTGTGTGTCAGTTTGTGAAGTAGAAGACCGGGACAGGACTTGTATCACTACTGAATTTGTCTGTTATGTTGAAGCCACAGTTCATGTGATTGAACCGTTTTTTTATTTAACACAAGTACTGAGTACATTGTACAAAGACCTTTTCCTTATAAATCAAACACGACACTTTGGTGAATTAAGGTTTTCAGTCATCAAATGTTGTCTTAGACACATAATGAGATTATTGACTCATATCTTAACAATCAATGATTGATTGGATTCAAACCAAAATGTAAAAGCCGTGTGATTAATTTCAAATTACAACAAAACATTCATCAAAGTGTTCTTGTGTGATTACAATACTGTGCGTGTTGCTGCTGGGACTTTCTATATCATATCTGCCAGTCGTGCACATTACAACAGAATTTACTGATGCAACATTCAGCAGGTTCTTGTGTTCTGACAGCATCAGGGAATATATATACATATAGATATATAGATCTATATGCATATATTGTGTGTATATACACACAAGCCACTAAATATGATTTTATTAAATATTGAAATTGAAAATCGTTATTTGTATATCCCATATTCACAAATCACAATTTGTCTCATAGGGCTTCAACATGGTCTGACATCCTCTGTCCTTAACCATCAGCAAGAGTAAGGAAAAACTACTAAAACCCTTTTACAGGGTAAAAATACGTAGAAACCTCAGAGAGAGCCACATGTGAGGGATCCCTCTCCCAGGACTGACAGAAGGGCAATAGATGTCAAGTGTACGAAAACATCATCAAGATTAAAGTTTTTAGCAGCATTAGTGAGGGTAAACATTTTGAAGGATAACTTCAAAACTATATGTCAAGCAGTCCTGCTGCAACTAAATGCTTCCTAGTTTAGAACATAGGACAAGTAACGTTCTGCCGCACTAATTAGCTCTAACTATAAGCTTTATCAAATAGGAAGGTTTTAAGCCTACTTTTAAACATACAGATGGTGTCTGCTTCCCGAACTGAAAGTGGTAGATTATTCCACAGCAGAGGGGCTTGATGGCTGAAAGCTCTGGCTCCTACTCTACTCTTTAAAACATAGTCAAATGAAGCAGCAGTTTACAGGGTGAAGGAGTGGGGAATATTAAATTAAATAATATGAATATATGTGAAGTAAGTGTATTTGTATGAGTGGGGGAGCAGAATGTATATGGTGACTGTTCAGAGGGTCAGTGTTGATTGTTCAGAAGCCTAATGGCCTGGAGGAAGAAGCTGTTTGTGTGTCTGGTAGTCCGTGCTCGGATGCTCCGGTAACGTCTGCCAGACAGCAGCAGTGTGAGAAGTCCACAGCCTGTGTGGCTCTGGTCCTTGATGATCTTCAGTGCTCTTCTCAGGCATCTTGTGCTGTAGATGCCTTGCACGGAAGGGAGATGGCAGCCGATGATACCAGGTCAGGTCATCTGTGATGAACACACCGAGGAGCTCACCACCTGGGGTCTGCTCGTCAGGAAGTCCAAGATCCAGTTACACAGGGGGGTTTTAAGACCCAGGCTCCTGAGCTTGGGGACGAGCTTGGCAGGCACAATTGTGTTGAATGCGGAGCTGTAGTCCACGAACATGATCCTCACATATGTGTTGGCCTTCTTCAGGTGGGAGAGGGTGGTGTGTGTTGTCGGGGCGATGGCATCGTCCGTGGATCGGTTTGGGCGGTGAGCAGATGTGGCTTTTGACCAGCCGCTCGAAGCACTTCATGATGGTGGAGGTCAGTGCTACAGGGCGGTAGTCGTTTAAGCAGGTGATGGATGATTTCTTAGGTATGGGGATGATGGTGGCCTGCTTGAAGCAGGAGGGGACTGTCGAGAGATTTAGGGAGAGGTTGAATATGGAGGTGAAGACCTCCGTTAGCTGGTAATAGAGCAGTAATGCTGGTTATGATTTATGACTTTTAATCATAATACTTAATTAGGTGGATTTTATGCTCGCCACAATAGAGCCACCTCCTCGTGTCATAACTAAACTGCAAATTATATTATTTCTATGGTCAGAATCTTGGTCATGTCATTTATTTGTATCAATATATACATTTATTTAGTCAATAAAGTAACATTTTAGTTTTGAGAGCTCAAGATGATCTCTAAACTTATTTTGAGACTGACCAGTGATCCAAAACTCAAAGACGAATCATTTAGAAAATAAACAGACATTAAGAGGAGATCAGGAATTCTTCACTTTTCAATATTCTAACGAAATGCTTGATTGATAATTTAATCAACAAGCTTTTGCTTCTGGATTTTCTAAATGATTATTTTGTCTCCCAAGCCAGCAGTTCAGAGCAAGCTGGAAAGAAAACAAAAGATCACAGACAATTCATCTACACATGTAAAAGATAAGACTGGCAAATTAAAAAATATTAATATCTGACATGGGAAAAATTGTATTTCACATTAGTGAGTCATGAAATTGGATTTTATTCTGAAAGCATCATCAGTCAGAAACTTCAACAGTGGTCAAAATCAGTTTTGGATTTTCCTTCTTTTGGCCACTAGGGGGTAGGCATGTTCCATCATAATCTGGTAATTTTGTGAAAAGGAGTTTCCAACAGAACCCTCTATTCCTCTCTTTTCTTTTTCTGTTCAGTGCTTTTTGAACATGAGAAAACTTTCACAGGTGGGTG
Source organism: Pleuronectes platessa (assembly GCF_947347685.1). Taxonomy (NCBI): domain Eukaryota; kingdom Metazoa; phylum Chordata; class Actinopteri; order Pleuronectiformes; family Pleuronectidae; genus Pleuronectes; species Pleuronectes platessa. Next base: position 31,287,393 of record NC_070628.1, read on the forward strand.
TTGGATTACAGAAACTGTATTTTAGAAATGTTTAACACTTTACTCTCTCCTTTTGGTCATTTGACCTATCTATCAGATTCTAAATCTTAGAATAAGATATATTAAAAAATAAAGTTTCCTTCACAGTGTTTTTCTTCTATACATTGTAATTATTCTGTCTAACTTCAGTACATTTGACCTCCAGTCGCTGCAGCAGTCACATGTATTGATCTGGACCTCAGATATATCTTATCTCCACAGAGCTGCAGCTGTGATCAGTCCCTTCAAACAAACACACTTTAAACAGCCTGATTGGCCTCTGCTCAATAAAACCCTGTGTGTGAAACCTGTGGAGCAAGTGGACTTTCCCTTTCAAACACAAGTCTGAATTTTGATGGGTTGACAGGGACAATTTATATAATTTACGAGACTTAGCCTGGAATAACTGAAATATCACCTGTTTAAATAAAGCAGAGACAAAATGCAGACATTAATGTAAATCATCTCTGAAATGCCAAAAGAGACAAGTGGTGATCCGACAGAGGGATAGAGAATTGAAAAATAAGATGACAACTGCAACAAGCATGTAAACTAGATTCAAACTGGCAAAATAAGATGAAAGCACAGCTTCTATGAGAGAGCCACTGCTTTCCCCCTCACTGTAGAGACTGAATCAAAGCAGCCTTAGACAAATCCTCCTTCTGTCTGTAGGCCCAAGTGCTTTGTGTTCTATTAAAGCCCATGGAAATCTACACTCTGTACGTTGTTTGATGTTGCCAACTTGTCATCTCTGTATCTCCGCAGACTTCACACATGGGCTGTTTTCTATATATAAAACTCTGTCCGAGTTGTTTCCTCTTTACCTGTGTACATACATGTATATGTAAGGGGGGGGGGGGGGGTGTACCACCACTCGAGGGCTGGTGATAAGATAACTGGAAAGTTTTCACATTACAACGTGATCATATTTCACGTTATGATGATCCGTAACACGTTAATTATGCTCAGAAGATTGCATGTGTGTTGTGTATGTTTTGTATGACCGCTGTATGTGTGTGTTCGTATTCTGTCTGTTGTAACAATGTGTTACTGCCTTCTTGGCCACATCTGTCTTGTGAGAGATTTAACTCAATGAGATCTTTACCTGGTTACAGAATGTCCATGGAGTTAACTATTCTAATGTTCAAAGTTTTTTTCATAAACCAAACTAATGATGCTCTGCCATGGCAGCACATTCAAGTTACTTTAGTTCATCGTAACACTTACAAGCCTTCTTTTGTAAAAGCTTCTCATTAATTAAGTCTAATTGGCTCCTGTATATCAAACATGTTTTTTTTTTTTTGTTTTTTTTTTACTGAATTCTCATTTAGATTTGATGTTCAGTTCAGGAAGTACTTTTGTCAAATGTTGTCCCAGAAATTCTCCAGTCATCTGTGCTTATCATTGATTATTGGGAAAAGGGGAAATGTATAAGTTGTATTTCCCACATGTGTTTTAATTGAAATGTGAGGGCAGCTGCATGCAAGACATTAAAACAGCCAAATAAAATTTAAAACATTTTATTCATTAGTCGACAACATATTATAAACCCCTAACAGAGTAAAGACTTGTTCAGGGCATGATGTCACCCAGTGTACATTATACAGAGTAGGAGCAGGGGTTGCAGTAGGGGGTTTCTGTCCATTTACAAATATCTCTGTATAAGTTTTATAAGTGTATGAGTTGTATTTCCCACATGAGTTTTCATTAAAAACTTAGTGGGGGTGGAGCCTGCCCTCTTCCGTGCATCCACTGTGTCCTTCAACAAAAGGGAGAGCCTTGGTGCCCTCTTCCCTTCCTCTGCGATGAACCTCAGCTGGTTATAGTAGGAGTCCAGAGACGTGACCACCTCCAGGTCCTGCTAGATGAGCTGGAGGAGCTCACAGAGGCTCTCCAGAGATGGCCCGTCTCCGTTCTGCAGCAGCCTCCTGATGCAGCAGTACATGGCTTTCTCCTCCAGAACCTTTGAGAGGAACAGCTCCCCAATAAACTTGATGCTATTGAGGAGGCGTCCGGAAGGTTTTGCGTTGAGTTGCTCTTCCCTCAGCCGGTCGATGACCCTCACGTCCCTGACTGGCTCCAGGCAGGACCCACTCTTCCGATAAATGCCCTCCCTTTCAAAGTTCTTCCTGAACTCTGCCTGGCAGTGTTTGACCAGCAGAGACCTGAAGGAGACGCTGGCTGACCAGTCGGACAAGGATTGGACCTCCACCTGAAGAGGAGAAAACCATAAGGAAATATTAACATTAATGCTACTCACATACATACATAGTGATCAGTGTGTTCTGATTTGAGGATTAAATCAGCACACAAATGAATGAAAATAAGTGAACTCATTATTTGAATAAGACAACATGGGTCAAAAGTGACCCCACTCAGTATTTATTATTTATATCTTTGCAGTAAATTATTTCCGTCATTTAGTATTTCAGGTATTTTTCAAATAACTGTTTTTTTCACTTCCCTTCTAATTCACAACATGGGTCAAAAATGTTGTATTGTAAAATACATTCTTATTAAGTCTTATTTACAATCTATTACTAGTGAGAAAGATAATTTATAATTTACCCAAGGGGTTTGCATAGCTTGTTTATCAAAAGGCTAAATTAAGGTTACAACCTGCATACAAAAGATAAGCTGTCCAACTAATTAAGAAACAGGATAAAGTAGCTTCCAGCGCAACATGGCGCCGTACTAACGGGTGCCTGTCGTAGCAGCTCCTGGTACTACTGTCGGTTTTTTTGTGTTTTTATAACGTTTGCGATTTGTTTTTTATATTTATTTTTGCACTGCTCTGTGCATCTCCGTCCCGCACAATGACGAGATGCTTTTGAAATTTATTGGACACTTTTTATAACTTTTAACCGCACTTCGGTCTCTTCGGATCACTGGGAGAATGCCTGCAACACACGCCGGCATTGTTTACACCCGCGACCAGCTGATCGCCCTGAGGCACACTACCCTCTTGGCCGGAGAGAGACCCACCATCCCGGAGGAACTAAAGAGGAGACGGCGGGGCTGCAGAGCGGGGCTTAAACGGAGGAAGGAGAAGAGGAAGTTTAAGCCCTTCATCCCTGCAGTAATCACTGGAAACGTGAGGTCGCTGGCAAATAAAGTGGACGAACTGGAAGCGCTCATCAGGACACAGAGGGAGTACAGGGAGTCCAGTATTGTGTGTCTCACGGAAACGTGGTTGCACGAGCAGATACCGGACTCCAACGTCACCATTCCTGGCTTCCAGACGGTTCGAGCCGACAGAGACACCATCGCGACCGGCAAGAAGAAAGGAGGGGGACTCGCCGTGCTCGTGAACAACAGGTGGTGTCACCCCGGGCACGTCACCGTTAAACATCGTGTCTGCAGCCCGGACATCGAGCTCGTCGCCGTCGGACTTCGTCCATATTATTTGCCGAGGGAGTTTACCAGTGTTTTCGCCATCAATGTTTACATTCCTCCATCTGGGAACGCAGAAGCAGCGTGTGACGTCATCCACACTGTGACTGCAGGATTACAGACACAACACCCCGGGGCCTTCATCATCATCACAGGTGACTTTAAACATGCTTCCCTCTCATCCACACTCCCAACCTTCTTCCAGTTTGTAAAATGTGCCACCCGGGAAAATAAGACTTTGGACCTATATGCAAATGTTAAGGATGCATACAGCTCCACTGCCCTGCCACCACTGGGCAGGTCAGACCACAACCTAGTCCTGCTCTCACCATCTTACAAGCCTGTGATTCAGCAGCACCCAGTCACAGTGAGGACAGTGAGGAAATGGTCTCATGAGGCCATGGAAACACTGCGTGGGGCCCTGGAGGCCACAGACTGGGATGCTCTGTATGAGCCACATGGTGAGGACATTGATGGCCTGACTGACTGTGTCTCTGAGTACATTGGGTTCTGCATCGATAACACCATCCCCACTAAAGAGGTCCGCTGTTACCCAAATAACAAGCCGTGGGTTACAAGCGACCTGAAGGCCCTTCTCAATGAGAAGAAGAGGGCCTTTAGATCACGGGACAGAGCAGAACTCAAACGGGTTCAAAGGGAGCTCAAGCGCAGCATCAGGGAGAGCAAGGACAACTTCAGAAGAAAACTGGAGCACAAACTGGAGGAAAACAACACCAGGGACGTCTGGAGTGGTATGAAGGAGATCACTGGTTTCAAGAGGAGAGATGGGGGAGCAGCTGGGGATGAACGACGTGCGAATGAGCTGAACACGTTCTTCAATAGGTTCAACTCCAACCCCCCAGCCCCCAGCGGACCATCCACTGCCTCCACTGACTCTACGACTGCCTCTACTGCGTCTCTGAGCAACAACCCCCCACCTCCCCCCACCACCCCAGTCACCATCTCCCCCCACCCCCCCGCTGGCCTTTACCACAGACCTTCTCACACCTCCCACCCCCAGGACATCCTCACATCCCCCACAGCCCCCCACCACCTCCTGCAACACAAACATCTCTGCACCACCCTCAAACCCATCGCTGACATCCCCCACCCCCCAGTCTGGACTCCACATCACAGCCAGCCAGGTGAGGAGAGAGCTGGAGAGGCTCAAACCGAGGAAAGCTGCGGGGCCGGACCGCATCAGCCCTCGTTTGCTGAAGGCCTGTTCCAGCCAGCTCTGTGGAGTTCTCCAGCACCTCTTCAACCTGAGCCTACACCTTCAGAGAGTGACAGTGCTCTGGAAAACATCCTGCCTGGTCCCAGTGCCCAAAAAAGGACGTCCTGCTGCACTGGAGGACTACAGGCCGGTGGCACTGACCTCTCACATCATGAAGGTCATGGAAAGACTGGTCCTGGCCCACCTCAGACCGCTGGTGTGCCCATCACAAGACCCCCTGCAGTTTGCATATCAGCCCCATATTGGGGTTGATGATGCAATCATCTACCTGCTGCAGAAGGCTTACTCCTCCCTGGACAGACCCAACACCTCAGTCCGGATCATGTTTTTCGACTTCTCCAGCGCCTTCAATACCATCCAGCCCACTGCTGAAGGCCAAACTGGAGGGCACGCAGGTGAGTGCTCCCCTCATCGCTTGGGTCGATGACTATCTGACGGGCAGACCACAGTTTGTGAGATTACAGAACTGTGTGTCTGATCATCTGATCAGTAACATCGGGGCCCCCAGGGAACTGTGCTGTCCCCCTTCCTCTTCACCACATACACTGCTGACTTTAAGCACTGCACAGAGACGTGTCATCTGCAGAAGTTCTCTGATGACACGGCCATTGTGGGGTGTGTTGAGGGCGGAGGGGAGGCTGAGTACAGGGACCTGGTTGACCGCTTTGTGAAGTGGTGTGGGGAGAACCGCATGCAGCTCAACGTGGCGAAGACGAGGGAGATGGTGGTGGATTTCAGGAGGACCAAGCCCCTGCCCTCTCCTGTCTGCATCGGTGGGACGGCTGTGGAGGTGGTCCCTGCTTACAAGTACCTGGGTGTCACACTAGACAATAAACTGGACTGGTCCACCAACACAGAGGCCGTCTACAAGAAGGGCCTGAGCCGGCTTTATTTCCTGAGGAGGCTCAGGTCCTTCAACGTCTGCAACAAGATGCTGCAGATGTTTTATAAGTCTGTTGTGGCGAGCACCATCTTCTTTGCTGTGGTGTCCTGGGGTGCGGGCATCAAGGCTAAGGACGCCAACAAACTGAAAAAACTGATTAGGAAGGCAGAGTCTGTGGTTGGCTCTAAGCTTGTCACCCTGGAGGAGGTGGTGGAGGACAGGATGCTGGCAAAACTGCTGGCAATCATGGACAATCCCTCTCACCCCCTCCACAAAACACTAGACAAGCTAAGGAGCAGCTTCAGCCACAGACTCATTCAACCCCGCTGCTCTAAGGAACGATACAGGAAATCGTTCCTCCCAACCGCAATAAGACTATACAACTCATCTACCTCTGTCAGAGCCACCATCACAGAACTGCACTAAATATACCTGTCTCAATTCATCATTTTATACAATAATATTGTCTTTTGCACACTCTGTCTACATATTCTTACACTCACAGTATATTATATTATCTATTGTATCGCCAAATACTTATATTTATACCCGTACTATATATCATATATTATATCATACTCTTTGTATATTCTTTGTATATATAAGTCTATATACACATATTTTATTTATACATGTGTACATGTTATTAATATTATATTTTACTATTATTATTATTATATATACTGTTGCTGCTATTATTACTATATACTGCTATTATATTGGTATAATTACTATCATATATAAATATATGTTATATACTATATATACTGTACTATTTTTGATATACTGTCTAACAATAACATTACCATCATATCATCAGTACTATTACCATCATCTGCCACTGCACCTTATCTACCTATTTTATCTTGTGTTTCTGTTTTTATTCTTTCTACCGCAATATTTTATATTTTATATTTTATTCTATTGTATTGTATTTTATTGTATTCAAATGTACCGGCTGCTATGACGACTTAATTTCCCCTCGGGATGAATAAAGTAATCTATCTATCTATCTATCTATCTATCTAGATGCATCACTTACTGTTGAGAGGTGCTGGCACAGCTCGGCGAAGACTGCAGCAGAGTGTGGCTTCTGCACGGCCCTCTTGAAAACGAGCTCAACCATTTCCTGCAACTGCTCCGCTATGGAGCCAGAACAGTCTCAAAAGGATTAAATGCACACAGAAATGAATACATGCGCAAAAAAGATCCACAAATACATTTTCAACGCCGCTGGCTCTACACACTTGTCACACTAATCAGCGGCGTTGTCCGGCTGACTGTGGCTGGTTAGAGCACTTCATGTGTGTACGGTCACATACGGTTATAACGAACTTTGATAACGGGGATAGCGGGCTAGCCACCATGCTAACTGCGGTGGGAACAGCGCCAAAACCCGCTGACTTAATCCCAAGGCTCTCATGACACTGTTTCTCAAACACCGTCAGGTTAGAAGCAAACACTTGGTAGTAGTTAGTATCGGGTGTCCGTGCTGACTGTGTGTGGAAGCTGGGGGGGAAGCTAGCTGCCTCCGTGTAGCTTCAAGCTGTTGCAGCTGTTGAATTAGCAACGCAGTTTGGAAACAAGACCGGGGAACCGCTGCGTTAAGACACGATAACATAAGCACTTTGACCCGCTGGGTGTCACTTTATTTCAGCAAAACTGTCGCGTCATCAACAGCCCTTTTCTGTTGTCATCGTTCACTGTGTGTGAGGAGCCGGGGATCAGCGTCTACCAATTCTATGTCTATTGGCTGGCGGGCTAAAAACCTCCAGGCTGCCTGCGGGCGTTTTAATGACGTCGTGTAATGGCACTCACGTGATTGGCTGTACAGGAGTGAGACATCTGATTGGCTACAGACGATCCCCTCTTAGAAAAAATGCATTCGTGAAACAGAGTCGCGTCAGGGGAGTCTCAAAAGTCTCAAAAGTCTCACACACAAATGCAGCGAGGTTTACAAATTAAAAGCACTTTGTAAATGCAGGTCCAACAGTTTATATATGAATGTAACAAGCTCCAAATATGTATTTGATGAAGATTGCAAATACTTTTACATGCATATATTTGTGAATTTTTTTTCTATTTGTGTGTGCATCGGAAATATGTTCATGAATCTTATATTTTACATGTGAATTTTTTTTACTTATATATGGAATGAAACATTTGTGTGTGCATTGAAAATGTATTTGTGGATCTTTTTTGTGCATGTATTAATTTCTGTGTGCATTTAATCCTTTTGAGACTGTTCTGGCTCCATACTCCTCACCGTCCAACTCCTCGTGACTCAGATCCGTCATGAAAGCTTGAAAGTTTTCGGTGAAGCAGCTGACGGACTTCTTCCTCATCTCTCCCAGCAGAAGAGGAGCTGGCTTGCAAGTTAATTCCACGCTTTTATTTTGTTTTGGGATCATGTTGATTCCAATAAATCGAAGTTGTCTTCAAGGCAAATCCAAAGAAACAAGTTCCGGTGCAAGAAACAAGTTCAGGAGCAAGAAACAAGTTCAGGAGCAAGAAACAAGTTCAGGAGCAAGAAACAAGTTCAGGAGCAGGAAACAAGTTCCGGTGCAACCAGCCAATAGTGAGAAGACAACTGAGTGAAAAATGAAAACTGACGTTTAAGTAACGACAGACTTCAAAGGTATAAGGCTGTTGCCTTGGTGACCTGCAGTGACATACGTCAAAGGAACAAAGCCTGATAACGTAAAAAATAATAATACAGAAAATGCTTCTTTTTTTTTAAATGTAAAAGAAGTTTCATTAAATTCAAACTTAATAACGGTTTGAGTGAAAAATCCTAGAAGACGTTTCTGAAACTTAAAAAATAAATTATATTCAGAAGTGTTACAAAAAGGCTATCATACGCTAATAAGGAATGATAATGAGCTCTTTAAGGTATGAAAAAAACTGCGCGCGCACATCCTGCGGCGCACATAAATAAAAAATAAATACAATTAAATCAAATTAATAAAAAAACTGTGCGCGCACATCCTGCGGCGCACATAAATAAAAAATATATTTAAAAATAAAACATAAAAAATAAAAACAATTGTATCAAATTAATAAAAAAAGTGTGCACATTCTAAATAAAAAAGCATGAAATGGCGTACGCCAAAGCTAATTCCGATTTACAAAACCATGCGCACGCAAAACCTCAACTCCAAATCCGCCCTCCACAGCCCCAATTTCTACTATAAATGGTCAATGCAAAGCACGTCACGAATATTAAATTATGAATCCGACCAATGGGTTTCCACCGTGAGTCCTGACCGAGGCACGGCATCAAGCTATGTGAAGAGGAAGTGAAACTTTCTGACACTGACATCGAGTTGTTTGTTAGTGAGGTGGAGGTGAAGAGCGACTTTATGGGACAGCAGTGATGTCACTAATAAAGAAAATACACTGATACTCTGCCGCTGCTGCTGTGGATAACACAATGTGGGAGATCAGAAATCGCTGAACCCTCGCTTCCTCCTCCTCGTCCTTCCATTCGCATGCACAAATCGTGCAGAACCCCGCATCGGTGTCACGGCAGTATTTATCCATTTAGAGCATCTGACCGATTCCCTCACATCAGTGGATCCAGTCTCTCAGCACGTGTCACCAAGTACGACATGAAGTGTTGTGAACTCAGTCTGTTGATATCAATCCTCTTCCGCTCCTCTCCTCTGAAGCAGAAGGAGCAGACACCAACACGCGCGGCTAGACCCGCTACGTCTTCCTCTGTATCTGACGCGTTGATGATGAAATGAAACAACTAACCTAAAACGACTTCTATAACAAATGTTATAACTTAGTCACACTTTAAAAGTATGACTAAGATATACGTGAGGAAGTGTCTGCTTAACCTCTGATATTAAAATGTTGAAGCCACAGTTTATGTGATTGAAGCGTTTATTTGTTTAACACAAGTCTGAGTAGATTTTCTCCCATGTATTTTTAACCCTAACTTCATAAACACTTGTATAGACATCATATATCAGAGACTTTATTTCTTCTCAACCTCTAATCTCAGATTCCTGTGTTCTGCAGCTTCTTCTGAATCAAGAGGAACGAGAGCTGTTTGTGGGACTCGTCTCCAAGAGGACAGGAAGAGACATTCAGAAGAAATCTGTCTCAATCAACCTTGTAGACCTTGAGTGGAGTTTCATATAGGTCAGTGAGAGCTCTCTCCCTAGGTCATTTGTCAATTTGTCTCTTTAATTTTGTACATGTAATCATATTGTTCTTCTCCTGTCCACTAAATATTAATCAATTCATTTCCAAATATGGGTATGCTTCCTTTCCATGTACACAAAAGGGAACATGCTCCCTTGTCCAAGGGCACGTAATCCAATGTAGGATTTGATCTCTTTATTTCTCTCTGTTAGAAATTAGGATCAGTTATTGGATGTATTTACTTCATGAATGTCACTTGTTGATCTTCCATGTAATCAAGTTGCAGAGCTTGTGTTGTTGAATTAATAGTTTTAAAGAGATTCGTCTGATAGAGGCAGTCTTATTTGACCAGGACCATTCAAAATGAATAAAGAAAGGAATATTTCATGTTGTTTTTAATTATCACGTGTTATACATTCTCTTTGTGGGATTAATGTTTTGTCCTGATACTTGCATCATTTCTCCAAGTGTTTTACAAGGTTCATTTGTTTTATCAAATGTAATGAACAGACTGATAACTGTCATGTTCTGAAATCTACATCAGTAATGGACAACTTTGTTTCTAACAACAAAAAAACAGCAAGTATTTCAGTAGCTGCATTTCATACCGTAATCATTCAGTATACGTTGTTCAGAATATCACATCAACACATGGAACCAAGGTTTTGGTAAAGATGAGTTTAATTTATAGGAACTGACTGTCATCATGCTGCTATTACATTAAATTAATAAGACCGTGTCCTCGCCGCAGGGGCGCCGCTAGGGATTTTGGGCCCCATGAAAAGAATCTTTACAGGGCCCCAAACACAGCGGCAAAAATTTTTGATGCTATTTTACATACAATTATGCATTTTAATGGTATTTTTGACTATCATTACCATATTTGTGAAAGAAGAACAGCATGACAGTTGACATGTACAGTAGGGGAAGAACTGAGCACTCTGAATACAATGGAATTCATTTTGAGTCATTTATTTGCTGCACCACTGATTCTTAAATTGGAAATAAACTCTTCCATGAAAAAATAGCAATTATAATCAGTGGAGAGAAAAAAATCTCAGCAAAAACAAAAACGCCATCAGAATACAAAATGGCCATATATGATTTCTCATCATTTAAGTAGAACTTAATATATGAAAGAATGGCAAATATATATATAATATAACGTTGCCGACTGAGTCAAGCTTCCTTTTGCAACCTTTCAATCACTGGTCCTTGCTCAACTCTTCTCACCAAAAGCCCAACGCCGAGCCTTCTCATGTGCAAAATCACTTATCAGGTCTTTGAAGTCCAGCTTTCTAGCCAACTGACTCTCAATTGACAGCATGGCAAGACTGCAAAGTCTTTCCTGAGACATTGTGGACCTCAAATAGTTTTTTATCATTTTTAGTTTACTGAACGCTCTCTCACCACCAGCAACAGTAACTGGCAGGGTGCAAAATATGCGCAAGGCGATGCACACCCCTCCAAAGATGCTTTGCAGCTGCAGCTTACAAATTGCATTCAGGAGTTCAAGAGGGGACAGGTTAGGGGGGAAGTTGGCTGCATATACACTGTTTAGGTGTCTTACTTGATTTTCAAAATCAGGAGTAAGATCACTAGAATACTTTGTGATCAGTGGTTGGCACACAGAAGAGATTTTGCCCTCACTAATCTGCCCAACTTTCAGAACAGCAGAAAACTCGTTGACAATATGTGCAATGCCCCGGAACCTAGTGTCCAAGTCACTGATGATACTGTCCATGGCTGTATAAAACACAGTGTTCCGAAACACTGTTTCTGAACTCTCCTGAGTTGTCTCCTCTTCAGCGGTTTCATCATGGAATCTCCGCCTTTTCTTCTGGCGGCTGGACTCCTTGCTTAACTGAGGTGTAACATTAATTTCCCCAGCTATCAACTTTGCCTCAGCTAGGAGAGTGTCCCATGCATCTCTTAGAGACTGCATCTCTTCTGTCAAGTCTCTGATATTGGCTGCTTCTATGTCAAGTGATATTTTTCCTGACTGGAGAATAACATTCCTGTTGTCAATACTTTGCAGTACCTTCAGCCAGACAGTGAGAAGAACAACAGCATCAAATGACATGAAGTATTTCCTCAAACTATTAGCTTCTGATCTTGCTTCACTGGTGAGACTGCATGTCATAACTATGCTATCAAGGGATTTGAGGACAGAAGGTAGGTGCTTTGCCACAGGGTTAACAGCCTCAATCCTTGCACTCCAGCGGGTATCAGATAGGCGATGCAATGAGCAACCTGTTTGCTCTTTATAGATGGCCCAACGCTCTGGGCTGCCACTTACAAATGTGTACAGGCAGGGCTGGACTGGGAGAACAAAACGGCCCGGGCATTTTTTGGCTCAGACCGGCCCACATAATTAGCGGAGCACATCTGCCATTAAATTGACGTAACTTATGTCTTCTAAATGTACAAACGTTCTGGCCTAGTGGAAAAGGTGCACAATTTAACTAAAAAAACTCTCTTTCAGGTACCAAAAAAACACCAGGAAATGTGCAGTGACTTCACACTCAATTGTTTATTTAAAATGAATCTATAAATTTGTCATGATAGCTGGCAGAAAACCTGGACGTTGAGAGAAGAGAGCCCCTGGCAGCTGCCGATGAACTGGCCTTATCTGCTCTCTTCAGTCCAATCAGCTCCTTGGACAGAGAGAGAGGGGGCGGGGGCACATACCCACTCTGATGTTAGGCACATACAACATCAGATTTTTAACGCTTTTATGTCGTGGTAATGTGGATATGTTTACTCACTTGGTGCATAGCCTTGTCTGCGCTCTTCAGTTCCAATCAGCTCTTTGGGCACACACACTACAGTCAATCAAACACTCATGAAACCTACAGATAGCCACACACACACACACACACAGAGCGGGGGGGGGGGGGGGACATACCCACTCTGATGTTAGGCACATACAACATCAGATTTGTAACACTTTTATGTTGTGGTAATGTGTATATGTTTATATGTTTACTCACTTGGTGCATAGCCTTGTCTGTCTACACCGACTACAGTCCATCAAACGCTCATGAAACCTACAGATAGACACACACACACACACACACACAGATAGAGAAGAGGAGGGGGTTGCATGCACACTTTGATGTTAAGCACATACAAGCTCATAAAAAATCTGGTTTGCAACACGTTTATTATGTTCTGGTGAGGTGTAAATGTTTACTCACTTGGTGAATAGCTGACTTCACCGGAACCAACGCTCACAAACCCCGTCAATCCAGTAAGAACTATGTACATGTGAAGCCCTAGAGGGACAGGATTTCATAAAGAGGAAGACACAGAGAAGTGAGACTTGAATACATTACATGTGTGTGTGTGTGTGTGTGTGTGTGTGTGCTTGTGTGCGTTTGTGTTTGAATCAGATTGATTTCTTCTCACTTACCCAGAAACCAAACGTCTGTCGATCTCCAAAAACAATCCTCACAATCCAATCTCACAATCCTGAAATGGAACCCTAAAAACAGTAAATAACAGAAAAGGATGTAATGCATGTTAAAGGGGGGGAAAGGGAAAAAGTTTTAATTTCAAGCCAAACAATTACATTAATTTCCATAACTATAATACTTACTTTGTGAAAGCAAGTCGTCGCCACAACCTGAGACAGAGGCTTCCTAAAAGGAAAAAGAAGACAATCAACAATGAAAGTGTTATGCCTTTTATTCCTTACTATCAAGTATAGGTAGTTTTGAAGAGAAACAAAACTAAACTGATATTAAAAATATTGTCTTACTTTAGTAGAGTAGGAGCTTCCGAAGCAGTTCACTTTTTTCGGCCACTCTGTCTATGACACTGTCTGTGTCCAATCCCATGAGGATGTCCTTTTCTGTGGACATCAGCATGAAGGCCTCCAATTTACCAGCAGATAAGCTGCTCCTCAGCCTGCTCTTGATGAATTTCAAAGTTGAAAATGATCTTTCACAGGCTACCTGTGTCACTGAGAGTGTCAGCAGATATTTGTAGGACAGAGAAAGAAGAGGGTATGCGTCTGTGAGCAGGTTGAATCTGAGGAGAATCTGGTAGCAACACAGGGGGCAGTTTTTACATGAGGCACAGGCTTTGCTGACAATTTTCATCTCCTCTGGGTCTCCCCCAGGTCCTTCCTCCACAGTACGGGATGTGTACTCATCTAGTGGTGGACGCTTCAGCATGTCCCACTGGCTTGCCAAGCTTTCAAGTTCAGATTGTAAATTTGATATGGTTGCCGAATTGTTAAATTTGATGAGACATCTGCTTAGGTCTTTCAGTGCAGACTCAGGAAGACCACTGGTTTTGATATCTGGGAAGTTTTGGGGGTCCAGAATTGAGAGGTCCGCATACAGATTGCCGTTATCGAGGAATAGTCTTTGCATGGCCTCAATAACGGTGTCCATAATTTGGTTATGGACTTTAACCTCATACGTCTTGCTTGGGTCATTGGAAGTTTCATCCTGGGCCATCTCTCCTGGCATGGACTTCTTCTTCTTTGGCCTCCTCTGCGGTAGTGAAACCTCCACCTCCATGCCCATCTCCTCATCCTGCTCCTCCAGCTTGTCATTTGCCCACTTCACAAAACTCTCTGTTGCATCCTTGACTGTCTGGAAATCTCTTCCCATCTCCTTAAGGGCCTTGTGTGTGGACATCACCATCCTGTGGGCAGAGAGGATGTCCATCCCGCCTGTTTGGAGGTATTTGGATAGTGGGGTGGTCTTCTCAAATATCTGCAAGAATAATTGCGCGGTCAGGATGGTCTCGTGTCTGAGAAGGCCATCTTTGTATCCCCTTGCTTTGGATCTTACATTTGACTTCACTGTCGTCTGGTCTTGAATGGCTGAAAGGGTGCACAGAACATCAATGTAGAGACAGTCCTGCGGTTTCCCAAATGAGCCAAACACTTTCTTTAAGGCATCATGCTTTGCCCACCAGCGTGTCTCTCCAATGGGTCCTATGCGCTTGTGCCTGCTGCTGTGGCTTTCCTTCTCCCATACGTTCATTCTCTGATGAGATTCTCGGATGAACACAGCGATGTCATTCAGGAGATGAAAAAGAGATCCACTCTCTATCACAATTTCAATGGTGTCAGAAAGAACGAGATTGAGCACATGAGAGTAGCACCACACATGGACATGGTGAGGAGATTGTGATGACAAGAGTGAAGAGAAGCCTCTGTATCTTCCCTGCATGTTGGCAGCTCCATCTGTGGCATTTCCGATGCAGAGGCTTTTGTCTAAGTTCAGACCATCAAGCACATCACTCAACAACTGAACAAAGGCCTCTCCTGTGGATGAACTGCACCTTACCACAGCAACAAGCCTCTCGTGTACAGTATCAGTGACGTACCGAAGCACAACTGAGCACTGGTCTTGTGCTGTGATATCCTGTGTTGTGTCCAGTTGTACAGTAAACATGCCGGCTTTTTGAATTTCCGTGCCGATGTTGTCTTTGATCATCTTAAGGATTGTGTCAATCACTGAGTTGACAGTCGATTTAGACAGCAGAGTGACAAGGGAACCCCTGCCTCTTGAGCCTGATGCAGATTCATGGAGCTTTTTGCTTTTATGAATTATGTCACTGAGATGTTCTTTCAATGCCACATCATATTTCCCCAGCAAAAGTATCATCTCCAAAAAGTTGCCATGATCAAGGCTGCTGTCCTCTAGAGTATAAGCAGCCTCATTGTCTTCATGCCTGTAGCTTAGCCCCCTCTTTCCAATCACTCTGACCACTTCCACCACACGGTCTAACACCTGCCGTCTCTTCTTGATCTGCTCTCTATGAGCAGTTAGCTGTCTTCCTCTAAGCAGGCTGTTTATGTCAGATTTTGAGCAGTTTAGAAAATAAGCTTCAGCACAAGCTCTATGTGCCATGCTTTTTTCATGCTCTTCTGCTCTCTGGTGAGCATGTCTCCAGTCAGACATTCCAGTAATGAATACACTGTTATCAGAGGGCTTGCTAAAGGCCAAGCATACAAAACAAAATAAAGCAGGACGTTGATCACAGTATGTCAGCCACTTCCTGCTTGTACCTCCTTTGTTTGTGAAGACCTTTCCTATTGTGTTTGGAGCATCTTGCTTTGGATGGTGGTTCAAAAAAGTTTGCAGTGTAGCACGGTCTGGACGGCAAAAGTAGTCAACATCTGCCTCAACAGTCTGGCAAATTAAAAGAAGGCCAGTAGGTCTAAACGAGTCTCAGAAAGTAAGCGCCAGAATAAAGTAGTCCAACAATAGGCCATGTGATTGAATATCCAGTAGGAATAAGTAAAACAAAAATGTTCTTGAAAAATTAGCCAAATATGAGCTATCTAAAAAGATTAAATTGGCTCAACAACAGATAAGGCATATTAACTTTGCCAGTCATCACCAGTCAACCCCAACCCATATTTCCACACACCCATATGACTATATGGCACCAGCCTGGCTATCAGTCCACCCCAACCCCTTTTATTCCCTCCCACCCATAACACACTGGATTATGATAAATGGGGAGACCAGCCTACTTCAGCTTCTTGTTGAAGCCAGACACCTTTTAACTTTCACCAGCTTGTCGATGTCGGGGAAAGTTTCTGAGCAGCGGCTATTTTCAAAACTTCATTCAGATGTCCGTGCGTCGTCTCCTCACTCCTCACATCAACACTCGTGTTCTCCCTCCGCTTCCTCATTAACCCCTGAGCCACCAACAACCAGCCAATGAGAGCCCGTCATTCCGCACAGCCCCACAGCCATTTGTCAAGAACTGTCACATGTCCCACCGCGACCCATTCACTGACCCTCTGGACATCTTAGTACTTTTTTTTTTTTTCAAAAAAAATCAAATACTAAAAAATATTCGACCCTTATCACCCGCGGGCCGGATGTGACATACAGTCGGGCCGGATCCGGCCCGCGGGCCGCCACCCCGGCATCCCTGGTGTAATGCCATAGTAGTGTAATACTACGTGGTAATAAAAACTTTCCAACGACTATTATTACAGCATTCCACCTGTGAACGGCGTGTATCGTGGGGCTATGCTGTGTGCTTGCTTATCCGTCAGGCATGATAGCGTGCAGCATGACTACTCATCTAGCATTTTCATTAGCATATTAGCATAGCCGTTTGTCACATCTATTACGCATCATTTTCATATCGCTGCGGCTGGCTAAATTCAAATCCATCATCTAAACGTATTATCCTTATGTTAATAGCTGCTTACCTGGTGCACCGGCAGCGGCTCACTCAGTCCATGAGCCTCGGGTTCGGACTCATCATCTCCTCCTCCCTGTTCATGGCTAATACTACCGTCACCCCCTTCCACCATCTGTGCTGTCTCCATGGGTGGATCGCTACAGCTAGCCTCCTCGCCCTGTCCACTGGTGCTGGTGGTGCTTGATTCACCTGAGGTGGAGGGGGCTCCCGAAGCACCTCCACTGAACATGTCAGTTATTTTAGCACATTTTCCGGCGTCTGCGGCTAGATTTTTGAGCCTTTTGGCCCTGAGCTTTTCAGCTCCACCTTTACGCTTTGGTTTGTCCATTGCCGTCTTCCACTCTCGCGCGCATAGCTAAATACAGGAAGGGGTGGGGCGTAATAATTGGTTCTGTCTCAGATGGTGCACTTGTGCACTTGACTTCAGCAGGCACCGTTTCAATGCGTATGGCAGCGTATTGGTTAGGTTACCCACCGAATAGTGCCGAAGTGACATCTGAGACACAAATTTAGTACCCCCCCCCCCCCCCCACATGCATGGGCCGAGGGCCGTCAACATGACATCGTGGGCCGCCGGTCAGTTTATTTATTTTTATTTTTTTGAAAAAAAAAAAAAAAAAAACCCGGGGGCGGCCATCGGCCCTCGAGGGACGTCGGCCCAGCGGGAAAATGCCCGGTATGCCCGATTGCCAGTCCAGCCCTGTGTACAGGCGATTTATGCAGCCGAAAAATGTGGATACCTCTGGGCTTGACTGTGCAGCATGCACACCAACAAGATTTAATGTGTGGTAGGCACATGGTGAATAAGTAGCCAGCTTGTTTTTCTTCAGTATTTGAGCTTGGACTCCCTTTATTTTCCCTGACATGTTAGCCCCGTTGTCATAGCCCTGCCCTCTGCAATCACCGATGTCTATCCCATGGTCACGAAGAACTGCATCAATCATCTCTGCGATCTCACTCCCCGTCTTTTTGAGAAAATCCCTGAATTCAAGGAACCTCTCCGTAATTTCCCACTCATCTTTTTCTTTGTCATATTTAACATACCGTAGTAGCACCACATTTTGCTCCGTATGGGAAATGTCTGGTGTGGCATCACAGATGACAGCATAATATATGGCATCCTCCCGTTCCTGCAGAATTCTTTTCAGAACTCGTCGTCCACATAAGTTGATAAACTCATTCTGACTGTCAGAGCTAAGACAATGTGTTAGCCTGGTTCCTTTTCCTTCTTTTTGTTTTTGTTTGTTGTCCCTGATTTTTTGAAAGTGCTCTTTCAGCAGAGGATGATAATGTGACAAGAGCTCCAGTGTGCCTAGGAAATTGCCATTATGAATGTCATCTAGGTCTTTGGTTTTGCCCCTGAAAGGCAGGTTTCTTGAGGCCAAGTGTAGGGTTACGTCTAAGAGTCTCTCCAAGATGGCTCTATTTTTCTCTATTTCTGTTTGCAACTCCTTATTTAACAGAGAATCCACACCTCTATCTTTCATTACAGATCCTTGCAGATTTTTCCATCTTAAGTAGCAATCTCTATGTGCCTCACTCCTCTCATGGACTGGGAATTTATTGTTCATTCGACGCCACTTCACATCACACATTTTATACCCATTTTGACTGGTCAGTGCACTAGTGGAAGGCTTTTTCTGTACATGGGAGAAAAGCACACATGGTATGCAATAAAGTGAATTATTACTTTGACTAAAAGTCAGCCAGTCTCTGTTTACCTTTTCTCTTTTATTTGCTGCCTTTGTATAATTCAGGTAGTCAGGGAATGGCTTCCCCTTTGAATCACATGGCATTTCTACTTCTTTCTCTCTCATGGCCAATTTCCTTACTATCTTCTCCCTATCCTGATCAGTTAAAGCTGCTGGCCAGAAACCAGGGTCATCAGTCAAATGATCTTCTTCCCTTTCAAAGACCTGAACATCAGCTTGTTGTTCTTCCTGCCTCTCTGTTGTCTTTCTGGCTCTTTCTGTATTCAGTCCATCCTCCTCTGAATTCCTTTCAAATTCTTCGCCCTCACTCTCTGTCGCCTGTGTTTCTGCACTCTCACTGTCATCTGTACCCTCTTCCATCTCTTCCTCCACTTCCTCCACATCCCTCCCTGACAAACCAGAAGAGGGTCCTGGACCTGGCTCTGTAGAGTGTACATGACATACATTCATTATATAGGATTTCCTATAATATAACTATTTGTAATAGCATAGTCACCAACATGTAAACTTCTCTGATTGGACTGAGAGCAGTCACCCCAGTCTGCTGCACACACCACAGATGTTCTCCTCTGTTCTTACTGCACGTCTTCTATTTCATTTTTTAAAAGGGTTTATGCTTTTTAAACTATTAAAATTGTTCAAAATGCCTTTTATTTAATTCATTTTAATTAATGAATTACCTTCATCTTTGTATTGTTTTGAGACTGTAGTAAAATGTATTATATTTTGTATTATATTATGTATTATTATTATTATTATTATTATTATTATTATTATTATTATTTCAACACACACAGCTGCTCACCTCCTTCCTCATGTGGGGGCACTGGGGCTGATTCAGGGGCAGGGGGAGTTGGGGGCTGACAGACAGCTGCTGCAGCTTCTGGTGCACTTGACTCTGTTCAGAATGAGGCATCATTTTGACAGAGGGGAGATCAACTATTATTGAATAAGAACAGCTTGATAAATGTTTGACTGGATTGATTATTTAACTAATATAGCAGTAAAATGTAAAAAAAAAATTTGGAAATACTGGGTGACATATTGTCGACCCTTCAACTCCTTCTCCTCTCTTAATTTATTTTCCTTTCTTTTTTGGCTGCCTGATTTTTGAGGCATACTGCTGTCTCCTCCGCTTTGCCCGCTGTGGCGCGCTGTCTGTGACAAATCGCCGGTGCGCTACCGGCTGCAGCTGATCCAGTCGGACTGAACCATTTTACGTAAATAGAGGGGGGGAAGGGGGGGCCCTGCAGGGGTTGATGCTTCCAAAACAAATAAAGGAATTGTTACCAGGACATGGAAAATAAAACATGTGTGATTATATGTTAGTTAATAACTTAGTGTCATTATTTTTTCTGTATTATAATTTCATCATCATTAGGGGCCTCTCTGGGCCCCCCTCCATCATGGGCCCCTAGAATCCGTCTCCTTTACCCCCCCTTTTCGGCGCCCCTGCCTCGCCGCCGGTCTACGGGGAGTATAAAGTGAGCGGACGGACGGAAGTTGCATCCGCGCAGGAGTCAGGACATCAGCTTCATGCAGCTCGTCCAGGGCCTGATGTCGGCATGTGGCGGAATGTGCACCGCTGTTATAACGACCGATGTAAACTCCCTCGGGATGTAATAAGGTCGGCATCTGATCACGAGCTGCTCCAGGTCCGGAGAACAGCCCGAAGAAATAATCTCCACATCTGAGCACCACACATTGTTCTCCATGCAGCAGACACCTCCTCCCTTGCTCTTCCCAGAGTGTGTTGTCCGGTCCTGACGCTGAATGGAGACCCCCTCGGGAACCATGGCGGAGTCCGGGATCGAGGGGTCGAGCCAAGTCTCCGTGAAAACCATCACGTTACAAAAAGTCAGACTGCGGTTCAGAACTGTTCCTTGTAAAGTGTCTTAAGATCTTCTTGTTGATGTTCCAGCCCGATTTGGGGGGTGGGTATCAACTGAGTTGAACCCATGTTTTCTCCTGGATTACAGAAGAGGGCCTATAGTTTTTCGTATGACTGAAGATTACAGCGCTCATTTATACGCTGGCTCGCAACAAACAATTTGCGTCCTCACCTGCTGCGGCCACGCTGCACTTACTCACACACACAGAAACGGCAGTGGAGAGAGAGAGAGAGGGCGAGAGGGAGCGCTACGGTGTCCCTAAATAGATGTCGCCAAAGCCCTGCAGCCTATAAGAATCACTGTCCTGTCAGGTAAATTAAAATATCAGCAGAACGGGAAACGCGCCCGCACATCCTACGGGCGCGTCCTGCGGCGCATATCCTGGGGCGCACATAAATAAAAAAAAATATATAACAATTTAATTAAATCAAATGAATAAAAAAACTGTGCGCGCACATCCTGCGGCTGCCGCAAATCCTAAATAAAAAATAAAAAAAATAAATTAAATCAAATTTATATAAAAACTGCGCGCGCACATCCTACGGACGCGTGCTGCGGCGCATGTCCTGGGGCGCACATAAAAAAAAAATATATATATAATAATTTAATTAAATCAAAGTAATAAAAAAAACTGTGCGCGCAAATCCTGCGGCGCACATAAATAAAGAATATATTTAAAAATAAAAACCATAAAAATGTAATTTATCAAATTAATAAACAAACTGTGCGCGCACATCCTGCGGGCGTTGCACATTCTAAATAAAAAAGCATGAAATTGAGTACGCCAAAGCTAATTCCGATTTATAAAACCATGCACACGCAAAACCTCAACTCCAAATCCGCCCTCCACCCCCCCAATTTCTACTATAAACGGTCAATGCAAAGCACGTCACGAATATTAAATTATGAATCCGACCAATGGGTTTCCACCGTGAGTCCTGACCGAGGCACGGCATCAAGCGATGTGAAGAGGAAGTGAAACTTTCTGACACTGACATCGAGTTGTTTGTTAGTGAGGTGGAGGTGAAGAGCGACTTTATAGGACAGCAGTGATGTCACTAATAAAGAAAATACACTGATACTCTGCCGCTGCTGCTGTGGATAACACAATGTGTGAGATCAGAAATCGCTGAACCCTCGCTTCCTCCTCATCCTTCCATTCGCATGCACAAATCGTGCAGAACCCCGCATCGGTGTCACGGCAGTATTTATCCATTTAGAGCATCGGACCGATTCCCTCACATCAGTGGATCCTTGCCTCCACTCTAGGATATTATTTGGAAAGTTTCTACATTTCTTGTTAGTGATCTCCTGTGCGCTCTATGCGCTCTGCGCTGGGTGGCTCTGCGCGCTGGGTCGCTATTACATGTGTAGCGGGTCAGTTCTTAATAAAGTTTTATACTTTTAGCAGTGTCATTTTCCCCGCTCTGGATGTGTTAATTAACCTGACAGGACGGCAACTCCTATAGGCTGCAAGGAGGCGGAGGAGTTTATTTAGGGACACCTTAGCACTCTCCCTTGTCCTCTCTCTCTCTCTCCCCACTGCCGGTCCTGTGGGTGTGTGCGGAAGTTTAGCGTGAGCGCAGCACGTGTGGTCGCAATTGTTTGTCGCAGTAAGTTGCTGGAAGTTATATAATGTTAACGGCGATCACAGAGAAAGTGTCCGCAAATTGTAACTGAAGTTTGTCCTTAGAGCCCAGCGTGAAGCTGTGTCTGTGTGCGACTGTGACGGCGTCACCGTGGATGCACGCTGTCCCTGCTTTATTTTAATGAATTAAAAGTATGAGATAAGGATGTGTTTTTATGTTTGTAAATGTTTTTAAATATTATAAATGTGTTTAAATTGTGTGACCTAACTATAACATGTTTGTTTTATAGGGCTGCCTCCAGCTAAATAGTTACGGTCACGGTTTTTTCCCACTTTAGATTTTATTTAGATTATTTGGTTTGATTATTTGTTTCTTTGTGTTTTGTTTTGTTCTATTGCAAGGTGCAATATATATGGTTGACTGGGACTGTGCAATTCAGCGGTAGTGACTTTAATGGTGGTGAATTATTGGCTCCATAAAGTAGAGGCCCTCTTTTGTCATTTTGTTGTTGTATATCGTTTGCAGTGATTTTCTTAAAGTGTGTTGTGTTTGGTTTTTAATGCATGATATTTCAGCATTATACAATTGGGTCTGGAGCCTCTAATTTCTCTCTATTTTAAACTGTCATTTATATCAAGTCCAGGCCAGCCTTTCCAACCTTTGCACATGTCACTTTACTGTTTGAGCAGTCTGTTTTAAATCATTTGCATTTATTAAATAAATTGTATTTTGTATTGATATCTCAGCCTCCCGTCCCGTCTTATTCTGGATACTTGTTGAACCGAATTGACATTAACTGTCATCTCTGAACCATTTTTAATCACTACACATGCTTGCATTGTTACTATTCTTAAAGTGTGCTATGGTTGTTTAATGTATGATATATTAATGTAATGAACCGACTGATAACTGTCATGCTCTGAAATCTACATCAGTAATGGACAACAAAACCAGTATTAGTATTTCAGTAGCTGCATTTCATTTACCGTAATCATTCAGTATACGTTGTTCAGAATATCACATCAACACAGGGAACCAAGGTTTTGGTAAAGAGGAGTTTAATTTATAGGAACTGACTGTCATCATGCTGCTATTACCTTAAATTACATTGTACAGTATTTGGGATTATGTTGAATTTTATTTAAAACAATAATAAACAGACAAGTTAATTTACATGACAATTGTTTACAGTGCGGAAGTTACACTGTAACAGACTGCGTCACACTCGCGCTGTGGGTTTTATGCGGTGTTCTCGCCGCCGGTCTACGGGGAGTATAAAGCGAGCGCACGGACGGAAGTTGCATCCGCGCAGGACATCAGCTCCTGTGGGAACACACGAGCAAAGCGGAAGCGCATTGCTCCGCGCCCGTCAGCCCGTGATTCTGCTTTCTCCGCTGGTTGTGTATGCTCCGTTCAATGAAGGGGTTCGGGGTAAATGATGATCTTCATAGCATTTAATCATGTTCGGGGAAACACTCGGGGATATTGAAACTCCAGGAGAACCGCAGGGAACTCTAAAGTACGGGACACATATTTTAACATTTAAATATAATATGTCATTAATATCGTTTAAAATCATTTCCCAGTGTGTTTCCCCGAACTATGCCCCGAAACCATCGGTGCCGAACGCGATCGCAGCCGAAGTGAACAGCGCCACTGAGTTACATGGGGGCGGGCGTGAATGTTACGGGGTCAATTCTGAATAAAGTTTTATAGTTTTGGCAGTATTATTTTCCCCGTTCTGCTGATGTTTTAATTTACCTGACAGGACGGTGATTCCTATAGGCTGCGGGAAGTCGGCGCAGTCTATTTAGGGACACCGTAGCTCTTCCCTTCTCCCCCTCTCTTATTGTGTCCGTGACATTAAGTTAAGTTGTCTTTTCCTGTTTTAGTAATTGTTCTCAAGACAATAAGGACGGGGTGGGTCCCTGCTTTATTTGAATGAATTAAAGGTATGACATAATGATGTGTTTAATGTTTGTAAATGTTTTTGAAACATTTTGATAAACTGGTTCAAATTGTATGACCTAAATACAACATGTTTGTTTCTGTTGAGTTGTGTTGCACTATTGCTGCAGCTACCGTTGCATTCGGAGGAAAGAATAAATGATGGCGTTATCTTTAGCCGTTGTTGGCGTATTTATTAACAGGCTGCTGACACATCAGTCTCACGGTCAGAGCTACTTTAACTGACACACTAACATATAGCAGGTTGGCTCTTATAGCCTGTACCTTGGCGCCATCCTGTGGCGTAACCATATATACATATTACAATACAGCATTACATATACATCTGAGTACATAATGAATATATCTCAACACCCCCACTTGTACTCAGGTTGCTATACTTCAAGCAAAAGAAACACAGGAAAACAGAATGAATGTGAACCTCTGTCATACACATATCAATCTCCAAAAAGAGCATTTGCAAACTTCTTCAGTTTCAACTTATTTACAGGTTTGGTCATTACATCAGCAACCATGTCATCAGTAGAACAATACATCAAAATCACCCTTCCCTCAATCACAGTTGACCTGATAAAGTGGTACTTTATGTCAAAGTGTTTACACCTCTGTCTGTGTACAGGGTTTTTGGCAAGAGCTATTGTCCCCTGATTGTCCTCATGTACAATAGTTTGTGTGTAATTGTAGTTATCTATACCCCCTAGTAACTGCTCCAGGTATAGACACTCCTGTATGGTTGAAGCCAGTGCCATATATTCTGCCTCGCAGGTTGATAGCGCAACTGTGGGTTGTTTTCTAGTCTTCCACGAGACTAGAGAGCTGTTCTGACTAAGACTGACAGAGTATCCTGTGGTACTGCGTCTGTCACTTGTATCAGCCGCCCAGTCAGCATCACTGTAGGCTTGTATACCTAGCTCCTCACTGTCGTTTCTCTTAAAGCTTAACCCTTTCTCTGCAGTGCCTTTGAGATACCTTAAAACATGCTTCACAGTGACCCACTGCTCCTCTGTAGGCTCAGCAAAATACTGTGATAATCTGCTCACCACAAAACTTAAATCCGGTCTGGTACAAGTAGTCAAGTATATAAGACTACCAACAGCCTCCCTGTACATCCTGACATCTTCCATCTTTACTGCATCTTCAGTATACTCTAGCTTCTGCTCACAGGGTGTTTCTCTGGTCCTACAATCTTGCATATTAAAACACTGTAGTATCTTGTTAGTGTATCTTTCCTGTGACATCTTTACACATCCATCTGATTGACTGAAATCAATACCCAGAAAATGTTTGAGTTTGCCTAAATCTTTCATCTTAAACTTTTCTGCGAGCATCTCTTTCACCTTTTTCAGTCTTTCTTCATTGCTTGCTGCAATGATCAAGTCATCGACCCATGTGATTATGATCACCTTCCCTTCATTTGACTCTTTGGCATAAACACAGTGGTCGGCTGGGTTTTGTAATATTATGTTTTTTTTAAACCATTTCATTTATATTGCTGCCTCAACGTGATGCTGACACGGACACGTTAACTCGGGATGGGTTTTTGTAGGATTTTTATTTCAGCGAGACCTTCAGTAGATCACCACACTTCACTCACAAGCGCTTTGTGAAAATGACGAATCTGCCACCGGCTCTGCAAATGACCCTCAACATCTGGAAAAAGGTAAAGAAATCGCCAATGTCAGGCCATGTGTGTTCTGTTATTGTCCGGAGACTCCGCCCTCTGTTGCTTCCCGCTCTTTTTGTCCCTCACCTGTTCCCGGTCATCAACCTGATTGTTTGCCTGATTTGTTCACCTGTGTCTTGTCTTTGTTCCCCCTTCTATTTAAGCCCAGTCTTCCTGTTGTCCCCTGTCGGATTGTATCGTTTGTTTGTGAGAATCTATGTAAAGATTCTGCCGTGTTTGAACCTTGTTTTACCTGGTATGGTACTAGACTCAGATTTTTGATCCTCTCTGTTTTTCCCTTTTGGAATTCTGTTTTTGAATTGGACTCTCTGTTTTTTGCACTTGTGTTTTTTGCCTTTTTGGATCCTTGTTTTTTCTATTTTTGGTAATAAATAAGTATTTTTTTGCATCTTGGTCTGCGATTTAGTCCTTACTCTGAGAAAGGAGAGGCACTGTCTAACGCCGAGTTTATCCCGGGGCGTGGAAGCGCAGTGCAGCGCCAAGGAAATCAAGCGCCTCCTATCCACCCCCTGTTAAACCTTTGTGGGGTGCACATCGGATGCGCTGCGCCGCGCTGCTTCACTCGCGCCCTGAACCAATGGTTTCGGCGTAGAGTCTATTTTTTTCACTCGCCGCGAGCGTAACGCGCCAAGAAACAAACTGAAAATGATTTTAAACGATCTGTTGTCCTAGAGTTTTAATTTCCCCAATTTTCCCAATCACATAATTAAATTCCCCCCTGCCCATCCACTACAGCTACGCAAGCAGTCATATGGATACAAATAGAGGGGGGGGGCTATGAGACCATCATCATATACCCCCAAACGAGTACATTGAACGGGTTACATTCAACAGCAAGCGGAGAAAGCAGAATCGCGGGCTGACCGTCGCTGAGAAATGCACATCCGGTGTGAACAGCCGGCGCCGCACTTTCCACCTAAAAACGATGAAATGAACTGAACTATGAAGTAGTTCAGATTTTGAATGGTGAACTATGAACGTGAACTATTCATGTTTACTTGTATGAACTGAACTTTGAACTAGTTCATGAGAGGTGTGAACGTGCACAACACTGTTCAAATCGTAATTCACGTCGGCTAAAGTTAATGTTGAGTCGGTGTGTGCTTTTGCAAAAACGATGTCGGACACAGTAATTTTCTCTGGCCCTCTACCTAACACAACAGGTGATGACATGTTGTCTTTTAACCTCTGGCTGTCGAGGTGTCCTGTAAACGGTGTGGGCTTTGTAGATGACTGGCAAACTTTTTGGAGGAAACCTGGACTTGTTAGGAGAGACGGCGTTCATCCCACTTGGGATGGAGCAGCTCTCTTATCTAGGAATATTACTCAGTCTATTACATGACAACCCAGAGTTGGGACCAGGAAGCAGAGCTGCAGTGCTAAAAACTTCTCTGCGCTCCCTCTGGGACAGTCACACAACCCCATAGAGATTGTGTCTGTCCACCGTCCGAATCCACACAATAATCTAATACAAATTAACACAACCTCTGAAACAACACAGGAAACCAAGACTTTGAAATGTGGTCTTTTAAACATTAGATCACTGTCATCAAAGGCTATTTTAGTTAATGAACTAGTCTCAGACTACAACATAGATGTATTATCCCTCACTGAGACGTGGCTGCATCCTGATGAATATGTCAGTCTAAATGAATCTACTCCCTCCAGTCATATAAATTCACAGGTTCCCAGAGAATTCGGACGAGGAGGTGGAGTTGCTGCTATTTTTAACCCCAGTCTATCAATTAATCCTAAACTAAACTATAACTCATTTGAATGTCTTGTTCTTCCACGCCAATCCAGGAAACACCAACAGCCAATCATATTTGCTGTAGTTTACCGTGCTCCGGGGGCTTAAACTGAATTATTTACGGAATTCCCCGAGTTTTTTTCAAACCTAGTCCGAAAGACCTATAACATAATTATTGTTGGTGACTTTAATATTCATGTTGACAATAATAAAGATAGCCTTAGTGTAGCATTAATTTCGATACTAGATTCAATTGGTTTCAGTCAGTGTGTACACCAACCTACTCATTGTTGTAACCACACACTTGACCTTGTATTATCATACGGTGTCGGAATTGAACATTTAACAGTACTCTGATCACCCAGGATCAGTTTACCAAAATAATCTCAGGTTCTAAACCAACAACCTGTATCTTAGACGACATTGCCCTTGCTTTCAATGAAACAGTCAGGAACTGGTGAGTGATCTTCGATCCTGATTTGTCCTTTAATTCTCACCTACAACTAATTTCTAGGACCGCCTTTTTCCACTTGCGTAATATCTAAAAAATCAGACATGTACTTCGCAAAAAGATGCAGAAAAACTAGTCCACGCCTTTGTTACATCCAGACTGGACTATTGTAATTCATAACTATCATGCTCCAGCAGTAAGTCGTTAAAAAATCTGCAGCTTGTCCAAAATGTTCTTCAATGATACTGAAACAACCCTTAAGTTATTTATCTTTGAATACATGTAAATGTATATTTGTGTCCCCTTTAGGAGTAAGAGGAGGTATCCACCCCTTTAACATATCCATATTTAATGGAATCATATTTAGTGGCTTGTGTTTATATACACGGTATATGCATATAGATCTATATATCTATATATATATCACCTGATGCTGTCAGAACACATGAACCTGCTGAATGTTGCATCAGTAAAGATACAGACACTGATGCACATGTTTTTATCTCATTACACCAGGATCACTGGTCTTATTATAAAATCTGTACAACAGAGAACTTCTGTCTCACGTTTCTTCTTTATTCTATTCTACTTGTTTTCATGTTCATATACAGTTCTTCCGCCATCTGCAGGCAGACGTCACCACTGACTCTGATTCTTTCAGTTCATGAGGAGTTTGTTTTCAATGTGTTTCTCTATAATTTGTTTAAGTCTTGACATTTTAAGTAAAAAGCCTTGATATTATGTATATTAGGATTTGGCTCTATTTGTAACCGGTCTATCCTTTGTGGTCTACCTGCGTTGTGTGTCAGTTTGTGAAGTAGAAGACCGGGACAGGACTTGTATCACTACTGAATTTGTCTGTTATGTTGAAGCCACAGTTCATGTGATTGAACCGTTTTTTTATTTAACACAAGTACTGAGTACATTGTACAAAGACCTTTTCCTTATAAATCAAACACGACACTTTGGTGAATTAAGGTTTTCAGTCATCAAATGTTGTCTTAGACACATAATGAGATTATTGACTCATATCTTAACAATCAATGATTGATTGGATTCAAACCAAAATGTAAAAGCCCTGTGATTAATTTCAAATTACAACAAAACATTCATCAAAGTGTTCTTGTGTGATTACAATACTGTGCGTGTTGCTGCTGGGACTTTCTATATCATATCTGCCAGTCGTGCACATTACAACAGAATTTACTGATGCAACATTCAGCAGGTTCTTGTGTTCTGACAGCATCAGGGAATATATATACATATAGATATATAGATCTATATGCATATACTGTGTGTATATACACACAAGCCACTAAATATGATTTTATTAAATATTGAAATTGAAAATCGTTATTTGTATATCCCATATTCACAAATCACAATTTGTCTCATAGGGCTTCAACATGGTCTGACATCCTCTGTCCTTAACCATCAGCAAGAGTAAGGAAAAACTACTAAAACCCTTTTACAGGGTAAAAATATGTAGAAACCTCAGAGAGAGCCACATGTGAGGGATCCCTCTCCCAGGACTGACAGAAGGGCAATAGATGTCAAGTGTACGAAAACATCATCAAGATTAAAGTTTTTAGCAGCATTAGTGAGGGTAAACATTTTGAAGGATAACTTCAAAACTATATGTCAAGCAGTCCTGCTGCAACTAAATGCTTCCTAGTTTAGAACATAGGACAAGTAACGTTCTGCCGCACTAATTAGCTCTAACTATAAGCTTTATCAAATAGGAAGGTTTTAAGCCTACTTTTAAACATACAGATGGTGTCTGCTTCCCGAACTGAAAGTGGTAGATTATTCCACAGCAGAGGGGCTTGATGGCTGAAAGCTCTGGCTCCTACTCTACTCTTTAAAACATAGTCAAATGAAGCAGCAGTTTACAGGGTGAAGGAGTGGGGAATATTAAATTAAATAATATGAATATATGTGAAGTAAGTGTATTTGTATGAGTGGGGGAGCAGAATGTATATGGTGACTGTTCAGAGGGTCAGTGTTGATTGTTCAGAAGCCTAATGGCCTGGAGGAAGAAGCTGTTTGTGTGTCTGGTAGTCCGTGCTCGGATGCTCCGGTAACGTCTGCCAGACAGCAGCAGTGTGAGAAGTCCACAGCCTGTGTGGCTCTGGTCCTTGATGATCTTCAGTGCTCTTCTCAGGCATCTTGTGCTGTAGATGCCTTGCACGGAAGGGAGATGGCAGCCGATGATACCAGGTCAGGTCATCTGTGATGAACACACCGAGGAGCTCACCACCTGGGGTCTGCTCGTCAGGAAGTCCAAGATCCAGTTACACAGGGGGGTTTTAAGACCCAGGCTCCTGAGCTTGGGGACGAGCTTGGCAGGCACAATTGTGTTGAATGCGGAGCTGTAGTCCACGAACATGATCCTCACATATGTGTTGGCCTTCTTCAGGTGGGAGAGGGTGGTGTGTGTTGTCGGGGCGATGGCATCGTCCGTGGATCGGTTTGGGCGGTGAGCAGATGTGGCTTTTGACCAGCCGCTCGAAGCACTTCATGATGGTGGAGGTCAGTGCTACAGGGCGGTAGTCGTTTAAGCAGGTGATGGATGATTTCTTAGGTATGGGGATGATGGTGGCCTGCTTGAAGCAGGAGGGGACTGTCGAGAGATTTAGGGAGAGGTTGAATATGGAGGTGAAGACCTCCGTTAGCTGGTAATAGAGCAGTAATGCTGGTTATGATTTATGACTTTTAATCATAATACTTAATTAGGTGGATTTTATGCTCGCCACAATAGAGCCACCTCCTCGTGTCATAACTAAACTGCAAATTATATTATTTCTATGGTCAGAATCTTGGTCATGTCATTTATTTGTATCAATATATACATTTATTTAGTCAATAAAGTAACATTTTAGTTTTGAGAGCTCAAGATGATCTCTAAACTTATTTTGAGACTGACCAGTGATCCAAAACTCAAAGACGAATCATTTAGAAAATAAACAGACATTAAGAGGAGATCAGGAATTCTTCACTTTTCAATATTCTAACGAAATGCTTGATTGATAATTTAATCAACAAGCTTTTGCTTCTGGATTTTCTAAATGATTATTTTGTCTCCCAAGCCAGCAGTTCAGAGCAAGCTGGAAAGAAAACAAAAGATCACAGACAATTCATCTACACATGTAAAAGATAAGACTGGCAAATTAAAAAATATTAATATCTGACATGGGAAAAATTGTATTTCACATTAGTGAGTCATGAAATTGGATTTTATTCTGAAAGCATCATCAGTCAGAAACTTCAACAGTGGTCAAAATCAGTTTTGGATTTTCCTTCTTTTGGCCACTAGGGGGTAGGCATGTTCCATCATAATCTGGTAATTTTGTGAAAAGGAGTTTCCAACAGAACCCTCTATTCCTCTCTTTTCTTTTTCTGTTCAGTGCTTTTTGAACATGAGAAAACTTTCACAGGTGGGTGTTGGATTACAGAAACTGTATTTTAGAAATGTTTAACACTTTACTCTCTCCTTTTGGTCATTTGACCTATCTATCAGATTCTAAATCTTAGAATAAGATATATTAAAAAATAAAGTTTCCTTCACAGTGTTTTTCTTCTATACATTGTAATTATTCTGTCTAACTTCAGTACATTTGACCTCCAGTCGCTGCAGCAGTCACATGTATTGATCTGGACCTCAGATATATCTTATCTCCACAGAGCTGCAGCTGTGATCAGTCCCTTCAAACAAACACACTTTAAACAGCCTGATTGGCCTCTGCTCAATAAAACCCTGTGTGTGAAACCTGTGGAGCAAGTGGACTTTCCCTTTCAAACACGAGTCTGAATTTTGATGGGTTGACAGGGACAATTTATATAATTTACAAGACTTAGCCTGGAATAACTGAAATATCACCTGTTTAAATAAAGCAGAGACAAAATGCAGACATTAATGTAAATCATCTCTGAAATGCCAAAAGAGACAAGTGGTGATCCGACAGAGGGATAGAGAATTGAAAAATAAGATGACAACTGCAACAAGCATGTAAACTAGATTCAAACTGGCAAAATAAGATGAAAGCACAGCTTCTATGAGAGAGCCACTGCTTTCCCCCTCACTGTAGAGACTGAATCAAAGCAGCCTTAGACAAATCCTCCTTCTGTCTGTAGGCCCAAGTGCTTTGTGTTCTATTAAAGCCCATGGAAATCTACACTCTGTACGTTGTTTGATGTTGCCAACTTGTCATCTCTGTATCTCCGCAGACTTCACACATGGGCTGTTTTCTATATATAAAACTCTGTCCGAGTTGTTTCCTCTTTACCTGTGTACATACATGTATATGTAAGGGGGGGGGGGTGTACCACCACTCGAGGGCTGGTGATAAGATAACTGGAAAGTTTTCACATTACAACGTGATCATATTTCACGTTATGATGATCCGTAACACGTTAATTATGCTCAGAAGATTGCATGTGTGTTGTGTATGTTTTGTATGACCGCTGTATGTGTGTGTTCGTATTCTGTCTGTTGTAACAATGTGTTACTGCCTTCTTGGCCACATCTGTCTTGTGAGAGATTTAACTCAATGAGATCTTTACCTGGTTACAGAATGTCCATGGAGTTAACTATTCTAATGTTCAAAGTTTTTTTCATAAACCAAACTAATGATGCTCTGCCATGGCAGCACATTCAAGTTACTTTAGTTCATCGTAACACTTACAAGCCTTCTTTTGTAAAAGCTTCTCATTAATTAAGTCTAATTGGCTCCTGTATATCAAACATGTTTTGTTTTTTTTGTTTTTTTTTTACTGAATTCTCATTTAGATTTGATGTTCAGTTCAGGAAGTACTTTTGTCAAATGTTGTCCCAGAAATTCTCCAGTCATCTGTGCTTATCATTGATTATTGGGAAAAGGGGAAATGTATAAGTTGTATTTCCCACATGTGTTTTAATTGAAATGTGAGGGCAGCTGCATGCAAGACATTAAAACACCCAAATAAAATTTAAAACATTTTATTCATTAGTCGACAACATATTATAAACCCCTAACAGAGTAAAGACTTGTTCAGGGCATGATGTCACCCAGTGTACATTATACAGAGTAGGAGCAGGGGTTGCAGTAGGGGGTTTCTGTCCATTTACAAATATCTCTGTATAAGTTTTATAAGTGTATGAGTTGTATTTCCCACATGAGTTTTCATTAAAAACTTAGTGGGGGTGGAGCCTGCCCTCTTCCGTGCATCCACTGTGTCCTTCAACAAAAGGGAGAGCCTTGGTGCCCTCTTCCCTTCCTCTGCGATGAACCTCAGCTGGTTATAGTAGGAGTCCAGAGACGTGACCACCTCCAGGTCCTGCTAGATGAGCTGGAGGAGCTCACAGAGGCTCTCCAGAGATGGCCCGTCTCCGTTCTGCAGCAGCCTCCTGATGCAGCAGTACATGGCTTTCTCCTCCAGAACCTTTGAGAGGAACAGCTCCCCAATAAACTTGATGCTATTGAGGAGGCGTCCGGAAGGTTTTGCGTTGAGTTGCTCTTCCCTCAGCCGGTCGATGACCCTCACGTCCCTGACTGGCTCCAGGCAGGACCCACTCTTCCGATAAATGCCCTCCCTTTCAAAGTTCTTCCTGAACTCTGCCTGGCAGTGTTTGACCAGCAGAGACCTGAAGGAGACGCTGGCTGACCAGTCGGACAAGGATTGGACCTCCACCTGAAGAGGAGAAAACCATAAGGAAATATTAACATTAATGCTACTCACATACATACATAGTGATCAGTGTGTTCTGATTTGAGGATTAAATCAGCACACAAATGAATGAAAATAAGTGAACTCATTATTTGAATAAGACAACATGGGTCAAAAGTGACCCCACTCAGTATTTATTATTTATATCTTTGCAGTAAATTATTTCCGTCATTTAGTATTTCAGGTATTTTTCAAATAACTGTTTTTTTCACTTCCCTTCTAATTCACAACATGGGTCAAAAATGTTGTATTGTAAAATACATTCTTATTAAGTCTTATGTAGGGGCCAAAATGCATATTTGGTCTGTTTGTTTATTGTTTATTTTGAAAGGTTAGTCACACTGTTTTGGAGCATGTCACTTCCGTTTGATTGACACATGGGTGTGGCTTAATCTATATACCTGGGCAGTCAGATCAGCGGAGGGGGAGAAAGGGGGTTAGTGGCGCACCTGATTATATTTTCTGTTTAGCGTCGTCGTCGTCGTCGTCATCGTCAAACAACCATGTTTGCATTCATCAATTGTCATTCGGTCTACAGCAATAAAATTCTCAAACTATATTCATCACCGGACTTGGATTCATTGTACGACGCGTAACAGCCTGGAGCCCACTTAAGCCTCTTAGCGGCCTTTTATAGGAAAACGGACGCTATATTTAGTAAACAGAAATAATCCAAAAACACCACGGGATTCAACGTTGCTCTTATCGCTTGGATCTCGATGTTTTGGACGGAACGAACTATGCAACAGGGGACTCTTCTGCGGACGCCTGGGATCAGAGACACATAATTGACTGCAGCAGCGGTGTAACGCGGAAGTGACAGCAGCGCATCACAGCCAACTGAATCGGTATGTTTGTTAATCCTTCTGTGTAGTTGTTTGAAGTTGAACACAGTTTGGAAAGGCTGCCGTTTTGTCCATTGGGGACTGTTTGTTTGGGCTTGTGTTGCGCGTGCTTGGTTTGTCGCGATCGGCAATTGTTTGGGCTGATTGGAGGACTGCGTGATGAGCAGTGGCCGCCGTTTGCTGTGCTGTGCTGTTGTGTTGAAAATCGCATTGTGACTGAATCAATGTCATTGCGGATTGCATTGTGTGTGTTGCTCTGTGCTTTGGTGAATTGTGCACGTTGAAAGTTCACATAATGAGTGACTCAAATGAAATGGAAATTACGGAGAAGAGAACGGTCAAGCTTACAGCCAAAGCGCTGGCTTGCAAAATGGAAACTCTTCAAAAGCAATGTCAATCTAATGTGAAAAAAATGAAAGAGCTCTCACGTGAAATTAAAGGGCTCATGAAAAATGATGAAAATGCAAAGAAAGTGCAATTCAAACTGAATGAACTCAAACAACTGTATGAAAATGCAAATGCAGCACATGAGTCAGTGATTGTTTTACTTCCCAAAGAGGAAAAGGTAACACAAAAGGAGTGGTTTGGACGCATAATAAAACACAACACAGACTTCATTGATGATGTAAAGACATGGCTCTCTGAGATTGAAAGACACTTTCAACAAGCAAGAAAGGTGACTGAAGATGTGTTTGCTGCACAATCAGTCATCTCTCCCATTCCACCTGAAGAGGGAGCACCTGTTGCACCTGTTGAATTAAAGGAAAATATACCACACTCTGATGTTCCAGCTGCCATTCCTTCCCAACAGAAAGCAATATCTGACATGCAGGATGAAATAAAGCCAAGTGACAGTGTGTCAAATATTACCAACAGGAGTCACAAATCACATTCTTCATGCTCAAGATTTTCCACCACCTCATCTGCATGCATCAAGGCTGAGGCTGAAATGGCTGCTCTTATTGTAATACAACAAATGCTAAAAGATAAACATGCCATAGAAGCACAAGAGGAGGAGCTAAGGAGGAAAAAAGAGCAACTGGAGCTGGATGGGAATCTTGCTGCTACAATGGCAAAAATGAAGATTCTTGGAGCCTCAAGTAGATCTGGTGTGCGTAGCCACAGATCAAGAGTGTCAGATGGTATGAACTCGTTTATGGAGAAAAAACAACGTGAAAAGAAAACACAAATGATTGCCACTGCTGACGGAGACATTAATCAAACCCAATCTCTCTCCACAGTGCCAGTGAAAATTCAGTCAAATACATTAACTATGGATGCACATGTTACAATACCAACAACATTGCCTGCTCCAAGCAATGGTGAACAGAGCAACATGCTTAACATCATGGAAAAGCAAAATGACATCACTGCATTAATGATTCAACAACAGTCTCTCTCTTTAATGCCCAAGAAGGAGATTCGTCGTTTTGATGGTGACCCACTTCAATTTCAAACATTCATAAAATCCTTTGAACACAACATCGAAAGCAAGAACCCAAACCCCACAGATTGTCTTTATTATCTGGAACAATATACCGAAGCACAACCAAGAGAAATGGTGAGGAGCTGCCTTCATATGACCGCAGATAGAGGATTCAGGAAGGCAAAATCCTTACTGCAGGAGCACTTTGGCAACGAGCATAAAATTGCTACAGCCTACATGGAGAAGGCTCTTTCATGGTCGTCAATTAAACCAGATGACACAAAAACACTACAAGCATACACTCTGTTTCTAAGAGGATGTTGCAATGCCATGGAAGATGTCAACAACTTGCAAGAGCTCAACATGTCTGCTAACCTGCTAATTATAATTAAGAAGCTGCCATATCGACTGAGGGATAAATGGAGATCTGTGGCATGTGATTTTCAGGAAAGGTACAACCAAAGAGCTACCTTCAGGGATCTGGTAAATTACCTTGAAAAACAGGTGAGGATTGCAACTGATCCAGTATTTGGAGACATCAGAGACACTCCCACACCAAGCAAGGATGGAAGAGGTTTTATGTCAAAACCACCTCATCCAAAAATCAAAGGAAGTACATTTGCAACCACTGTGACAGTTGCACATGAGAAAAATGGAAATGGACCTAGGAAAATGGAGAGTTGGCCGGCTGTAAAAAGGTGTTTGTTCTGTGGAGGTGGACATGCTTTGGAGGTGTGTTTCCTATTGGAAAAGAAAGCACATCATGAGAAAATCACTTTCCTTAAAGAAAATGGAGCCTGCTTTGGTTGTCTGCAGAAAGGACACATGAGCAAGGACTGCAGGAAGCGACTCAGCTGCAACATATGCAATTTGAAGCATCCTCAGATGCTGCATATCCACCAAAGAAGATTTGAAATGGACAAACATCAAGCTCAAACAAAGGAAGAAGCTGACATCAGAGCCATAGCCTCGGTACAGACAAGTGGTCTTACTGGGGCCGGTGAAGACAATTGCAAACTCTCCATAGTGCCTGTGAAAGTAAAGGCCAAGAAGGGGAATACAACAGTGCATACATATGCATTCCTTGACCCGGGAAGCACTGCGTCATTTTGCACATTGGGGCTAATGAATAAACTCAATCTCCAGGGAAGAAAATCAAATATTCTTCTGAGAACAATGGGTCAAAGGAAGGTCGTTGAAACCAGCATTGTTTCAGGCCTAGAGGTTACAGGACTTCATGGCACTGATTTCTGTGATCTCCCATGTGTGTACACTCAGAAGACTATGCCTGTGCACAAAGGGAACATCCCACATCAAAATGACATCAATCAGTGGCATCATTTAAAGAATATTCACTTACCTGAACTGGACTGTGAGATTGAGTTGCTGATTGGCTCCGATGTACCAAAGGCTCTGGAACCACTTCAAGTCATCAGGAGTGTGGGAGATGGACCATATGCCGTCAAAACAATGCTCGGCTGGACAGTTAACGGACCTCTGGGAAGAAAAGAAGATGAAAGGAAACCAGAAGAAGCTGTTGAGAGACTGGCTGAGCAGAAAAGGAGACAAGATGAGGAAGAAAGAAAAAGGATTGAAGAAGAGAAGGTTAGACGAGAGGAAGAGCAGAGGTTGAGGAGCCAAGAAGAAGCTCTTGAGAGGTTGGCTGAGGAGAAGCGGAGGCAGGCTGAAGAAAGAAAAAGGATTGAAGAAGAAGAGAAAGTTAGACGGGAGGAAGAGCAAATGATTTTGAGGAAGAGACAAGAAGAGGAGGAGCAGGTTAGGAGAGAAGAACAACAACAGCGTGAGAGACTAGAGGAGGAAAAGAAGAGACGAGAGGAACAAGAAAGAAAGAGAGTTGAGGAGGAAAGGATTAGGATGGAGGAAGAGAGGGTCCAGGAAGACAGGAGGAGAGAAGAGAGTATCAGGAGACAAGAGGAAGAGTGTAGGTTAGCCCAGGAAAAGAGAAAGGAAGAAGAAAGAATAATTGAGGAAGAGAAAGTGAGAAGACGGGAGGTGGAAGAATGTGAGGCAAAGAGGAAACTACAGGATCAAGAAAAGAAGCAACAGGAGGAAAGGATTTGGAAAAGGTGGATTAAGGAGTATCTTCCCCAACTGCAAGAACGACAGAAATGGTCCAACATAAGACGCAACTTCACACCAGGAGACATCGTCATCATTGTGGATGATTCAGCGCCTCGCAACTCTTGGTTGACTGGAAGGATTGTGGAGACCATTATGGACAAAAAGGGACTTGTACGTCAGCTACGGATCAAGTCAAAGACCGGATTTCTGACCAGGCCCATCACCAAAGTCTGCCTACTACTGGAGGCAGCGGATCATTGACTGACGCAAACTGACTTTTGACCCCTTGACTTTGTTCCTGAACACTTGACTTTGATTAATCACTCTTTCCTTGGACAACGTATATCGGATTACAAATAATGAAGAAAGAAAATATATTTACATACTATGTTGATTGTTATGTCAAATTTGTAATTATTATTTGAAACATAATAATTAGGGGCCGGAATTGTAGGGGCCAAAATGCATATTTGGTCTGTTTGTTTATTGTTTATTTTGAAAGGTTAGTCACACTGTTTTGGAGCATGTCACTTCCGTTTGATTGACACATGGGTGTGGCTTAATCTATATACCTGGGCAGTCAGATCAGCGGAGGGGGAGAAAGGGGGTTAGTGGCGCACCTGATTATATTTTCTGTTTAGCGTCGTCGTCGTCGTCGTCATCGTCAAACAACCATGTTTGCATTCATCAATTGTCATTCGGTCTACAGCAATAAAATTCTCAAACTATATTCATCACCGGACTTGGATTCATTGTACGACGCGTAACAGCCTGGAGCCCACTTAAGCCTCTTAGCGGCCTTTTATAGGAAAACGGACGCTATATCTTATTTACAATCTATTACTAGTGAGAAAGATAATTTATAATTTACCCAAGGGGTTTGCATAGCTTGTTTATCAAAAGGCTAAATTAAGGTTACAACCTGCATACAAAAGATAAGCTGTCCAACTAATTAAGAAACAGGATAAAGTAGCTTCCAACGCAACATGGCGCTGTACTAACGGGTGCCTGTCGTAGCAGCTCCTGGTACTACTGTCGGTTTTTTTGTGTTTTTATAACGTTTGCGATTTGTTTTTTATATTTATTTTTGCACTGCTCTGTGCATCTCCGTCCCGCACAATGACGAGATGCTTTTGAAATTTATTGGACACTTTTTATAACTTTTAACCGCACTTCGGTCTCTTCGGATCACTGGGAGAATGCCTGCAACACACGCCGGCATTGTTTACACCCGCGACCAGCTGATCGCCCTGAGGCACACTACCCTCTTGGCCGGAGAGAGACCCACCATCCCGGAGGAACTAAAGAGGAGACGGCGGGGCTGCAGAGCGGGGCTTAAACGGAGGAAGGAGAAGAGGAAGTTTAAGCCCTTCATCCCTGCAGTAATCACTGGAAACGTGAGGTCGCTGGCAAATAAAGTGGACGAACTGGAAGCGCTCATCAGGACACAGAGGGAGTACAGGGAGTCCAGTATTGTGTGTCTCACGGAAACGTGGTTGCACGAGCAGATACCGGACTCCAACGTCACCATTCCTGGCTTCCAGACGGTTCGAGCCGACAGAGACACCATCGCGACCGGCAAGAAGAAAGGAGGGGGACTCGCCGTGCTCGTGAACAACAGGTGGTGTCACCCCGGGCACGTCACCGTTAAACATCGTGTCTGCAGCCCGGACATCGAGCTCGTCGCCGTCGGACTTCGTCCATATTATTTGCCGAGGGAGTTTACCAGTGTTTTCGCCATCAATGTTTACATTCCTCCATCTGGGAACGCAGAAGCAGCGTGTGACGTCATCCACACTGTGACTGCAGGATTACAGACACAACACCCCGGGGCCTTCATCATCATCACAGGTGACTTTAAACATGCTTCCCTCTCATCCACACTCCCAACCTTCTTCCAGTTTGTAAAATGTGCCACCCGGGAAAATAAGACTTTGGACCTATATGCAAATGTTAAGGATGCATACAGCTCCACTGCCCTGCCACCACTGGGCAGGTCAGACCACAACCTAGTCCTGCTCTCACCATCTTACAAGCCTGTGATTCAGCAGCACCCAGTCACAGTGAGGACAGTGAGGAAATGGTCTCATGAGGCCATGGAAACACTGCGTGGGGCCCTGGAGGCCACAGACTGGGATGCTCTGTATGAGCCACATGGTGAGGACATTGATGGCCTGACTGACTGTGTCTCTGAGTACATTGGGTTCTGCATCGATAACACCATCCCCACTAAAGAGGTCCGCTGTTACCCAAATAACAAGCCGTGGGTTACAAGCGACCTGAAGGCCCTTCTCAATGAGAAGAAGAGGGCCTTTAGATCACGGGACAGAGCAGAACTCAAACGGGTTCAAAGGGAGCTCAAGCGCAGCATCAGGGAGAGCAAGGACAACTTCAGAAGAAAACTGGAGCACAAACTGGAGGAAAACAACACCAGGGACGTCTGGAGTGGTATGAAGGAGATCACTGGTTTCAAGAGGAGAGATGGGGGAGCAGCTGGGGATGAACGACGTGCGAATGAGCTGAACACGTTCTTCAATAGGTTCAACTCCAACCCCCCAGCCCCCAGCGGACCATCCACTGCCTCCACTGACTCTACGACTGCCTCTACTGCGTCTCTGAGCAACAACCCCCCACCTCCCCCCACCACCCCAGTCACCATCTCCCCCCACCCCCCCGCTGGCCTTTACCACAGACCTTCTCACACCTCCCACCCCCAGGACATCCTCACATCCCCCACAGCCCCCCACCACCTCCTGCAACACAAACATCTCTGCACCACCCTCAAACCCATCGCTGACATCCCCCACCCCCCAGTCTGGACTCCACATCACAGCCAGCCAGGTGAGGAGAGAGCTGGAGAGGCTCAAACCGAGGAAAGCTGCGGGGCCGGACCGCATCAGCCCTCGTTTGCTGAAGGCCTGTTCCAGCCAGCTCTGTGGAGTTCTCCAGCACCTCTTCAACCTGAGCCTACACCTTCAGAGAGTGCCAGTGCTCTGGAAAACATCCTGCCTGGTCCCAGTGCCCAAAAAAGGACGTCCTGCTGCACTGGAGGACTACAGGCCGGTGGCACTGACCTCTCACATCATGAAGGTCATGGAAAGACTGGTCCTGGCCCACCTCAGACCGCTGGTGTGCCCATCACAAGACCCCCTGCAGTTTGCATATCAGCCCCATGTTGGGGTTGATGATGCAATCATCTACCTGCTGCAGAAGGCTTACTCCTCCCTGGACAGACCCAACACCTCAGTCCGGATCATGTTTTTCGACTTCTCCAGCGCCTTCAATACCATCCAGCCCACTGCTGAAGGCCAAACTGGAGGGCACGCAGGTGAGTGCTCCCCTCATCGCTTGGGTCGATGACTATCTGACGGGCAGACCACAGTTTGTGAGATTACAGAACTGTGTGTCTGATCATCTGATCAGTAACATCGGGGCCCCCCAGGGAACTGTGCTGTCCCCCTTCCTCTTCACCACATACACTGCTGACTTTAAGCACTGCACAGAGACGTGTCATCTGCAGAAGTTCTCTGATGACACGGCCATTGTGGGGTGTGTTGAGGGCGGAGGGGAGGCTGAGTACAGGGACCTGGTTGACCGCTTTGTGAAGTGGTGTGGGGAGAACCGCATGCAGCTCAACGTGGCGAAGACGAGGGAGATGGTGGTGGATTTCAGGAGGACCAAGCCCCTGCCCTCTCCTGTCTGCATCGGTGGGACGGCTGTGGAGGTGGTCCCTGCTTACAAGTACCTGGGTGTCACACTAGACAATAAACTGGACTGGTCCACCAACACAGAGGCCGTCTACAAGAAGGGCCTGAGCCGGCTTTATTTCCTGAGGAGGCTCAGGTCCTTCAACGTCTGCAACAAGATGCTGCAGATGTTTTATAAGTCTGTTGTGGCGAGCACCATCTTCTTTGCTGTGGTGTCCTGGGGTGCGGGCATCAAGGCTAAGGACGCCAACAAACTGAAAAAACTGATTAGGAAGGCAGAGTCTGTGGTTGGCTCTAAGCTTGTCACCCTGGAGGAGGTGGTGGAGGACAGGATGCTGGCAAAACTGCTGGCAATCATGGACAATCCCTCTCACCCCCTCCACAAAACACTAGACAAGCTAAGGAGCAGCTTCAGCCACAGACTCATTCAACCCCGCTGCTCTAAGGAACGATACAGGAAATCGTTCCTCCCAACCGCAATAAGACTATACAACTCATCTACCTCTGTCAGAGCCACCATCACAGAACTGCACTAAATATACCTGTCTCAATTCATCATTTTATACAATAATATTGTCTTTTGCACACTCTGTCTACATATTCTTACACTCACAGTATATTATATTATCTATTGTATCGCCAAATACTTATATTTATACCCGTACTATATATCATATATTATATCATACTCTTTGTATATTCTTTGTATATATAAGTCTATATACACATATTTTATTTATACATGTGTACATGTTATTAATATTATATTTTACTATTATTATTATTATATATACTGTTGCTGCTATTATTACTATATACTGCTATTATATTGGTATAATTACTATCATATATAAATATATATTATATACTATATATACTGTACTATTTTTGATATACTGTCTAACAATAACATTACCATCATATCATCAGTACTATTACCATCATCTGCCACTGCACCTTATCTACCTATT
Source organism: Pleuronectes platessa (assembly GCF_947347685.1). NCBI lineage: Eukaryota > Metazoa > Chordata > Actinopteri > Pleuronectiformes > Pleuronectidae > Pleuronectes > Pleuronectes platessa. The sequence continues at coordinate 31,330,053 of NC_070628.1, forward strand.
TTATCTTGTGTTTCTGTTTTTATTCTTTCTACCGCAATATTTTATATTTTATATTTTATTCTATTGTATTGTATTTTATTGTATTCAAATGTACCGGCTGCTATGACGACTTAATTTCCCCTCGGGATGAATAAAGTAATCTATCTATCTATCTATCTATCTATCTAGATTCATCACTTACTGTTGAGAGGTGCTGGCACAGCTCGGCGAAGACTGCAGCAGAGTGTGGCTTCTGCACGGCCCTCTTGAAAACGAGCTCAACCATTTCCTGCAACTGCTCCGCTATGGAGCCAGAACAGTCTCAAAAGGATTAAATGCACACAGAAATGAATACATGCGCAAAAAAGATCCACAAATACATTTTCAACGCCGCTGGCTCTACACACTTGTCACACTAATCAGCGGCGTTGTCCGGCTGACTGTGGCTGGTTAGAGCACTTCATGTGTGTACGGTCACATACGGTTATAACGAACTTTGATAACGGGGATAGCGGGCTAGCCACCATGCTAACTGCGGTGGGAACAGCGCCAAAACCCGCTGACTTAATCCCAAGGCTCTCATGACACTGTTTCTCAAACACCGTCAGGTTAGAAGCAAACACTTGGTAGTAGTTAGTATCGGGTGTCCGTGCTGACTGTGTGTGGAAGCTGGGGGGGAAGCTAGCTGCCTCCGTGTAGCTTCAAGCTGTTGCAGCTGTTGAATTAGCAACGCAGTTTGGAAACAAGACCGGGGAACCGCTGCGTTAAGACACGATAACATAAGCACTTTGACCCGCTGGGTGTCACTTTATTTCAGCAAAACTGTCGCGTCATCAACAGCCCTTTTCTGTTGTCATCGTTCACTGTGTGTGAGGAGCCGGGGATCAGCGTCTACTAATTCTATGTCTATTGGCTGGCGGGCTAAAAACCTCCAGGCTGCCTGCGGGCGTTTTAATGACGTCGTGTAATGGCACTCACGTGATTGGCTGTACAGGAGTGAGACATCTGATTGGCTACAGACGATCCCCTCTTAGAAAAAATGCATTCGTGAAACAGAGTCGCGTCAGGGGAGTCTCAAAAGTCTCAAAAGTCTCACACACAAATGCAGCGAGGTTTACAAATTAAAAGCACTTTGTAAATGCAGGTCCAACAGTTTATATATGAATGTAACAAGCTCCAAATATGTATTTGATGAAGATTGCAAATACTTTTACATGCATATATTTGTGAATTTTTTTTCTATTTGTGTGTGCATCGGAAATGTTTATGAATCTTATATTTTACATGTGAATTTTTTTTACTTATATATGGAATGAAACATTTGTGTGTGCATTGAAAATGTATTTGTGGATCTTTTTTGTGCATGTATTCATTTCTGTGTGCATTTAATCCTTTTGAGACTGTTCTGGCTCCATACTCCTCACCGTCCAACTCCTCGTGACTCAGATCCGTCATGAAAGCTTGAAAGTTTTCGGTGAAGCAGCTGACGGACTTCTTCCTCATCTCTCCCAGCAGAAGAGGAGCTGGCTTGCAAGTTAATTCCACGCTTTTATTTTGTTTTGGGATCATGTTGATTCCAATAAATCGAAGTTGTCTTCAAGGCAAATCCAAAGAAACAAGTTCCGGTGCAAGAAACAAGTTCAGGAGCAAGAAACAAGTTCAGGAGCAAGAAACAAGTTCAGGAGCAGGAAACAAGTTCCGGTGCAACCAGCCAATAGTGAGAAGACAACTGAGTGAAAAATGAAAACTGACGTTTAAGTAACGACAGACTTCAAAGGTATAAGGCTGTTGCCTTGGTGACCTGCAGTGACATACGTCAAAGGAACAAAGCCTGATAACGTAAAAAATAATAATACAGAAAATGCTTCTTTTTTTTTAAATGTAAAAGAAGTTTCATTAAATTCAAACTTAATAACGGTTTGAGTGAAAAATCCTAGAAGACGTTTCTGAAACTTAAAAAATAAATTATATTCAGAAGTGTTACAAAAAGGCTATCATACGCTAATAAGGAATGATAATGAGCTCTTTAAGGTATGAAAAAAACTGCGCGCGCACATCCTGCGGCGCACATAAATAAAAAATAAATACAATTAAATCAAATTAATAAAAAAACTGTGCGCGCACATCCTGCGGCGCACATAAATAAAAAATATATTTAAAAATAAAACATAAAAAATAAAAACAATTGTATCAAATTAATAAAAAAAGTGTGCACATTCTAAATAAAAAAGCATGAAATGGCGTACGCCAAAGCTAATTCCGATTTACAAAACCATGCGCACGCAAAACCTCAACTCCAAATCCGCCCTCCACAGCCCCAATTTCTACTATAAATGGTCAATGCAAAGCACGTCACGAATATTAAATTATGAATCCGACCAATGGGTTTCCACCGTGAGTCCTGACCGAGGCACGGCATCAAGCTATGTGAAGAGGAAGTGAAACTTTCTGACACTGACATCGAGTTGTTTGTTAGTGAGGTGGAGGTGAAGAGCGACTTTATGGGACAGCAGTGATGTCACTAATAAAGAAAATACACTGATACTCTGCCGCTGCTGCTGTGTATAACACAATGTGGGAGATCAGAAATCGCTGAACCCTCGCTTCCTCCTCCTCATCCTTCCATTCGCATGCACAAATCGTGCAGAACCCCGCATCGGTGTCACGGCAGTATTTATCCATTTAGAGCATCTGACCGATTCCCTCACATCAGTGGATCCAGGCTCTCAGCACGTGTCACCAAGTACGACATGAAGTGTTGTGAACTCAGTCTGTTGATATCAATCCTCTTCCGCTCCTCTCCTCTGAAGCAGAAGGAGCAGACACCAACACGCGCGGCTAGACCCGCTACGTCTTCCTCTGTATCTGACGCGTTGATGATGAAATGAAACAACTAACCTAAAACGACTTCTATAACAAATGTTATAACTTAGTCACACTTTAAAAGTATGACTAAGATATACGTGAGGAAGTGTCTGCTTAACCTCTGATATTAAAATGTTGAAGCCACAGTTTATGTGATTGAAGCGTTTATTTGTTTAACACAAGTCTGAGTAGATTTTCTCCCATGTATTTTCAACCCTAACTTCATAAACACTTGTATAGACATCATATATCAGAGACTTTATTTCTTCTCAACCTCTAATCTCAGATTCCTGTGTTCTGCAGCTTCTTCTGAATCAAGAGGAACGAGAGCTGTTTGTGGGACTCGTCTCCAAGAGGACAGGAAGAGACATTCAGAAGAAATCTGTCTCAATCAACCTTGTAGACTTTGAGTGGAGTTTCATATAGGTCAGTGAGAGCTCTCTCCCTAGGTCATTTGTCAATTTGTCTCTTTAATTTTGTACATGTAATCATATTGTTCTTCTCCTGTCCACTAAATATTAATCAATTCATTTCCAAATATGGGTATGCTTCCTTTCCATGTGAACAAAAGGGAACATGCTCCCTTGTCCAAGGGCACGTAATCCAATGTAGGATTTGATCTCTTTATTTCTCTCTGTTAGAAATTAGGATCAGTTATTGGATGTATTTACTTCATGAATGTCACTTGTTGATCTTCCATGTAATCAAGTTGCAGAGCTTGTGTTGTTGAATTAATAGTTTTAAAGAGATTCGTCTGATAGAGGCAGTCTTATTTGACCAGGACCATTCAAAATGAATAAAGAAAGGAATATTTCATGTTGTTTTTAATTATCACGTGTTATACATTCTCTTTGTGGGATTAATGTTTTGTCCTGATACTTGCATCATTTCTCCAAGTGTTTTACAAGGTTCATTTGTTTTATCAAATGTAATGAACAGACTGATAACTGTCATGTTCTGAAATCTACATCAGTAATGGACAACTTTGTTTCTAACAACAAAAAAACAGCAAGTATTTCAGTAGCTGCATTTCATACCGTAATCATTCAGTATACGTTGTTCAGAATATCACATCAACACATGGAACCAAGGTTTTGGTAAAGATGAGTTTAATTTATAGGAACTGACTGTCATCATGCTGCTATTACATTAAATTAATAAGACCGTGTCCTCGCCGCCGGTCTACGGGGAGTATAAAGTGAGCGGACGGACGGAAGTTGCATCCGCGCAGGAGTCAGGACATCAGCTTCATGCAGCTCGTCCAGGGCCTGATGTCGGCATGTGTGCGGAATGTGCACCGCTGTTATAACGACCGATGTAAACTCCCTCGGGATGTAATAAGGTCGGCATCTGATCACGAGCTGCTCCAGGTCCGGAGAACAGCCCGAAGAAATAATCTCCACATCTGAGCACCACACATTGTTCTCCATGCAGCAGACACCTCCTCCCTTGCTCTTCCAAGAGTGTGTTGTCCGGTCCTGACGCTGAATGGAGACCCCCTCGGGAACCATGGCGGAGTCCGGGATCGAGGGGTCGAGCCAAGTCTCCGTGAAAACCATCACGTTACAAAAAGTCAGACTGCGGTTCAGAACTGTTCCTTGTAAAGTGTCTTAAGATCTTCTTGTTGATGTTCCAGCCCGATTTGGGGGGTGGGTATCAACTGAGTTGAACCCATGTTTTCTCCTGGATTACAGAAGAGGGCCAATTTTTTTCGTATGACTGAAGATTACAGCGCTCATTTATACGCTGGCTCGCAACAAACAATTTGCGTCCTCACCTGCTGCGGCCACGCTGCACTTACTCACACACACAGAAACGGCAGTGGAGAGAGAGAGAGAGGGCGAGAGGGAGCGCTACGGTGTCCCTAAATAGATGTCGCCAAAGCCCTGCAGCCTATAAGAATCACTGTCCTGTCAGGTAAATTAAAAATATCAGCAGAACGGGAAACGCGCCCGCACATCCTACGGGCGCGTCCTGCGGCGCATATCCTGGGGCGCACATAAATAAAAAAAAATATATAACAATTTAATTAAATCAAATGAATAAAAAAACTGTGCGCGCACATCCTGCGGCTGCCGCAAATCCTAAATAAAAAATAAAAAAAATAAATTAAATCAAATTTATATAAAAACTGCGCGCGCACATCCTACGGACGCGTGCTGCGGCGCATGTCCTGGGGCGCACATAAAAAAAAAATATATATATAATAATTTAATTAAATCAAAGTAATAAAAAAAACTGTGCGCGCAAATCCTGCGGCGCACATAAATAAAGAATATATTTAAAAATAAAAACCATAAAAATGTAATTTATCAAATTAATAAACAAACTGTGCGCGCACATCCTGCGGGCGGTGCACATTCTAAATAAAAAAGCATGAAATTGAGTACGCCAAAGCTAATTCCGATTTATAAAACCATGCACACAAAAAAAACCTCAACTCCAAATCCGCCCTCCACCCCCCCAATTTCTACTATAAACGGTCAATGCAAAGCACGTCACGAATATTAAATTATGAATCCGACCAATGGGTTTCCACCGTGAGTCCTGACCGAGGCACGGCATCAAGCGATGTGAAGAGGAAGTGAAACTTTCTGACACTGACATCGAGTTGTTTGTTAGTGAGGTGGAGGTGAAGAGCGACTTTATAGGACAGCAGTGATGTCACTAATAAAGAAAATACACTGATACTCTGCCGCTGCTGCTGTGGATAACACAATGTGTGAGATCAGAAATCGCTGAACCCTCGCTTCCTCCTCATCCTTCCATTCGCATGCACAAATCGTGCAGAACCCCGCATCGGTGTCACGGCAGTATTTATCCATTTAGAGCATCGGACCGATTCCCTCACATCAGTGGATCCTTGCCTCCACTCTGGGATATTATTTGGAAAGTTTCTACATTTCTTGTTAGTGATCTCCTGTGCGCTCTATGCGCTCTGCGCTGGGTGGCTCTGCGCGCTGGGTCGCTATTACATGTGTAGCGGGTCAGTTCTTAATAAAGTTTTATACTTTTAGCAGTGTCATTTTCCCCGCTCTGGATGTGTTAATTAACCTGACAGGACGGCAACTCCTATAGGCTGCAAGGAGGCGGAGGAGTTTATTTAGGGACACCTTAGCACTCTCCCTTGTCCTCTCTCTCTCTCTCCCCACTGCCGGTCCTGTGGGTGTGTGCGGAAGTTTAGCGTGAGCTCAGCACGTGTGGTCGCAATTGTTTGTCGCAGTAAGTTGCTGGAAGTTATATAATGTTAACGGCGATCACAGAGAAAGTGTCCGCAAATTGTAACTGAAGTTTGTCCTTAGAGCCCAGCGTGAAGCTGTGTCTGTGTGCGACTGTGACGGCGTCACCGTGGATGCACGCTGTCCCTGCTTTATTTTAATGAATTAAAAGTATGAGATAAGGATGTGTTTTTATGTTTGTAAATGTTTTTAAATATTATAAATGTGTTTAAATTGTGTGACCTAACTATAACATGTTTGTTTTATAGGGCTGCCTCCAGCTAAATAGTTACGGTCACGGTTTTTTCCCACTTTAGATTTTATTTAGATTATTTGGTTTGATTATTTGTTTCTTTGTGTTTTGTTTTGTTCTATTGCAAGGTGCAATATATATGGTTGACTGGGACTGTGCAATTCAGCGGTAGTGACTTTAATGGTGGTGAATTATTGGCTCCATAAAGTAGAGGCCCTCTTTTGTCATTTTGTTGTTGTATATCGTTTGCAGTGATTTTCTTAAAGTGTGTTGTGTTTGGTTTTTAATGCATGATATTTCAGCATTGTACAATTGGGTCTGGAGCCTCTAATTTCTCTCTATTTTAAACTGTCATTTATATCAAGTCCAGGCCAGCCTTTCCAACCTTTGCACATGTCACTTTACTGTTTGAGCAGTCTGTTTTAAATCATTTGCATTTATTAAATAAATTGTATTTTGTATTGATATCTCAGCCTCCCGTCCCGTCTTATTCTGGATACTTGTTGAACCGAATTGACATTAACTGTCATCTCTGAACCATTTTTAATCACTACACATGCTTGCATTGTTACGATTCTTAAAGTGTGCTATGGTTGTTTAATGTATGATATATTAATGTAATGAACCGACTGATAACTGTCATGCTCTGAAATCTACATCAGTAATGGACAACAAAACCAGTATTAGTATTTCAGTAGCTGCATTTCATTTACCGTAATCATTCAGTATACGTTGTTCAGAATATCACATCAACACAGGGAACCAAGGTTTTGGTAAAGAGGAGTTTAATTTATAGGAACTGACTGTCATCATGCTGCTATTACCTTAAATTACATTGTACAGTATTTGGGATTATGTTGAATTTTATTTAAAACAATAATAAACAGACAAGTTAATTTACATGACAATTGTTTACAGTGCGGAAGTTACACTGTAACAGACTGCGTCACACTCGCGCTGTGGGTTTTATGCGGTGTCCTCGCCGCCGGTCTACGGGGAGTATAAAGCGAGCGCACGGACGGAAGTTGCATCCGCGCAGGACATCAGCTCCTGTGGGAACACACGAGCAAAGCGGAAGCGCATTGCTCCGCGCCCGTCAGCCCGTGATTCTGCTTTCTCCGCTGGTTGTGTATGCTCCGTTCAATGAAGGGGTTCGGGGTAAATGATGATCTTCATAGCATTTAATCATGTTCGGGGAAACACTCGGGGATATTGAAACTCCAGGAGAACCGCAGGGAACTCTAAAGTACGGGACACATATTTTAACATTTAAATATAATATGTCATTAATATCGTTTAAAATCATTTCCCAGTGTGTTTCCCCGAACTATGCCCCGAAACCATCGGTGCCGAACGCGATCGCAGCCGAAGTGAACAGCGCCACTGAGTTACATGGGGGCGGGCGTGAATGTTACGGGGTCAATTCTGAATAAAGTTTTATAGTTTTGGCAGTATTATTTTCCCCGTTCTGCTGATGTTTTAATTTACCTGACAGGACGGTGATTCCTATAGGCTGCGGGAAGTCGGCGCAGTCTATTTAGGGACACCGTAGCTCTTCCCTTCTCCCCCTCTCTTATTGTGTCCGTGACATTAAGTTAAGTTGTCTTTTCCTGTTTTAGTAATTGTTCTCAAGACAATAAGGACGGGGTGGGTCCCTGCTTTATTTGAATGAATTAAAGGTATGACATAATGATGTGTTTAATGTTTGTAAATGTTTTTGAAACATTTTGATAAACTGGTTCAAATTGTATGACCTAAATACAACATGTTTGTTTCTGTTGAGTTGTGTTGCACTATTGCTGCAGCTACCGTTGCATTCGGAGGAAAGAATAAATGATGGCGTTATCTTTAGCCGTTGTTGGCGTATTTATTAACAGGCTGCTGACACATCAGTCTCACGGTCAGAGCTACTTTAACTGACACAGTTAATATAGCCTGTACCTTGGCGCCATCCTGTGGCGTAACCATATATACATATTACAATACAGCATTACATATACATCTGAGTACATAATGAATATATCTCAACACCCCCACTTGTACTCAGGTTGCTATACTTCAAGCAAAAGAAACACAGGAAAACAGAATGAATGTGAACCTCTGTCATACACATATCAATCTCCAAAAAGAGCATTTGCAAACTTCTTCAGTTTCAACTTATTTACAGGTTTGGTCATTACATCAGCAACCATGTCATCAGTAGAACAATACATCAAAATCACCCTTCCCTCAATCACAGTTGACCTGATAAAGTGGTACTTTATGTCAAAGTGTTTACACCTCTGTCTGTGTACAGGGTTTTTGGCAAGAGCTATTGTCCCCTGATTGTCCTCATGTACAATAGTTTGTGTGTAATTGTAGTTATCTATACCCCCTAGTAACTGCTCCAGGTATAGACACTCCTGTATGGTTGAAGCCAGTGCCATATATTCTGCCTCGCAGGTTGATAGCGCAACTGTGGGTTGTTTTCTAGTCTTCCACGAGACTAGAGAGCTGTTCTGACTAAGACTGACAGAGTATCCTGTGGTACTGCGTCTGTCACTTGTATCAGCCGCCCAGTCAGCATCACTGTAGGCTTGTATACCTAGCTCCTCACTGTCGTTTCTCTTAAAGCTTAACCCTTTCTCTGCAGTGCCTTTGAGATACCTTAAAACATGCTTCACAGTGACCCACTGCTCCTCTGTAGGCTCAGCAAAATACTGTGATAATCTGCTCACCACAAAACTTAAATCCGGTCTGGTACAAGTAGTCAAGTATATAAGACTACCAACAGCCTCCCTGTACATCCTGACATCTTCCATCTTTACTGCATCTTCAGTATACTCTAGCTTCTGCTCACAGGGTGTTTCTCTGGTCCTACAATCTTGCATATTAAAACGCTGTAGTATCTTGTTAGTGTATCTTTCCTGTGACATCTTTACACATCCATCTGATTGACTGAAATCAATACCCAGAAAATGTTTGAGTTTGCCTAAATCTTTCATCTTAAACTTTTCTGCGAGCATCTCTTTCACCTTTTTCAGTCTTTCTTCATTGCTTGCTGCAATGATCAAGTCATCGACCCATGTGATTATGATCACCTTCCCTTCATTTGACTCTTTGGCATAAACACAGTGGTCGGCTGGGTTTTGTAATATTATGTTTTTTTTAAACCATTTCATTTATATTGCTGCCTCAACGTGATGCTGACACGGACACGTTAACTCGGGATGGGTTTTTGTAGGATTTTTATTTCAGCGAGACCTTCAGTAGATCACCACACTTCACTCACAAGCGCTTTGTGAAAATGACGAATCTGCCACCGGCTCTGCAAATGACCCTCAACATCTGGAAAAAGGTAAAGAAATCGCCAATGTCAGGCCATGTGTGTTCTGTTATTGTCCGGAGACTCCGCCCTCTGTTGCTTCCCGCTCTTTTTGTCCCTCACCTGTTCCCGGTCATCAACCTGATTGTTTGCCTGATTTGTTCACCTGTGTCCCTTCTATTTAAGCCCAGTCTTCCTGTTGTCCCCTGTCGGATTGTATCGTTTGTTTGTGAGAATCTATGTAAAGATTCTGCCGTGTTTGAACCTTGTTTTACCTGGTATGGTACTAGACTCAGATTTTTGATCCTCTCTGTTTTTCCCTTTTGGAATTCTGTTTTTGAATTGGACTCTCTGTTTTTTGCACTTGTGTTTTTTGCCTTTTTGGATCCTTGTTTTTTCTATTTTTGGTAATAAATAAGTATTTTTTTGCATCTTGGTCTGCGATTTAGTCCTTACTCTGAGAAAGGAGAGGCACTGTCTAACGCCGAGTTTACCCCGGGGCGTGGAAGCGCAGTGCAGCGCCAAGGAAATCAAGCGCCTCCTATCCACCCCCTGTTAAACCTTTGTGCGGTGCACATCGGATGCGCTGCGCCGCGCTGCTTCACTCGCGCCCTGAACCAATGGTTTCGGCGTAGAGTCTATTTTTTTCACTCGCCGCGAGCGTAACGCGCCAAGAAACAAACTGAAAATGATTTTAAACGATCTGTTGTCCTAGAGTTTTAATTTCCCCAATTTTCCCAATCACATAATTAAATTCCCCCCTGCCCATCCACTACAGCTACACAAGCAGTCATATGGATACAAATAGAGGGGGGGGGGCTATGAGACCATCATCATATACCCCCAAACGAGTACATTGAACGGGTTACATTCAACAGCAAGCGGAGAAAGCAGAATCGCGGGCTGACCGTCGCTGAAAAATGCACATCCGGTGTGAACAGCCGGCGCCGCACTTTCCACCTAAAAACGATGAAATGAACTGAACTATGAAGTAGTTCAGATTTTGAATGGTGAACTATGAACGTGAACTATTCATGTTTACTTGTATGAACTGAACTTTGAACTAGTTCATGAGAGGTGTGAACGTGCACAACACTGTTCAAATCGTAATTCACGTCGGCAGCAACGACTCCCGGCTTCGCATGTCGGAGGTCACTAAAGTTAATGTTGAGTCGGTGTGTGCTTTTGCAAAAACGATGTCGGACACAGTAATTTTCTCTGGCCCTCTACCTAACACAACAGGTGATGACATGTTGTCTTTTAACCTCTGGCTGTCGAGGTGTCCTGTAAACGGTGTGGGCTTTGTAGATGACTGGCAAACTTTTTGGAGGAAACCTGGACTTGTTAGGAGAGACGGCGTTCATCCCACTTGGGATGGAGCAGCTCTCTTATCTAGGAATATTACTCAGTCTATTACATGACAACCCAGAGTTGGGACCAGGAAGCAGAGCTGCAGTGCTAAAAACTTCTCTGCGCTCCCTCTGGGACAGTCACACAACCCCATAGAGATTGTGTCTGTCCACCGTCCGAATCCACACAATAATCTAATACAAATTAACACAACCTCTGAAACAACACAGGAAACCAAGACTTTGAAATGTGGTCTTTTAAACATTAGATCACTGTCATCAAAGGCTATTTTAGTTAATGAACTAGTCTCAGACTACAACATAGATGTATTATCCCTCACTGAGACGTGGCTGCATCCTGATGAATATGTCAGTCTAAATGAATCTACTCCCTCCAGTCATATAAATTCACAGGTTCCCAGAGAATTCGGACGAGGAGGTGGAGTTGCTGCTATTTTTAACCCCAGTCTATCAATTAATCCTAAACTAAACTATAACTCATTTGAATGTCTTGTTCTTCCACGCCAATCCAGGAAACACCAACAGCCAATCATATTTGCTGTAGTTTACCGTGCTCCGGGGGCTTAAACTGAATTATTTACGGAATTCCCCGAGTTTTTTTCAAACCTAGTCCGAAAGACCTATAACATAATTATTGTTGGTGACTTTAATATTCATGTTGACAATAATAAAGATAGCCTTAGTGTAGCATTAATTTCGATACTAGATTCAATTGGTTTCAGTCAGTGTGTACACCAACCTACTCATTGTTGTAACCACACACTTGACCTTGTATTATCATACGGTGTCGGAATTGAACATTTAACAGTACTCTGATCACCCAGGATCAGTTTACCAAAATAATCTCAGGTTCTAAACCAACAACCTGTATCTTAGACGACATTGCCCTTGCTTTCAATGAAACAGTCAGGAACTGGTGAGTGATCTTCGATCCTGATTTGTCCTTTAATTCTCACCTACAACTAATTTCTAGGACCGCCTTTTTCCACTTGCGTTATATCTAAAAAATCAGACATGTACTTCGCAAAAAGATGCAGAAAAACTAGTCCACGCCTTTGTTACATCCAGACTGGACTATTGTAATTCATAACTATCATGCTCCAGCAGTAAGTCGTTAAAAAATCTGCAGCTTGTCCAAAATGTTCTTCAATGATACTGAAACAACCCTTAAGTTATTTATCTTTGAATGCTTGTGTTTATATACACGGTATATGCATATAGATCTATATATCTATATATATATCCCCTGATGCTGTCAGAACACATGAACCTGCTGAATGTTGCATCAGTAAAGATACAGACACTGATGCACATGTTTTTATCTCATTACACCAGGATCACTGGTCTTATTATAAAATCTGTACAACAGAGAACTTCTGTCTCACGTTTCTTCTTTATTCTATTCTACTTGTTTTCATGTTCATATACAGTTCTTCCGCCATCTGCAGGCAGACGTCACCACTGACTCTGATTCTTTCAGTTCATGAGGAGTTTGTTTTCAATGTGTTTCTCTATAATTTGTTTAAGTCTTGACATTTTAAGTAAAAAGCCTTGATATTATGTATATTAGGATTTGGCTCTATTTGTAACCGGTCTATCCTTTGTGGTCTACCTGCGTTGTGTGTCAGTTTGTGAAGTAGAAGACCGGGACAGGACTTGTATCACTACTGAATTTGTCTGTTATGTTGAAGCCACATTTCATGTGATTGAACCGTTTTTTTATTTAACACAAGTACTGAGTACATTGTACAAAGACCTTTTCCTTATAAATCAAACACGACACTTTGGTGAATTAAGGTTTTCAGTCATCAAATGTTGTCTTAGACACATAATGAGATTATTGACTCATATCTTAACAATCAATGATTGATTGGATTCAAACCAAAATGTAAAAGCCCTGTGATTAATTTCAAATTACAACAAAACATTCATCAAAGTGTTCTTGTGTGATTACAATACTGTGCGTGTTGCTGCTGGGACTTTCTATATCATATCTGCCAGTCGTGCACATTACAACAGAATTTACTGATGCAACATTCAGCAGGTTCTTGTGTTCTGACAGCATCAGGGAATATATATACATATAGATATATAGATCTATATGCATATACTGTGTGTATATACACACAAGCCACTAAATATGATTTTATTAAATATTGAAATTGAAAATCGTTATTTGTATATCCCATATTCACAAATCACAATTTGTCTCATAGGGCTTCAACATGGTCTGACATCCTCTGTCCTTAACCATCAGCAAGAGTAAGGAAAAACTACTAAAACCCTTTTACAGGGTAAAAATATGTAGAAACCTCAGAGAGAGCCACATGTGAGGGATCCCTCTCCCAGGACTGACAGAAGGGCAATAGATGTCAAGTGTACGAAAACATCATCAAGATTAAAGTTTTTAGCAGCATTAGTGAGGGTAAACATTTTGAAGGATAACTTCAAAACTATATGTCAAGCAGTCCTGCTGCAACTAAATGCTTCCTAGTTTAGAACATAGGACAAGTAACGTTCTGCCGCACTAATTAGCTCTAACTATAAGCTTTATCAAATAGGAAGGTTTTAAGCCTACTTTTAAACATACAGATGGTGTCTGCTTCCCGAACTGAAAGTGGTAGATTATTCCACAGCAGAGGGGCTTGATGGCTGAAAGCTCTGGCTCCTACTCTACTCTTTAAAACATAGTCAAATGAAGCAGCAGTTTACAGGGTGAAGGAGTGGGGAATATTAAATTAAATAATATGAATATATGTGAAGTAAGTGTATTTGTATGAGTGGGGGAGCAGAATGTATATGGTGACTGTTCAGAGGGTCAGTGTTGATTGTTCAGAAGCCTAATGGCCTGGAGGAAGAAGCTGTTTGTGTGTCTGGTAGTCCGTGCTCGGATGCTCCGGTAACGTCTGCCAGACAGCAGCAGTGTGAGAAGTCCACAGCCTGTGTGGCTCTGGTCCTTGATGATCTTCAGTGCTCTTCTCAGGCATCTTGTGCTGTAGATGCCTTGCACGGAAGGGAGATGGCAGCCGATGATACCAGGTCAGGTCATCTGTGATGAACACACCGAGGAGCTCACCACCTGGGGTCTGCTCGTCAGGAAGTCCAAGATCCAGTTACACAGGGGGGTTTTAAGACCCAGGCTCCTGAGCTTGGGGACGAGCTTGGCAGGCACAATTGTGTTGAATGCGGAGCTGTAGTCCACGAACATGATCCTCACATATGTGTTGGCCTTCTTCAGGTGGGAGAGGGTGGTGTGTGTTGTCGGGGCGATGGCATCGTCCGTGGATCGGTTTGGGCGGTGAGCAGATGTGGCTTTTGACCAGCCGCTCGAAGCACTTCATGATGGTGGAGGTCAGTGCTACAGGGCGGTAGTCGTTTAAGCAGGTGATGGATGATTTCTTAGGTATGGGGATGATGGTGGCCTGCTTGAAGCAGGAGGGGACTGTCGAGAGATTTAGGGAGAGGTTGAATATGGAGGTGAAGACCTCCGTTAGCTGGTAATAGAGCAGTAATGCTGGTTATGATTTATGACTTTTAATCATAATACTTAATTAGGTGGATTTTATGCTCGCCACAATAGAGCCACCTCCTCGTGTCATAACTAAACTGCAAATTATATTATTTCTATGGTCAGAATCTTGGTCATGTCATTTATTTGTATCAATATATACATTTATTTAGTCAATAAAGTAACATTTTAGTTTTGAGAGCTCAAGATGATCTCTAAACTTATTTTGAGACTGACCAGTGATCCAAAACTCAAAGACGAATCATTTAGAAAATAAACAGACATTAAGAGGAGATCAGGAATTCTTCACTTTTCAATATTCTAACGAAATGCTTGATTGATAATTTAATCAACAAGCTTTTGCTTCTGGATTTTCTAAATGATTATTTTGTCTCCCAAGCCAGCAGTTCAGAGCAAGCTGGAAAGAAAACAAAAGATCACAGACAATTCATCTACACATGTAAAAGATAAGACTGGCAAATTAAAAAATATTAATATCTGACATGGGAAAAATTGTATTTCACATTAGTGAGTCATGAAATTGGATTTTATTCTGAAAGCATCATCAGTCAGAAACTTCAACAGTGGTCAAAATCAGTTTTGGATTTTCCTTCTTTTGGCCACTAGGGGGTAGGCATGTTCCATCATAATCTGGTAATTTTGTGAAAAGGAGTTTCCAACAGAACCCTCTATTCCTCTCTTTTCTTTTTCTGTTCAGTGCTTTTTGAACATGAGAAAACTTTCACAGGTGGGTGTTGGATTACAGAAACTGTATTTTAGAAATGTTTAACACTTTACTCTCTCCTTTTGGTCATTTGACCTATCTATCAGATTCTAAATCTTAGAATAAGATATATTAAAAAATAAAGTTTCCTTCACAGTGTTTTTCTTCTATACATTGTAATTATTCTGTCTAACTTCAGTACATTTGACCTCCAGTCGCTGCAGCAGTCACATGTATTGATCTGGACCTCAGATATATCTTATCTCCACAGAGCTGCAGCTGTGATCAGTCCCTTCAAACAAACACACTTTAAACAGCCTGATTGGCCTCTGCTCAATAAAACCCTGTGTGTGAAACCTGTGGAGCAAGTGGACTTTCCCTTTCAAACACGAGTCTGAATTTTGATGGGTTGACAGGGACAATTTATATAATTTACGAGACTTAGCCTGGAATAACTGAAATATCACCTGTTTAAATAAAGCAGAGACAAAATGCAGACATTAATGTAAATCATCTCTGAAATGCCAAAAGAGACAAGTGGTGATCCGACAGAGGGATAGAGAATTGAAAAATAAGATGACAACTGCAACAAGCATGTAAACTAGATTCAAACTGGCAAAATAAGATGAAAGCACAGCTTCTATGAGAGAGCCACTGCTTTCCCCCTCACTGTAGAGACTGAATCAAAGCAGCCTTAGACAAATCCTCCTTCTGTCTGTAGGCCCAAGTGCTTTGTGTTCTATTAAAGCCCATGGAAATCTACACTCTGTACGTTGTTTGATGTTGCCAACTTGTCATCTCTGTATCTCCGCAGACTTCACACATGGGCTGTTTTCTATATATAAAACTCTGTCCGAGTTGTTTCCTCTTTACCTGTGTACATACATGTATATGTAAGGGGGGGGGGGGGTGTACCACCACTCGAGGGCTGGTGATAAGATAACTGGAAAGTTTTCACATTACAACGTGATCATATTTCACGTTATGATGATCCGTAACACGTTAATTATGCTCAGAAGATTGCATGTGTGTTGTGTATGTTTTGTATGACCGCTGTATGTGTGTGTTCGTATTCTGTCTGTTGTAACAATGTGTTACTGCCTTCTTGGCCACATCTGTCTTGTGAGAGATTTAACTCAATGAGATCTTTACCTGGTTACAGAATGTCCATGGAGTTAACTATTCTAATGTTCAAAGTTTTTTTCATAAACCAAACTAATGATGCTCTGCCATGGCAGCACATTCAAGTTACTTTAGTTCATCGTAACACTTACAAGCCTTCTTTTGTAAAAGCTTCTCATTAATTAAGTCTAATTGGCTCCTGTATATCAAACATGTTTTTTTTTTTTTGTTTTTTTTTTACTGAATTCTCATTTAGATTTGATGTTCAGTTCAGGAAGTACTTTTGTCAAATGTTGTCCCAGAAATTCTCCAGTCATCTGTGCTTATCATTGATTATTGGGAAAAGGGGAAATGTATAAGTTGTATTTCCCACATGTGTTTTAATTGAAATGTGAGGGCAGCTGCATGCAAGACATTAAAACACCCAAATAAAATTTAAAACATTTTATTCATTAGTCGACAACATATTATAAACCCCTAACAGAGTAAAGACTTGTTCAGGGCATGATGTCACCCAGTGTACATTATACAGAGTAGGAGCAGGGGTTGCAGTAGGGGGTTTCTGTCCATTTACAAATATCTCTGTATAAGTTTTATAAGTGTATGAGTTGTATTTCCCACATGAGTTTTCATTAAAAACTTAGTGGGGGTGGAGCCTGCCCTCTTCCGTGCATCCACTGTGTCCTTCAACAAAAGGGAGAGCCTTGGTGCCCTCTTCCCTTCCTCTGCGATGAACCTCAGCTGGTTATAGTAGGAGTCCAGAGACGTGACCACCTCCAGGTCCTGCTAGATGAGCTGGAGGAGCTCACAGAGGCTCTCCAGAGATGGCCCGTCTCCGTTCTGCAGCAGCCTCCTGATGCAGCAGTACATGGCTTTCTCCTCCAGAACCTTTGAGAGGAACAGCTCCCCAATAAACTTGATGCTATTGAGGAGGCGTCCGGAAGGTTTTGCGTTGAGTTGCTCTTCCCTCAGCCGGTCGATGACCCTCACGTCCCTGACTGGCTCCAGGCAGGACCCACTCTTCCGATAAATGCCCTCCCTTTCAAAGTTCTTCCTGAACTCTGCCTGGCAGTGTTTGACCAGCAGAGACCTGAAGGAGACGCTGGCTGACCAGTCGGACAAGGATTGGACCTCCACCTGAAGAGGAGAAAACCATAAGGAAATATTAACATTAATGCTACTCACATACATACATAGTGATCAGTGTGTTCTGATTTGAGGATTAAATCAGCACACAAATGAATGAAAATAAGTGAACTCATTATTTGAATAAGACAACATGGGTCAAAAGTGACCCCACTCAGTATTTATTATTTATATCTTTGCAGTAAATTATTTCCGTCATTTAGTATTTCAGGTATTTTTCAAATAACTGTTTTTTTCACTTCCCTTCTAATTCACAACATGGGTCAAAAATGTTGTATTGTAAAATACATTCTTATTAAGTCTTATTTACAATCTATTACTAGTGAGAAAGATAATTTATAATTTACCCAAGGGGTTTGCATAGCTTGTTTATCAAAAGGCTAAATTAAGGTTACAACCTGCATACAAAAGATAAGCTGTCCAACTAATTAAGAAACAGGATAAAGTAGCTTCCAGCGCAACATGGCGCCGTACTAACGGGTGCCTGTCGTAGCAGCTCCTGGTACTACTGTCGGTTTTTTTGTGTTTTTATAACGTTTGCGATTTGTTTTTTATATTTATTTTTGCACTGCTCTGTGCATCTCCGTCCCGCACAATGACGAGATGCTTTTGAAATTTATTGGACACTTTTTATAACTTTTAACCGCACTTCGGTCTCTTCGGATCACTGGGAGAATGCCTGCAACACACGCCGGCATTGTTTACACCCGCGACCAGCTGATCGCCCTGAGGCACACTACCCTCTTGGCCGGAGAGAGACCCACCATCCCGGAGGAACTAAAGAGGAGACGGCGGGGCTGCAGAGCGGGGCTTAAACGGAGGAAGGAGAAGAGGAAGTTTAAGCCCTTCATCCCTGCAGTAATCACTGGAAACGTGAGGTCGCTGGCAAATAAAGTGGACGAACTGGAAGCGCTCATCAGGACACAGAGGGAGTACAGGGAGTCCAGTATTGTGTGTCTCACGGAAACGTGGTTGCACGAGCAGATACCGGACTCCAACGTCACCATTCCTGGCTTCCAGACGGTTCGAGCCGACAGAGACACCATCGCGACCGGCAAGAAGAAAGGAGGGGGACTCGCCGTGCTCGTGAACAACAGGTGGTGTCACCCCGGGCACGTCACCGTTAAACATCGTGTCTGCAGCCCGGACATCGAGCTCGTCGCCGTCGGACTTCGTCCATATTATTTGCCGAGGGAGTTTACCAGTGTTTTCGCCATCAATGTTTACATTCCTCCATCTGGGAACGCAGAAGCAGCGTGTGACGTCATCCACACTGTGACTGCAGGATTACAGACACAACACCCCGGGGCCTTCATCATCATCACAGGTGACTTTAAACATGCTTCCCTCTCATCCACACTCCCAACCTTCTTCCAGTTTGTAAAATGTGCCACCCGGGAAAATAAGACTTTGGACCTATATGCAAATGTTAAGGATGCATACAGCTCCACTGCCCTGCCACCACTGGGCAGGTCAGACCACAACCTAGTCCTGCTCTCACCATCTTACAAGCCTGTGATTCAGCAGCACCCAGTCACAGTGAGGACAGTGAGGAAATGGTCTCATGAGGCCATGGAAACACTGCGTGGGGCCCTGGAGGCCACAGACTGGGATGCTCTGTATGAGCCACATGGTGAGGACATTGATGGCCTGACTGACTGTGTCTCTGAGTACATTGGGTTCTGCATCGATAACACCATCCCCACTAAAGAGGTCCGCTGTTACCCAAATAACAAGCCGTGGGTTACAAGCGACCTGAAGGCCCTTCTCAATGAGAAGAAGAGGGCCTTTAGATCACGGGACAGAGCAGAACTCAAACGGGTTCAAAGGGAGCTCAAGCGCAGCATCAGGGAGAGCAAGGACAACTTCAGAAGAAAACTGGAGCACAAACTGGAGGAAAACAACACCAGGGACGTCTGGAGTGGTATGAAGGAGATCACTGGTTTCAAGAGGAGAGATGGGGGAGCAGCTGGGGATGAACGACGTGCGAATGAGCTGAACACGTTCTTCAATAGGTTCAACTCCAACCCCCCAGCCCCCAGCGGACCATCCACTGCCTCCACTGACTCTACGACTGCCTCTACTGCGTCTCTGAGCAACAACCCCCCACCTCCCCCCACCACCCCAGTCACCATCTCCCCCCACCCCCCCGCTGGCCTTTACCACAGACCTTCTCACACCTCCCACCCCCAGGACATCCTCACATCCCCCACAGCCCCCCACCACCTCCTGCAACACAAACATCTCTGAAACCACCCTCAAACCCATCGCTGACATCCCCCATCCCCCAGTCTGGACTCCACATCACAGCCAGCCAGGTGAGGAGAGAGCTGGAGAGGCTCAAACCGAGGAAAGCTGCGGGGCCGGACCGCATCAGCCCTCGTTTGCTGAAGGCCTGTTCCAGCCAGCTCTGTGGAGTTCTCCAGCACCTCTTCAACCTGAGCCTACACCTTCAGAGAGTGCCAGTGCTCTGGAAAACATCCTGCCTGGTCCCAGTGCCCAAAAAAGGACGTCCTGCTGCACTGGAGGACTACAGGCCGGTGGCACTGACCTCTCACATCATGAAGGTCATGGAAAGACTGGTCCTGGCCCACCTCAGACCGCTGGTGTGCCCATCACAAGACCCCCTGCAGTTTGCATATCAGCCCCATGTTGGGGTTGATGATGCAATCATCTACCTGCTGCAGAAGGCTTACTCCTCCCTGGACAGACCCAACACCTCAGTCCGGATCATGTTTTTCGACTTCTCCAGCGCCTTCAATACCATCCAGCCCACTGCTGAAGGCCAAACTGGAGGGCACGCAGGTGAGTGCTCCCCTCATCGCTTGGGTCGATGACTATCTGACGGGCAGACCACAGTTTGTGAGATTACAGAACTGTGTGTCTGATCATCTGATCAGTAACATCGGGGCCCCCCAGGGAACTGTGCTGTCCCCCTTCCTCTTCACCACATACACTGCTGACTTTAAGCACTGCACAGAGACGTGTCATCTGCAGAAGTTCTCTGATGACACGGCCATTGTGGGGTGTGTTGAGGGCGGAGGGGAGGCTGAGTACAGGGACCTGGTTGACCGCTTTGTGAAGTGGTGTGGGGAGAACCGCATGCAGCTCAACGTGGCGAAGACGAGGGAGATGGTGGTGGATTTCAGGAGGACCAAGCCCCTGCCCTCTCCTGTCTGCATCGGTGGGACGGCTGTGGAGGTGGTCCCTGCTTACAAGTACCTGGGTGTCACACTAGACAATAAACTGGACTGGTCCACCAACACAGAGGCCGTCTACAAGAAGGGCCTGAGCCGGCTTTATTTCCTGAGGAGGCTCAGGTCCTTCAACGTCTGCAACAAGATGCTGCAGATGTTTTATAAGTCTGTTGTGGCGAGCACCATCTTCTTTGCTGTGGTGTCCTGGGGTGCGGGCATCAAGGCTAAGGACGCCAACAAACTGAAAAAACTGATTAGGAAGGCAGAGTCTGTGGTTGGCTCTAAGCTTGTCACCCTGGAGGAGGTGGTGGAGGACAGGATGCTGGCAAAACTGCTGGCAATCATGGACAATCCCTCTCACCCCCTCCACAAAACACTAGACAAGCTAAGGAGCAGCTTCAGCCACAGACTCATTCAACCCCGCTGCTCTAAGGAACGATACAGGAAATCGTTCCTCCCAACCGCAATAAGACTATACAACTCATCTACCTCTGTCAGAGCCACCATCACAGAACTGCACTAAATATACCTGTCTCAATTCATCATTTTATACAATAATATTGTCTTTTGCACACTCTGTCTACATATTCTTACACTCACAGTATATTATATTATCTATTGTATCGCCAAATACTTATATTTATACCCGTACTATATATCATATATTATATCATACTCTTTGTATATTCTTTGTATATATAAGTCTATATACACATATTTTATTTATACATGTGTACATGTTATTAATATTATATTTTACTATTATTATTATTATATATACTGTTGCTGCTATTATTACTATATACTGCTATTATATTGGTATAATTACTATCATATATAAATATATATTATATACTATATATACTGTACTATTTTTGATATACTGTCTAACAATAACATTACCATCATATCATCAGTACTATTACCATCATCTGCCACTGCACCTTATCTACCTATTTTATCTTGTGTTTCTGTTTTTATTCTTTCTACCGCAATATTTTATATTTTATATTTTATTCTATTGTATTGTATTTTATTGTATTCAAATGTACCGGCTGCTATGACGACTTAATTTCCCCTCGGGATGAATAAAGTAATCTATCTATCTATCTATCTATCTATCTAGATTCATCACTTACTGTTGAGAGGTGCTGGCACAGCTCGGCGAAGACTGCAGCAGAGTGTGGCTTCTGCACGGCCCTCTTGAAAACGAGCTCAACCATTTCCTGCAACTGCTCCGCTATGGAGCCAGAACAGTCTCAAAAGGATTAAATGCACACAGAAATGAATACATGCGCAAAAAAGATCCACAAATACATTTTCAACGCCGCTGGCTCTACACACTTGTCACACTAATCAGCGGCGTTGTCCGGCTGACTGTGGCTGGTTAGAGCACTTCATGTGTGTACGGTCACATACGGTTATAACGAACTTTGATAACGGGGATAGCGGGCTAGCCACCATGCTAACTGCGGTGGGAACAGCGCCAAAACCCGCTGACTTAATCCCAAGGCTCTCATGACACTGTTTCTCAAACACCGTCAGGTTAGAAGCAAACACTTGGTAGTAGTTAGTATCGGGTGTCCGTGCTGACTGTGTGTGGAAGCTGGGGGGGAAGCTAGCTGCCTCCGTGTAGCTTCAAGCTGTTGCAGCTGTTGAATTAGCAACGCAGTTTGGAAACAAGACCGGGGAACCGCTGCGTTAAGACACGATAACATAAGCACTTTGACCCGCTGGGTGTCACTTTATTTCAGCAAAACTGTCGCGTCATCAACAGCCCTTTTCTGTTGTCATCGTTCACTGTGTGTGAGGAGCCGGGGATCAGCGTCTACTAATTCTATGTCTATTGGCTGGCGGGCTAAAAACCTCCAGGCTGCCTGCGGGCGTTTTAATGACGTCGTGTAATGGCACTCACGTGATTGGCTGTACAGGAGTGAGACATCTGATTGGCTACAGACGATCCCCTCTTAGAAAAAATGCATTCGTGAAACAGAGTCGCGTCAGGGGAGTCTCAAAAGTCTCAAAAGTCTCACACACAAATGCAGCGAGGTTTACAAATTAAAAGCACTTTGTAAATGCAGGTCCAACAGTTTATATATGAATGT
Source organism: Pleuronectes platessa (assembly GCF_947347685.1). Classification (NCBI taxonomy): domain Eukaryota; kingdom Metazoa; phylum Chordata; class Actinopteri; order Pleuronectiformes; family Pleuronectidae; genus Pleuronectes; species Pleuronectes platessa. Next base: position 31,352,844 of record NC_070628.1, read on the forward strand.
AACAAGCTCCAAATATGTATTTGATGAAGATTGCAAATACTTTTACATGCATATATTTGTGAATTTTTTTTCTATTTGTGTGTGCATCGGAAATGTTTATGAATCTTATATTTTACATGTGAATTTTTTTTACTTATATATGGAATGAAACATTTGTGTGTGCATTGAAAATGTATTTGTGGATCTTTTTTGTGCATGTATTCATTTCTGTGTGCATTTAATCCTTTTGAGACTGTTCTGGCTCCATACTCCTCACCGTCCAACTCCTCGTGACTCAGATCCGTCATGAAAGCTTGAAAGTTTTCGGTGAAGCAGCTGACGGACTTCTTCCTCATCTCTCCCAGCAGAAGAGGAGCTGGCTTGCAAGTTAATTCCACGCTTTTATTTTGTTTTGGGATCATGTTGATTCCAATAAATCGAAGTTGTCTTCAAGGCAAATCCAAAGAAACAAGTTCCGGTGCAAGAAACAAGTTCAGGAGCAAGAAACAAGTTCAGGAGCAAGAAACAAGTTCAGGAGCAGGAAACAAGTTCCGGTGCAACCAGCCAATAGTGAGAAGACAACTGAGTGAAAAATGAAAACTGACGTTTAAGTAACGACAGACTTCAAAGGTATAAGGCTGTTGCCTTGGTGACCTGCAGTGACATACGTCAAAGGAACAAAGCCTGATAACGTAAAAAATAATAATACAGAAAATGCTTCTTTTTTTTTAAATGTAAAAGAAGTTTCATTAAATTCAAACTTAATAACGGTTTGAGTGAAAAATCCTAGAAGACGTTTCTGAAACTTAAAAAATAAATTATATTCAGAAGTGTTACAAAAAGGCTATCATACGCTAATAAGGAATGATAATGAGCTCTTTAAGGTATGAAAAAAACTGCGCGCGCACATCCTGCGGCGCACATAAATAAAAAATAAATACAATTAAATCAAATTAATAAAAAAACTGTGCGCGCACATCCTGCGGCGCACATAAATAAAAAATATATTTAAAAATAAAACATAAAAAATAAAAACAATTGTATCAAATTAATAAAAAAAGTGTGCACATTCTAAATAAAAAAGCATGAAATGGCGTACGCCAAAGCTAATTCCGATTTACAAAACCATGCGCACGCAAAACCTCAACTCCAAATCCGCCCTCCACAGCCCCAATTTCTACTATAAATGGTCAATGCAAAGCACGTCACGAATATTAAATTATGAATCCGACCAATGGGTTTCCACCGTGAGTCCTGACCGAGGCACGGCATCAAGCTATGTGAAGAGGAAGTGAAACTTTCTGACACTGACATCGAGTTGTTTGTTAGTGAGGTGGAGGTGAAGAGCGACTTTATGGGACAGCAGTGATGTCACTAATAAAGAAAATACACTGATACTCTGCCGCTGCTGCTGTGTATAACACAATGTGGGAGATCAGAAATCGCTGAACCCTCGCTTCCTCCTCCTCATCCTTCCATTCGCATGCACAAATCGTGCAGAACCCCGCATCGGTGTCACGGCAGTATTTATCCATTTAGAGCATCTGACCGATTCCCTCACATCAGTGGATCCAGTCTCTCAGCACGTGTCACCAAGTACGACATGAAGTGTTGTGAACTCAGTCTGTTGATATCAATCCTCTTCCGCTCCTCTCCTCTGAAGCAGAAGGAGCAGACACCAACACGCGCGGCTAGACCCGCTACGTCTTCCTCTGTATCTGACGCGTTGATGATGAAATGAAACAACTAACCTAAAACGACTTCTATAACAAATGTTATAACTTAGTCACACTTTAAAAGTATGACTAAGATATACGTGAGGAAGTGTCTGCTTAACCTCTGATATTAAAATGTTGAAGCCACAGTTTATGTGATTGAAGCGTTTATTTGTTTAACACAAGTCTGAGTAGATTTTCTCCCATGTATTTTCAACCCTAACTTCATAAACACTTGTATAGACATCATATATCAGAGACTTTATTTCTTCTCAACCTCTAATCTCAGATTCCTGTGTTCTGCAGCTTCTTCTGAATCAAGAGGAACGAGAGCTGTTTGTGGGACTCGTCTCCAAGAGGACAGGAAGAGACATTCAGAAGAAATCTGTCTCAATCAACCTTGTAGACTTTGAGTGGAGTTTCATATAGGTCAGTGAGAGCTCTCTCCCTAGGTCATTTGTCAATTTGTCTCTTTAATTTTGTACATGTAATCATATTGTTCTTCTCCTGTCCACTAAATATTAATCAATTCATTTCCAAATATGGGTATGCTTCCTTTCCATGTGAACAAAAGGGAACATGCTCCCTTGTCCAAGGGCACGTAATCCAATGTAGGATTTGATCTCTTTATTTCTCTCTGTTAGAAATTAGGATCAGTTATTGGATGTATTTACTTCATGAATGTCACTTGTTGATCTTCCATGTAATCAAGTTGCAGAGCTTGTGTTGTTGAATTAATAGTTTTAAAGAGATTCGTCTGATAGAGGCAGTCTTATTTGACCAGGACCATTCAAAATGAATAAAGAAAGGAATATTTCATGTTGTTTTTAATTATCACGTGTTATACATTCTCTTTGTGGGATTAATGTTTTGTCCTGATACTTGCATCATTTCTCCAAGTGTTTTACAAGGTTCATTTATTTTATCAAATGTAATGAACAGACTGATAACTGTCATGTTCTGAAATCTACATCAGTAATGGACAACTTTGTTTCTAACAACAAAAAAACAGCAAGTATTTCAGTAGCTGCATTTCATACCGTAATCATTCAGTATACGTTGTTCAGAATATCACATCAACACATGGAACCAAGGTTTTGGTAAAGATGAGTTTAATTTATAGGAACTGACTGTCATCATGCTGCTATTACATTAAATTAATAAGACCGTGTCCTCGCCGCCGGTCTACGGGGAGTATAAAGTGAGCGGACGGACGGAAGTTGCATCCGCGCAGGAGTCAGGACATCAGCTTCATGCAGCTCGTCCAGGGCCTGATGTCGGCATGTGGCGGAATGTGCACCGCTGTTATAACGACCGATGTAAACTCCCTCGGGATGTAATAAGGTCGGCATCTGATCACGAGCTGCTCCAGGTCCGGAGAACAGCCCGAAGAAATAATCTCCACATCTGAGCACCACACATTGTTCTCCATGCAGCAGACACCTCCTCCCTTGCTCTTCCCAGAGTGTGTTGTCCGGTCCTGACGCTGAATGGAGACCCCCTCGGGAACCATGGCGGAGTCCGGGATCGAGGGGTCGAGCCAAGTCTCCGTGAAAACCATCACGTTACAAAAAGTCAGACTGCGGTTCAGAACTGTTCCTTGTAAAGTGTCTTAAGATCTTCTTGTTGATGTTCCAGCCCGATTTGGGGGGTGGGTATCAACTGAGTTGAACCCATGTTTTCTCCTGGATTACAGAAGAGGGCCTATAGTTTTTCGTATGACTGAAGATTACAGCGCTCATTTATACGCTGGCTCGCAACAAACAATTTGCGTCCTCACCTGCTGCGGCCACGCTGCACTTACTCACACACACAGAAACGGCAGTGGAGAGAGAGAGAGAGGGCGAGAGGGAGCGCTACGGTGTCCCTAAATAGATGTCGCCAAAGCCCTGCAGCCTATAAGAATCACTGTCCTGTCAGGTAAATTAAAATATCAGCAGAACGGGAAACGCGCCCGCACATCCTACGGGCGCGTCCTGCGGCGCATATCCTGGGGCGCACATAAATAAAAAAAAATATATAACAATTTAATTAAATCAAATGAATAAAAAAACTGTGCGCGCACATTCTGCGGCTGCCGCAAATCCTAAATAAAAAATAAAAAAATTAAATTAAATCAAATTTATATAAAAACTGCGCGCGCACATCCTACGGACGCGTGCTGCGGCGCATGTCCTGGGGCGCACATAAAAATATATATATATATATAATAATTTAATTAAATCAAAGTAATAAAAAAAACTGTGCGCGCAAATCCTGCGGCGCACATAAATAAAGAATATATTTAAAAATAAAAACCATAAAAATGTAATTTATCAAATTAATAAACAAACTGTGCGCGCACATCCTGCGGGCGGTGCACATTCTAAATAAAAAAGCATGAAATTGAGTACGCCAAAGCTAATTCCGATTTATAAAACCATGCACACGCAAAACCTCAACTCCAAATCCGCCCTCCACCCCCCCAATTTCTACTATAAACGGTCAATGCAAAGCACGTCACGAATATTAAATTATGAATCCGACCAATGGGTTTCCACCGTGAGTCCTGACCGAGGCACGGCATCAAGCGATGTGAAGAGGAAGTGAAACTTTCTGACACTGACATCGAGTTGTTTGTTAGTGAGGTGGAGGTGAAGAGCGACTTTATAGGACAGCAGTGATGTCACTAATAAAGAAAATACACTGATACTCTGCCGCTGCTGCTGTGGATAACACAATGTGTGAGATCAGAAATCGCTGAACCCTCGCTTCCTCCTCATCCTTCCATTCGCATGCACAAATCGTGCAGAACCCCGCATCGGTGTCACGGCAGTATTTATCCATTTAGAGCATCGGACCGATTCCCTCACATCAGTGGATCCTTGCCTCCACTCTGGGATATTATTTGGAAAGTTTCTACATTTCTTGTTAGTGATCTCCTGTGCGCTCTATGCGCTCTGCGCTGGGTGGCTCTGCGCGCTGGGTCGCTATTACATGTGTAGCGGGTCAGTTCTTAATAAAGTTTTATACTTTTAGCAGTGTCATTTTCCCCGCTCTGGATGTGTTAATTAACCTGACAGGACGGCAACTCCTATAGGCTGCAAGGAGGCGGAGGAGTTTATTTAGGGACACCTTAGCACTCTCCCTTGTCCTCTCTCTCTCTCTCCCCACTGACGGTCCTGTGGGTGTGTGCGGAAGTTTAGCGTGAGCGCAGCACGTGTGGTCGCAATTGTTTGTCGCAGTAAGTTGCTGGAAGTTATATAATGTTAACGGCGATCACAGAGAAAGTGTCCGCAAATTGTAACTGAAGTTTGTCCTTAGAGCCCAGCGTGAAGCTGTGTCTGTGTGCGACTGTGACGGCGTCACCGTGGATGCACGCTGTCCCTGCTTTATTTTAATGAATTAAAAGTATGAGATAAGGATGTGTTTTTATGTTTGTAAATGTTTTTAAATATTATAAATGTGTTTAAATTGTGTGACCTAACTATAACATGTTTGTTTTATAGGGCTGCCTCCAGCTAAATAGTTACGGTCACGGTTTTTTCCCACTTTAGATTTTATTTAGATTATTTGGTTTGATTATTTGTTTCTTTGTGTTTTGTTCTATTGCAAGGTGCAATATATATGGTTGACTGGGACTGTGCAATTCAGCGGTAGTGACTTTAATGGTGGTGAATTATTGGCTCCATAAAGTAGAGGCCCTCTTTTGTCATTTTGTTGTTGTATATCGTTTGCAGTGATTTTCTTAAAGTGTGTTGTGTTTGGTTTTTAATGCATGATATTTCAGCATTGTACAATTGGGTCTGGAGCCTCTAATTTCTCTCTATTTTAAACTGTCATTTATATCAAGTCCAGGCCAGCCTTTCCAACCTTTGCACATGTCACTTTACTGTTTGAGCAGTCTGTTTTAAATCATTTGCATTTATTAAATAAATTGTATTTTGTATTGATATCTCAGCCTCCCGTCCCGTCTTATTCTGGATACTTGTTGAACCGAATTGACATTAACTGTCATCTCTGAACCATTTTTAATCACTACACATGCTTGCATTGTTACGATTCTTAAAGTGTGCTATGGTTGTTTAATGTATGATATATTAATGTAATGAACCGACTGATAACTGTCATGCTCTGAAATCTACATCAGTAATGGACAACAAAACCAGTATTAGTATTTCAGTAGCTGCATTTCATTTACCGTAATCATTCAGTATACGTTGTTCAGAATATCACATCAACACAGGGAACCAAGGTTTTGGTAAAGAGGAGTTTAATTTATAGGAACTGACTGTCATCATGCTGCTATTACCTTAAATTACATTGTACAGTATTTGGGATTATGTTGAATTTTATTTAAAACAATAATAAACAGACAAGTTAATTTACATGACAATTGTTTACAGTGCGGAAGTTACACTGTAACAGACTGCGTCACACTCGCGCTGTGGGTTTTATGCGGTGTCCTCGCCGCCGGTCTACGGGGAGTATAAAGCGAGCGCACGGACGGAAGTTGCATCCGCGCAGGACATCAGCTCCTGTGGGAACACACGAGCAAAGCGGAAGCGCATTGCTCCGCGCCCGTCAGCCCGTGATTCTGCTTTCTCCGCTGGTTGTGTATGCTCCGTTCAATGAAGGGGTTCGGGGTAAATGATGATCTTCATAGCATTTAATCATGTTCGGGGAAACACTCGGGGATATTGAAACTCCAGGAGAACCGCAGGGAACTCTAAAGTACGGGACACATATTTTAACATTTAAATATAATATGTCATTAATATCGTTTAAAATCATTTCCCAGTGTGTTTCCCCGAACTATGCCCCGAAACCATCGGTGCCGAACGCGATCGCAGCCGAAGTGAACAGCGCCACTGAGTTACATGGGGGCGGGCGTGAATGTTACGGGGTCAATTCTGAATAAAGTTTTATAGTTTTGGCAGTATTATTTTCCCCGTTCTGCTGATGTTTTAATTTACCTGACAGGACGGTGATTCCTATAGGCTGCGGGAAGTCGGCGCAGTCTATTTAGGGACACCGTAGCTCTTCCCTTCTCCCCCTCTCTTATTGTGTCCGTGACATCAAGTTAAGTTGTCTTTTCCTGTTTTAGTAATTGTTCTCAAGACAATAAGGACGGAGTGGGTCCCTGCTTTATTTGAATGAATTAAAGGTATGACATAATGATGTGTTTAATGTTTGTAAATGTTTTTGAAACATTTTGATAAACTGGTTCAAATTGTATGACCTAAATACAACATGTTTGTTTCTGTTGAGTTGTGTTGCACTATTGCTGCAGCTACCGTTGCATTCGGAGGAAAGAATAAATGATGGCGTTATCTTTAGCCGTTGTTGGCGTATTTATTAACAGGCTGCTGACACATCAGTCTCACGGTCAGAGCTACTTTAACTGACACACTAACATATAGCAGGTTGGCTCTTATAGCCTGTACCTTGGCGCCATCCTGTGGCGTAACCATATATACATATTACAATACAGCATTACATATACATCTGAGTACATAATGAATATATCTCAACACCCCCACTTGTACTCAGGTTGCTATACTTCAAGCAAAAGAAACACAGGAAAACAGAATGAATGTGAACCTCTGTCATACACATATCAATCTCCAAAAAGAGCATTTGCAAACTTCTTCAGTTTCAACTTATTTACAGGTTTGGTCATTACATCAGCAACCATGTCATCAGTAGAACAATACATCAAAATCACCCTTCCCTCAATCACAGTTGACCTGATAAAGTGGTACTTTATGTCAAAGTGTTTACACCTCTGTCTGTGTACAGGGTTTTTGGCAAGAGCTATTGTCCCCTGATTGTCCTCATGTACAATAGTTTGTGTGTAATTGTAGTTATCTATACCCCCTAGTAACTGCTCCAGGTATAGACACTCCTGTATGGTTGAAGCCAGTGCCATATATTCTGCCTCGCAGGTTGATAGCGCAACTGTGGGTTGTTTTCTAGTCTTCCACGAGACTAGAGAGCTGTTCTGACTAAGACTGACAGAGTATCCTGTGGTACTGCGTCTGTCACTTGTATCAGCCGCCCAGTCAGCATCACTGTAGGCTTGTATACCTAGCTCCTCACTGTCGTTTCTCTTAAAGCTTAACCCTTTCTCTGCAGTGCCTTTGAGATACCTTAAAACATGCTTCACAGTGACCCACTGCTCCTCTGTAGGCTCAGCAAAATACTGTGATAATCTGCTCACCACAAAACTTAAATCCGGTCTGGTACAAGTAGTCAAGTATATAAGACTACCAACAGCCTCCCTGTACATCCTGACATCTTCCATCTTTACTGCATCTTCAGTATACTCTAGCTTCTGCTCACAGGGTGTTTCTCTGGTCCTACAATCTTGCATATTAAAACGCTGTAGTATCTTGTTAGTGTATCTTTCCTGTGACATCTTTACACATCCATCTGATTGACTGAAATCAATACCCAGAAAATGTTTGAGTTTGCCTAAATCTTTCATCTTAAACTTTTCTGCGAGCATCTCTTTCACCTTTTTCAGTCTTTCTTCATTGCTTGCTGCAATGATCAAGTCATCGACCCATGTGATTATGATCACCTTCCCTTCATTTGACTCTTTGGCATAAACACAGTGGTCGGCTGGGTTTTGTAATATTATGTTTTTTTTAAACCATTTCATTTATATTGCTGCCTCAACGTGATGCTGACACGGACACGTTAACTCGGGATGGGTTTTTGTAGGATTTTTATTTCAGCGAGACCTTCAGTAGATCACCACACTTCACTCACAAGCGCTTTGTGAAAATGACGAATCTGCCACCGGCTCTGCAAATGACCCTCAACATCTGGAAAAAGGTAAAGAAATCGCCAATGTCAGGCCATGTGTGTTCTGTTATTGTCCGGAGACTCCGCCCTCTGTTGCTTCCCGCTCTTTTTGTCCCTCACCTGTTCCCGGTCATCAACCTGATTGTTTGCCTGATTTGTTCACCTGTGTCTTGTCTTTGTTCCCCCTTCTATTTAAGCCCAGTCTTCCTGTTGTCCCCTGTCGGATTGTATCGTTTGTTTGTGAGAATCTATGTAAAGATTCTGCCGTGTTTGAACCTTGTTTTACCTGGTATGGTACTAGACTCAGATTTTTGATCCTCTCTGTTTTTTCTATTTTTGGAAATAAATAAGTATTTTTTTGCATCTTGGTCTGCGATTTAGTCCTTACTCTGAGAAAGGAGAGGCACTGTCTAACGCCGAGTTTACCCCGGGGCGTGGAAGCGCAGTGCAGCGCCAAGGAAATCAAGCGCCTCCTATCCAACCCCTGTTAAACCTTTGTGCGGTGCACATCGGATGCGCTGCGCCGCGCTGCTTCACTCGCGCCCTGAACCAATGGTTTCGGCGTAGAGTCTATTTTTTTCACTCGCCGCGAGCGTAACGCGCCAAGAAACAAACTGAAAATGATTTTAAACGATCTGTTGTCCTAGAGTTTTAATTTCCCCAATTTTCCCAATCACATAATTAAATTCCCCCCTGCCCATCCACTACAGCTACACAAGCAGTCATATGGATACAAATAGAGGGGGGGGCTATGAGACCATCATCATATACCCCCAAACGAGTACATTGAACGGGTTACATTCAACAGCAAGCGGAGAAAGCAGAATCGCGGGCTGACCGTCGCTGAGAAATGCACATCCGGTGTGAACAGCCGGCGCCGCACTTTCCACCTAAAAACGATGAAATGAACTGAACTATGAAGTAGTTCAGATTTTGAATGGTGAACTATGAACGTGAACTATTCATGTTTACTTGTATGAACTGAACTTTGAACTAGTTCATGAGAGGTGTGAACGTGCACAACACTGTTCAAATCGTAATTCACGTCGGCAGCAACGACTCCCGGCTTCGCATGTCGGAGGTCACTAAAGTTAATGTTGAGTCGGTGTGTGCTTTTGCAAAAACGATGTCGGACACAGTAATTTTCTCTGGCCCTCTACCTAACACAACAGGTGATGACATGTTGTCTTTTAACCTCTGGCTGTCGAGGTGTCCTGTAAACGGTGTGGGCTTTGTAGATGACTGGCAAACTTTTTGGAGGAAACCTGGACTTGTTAGGAGAGACGGCGTTCATCCCACTTGGGATGGAGCAGCTCTCTTATCTAGGAATATTACTCAATCTATTACATGACAACCCAGAGTTGGGACCAGGAAGCAGAGCTGCAGTGCTAAAAACTTCTCTGCGCTCCCTCTGGGACAGTCACACAACCCCATAGAGATTGTGTCTGTCCACCGTCCGAATCCACACAATAATCTAATACAAATTAACACAACCTCTGAAACAACACAGGAAACCAAGACTTTGAAATGTGGTCTTTTAAACATTAGATCACTGTCATCAAAGGCTATTTTAGTTAATGAACTAGTCTCAGACTACAACATAGATGTATTATCCCTCACTGAGACGTGGCTGCATCCTGATGAATATGTCAGTCTAAATGAATCTACTCCCTCCAGTCATATAAATTCACAGGTTCCCAGAGAATTCGGACGAGGAGGTGGAGTTGCTGCTATTTTTAACCCCAGTCTATCAATTAATCCTAAACTAAACTATAACTCATTTGAATGTCTTGTTCTTCCACGCCAATCCAGGAAACACCAACAGCCAATCATATTTGCTGTAGTTTACCGTGCTCCGGGGGCTTAAACTGAATTATTTACGGAATTCCCCGAGTTTTTTTCAAACCTAGTCCGAAAGACCTATAACATAATTATTGTTGGTGACTTTAATATTCATGTTGACAATAATAAAGATAGCCTTAGTGTAGCATTAATTTCGATACTAGATTCAATTGGTTTCAGTCAGTGTGTACACCAACCTACTCATTGTTGTAACCACACACTTGACCTTGTATTATCATACGGTGTCGGAATTGAACATTTAACAGTACTCTGATCACCCAGGATCAGTTTACCAAAATAATCTCAGGTTCTAAACCAACAACCTGTATCTTAGACGACATTGCCCTTGCTTTCAATGAAACAGTCAGGAGCTGGTGAGTGATCTTCGATCCTGATTTGTCCTTTAATTCTCACCTACAACTAATTTCTAGGACCGCCTTTTTCCACTTGCGTAATATCTAAAAAATCAGACATGTACTTTGCAAAAAGATGCAGAAAAACTAGTCCACGCCTTTGTTACATCCAGACTGGACTATAGTAATTCATAACTATCATGCTCCAGCAGTAAGTCGTTAAAAATTCTGCAGCTTGTCCAAAATGTTCTTCAATGATACTGAAACAACCCTTAAGTTATTTATCTTTGAATACATGTAAATGTATATTTGTGTCCCCTTTAGGAGTAAGAGGAGGTATCCACCCCTTTAACATATCAATATTTAATGGAATCATATTTAGTGGCTTGTGTTTATATACACGGTATATGCATATAGATCTATATATCTATATATATATCCCCTGATGCTGTCAGAACACATGAACCTGCTGAATGTTGCATCAGTAAAGATACAGACACTGATGCACATGTTTTTATCTCATTACACCAGGATCACTGGTCTTATTATAAAATCTGTACAACAGAGAACTTCTGTCTCACGTTTCTTCTTTATTCTATTCTACTTGTTTTCATGTTCATATACAGTTCTTCCGCCATCTGCAGGCAGACGTCACCACTGACTCTGATTCTTTCAGTTCATGAGGAGTTTGTTTTCAATGTGTTTCTCTATAATTTGTTTAAGTCTTGACATTTTAAGTAAAAAGCCTTGATATTATGTATATTAGGATTTGGCTCTATTTGTAACCGGTCTATCCTTTGTGGTCTACCTGCGTTGTGTGTCAGTTTGTGAAGTAGAAGACCGGGACAGGACTTGTATCACTACTGAATTTGTCTGTTATGTTGAAGCCACAGTTCATGTGATTGAACCGTTTTTTTATTTAACACAAGTACTGAGTACATTGTACAAAGACCTTTTCCTTATAAATCAAACACGACACTTTGGTGAATTAAGGTTTTCAGTCATCAAATGTTGTCTTAGACACATAATGAGATTATTGACTCATATCTTAACAATCAATGATTGATTGGATTCAAACCAAAATGTAAAAGCCCTGTGATTAATTTCAAATTACAACAAAACATTCATCAAAGTGTTCTTGTGTGATTACAATACTGTGCGTGTTGCTGCTGGGACTTTCTATATCATATCTGCCAGTCGTGCACATTACAACAGAATTTACTGATGCAACATTCAGCAGGTTCTTGTGTTCTGACAGCATCAGGGAATATATATACATATAGATATATAGATCTATATGCATATACTGTGTGTATATACACACAAGCCACTAAATATGATTTTATTAAATATTGAAATTGAAAATCGTTATTTGTATATCCCATATTCACAAATCACAATTTGTCTCATAGGGCTTCAACATGGTCTGACATCCTCTGTCCTTAACCATCAGCAAGAGTAAGGAAAAACTACTAAAACCCTTTTACAGGGTAAAAATACGTAGAAACCTCAGAGAGAGCCACATGTGAGGGATCCCTCTCCCAGGACTGACAGAAGGGCAATAGATGTCAAGTGTACGAAAACATCATCAAGATTAAAGTTTTTAGCAGCATTAGTGAGGGTAAACATTTTGAAGGATAACTTCAAAACTATATGTCAAGCAGTCCTGCTGCAACTAAATGCTTCCTAGTTTAGAACATAGGACAAGTAACGTTCTGCCGCACTAATTAGCTCTAACTATAAGCTTTATCAAATAGGAAGGTTTTAAGCCTACTTTTAAACATACAGATGGTGTCTGCTTCCCGAACTGAAAGTGGTAGATTATTCCACAGCAGAGGGGCTTGGTGGCTGAAAGCTCTGGCTCCTACTCTACTCTTTAAAACATAGTCAAATGAAGCAGCAGTTTACAGGGTGAAGGAGTGGGGAATATTAAATTAAATAATATGAATATATGTGAAGTACGTGTATTTGTATGAGTAGGGGAGCAGAATGTATATGGTGACTGTTCATAGGGTCAGTGTTGATTGTTCAGAAGCCTAATGGCCTGGAGGAAGAAGCTGTTTGTGTGTCTGGTAGTCCGTGCTCGGATGCTCCGGTAACGTCTGCCAGACAGCAGCAGTGTGAGAAGTCCACAGCCTGTGTGGCTCTGGTCCTTGATGATCTTCAGTGCTCTTCTCAGGCATCTTGTGCTGTAGATGCCTTGCACGGAAGGGAGATGGCAGCCGATGATACCAGGTCCGGTCATCTGTGATGAACACACCGAGGAGCTCACCACCTGGGGTCTGCTCGTCAGGAAGTCCAAGATCCAGTTACACAGGGGGGTTTTAAGACCCAGGCTCCTGAGCTTGGGGACGAGCTTGGCAGGCACAATTGTGTTGAATGCGGAGCTGTAGTCCACGAACATGATCCTCACATATGTGTTGGCCTTCTTCAGGTGGGAGAGGGTGGTGTGTGTTGTCGGGGCGATGGCATCGTCCGTGGATCGGTTTGGGCGGTGAGCAGATGTGGCTTTTGACCAGCCGCTCGAAGCACTTCATGATGGTGGAGGTCAGTGCTACAGGGCGGTAGTCGTTTAAGCAGGTGATGGATGATTTCTTAGGTATGGGGATGATGGTGGCCTGCTTGAAGCAGGAGGGGACTGTCGAGAGATTTAGGGAGAGGTTGAATATGGAGGTGAAGACCTCCGTTAGCTGGTAATAGAGCAGTAATGCTGGTTATGATTTATGACTTTTAATCATAATACTTAATTAGGTGGATTTTATGCTCGCCACAATAGAGCCACCTCCTCGTGTCATAACTAAACTGCAAATTATATTATTTCTATGGTCAGAATCTTGGTCATGTCATTTATTTGTATCAATATATACATTTATTTAGTCAATAAAGTAACATTTTAGTTTTGAGAGCTCAAGATGATGTCTCTAAACTTATTTTGAGACTGACCAGTGATCCAAAACTCAAAGACGAATCATTTAGAAAATAAACAGACATTAAGAGGAGATCAGGAATTCTTCACTTTTCAATATTCTAACGAAATGCTTGATTGATAATTTAATCAACAAGCTTTTGCTTCTGGATTTTCTAAATGATTATTTTGTCTCCCAAGCCAGCAGTTCAGAGCAAGCTGGAAAGAAAACAAAAGATCACAGACAATTCATCTACACATGTAAAAGATAAGACTGGCAAATTAAAAAATATTAATATCTGACATGGGAAAAATTGTATTTCACATTAGTGAGTCATGAAATTGGATTTTATTCTGAAAGCATCATCAGTCAGAAACTTCAACAGTGGTCAAAATCAGTTTTGGATTTTCCTTCTTTTGGCCACTAGGGGGTAGGCATGTTCCATCATAATCTGGTAATTTTGTGAAAAGGAGTTTCCAACAGAACCCTCTATTCCTCTCTTTTCTTTTTCTGTTCAGTGCTTTTTGAACATGAGAAAACTTTCACAGGTGGGTGTTGGATTACAGAAACTGTATTTTAGAAATGTTTAACACTTTACTCTCTCCTTTTGGTCATTTGACCTATCTATCAGATTCTAAATCTTAGAATAAGATATATTAAAAAATAAAGTTTCCTTCACAGTGTTTTTCTTCTATACATTGTAATTATTCTGTCTAACTTCAGTACATTTGACCTCCAGTCGCTGCAGCAGTCACATGTATTGATCTGGACCTCAGATATATCTTATCTCCACAGAGCTGCAGCTGTGATCAGTCCCTTCAAACAAACACACTTTAAACAGCCTGATTGGCCTCTGCTCAATAAAACCCTGTGTGTGAAACCTGTGGAGCAAGTGGACTTTCCCTTTCAAACACGAGTCTGAATTTTGATGGGTTGACAGGGACAATTTATATAATTTACGAGACTTAGCCTGGAATAACTGAAATATCACCTGTTTAAATAAAGCAGAGACAAAATGCAGACATTAATGTAAATCATCTCTGAAATGCCAAAAGAGACAAGTGGTGATCCGACAGAGGGATAGAGAATTGAAAAATAAGATGACAACTGCAACAAGCATGTAAACTAGATTCAAACTGGCAAAATAAGATGAAAGCACAGCTTCTATGAGAGAGCCACTGCTTTCCCCCTCACTGTAGAGACTGAATCAAAGCAGCCTTAGACAAATCCTCCTTCTGTCTGTAGGCCCAAGTGCTTTGTGTTCTATTAAAGCCCATGGAAATCTACACTCTGTACGTTGTTTGATGTTGCCAACTTGTCATCTCTGTATCTCCGCAGACTTCACACATGGGCTGTTTTCTATATATAAAACTCTGTCCGAGTTGTTTCCTCTTTACCTGTGTACATACATGTATATGTAAGGGGGGGGGGGGGGGTGTACCACCACTCGAGGGCTGGTGATAAGATAACTGGAAAGTTTTCACATTACAACGTGATCATATTTCACGTTATGATGATCCGTAACACGTTAATTATGCTCAGAAGATTGCATGTGTGTTGTGTATGTTTTGTATGACCGCTGTATGTGTGTGTTCGTATTCTGTCTGTTGTAACAATGTGTTACTGCCTTCTTGGCCACATCTGTCTTGTGAGAGATTTAACTCAATGAGATCTTTACCTGGTTACAGAATGTCCATGGAGTTAACTATTCTAATGTTCAAAGTTTTTTTCATAAACCAAACTAATGATGCTCTGCCATGGCAGCACATTCAAGTTACTTTAGTTCATCGTAACACTTACAAGCCTTCTTTTGTAAAAGCTTCTCATTAATTAAGTCTAATTGGCTCCTGTATATCAAACATGTTTTTTTTTTTTTGTTTTTTTTTTACTGAATTCTCATTTAGATTTGATGTTCAGTTCAGGAAGTACTTTTGTCAAATGTTGTCCCAGAAATTCTCCAGTCATCTGTGCTTATCATTGATTATTGGGAAAAGGGGAAATGTATAAGTTGTATTTCCCACATGTGTTTTAATTGAAATGTGAGGGCAGCTGCATGCAAGACATTAAAACACCCAAATAAAATTTAAAACATTTTATTCATTAGTCGACAACATATTATAAACCCCTAACAGAGTAAAGACTTGTTCAGGGCATGATGTCACCCAGTGTACATTATACAGAGTAGGAGCAGGGGTTGCAGTAGGGGGTTTCTGTCCATTTACAAATATCTCTGTATAAGTTTTATAAGTGTATGAGTTGTATTTCCCACATGAGTTTTCATTAAAAACTTAGTGGGGGTGGAGCCTGCCCTCTTCCGTGCATCCACTGTGTCCTTCAACAAAAGGGAGAGCCTTGGTGCCCTCTTCCCTTCCTCTGCGATGAACCTCAGCTGGTTATAGTAGGAGTCCAGAGACGTGACCACCTCCAGGTCCTGCTAGATGAGCTGGAGGAGCTCACAGAGGCTCTCCAGAGATGGCCCGTCTCCGTTCTGCAGCAGCCTCCTGATGCAGCAGTACATGGCTTTCTCCTCCAGAACCTTTGAGAGGAACAGCTCCCCAATAAACTTGATGCTATTGAGGAGGCGTCCGGAAGGTTTTGCGTTGAGTTGCTCTTCCCTCAGCCGGTCGATGACCCTCACGTCCCTGACTGGCTCCAGGCAGGACCCACTCTTCCGATAAATGCCCTCCCTTTCAAAGTTCTTCCTGAACTCTGCCTGGCAGTGTTTGACCAGCAGAGACCTGAAGGAGACGCTGGCTGACCAGTCGGACAAGGATTGGACCTCCACCTGAAGAGGAGAAAACCATAAGGAAATATTAACATTAATGCTACTCACATACATACATAGTGATCAGTGTGTTCTGATTTGAGGATTAAATCAGCACACAAATGAATGAAAATAAGTGAACTCATTATTTGAATAAGACAACATGGGTCAAAAGTGACCCCACTCAGTATTTATTATTTATATCTTTGCAGTAAATTATTTCCGTCATTTAGTATTTCAGGTATTTTTCAAATAACTGTTTTTTTCACTTCCCTTCTAATTCACAACATGGGTCAAAAATGTTGTATTGTAAAATACATTCTTATTAAGTCTTATTTACAATCTATTACTAGTGAGAAAGATAATTTATAATTTACCCAAGGGGTTTGCATAGCTTGTTTATCAAAAGGCTAAATTAAGGTTACAACCTGCATACAAAAGATAAGCTGTCCAACTAATTAAGAAACAGGATAAAGTAGCTTCCAACGCAACATGGCGCCGTACTAACGGGTGCCTGTCGTAGCAGCTCCTGGTACTACTGTCGGTTTTTTTGTGTTTTTATAACGTTTGCGATTTGTTTTTTATATTTATTTTTGCACTGCTCTGTGCATCTCCGTCCCGCACAATGACGAGATGCTTTTGAAATTTATTGGACACTTTTTATAACTTTTAACCGCACTTCGGTCTCTTCGGATCACTGGGAGAATGCCTGCAACACACGCCGGCATTGTTTACACCCGCGACCAGCTGATCGCCCTGAGGCACACTACCCTCTTGGCCGGAGAGAGACCCACCATCCCGGAGGAACTAAAGAGGAGACGGCGGGGCTGCAGAGCGGGGCTTAAACGGAGGAAGGAGAAGAGGAAGTTTAAGCCCTTCATCCCTGCAGTAATCACTGGAAACGTGAGGTCGCTGGCAAATAAAGTGGACGAACTGGAAGCGCTCATCAGGACACAGAGGGAGTACAGGGAGTCCAGTATTGTGTGTCTCACGGAAACGTGGTTGCACGAGCAGATACCGGACTCCAACGTCACCATTCCTGGCTTCCAGACGGTTCGAGCCGACAGAGACACCATCGCGACCGGCAAGAAGAAAGGAGGGGGACTCGCCGTGCTCGTGAACAACAGGTGGTGTCACCCCGGGCACGTCACCGTTAAACATCGTGTCTGCAGCCCGGACATCGAGCTCGTCGCCGTCGGACTTCGTCCATATTATTTGCCGAGGGAGTTTACCAGTGTTTTCGCCATCAATGTTTACATTCCTCCATCTGGGAACGCAGAAGCAGCGTGTGACGTCATCCACACTGTGACTGCAGGATTACAGACACAACACCCCGGGGCCTTCATCATCATCACAGGTGACTTTAAACATGCTTCCCTCTCATCCACACTCCCAACCTTCTTCCAGTTTGTAAAATGTGCCACCCGGGAAAATAAGACTTTGGACCTATATGCAAATGTTAAGGATGCATACAGCTCCACTGCCCTGCCACCACTGGGCAGGTCAGACCACAACCTAGTCCTGCTCTCACCATCTTACAAGCCTGTGATTCAGCAGCACCCAGTCACAGTGAGGACAGTGAGGAAATGGTCTCATGAGGCCATGGAAACACTGCGTGGGGCCCTGGAGGCCACAGACTGGGATGCTCTGTATGAGCCACATGGTGAGGACATTGATGGCCTGACTGACTGTGTCTCTGAGTACATTGGGTTCTGCATCGATAACACCATCCCCACTAAAGAGGTCCGCTGTTACCCAAATAACAAGCCGTGGGTTACAAGCGACCTGAAGGCCCTTCTCAATGAGAAGAAGAGGGCCTTTAGATCACGGGACAGAGCAGAACTCAAACGGGTTCAAAGGGAGCTCAAGCGCAGCATCAGGGAGAGCAAGGACAACTTCAGAAGAAAACTGGGGCACAAACTGGAGGAAAACAACACCAGGGACGTCTGGAGTGGTATGAAGGAGATCACTGGTTTCAAGAGGAGAGATGGGGGAGCAGCTGGGGATGAACGACGTGCGAATGAGCTGAACACGTTCTTCAATAGGTTCAACTCCAACCCCCCAGCCCCCAGCGGACCATCCACTGCCTCCACTGACTCTACGACTGCCTCTACTGCGTCTCTGAGCAACAACCCCCCACCTCCCCCCACCACCCCAGTCACCATCTCCCCCCACCCCCCCGCTGGCCTTTACCACAGACCTTCTCACACCTCCCACCCCCAGGACATCCTCACATCCCCCACAGCCCCCCACCACCTCCTGCAACACAAACATCTCTGCACCACCCTCAAACCCATCGCTGACATCCCCCACCCCCCAGTCTGGACTCCACATCACAGCCAGCCAGGTGAGGAGAGAGCTGGAGAGGCTCAAACCGAGGAAAGCTGCGGGGCCGGACCGCATCAGCCCTCGTTTGCTGAAGGCCTGTTCCAGCCAGCTCTGTGGAGTTCTCCAGCACCTCTTCAACCTGAGCCTACACCTTCAGAGAGTGACAGTGCTCTGGAAAACATCCTGCCTGGTCCCAGTGCCCAAAAAAGGACGTCCTGCTGCACTGGAGGACTACAGGCCGGTGGCACTGACCTCTCACATCATGAAGGTCATGGAAAGACTGGTCCTGGCCCACCTCAGACCGCTGGTGTGCCCATCACAAGACCCCCTGCAGTTTGCATATCAGCCCCATGTTGGGGTTGATGATGCAATCATCTACCTGCTGCAGAAGGCTTACTCCTCCCTGGACAGACCCAACACCTCAGTCCGGATCATGTTTTTCGACTTCTCCAGCGCCTTCAATACCATCCAGCCCACTGCTGAAGGCCAAACTGGAGGGCACGCAGGTGAGTGCTCCTCTCATCGCTTGGGTCGATGACTATCTGACGGGCAGACCACAGTTTGTGAGATTACAAAACTGTGTGTCTGATCATCTGATCAGTAACATCGGGGCCCCCCAGGGAACTGTGCTGTCCCCCTTCCTCTTCACCACATACACTGCTGACTTTAAGCACTGCACAGAGACGTGTCATCTGCAGAAGTTCTCTGATGACACGGCCATTGTGGGGTGTGTTGAGGGCGGAGGGGAGGCTGAGTACAGGGACCTGGTTGACCGCTTTGTGAAGTGGTGTGGGGAGAACCGCATGCAGCTCAACGTGGCGAAGACGAGGGAGATGGTGGTGGATTTCAGGAGGACCAAGCCCCTGCCCTCTCCTGTCTGCATCGGTGGGACGGCTGTGGAGGTGGTCCCTGCTTACAAGTACCTGGGTGTCACACTAGACAATAAACTGGACTGGTCCACCAACACAGAGGCCGTCTACAAGAAGGGCCTGAGCCGGCTTTATTTCCTGAGGAGGCTCAGGTCCTTCAACGTCTGCAACAAGATGCTGCAGATGTTTTATAAGTCTGTTGTGGCGAGCACCATCTTCTTTGCTGTGGTGTCCTGGGGTGCGGGCATCAAGGCTAAGGACGCCAACAAACTGAAAAAACTGATTAGGAAGGCAGAGTCTGTGGTTGGCTCTAAGCTTGTCACCCTGGAGGAGGTGGTGGAGGACAGGATGCTGGCAAAACTGCTGGCAATCATGGACAATCCCTCTCACCCCCTCCACAAAACACTAGACAAGCTAAGGAGCAGCTTCAGCCACAGACTCATTCAACCCCGCTGCTCTAAGGAACGATACAGGAAATCGTTCCTCCCAACCACAATAAGACTATACAACTCATCTACCTCTGTCAGAGCCACCATCACAGAACTGCACTAAATATACCTGTCTCAATTCATCATTTTATACAATAATATTGTCTTTTGCACACTCTGTCTACATATTCTTACACTCACAGTATATTATATTATCTATTGTATCGCCAAATACTTATATTTATACCCGTACTATATATCATATATTATATCATACTCTTTGTATATTCTTTGTATATATAAGTCTATATACACATATTTTATTTATACATGTGTACATGTTATTAATATTATATTTTACTATTATTATTATTATATATACTGTTGCTGCTATTATTACTATATACTGCTATTATATTGGTATAATTACTATCATATATAAATATATATTATATACTATATATACTGTACTATTTTTGATATACTGTCTAACAATAACATTACCATCATATCATCAGTACTATTACCATCATCTGCCACTGCACCTTATCTACCTATTTTATCTTGTGTTTCTGTTTTTATTCTTTCTACCGCAATATTTTATATTTTATATTTTATTCTATTGTATTGTATTTTATTGTATTCAAATGTACCGGCTGCTATGACGACTTAATTTCCCCTCGGGATGAATAAAGTAATCTATCTATCTATCTATCTATCTAGATGCATCACTTACTGTTGAGAGGTGCTGGCACAGCTCGGCGAAGACTGCAGCAGAGTGTGGCTTCTGCACGGCCCTCTTGAAAACGAGCTCAACCATTTCCTGCAACTGCTCCGCTATGGAGCCAGAACAGTCTCAAAAGGATTAAATGCACACAGAAATGAATACATGCGCAAAAAAGATCCACAAATACATTTTCAACGCCGCTGGCTCAACACACTTGTCACACTAATCAGCGGCGTTGTCCGGCTGACTGTGGCTGGTTAGAGCACTTCATGTGTGTACGGTCACATACGGTTATAACGAACTTTGATAACGGGGATAGCGGGCTAGCCACCATGCTAACTGCGGTGGGAACAGCGCCAAAACCCGCTGACTTAATCCCAAGGCTCTCATGACACTGTTTCTCAAACACCGTCAGGTTAGAAGCAAACACTTGGTAGTAGTTAGTATCGGGTGTCCGTGCTGACTGTGTGTGGAAGCTGGGGGGGAAGCTAGCTGCCTCCGTGTAGCTTCAAGCTGTTGCAGCTGTTGAATTAGCAACGCAGTTTGGAAACAAGACCGGGGAACCGCTGCGTTAAGACACGATAACATAAGCACTTTGACCCGCTGGGTGTCACTTTATTTCAGCAAAACTGTCGCGTCATCAACAGCCCTTTTCTGTTGTCATCGTTCACTGTGTGTGAGGAGCCGGGGATCAGCGTCTACTAATTCTATGTCTATTGGCTGGCGGGCTAAAAACCTCCAGGCTGCCTGCGGGCGTTTTAATGACGTCGTGTAATGGCACTCACGTGATTGGCTGTACAGGAGTGAGACATCTGATTGGCTACAGACGATCCCCTCTTAGAAAAAATGCATTCGTGAAACAGAGTCGCGTCAGGGGAGTCTCAAAAGTCTCAAAAGTCTCACACACAAATGCAGCGAGGTTTACAAATTAAAAGCACTTTGTAAATGCAGGTCCAACAGTTTATATATGAATGTAACAAGTTCCAAATATGTATTTGATGAAGATTGCAAATACTTTTACATGCATATATTTGTGAATTTTTTTTCTATTTGTGTGTGCATCGGAAATGTTTATGAATCTTATATTTTACATGTGAATTTTTTTTACTTATATATGGAATGAAACATTTGTGTGTGCATTGAAAATGTATTTGTGGATCTTTTTTGTGCATGTATTCATTTCTGTGTGCATTTAATCCTTTTGAGACTGTTCTGGCTCCATACTCCTCACCGTCCAACTCCTCGTGACTCAGATCCGTCATGAAAGCTTGAAAGTTTTCGGTGAAGCAGCTGACGGACTTCTTCCTCATCTCTCCCAGCAGAAGAGGAGCTGGCTTGCAAGTTAATTCCACGCTTTTATTTTGTTTTGGGATCATGTTGATTCCAATAAATCGAAGTTGTCTTCAAGGCAAATCCAAAGAAACAAGTTCCGGTGCAAGAAACAAGTTCAGGAGCAAGAAACAAGTTCAGGAGCAAGAAACAAGTTCAGGAGCAGGAAACAAGTTCCGGTGCAACCAGCCAATAGTGAGAAGACAACTGAGTGAAAAATGAAAACTGACGTTTAAGTAACGACAGACTTCAAAGGTATAAGGCTGTTGCCTTGGTGACCTGCAGTGACATACGTCAAAGGAACAAAGCCTGATAACGTAAAAAATAATAATACAGAAAATGCTTCTTTTTTTTTAAATGTAAAAGAAGTTTCATTAAATTCAAACTTAATAACGGTTTGAGTGAAAAATCCTAGAAGACGTTTCTGAAACTTAAAAAATAAATTATATTCAGAAGTGTTACAAAAAGGCTATCATACGCTAATAAGGAATGATAATGAGCTCTTTAAGGTATGAAAAAAACTGCGCGCGCACATCCTGCGGCGCACATAAATAAAAAATAAATACAATTAAATCAAATTAATAAAAAAACTGTGCGCGCACATCCTGCGGCGCACATAAATAAAAAATATATTTAAAAATAAAACATAAAAAATAAAAACAATTGTATCAAATTAATAAAAAAAGTGTGCACATTCTAAATAAAAAAGCATGAAATGGCGTACGCCAAAGCTAATTCCGATTTACAAAACCATGCGCACGCAAAACCTCAACTCCAAATCCGCCCTCCACAGCCCCAATTTCTACTATAAATGGTCAATGCAAAGCACGTCACGAATATTAAATTATGAATCCGACCAATGGGTTTCCACCGTGAGTCCTGACCGAGGCACGGCATCAAGCTATGTGAAGAGGAAGTGAAACTTTCTGACACTGACATCGAGTTGTTTGTTAGTGAGGTGGAGGTGAAGAGCGACTTTATGGGACAGCAGTGATGTCACTAATAAAGAAAATACACTGATACTCTGCCGCTGCTGCTGTGTATAACACAATGTGGGAGATCAGAAATCGCTGAACCCTCGCTTCCTCCTCCTCATCCTTCCATTCGCATGCACAAATCGTGCATAACCCCGCATCGGTGTCACGGCAGTATTTATCCATTTAGAGCATCTGACCGATTCCCTCACATCAGTGGATCCAGTCTCTCAGCACGTGTCACCAAGTACGACATGAAGTGTTGTGAACTCAGTCTGTTGATATCAATCCTCTTCCGCTCCTCTCCTCTGAAGCAGAAGGAGCAGACACCAACACGCGCGGCTAGACCCGCTACGTCTTCCTCTGTATCTGACGCGTTGATGATGAAATGAAACAACTAACCTAAAACGACTTCTATAACAAATGTTATAACTTAGTCACACTTTAAAAGTATGACTAAGATATACGTGAGGAAGTGTCTGCTTAACCTCTGATATTAAAATGTTGAAGCCACAGTTTATGTGATTGAAGCGTTTATTTGTTTAACACAAGTCTGAGTAGATTTTCTCCCATGTATTTTCAACCCTAACTTCATAAACACTTGTATAGACATCATATATCAGAGACTTTATTTCTTCTCAACCTCTAATCTCAGATTCCTGTGTTCTGCAGCTTCTTCTGAATCAAGAGGAACGAGAGCTGTTTGTGGGACTCGTCTCCAAGAGGACAGGAAGAGACATTCAGAAGAAATCTGTCTCAATCAACCTTGTAGACTTTGAGTGGAGTTTCATATAGGTCAGTGAGAGCTCTCTCCCTAGGTCATTTGTCAATTTGTCTCTTTAATTTTGTACATGTAATCATATTGTTCTTCTCCTGTCCACTAAATATTAATCAATTCATTTCCAAATATGGGTATGCTTCCTTTCCATGTACACAAAAGGGAACATGCTCCCTTGTCCAAGGGCACGTAATCCAATGTAGGATTTGATCTCTTTATTTCTCTCTGTTAGAAATTAGGATCAGTTATTGGATGTATTTACTTCATGAATGTCACTTGTTGATCTTCCATGTAATCAAGTTGCAGAGCTTGTGTTGTTGAATTAATAGTTTTAAAGAGATTCGTCTGATAGAGGCAGTCTTATTTGACCAGGACCATTCAAAATGAATAAAGAAAGGAATATTTCATGTTGTTTTTAATTATCACGTGTTATACATTCTCTTTGTGGGATTAATGTTTTGTCCTGATACTTGCATCATTTCTCCAAGTGTTTTACAAGGTTCATTTATTTTATCAAATGTAATGAACAGACTGATAACTGTCATGTTCTGAAATCTACATCAGTAATGGACAACTTTGTTTCTAACAACAAAAAAACAGCAAGTATTTCAGTAGCTGCATTTCATACCGTAATCATTCAGTATACGTTGTTCAGAATATCACATCAACACATGGAACCAAGGTTTTGGTAAAGATGAGTTTAATTTATAGGAACTGACTGTCATCATGCTGCTATTACATTAAATTAATAAGACCGTGTCCTCGCCGCCGGTCTACGGGGAGTATAAAGTGAGCGGACGGACGGAAGTTGCATCCGCGCAGGAGTCAGGACATCAGCTTCATGCAGCTCGTCCAGGGCCTGATGTCGGCATGTGGCGGAATGTGCACCGCTGTTATAACGACCGATGTAAACTCCCTCGGGATGTAATAAGGTCGGCATCTGATCACGAGCTGCTCCAGGTCCGGAGAACAGCCCGAAGAAATAATCTCCACATCTGAGCACCACACATTGTTCTCCATGCAGCAGACACCTCCTCCCTTGCTCTTCCCAGAGTGTGTTGTCCGGTCCTGACGCTGAATGGAGACCCCCTCGGGAACCATGGCGGAGTCCGGGATCGAGGGGTCGAGCCAAGTCTCCGTGAAAACCATCACGTTACAAAAAGTCAGACTGCGGTTCAGAACTGTTCCTTGTAAAGTGTCTTAAGATCTTCTTGTTGATGTTCCAGCCCGATTTGGGGGGTGGGTATCAACTGAGTTGAACCCATGTTTTCTCCTGGATTACAGAAGAGGGCCTATAGTTTTTCGTATGACTGAAGATTACAGCGCTCATTTATACGCTGGCTCGCAACAAACAATTTGCGTCCTCACCTGCTGCGGCCACGCTGCACTTACTCACACACACAGAAACGGCAGTGGAGAGAGAGAGAGAGGGCGAGAGGGAGCGCTACGGTGTCCCTAAATAGATGTCGCCAAAGCCCTGCAGCCTATAAGAATCACTGTCCTGTCAGGTAAATTAAAATATCAGCAGAACGGGAAACGCGCCCGCACATCCTACGGGCGCGTCCTGCGGCGCATATCCTGGGGCGCACATAAATAAAAAAAAATATATAACAATTTAATTAAATCAAATGAATAAAAAAACTGTGCGCGCACATTCTGCGGCTGCCGCAAATCCTAAATAAAAAATAAAAAAATTAAATTAAATCAAATTTATATAAAAACTGCGCGCGCACATCCTACGGACGCGTGCTGCGGCGCATGTCCTGGGGCGCACATAAAAATATATATATATATATAATAATTTAATTAAATCAAAGTAATAAAAAAAACTGTGCGCGCAAATCCTGCGGCGCACATAAATAAAGAATATATTTAAAAATAAAAACCATAAAAATGTAATTTATCAAATTAATAAACAAACTGTGCGCGCACATCCTGCGGGCGGTGCACATTCTAAATAAAAAAGCATGAAATTGAGTACGCCAAAGCTAATTCCGATTTATAAAACCATGCACACGCAAAACCTCAACTCCAAATCCGCCCTCCACCCCCCCAATTTCTACTATAAACGGTCAATGCAAAGCACGTCACGAATATTAAATTATGAATCCGACCAATGGGTTTCCACCGTGAGTCCTGACCGAGGCACGGCATCAAGCGATGTGAAGAGGAAGTGAAACTTTCTGACACTGACATCGAGTTGTTTGTTAGTGAGGTGGAGGTGAAGAGCGACTTTATAGGACAGCAGTGATGTCACTAATAAAGAAAATACACTGATACTCTGCCGCTGCTGCTGTGGATAACACAATGTGTGAGATCAGAAATCGCTGAACCCTCGCTTCCTCCTCATCCTTCCATTCGCATGCACAAATCGTGCAGAACCCCGCATCGGTGTCACGGCAGTATTTATCCATTTAGAGCATCGGACCGATTCCCTCACATCAGTGGATCCTTGCCTCCACTCTGGGATATTATTTGGAAAGTTTCTACATTTCTTGTTAGTGATCTCCTGTGCGCTCTATGCGCTCTGCGCTGGGTGGCTCTGCGCGCTGGGTCGCTATTACATGTGTAGCGGGTCAGTTCTTAATAAAGTTTTATACTTTTAGCAGTGTCATTTTCCCCGCTCTGGATGTGTTAATTAACCTGACAGGACGGCAACTCCTATAGGCTGCAAGGAGGCGGAGGAGTTTATTTAGGGACACCTTAGCACTCTCCCTTGTCCTCTCTCTCTCTCTCCCCACTGACGGTCCTGTGGGTGTGTGCGGAAGTTTAGCGTGAGCGCAGCACGTGTGGTCGCAATTGTTTGTCGCAGTAAGTTGCTGGAAGTTATATAATGTTAACGGCGATCACAGAGAAAGTGTCCGCAAATTGTAACTGAAGTTTGTCCTTAGAGCCCAGCGTGAAGCTGTGTCTGTGTGCGACTGTGACGGCGTCACCGTGGATGCACGCTGTCCCTGCTTTATTTTAATGAATTAAAAGTATGAGATAAGGATGTGTTTTTATGTTTGTAAATGTTTTTAAATATTATAAATGTGTTTAAATTGTGTGACCTAACTATAACATGTTTGTTTTATAGGGCTGCCTCCAGCTAAATAGTTACGGTCACGGTTTTTTCCCACTTTAGATTTTATTTAGATTATTTGGTTTGATTATTTGTTTCTTTGTGTTTTGTTCTATTGCAAGGTGCAATATATATGGTTGACTGGGACTGTGCAATTCAGCGGTAGTGACTTTAATGGTGGTGAATTATTGGCTCCATAAAGTAGAGGCCCTCTTTTGTCATTTTGTTGTTGTATATCGTTTGCAGTGATTTTCTTAAAGTGTGTTGTGTTTGGTTTTTAATGCATGATATTTCAGCATTGTACAATTGGGTCTGGAGCCTCTAATTTCTCTCTATTTTAAACTGTCATTTATATCAAGTCCAGGCCAGCCTTTCCAACCTTTGCACATGTCACTTTACTGTTTGAGCAGTCTGTTTTAAATCATTTGCATTTATTAAATAAATTGTATTTTGTATTGATATCTCAGCCTCCCGTCCCGTCTTATTCTGGATACTTGTTGAACCGAATTGACATTAACTGTCATCTCTGAACCATTTTTAATCACTACACATGCTTGCATTGTTACGATTCTTAAAGTGTGCTATGGTTGTTTAATGTATGATATATTAATGTAATGAACCGACTGATAACTGTCATGCTCTGAAATCTACATCAGTAATGGACAACAAAACCAGTATTAGTATTTCAGTAGCTGCATTTCATTTACCGTAATCATTCAGTATACGTTGTTCAGAATATCACATCAACACAGGGAACCAAGGTTTTGGTAAAGAGGAGTTTAATTTATAGGAACTGACTGTCATCATGCTGCTATTACCTTAAATTACATTGTACAGTATTTGGGATTATGTTGAATTTTATTTAAAACAATAATAAACAGACAAGTTAATTTACATGACAATTGTTTACAGTGCGGAAGTTACACTGTAACAGACTGCGTCACACTCGCGCTGTGGGTTTTATGCGGTGTCCTCGCCGCCGGTCTACGGGGAGTATAAAGCGAGCGCACGGACGGAAGTTGCATCCGCGCAGGACATCAGCTCCTGTGGGAACACACGAGCAAAGCGGAAGCGCATTGCTCCGCGCCCGTCAGCCCGTGATTCTGCTTTCTCCGCTGGTTGTGTATGCTCCGTTCAATGAAGGGGTTCGGGGTAAATGATGATCTTCATAGCATTTAATCATGTTCGGGGAAACACTCGGGGATATTGAAACTCCAGGAGAACCGCAGGGAACTCTAAAGTACGGGACACATATTTTAACATTTAAATATAATATGTCATTAATATCGTTTAAAATCATTTCCCAGTGTGTTTCCCCGAACTATGCCCCGAAACCATCGGTGCCGAACGCGATCGCAGCCGAAGTGAACAGCGCCACTGAGTTACATGGGGGCGGGCGTGAATGTTACGGGGTCAATTCTGAATAAAGTTTTATAGTTTTGGCAGTATTATTTTCCCCGTTCTGCTGATGTTTTAATTTACCTGACAGGACGGTGATTCCTATAGGCTGCGGGAAGTCGGCGCAGTCTATTTAGGGACACCGTAGCTCTTCCCTTCTCCCCCTCTCTTATTGTGTCCGTGACATTAAGTTAAGTTGTCTTTTCCTGTTTTAGTAATTGTTCTCAAGACAATAAGGACGGAGTGGGTCCCTGCTTTATTTGAATGAATTAAAGGTATGACATAATGATGTGTTTAATGTTTGTAAATGTTTTTGAAACATTTTGATAAACTGGTTCAAATTGTATGACCTAAATACAACATGTTTGTTTCTGTTGAGTTGTGTTGCACTATTGCTGCAGCTACCGTTGCATTCGGAGGAAAGAATAAATGATGGCGTTATCTTTAGCCGTTGTTGGCGTATTTATTAACAGGCTGCTGACACATCAGTCTCACGGTCAGAGCTACTTTAACTGACACACTAACATATAGCAGGTTGGCTCTTATAGCCTGTACCTTGGCGCCATCCTGTGGCGTAACCATATATACATATTACAATACAGCATTACATATACATCTGAGTACATAATGAATATATCTCAACACCCCCACTTGTACTCAGGTTGCTATACTTCAAGCAAAAGAAACACAGGAAAACAGAATGAATGTGAACCTCTGTCATACACATATCAATCTCCAAAAAGAGCATTTGCAAACTTCTTCAGTTTCAACTTATTTACAGGTTTGGTCATTACATCAGCAACCATGTCATCAGTAGAACAATACATCAAAATCACCCTTCCCTCAATCACAGTTGACCTGATAAAGTGGTACTTTATGTCAAAGTGTTTACACCTCTGTCTGTGTACAGGGTTTTTGGCAAGAGCTATTGTCCCCTGATTGTCCTCATGTACAATAGTTTGTGTGTAATTGTAGTTATCTATACCCCCTAGTAACTGCTCCAGGTATAGACACTCCTGTATGGTTGAAGCCAGTGCCATATATTCTGCCTCGCAGGTTGATAGCGCAACTGTGGGTTGTTTTCTAGTCTTCCACGAGACTAGAGAGCTGTTCTGACTAAGACTGACAGAGTATCCTGTGGTACTGCGTCTGTCACTTGTATCAGCCGCCCAGTCAGCATCACTGTAGGCTTGTATACCTAGCTCCTCACTGTCGTTTCTCTTAAAGCTTAACCCTTTCTCTGCAGTGCCTTTGAGATACCTTAAAACATGCTTCACAGTGACCCACTGCTCCTCTGTAGGCTCAGCAAAATACTGTGATAATCTGCTCACCACAAAACTTAAATCCGGTCTGGTACAAGTAGTCAAGTATATAAGACTACCAACAGCCTCCCTGTACATCCTGACATCTTCCATCTTTACTGCATCTTCAGTATACTCTAGCTTCTGCTCACAGGGTGTTTCTCTGGTCCTACAATCTTGCATATTAAAACGCTGTAGTATCTTGTTAGTGTATCTTTCCTGTGACATCTTTACACATCCATCTGATTGACTGAAATCAATACCCAGAAAATGTTTGAGTTTGCCTAAATCTTTCATCTTAAACTTTTCTGCGAGCATCTCTTTCACCTTTTTCAGTCTTTCTTCATTGCTTGCTGCAATGATCAAGTCATCGACCCATGTGATTATGATCACCTTCCCTTCATTTGACTCTTTGGCATAAACACAGTGGTCGGCTGGGTTTTGTAATATTATGTTTTTTTTAAACCATTTCATTTATATTGCTGCCTCAACGTGATGCTGACACGGACACGTTAACTCGGGATGGGTTTTTGTAGGATTTTTATTTCAGCGAGACCTTCAGTAGATCACCACACTTCACTCACAAGCGCTTTGTGAAAATGACGAATCTGCCACCGGCTCTGCAAATGACCCTCAACATCTGGAAAAAGGTAAAGAAATCGCCAATGTCAGGCCATGTGTGTTCTGTTATTGTCCGGAGACTCCGCCCTCTGTTGCTTCCCGCTCTTTTTGTCCCTCACCTGTTCCCGGTCATCAACCTGATTGTTTGCCTGATTTGTTCACCTGTGTCTTGTCTTTGTTCCCCCTTCTATTTAAGCCCAGTCTTCCTGTTGTCCCCTGTCGGATTGTATCGTTTGTTTGTGAGAATCTATGTAAAGATTCTGCCGTGTTTGAACCTTGTTTTACCTGGTATGGTACTAGACTCAGATTTTTGATCCTCTCTGTTTTTCCCTTTTGGAATTCTGTTTTTGAATTGGACTCTCTGTTTTTTGCACTTGTGTTTTTTGCCTTTTTGGATCCTTGTTTTTTCTATTTTTGGAAATAAATAAGTATTTTTTTGCATCTTGGTCTGCGATTTAGTCCTTACTCTGAGAAAGGAGAGGCACTGTCTAACGCCGAGTTTACCCCGGGGCGTGGAAGCGCAGTGCAGCGCCAAGGAAATCAAGCGCCTCCTATCCACCCCCTGTTAAACCTTTGTGCGGTGCACATCGGATGCGCTGCGCCGCGCTGCTTCACTCGCGCCCTGAACCAATGGTTTCGGCGTAGAGTCTATTTTTTTCACTCGCCGCGAGCGTAATGCGCCAAGAAACAAACTGAAAATGATTTTAAACGATCTGTTGTCCTAGAGTTTTAATTTCCCCAATTTTCCCAATCACATAATTAAATTCCCCCCTGCCCATCCACTACAGCTACACAAGCAGTCATATGGATACAAATAGAGGGGGGGGCTATGAGACCATCATCATATACCCCCAAACGAGTACATTGAACGGGTTACATTCAACAGCAAGCGGAGAAAGCAGAATCGCGGGCTGACCGTCGCTGAGAAATGCAAATCCGGTGTGAACAGCCGGCGCCGCACTTTCCACCTAAAAACGATGAAATGAACTGAACTATGAAGTAGTTCAGATTTTGAATGGTGAACTATGAACGTGAACTATTCATGTTTACTTGTATGAACTGAACTTTGAACTAGTTCATGAGAGGTGTGAACGTGCACAACACTGTTCAAATCGTAATTCACGTCGGCAGCAACGACTCCCGGCTTCGCATGTCGGAGGTCACTAAAGTTAATGTTGAGTCGGTGTGTGCTTTTGCAAAAACGATGTCGGACACAGTAATTTTCTCTGGCCCTCTACCTAACACAACAGGTGATGACATGTTGTCTTTTAACCTCTGGCTGTCGAGGTGTCCTGTAAACGGTGTGGGCTTTGTAGATGACTGGCAAACTTTTTGGAGGAAACCTGGACTTGTTAGGAGAGACGGCGTTCATCCCACTTGGGATGGAGCAGCTCTCTTATCTAGGAATATTACTCAGTCTATTACATGACAACCCAGAGTTGGGACCAGGAAGCAGAGCTGCAGTGCTAAAAACTTCTCTGCGCTCCCTCTGGGACAGTCACACAACCCCATAGAGATTGTGTCTGTCCACCGTCCGAATCCACACAATAATCTAATACAAATTAACACAACCTCTGAAACAACACAGGAAACCAAGACTTTGAAATGTGGTCTTTTAAACATTAGATCACTGTCATCAAAGGCTATTTTAGTTAATGAACTAGTCTCAGACTACAACATAGATGTATTATCCCTCACTGAGACGTGGCTGCATCCTGATGAATATGTCAGTCTAAATGAATCTACTCCCTCCAGTCATATAAATTCACAGGTTCCCAGAGAATTCGGACGAGGAGGTGGAGTTGCTGCTATTTTTAACCCCAGTCTATCAATTAATCCTAAACTAAACTATAACTCATTTGAATGTCTTGTTCTTCCACGCCAATCCAGGAAACACCAACAGCCAATCATATTTGCTGTAGTTTACCGTGCTCCGGGGGCTTAAACTGAATTATTTACGGAATTCCCCGAGTTTTTTTCAAACCTAGTCCGAAAGACCTATAACATAATTATTGTTGGTGACTTTAATATTCATGTTGACAATAATAAAGATAGCCTTAGTGTAGCATTAATTTCGATACTAGATTCAATTGGTTTCAGTCAGTGTGTACACCAACCTACTCATTGTTGTAACCACACACTTGACCTTGTATTATCATACGGTGTCGGAATTGAACATTTAACAGTACTCTGATCACCCAGGATCAGTTTACCAAAATAATCTCAGGTTCTAAACCAACAACCTGTATCTTAGACGACATTGCCCTTGCTTTCAATGAAACAGTCAGGAGCTGGTGAGTGATCTTCGATCCTGATTTGTCCTTTAATTCTCACCTACAACTAATTTCTAGGACCGCCTTTTTCCACTTGCGTAATATCTAAAAAATCAGACATGTACTTCGCAAAAAGATGCAGAAAAACTAGTCCACGCCTTTGTTACATCCAGACTGGACTATTGTAATTCATAACTATCATGCTCCAGCAGTAAGTCGTTAAAAATTCTGCAGCTTGTCCAAAATGTTCTTCAATGATACTGAAACAACCCTTAAGTTATTTATCTTTGAATACATGTAAATGTATATTTGTGTCCCCTTTAGGAGTAAGAGGAGGTATCCACCCCTTTAACATATCAATATTTAATGGAATCATATTTAGTGGCTTGTGTTTATATACACGGTATATGCATATAGATCTATATATCTATATATATATCCCCTGATGCTGTCAGAACACATGAACCTGCTGAATGTTGCATCAGTAAAGATACAGACACTGATGCACATGTTTTTATCTCATTACACCAGGATCACTGGTCTTATTATAAAATCTGTACAACAGAGAACTTCTGTCTCACGTTTCTTCTTTATTCTATTCTACTTGTTTTCATGTTCATATACAGTTCTTCCGCCATCTGCAGGCAGACGTCACCACTGACTCTGATTCTTTCAGTTCATGAGGAGTTTGTTTTCAATGTGTTTCTCTATAATTTGTTTAAGTCTTGACATTTTAAGTAAAAAGCCTTGATATTATGTATATTAGGATTTGGCTCTATTTGTAACCGGTCTATCCTTTGTGGTCTACCTGCGTTGTGTGTCAGTTTGTGAAGTAGAAGACCGGGACAGGACTTGTATCACTACTGAATTTGTCTGTTATGTTGAAGCCACAGTTCATGTGATTGAACCGTTTTTTTATTTAACACAAATACTGAGTACATTGTACAAAGACCTTTTCCTTATAAATCAAACACGACACTTTGGTGAATTAAGGTTTTCAGTCATCAAATGTTGTCTTAGACACATAATGAGATTATTGACTCATATCTTAACAATCAATGATTGATTGGATTCAAACCAAAATGTAAAAGCCCTGTGATTAATTTCAAATTACAACAAAACATTCATCAAAGTGTTCTTGTGTGATTACAATACTGTGCGTGTTGCTGCTGGGACTTTCTATATCATATCTGCCAGTCGTGCACATTACAACAGAATTTACTGATGCAACATTCAGCAGGTTCTTGTGTTCTGACAGCATCAGGGAATATATATACATATAGATATATAGATCTATATGCATATACTGTGTGTATATACACACAAGCCACTAAATATGATTTTATTAAATATTGAAATTGAAAATCGTTATTTGTATATCCCATATTCACAAATCACAATTTGTCTCATAGGGCTTCAACATGGTCTGACATCCCCTGTCCTTAACCATCAGCAAGAGTAAGGAAAAACTACTAAAACCCTTTTACAGGGTAAAAATACGTAGAAACCTCAGAGAGAGCCACATGTGAGGGATCCCTCTCCCAGGACTGACAGAAGGGCAATAGATGTCAAGTGTACGAAAACATCATCAAGATTAAAGTTTTTAGCAGCATTAGTGAGGGTAAACATTTTGAAGGATAACTTCAAAACTATATGTCAAGCAGTCCTGCTGCAATCATAGTCTATGGTCAGCAGCCAGCAAGATCATGATCCATCATCCAGATCGGATCCACTATAGTCCAAAGTCATTGTCCTCTACCGCCAGTCAGGATCCATTGTCACCTGCCACCTCGGTCGTGGTCCACCACCATTATCTGATGCCAACGCGATAAAGGATCCTCCATTATCATTACGATCAGCCCACACGATATAGAATCCACCACAGGCGATCCAACATTTCGACCTCTGATACGCGATCCACAAATCGTAATCCATGGTGCGGCCACAGCTGCGGCGCTGGATATGCTGGCGATAAGGCAAAGAGATTCCGGGGAAGGGGAACAAGGGTCACAAACATGTATTGATGAAATATTAATTACTTTGATGTGATAAGGATGGAGAAGAGGAGGGAGAAGCTGGAAAGAGAAGCTCCGTGTGTCATGTGTCATAAATTCCCTTCGCACCTTACTGTCATCAGGGTTTTTTGCCTTGTAATCAATGATACAGGCCGAACTTGAGGGTACACTGAGGCTCAAGGTAAATCTGACTGGCTACTGGTTTGTATGGTAGTTCTATGAAAACCATGTGGCCCACTCAGTAGATTAGACATCAATACCTCTATGCCTTTAAACTAAATGCTTCCTAGTTTAGAACATAGGACAAGTAACGTTCTGCCGCACTAATTAGCTCTAACTATAAGCTTTATCAAATAGGAAGGTTTTAAGCCTACTTTTAAACATACAGATGGTGTCTGCTTCCCGAACTGAAAGTGGTAGATTATTCCACAGCAGAGGGGCTTGATGGCTGAAAGCTCTGGCTCCTACTCTACTCTTTAAAACATAGCCAAATGAAGCAGCAGTTTACAGGGTGAAGGAGTGGGGAATATTAAATTAAACTAGGGCTACGTTGTAGCACTTGCGGGCCCGAGCACCCGCACGTTGAAGCCTGTTGCGGTCGGTGGAGAGAGCGATCGATGACCAAGCGCACATCATCGATCGAGCATGCACTTCTCCACGTTGCATGCGTTTTGCGCTCTGCGGCAGTAGGTTTGCCAGTAGGTGGCGCCATCACTATTATTACGCCCAGACATATATATCTGTTCATGTAGGCGCTCTGATGTAGCGTGAGCAATTTTGTGTCAATTGGACAATGTTAACACAACTTAATTTTCACACTGATCAGTAGGTGGCGATATGACCCTGAACTAATATTTATATGTGGAGCTGTTCAGATCAGTATTGTGATCATAGGTCAGTAGTTTGGAGCCGGTTGGATAATGCAGAGTGGATTAACAAAGTACTTCCTGTTTCCTGGTGAATCAGTAGGTGGCGCTATGACACTGAGGAAATATTGACACATAGAGCTGTTCAGGCTTGTACTCTTATCATGTGACAGAAGTTTGGTAGTGATAGGACAATGCACAGTGGAATTATGAAAACATCGTGTCCTTTGGCGAAGGATGATCCTTCGCCAAACATCAATGTTTACATGGTTTGAGGAAACGTCACAATTCTGACCATGATCTAATGAATTGACTGATCTGATTTGAGCTGTATATTGTAAATCAGCCAGGAGCAGTTCATCAAAGTATAAAACATGTCACTTCCTGTAGCCACCAGGGGGCGCTGTAATTTCAAGTCATAATTTCTGTGTAGATGTCATCAGGATGGCACCCTTGTCTTACATGTCTAGTTTGGACTCGATTGGACAATGTATGTCCGAGATACAGAACCTCGTGTTTTGATGGCGTTTAATCAAACTCAAGACGCCACGCCACGGTCACACGGTGTGACGAAAGGTCAATCTCTTAATCACTTTTTATCTCCATCTTGTTGTGATGGCACTGATCTTAATTTGAAGTTAATCTGATGAAAGCCCTGGGACAAGTGCATCAAGTAAAAATGTGGAATATGGAAAAAAAATGGCCACTTAATCCAAAATGGCGGCCTCCCTGTTTGGTCAAGCATACCTATCCAAGATATTTTTTTGTTTGTTATGAAACGACACATGTCCCGATAGATTTGTATAAATGTCGGCCATCGTAGTGCCGGGGTTGCCCTATAGGGGGCGCTGGTCAGTTTTTTTGCCACGCCCATTTCTTAAAACCATATGAATATCTTCAGGGGGGGGCTGTTGTTACACACATGTAGTTTGAGAGAGATAGAATCATGAACACTGAAGTTACAGCAATTTCGTGTTTCACGGCGAGTTGATGAACTTTAATGCCACGCCATTCATATGGCGTTTGACGAAAAGTCACGGTAATCTTATGTCTTCATTGTCAATGTCTTGGGACCCATTTGATACAGTTTGACATGGTTGAGGTCAGTGGATGAGGAGAAATTCATCCAAGTGTAAGACAAGCAAAAAACAAGACATTTCCTGTTGCCACCAGGGGGTGCTGCGGTTTTAAGTCATCATTTATGCATAGATGTCATCAGGCGGGGACTATTGTCTTACATGTCTAGTTTGGACTTGATTGGAACATGTATGTCCGAGATACAGATGCCCGTGTTTTGATGGCGTGTAACCAATTTTTAACGCCATGCCACGGTCACACGGTGTGATAAAAAAAAAATCCCTCAATCATTTTTTATCTCCATCTTGTTGTGATGACACTCATCTGAATTTGAAGTTGATCTGATGAAAGCCCTGGGACAAGTACGTAAAAGTAAAAATGTGGGATATTGCCAAAATGGCCACTAAAAGCAAAATGGCGGACTTCCTGTTGCGTTTTTCATAATGCTCCATGAGACTTTTTTTCATGACTGGTCACGATACACCTATATCCAGATTTTGATGAAAATCCGTTATGTGGAAACCTAGGGGCTGGTTCCAGGGGGCGCTGTAGAGCCATTTTGCCACGCCCAATTCCAATTACTCCAGAATACTAAAATATCCGCAGACCTTGAATTTCCTGCAAAGTTTCATAACTTTTTGAGCATGTCTAGACCCTGAAAAAGCCCCCCAAAGGGAAATAATAATAACTAGGGCTACGTTGTAGCACTTGCGGGCCCGAGCACCCGCACGTTGAAGCCTGTTGCGGTCGGTGGAGAGAGCG
The DNA here is from genome assembly GCF_947347685.1 of Pleuronectes platessa. Classification (NCBI taxonomy): domain Eukaryota; kingdom Metazoa; phylum Chordata; class Actinopteri; order Pleuronectiformes; family Pleuronectidae; genus Pleuronectes; species Pleuronectes platessa. The sequence goes on from NC_070628.1 coordinate 31,390,002, forward strand.
ATCGATGACCAAGCGCACATCATCGATCGAGCATGCACTTCTCCAGGTTGCATGCGTTTTGCGCTCTGCGGCAGTAGGTTTGCCAGTAGGTGGCGCCATCACTATTATTACGCACAGACATATAGATCTGTTCAAGTAGGCGCTCTGCTGTAGCGTGAGAAATTTTGTCTCAATTGGACAATGTTTCCGCAACTTAATTTTCACACTGATCAATAGGTGGCGCTATGATCCTGAACTAATATTCATATATGGAGCTGTTCTATTCAGGATTGTGATCATAGGTCAGTAGTTTGGAGCCGGTTGGATAATGCAGAGTGGATTAACAAAGTACTTCCTTTTTCCCGGCGAATCAGTAGGTGGCGCTATGACATTGAGGAAATATTGACACATAGAGCTGTTCAGGCTTGGACTCTGACCATGTGACAGAAGTTTTGTAGTGATAGGACAATGCACAGTGGAGTTATGATAACATCGTGTCCTTTGGCGAAGGAAAATCCTTCGCCGCACATCAATGTTTACACGGTTTGAGGAAACGTCACAATTCTGACCATGATCTAATGACTTGACTGAGCTGATTTGAGCTGTATATTGTAAATCAGCCAGGAGCAGTTCATCAAAGTATAAAACATGTCACTTCCTGTAGCCACCAGGGGGCGCTGTAATTTCAAGTCATAATTTCTGTGTAGATGTCATCAGGATGGCACCCTTGTCTTACATTTCTAGTTTGGACTCGATTGGACAATGTATGTCCGAGATACAGAACCTCGTGTTTTGATGGCGTTTAATCAAACTCAAGACGCCACGCCACGGTCACACGGTGTGACGAAAGGTCAATCTCTTAATCACTTTTTATCTCCATCTTGTTGTGTTGGCACTGATCTTAATTTGAAGTTAATCTGATGAAAGCCCTGGGACAAGTGCATCAAGTAAAAATGTGGAATATGGAAAAAAAATGGCCACTTAATCCAAAATGGCGGCCTCCCTGTTTGGTCAAGCATACCTATCCAAGATATTTTTTTGTTTGTTATGAAACGACACATGTCCCGATAGATTTGTATAAATGTCGGCCATCGTAGTGCCGGGGTTGCCCTATAGGGGGCGCTGGTCAGTTTTTTTGCCACGCCCATTTCTTAAAACCAGATGAATATCTTCAGGGGGGGGCTGTTGTTACACACATGTAGTTTGAGAGAGATAGAATCATGAACACTGAAGTTACAGCAATTTCGTGTTTCACGGCGAGTTGATGAACTTTAATGCCACGCCATTCATATGGCGTTTGACGAAAAGTCACGGTAATCTTATGTCTTCATTGTCAATGTCTTGGGACCCATTTGATACAGTTTGAAATGGTTGAGGTCAGTGGATGAGGAGAAATTCATCCAAGTGTAAGACAAGCAAAAAACAAGACATTTCCTGTTGCCACCAGGGGGCGCTGCGGTTTTAAGTCATCATTTATGCATAGATGTCATCAGGCGGGGACTATTGTCTTACATGTCTAGTTTGGACTTGATTGGAACATGTATGTCCGAGATACAGATGCTCGTGTTTTGATGGCGTGGAACCAAACTTTGACGACACGCCACGGTCACACGAAGTGACGGAAAAAAATTCCGTTGATCATTTTTTTTCTCAATCTTGTTCTGATGACACGCGTCTAATTTTTAAGTTGATCTGATGAAAGCTCTACGACAAGTACATTAAACTAAAAATGTGGAATTTGGCTAAAATGGCCACTAAATCCAAAATGGCGGGCTTCCTGTTGCGTTTTTCATAATGCTCCAAGAGACGTTTTTCTATGATTATTCACGTTACACCAGTGTCTAGATTTTGGTGAAAATCGCTTATGTGGAAACCTAAGGGCTGGTTCCAGGGGGCGCTGTTGAGCCGTTTTGCCACGCCCATTTCCAAATACTCCAGATTACGTAAATTTTCACCACTCTCTAATTTACTGGAAAGTTTAAAAACTTTTTGAGCACGTTGAAGCCCTCAAAAAGCCAATTCATTGTTCGGAGAATAATAAGAATAATAATAATAAGAATAATGCCTACAATTTCAATAGGGCCTCTCACCATTCGGTGCTCGGGCCCTAACTAGGGCTACGTTGTAGCACTTGCGGGCCCGAGCACCCGCACGTTGAAGCCTGTTGCGGTCGGTGGAGAGAGCGATCGATGACCAAGCGCACATCATCGATCGAGCATGCACTTCTCCACGTTGCATGCGTTTTGCGCTCTGCGGCAGTAGGTTTGCCAGTAGGTGGCGCCATCACTATTATTACGCACAGACATATATATATCTGTTCATGTAGGCGCTCTTATGTAGCGTGAGCAATTTTGTGTCAGTTGGACAATGTTAACACAACTTAATTTTCACACTGATCAGTAGGTGGCGCTATGACCCTGAACTAATATTTATATGTGGAGCTGTTCAGATCAGTATTGTGATCATAGGTCAGTAGTTTGGAGCCGGTTGGATAATGCAGAGTGGATTAACAAAGTACTTCCTGTTTCCTGGCGAATCAGAAGGTGGCGCTATGACACTGAGGAAATATTGACACATAGAGCTGTTCAGGCTTGTACTCTTATCATGTGACAGAAGTTTGGTAGTGATAGGACAATGCACAGTGGAGTTATGATAACATCGTGTCCTTTGGCGAAGGAAAATCCTTCGCCGCACATCAATGTTTACACGGTTTGAGGAAACATCACAATTCTGACCTTGATTCAATGACTTGACTGATCTGATTTGAGCTGTATATCGTAAATCAGCCAGGAGCAGTTCATCAAAGTATAAAACATGTCACTTCCTGTAGCCACCAGGGGGCGCTGTAATTTCAAGTCATAATTTCTGTGTAGATGTCATCAGGATGGCACCCTTGTCTTACATGTCTAGTTTGGACTCGATTGGACAATGTATGTCCGAGATACAGAACCTCGTGTTTTGATGGCGTTTAATCAAACTCAAGACGCCACGCCACGGTCACACGGTGTGACGAAAGGTCAATCTCTTAATCACTTTTTATCTCCATCTTGTTGTGATGGCACTGATCTTAATTTGAAGTTAATCTGATGAAAGCCCTGGGACAAGTGCATCAAGTAAAAATGTGGAATATGGAAAAAAAATGGCCACTTAATCCAAAATGGCGGCCTCCCTGTTTGGTCAAGCATACCTATCCAAGATATTTTTTTGTTTGTTATGAAACGACACATGTCCCGATAGATTTGTATAAATGTCGGCCATCGTAGTGCCGGGGTTGCCCTATAGGGGGCGCTGGTCAGTTTTTTTGCCACGCCCATTTCTTAAAACCATATGAATATCTTCAGGGGGGGCTGTTGTTACACACATGTAGTTTGAGAGAGATAGAATCATGAACACTGAAGTTACAGCAATTTCGTGTTTCACGGCGAGTTGATGAACTTTAATGCCACGCCATTCATATGGCGTTTGACGAAAAGTCACGGTAATCTTATGTCTTCATTGTCAATGTCTTGGGACCCATTTGATACAGTTTGACATGGTTGAGGTCAGTGGATGAGGAGAAATTCATCCAAGTGTAAGACAAGCAAAAAACAAGACATTTCCTGTTGCCACCAGGGGGCGCTGCGGTTTTAAGTCATCATTTATGCATAGATGTCATCAGGCGGGGACTATTGTCTTACATGTCTAGTTTGGACTTGATTGGAACATGTATGTCCGAGATACAGATGCCCGTGTTTTGATGGCGTGTAACCAATTTTTAACGCCATGCCACGGTCACACGGTGTGATAAAAAAAAAATCCCTCAATCATTTTTTATCTCCATCTTGTTGTGATGACACTCATCTGAATTTGAAGTTGATCTGATGAAAGCCCTGGGACAAGTACGTAAAAGTAAAAATGTGGGATATTGCCAAAATGGCCACTAAAAGCAAAATGGCGGACTTCCTGTTGCGTTTTTCATAATGCTCCATGAGACTTTTTTTCATGACTGGTCACGATACACCTATATCCAGATTTTGATGAAAATCCGTTATGTGGAAACCTAGGGGCTGGTTCCAGGGGGCGCTGTAGAGCCATTTTGCCACGCCCAATTCCAATTACTCCAGAATACTAAAATATCCGCAGACCTTGAATTTCCTGCAAAGTTTCATAACTTTTTGAGCATGTCTAGACCCTGAAAAAGCCCCCCAAAGGGAAATAATAATAATAATAATAATAATAATAATAATAATAAAAATCCTTACAGATTCAATAGGGCCTCTCACCATTCGGTGCTCGGGCCCTAATAATAATAAGAATAATGCCTACAATTTCAATAGGGCCTCTCACCATTCGGTGCTCGGGCCCTAATAATAATAATAATAACTAGGGCTACGTTGTAGCACTTGCGGGCCCGAGCACCCGCACGTTGAAGCCTGTTGCGGTCGGTGGAGAGAGCGATCGATGACCAAGCGCACATCATCGATCGAGCATGCACTTCTCCACGTTGCATGCGTTTTGCGCTCTGCGGCAGTAGGTTTGCCAGTAGGTGGCGCCATCACTATTATTACACACAGACTTATAGATCTGTTCAAGTAGCCGCTCTGATGTAGCGTGAGCAGTTTCGTGTCAATTGGAAAATTTTACCACAATGTAATTTTCACACTGATCAGTAGGTGGCGCTATGACCCTGAACTAATGTTTATATATGGAGCTGTTCAGATCAGGATTGTGATCATAGGTCAGAAGTTTGGAGCCGGTTGGATAAGGCAGTGTGGATTAACAAAGTACTTCCTGTTTCATGGATAATCAGTAGGTGGCGCTATGACACTGAGGAAATATTGACACATAGAGCTGTTCAGGCTTGTACTCTTATCATGTGACAGAAGTTTGGTAGTGATAGGACAATGCACAGTGGACTTATGAAAACATCGTGTCCTTTGGCGAAGGATGATCCTTCGCCGCACCTCAATGTTTAAATGGTTTGAGGAAATGTCACAATTCTGACCTTGATTCAATGACTTGACTGAGCTCATTTGAGCTGTATATCTTAAAGCAGTCAGGAGCAGTTCATCAAAGAATAAAACATGTCACTTCCTGTAGCCACCAGGGGGCGCTGTAATTTCAAGTCATAATTTCTGTGTAGATGTCATCAGGATGGCACCCTTGTCTTACATGTCTAGTTTGGACTCGATTGGACAATGTATGTCCGAGATACAGAACCTCGTGTTTTGATGGCGTTTAATCAAACTCAAGACGCCACGCCACGGTCACACGGTGTGACGAAAGGTCAATCTCTTAATCACTTTTTATCTCCATCTTGTTGTGATGGCACTGATCTTAATTTGAAGTTAATCTGATGAAAGCCCTGGGACAAGTGCATCAAGTAAAAATGTGGAATATGGAAAAAAAATGGCCACTTAATCCAAAATGGCGGCCTCCCTGTTTGGTCAAGCATACCTATCCAAGATATTTTTTTGTTTGTTCTGAAACGACACATGTCCCGATAGATTTGTATAAATGTCGGCCATCGTAGTGCCGGGGTTGCCCTATAGGGGGCGCTGGTCAGTTTTTTTGCCACGCCCATTTCTTAAAACCATATGAATATCTTCAGGGGGGGGCTGTTGTTACACACATGTAGTTTGAGAGAGATAGAATCATGAACACTGAAGTTACAGCAATTTCGTGTTTCACGGCGAGTTGATGAACTTTAATGCCACGCCATTCATATGGCGTTTGACGAAAAGTCACGGTAATCTTATGTCTTCATTGTCAATGTCTTGGGACCCATTTGATACAGTTTGACATGGTTGAGGTCAGTGGATGAGGAGAAATTCATCCAAGTGTAAGACAAGCAAAAAACAAGACATTTCCTGTTGCCACCAGGGGGCGCTGCGGTTTTAAGTCATCATTTATGCATAGATGTCATCAGGCGGGGACTATTGTCTTACATGTCTAGTTTGGACTTGATTGGAACATGTATGTCCGAGATACAGATGCCCGTGTTTTGATGGCGTGTAACCAATTTTTAACGCCATGCCACGGTCACACGGTGTGATAAAAAAAAAATCCCTCAATCATTTTTTATCTCCATCTTGTTGTGATGACACTCATCTGAATTTGAAGTTGATCTGATGAAAGCCCTGGGACAAGTACGTAAAAGTAAAAATGTGGGATATTGCCAAAATGGCCACTAAAAGCAAAATGGCGGACTTCCTGTTGCGTTTTTCATAATGCTCCATGAGACTTTTTTTCATGACTGGTCACGATACACCTATATCCAGATTTTGATGAAAATCCGTTATGTGGAAACCTAGGGGCTGGTTCCAGGGGGCGCTGTAGAGCCATTTTGCCACGCCCAATTCCAATTACTCCAGAATACTAAAATATCCGCAGACCTTGAATTTCCTGCAAAGTTTCATAACTTTTTGAGCATGTCTAGACCCTGAAAAAGCCCCCCAAAGGGAAATAATAATAATAATAATAATAATAATAAAAATCCTTACAGATTCAATAGGGCCTCTCACCATTCGGTGCTCGGGCCCTAACTAGGGCTACGTTGTAGCACTTGCGGGCCCGAGCACCCGCACGTTGAAGCCTGTTGCGGTCGGTGGAGAGAGCGATCGATAACCAAGCGCACATCATCGATCGAGCATGCACTTCTCCACGTTGCATGCGTTTTGCGCTCTGTGGCAGTAGGTTTGCCAGTAGGTGGCGCCATCACTATTATTACGCACAGACATATATATCTGTTCATGTAGGCGCTCTGATGTAGCGTGAGCAATTTTGTGTCAATTGGACAATGTTAACACAACTTAATTTTCACACTGATCAGTAGGTGGCGCTATGACCCTGAACTAATATTTATATGTGGAGCTGTTCAGATCAGTATTGTGATCATAGGTCAGTAGTTTGGAGCCGGTTGGATAATGCAGAGTGGATTAACAAAGTACTTCCTGTTTCCTGGCGAATCAGTAGGTGGCGCTATGACACTGAGGAAATATTGACACATAGAGCTGTTCAGGCTTGTACTCTTATCATGTGACAGAAGTTTGGTAGTGATAGGACAATGCACAGTGGACTTATGAAAACATCGTGTCCTTTGGCGAAGGATGATCCTTCGCCAAACATCAATGTTTACATGGTTTGAGGAAATGTCACAATTCTGACCTTGATTCAATGACTTGACTGAGCTCATTTGAGCTGTATATCTTAAAGCAGCCAGGAGCAGTTCATCAAAGTATAAAACATGTCACTTCCTGTAGCCACCAGGGGGCGCTGTAATTTCAAGTCATAATTTCTGTGTAGATGTCATCAGGATGGCACCCTTGTCTTACATGTCTAGTTTGGACTCGATTGGACAATGTATGTCCGAGATACAGAACCTCGTGTTTTGATGGCGTTTAATCAAACTCAAGACGCCACGCCACGGTCACACGGTGTGACGAAAGGTCAATCTCTTAATCACTTTTTATCTCCATCTTGTTGTGATGGCACTGATCTTAATTTGAAGTTAATCTGATGAAAGCCCTGGGACAAGTGCATCAAGTAAAAATGTGGAATATGGAAAAAAAATGGCCACTTAATCCAAAATGGCGGCCTCCCTGTTTGGTCAAGCATACCTATCCAAGATATTTTTTTGTTTGTTATGAAACGACACATGTCCCGATAGATTTGTATAAATGTCGGCCATCGTAGTGCCGGGGTTGCCCTATAGGGGGCGCTGGTCAGTTTTTTTGCCACGCCCATTTCTTAAAACCATATGAATATCTTCAGGGGGGGGCTGTTGTTACACACATGTAGTTTGAGAGAGATAGAATCATGAACACTGAAGTTACAGCAATTTCGTGTTTCACGGCGAGTTGATGAACTTTAATAACACGCCATTCATATGGCGTTTGACGAAAAGTCACGGTAATCTTATGTCTTCATTGTCAATGTCTTGGGACCCATTTGATACAGTTTGACATGGTTGAGGTCAGTGGATGAGGAGAAATTCATCCAAGTGTAAGACAAGCAAAAAACAAGACATTTCCTGTTGCCACCAGGGGGCGCTGCGGTTTTAAGTCATCATTTATGCATAGATGTCATCAGGCGGGGACTATTGTCTTACATGTCTAGTTTGGACTTGATTGGAACATGTATGTCCGAGATACAGATGCCCGTGTTTTGATGGCGTGTAACCAATTTTTAACGCCATGCCACGGTCACACGGTGTGATAAAAAAAAAATCCCTCAATCATTTTTTATCTCCATCTTGTTGTGATGACACTCATCTGAATTTGAAGTTGATCTGATGAAAGCCCTGGGACAAGTACGTAAAAGTAAAAATGTGGGATATTGCCAAAATGGCCACTAAAAGCAAAATGGCGGACTTCCTGTTGCGTTTTTCATAATGCTCCATGAGACTTTTTTTCATGACTGGTCACGATACACCTATATCCAGATTTTGATGAAAATCCGTTATGTGGAAACCTAGGGGCTGGTTCCAGGGGGCGCTGTAGAGCCATTTTGCCACGCCCAATTCCAATTACTCCAGAATACTAAAATATCCGCAGACCTTGAATTTCCTGCAAAGTTTCATAACTTTTTGAGCATGTCTAGACCCTGAAAAAGCCCCCCAAAGGGAAATAATAATAATAATAATAATAATAAAAATCCTTACAGATTCAATAGGGCCTCTCACCATTCGGTGCTCGGGCCCTAACTAGGGCTACGTTGTAGCACTTGCGGGCCCGAGCACCCGCACGTTGAAGCCTGTTGCGGTCGGTGGAGAGAGCGATCGATAACCAAGCGCACATCATCGATCGAGCATGCACTTCTCCACGTTGCATGCGTTTTGCGCTCTGTGGCAGTAGGTTTGCCAGTAGGTGGCGCCATCACTATTATTACGCACAGACATATATATCTGTTCATGTAGGCGCTCTGATGTAGCGTGAGCAATTTTGTGTCAATTGGACAATGTTAACACAACTTAATTTTCACACTGATCAGTAGGTGGCGCTATGACCCTGAACTAATATTTATATGTGGAGCTGTTCAGATCAGTATTGTGATCATAGGTCAGTAGTTTGGAGCCGGTTGGATAATGCAGAGTGGATTAACAAAGTACTTCCTGTTTCCTGGCGAATCAGTAGGTGGCGCTATGACACTGAGGAAATATTGACACATAGAGCTGTTCAGGCTTGTACTCTTATCATGTGACAGAAGTTTGGTAGTGATAGGACAATGCACAGTGGACTTATGAAAACATCGTGTCCTTTGGCGAAGGATGATCCTTCGCCAAACATCAATGTTTACATGGTTTGAGGAAATGTCACAATTCTGACCTTGATTCAATGACTTGACTGAGCTCATTTGAGCTGTATATCTTAAAGCAGCCAGGAGCAGTTCATCAAAGTATAAAACATGTCACTTCCTGTAGCCACCAGGGGGCGCTGTAATTTCAAGTCATAATTTCTGTGTAGATGTCATCAGGATGGCACCCTTGTCTTACATGTCTAGTTTGGACTCGATTGGACAATGTATGTCCGAGATACAGAACCTCGTGTTTTGATGGCGTTTAATCAAACTCAAGACGCCACGCCACGGTCACACGGTGTGACGAAAGGTCAATCTCTTAATCACTTTTTATCTCCATCTTGTTGTGATGGCACTGATCTTAATTTGAAGTTAATCTGATGAAAGCCCTGGGACAAGTGCATCAAGTAAAAATGTGGAATATGGAAAAAAAATGGCCACTTAATCCAAAATGGCGGCCTCCCTGTTTGGTCAAGCATACCTATCCAAGATATTTTTTTGTTTGTTATGAAACGACACATGTCCCGATAGATTTGTATAAATGTCGGCCATCGTAGTGCCGGGGTTGCCCTATAGGGGGCGCTGGTCAGTTTTTTTGCCACGCCCATTTCTTAAAACCATATGAATATCTTCAGGGGGGGGCTGTTGTTACACACATGTAGTTTGAGAGAGATAGAATCATGAACACTGAAGTTACAGCAATTTCGTGTTTCACGGCGAGTTGATGAACTTTAATAACACGCCATTCATATGGCGTTTGACGAAAAGTCACGGTAATCTTATGTCTTCATTGTCAATGTCTTGGGACCCATTTGATACAGTTTGACATGGTTGAGGTCAGTGGATGAGGAGAAATTCATCCAAGTGTAAGACAAGCAAAAAACAAGACATTTCCTGTTGCCACCAGGGGGCGCTGCGGTTTTAAGTCATCATTTATGCATAGATGTCATCAGGCGGGGACTATTGTCTTACATGTCTAGTTTGGACTTGATTGGAACATGTATGTCCGAGATACAGATGCCCGTGTTTTGATGGCGTGTAACCAATTTTTAACGCCATGCCACGGTCACACGGTGTGATAAAAAAAAAATCCCTCAATCATTTTTTATCTCCATCTTGTTGTGATGACACTCATCTGAATTTGAAGTTGATCTGATGAAAGCCCTGGGACAAGTACGTAAAAGTAAAAATGTGGGATATTGCCAAAATGGCCACTAAAAGCAAAATGGCGGACTTCCTGTTGCGTTTTTCATAATGCTCCATGAGACTTTTTTTCATGACTGGTCACGATACACCTATATCCAGATTTTGATGAAAATCCGTTATGTGGAAACCTAGGGGCTGGTTCCAGGGGGCGCTGTAGAGCCATTTTGCCACGCCCAATTCCAATTACTCCAGAATACTAAAATATCCGCAGACCTTGAATTTCCTGCAAAGTTTCATAACTTTTTGAGCATGTCTAGACCCTGAAAAAGCCCCCCAAAGGGAAATAATAATAATAATAATAATAATAATAATAATAATAAAAATCCTTACAGATTCAATAGGGCCTCTCACCATTCGGTGCTCGGGCCCTAACTAGGGCTACGTTGTAGCACTTGCGGGCCCGAGCACCCACACGTTGAAGCCTGTTGCGGTCGGTGGAGAGAGCGATCGATGACCAAGCGCACATCATCGATCGAGCATGCACTTCTCCACGTTAAATGCGCTCTGCGGCAGTAGGTTTGCCAGTAGGTGGCGCCATCACTATTATTACGCACAGACATATAGATCTGTTCAAGTAGGCGCTCTGATGTAGCGTGAGAAATTTTGTGTCAATTGGACAATGTTTCCGCAACTTAATTTTCACACTGATCAATAGGTGGCGCTATGATCCTGAACTAATATTCATATATGGAGCTGTTCTATTCAGGATTGTGATCATAGGTCAGTAGTTTGGAGCCGGTTGGATAATGCAGAGTGGATTAACAAAGTACTTCCTGTTTCCTGGCGAATCAGTAGGTGGCGCTATGACACTGAGGAAATATTGACACATAGAGCTGTTCAGGCTTGGACTCTGACCATGTGACAGAAGTTTTGTAGTGATAGGACAATGCACAGTGGAGTTATGATAACATCGTGTCCTTTGGCGAAGGAAAATCCTTCGCCGCACATCAATGTTTACACGGTTTGAGGAAACGTCACAATTCTGACCATGATCTAATGACTTGACTGATCTGATTTGAGCTGTATATTGTAAATCAGCCAGGAGCAGTTCATCAAAGTATAAAACATGTCACTTCCTGTAGCCACCAGGGGGCGCTGTAATTTCCAGTCATAATTTCTGTGTAGATGTCATCAGGATGGCACCCTTGTCTTACATGTCTAGTTTGGACTCGATTGGACAATGTATGTCCGAGATACAGAACCTCGTGTTTTGATGGCGTTTAATCAAACTCAAGACGCCACGCCATGGTCACACGGTGTGACGAAAGGTCAATCTCTTAATCACTTTTTATCTCCATCTTGTTGTGATGGCACTGATCTTAATTTGAAGTTAATCTGATGAAAGCCCTGGGACAAGTGCATCAAGTAAAAATGTGGAATATGGAAAAAAAATGGCCACTTAATCCAAAATGGCGGCCTCCCTGTTTGGTCAAGCATACCTATCCAAGATATTTTTTTGTTTGTTATGAAACGACACATGTCCCGATAGATTTGTATAAATGTCGGCCATCGTAGTGCCGGGGTTGCCCTATAGGGGGCGCTGGTCAGTTTTTTTGCCACGCCCATTTCTTAAAACCATATGAATATCTTCAGGGGGGGGCTGTTGTTACACACATGTAGTTTGAGAGAGATAGAATCATGAACACTGAAGTTACAGCAATTTCTTGTTTCACGGCGAGTTGATGAACTTTAATGCCACGCCATTCATATGGCGTTTGACGAAAAGTCACGGTAATCTTATGTCTTCATTGTCAATGTCCTGGGACCCATTTGATACAGTTTGACATGGTTGAGGTCAGTGGATGAGGAGAAATTCATCCAAGTGTAAGACAAGCAAAAAACAAGACATTTCCTGTAGCCACCAGGGGGCGCTGCGGTTTTAAGTCATCATTTATGCATAGATGTCATCAGGCGGGGACTATTGTCTTACATGTCTAGTTTGGACTTGATTGGAACATGTATGTCCGAGATACAGATGCCCGTGTTTTGATGGCGTGTAACCAATTTTTAACGCCATGCCACGGTCACACGGTGTGATAAAAAAAAAATCCCTCAATCATTTTTTATCTCCATCTTGTTGTGATGACACTCATCAGAATTTGAAGTTGATCTGATGAAAGCCCTGGGACAAGTACGTAAAAGTAAAAATGTGGGATATTGCCAAAATGGCCACTAAAAGCAAAATGGCGGACTTCCTGTTGCGTTTTTCATAATGCTCCATGAGACTTTTGTTCATGACTGGTCACGATACACCTATATCCAGATTTTGATGAAAATCCGTTATGTGGAAACCTAGGGGCTGGTTCCAGGGGGCGCTGTAGAGCCATTTTGCCACGCCCAATTCCAATTACTCCAGAATACTAAAATATCCGCAGACCTTGAATTTCCTGCAAAGTTTCATAACTTTTTGAGCATGTCTAGACCCTGAAAAAGCCCCCCAAAGGGAAATAATAATAATAATAATAATAATAATAAAAATCCTTACAGATTCAATAGGGCCTCTCACCATTCGGTGCTCGTGCCCTAAATATGGATCTCTTCAAGAAGCCGCTCTGATGTAGCGTGAGCAATTTTGTGTCAATTGGACAATTTTACCACAACGTAATTTTCACACTGATCAGTAGGTGGCGCTATGACCCTGAACTAATGTTTATATATGGAGCTGTTCAGATCAGGATTGTGATCATAGGTCAGAAGTTTGGAGCCGGTTGGATAAGGCAGAGTGGATTAACAAAGTACTTCCTGTTTCATGGATAATCAGTAGGTGGCGCTATGACACTGAGGAAATATTGACACATAGAGCTGTTCAGGCTTGTACTCTTATCATTTGACAGAAGTTTGGTAGTGATAGGACAATGCACAGTGGACTTATGAAAACATCGTGTCCTTTGGCGAAGGATGATCCTTCGCCGCACATCAATGTTTACACGGTTTGAGGAAACGTCACAATTCTGACCATGATCTAATGACTTGACTGAGCTGATTTGAGCTGTATATTGTAAATCAGCCAGGAGCAGTTCATCAAAGTATAAAACATGTCACTTCCTGTAGCCACCAGGGGGCGCTGTAATTTCAAGTCATAATTTCTGTGTAGATGTCATCAGGCTGGCACCCTTGTCTTACATGTCTAGTTTGGACTCGATTGGACAATGTATGTCCGAGATACAGAACCTCGTGTTTTGATGGCGTTTAATCAAACTCAAGACGCCACGCCACGGTCACACGGTGTGACGAAAGGTCAATCTCTTAATCACTTTTTATCTCCATCTTGTTGTGATGGCACTGATCTTAATTTGAAGTTAATCTGATGAAAGCCCTGGGACAAGTGCATCAAGTAAAAATGTGGAATATGGAAAAAAAATGGCCACTTAATCCAAAATGGCGGCCTCCCTGTTTGGTCAAGCCTACCTATCCAAGATATTTTTTTGTTTGTTATGAAACGACACATGTCCCGATAGATTTGTATAAATGTCGGCCATCGTAGTGCCGGGGTTGCCCTACAGGGGGCGCTGGTCAGTTTTTTTGCCACGCCCATTTCTTAAAACCATATGAATATCTTCAGGGGGGGGCTGTTGTTACACACATGTAGTTTGAGAGAGATAGAACCATGAACACTGAAGCTACAGCAATTTCGTGTTTCACGGCGAGTTGATGAACTTTAATGCCACGCCATTCATATGGCGTTTGACGAAAAGTCACGGTAATCTTATGTCTTCATTATCAATGTCTTGGGACCCATTTGATACAGTTTGACATGGTTGAGGTCAGTGGATGAGGAGAAATTCATCCAAGTGTAAGACAAGCAAAAAACAAGACATTTCCTGTTGCCACCAGGGGGCGCTGCGGTTTTAAGTCATCATTTATGCATAGATGTCATCAGGCGGGGACTGTTGTCTTACATGTCTAGTTTGGACTTGATTGGAACATGTATGTCCGAGATACAGATGCCCGTGTTTTGATGGCGTGTAACCAATTTTTAACGCCATGCCACGGTCACATGGTGTGATAAAAAAAAAATCCCTTAATCATTTTTTATCTCCATCTTGTTGTGATGACACTCATCTGAATTTGAAGTTGATCTGATGAAAGCCCTGGGACAAGTACGTAAAAGTAAAAATGTGGGATATTGCCAAAATGGCCACTAAAAGCAAAATGGCGGACTTCCTGTTGCGTTTTTCATAATGCTCCATGAGACTTTTTTTCATGACTGGTCACGATACACCTATATCCAGATTTTGATGAAAATCCGTTATGTGGAAACCTAGGGGCTGGTTCCAGGGGGCGCTGTAGAGCCATTTTGCCACGCCCAATTCCAATTACTCCAGAATACTAAAATATCCGCAGACCTTGAATTTCCTGCAAAGTTTCATAACTTTTTGAGCATGTCTAGACCCTGAAAAAGCCCCCCAAAGGGAAATAATAATAATAATAATAATAATAATAATAATAATAATAATAATAATAATAAAAATCCTTACAGATTCAATAGGGCCTCTCACCATTCGGTGCTCGGGCCCTAAATATATCTGTTCATGTAGGCGCTCTGATGGAGCGTGAGCAATTTTGTGTCAATTGGACAATGTTAACACAACTTAATTTTCACACTGATCAGTAGGTGGCGCTATGACCCTGATCTAATATTTATATGTGGAGCTGTTCAGATCAGTATTGTGATCATAGGTCAGTAGTTTGGAGCCGGTTGGATAATGCAGAGTGGATTAACAAAGTACTTCCTGTTTCCTGGCGAATCAGTAGGTGGCGCTATGACACTGAGGAAATATTGACACATAGAGCTGTTCAGGCTTGTACTCTTATCATGTGACAGAAGTTTGGTAGTGATAGGACAATGCACAGTGGACTTATGAAAACATCGTGTCCTTTGGCGAAGGATGATCCTTCGCCGCACCTCAACGTTTAAATGGTTTGAGGAAATGTCACAATTCTGACCTTGATTCAATGACTTGACTGAGCTCATTTGAGCTGTATATCTTAAAGCAGCCAGGAGCAGTTCATCAAAGTATAAAACATGTCACTTCATGTTGCCACCAGGGGGCACTGTGATTTCAAGTCATAATTTCTGTGTAGATGTCATCAAGCCAGAACTCTTGTCTTGCATGTCTAGTTTGGACTTGATTGGACCATGTATGTTCGAGATACAGATGCTCGTGTTTTGATGGCGTGTAACCAAACTTTAACGCCACGCCACGGTCACACGGTGTGAAGGGAAAAAAATCCCTAAATCAGTTTTTATCTCAATCTTGTTGTGATGACACTCATCTGAATTTGAAGTTGATCTGATGAAAGCTCTACGACAAGTAAATCAAAGTAAAAATGTGGAATAGGGCTAAAATGGCCACTAAATCCAAAATGGCGGGCTTCCTGTTTAGTCTAGCATATCTATCCAAGAGACTTATTTGTTTGTTATGAAAAGACACATGCCCAAATCGAATTTTGTACATGTCGGCCAATCGTAGTGCCGGGGCTGACCGTTAGGGGGCGCTAGTCAGTTATTTTGCCACGCCCATTCCTTAAAACCATATGAAAATCTTCAGGGGGGGGATGTTGTTGCACACATGTAGTTTGAGTGAGATAGAACCATGAACACTGAAGTTAAAGCAATTTCGTGCTTCACGGCGAGGTGATGAACTTTGATGCAACGCCATTAATATGGCGTTTGACGAAAAGTCACAGTTATCTTATGCCTTCATTATCAATGTCTTGAGACCCATTTGGTACAGTTTGACATGGTTGAGATCAGTGGATGAGGAGGAATACATCCAAGTGTAAGACAAGCAAAAAACAAGACATTTCCTGGTGCCACCAGGGGGTGCTGTGATTTTAAGTCATTATTTCTGTGTAGATGTCATCAGGCCGGGACTCTTGTCTTACATGTCTAGTTTGGACTTGATTGGACCATGTATGTTCGAGATACAGATGCACGTGTTTTGATGGCGTGGAACCAAATTTTGACTTCACGCCACGGTCACACGGAGTGACGGAAAAAAATTCCGTTGATCTTTTTTTTTCTCAATCTTGTTGTGATGACACGCGTCTAATTTTTAAGTTGATCTGATGAAAGCTCTACGACAAGTACATTAAACTAAAAATGTGGAATTTGGCCAAAATGGCCACTAAATCCAAAATGGCGGGCTTCCTGTTGCGTTTTTCATAATGCTCCAAGAGACTTTTTTCTATGATTATTCACGTTACACCAGTGTCTAGATTTTGGTGAAAATCGCTTATGTGGAAACCTAAGGGCTGGTTCCAGGGGGCGCTGTTGAGCCGTTTTGCCACGCCCATTTCCAAATACTCCAGATTACGTAAATTTTCACCACTCTCTAATTTACTGGAAAGTTTAAAAACTTTTTGAGCACGTTGAAGCCCTCAAAAAGCCAATTCATTGTTCGGAGAATAATAAGAACTAGGGCTACGTTGTAGCACTTGCGGGCCCGAGCACCCGCACGTTGAAGCCTGTTGCGGTCGGTGGAGAGAGCGATCGATGACCAAGCGCACATCATCGATCGAGCATGCACTTCTCCACGTTGCATGCGTTTTGCGCTCTGCGGCAGTAGGTTTGCCAGTAGGTGGCGCCATCACTATTATTACGCACAGACATATATATCTGTTCATGTAGGCGCTCTGATGTAGCGTGAGCAATTTTGTGTCAATTGGACAATGTTAACACAATTTAATTTTCACACTGATCAGTAGGTGGCGCTATGACCCTGAACTAATATTTATATGTGGAGCTGTTCAGAATAGTATTGTGATCATAGGTCAGTAGTTTGGAGCCGGTTGGATAATGCAGAGTGGATTAACAAAGTACTTCCTGTTTCCTGGCGAATCAGTAGGTGGCGCTATGACACTGAGGAAATATTGACACATAGAGCTGTTCAGGCTTGTACTCTTATCATGTGACAGAAGTTTGGTAGTGATAGGACAATGCACAGTGGACTTATGAAAACATCGTGTCCTTTGGCGAAGGATGATCCTTCGCCGCACCTCAACGTTTAAATGGTTTGAGGAAATGTCACAATTCTGACCTTGATTCAATGACTTGACTGAGCTCATTTGAGCTGTATATTGTAAATCAGCCAGGAGCAGTTCATCAAAGTATAAAACATGTCACTTCCTGTAGCCACCAGGGGGCGCTGTAATTTCAAGTCATAATTTCTGTGTAGATGTCATCAGGATGGCACCCTTGTCTTACATGTCTAGTTTGGACTCGATTGGACAATGTATGTCCGAGATACAGAACCTCGTGTTTTGATGGCGTTTAATCAAACTCAAGACGCCACGCCACAGTCACACGGTGTGACGAAAGGTCAATCTCTTAATCACTTTTTATCTCCATCTTGTTGTGATGGCACTGATCTTAATGTGAAGTTAATCTGATGAAAGCCCTGGGACAAGTGCATCAAGTAAAAATGTGGAATATGGAAAAAAAATGGCCACTTAATCCAAAATGGCGGCCTCCCTGTTTGGTCAAGCATACCTATCCAAGATATTTTTTTGTTTGTTATGAAACGACACATGTCCCGATAGATTTGTATAAATGTCGGCCATCGTAGTGCCGGGGTTGCCCTACAGGGGGCGCTGGTCAGTTTTTTTGCCACGCCCATTTCTTAAAACCATATGAATATCTTCAGGGGGGGGCTGTTGTTACACACATGTAGTTTGAGAGAGATAGAATCATGAACACTGAAGTTACAGCAATTTCGTGTTTCACGGCGAGTTGATGAACTTTAATGCCACGCCATTCATATGGCGTTTGACGAAAAGTCACGGTAATCTTATGTCTTCATTGTCAATGTCTTGGGACCCATTTGATACAGTTTGACATGGTTGAGGTCAGTGGATGAGGAGAAATTCATCCAAGTGTAAGACAAGCAAAAAACAAGACATTTCCTGTTGCCACCAGGGGGCGCTGCGGTTTTAAGTCATCATTTATGCATAGATGTCATCAGGCGGGGACTATTGTCTTACATGTCTAGTTTGGACTTGATTGGAACATGTATGTCCGAGATACAGATGCCCGTGTTTTGATGGCGTGTAACCAATTTTTAACGCCATGCCACGGTCACACGGTGTGATAAAAAAAAAATCCCTCAATCATTTTTTATCTCCATCTTGTTGTGATGACACTCATCTGAATTTGAAGTTGATCTGATGAAAGCCCTGGGACAAGTACGTAAAAGTAAAAATGTGGGATATTGCCAAAATGGCCACTAAAAGCAAAATGGCGGACTTCCTGTTGCGTTTTTCATAATGCTCCATGAGACTTTTTTTCATGACTGGTCACGATACACCTATATCCAGATTTTGATGAAAATCCGTTATGTGGAAACCTAGGGGCTGGTTCCAGGGGGCGCTGTAGAGCCATTTTGCCACGCCCAATTCCAATTACTCCAGAATACTAAAATATCCGCAGACCTTGAATTTCATGCAAAGTTTCATAACTTTTTGAGCATGTCTAGACCCTGAAAAAGCCCCCCAAAGGGAAATAATAATAATAATAATAATAATAATAATAATAATAATAATAATAAAAATCCTTACAGATTCAATAGGGCCTCTCACCATTCGGTGCTCGGGCCCTAATAATAATAATAAGAATAATGCCTACAATTTCAATAGGGCCTCTCACCATTCGGTGCTCGGGCCCTAATTAAATGCGTTTTGCGCTCTGCGGCAGTAGGTTTGCCAGTAGGTGGCGCCATCACTATTATTACGCACAGACATATATATCTGTTCATGTAGGCGCTCTGATGTAGCGTGAGCAATTTTGTGTCAATTGGACAATGTTAACACAACTTAATTTTCACACTGATCAGTAGGTGGCGCTATGACCCTGAACTAATATTTATATGTGGAGCTGTTCAGAATAGTATTGTGATCATAGGTCAGTAGTTTGGAGCCGGTTGGATAATGCAGAGTGGATTAACAAAGTACTTCCTGTTTCCTGGCGAATCAGTAGGTGGCGCTATGACACTGAGGAAATATTGACACATAGAGCTGTTCAGGCTTGGACTCTGACCATGTGACAGAAGTTTTGTAGTGATAGGACAATGCACAGTGGAGTTATGATAACATCGTGTCCTTTGGCGAAGGAAAATCCTTCGCCGCACATCAATGTTTACACGGTTTGAGGAAACGTCACAATTCTGACCATGATCTAATGACTTGACTGGGCTGATTTGAGCTGTATATTGTAAATCAGCCAGGAGCAGTTCATCAAAGCATAAAACATGTCACTTCCTGTAGCCACCAGGGGGCGCTGTAATTTCAAGTCATAATTTCTGTGTAGATGTCATCAGGCTGGCACCCTTGTCTTACATGTCTAGTTTGGACTCGATTGGACAATGTATGTCCGAGATACAGAACCTCGTGTTTTGATGGCGTTTAATCAAACTCAAGACGCCACGCCACGGTCACACGGTGTGACGAAAGGTCAATCTCTTAATCACTTTTTATCTCCATCTTGTTGTGATGGCACTGATCTTAATTTGAAGTTAATCTGATGAAAGCCCTGGGACAAGTGCATCAAGTAAAAATGTGGAATATGGAAAAAAAATGGCCACTTAATCCAAAATGGCGGCCTCCCTGTTTGGTCAAGCATACCTATCCAAGATATTTCTTTGTTTGTTATGAAACGACACATGTCCCGATAGATTTGTATAAATGTCGGCCATCGTAGTGCCGGGGTTGCCCTATAGGGGGCGCTGGTCAGTTTTTTTGCCACGCCCATTTCTTAAAACCATATGAATATCTTCAGGGGGGGGCTGTTGTTACACACATGTAGTTTGAGAGAGATAGAACCATGAACACTGAAGTTACAGCAATTTCGTGTTTCACGGCGAGGTGATGAACTTTGATGCCACGCCATTAATATGGCGTTTGACGAAAAGTCACAGTTATCTTATGCCTTCATTATCAATGTCTTGAGACCCATTTGGTACAGTTTGACATGGTTGAGGTCAGTGGATGAGGAGGAATACATCCAAGTGTAAGACAAGCAAAAAACAAGACATTTCCTGGTTCCACCAGGGGGCGCTGTGATTTTGAGTCATTATTTCTGTGTAGATGTCCTCAGGCCGGGACTCTTGTCCTACATGTCTAGTTTGGACTTGATTGGACCATGTATGTTCGAGATACAGATGCTCGTGTTTTGATGGCGTGGAACCAAATTTTGACTTCACGCCACGGTCACACGAAGTGACGGAAAAAAATTCCGTTGATCATTTTTTTCTCAATCTTGTTGTGATGACACCCATCTAATTTTTAAGTTGATCTGATGAAAGCTCTACGACAAGTACATTAAAGTAAAAATGTGGAATTTGGCCAAGTGTAAGACAAGCAAAAAACAAGACATTTCCTGGTTCCACCAGGGGGCGCTGTGATTTTGAGTCATTATTTCTGTGTAGATGTCCTCAGGCCGGGACTCTTGTCCTACATGTCTAGTTTGGACTTGATTGGACCATGTATGTTCGAGATACAGATGCTCGTGTTTTGATGGCGTGGAACCAAATTTTGACTTCACGCCACGGTCACACGAAGTGACGGAAAAAAATTCCGTTGATCATTTTTTTCTCAATCTTGTTGTGATGACACCCATCTAATTTTTAAGTTGATCTGATGAAAGCTCTACGACAAGTACATTAAAGTAAAAATGTGGAATTTGGCCAAAATGGCCACTAAATCCAAAATGGCGGGCTTCCTGTTGCATTTTTCATAATGCTCCAATAGACTTTTTTCTATGATTAGTCACGTTACACCAGTGTCTAGATTTTGGTGAAAATCGCTTATGTGGAAACCTAGGGGCTGGTTCCAGGGGGCGCTGTTGAGCCATTTTGCCACGCCCTTTTCCAAATACTCCAGAATACGTAAATTTTCACCACTCTCTAATTTACTGGAAAGTTTAAAAACTTTTTGAGCACGTTGAAGCCCTCAAAAAGCCAATTCATTGTTCGGAGAATAATAAGAATAATAATAAGAACTAGGGCTACGTTGTAGCACTTGCGGGCCCGAGCACCCGCACGTTGAAGCCTGTTGCGGTCGGTGGAGAGAGCGATCGATGACCAAGCGCACATCATCGATCGAGCATGCACTTCTCCACGTTGCATGCGTTTTGCGCTCTGCGGCAGTAGGTTTGCCAGTAGGTGGCGCCATCACTATTATTACACACAGACTTATAGATCTGTTCAAGTAGCCGCTCTGATGTAGCGTGAGCAGTTTCGTGTCAATTGGAAAATTTTACCACAATGTAATTTTCACACTGATCAGTAGGTGGCGCTATGACCCTGAACTAATGTTTATATATGGAGCTGTTCAGATCAGGATTGTGATCATAGGTCAGAAGTTTGGAGCCGGTTGGATAAGGCAGTGTGGATTAACAAAGTACTTCCTGTTTCATGGATAATCAGTAGGTGGCGCTATGACACTGAGGAAATATTGACACATAGAGCTGTTCAGGCTTGTACTCTTATCATGTGACAGAAGTTTGGTAGTGATAGGACAATGCACAGTGGACTTATGAAAACATCGTGTCCTTTGGCGAAGGATGATCCTTCGCCGCACCTCAATGTTTAAATGGTTTGAGGAAATGTCACAATTCTGACCTTGATTCAATGACTTGACTGAGCTCATTTGAGCTGTATATCTTAAAGCAGTCAGGAGCAGTTCATCAAAGAATAAAACATGTCACTTCCTGTAGCCACCAGGGGGCGCTGTAATTTCAAGTCATAATTTCTGTGTAGATGTCATCAGGATGGCACCCTTGTCTTACATGTCTAGTTTGGACTCGATTGGACAATGTATGTCCGAGATACAGAACCTCGTGTTTTGATGGCGTTTAATCAAACTCAAGACGCCACGCCACGGTCACACGGTGTGACGAAAGGTCAATCTCTTAATCACTTTTTATCTCCATCTTGTTGTGATGGCACTGATCTTAATTTGAAGTTAATCTGATGAAAGCCCTGGGACAAGTGCATCAAGTAAAAATGTGGAATATGGAAAAAAAATGGCCACTTAATCCAAAATGGCGGCCTCCCTGTTTGGTCAAGCATACCTATCCAAGATATTTTTTTGTTTGTTATGAAACGACACATGTCCCGATAGATTTGTATAAATGTCGGCCATCGTAGTGCCGGGGTTGCCCTATAGGGGGCGCTGGTCAGTTTTTTTGCCACGCCCATTTCTTAAAACCATATGAATATCTTCAGGGGGGGGCTGTTGTTACACACATGTAGTTTGAGAGAGATAGAATCATGAACACTGAAGTTACAGCAATTTCGTGTTTCACGGCGAGTTGATGAACTTTAATGCCACGCCATTCATATGGCGTTTGACGAAAAGTCACGGTAATCTTATGTCTTCATTGTCAATGTCTTGGGACCCATTTGATACAGTTTGACATGGTTGAGGTCAGTGGATGAGGAGAAATTCATCCAAGTGTAAGACAAGCAAAAAACAAGACATTTCCTGTTGCCACCAGGGGGCGCTGCGGTTTTAAGTCATCATTTATGCATAGATGTCATCAGGCGGGGACTATTGTCTTACATGTCTAGTTTGGACTTGATTGGAACATGTATGTCCGAGATACAGATGCCCGTGTTTTGATGGCGTGTAACCAATTTTTAACGCCATGCCACGGTCACACGGTGTGATAAAAAAAAAATCCCTCAATCATTTTTTATCTCCATCTTGTTGTGATGACACTCATCTGAATTTGAAGTTGATCTGATGAAAGCCCTGGGACAAGTACGTAAAAGTAAAAATGTGGGATATTGCCAAAATGGCCACTAAAAGCAAAATGGCGGACTTCCTGTTGCGTTTTTCATAATGCTCCATGAGACTTTTTTTCATGACTGGTCACGATACACCTATATCCAGATTTTGATGAAAATCCGTTATGTGGAAACCTAGGGGCTGGTTCCAGGGGGCGCTGTAGAGCCATTTTACCACGCCCAATTCCAATTACTCCAGAATACTAAAATATCCGCAAACCTTGAATTTCCTGCAAAGTTTCATAACTTTTTGAGCATGTCTAGACCCTGAAAAAGCCCCCCAAAGGGAAATAATAATAATAACTAGGGCTACGTTGTAGCACTTGCGGGCCCGAGCACCCGCACGTTGAAGCCTGTTGCGGTCGGTGGAGAGAGCGATCGATGACCAAGCGCACATCATCGATCGAGCATGCACTTCTCCACGTTAAATGCGCTCTGCGGCAGTAGGTTTGCCAGTAGGTGGCGCCATCACTATTATTACGCACAGACATATATATCTGTTCATGTAGGCGCTCTGATACAGCGTGAGCAATTTTGTGTCAATCGGACAATGTTAACACAACTTAATTTTCACACTGATCAGTAGGTGGCGCTCTGACCCTGAACTAATATTTATATGTGGAGCTGTTCAGATCAGTATTGTGATCATAGGTCAGTAGTTTGGAGCCGGTTGGATAATGCAGAGTGGATTAACAAAGTACTTCCTGTTTCCTGGCGAATCAGTAGGTGGCGCTATGACACTGAGGAAATTTTGACACATAGAGCTGTTCAGGCTTGTACTCTTATCATGTGACAGAAGTTTGGTAGTGATAGGATAATGCACAGTGGACTTATGAAAACATCGTGTCCTTTGGCGAAGGATGATCCTTCGCCAAACATCAATGTTTACATGGTTTGAGGAAATGTCACAATTCTGACCTTGATTCAATGACTTGACTGAGCTCATTTGAGCTGTATATCTTAAAGCAGCCAGGAGCAGTTCATCAAAGTATAAAACATGTCACTTCCTGTAGCCACCAGGGGGCGCTGTAATTTCAAGTCATAATTTCTGTGTAGATGTCATCAGGATGGCACCCTTGTCTTACATGTCTAGTTTGGACTCGATTGGACAATGTATGTCCGAGATACAGAACCTCGTGTTTTGATGGCGTTTAATCAAACTCAAGACGCCACGCCACGGTCACACGGTGTGACGAAAGGTCAATCTCTTAATCACTTTTTATCTCCATCTTGTTGTGATGGCACTGATCTTAATTTGAAGTTAATCTGATGAAAGCCCTGGGACAAGTGCATCAAGTAAAAATGTGGAATATGGAAAAAAAATGGCCACTTAATCCAAAATGGCGGCCTCCCTGTTTGGTCAAGCATACCTATCCAAGATATTTTTTTGTTTGTTATGAAACGACACATGTCCCGATAGATTTGTATAAATGTCGGCCATCGTAGTGCCGGGGTTGCCCTATAGGGGGCGCTGGTCAGTTTTTTTGCCACGCCCATTTCTTAAAACCATATGAATATCTTCAGGGGGGGGCTGTTGTTACACACATGTAGTTTGAGAGAGATAGAATCATGAACACTGAAGTTACAGCAATTTCGTGTTTCACGGCGAGTTGATGAACTTTAATGCCACGCCATTCATATGGCGTTTGACGAAAAGTCACGGTAATCTTATGTCTTCATTGTCAATGTCTTGGGACCCATTTGATATAGTTTGACATGGTTGAGGTCAGTGGATGAGGAGAAATTCATCCAAGTGTAAGACAAGCAAAAAACAAGACATTTCCTGTTGCCACCAGGGGGCGCTGCGGTTTTAAGTCATCATTTATGCATAGATGTCATCAGGCGGGGACTATTGTCTTATATGTCTAGTTTGGACTTGATTGGAACATGTATGTCCGAGATACAGATGCCCGTGTTTTGATGGCGTGTAACCAATTTTTAACGCCATGCCACGGTCACACGGTGTGATAAAAAAAAAATCCCTCAATCATTTTTTATCTCCATCTTGTTGTGATGACACTCATCTGAATTTGAAGTTGATCTGATGAAAGCCCTGGGACAAGTACGTAAAAGTAAAAATGTGGGATATTGCCAAAATGGCCACTAAAAGCAAAATGGCGGACTTCCTGTTGCGTTTTTCATAATGCTCCATGAGACTTTTTTTCATGACTGGTCACGATACACCTATATCCAGATTTTGATGAAAATCCGTTATGTGGAAACCTAGGGGCTGGTTCCAGGGGGCGCTGTAGAGCCATTTTGCCAAGCCCAATTCCAATTACTCCAGAATACTAAAATATCCGCAGACCTTGAATTTCCTGCAAAGTTTCATAACTTTTTGAGCATGTCTAGACCCTGAAAAAGCCCCCCAAAGGGAAATAATAATAATAATAATAATAATAATAAAAATCCTTACAGATTCAATAGGGCCTCTCACCATTCGGTGCTCGGGCCCTAACTAGGGCTACGTTGTAGCACTTGCGGGCCCGAGCACCCGCACGTTGAAGCCTGTTGCGGTCGGTGGAGAGAGCGATCGATGACCAAGCGCACATCATCGATCGAGCATGCACTTCTCCACGTTAAATGCGTTTTGCGCTCTGCGGCAGTAGGTTTGCCAGTAGGTGGCGCCATCACTATTATTACGCACAGACATATATATCTGTTCATGTAGGCGCTCTGATGTAGCGTGGGCAATTTTGTGTCAATTGGACAATGTTAACACAACTTAATTTTCACACTGATCAGTAGGTGGCGCTATGACCCTGAACTAATATTCATATATGGAGCTGTTCTATTCAGGATTGTGATCATAGGTCAGTAGTTTGGAGCCGGTTGGATAATGCAGAGTGGATTAACAAAGTACTTCCTGTTTCCTGGCGAATCAGTAGGTGGCGCTATGACACTGAGGAAATATTGACACATAGAGCTGTTCAGGCTTGGACTCTGACCATGTGACAGAAGTTTTGTAGTGATAGGACAATGCACAGTGGAGTTATGATAACATCGTGTCCTTTGGCGAAGGAAAATCCTTCGCCGCACATCAATGTTTACACGGTTTGAGGAAACGTCACAATTCTGACCATGATCTAATGACTTGACTGATCTGATTTGAGCTGTATATTGTAAATCAGCCAGGAGCAGTTCATCAAAGTATAAAACATGTCACTTCCTGTAGCCACCAGGGGGCGCTGTAATTTCAAGTCATAATTTCTGTGTAGATGTCATCAGGATGGCACCCTTGTCTTACATGTCTAGTTTGGACTCGATTGGACAATGTATGTCCGAGATACAGAACCTCGTGTTTTGATGGCGTTTAATCAAACTCAAGACGCCACGCCACGGTCACACGGTGTGACGAAAGGTCAATCTCTTAATCACTTTTTATCTCCATCTTGTTGTGATGGCACTGATCTTAATTTGAAGTTAATCTGATGAAAGCCCTGGGACAAGTGCATCAAGTAAAAATGTGGAATATGGAAAAAAAATGGCCACTTAATCCAAAATGGCGGCCTCCCTGTTTGGTCAAGCATACCTATCCAAGATATTTTTTTGTTTGTTATGAAACGACACATGTCCCGATAGATTTGTATAAATGTCGGCCATCGTAGTGCCGGGGTTGCCCTATAGGGGGCGCTGGTCAGTTTTTTTGCCACGCCCATTTCTTAAAACCATATGAATATCTTCAGGGGGGGGCTGTTGTTACACACATGTAGTTTGAGAGAGATAGAATCATGAACACTGAAGTTACAGCAATTTCGTGTTTCACGGCGAGTTGATGAACTTTAATGCCACGCCATTCATATGGCGTTTGACGAAAAGTCACGGTAATCTTATGTCTTCATTGTCAATGTCTTGGGACCCATTTGATACAGTTTGACATGGTTGAGGTCAGTGGATGAGGAGAAATTCATCCAAGTGTAAGACAAGCAAAAAACAAGACATTTCCTGTTGCCACCAGGGGGCGCTGCGGTTTTAAGTCATCATTTATGCATAGATGTCATCAGGCGGGGACTATTGTCTTACATGTCTAGTTTGGACTTGATTGGAACATGTATGTCCGAGATACAGATGCCCGTGTTTTGATGGCGTGTAACCAATTTTTAACGCCATGCCACGGTCACACGGTGTGATAAAAAAAAAATCCCTCAATCACTTTTTATCTCCATCTTGTTGTGATGACACTCATCTGAATTTGAAGTTGATCTGATGAAAGCCCTGGGACAAGTACGTAAAAGTAAAAATGTGGGATATTGCCAAAATGGCCACTAAAAGCAAAATGGCGGACTTCCTGTTGCGTTTTTCATAATGCTCCATGAGACTTTTTTTCATGACTGGTCACGATACACCTATATCCAGATTTTGATGAAAATCCGTTATGTGGAAACCTAGGGGCTGGTTCCAGGGGGCGCTGTAGAGCCATTTTGCCACGCCCAATTCCAATTACTCCAGAATACTAAAATATCCGCAGACCTTGAATTTCCTGCAAAGTTTCATAACTTTTTGAGCATGTCTAGACCCTGAAAAAGCCCCCCAAAGGGAAATAATAATAATAATAATAATAATAATAATAATAATAATAATAATAATAAAAATCCTTACAGATTCAATAGGGCCTCTCACCATTCGGTGCTCGGGCCCTAATAATAATAATAATAAAAATCCTTACAGATTCAATAGGGCCTCTCACCATTCGGTGCTCGGGCCCTAATAATAATAAAAATCCTTACAGATTCAATAGGGCCTCTCACCATTCGGTGCTCGGGCCCTAATAATAAAAATCCTTACAGATTCAATAGGGCCTCTCACCATTCGGTGCTCGGGCCCTAACTAGGGCTACGTTGTAGCACTTGCGGGCCCGAGCACCCGCACGTTGAAGCCTGTTGCGGTCGGTGGAGAGAGCGATCGATGACCAAGCGCACATCATCGATCGAGCATGCACTTCTCCACAATAAATGCGTTTTGCGCTCTGCGGCAGTAGGATTGCCAGTAGGTGGCGCCATCACTATTATTACGCACAGACATCTATTTATCTGTTCATGTAGGCGCTCTGATGTAGCGTGAGCAATTTTGTGTCAATCGGACAATGTTAACACAACTTAATATTCACACTGATCAGTAGGTGGCGCTATGACCCTGAACTAATATTTATATGTGGAGCTGTTCAGATTAGTATTGTGATCATAGGTCAGTAGTTTGGAGCCGGTTGGATAATGCAGAGTGGATTAACAAAGTACTTCCTGTTTCCTGGCAAATCAGTAGGTGGCGCTATGACACTGAGGAAATATTGACACATAGAGCTGTTCAGGCTTGTACTCTTATCATGTGACAGAAGTTTGGTAGTGATAGGACAATGCACAGTGGACTTATGAAAACATTGTGTCCTTTGGCGAAGGATGATCCTTCGCCAAACATCAATGTTTACATGGTTTGAGGAAATGTCACAATTCTGACCTTGATTCAATGACTTGACTGAGCTCATTTGAGCTGTATATCTTAAAGCAGCCAGGAGCAGTTCATCAAAGTATAAAACATGTCACTTCCTGTAGCCAACAGGGGGCGCTGTAATTTCAAGTCATAATTTCTGTGTAGATGTCATCAGGATGGCACCCTTGTCTTACATGTCTAGTTTGGACTCGATTGGACAATGTATGTCCGAGATACAGAACCTCGTGTTTTGATGGCGTTTAATCAAACTCAAGACGCCACGCCACGGTCACACGGTGTGACGAAAGGTCAATCTCTTAATCACTTTTTATCTCCATCTTGTTGTGATGGCACTGATCTTAATTTGAAGTTAATCTGATGAAAGCCCTGGGACAAGTGCATCAAGTAAAAATGTGGAATATGGAAAAAAAATGGCCACTTAATCCAAAATGGCGGCCTCCCTGTTTGGTCAAGCATACCTATCCAAGATATTTTTTTGTTTGTTATGAAACGACACATGTCCCGATAGATTTGTATAAATGTCGGCCATCGTAGTGCCGGGGTTGCCCTATAGGGGGCGCTGGTCAGTTTTTTTGCCACGCCCATTTCTTAAAACCATATGAATATCTTCAGGGGGGGGCTGTTGTTACACACATGTAGTTTGAGAGAGATAGAATCATGAACACTGAAGTTACAGCAATTTCGTGTTTCACGGCGAGTTGATGAACTTTAATGCAACGCCATTCATATGGCGTTTGACGAAAAGTCACGGTAATCTTATGTCTTCATTGTCAATGTCTTGGGACCCATTTGATACAGTTTGACATGGTTGAGGTCAGTGGATGAGGAGAAATTCATCCAAGTGTAAGACAAGCAAAAAACAAGACATTTCCTGTTGCCACCAGGGGGCGCTGCGGTTTTAAGTCATCATTTATGCATAGATGTCATCAGGCGGGGACTATTGTCTTACATGTCTAGTTTGGACTTGATTGGAACATGTATGTCCGAGATACAGATGCCCGTGTTTTGATGGCGTGTAACCAATTTTTAACGCCATGCCACGGTCACACGGTGTGATAAAAAAAAAATCCCTCAATCATTTTTTATCTCCATCTTGTTGTGATGACACTCATCTGAATTTGAAGTTGATCTGATGAAAGCCCTGGGACAAGTACGTAAAAGTAAAAATGTGGGATATTGCCAAAATGGCCACTAAAAGCAAAATGGCGGACTTCCTGTTGCGTTTTTCATAATGCTCCATGAGACTTTTTTTCATGACTGGTCACGATACACCTATATCCAGATTTTGATGAAAATCCGTTATGTGGAAACCTAGGGGCTGGTTCCAGGGGGCGCTGTAGAGCCATTTTGCCACGCCCAATTCCAATTACTCCAGAATACTAAAATATCCGCAGACCTTGAATTTCCTGCAAAGTTTCATAACTTTTTGAGCATGTCTAGACCCTGAAAAAGCCCCCCAAAGGGAAATAATAATAATAATAATAATAATAATAATAATAATAATAATAATAATAATAATAATAATAATAATAATAATAATAAAAATCCTTACAGATTCAATAGGGCCTCTCACCATTCGGTGCTCGGGCCCTAATAATAATAAAAATCCTTACAGATTCAATAGGGCCTCTCACCATTCGGTGCTCGGGCCCTAACGAGCACCCACACGTTGAAGCCTGTTGCGGTCGGTGGAGAGAGCGATCGATGACCAAGCGCACATCATCGATCGAGCATGCACTTCTCCACGTTAAATGCGTTTTGCGCTCTGCGGCAGTAGGTTTGCCAGTAGGTGGCGCCATCACTATTATTACGCACAGACATATATATCTGTTCATGTAGGCGCTCTGATGTAGCGTGAGCAATTTTGTGTCAATCGGACAATGTTAACACAACTTAATTTTCACACTGATCAGTAGGTGGCGCTCTGACCCTGAACTAATATTTATATGTGGAGCTGTTCAGATCAGTATTGTGATCATAGGTCAGTAGTTTGGAGCCGGTTGGATAATGCAGAGTGGATTAACAAAGTACTTCCTGTTTCCTGGCGAATCAGTAGGTGGCGCTATGACACTGAGGAAATATTGACACATAGAGCTGTTCAGGCTTGTACTCTTATCATGTGACAGAAGTTTGGTAGTGATAGGACAATGCACAGTGGACTTATGAAAACATCGTGTCCTTTGGCGAAGGATGATCCTTCGCCGCACCTCAACGTTTAAATGGTTTGAGGAAATGTCACAATTCTGACCTTGATTCAATGACTTGACTGAGCTCATTTGAGCTGTATATCTTAAAGCAGCCAAGAGCAGTTCATCAAAGTATAAAACATGACACTTCCTGTTACCACCAGGGGGCGCTGTGATTTCAAGTCATTATTTCTGTGTAGATGTCATCAAGCCGGAGTTCTTGACTTGCATGTCTAGTTTGGACTTGATTGGACCATGTATGTTCGAGATACAGATGCTCGTGTTTTGATGGCGTGTAACCAAACTTTAACGCCACGCAACGGTCACACGGTGTGAACGGAAAAAAAATCCCTAAATTACTTTTATCTCAATCTTGTTGTGATGACACTCATCTGAATTTGAAGTTGATCTGATGAAAGCTCTACGAGAAGTAAATCAAAGTAAAAATGTGGAATAGGGCCAAAATGGCCCCTAAATCCAAAATGGCGGGCTTCCTGTTTAGTCTAGCATATCTATCCTAGAGACTTATTTGTTTGTTATGAAAAGACACATGCCCAAATCGATTTTTGTAAATGTCGGCCAATCGTAGTGCCGGGGCTGCCCGTTAGGGGGCGCTAGTCAGTTATTTAGCCACGCCCATTCCTTAAAACCATATGAAAATCTTCAGGGGGGGGATGTTGTTGCACACATGTAGTTTGAGTGAGATAGAACCATGAACACTGAAGTTAAAGCAATTTCGTGTTTCACGGCGAGGTGATGAACTTTGATGCCACGCCATTAATATGGCGTTTGACGAAAAGTCACAGTTATCTTATGTCTTCATTATCAATGTCTTGAGACCCATTTGGTACAGTTTGACATGGTTGAGGTCAGTGGATGAGGAGGAATACATCCAAGTGTAAGACAAGCAAAAAACAAGACATTTCCTGGTTCCACCAGGGGGCGCTGTGATTTTGAGTCATTATTTCTGTGTAGATGTCCTCAGGCCGGGACTCTTGTCCTACATGTCTAGTTTGGACTTGATTGGACCATGTATGTTCGAGATACAGATGCTCGTGTTTTGATGGCGTGGAACCAAATTTTGACTTCACGCCACGGTCACACGAAGTGACGGAAAAAAATTCCGTTGATTATTTTTTTTCTCAATCTTGTTGTGATGACACTCATCTAATTTTTAAGTTGATCTGATGAAAGCTCTACGACAAGTACATTAAAGTAAAAATGTGGAATTTGGCCAAAATGGCCACTAAATCCAAAATGGCGGGCTTCCTGTTGCATTTTTCATAATGCTCCAATAGACTTTTTTCTATGATTAGTCATGTTACACCAGTGTCTAGATTTTGGTGAAAATCGCTTATGTGGAAACCTAGGGGCTGGTTCCAGGGGGCGCTGTTGAGCCATTTTGCCACGCCCATTTCCAAATACTCCAGAATACGTAAATTTTCACCACTCTCTAATTTACT
Source organism: Pleuronectes platessa (assembly GCF_947347685.1). Taxonomy (NCBI): domain Eukaryota; kingdom Metazoa; phylum Chordata; class Actinopteri; order Pleuronectiformes; family Pleuronectidae; genus Pleuronectes; species Pleuronectes platessa. Next base: position 31,422,345 of record NC_070628.1, read on the forward strand.
GGAAAGTTTAAAAACTTTTTGAGCACGTTGAAGCCCTCAAAAAGCCAATTCATTGTTCGGAGAATAATAAGAATAATAATAATAAGAATAATGCCTACAATTTCAATAGGGCCTCTCACCATTCGGTGCTCGGGCCCTAACTAGGGCTACGTTGTAGCACTTGCGGGCCCGAGCACCCGCACGTTGAAGCCTGTTGCGGTCGGTGGAGAGAGCGATCGATGACCAAGCGCACATCATCGATCGAGCATGCACTTCTCCACGTTAAATGCGTTTTGCGCTCTGCGGCAGTAGGTTTGCCAGTAGGTGGCGCCATCACTATTATTACGCACAGACATATATATCTGTTCATGTAGGCGCTCTGATGTAGCGTGAGCAATTTTGTGTCAATTGGACAATGTTAACACAACTTAATTTTCACACTGATCAGTAGGTGGCGCTATGACCCTGAACTAATATTTATATGTGGAGCTGTTCAGAATAGTATTGTGATCATAGGTCAGTAGTTTGGAGCCGGTTGGATAATGCAGAGTGGATTAACAAAGTACTTCCTGTTTCCTGGCGAATCAGTAGGTGGCGCTATGACACTGAGGAAATATTGACACATAGAGCTGTTCAGGCTTGGACTCTGACCATGTGACAGAAGTTTTGTAGTGATAGGACAATGCACAGTGGAGTTATGATAACATCGTGTCCTTTGGCGAAGGAAAATCCTTCGCCGCACATCAATGTTTACACGGTTTGAGGAAACGTCACAATTCTGACCATGATCTAATGACTTGACTGATCTGATTTGAGCTGTATATTGTAAATCAGCCAGGAGCAGTTCATCAAAGTATAAAACATGTCACTTCCTGTAGCCACCAGGGGGCGCTGTAATTTCAAGTCATAATTTCTGTGTAGATGTCATCAGGATGGCACCCTTGTCTTACATGTCTAATTTGGACTCGATTGGACAATGTATGTCCGAGATACAGAACCTCGTGTTTTGATGGCGTTTAATCAAACTCAAGACGCCACGCCACGGTCACACGGTGTGACGAAAGGTCAATCTCTTAATCACTTTTTATCTCCATCTTGTTGTGATGGCACTGATCTTAATTTGAAGTTAATCTGATGAAAGCCCTGGGACAAGTGCATCAAGTAAAAATGTGGAATATGGAAAAAAAATGGCCACTTAATCCAAAATGGCGGCCTCCCTGTTTGGTCAAGCATACCTATCCAAGATATTTTTTTGTTTGTTATGAAACAACACATGTCCCGATAGATTTGTATAAATGTCGGCCATCGTAGTGCCGGGGTTGCCCTATAGGGGGCGCTGGTCAGTTTTTTTGCCACGCCCATTTCTTAAAACCATATGAATATCTTCAGGGGGGGGCTGTTGTTACACACATGTAGTTTGAGAGAGATAGAATCATGAACACTGAAGTTACAGCAATTTCGTGTTTCACGGCGAGTTGATGAACTTTAATGCCACGCCATTCATATGGCGTTTGACGAAAAGTCACGGTAATCTTATGTCTTCATTGTCAATGTCTTGGGACCCATTTGATACAGTTTGACATGGTTGAGGTCAGTGGATGAGGAGAAATTCATCCAAGTGTAAGACAAGCAAAAAACAAGACATTTCCTGTTGCCACCAGGGGGCGCTGCGGTTTTAAGTCATCATTTATGCATAGATGTCATTAGGCGGGGACTTTTGTCTTACATGTCTAGTTTGGACTTGATTGGAACATGTATGTCCGAGATACAGATGCCCGTGTTTTGATGGCGTGTAACCAATTTTTAACGCCATGCCACGGTCACACGGTGTGATAAAAAAAAAATCCCTCAATCATTTTTTATCTCCATCTTGTTGTGATGACACTCATCTGAATTTGAAGTTGATCTGATGAAAGCCCTGGGACAAGTACGTAAAAGTAAAAATGTGGGATATTGCCAAAATGGCCACTAAAAGCAAAATGGCGGACTTCCTGTTGCGTTTTTCATAATGCTCCATGAGACTTTTTTTCATGACTGGTCACGATACACCTATATCCAGATTTTGATGAAAATCCGTTATGTGGAAACCTAGGGGCTGGTTCCAGGGGGCGCTGTAGAGCCATTTTGCCACGCCCAATTCCAATTACTCCGGAATACTAAAATATCCGCAGACCTTGAATTTCCTGCAAAGTTTCATAACTTTTTGAGCATGTCTAGACCCTGAAAAAGCCCCCCAAAGGGAAATAATAATAATAATAATAATAATAATAATAATAATAACTAGGGCTACGTTGTAGCACTTGCGGGCCCGAGCACCCGCACGTTGAAGCCTGTTGCGGTCGGTGGAGAGAGCGATCGATGACCAAGCGCACATCATCGATCGAGCATGCACTTCTCCACGTTGCATGCGTTTTGCGCTCTGCGGCAGTAGGTTTGCCAGTAGGTGGCGCCATCACTATTATTACGCACAGACATATAGATCTCTTCATGTAGGCGCTCTGATGTAGCGTGAGCAATTTTGTGTCAATTGGACAATGTTAACACAACTGAATTTTCACACTGATCAGTAGGTGGCGCTATGACCCTGAACTAATATTTATATGTGGAGCTGTTCAGATCAGTATTGTGATCATAGGTCAGTAGTTTGGAGCCGGTTGGATAATGCAGAGTGGATTAACAAAGTACTTCCTGTTTCCTGGCGAATAAGTAGGTGGCGCTATGACACTGAGGAAATATTGACACATAGAGCTGTTCAGGCTTGTACTCTTATCATGTGACAGAAGTTTTGTAGTGATAGGACAATGCACAGTGGAGTTATGATAACATCGTGTCCTTTGGCGAAGGAAAATCCTTCGCCGCACATCAATGTTTACACGGTTTGAGGAAACGTCACAATTCTGACCATGATCTAATGACTTGACTGATCTGATTTGAGCTGTATATTGTAAATCAGCCAGGAGCAGTTCATCAAAGTATAAAACATGTCACTTCCTGTAGCCACCAGGGGGCGCTGTAATTTCAAGTCATAATTTCTGTGTAGATGTCATCAGGATGGCACCCTTGTCTTACATGTCTAGTTTGGACTCGATTGGACAATGTATGTCCGAGATACAGAACCTCGTGTTTTGATGGCGTTTAATCAAACTCAAGACGCCACGCCACGGTCACACGGTGTGACGAAAGGTCAATCTCTTAATCACTTTTTATCTCCATCTTGTTGTGATGGCACTGATCTTAATTTGAAGTTAATCTGATGAAAGCCCTGGGACAAGTGCATCAAGTAAAAATGTGGAATATGGAAAAAAAATGGCCACTTAATCCAAAATGGCGGCCTCCCTGTTTGGTCAAGCATACCTATCCAAGATATTTTTTTGTTTGTTATGAAACGACACATGTCCCGATAGATTTGTATAAATGTCGGCCATCGTAGTGCCGGGGTTGCCCTATAGGGGGCGCTGGTCAGTTTTTTTGCCACGCCCATTTCTTAAAACCATATGAATATCTTCAGGGGGGGGCTGTTGTTACACACATGTAGTTTGAGAGAGATAGAATCATGAACACTGAAGTTACAGCAATTTCGTGTTTCACGGCGAGTTGATGAACTTTAATGCCACGCCATTCATATGGCGTTTGACGAAAAGTCACGGTAATCTTATGTCTTCATTGTCAATGTCTTGGGACCCATTTGATACAGTTTGACATGGTTGAGGTCAGTGGATGAGGAGAAATTCATCCAAGTGTAAGACAAGCAAAAAACAAGACATTTCCTGTTGCCACCAGGGGGCGCTGCGGTTTTAAGTCATCATTTATGCATAGATGTCATCAGGCGGGGACTGTTGTCTTACATGTCTAGTTTGGACTTGATTGGAACATGTATGTCCGAGATACAGATGCCCGTGTTTTGATGGCGTGTAACCAATTTTTAACGCCATGCCACGGTCACACGGTGTGATAAAAAAAAAATCCCTCAATCATTTTTTATCTCCATCTTGTTGTGATGACACTCATCTGAATTTGAAGTTGATCTGATGAAAGCCCTGGGACAAGTACGTAAAAGTAAAAATGTGGGATATTGCCAAAATGGCCACTAAAAGCAAAATGGCGGACTTCCTGTTGCGTTTTTCATAATGCTCCGTGAGACTTTTTTTCATGACTGGTCACGATACACCTATATCCAGATTTTGATGAAAATCCGTTATGTGGAAACCTAGGGGCTGGTTCCAGGGGGCGCTGTAGAGCCATTTTGCCACGCCCAATTCCAATTACTCCAGAATACTAAAATATCCGCAGACCTTGAATTTCCTGCAAAGTTTCATAACTTTTTGAGCATGTCTAGACCCTGAAAAAGCCCCCCAAAGGGAAATAATAATAATAATAATAATAATAATAATAAAAATCCTTACAGATTCAATAGGGCCTCTCACCATTCGGTGCTCGGGCCCTAATAATAAAAATCCTTACAGATTCAATAGGGCCTCTCACCATTCGGTGCTCGGGCCCTAACTAGGGCTACGTTGTAGCACTAACGGGCCCGAGCACAGGCAATTTCAAGTCTGTTGCGGTCGGGGAAGAGAGAGCGATCGATGACCAAGCGCACGTCTCTGCCTTGCGTGCGTTTTAAGCTCTGCAGCAAGAATAAACGCTTCACTTCCTGTAGCCAGCAGGTGGCGCTAGGATTTTAAGTCATGGTGTCCTTGTAGATGTCATCAGATCGCGACTCTTGTCTTACATGTCTAGTTTGGAGTTGATTGGACCAAATATGTCCAAGATACAGACGCTCGTGTTTTGATGGCATGTGATCAGACTTTGACTCCACGCCATGGTCAGAGTATGGTGTTTTCCTATTTTTTAGCAGGTAAAAATACCAGTTAAATGTCAACAGTTGTCTTTATTGTCGTTCTGTTATTTAATAAATGCAACAAACTATAGTTTTTATATATATTGTATAACTATATATATATATATGTATATATATAACTTCATAACCTGTGTTATCAAATATGTTGTGCGGCTCCAGACAGATTTAAATTGGGGGAAGAGGGGACGAAATGGCTTTTTCAATAGTTACATTTTGTGTCTTGATCAAACCATGGTGTTACACTGACCTCTGGTGCCTTAATATTGGCACTACAGGTGTAATTCAATATTAAGTCACTAGAGAGCAGTGTTGGACCATTAACTACAGACATGGTGTTTTCATTTTGTTTATCAAATTTATAAGCCTCACCACGGTCACACAGATTGATGAAAAGTTTAAATTTTGATAACTTTAGATCTTCATCTTGTTTTGTACACATGCATCAAATTTTTACGTTGATTTGATGAAGGCCCTACGAGAAGTGAGTCAAACTGTAAGACATAGAAAAACAAGACATTTGCTGTTGCCACCAGGGGACGCTGTGATTTTAAGTCACGATTTCTGTACCGATGTCTTCAGGTCGCGACTCTTGTCTTATGTGTATAGTTTGGACTCGATTGGACAAAATATGTCCAAGATACAGGAGCCTGTGTTTTGATGGTGTTTAATCAAACTTTGAGGCCACACCACGGTCAGACGGTTTTGCTAAAACTTAATCCTTCAATAACTTTAGATCTCCATTTTGTTGTGATGACGATCGTCTAAATTGTAAGTTGATTTGATGAAAGCTGTAGGAGGAGTACTTAAAAGAAAAAATATCGAATATGACCAAAATGGCCACTAAAGTCAAACTGGCGGGCTTCCTGTTGCGTTATTCATAATGCACTGATGGACTTTTTTGTGCATCTAGTCATGATACACAATAGTCTTTGTTTTTTTTGATGATCGGTGAATGCTAAATGAGGGGCTTTTCCGTAGGTGGCGCTATTGAGCGGTTTTGACACACCCGTTCCCAAATACTTCAGAATACGTAAACTTGCGCACATTTCTAATTTACTGTACACTTTAGAAACTTTTTGAGCACGTTAAAGCCCTCAAAAAGCCAATTCACTGAGCGAAGAAAAATAATAATAATAATAATCTTTTCAATTTCAATAGGTCCTCTCACCGATTTCGGTGCTCGGGCCCTAATAATAATAATAAGAACTAGGGCTACGTTGTAGCACTAACGGGCCCGAGCACAGGCAATTTCAAGTCTGTTGCGGTCGGGGAAGAGAGAGCGATCGATGACCAAGCGCACGTCTCTGCCTTGCGTGCGTTTTAAGCTCTGCAGCAAGAATAAACGCTTCACTTCCTGTAGCCAGCAGGTGGCGCTATGGTTTTAAGTCATGGTGTCTTTGTAGATGTCATCAGGTCGCGACTCTTGTCTTACATGTCTAGTTTGGAGTCGATGGGACCAAATATGTCTAAGATATAGAAGCTTGTGTTTTCATGGCGTTCATCACACTTTGCCGCCACGCCACGGTCAGACGGTGTGTCAGAAAGTTGTTTCTTTGATAACTTTTTATCTCCATATTGTTGTGATGACACTCATCTAAATTTTTTGTTGATCTGATGAAAGCTCTCCGAGAAGTACATAAAAATAGAACATGTACCAAAAACAAGACATTTCCTGCTGCCAACAGGGGGCGCTGTCATTTTAAGTCAAGATTTTTGTGTTGTTGTCTTCAGGTCGCGACTCTTGTCTTACATGTGTAGTTTGGAGTCCATGGGACCAAATATGTCTGAGATATAGAAGCTCGTGTTTTGATGGCGTTTCGTCACACTTTGACGCCCCGCCACAGTCAGACGGTGTGGCGAAAAGTTTTTTCTTTGATAACTTTAGATCTTCATTTTGTTGTGATGACAGTCGTCTAAATTTTAAGTTGATCTGATGAAAGCTCTACGAGAAGTGCATTAAAGTAAAAAATGATGGAATATGACCAAAATAGTCACTAAATCAAAAATGGCGGGCTTCCTGTTGCGTTTTTCATAATGCTCCAAGAGGCTTTTTTGTACATCTGGTGATGATACACAACTGTCTTCAATTTCGTGAGGATCAGTGAATGCTAAATGAGGTGCATCTCCGTAAATGAGGGGCTCTCCGTTGGTGGCGCTGTTGAGCCATTTTGCCACGCCCATTTCCAAATACCCCAGAATACGTAAATTTTCACGACTTTCTAACTTACTGCAAACTTTTACAACTTTTTGAGCATGATAAAGCCCTCAAAAAGCCAATTCATTAACGACACAGCAAAATAATAATAACGAGAAGTACATAAAAATACAACATGTACCAAAAACAAGACATTTCCTGCTGCCACCAGGGGGCGCTGTCATTTTAAGTCAAGATTTTTATGTTTTTGTCTTCAGGTCGCGACTCTTGTCTTACATGTGTAGTTTGGAGTCCATGGGACCAAATATGTCTGAGATATAGAAGCTCGTGTTTTGATGGTGTTTCGTCACACTTTGACGCCCCGCCACAGTCAGACGGTGTGGCGAAAAGTTTTTTCTTTGATAACTTTAGATCTTCATTTTGTTGTGATGACAGTCGTCTAAATTTTAAGTTGATCTGATGAAAGCTCTACGAGAAGTGCATTAAAGTAAAAAATGATGGAATATGACCAAAATAGTCACTAAATCAAAAATGGCGGGCTTCCTGTTGCGTTTTTCATAATGCTCCAAGAGGCTTTTTTGTACATCTGGTGATGATACACAACTGTCTTCAATTTCGTGAGGATCAGTGAATGCTAAATGAGGTGCATCTCCGTAAATGAGGGGCTCTCCGTTGGTGGCGCTGTTGAGCCATTTTGCCACGCCCATTTCCAAATACCCCAGAATACGTAAATTTTCACGACTTTCTAACTTACTGCAAACTTTTACAACTTTTTGAGCATGGTAAAACCCTCAAAAAGCCAATTCATTAACGACACAGCAAAATAATAATAATAGGAATAATAATAATCATTTCAATTTCAATAGGTCCTCTCACCGATTTCGGTGCTCGGGCCCTAATAAGAATCATTTCAATTTCAATAGGTCCTCTCACCGATTTCGGTGCTCGGGCCCTAATAATAATCTTTTCAATTTCAATAGGTCCTCTCACCGATTTCGGTGCTCGGGCCCTAATAAATATATATATATATGTATATATATAACTTTATAACCTGTGTTATCAAATATGTTGTGCGGCTCCAGACAGATTTAAATTGGGGGAAGAGGGGACAAAATGGCTTTTTCAATAGTTACATTTTGTGTCTCAATCAAACCATGGTGTTACACTGACCTCTGGTGCCTTAATATTGGCACTACAGGTGTAATTCAATATTAAGTCACTAGAGAGCAGTGTTGGACCATTAACTACAGACATGGTGTTTTCATTTTGTTTATCAAATTTATAAGCCTCACCACGGTCACACAGATTGATGAAAAGTTTAAATTTTGATAACTTTAGATCTTCATCTTGTTTTGTACACATGCATCAAATTTTTACGTTGATTTGATGAAGGCCCTACGAGAAGTGAGTCAAACTGTAAGACATAGAAAAACAAGACATTTGCTGTTGCCACCAGGGGACGCTGTGATTTTAAGTCACGATTTCTGTACCGATGTCTTCAGGTCGCGACTCTTGTCTTATGTGTATAGTTTGGACTCGATTGGACAAAATATGTCCAAGATACAGGAGCCTGTGTTTTGATGGCGTTTAATCAAACTTTGAGGCCACACCACGGTCAGACGGTTTTGCTAAAACTTAATCCTTCAATAACTTTAGATCTCCATTTTGTTGTGATGACGATCGTCTAAATTGTAAGTTGATTTGATGAAAGCTGTAGGAGGAGTACTTAAAAGAAAAAATATCGAATATGACCAAAATGGCCACTAAAGTCAAACTGGCGGGCTTCCTGTTGCGTTATTCATAATGCACTGATGGACTTTTTTGTGCATCTAGTCATGATACACAATAGTCTTTGTTTTTTTTGATGATCGGTGAATGCTAAATGAGGGGCTTTTCCGTAGGTGGCGCTATTGAGCGGTTTTGACACACCCGTTCCCAAATACTTCAGAATACGTAAACTTGCGCACATTTCTAATTTACTGTACACTTTAGAAACTTTTTGAGCACGTTAAAGCCCTCAAAAAGCCAATTCACTGAGCGAAGAAAAATAATAATAATAATAATCTTTTCAATTTCAATAGGTCCTCTCACCGATTTCGGTGCTCGGGCCCTAATAATGCCTACAATTTCAATAGGGCCTCTCACCATTCGGTGCTCGGGCCCTAATAATAATAAGAATAATGCCTACAATTTCAATAGGGCCTCTCACCATTCGGTGCTCGGGCCCTAACTAGGGCTACGTTGTAGCACTAACGGGCCCGAGCACAGGCAATTTCTATTCTGTTGCAGTCGGTGAAGAGAGAACGTTCAATGACCAAGCGCTCGTCTCTGCGTTGCATGCGTTTGTGCACTGCGGCAAGGATTATTGCTTCACTTCCTGTAGCCAGCAGGAGGCTCTATGAACTAGAGGTAAGTAACCTTGAAACCATACAACCAAACCTATTGCTTTAACTAGCACCATATACTTACATGCCTCAAGGCTTTTTTAATATAAAATTGTTATAAAAGTTAGTTTATTTAACACGTCTAATGAACACATTGAAGCAAGTTAACTGCAGAGTCGTATGTTTGGCTGTGACTTTGTTTTATTTTAATAAGTTAATATCAACAGCTACATGTGTAAGTTGCATGTGATAATAACTATGTTTCACCATTATTCTGATACAGGCTGATATATCCACCATTACTATTTTCACATCGTTAATTTAGTCTGTCATGGAGTTGTAGAGTCAATTAGACAGTATAGATAAGATTATAATGTCCACACATCAGTGTTGTAAACACTTCTCCAGTTAATTATATAATTATGTTTTCACACTGAGGGAAGTGGAGAGACTTGATGTGGACTGTTATCAACAGCTCTGTGGGAGATCATCACCTTGAATATTACAGATGAGGTAGAAAGACATTTTATCTATGTGTACAATGTTGTATTTCTTTCTCACGTTTTATCAAAAGCGATTTAAAGTATGTGCATTTAACCATTAGTATACAAACCCAGACCCCAGTACATCGGTTCTATCTGAAATATGTGGTGCTTCATACACAACACAAAACATTCATAACAGTGCGCTTCTGCTCCTCATTAATGCAGCTCCTGATGTCCTCAGCAGCAACATGGTGGAGATTTGCAGCTTCATGCTGGTCAACTGGAAGACAACTGATTAAGATTAAAAGATTAAGATTAAGATCCATTTATTCGTCCCAAACAAATGCACAGACATGCAAAGGCACACTCATGCAGGTAGGGAAATTTAATCTCTGCTTTTTACCCATCTGGTGCAGGACACACAGAGCAGTGAGCGACCATGTACGGCGCTCACGGAGCAGATGTTGGGGGAGTGAGGTGCCTTGCTCAGGGGCACTAGAGAGGGTAGGGAGACTCTTGGATTTTTGGACAGATCAATCCAGGTTTGTCTTTTGTTGTCTCTCCGTGGAGTCGAACCGGAGACGAACCAGAGACCTTCTCTGCCCATAGTCCAAGTTTCTGCCCTCTACACATCACTCCATACGTTGCTCCCTTAACTACAGATGGCCTGCGAATGTCATGGAGTTTTACAGTGAATTAGACAGTTTAGATATGATTTTAATCTCCACACATCAGTGTTGTAAACAGTTCTCAAATTAATTATATAATTATGTTTTCACACTGAGAGAAGTCGAGAGACTTGATGTGGACTGTTATCAATAGCTCTGTGGGAGATTATCACCTTGAATATTACAGATGAGGTAGAAAGACATTTTATCTATTTTTACAATGTTGTATTTCTTTCAGTACTTTTATCAAAAGCGACTTAAAATATGTGCATTTAACCATTAGGATACAAACCCAGACCACAGTACAACGGTTCTATCTGAAATCTGTTGTGCTTCATACACAACTCAAAACATTCTTTAACAGTGCGTTTCTTCTCTTCATAGATGAGGAACTGCAGCACCTGACGTCGTCAGCAGCAACATGGTGGTCAACACGTGGACGACTGCATCATCATCAGAAGCTACACAACACTTCTAAATTCCTCCCTTAAATAAAGATGGCCTGCAACTGTTTGGTGGTGGCAGTCATTGCTAAGTGGCATGGATAAGAATTCATTTCTATCTTCATTATGGTTGGTTAAAATAATAAAAACTTATAACAACAATGTGTATCTTTTGCTTTCTGATTTGATACACTTTAGATAAGAACCCAGTGTTTAATATTTCTGCTTTGCCATAAGAGACAAAACATGGTCAATTGGTCATCACAGCTGTGTCCTTCAGGCTCGTCCGTCCCTAATAAAATGAGAGGAAACATAAAAATAATCAGATCATAATCATTTCATCTTAGGAAATAGGTAGTGTACATCATTTTCAAATTCTCTATGAACACTGTCTGTTCTAGTAAAGTTACAAGGCTATAATGTATTTATATTTAACAAAATAATTCAGGGAAGTCTGCCTGAGATTAACGATGTAAACACTAGTAGACACGGTTATTTTTCACTGTAACACGTGACAGGACATCAACACCGTGACTCTGAATAAAGAGCCTTAGGATACGTAGTGCTCCTTTGCACAGCTGCTCTTACAATGTGTAGCAAGTGCTAAATCTCCATTAGTATAATAGTAATGAAAATCACCCTTCACATAATTGAACATATATTTTCCATGTGAACCGCTTTAACACAGTTCAATTCCGGAGCAAAATATAACTTATACAGTATTTATTAGAGTTACATATGAACAAAGTGTGTATTCTTATTTTCGGTGGATATTCAACTATGTATTTGAATATGCTTTTGGATTAAAACGTGCACTACCATGACAATGAATGTTTAGTATGGAGCTATTTCACATTAAAAGTATTGCATTATAATTTAACACATTATGTATTATGTGCAATACTTTGTAAGTAATGAAAACAGGTCTGTACCTGGAGTCAGTGTTCAGTCTGGTTGGATTCAAGTTGTGTCTCACGCTGGACATCCTAGAGGAACATTGAACACAAATACACAGATATGTTAAGTCATACATGTGCCATGTTATCTGCTTAACAGACTTTTACATGGTAATAATAAAATATTAATTCAAAGTTAATCAGATCATAATCATTTCAGCTTAGGAAATAGGTAGTGCATATTAGCCTACAATTCTGTATGACACTGTCTGTTCTAGTAAAGTTACAAGGCTATGATTTACTCATATTTAACAAAAGAATTCAGTGAAGTCTGTCTGAGATTAACGATTTAAATACTGAAGGTGGGAGAGACGGTTACTTTTCACTGTAACACGTTACAACACTACTCTGAAGAAAGAGCTTTAGGACACGTAATGCTCCTTTGAACAGCTGCTCTTGCAATGCAGATGTGACTTTAAACACTCAGGTTTCTCAGGTTTCAGTTCGCATCGCTAGCCCGCTAGCGAAACTAACTTACAAGCCGACACACAGTCTCCTGTCTCAGAGTCATCCGCATAAAGTAACGCTTATATCTGCTGGGTGGACCCGCTCATGTCGTTTCATGTCGGTGTTTGTCGGTAATAACCCCAATCGAATCGAAGGACAGTTACTGCACCCATGCGAAGATATTGTTAGCTTGCTTGTTAGCGAGCTAGTTAGCCTCCGGCGCTAGCGAAAAACAAGCCGACACACAGTCTCCTGTCTCAGATTCATCCTTATAAACGAACGCTTATCTCTGCTTGGTGGACCTGGGTTCATGGCGGTTGTTTCGGTAACAGCTGGCATTCGCATCGAACCCGTTGATATACACTGAGCTGGTATGTAGCTCCCGGATTAGCGTCCCATAGCTATCATGGCTGATTCAAAGGCACCCTGCGAATCACATTGAAATAAAATACTTAACGTGACTTACCACAGAAATGGAGGCGCAGACATCGTTACCGTGACCGTCAGGAGAAGGAGCAGAACATCAAAGTGTGTAATTTACCGGGTATGTGGGTGTAAGCCATTTCATGAGGCGTTCACTTGTAGCTGGTTGAAGCCGAACTCACAACACACAGCACAGTTTACACTGTGACGTCACGTGAATTTCAAACATCTATATCGCTTAAACGAGGGAGTTAAAATAAAATACACCCCCCTCAGAGTTGTCATGAAGGAAGAACTTAGCGATTGAGACTAAAACCAAAGTTTGAGCAATGCTGTAAAAGGTTTAATTCTCCTCTAAAGTTGGCCACCCTGTAAACACAGTCTGTTAATGCATAGATAACACAATCCATGGTCTGACACTGCCATCTAGTGACTAAATATTGCAGCACATCTGCCAGATATAGATGTTTTCATTCCTCAAACTGGAAGCCACACCACGGTCACACAGTATTATGAAAAGTTGCAATTTCGTTAACTTTAGATCTTCATCTTGTTTTGAACACATGCATCAAATTTTTACGTTGATTTAATGAAGGCCCTACGAGTAGTGAATCAAACTGTAACACATAGAAAAACAAGACATTTGCTGTTGCCACCAGGGGACGCTGTGATTTTAAGTCACGATTTCTGTACCGATGTCTTCAGGTCGCGACTCTTGTGTTATGTGTATAGTTTGGACTCGATTGGACAAAATATGTCCAAGATACAGGAGCCCGTGTTTTGATGGCGTTTAATCAAACTTTGAGGCCACACCACGGTCAGACGGTTTTGCTAAAACTTAATCCTTCAATAACTTTAGATCTCCATTTTGTTGTGATGACGATCGTCTAAATTGTAAGTTGATTTGATGAAAGCTGTAGGAGGAGTACTTCAAAACAAAAATATGGAATATGACCAAAATGGCCACTAAAGTCAAACTGGCGGGCTTCCTGTGGCGTTATTCATAATGCACTGATGGACTTTTTTGTGCATCTAGTCATGATACACAATAGTCTTTGTTTTTTTTGAAGATCGGTGAATGCTAAATGAGGGGCTTTTCCGTAGGTGGCGCTCTTGAGCCATTTTGCCACGCCCTTTTCAAAATACTCCAGAATACGTAAATTTTCGCCGCCTTCGAATTTACTGCAAACTCCTACAACTTTTTGAGCACATTAAAGCCCTCAAAAAGCCAATTCATTTAAGCTAAGAAAAATAATAATAATAATAATAATAATAATCATTTCAATTTCAATAGGGCCTCCCACCGATTTCGGTGCTCGGGCCCTAATAATAATAAAAATCCTTACAGATTCAATAGGGCCTCTCACCATTCGGTGCTCGGGCCCTAATAATATGAATATATGTGAAGTAAGTGTATTTGTATGAGTGGGGGAGCAGAATGTATATGGTGACTGTTCAGAGGGTCAGTGTTGATTGTTCAGAAGCCTAATGGCCTGGAGGAAGAAGCTGTTTGTGTGTCTGGTAGTCCGTGCTCGGATGCTCCGGTAACGTCTGCCAGACAGCAGCAGTGTGAGAAGTCCACAGCCTGTGTGGCTCTGGTCCTTGATGATCTTCAGTGCTCTTCTCAGGCATCTTGTGCTGTAGATGCCTTGCACGGAAGGGAGATGGCAGCCGATGATACCAGGTCAGGTCATCTGTGATGAACACACCGAGGAGCTCACCACCTGGGGTCTGCTCGTCAGGAAGTCCAAGATCCAGTTACACAGGGGGGTTTTAAGACCCAGGCTCCTGAGCTTGGGGACGAGCTTGGCAGGCACAATTGTGTTGAATGCGGAGCTGTAGTCCACGAACATGATCCTCACATATGTGTTGGCCTTCTTCAGGTGGGAGAGGGTGGTGTGTGTTGTCGGGGCGATGGCATCGTCCGTGGATCGGTTTGGGCGGTGAGCAGATGTGGCTTTTGACCAGCCGCTCGAAGCACTTCATGATGGTGGAGGTCAGTGCTACAGGGCGGTAGTCGTTTAAGCAGGTGATGGATGATTTCTTAGGTATGGGGATGATGGTGGCCTGCTTGAAGCAGGAGGGGACTGTCGAGAGATTTAGGGAGAGGTTGAATATGGAGGTGAAGACCTCCGTTAGCTGGTAATAGAGCAGTAATGCTGGTTATGATTTATGACTTTTAATCATAATACTTAATTAGGTGGATTTTATGCTCGCCACAATAGAGCCACCTCCTCGTGTCATAACTAAACTGCAAATTATATTATTTCTATGGTCAGAATCTTGGTCATGTCATTTATTTGTATCAATATATACATTTATTTAGTCAATAAAGTAACATTTTAGTTTTGAGAGCTCAAGATGATGTCTCTAAACTTATTTTGAGACTGACCAGTGATCCAAAACTCAAAGACGAATCATTTAGAAAATAAACAGACATTAAGAGGAGATCAGGAATTCTTCACTTTTCAATATTCTAACGAAATGCTTGATTGATAATTTAATCAACAAGCTTTTGCTTCTGGATTTTCTAAATGATTATTTTGTCTCCCAAGCCAGCAGTTCAGAGCAAGCTGGAAAGAAAACAAAAGATCACAGACAATTCATCTACACATGTAAAAGATAAGACTGGCAAATTAAAAAATATTAATATCTGACATGGGAAAAATTGTATTTCACATTAGTGAGTCATGAAATTGGATTTTATTCTGAAAGCATCATCAGTCAGAAACTTCAACAGTGGTCAAAATCAGTTTTGGATTTTCCTTCTTTTGGCCACTAGGGGGTAGGCATGTTCCATCATAATCTGGTAATTTTGTGAAAAGGAGTTTCCAACAGAACCCTCTATTCCTCTCTTTTCTTTTTCTGTTCAGTGCTTTTTGAACATGAGAAAACTTTCACAGGTGGGTGTTGGATTACAGAAACTGTATTTTAGAAATGTTTAACACTTTACTCTCTCCTTTTGGTCATTTGACCTATCTATCAGATTCTAAATCTTAGAATAAGATATATTAAAAAATAAAGTTTCCTTCACAGTGTTTTTCTTCTATACATTGTAATTATTCTGTCTAACTTCAGTACATTTGACCTCCAGTCGCTGCAGCAGTCACATGTATTGATCTGGACCTCAGATATATCTTATCTCCACAGAGCTGCAGCTGTGATCAGTCCCTTCAAACAAACACACTTTAAACAGCCTGATTGGCCTCTGCTCAATAAAACCCTGTGTGTGAAACCTGTGGAGCAAGTGGACTTTCCCTTTCAAACACGAGTCTGAATTTTGATGGGTTGACAGGGACAATTTATATAATTTACGAGACTTAGCCTGGAATAACTGAAATATCACCTGTTTAAATAAAGCAGAGACAAAATGCAGACATTAATGTAAATCATCTCTGAAATGCCAAAAGAGACAAGTGGTGATCCGACAGAGGGATAGAGAATTGAAAAATAAGATGACAACTGCAACAAGCATGTAAACTAGATTCAAACTGGCAAAATAAGATGAAAGCACAGCTTCTATGAGAGAGCCACTGCTTTCCCCCTCACTGTAGAGACTGAATCAAAGCAGCCTTAGACAAATCCTCCTTCTGTCTGTAGGCCCAAGTGCTTTGTGTTCTATTAAAGCCCATGGAAATCTACACTCTGTACGTTGTTTGATGTTGCCAACTTGTCATCTCTGTATCTCCGCAGACTTCACACATGGGCTGTTTTTTATATATAAAACTCTGTCCGAGTTGTTTCCTCTTTACCTGTGTACATACATGTATATGTAAGGGGGGGGGGGGGGGTGTACCACTCGAGGGCTGGTGATAAGATAACTGGAAAGTTTTCACATTACAACGTGATCATATTTCACGTTATGATGATCCGTAACACGTTAATTATGCTCAGAAGATTGCATGTGTGTTGTGTATGTTTTGTATGACCGCTGTATGTGTGTGTTCGTATTCTGTCTGTTGTAACAATGTGTTACTGCCTTCTTGGCCACATCTGTCTTGTGAGAGATTTAACTCAATGAGATCTTTACCTGGTTACAGAATGTCCATGGAGTTAACTATTCTAATGTTCAAAGTTTTTTTCATAAACCAAACTAATGATGCTCTGCCATGGCAGCACATTCAAGTTACTTTAGTTCATCGTAACACTTACAAGGCTTCTTTTGTAAAAGCTTCTCATTAATTAAGTCTAATTGGCTCCTGTATATCAAACATGTTTTTTTTTTTTTGTTTTTTTTTTACTGAATTCTCATTTAGATTTGATGTTCAGTTCAGGAAGTACTTTTGTCAAATGTTGTCCCAGAAATTCTCCAGTCATCTGTGCTTATCATTGATTATTGGGAAAAGGGGAAATGTATAAGTTGTATTTCCCACATGTGTTTTAATTGAAATGTGAGGGCAGCTGCATGCAAGACATTAAAACACCCAAATAAAATTTAAAACATTTTATTCATTAGTCGACAACATATTATAAACCCCTAACAGAGTAAAGACTTGTTCAGGGCATGATGTCACCCAGTGTACATTATACAGAGTAGGAGCAGGGGTTGCAGTAGGGGGTTTCTGTCCATTTACAAATATCTCTGTATAAGTTTTATAAGTGTATGAGTTGTATTTCCCACATGAGTTTTCATTAAAAACTTAGTGGGGGTGGAGCCTGCCCTCTTCCGTGCATCCACTGTGTCCTTCAACAAAAGGGAGAGCCTTGGTGCCCTCTTCCCTTCCTCTGCGATGAACCTCAGCTGGTTATAGTAGGAGTCCAGAGACGTGACCACCTCCAGGTCCTGCTAGATGAGCTGGAGGAGCTCACAGAGGCTCTCCAGAGATGGCCCGTCTCCGTTCTGCAGCAGCCTCCTGATGCAGCAGTACATGGCTTTCTCCTCCAGAACCTTTGAGAGGAACAGCTCCCCAATAAACTTGATGCTATTGAGGAGGCGTCCGGAAGGTTTTGCGTTGAGTTGCTCTTCCCTCAGCCGGTCGATGACCCTCACGTCCCTGACTGGCTCCAGGCAGGACCCACTCTTCCGATAAATGCCCTCCCTTTCAAAGTTCTTCCTGAACTCTGCCTGGCAGTGTTTGACCAGCAGAGACCTGAAGGAGACGCTGGCTGACCAGTCGGACAAGGATTGGACCTCCACCTGAAGAGGAGAAAACCATAAGGAAATATTAACATTAATGCTACTCACATACATACATAGTGATCAGTGTGTTCTGATTTGAGGATTAAATCAGCACACAAATGAATGAAAATAAGTGAACTCATTATTTGAATAAGACAACATGGGTCAAAAGTGACCCCACTCAGTATTTATTATTTATATCTTTGCAGTAAATTATTTCCGTCATTTAGTATTTCAGGTATTTTTCAAATAACTGTTTTTTTCACTTCCCTTCTAATTCACAACATGGGTCAAAAATGTTGTATTGTAAAATACATTCTTATTAAGTCTTATTTACAATCTATTACTAGTGAGAAAGATAATTTATAATTTACCCAAGGGGTTTGCATAGCTTGTTTATCAAAAGGCTAAATTAAGGTTACAACCTGCATACAAAAGATAAGCTGTCCAACTAATTAAGAAACAGGATAAAGTAGCTTCCAGCGCAACATGGCGCCGTACTAACGGGTGCCTGTCGTAGCAGCTCCTGGTACTACTGTCGGTTTTTTTGTGTTTTTATAACGTTTGCGATTTGTTTTTTATATTTATTTTTGCACTGCTCTGTGCATCTCCGTCCCGCACAATGACGAGATGCTTTTGAAATTTATTGGACACTTTTTATAACTTTTAACCGCACTTCGGTCTCTTCGGATCACTGGGAGAATGCCTGCAACACACGCCGGCATTGTTTACACCCGCGACCAGCTGATCGCCCTGAGGCACACTACCCTCTTGGCCGGAGAGAGACCCACCATCCCGGAGGAACTAAAGAGGAGACGGCGGGGCTGCAGAGCGGGGCTTAAACGGAGGAAGGAGAAGAGGAAGTTTAAGCCCTTCATCCCTGCAGTAATCACTGGAAACGTGAGGTCGCTGGCAAATAAAGTGGACGAACTGGAAGCGCTCATCAGGACACAGAGGGAGTACAGGGAGTCCAGTATTGTGTGTCTCACGGAAACGTGGTTGCACGAGCAGATACCGGACTCCAACGTCACCATTCCTGGCTTCCAGACGGTTCGAGCCGACAGAGACACCATCGCGACCGGCAAGAAGAAAGGAGGGGGACTCGCCGTGCTCGTGAACAACAGGTGGTGTCACCCCGGGCACGTCACCGTTAAACATCGTGTCTGCAGCCCGGACATCGAGCTCGTCGCCGTCGGACTTCGTCCATATTATTTGCCGAGGGAGTTTACCAGTTTTTTCGCCATCAATGTTTACATTCCTCCATCTGGGAACGCAGAAGCAGCGTGTGACGTCATCCACACTGTGACTGCAGGATTACAGACACAACACCCCGGGGCCTTCATCATCATCATCACAGGTGACTTTAAACATGCTTCCCTCTCATCCACACTCCCAACCTTCTTCCAGTTTGTAAAATGTGCCACCCGGGAAAATAAGACTTTGGACCTATATGCAAATGTTAAGGATGCATACAGCTCCACTGCCCTGCCACCACTGGGCAGGTCAGACCACAACCTAGTCCTGCTCTCACCATCTTACAAGCCTGTGATTCAGCAGCACCCAGTCACAGTGAGGACAGTGAGGAAATGGTCTCATGAGGCCATGGAAACACTGCGTGGGGCCCTGGAGGCCACAGACTGGGATGCTCTGTATGAGCCACATGGTGAGGACATTGATGGCCTGACTGACTGTGTCTCTGAGTACATTGGGTTCTGCATCGATAACACCATCCCCACTAAAGAGGTCCGCTGTTACCCAAATAACAAGCCGTGGGTTACAAGCGACCTGAAGGCCCTTCTCAATGAGAAGAAGAGGGCCTTTAGATCACGGGACAGAGCAGAACTCAAACGGGTTCAAAGGGAGCTCAAGCGCAGCATCAGGGAGAGCAAGGACAACTTCAGAAGAAAACTGGAGCACAAACTGGAGGAAAACAACACCAGGGACGTCTGGAGTGGTATGAAGGAGATCACTGGTTTCAAGAGGAGAGATGGGGGAGCAGCTGGGGATGAACGACGTGCGAATGAGCTGAACACGTTCTTCAATAGGTTCAACTCCAACCCCCCAGCCCCCAGCGGACCATCCACTGCCTCCACTGACTCTACGACTGCCTCTACTGCGTCTCTGAGCAACAACCCCCCACCTCCCCCCACCACCCCAGTCACCATCTCCCCCCACCCCCCCGCTGGCCTTTACCACAGACCTTCTCACACCTCCCACCCCCAGGACATCCTCACATCCCCCACAGCCCCCCACCACCTCCTGCAACACAAACATCTCTGCACCACCCTCAAACCCATCGCTGACATCCCCCACCCCCCAGTCTGGACTCCACATCACAGCCAGCCAGGTGAGGAGAGAGCTGGAGAGGCTCAAACCGAGGAAAGCTGCGGGGCCGGACCGCATCAGCCCTCGTTTGCTGAAGGCCTGTTCCAGCCAGCTCTGTGGAGTTCTCCAGCACCTCTTCAACCTGAGCCTACACCTTCAGAGAGTGCCAGTGCTCTGGAAAACATCCTGCCTGGTCCCAGTGCCCAAAAAAGGACGTCCTGCTGCACTGGAGGACTACAGGCCGGTGGCACTGACCTCTCACATCATGAAGGTCATGGAAAGACTGGTCCTGGCCCACCTCAGACCGCTGGTGTGCCCATCACAAGACCCCCTGCAGTTTGCATATCAGCCCCATGTTGGGGTTGATGATGCAATCATCTACCTGCTGCAGAAGGCTTACTCCTCCCTGGACAGACCCAACACCTCAGTCCGGATCATGTTTTTCGACTTCTCCAGCGCCTTCAATACCATCCAGCCCACTGCTGAAGGCCAAACTGGAGGGCACGCAGGTGAGTGCTCCCCTCATCGCTTGGGTCGATGACTATCTGACGGGCAGACCACAGTTTGTGAGATTACAGAACTGTGTGTCTGATCATCTGATCAGTAACATCGGGGCCCCCCAGGGAACTGTGCTGTCCCCCTTCCTCTTCACCACATACACTGCTGACTTTAAGCACTGCACAGAGACGTGTCATCTGCAGAAGTTCTCTGATGACACGGCCATTGTGGGGTGTGTTGAGGGCGGAGGGGAGGCTGAGTACAGGGACCTGGTTGACCGCTTTGTGAAGTGGTGTGGGGAGAACCGCATGCAGCTCAACGTGGCGAAGACGAGGGAGATGGTGGTGGATTTCAGGAGGACCAAGCCCCTGCCCTCTCCTGTCTGCATCGGTGGGACGGCTGTGGAGGTGGTCCCTGCTTACAAGTACCTGGGTGTCACTCTAGACAATAAACTGGACTGGTCCACCAACACAGAGGCCGTCTACAAGAAGGGCCTGAGCCGGCTTTATTTCCTGAGGAGGCTCAGGTCCTTCAACGTCTGCAACAAGATGCTGCAGATGTTTTATAAGTCTGTTGTGGCGAGCACCATCTTCTTTGCTGTGGTGTCCTGGGGTGCGGGCATCAAGGCTAAGGACGCCAACAAACTGAAAAAACTGATTAGGAAGGCAGAGTCTGTGGTTGGCTCTAAGCTTGTCACTCTGGAGGAGGTGGTGGAGGACAGGATGCTGGCAAAACTGCTGGCAATCATGGACAATCCCTCTCACCCCCTCCACAAAACACTAGACAAGCTAAGGAGCAGCTTCAGCCACAGACTCATTCAACCCCGCTGCTCTAAGGAACGATACAGGAAATCGTTCCTCCCAACCGCAATAAGACTATACAACTCATCTACCTCTGTCAGAGCCACCATCACAGAACTGCACTAAATATACCTGTCTCAATTCATCATTTTATACAATAATATTGTCTTTTGCACACTCTGTCTACATATTCTTACACTCACAGTATATTATATTATCTATTGTATCGCCAAATACTTATATTTATACCCGTACTATATATCATATATTATATCATACTCTTTGTATATTCTTTGTATATATAAGTCTATATACACATATTTTATTTATACATGTGTACATGTTATTAATATTATATTTTACTATTATTATTATTATTATATATACTGTTGCTGCTATTATTACTATATACTGCTATTATATTGGTATAATTACTATCATATATAAATATATATTATATACTATATATACTGTACTATTTTTGATATACTGTCTAACAATAACATTACCATCATATCATCAGTACTATTACCATCATCTGCCACTGCACCTTATCTACCTATTTTATCTTGTGTTTCTGTTTTTATTCTTTCTACCGCAATATTTTATATTTTATATTTTATTCTATTGTATTGTATTTTATTGTATTCAAATGTACCGGCTGCTATGACGACTTAATTTCCCCTCGGGATGAATAAAGTAATCTATCTATCTATCTATCTATCTATCTATCTATCTAGATGCATCACTTACTGTTGAGAGGTGCTGGCACAGCTCGGCGAAGACTGCAGCAGAGTGTGGCTTCTGCACGGCCCTCTTGAAAACGAGCTCAACCATTTCCTGCAACTGCTCCGCTATGGAGCCAGAACAGTCTCAAAAGGATTAAATGCACACAGAAATGAATACATGCGCAAAAAAGATCCACAAATACATTTTCAACGCCGCTGGCTCAACACACTTGTCACACTAATCAGCGGCGTTGTCCGGCTGACTGTGGCTGGTTAGAGCACTTCATGTGTGTACGGTCACATACGGTTATAACGAACTTTGATAACGGGGATAGCGGGCTAGCCACCATGCTAACTGCGGTGGGAACAGCGCCAAAACCCGCTGACTTAATCCCAAGGCTCTCATGACACTGTTTCTCAAACACCGTCAGGTTAGAAGCAAACACTTGGTAGTAGTTAGTATCGGGTGTCCGTGCTGACTGTGTGTGGAAGCTGGGGGGGAAGCTAGCTGCCTCCGTGTAGCTTCAAGCTGTTGCAGCTGTTGAATTAGCAACGCAGTTTGGAAACAAGACCGGGGAACCGCTGCGTTAAGACACGATAACATAAGCACTTTGACCCGCTGGGTGTCACTTTATTTCAGCAAAACTGTCGCGTCATCAACAGCCCTTTTCTGTTGTCATCGTTCACTGTGTGTGAGGAGCCGGGGATCAGCGTCTACTAATTCTATGTCTATTGGCTGGCGGGCTAAAAACCTCCAGGCTGCCTGCGGGCGTTTTAATGACGTCGTGTAATGGCACTCACGTGATTGGCTGTACAGGAGTGAGACATCTGATTGGCTACAGACGATCCCCTCTTAGAAAAAATGCATTCGTGAAACAGAGTCGCGTCAGGGGAGTCTCAAAAGTCTCAAAAGTCTCACACACAAATGCAGCGAGGTTTACAAATTAAAAGCACTTTGTAAATGCAGGTCCAACAGTTTATATATGAATGTAACAAGCTCCAAATATGTATTTGATGAAGATTGCAAATACTTTTACATGCATATATTTGTGAATTTTTTTTCTATTTGTGTGTGCATCGGAAATATGTTTATGAATCTTATATTTTACATGTGAATTTTTTTTACTTATATATGGAATGAAACATTTGTGTGTGCATTGAAAATGTATTTGTGGATCTTTTTTGTGCATGTATTCATTTCTGTGTGCATTTAATCCTTTTGAGACTGTTCTGGCTCCATACTCCTCACCGTCCAACTCCTCGTGACTCAGATCCGTCATGAAAGCTTGAAAGTTTTCGGTGAAGCAGCTGACGGACTTCTTCCTCATCTCTCCCAGCAGAAGAGGAGCTGGCTTGCAAGTTAATTCCACGCTTTTATTTTGTTTTGGGATCATGTTGATTCCAATAAATCGAAGTTGTCTTCAAGGCAAATCCAAAGAAACAAGTTCCGGTGCAAGAAACAAGTTCAGGAGCAAGAAACAAGTTCAGGAGCAAGAAACAAGTTCAGGAGCAGGAAACAAGTTCCGGTGCAACCAGCCAATAGTGAGAAGACAACTGAGTGAAAAATGAAAACTGACGTTTAAGTAACGACAGACTTCAAAGGTATAAGGCTGTTGCCTTGGTGACCTGCAGTGACATACGTCAAAGGAACAAAGCCTGATAACGTAAAAAATAATAATACAGAAAATGCTTCTTTTTTTTTAAATGTAAAAGAAGTTTCATTAAATTCAAACTTAATAACGGTTTGAGTGAAAAATCCTAGAAGACGTTTCTGAAACTTAAAAAATAAATTATATTCAGAAGTGTTACAAAAAGGCTATCATACGCTAATAAGGAATGATAATGAGCTCTTTAAGGTATGAAAAAAACTGCGCGCGCACATCCTGCGGCGCACATAAATAAAAAATAAATACAATTAAATCAAATTAATAAAAAAACTGTGCGCGCACATCCTGCGGCGCACATAAATAAAAAATATATTTAAAAATAAAACATAAAAAATAAAAACAATTGTATCAAATTAATAAAAAAAGTGTGCACATTCTAAATAAAAAAGCATGAAATGGCGTACGCCAAAGCTAATTCCGATTTACAAAACCATGCGCACGCAAAACCTCAACTCCAAATCCGCCCTCCACAGCCCCAATTTCTACTATAAATGGTCAATGCAAAGCACGTCACGAATATTAAATTATGAATCCGACCAATGGGTTTCCACCGTGAGTCCTGACCGAGGCACGGCATCAAGCTATGTGAAGAGGAAGTGAAACTTTCTGACACTGACATCGAGTTGTTTGTTAGTGAGGTGGAGGTGAAGAGCGACTTTATGGGACAGCAGTGATGTCACTAATAAAGAAAATACACTGATACTCTGCCGCTGCTGCTGTGTATAACACAATGTGGGAGATCAGAAATCGCTGAACCCTCGCTTCCTCCTCATCCTTCCATTCGCATGCACAAATCGTGCAGAACCCCGCATCGGTGTCACGGCAGTATTTATCCATTTAGAGCATCTCACCGATTCCCTCACATCAGTGGATCCAGTCTCTCAGCACGTGTCACCAAGTACGACATGAAGTGTTGTGAACTCAGTCTGTTGATATCAATCCTCTTCCGCTCCTCTCCTCTGAAGCAGAAGGAGCAGACACCAACACGCGCGGCTAGACCCGCTACGTCTTCCTCTGTATCTGACGCGTTGATGATGAAATGAAACAACTAACCTAAAACGACTTCTATAACAAATGTTATAACTTAGTCACACTTTAAAAGTATGACTAAGATATACGTGAGGAAGTGTCTGCTTAACCTCTGATATTAAAATGTTGAAGCCACAGTTTATGTGATTGAAGCGTTTATTTGTTTAACACAAGTCTGAGTAGATTTTCTCCCATGTATTTTCAACCCTAACTTCATAAACACTTGTATAGACATCATATATCAGAGACTTTATTTCTTCTCAACCTCTAATCTCAGATTCCTGTGTTCTGCAGCTTCTTCTGAATCAAGAGGAACGAGAGCTGTTTGTGGGACTCGTCTCCAAGAGGACAGGAAGAGACATTCAGAAGAAATCTGTCTCAATCAACCTTGTAGACTTTGAGTGGAGTTTCATATAGGTCAGTGAGAGCTCTCTCCCTAGGTCATTTGTCAATTTGTCTCTTTAATTTTGTACATGTAATCATATTGTTCTTCTCCTGTCCACTAAATATTAATCAATTCATTTCCAAATATGGGTATGCTTCCTTTCCATGTACACAAAAGGGAACATGCTCCCTTGTCCAAGGGCACGTAATCCAATGTAGGATTTGATCTCTTTATTTCTCTCTGTTAGAAATTAGGATCAGTTATTGGATGTATTTACTTCATGAATGTCACTTGTTGATCTTCCATGTAATCAAGTTGCAGAGCTTGTGTTGTTGAATTAATAGTTTTAAAGAGATTCGTCTGATAGAGGCAGTCTTATTTGACCAGGACCATTCAAAATGAATAAAGAAAGGAATATTTCATGTTGTTTTTAATTATCACGTGTTATACATTCTCTTTGTGGGATTAATGTTTTGTCCTGATACTTGCATCATTTCTCCAAGTGTTTTACAAGGTTCATTTGTTTTATCAAATGTAATGAACAGACTGATAACTGTCATGTTCTGAAATCTACATCAGTAATGGACAACTTTGTTTCTAACAACAAAAAAACAGCAAGTATTTCAGTAGCTGCATTTCATACCGTAATCATTCAGTATACGTTGTTCAGAATATCACATCAACACATGGAACCAAGGTTTTGGTAAAGATGAGTTTAATTTATAGGAACTGACTGTCATCATGCTGCTATTACATTAAATTAATAAGACCGTGTCCTCGCCGCCGGTCTACGGGGAGTATAAAGTGAGCGGACGGACGGAAGTTGCATCCGCGCAGGAGTCAGGACATCAGCTTCATGCAGCTCGTCCAGGGCCTGATGTCGGCATGTGGCGGAATGTGCACCGCTGTTATAACGACCGATGTAAACTCCCTCGGGATGTAATAAGGTCGGCATCTGATCACGAGCTGCTCCAGGTCCGGAGAACAGCCCGAAGAAATAATCTCCACATCTGAGCACCACACATTGTTCTCCATGCAGCAGACACCTCCTCCCTTGCTCTTCCCAGAGTGTGTTGTCCGGTCCTGACGCTGAATGGAGACCCCCTCGGGAACCATGGCGGAGTCCGGGATCGAGGGGTCGAGCCAAGTCTCCGTGAAAACCATCACGTTACAAAAAGTCAGACTGCGGTTCAGAACTGTTCCTTGTAAAGTGTCTTAAGATCTTCTTGTTGATGTTCGAGCCCGATTTGGGGGGTGGGTATCAACTGAGTTTAACCCATGTTTTCTCCTGGATTACAGAAGAGGGCCTATAGTTTTTCGTATGACTGAAGATTACAGCGCTCATTTATACGCTGGCTCGCAACAAACAATTTGCGTCCTCACCTGCTGCGGCCACGCTGCACTTACTCACACACACAGAAACGGCAGTGGAGAGAGAGAGAGAGGGCGAGAGGGAGCGCTACGGTGTCCCTAAATAGATGTCGCCAAAGCCCTGCAGCCTATAAGAATCACTGTCCTGTCAGGTAAATTAAAATATCAGCAGAACGGGAAACGCGCCCGCACATCCTACCGTCGCGTCCTGCGGCGCATATCCTGGGGCGCACATAAATAAAAAAAAATATATAACAATTTAATTAAATCAAATGAATAAAAAAACTGTGCGCGCACATCCTGCGGCTGCCGCAAATCCTAAATAAAAAATAAAAAAAATTAAATTAAATCAAATTTATATAAAAACTGCGCGCGCACATCCTACGGACGCGTGCTGCGGCGCATGTCCTGGGGCGCACATAAAAAAATATATATATATATAATAATTTAATTAAATCAAAGTAATAAAAAAAACTGTGCGCGCAAATCCTGCGGCGCACATAAATAAAGAATATATTTAAAAATAAAAACCATAAAAATGTAATTTATCAAATTAATAAACAAACTGTGCGCGCACATCCTGCGGGCGGTGCACATTCTAAATAAAAAAGCATGAAATTGAGTACGCCAAAGCTAATTCCGATTTATAAAACCATGCACACGCAAAACCTCAACTCCAAATCCGCCCTCCACCCCCCCAATTTCTACTATAAACGGTCAATGCAAAGCACGTCACGAATATTAAATTATGAATCCGACCAATGGGTTTCCACCGTGAGTCCTGACCGAGGCACGGCATCAAGCGATGTGAAGAGGAAGTGAAACTTTCTGACACTGACATCGAGTTGTTTGTTAGTGAGGTGAAGGTGAAGAGCGACTTTATAGGACAGCAGTGATGTCACTAATAAAGAAAATACACTGATACTCTGCCGCTGCTGCTGTGGATAACACAATGTGTGAGATCAGAAATCGCTGAACCCTCGCTTCCTCCTCATCCTTCCATTCGCATGCACAAATCGTGCAGAACCCCGCATCGGTGTCACGGCAGTATTTATCCATTTAGAGCATCGGACCGATTCCCTCACATCAGTGGATCCTTGCCTCCACTCTGGGATATTATTTGGAAAGTTTCTACATTTCTTGTTAGTGATCTCCTGTGCGCTCTATGCGCTCTGCGCTGGGTGGCTCTGCGCGCTGGGTCGCTATTACATGTGTAGCGGGTCAGTTCTTAATAAAGTTTTATACTTTTAGCAGTGTCATTTTCCCCGCTCTGGATGTGTTAATTAACCTGACAGGACGGCAACTCCTATAGGCTGCAAGGAGGCGGAGGAGTTTATTTAGGGACACCTTAGCACTCTCCCTTGTCCTCTCTCTCTCTCTCCCCACTGCCGGTCCTGTGGGTGTGTGCGGAAGTTTAGCGTGAGCGCAGCACGTGTGGTCGCAATTGTTTGTCGCAGTAAGTTGCTGGAAGTTATATAATGTTAACGGCGATCACAGAGAAAGTGTCCGCAAATTGTAACTGAAGTTTGTCCTTAGAGCCCAGTGTGAAGCTGTGTCTGTGTGCGACTGTGACGGCGTCACCGTGGATGCACGCTGTCCCTGCTTTATTTTAATGAATTAAAAGTATGAGATAAGGATGTGTTTTTATGTTTGTAAATGTTTTTAAATATTATAAATGTGTTTAAATTGTGTGACCTAACTATAACATGTTTGTTTTATAGGGCTGCCTCCAGCTAAATAGTTACGGTCACGGTTTTTTCCCACTTTAGATTTTATTTAGATTATTTGGTTTGATTATTTGTTTCTTTGTGTTTTGTTTTGTTCTATTGCAAGGTGCAATATATATGGTTGACTGGGACTGTGCAATTCAGCGGTAGTGACTTTAATGGTGGTGAATTATTGGCTCCATAAAGTAGAGGCCCTCTTTTGTCATTTTGTTGTTGTATATCGTTTGCAGTGATTTTCTTAAAGTGTGTTGTGTTTGGTTTTTAATGCATGATATTTCAGCATTGTACAATTGGGTCTGGAGCCTCTAATTTCTCTCTATTTTAAACTGTCATTTATATCAAGTCCAGGCCAGCCTTTCCAACCTTTGCACATGTCACTTTACTGTTTGAGCAGTCTGTTTTAAATCATTTGCATTTATTAAATAAATTGTATTTTGTATTGATATCTCAGCCTCCCGTCCCGTCTTATTCTGGATACTTGTTGAACCGAATTGACATTAACTGTCATCTCTGAACCATTTTTAATCACTACACATGCTTGCATTGTTACGATTCTTAAAGTGTGCTATGGTTGTTTAATGTATGATATATTAATGTAATGAACCGACTGATAACTGTCATGCTCTGAAATCTACATCAGTAATGGACAACAAAACCAGTATTAGTATTTCAGTAGCTGCATTTCATTTACCGTAATCATTCAGTATACGTTGTTCAGAATATCACATCAACACAGGGAACCAAGGTTTTGGTAAAGAGGAGTTTAATTTATAGGAACTGACTGTCATCATGCTGCTATTACCTTAAATTACATTGTACAGTATTTGGGATTATGTTGAATTTTATTTAAAACAATAATAAACAGACAAGTTAATTTACATGACAATTGTTTACAGTGCGGAAGTTACACTGTAACAGACTGCGTCACACTCGCGCTGTGGGTTTTATGCGGTGTCCTCGCCGCCGGTCTACGGGGAGTATAAAGCGAGCGCACGGACGGAAGTTGCATCCGCGCAGGACATCAGCTCCTGTGGGAACACACGAGCAAAGCGGAAGCGCATTGCTCCGCGCCCGTCAGCCCGTGATTCTGCTTTCTCCGCTGGTTGTGTATGCTCCGTTCAATGAAGGGGTTCGGGGTAAATGATGATCTTCATAGCATTTAATCATGTTCGGGGAAACACTCGGGGATATTGAAACTCCAGGAGAACCGCAGGGAACTCTAAAGTACGGGACACATATTTTAACATTTAAATATAATATGTCATTAATATCGTTTAAAATCATTTCCCAGTGTGTTTCCCCGAACTATGCCCCGAAACCATCGGTGCCGAACGCGATCGCAGCCGAAGTGAACAGCGCCACTGAGTTACATGGGGGCGGGCGTGAATGTTACGGGGTCAATTCTGAATAAAGTTTTATAGTTTTGGCAGTATTATTTTCCCCGTTCTGCTGATGTTTTAATTTACCTGACAGGACGGTGATTCCTATAGGCTGCGGGAAGTCGGCGCAGTCTATTTAGGGACACCGTAGCTCTTCCCTTCTCCCCCTCTCTTATTGTGTCCGTGACATTAAGTTAAGTTGTCTTTTCCTGTTTTAGTAATTGTTCTCAAGACAATAAGGACGGGGTGGGTCCCTGCTTTATTTGAATGAATTAAAGGTATGACATAATGATGTGTTTAATGTTTGTAAATGTTTTTGAAACATTTTGATAAACTGGTTCAAATTGTATGACCTAAATACAACATGTTTGTTTCTGTTGAGTTGTGTTGCACTATTGCTGCAGCTACCGTTGCATTCGGAGGAAAGAATAAATGATGGCGTTATCTTTAGCCGTTGTTGGCGTATTTATTAACAGGCTGCTGACACATCAGTCTCACGGTCAGAGCTACTTTAACTGACACACTAACATATAGCAGGTTGGCTCTTATAGCCTGTACCTTGGCGCCATCCTGTGGCGTAACCATATATACATATTACAATACAGCATTACATATACATCTGAGTACATAATGAATATATCTCAACACCCCCACTTGTACTCAGGTTGCTATACTTCAAGCAAAAGAAACACAGGAAAACAGAATGAATGTGAACCTCTGTCATACACATATCAATCTCCAAAAAGAGCATTTGCAAACTTCTTCAGTTTCAACTTATTTACAGGTTTGGTCATTACATCAGCAACCATGTCATCAGTAGAACAATACATCAAAATCACCCTTCCCTCAATCACAGTTGACCTGATAAAGTGGTACTTTATGTCAAAGTGTTTACACCTCTGTCTGTGTACAGGGTTTTTGGCAAGAGCTATTGTCCCCTGATTGTCCTCATGTACAATAGTTTGTGTGTAATTGTAGTTATCTATACCCCCTAGTAACTGCTCCAGGTATAGACACTCCTGTATGGTTGAAGCCAGTGCCATATATTCTGCCTCGCAGGTTGATAGCGCAACTGTGGGTTGTTTTCTAGTCTTCCACGAGACTAGAGAGCTGTTCTGACTAAGACTGACAGAGTATCCTGTGGTACTGCGTCTGTCACTTGTATCAGCCACCCAGTCAGCATCACTGTAGGCTTGTATACCTAGCTCCTCACTGTCGTTTCTCTTAAAGCTTAACTCTTTCTCTGCAGTGCCTTTGAGATACCTTAAAACATGCTTCACAGTGACCCACTGCTCCTCTGTAGGCTCAGCAAAATACTGTGATAATCTGCTCACCACAAAACTTAAATCCGGTCTGGTACAAGTAGTCAAGTATATAAGACTACCAACAGCCTCCCTGTACATCCTGACATCTTCCATCTTTACTGCATCTTCAGTATACTCTAGCTTCTGCTCACAGGGTGTTTCTCTGGTCCTACAATCTTGCATATTAAAACGCTGTAGTATCTTGTTAGTGTATCTTTCCTGTGACATCTTTACACATCCATCTGATTGACTGAAATCAATACCCAGAAAATGTTTGAGTTTGCCTAAATCTTTCATCTTAAACTTTTCTGCGAGCATCTCTTTCACCTTTTTCAGTCTTTCTTCATTGCTTGCTGCAATGATCAAGTCATCGACCCATGTGATTATGATCACCTTCCCTTCATTTGACTCTTTGGCATAAACACAGTGGTCGGCTGGGTTTTGTAATATTATGTTTTTTTTAAACCATTTCATTTATATTGCTGCCTCAACGTGATGCTGACACAGACACGTTAACTCGGGATGGGTTTTTGTAGGATTTTTATTTCAGCGAGACCTTCAGTAGATCACCACACTTCACTCACAAGCGCTTTGTGAAAATGACGAATCTGCCACCGGCTCTGCAAATGACCCTCAACATCTGGAAAAAGGTAAAGAAATCGCCAATGTCAGGCCATGTGTGTTCTGTTATTGTCCGGAGACTCCGCCCTCTGTTGCTTCCCGCTCTTTTTGTCCCTCACCTGTTCCCGGTCATCAACCTGATTGTTTGCCTGATTTGTTCACCTGTGTCTTGTCTTTGTTCCCCCTTCTATTTAAGCCCAGTCTTCCTGTTGTCCCCTGTCGGATTGTATCGTTTGTTTGTGAGAATCTATGTAAAGATTCTGCCGTGTTTGAACCTTGTTTTACCTGGTATGGTACTAGACTCAGATTTTTGATCCTCTCTGTTTTTCCCTTTTGGAATTCTGTTTTTGAATTGGACTCTCTGTTTTTTGCACTTGTGTTTTTTGCCTTTTTGGATCCTTGTTTTTTCTATTTTTGGAAATAAATAAGTATTTTTTTGCATCTTGGTCTGCGATTTAGTCCTTACTCTGAGAAAGGAGAGGCACTGTCTAACGCCGAGTTTACCCCGGGGCGTGGAAGCGCAGTGCAGCGCCAAGGAAATCAAGCGCCTCCTATCCACCCCCTGTTAAACCTTTGTGCGGTGCACATCGGATGCGCTGCGCCGCGCTGCTTCACTCGCGCCCTGAACCAATGGTTTCGGCGTAGAGTCTATTTTTTTCACTCGCCGCGAGCGTAACGCGCCAAGAAACAAACTGAAAATGATTTTAAACGATCTGTTGTCCTAGAGTTTTAATTTCCCCAATTTTCCCAATCACATAATTAAATTCCCCCCTGCCCATCCACTACAGCTACACAAGCAGTCATATGGATACAAATAGAGGGGGGGGCTATGAGACCATCATCATATACCCCCAAACGAGTACATTGAACGGGTTACATTCAACAGCAAGCGGAGAAAGCAGAATCGCGGGCTGACCGTCGCTGAGAAATGCACATCCGGTGTGAACAGCCGGCGCCGCACTTTCCACCTAAAAACGATGAAATGAACTGAACTATGAAGTAGTTCAGATTTTGAATGGTGAACTATGAACGTGAACTATTCATGTTTACTTGTATGAACTGAACTTTGAACTAGTTCATGAGAGGTGTGAACGTGCACAACACTGTTCAAATCGTAATTCACGTCGGCAGCAACGACTCCCGGCTTCGCATGTCGGAGGTCACTAAAGTTAATGTTGAGTCGGTGTGTGCTTTTGCAAAAACGATGTCGGACACAGTAATTTTCTCTGGCCCTCTACCTAACACAACAGGTGATGACATGTTGTCTTTTAACCTCTGGCTGTCGAGGTGTCCTGTAAACGGTGTGGGCTTTGTAGATGACTGGCAAACTTTTTGGAGGAAACCTGGACTTGTTAGGAGAGACGGCGTTCATCCCACTTGGGATGGAGCAGCTC
Source organism: Pleuronectes platessa (assembly GCF_947347685.1). Lineage (NCBI taxonomy): Eukaryota > Metazoa > Chordata > Actinopteri > Pleuronectiformes > Pleuronectidae > Pleuronectes > Pleuronectes platessa. Next base: position 31,455,490 of record NC_070628.1, read on the forward strand.
TCTTATCTAGGAATATTACTCAGTCTATTACATGACAACCCAGAGTTGGGACCAGGAAGCAGAGCTGCAGTGCTAAAAACTTCTCTGCGCTCCCTCTGGGACAGTCACACAACCCCATAGAGATTGTGTCTGTCCACCGTCCGAATCCACACAATAATCTAATACAAATTAACACAACCTCTGAAACAACACAGGAAACCAAGACTTTGAAATGTGGTCTTTTAAACATTAGATCACTGTCATCAAAGGCTATTTTAGTTAATGAACTAGTCTCAGACTACAACATAGATGTATTATCCCTCACTGAGACGTGGCTGCATCCTGATGAATATGTCAGTCTAAATGAATCTACTCCCTCCAGTCATATAAATTCACAGGTTCCCAGAGAATTCGGACGAGGAGGTGGAGTTGCTGCTATTTTTAACCCCAGTCTATCAATTAATCCTAAACTAAACTATAACTCATTTGAATGTCTTGTTCTTCCACGCCAATCCAGGAAACACCAACAGCCAATCATATTTGCTGTAGTTTACCGTGCTCCGGGGGCTTAAACTGAATTATTTACGGAATTCCCCGAGTTTTTTTCAAACCTAGTCCGAAAGACCTATAACATAATTATTGTTGGTGACTTTAATATTCATGTTGACAATAATAAAGATAGCCTTAGTGTAGCATTAATTTCGATACTAGATTCAATTGGTTTCAGTCAGTGTGTACACCAACCTACTCATTGTTGTAACCACACACTTGACCTTGTATTATCATACGGTGTCGGAATTGAACATTTAACAGTACTCTGATCACCCAGGATCAGTTTACCAAAATAATCTCAGGTTCTAAACCAACAACCTGTATCTTAGACGACATTGCCCTTGCTTTCAATGAAACAGTCAGGAGCTGGTGAGTGATCTTCGATCCTGATTTGTCCTTTAATTCTCACCTACAACTAATTTCTAGGACCGCCTTTTTCCACTTGCGTAATATCTAAAAAATCAGACATGTACTTCGCAAAAAGATGCAGAAAAACTAGTCCACGCCTTTGTTACATCCAGACTGGACTATTGTAATTCATAACTATCATGCTCCAGCAGTAAGTCGTTAAAAATTCTGCAGCTTGTCCAAAATGTTCTTCAATGATACTGAAACAACCCTTAAGTTATTTATCTTTGAATACATGTAAATGTATATTTGGGTCCCCTTTAGGAGTAAGAGGAGGTATCCACCCCTTTAACATATCAATATTTAATGGAATCATATTTAGTGGCTTGTGTTTATATACACGGTATATGCATATAGATCTATATATCTATATATATATCCCCTGATGCTGTCAGAACACATGAACCTGCTGAATGTTGCATCAGTAAAGATACAGACACTGATGCACATGTTTTTATCTCATTACACCAGGATCACTGGTCTTATTATAAAATCTGTACAACAGAGAACTTCTGTCTCACGTTTCTTCTTTATTCTATTCTACTTGTTTTCATGTTCATATACAGTTCTTCCGCCATCTGCAGGCAGACGTCACCACTGACTCTGATTCTTTCAGTTCATGAGGAGTTTGTTTTCAATGTGTTTCTCTATAATTTGTTTAAGTCTTGACATTTTAAGTAAAAAGCCTTGATATTATGTATATTAGGATTTGGCTCTATTTGTAACCGGTCTATCCTTTGTGGTCTACCTGCGTTGTGTGTCAGTTTGTGAAGTAGAAGACCGGGACAGGACTTGTATCACTACTGAATTTGTCTGTTATGTTGAAGCCACAGTTCATGTGATTGAACCGTTTTTTTATTTAACACAAATACTGAGTACATTGTACAAAGACCTTTTCCTTATAAATCAAACACGACACTTTGGTGAATTAAGGTTTTCAGTCATCAAATGTTGTCTTAGACACATAATGAGATTATTGACTCATATCTTAACAATCAATGATTGATTGGATTCAAACCAAAATGTAAAAGCCCTGTGATTAATTTCAAATTACAACAAAACATTCATCAAAGTGTTCTTGTGTGATTACAATACTGTGCGTGTTGCTGCTGGGACTTTCTATATCATATCTGCCAGTCGTGCACATTACAACAGAATTTACTGATGCAACATTCAGCAGGTTCTTGTGTTCTGACAGCATCAGGGAATATATATACATATAGATATATAGATCTATATGCATATACTGTGTGTATATACACACAAGCCACTAAATATGATTTTATTAAATATTGAAATTGAAAATCGTTATTTGTATATCCCATATTCACAAATCACAATTTGTCTCATAGGGCTTCAACATGGTCTGACATCCTCTGTCCTTAACCATCAGCAAGAGTAAGGAAAAACTACTAAAACCCTTTTACAGGGTAAAAATATGTAGAAACCTCAGAGAGAGCCACATGTGAGGGATCCCTCTCCCAGGACTGACAGAAGGGCAATAGATGTCAAGTGTACGAAAACATCATCAAGATTAAAGTTTTTAGCAGCATTAGTGAGGGTAAACATTTTGAAGGATAACTTCAAAACTATATGTCAAGCAGTCCTGCTGCAACTAAATGCTTCCTAGTTTAGAACATAGGACAAGTAACGTTCTGCCGCACTAATTAGCTCTAACTATAAGCTTTATCAAATAGGAAGGTTTTAAGCCTACTTTTAAACATACAGATGGTGTCTGCTTCCCGAACTGAAAGTGGTAGATTATTCCACAGCAGAGGGGCTTGATGGCTGAAAGCTCTGGCTCCTACTCTACTCTTTAAAACATAGTCAAATGAAGCAGCAGTTTACAGGGTGAAGGAGTGGGGAATATTAAATTAAATAATATGAATATATGTGAAGTAAGTGTATTTGTATGAGTGGGGGAGCAGAATGTATATGGTGACTGTTCAGAGGGTCAGTGTTGATTGTTCAGAAGCCTAATGGCCTGGAGGAAGAAGCTGTTTGTGTGTCTGGTAGTCCGTGCTCGGATGCTCCGGTAACGTCTGCCAGACAGCAGCAGTGTGAGAAGTCCACAGCCTGTGTGGCTCTGGTCCTTGATGATCTTCAGTGCTCTTCTCAGGCATCTTGTGCTGTAGATGCCTTGCACGGAAGGGAGATGGCAGCCGATGATACCAGGTCAGGTCATCTGTGATGAACACACCGAGGAGCTCACCACCTGGGGTCTGCTCGTCAGGAAGTCCAAGATCCAGTTACACAGGGGGGTTTTAAGACCCAGGCTCCTGAGCTTGGGGACGAGCTTGGCAGGCACAATTGTGTTGAATGCGGAGCTGTAGTCCACGAACATGATCCTCACATATGTGTTGGCCTTCTTCAGGTGGGAGAGGGTGGTGTGTGTTGTCGGGGCGATGGCATCGTCCGTGGATCGGTTTGGGCGGTGAGCAGATGTGGCTTTTGACCAGCCGCTCGAAGCACTTCATGATGGTGGAGGTCAGTGCTACAGGGCGGTAGTCGTTTAAGCAGGTGATGGATGATTTCTTAGGTATGGGGATGATGGTGGCCTGCTTGAAGCAGGAGGGGACTGTCGAGAGATTTAGGGAGAGGTTGAATATGGAGGTGAAGACCTCCGTTAGCTGGTAATAGAGCAGTAATGCTGGTTATGATTTATGACTTTTAATCATAATACTTAATTAGGTGGATTTTATGCTCGCCACAATAGAGCCACCTCCTCGTGTCATAACTAAACTGCAAATTATATTATTTCTATGGTCAGAATCTTGGTCATGTCATTTATTTGTATCAATATATACATTTATTTAGTCAATAAAGTAACATTTTAGTTTTGAGAGCTCAAGATGATGTCTCTAAACTTATTTTGAGACTGACCAGTGATCCAAAACTCAAAGACGAATCATTTAGAAAATAAACAGACATTAAGAGGAGATCAGGAATTCTTCACTTTTCAATATTCTAACGAAATGCTTGATTGATAATTTAATCAACAAGCTTTTGCTTCTGGATTTTCTAAATGATTATTTTGTCTCCCAAGCCAGCAGTTCAGAGCAAGCTGGAAAGAAAACAAAAGATCACAGACAATTCATCTACACATGTAAAAGATAAGACTGGCAAATTAAAAAATATTAATATCTGACATGGGAAAAATTGTATTTCACATTAGTGAGTCATGAAATTGGATTTTATTCTGAAAGCATCATCAGTCAGAAACTTCAACAGTGGTCAAAATCAGTTTTGGATTTTCCTTCTTTTGGCCACTAGGGGGTAGGCATGTTCCATCATAATCTGGTAATTTTGTGAAAAGGAGTTTCCAACAGAACCCTCTATTCCTCTCTTTTCTTTTTCTGTTCAGTGCTTTTTGAACATGAGAAAACTTTCACAGGTGGGTGTTGGATTACAGAAACTGTATTTTAGAAATGTTTAACACTTTACTCTCTCCTTTTGGTCATTTGACCTATCTATCAGATTCTAAATCTTAGAATAAGATATATTAAAAAATAAAGTTTCCTTCACAGTGTTTTTCTTCTATACATTGTAATTATTCTGTCTAACTTCAGTACATTTGACCTCCAGTCGCTGCAGCAGTCACATGTATTGATCTGGACCTCAGATATATCTTATCTCCACAGAGCTGCAGCTGTGATCAGTCCCTTCAAACAAACACACTTTAAACAGCCTGATTGGCCTCTGCTCAATAAAACCCTGTGTGTGAAACCTGTGGAGCAAGTGGACTTTCCCTTTCAAACACGAGTCTGAATTTTGATGGGTTGACAGGGACAATTTATATAATTTACGAGACTTAGCCTGGAATAACTGAAATATCACCTGTTTAAATAAAGCAGAGACAAAATGCAGACATTAATGTAAATCATCTCTGAAATGCCAAAAGAGACAAGTGGTGATCCGACAGAGGGATAGAGAATTGAAAAATAAGATGACAACTGCAACAAGCATGTAAACTAGATTCAAACTGGCAAAATAAGATGAAAGCACAGCTTCTATGAGAGAGCCACTGCTTTCCCCCTCACTGTAGAGACTGAATCAAAGCAGCCTTAGACAAATCCTCCTTCTGTCTGTAGGCCCAAGTGCTTTGTGTTCTATTAAAGCCCATGGAAATCTACACTCTGTACGTTGTTTGATGTTGCCAACTTGTCATCTCTGTATCTCCGCAGACTTCACACATGGGCTGTTTTCTATATATAAAACTCTGTCCGAGTTGTTTCCTCTTTACCTGTGTACATACATGTATATGTAAGGGGGGGGGGGGTGTACCACCACTCGAGGGCTGGTGATAAGATAACTGGAAAGTTTTCACATTACAACGTGATCATATTTCACGTTATGATGATCCGTAACACGTTAATTATGCTCAGAAGATTGCATGTGTGTTGTGTATGTTTTGTATGACCGCTGTATGTGTGTGTTCGTATTCTGTCTGTTGTAACAATGTGTTACTGCCTTCTTGGCCACATCTGTCTTGTGAGAGATTTAACTCAATGAGATCTTTACCTGGTTACAGAATGTCCATGGAGTTAACTATTCTAATGTTCAAAGTTTTTTTCATAAACCAAACTAATGATGCTCTGCCATGGCAGCACATTCAAGTTACTTTAGTTCATCGTAACACTTACAAGCCTTCTTTTGTAAAAGCTTCTCATTAATTAAGTCTAATTGGCTCCTGTATATCAAACATGTTTTTTTTTTTTTTTTTTTTTTTTTTACTGAATTCTCATTTAGATTTGATGTTCAGTTCAGGAAGTACTTTTGTCAAATGTTGTCCCAGAAATTCTCCAGTCATCTGTGCTTATCATTGATTATTGGGAAAAGGGGAAATGTATAAGTTGTATTTCCCACATGTGTTTTAATTGAAATGTGAGGGCAGCTGCATGCAAGACATTAAAACACCCAAATAAAATTTAAAACATTTTATTCATTAGTCGACAACATATTATAAACCCCTAACAGAGTAAAGACTTTTTCAGGGCATGATGTCACCCAGTGTACATTATTCAGAGTAGGAGCAGGGGTTGCAGTAGGGGGTTTCTGTCCATTTACAAATATCTCTGTATAAGTTTTATAAGTGTATGAGTTGTATTTCCCACATGAGTTTTCATTAAAAACTTAGTGGGGGTGGAGCCTGCCCTCTTCCGTGCATCCACTGTGTCCTTCAACAAAAGGGAGAGCCTTGGTGCCCTCTTCCCTTCCTCTGCGATGAACCTCAGCTGGTTATAGTAGGAGTCCAGAGACGTGACCACCTCCAGGTCCTGCTAGATGAGCTGGAGGAGCTCACAGAGGCTCTCCAGAGATGGCCCGTCTCCGTTCTGCAGCAGCCTCCTGATGCAGCAGTACATGGCTTTCTCCTCCAGAACCTTTGAGAGGAACAGCTCCCCAATAAACTTGATGCTATTGAGGAGGCGTCCGGAAGGTTTTGCGTTGAGTTGCTCTTCCCTCAGCCGGTCGATGACCCTCACGTCCCTGACTGGCTCCAGGCAGGACCCACTCTTCCGATAAATGCCCTCCCTTTCAAAGTTCTTCCTGAACTCTGCCTGGCAGTGTTTGACCAGCAGAGACCTGAAGGAGACGCTGGCTGACCAGTCGGACAAGGATTGGACCTCCACCTGAAGAGGAGAAAACCATAAGGAAATATTAACATTAATGCTACTCACATACATACATAGTGATCAGTGTGTTCTGATTTGAGGATTAAATCAGCACACAAATGAATGAAAATAAGTGAACTCATTATTTGAATAAGACAACATGGGTCAAAAGTGACCCCACTCAGTATTTATTATTTATATCTTTGCAGTAAATTATTTCCGTCATTTAGTATTTCAGGTATTTTTCAAATAACTGTTTTTTTCACTTCCCTTCTAATTCACAACATGGGTCAAAAATGTTGTATTGTAAAATACATTCTTATTAAGTCTTATTTACAATCTATTACTAGTGAGAAAGATAATTTATAATTTACCCAAGGGGTTTGCATAGCTTGTTTATCAAAAGGCTAAATTAAGGTTACAACCTGCATACAAAAGATAAGCTGTCCAACTAATTAAGAAACAGGATAAAGTAGCTTCCAGCGCAACATGGCGCCGTACTAACGGGTGCCTGTCGTAGCAGCTCCTGGTACTACTGTCGGTTTTTTTGTGTTTTTATAACGTTTGCGATTTGTTTTTTATATTTATTTTTGCACTGCTCTGTGCATCTCCGTCCCGCACAATGACGAGATGCTTTTGAAATTTATTGGACACTTTTTATAACTTTTAACCGCACTTCGGTCTCTTCGGATCACTGGGAGAATGCCTGCAACACACGCCGGCATTGTTTACACCCGCGACCAGCTGATCGCCCTGAGGCACACTACCCTCTTGGCCGGAGAGAGACCCACCATCCCGGAGGAACTAAAGAGGAGACGGCGGGGCTGCAGAGCGGGGCTTAAACGGAGGAAGGAGAAGAGGAAGTTTAAGCCCTTCATCCCTGCAGTAATCACTGGAAACGTGAGGTCGCTGGCAAATAAAGTGGACGAACTGGAAGCGCTCATCAGGACACAGAGGGAGTACAGGGAGTCCAGTATTGTGTGTCTCACGGAAACGTGGTTGCACGAGCAGATACCGGACTCCAACGTCACCATTCCTGGCTTCCAGACGGTTCGAGCCGACAGAGACACCATCGCGACCGGCAAGAAGAAAGGAGGGGGACTCGCCGTGCTCGTGAACAACAGGTGGTGTCACCCCGGGCACGTCACCGTTAAACATCGTGTCTGCAGCCCGGACATCGAGCTCGTCGCCGTCGGACTTCGTCCATATTATTTGCCGAGGGAGTTTACCAGTGTTTTCGCCATCAATGTTTACATTCCTCCATCTGGGAACGCAGAAGCAGCGTGTGACGTCATCCACACTGTGACTGCAGGATTACAGACACAACACCCCGGGGCCTTCATCATCATCACAGGTGACTTTAAACATGCTTCCCTCTCATCCACACTCCCAACCTTCTTCCAGTTTGTAAAATGTGCCACCCGGGAAAATAAGACTTTGGACCTATATGCAAATGTTAAGGATGCATACAGCTCCACTGCCCTGCCACCACTGGGCAGGTCAGACCACAACCTAGTCCTGCTCTCACCATCTTACAAGCCTGTGATTCAGCAGCACCCAGTCACAGTGAGGACAGTGAGGAAATGGTCTCATGAGGCCATGGAAACACTGCGTGGGGCCCTGGAGGCCACAGACTGGGATGCTCTGTATGAGCCACATGGTGAGGACATTGATGGCCTGACTGACTGTGTCTCTGAGTACATTGGGTTCTGCATCGATAACACCATCCCCACTAAAGAGGTCCGCTGTTACCCAAATAACAAGCCGTGGGTTACAAGCGACCTGAAGGCCCTTCTCAATGAGAAGAAGAGGGCCTTTAGATCACGGGACAGAGCAGAACTCAAACGGGTTCAAAGGGAGCTCAAGCGCAGCATCAGGGAGAGCAAGGACAACTTCAGAAGAAAACTGGAGCACAAACTGGAGGAAAACAACACCAGGGACGTCTGGAGTGGTATGAAGGAGATCACTGGTTTCAAGAGGAGAGATGGGGGAGCAGCTGGGGATGAACGACGTGCGAATGAGCTGAACACGTTCTTCAATAGGTTCAACTCCAACCCCCCAGCCCCCAGCGGACCATCCACTGCCTCCACTGACTCTACGACTGCCTCTACTGCGTCTCTGAGCAACAACCCCCCACCTCCCCCCACCACCCCAGTCACCATCTCCCCCCACCCCCCCGCTGGCCTTTACCACAGACCTTCTCACACCTCCCACCCCCAGGACATCCTCACATCCCCCACAGCCCCCCACCACCTCCTGCAACACAAACATCTCTGCACCACCCTCAAACCCATCGCTGACATCCCCCACCCCCCAGTCTGGACTCCACATCACAGCCAGCCAGGTGAGGAGAGAGCTGGAGAGGCTCAAACCGAGGAAAGCTGCGGGGCCGGACCGCATCAGCCCTCGTTTGCTGAAGGCCTGTTCCAGCCAGCTCTGTGGAGTTCTCCAGCACCTCTTCAACCTGAGCCTACACCTTCAGAGAGTGCCAGTGCTCTGGAAAACATCCTGCCTGGTCCCAGTGCCCAAAAAAGGACGTCCTGCTGCACTGGAGGACTACAGGCCGGTGGCACTGACCTCTCACATCATGAAGGTCATGGAAAGACTGGTCCTGGCCCACCTCAGACCGCTGGTGTGCCCATCACAAGACCCCCTGCAGTTTGCATATCAGCCCCATGTTGGGGTTGATGATGCAATCATCTACCTGCTGCAGAAGGCTTACTCCTCCCTGGACAGACCCAACACCTCAGTCCGGATCATGTTTTTCGACTTCTCCAGCGCCTTCAATACCATCCAGCCCACTGCTGAAGGCCAAACTGGAGGGCACGCAGGTGAGTGCTCCCCTCATCGCTTGGGTCGATGACTATCTGACGGGCAGACCACAGTTTGTGAGATTACAGAACTGTGTGTCTGATCATCTGATCAGTAACATCGGGGCCCCCCAGGGAACTGTGCTGTCCCCCTTCCTCTTCACCACATACACTGCTGACTTTAAGCACTGCACAGAGACGTGTCATCTGCAGAAGTTCTCTGATGACACGGCCATTGTGGGGTGTGTTGAGGGCGGAGGGGAGGCTGAGTACAGGGACCTGGTTGACCGCTTTGTGAAGTGGTGTGGGGAGAACCGCATGCAGCTCAACGTGGCGAAGACGAGGGAGATGGTGGTGGATTTCAGGAGGACCAAGCCCCTGCCCTCTCCTGTCTGCATCGGTGGGACGGCTGTGGAGGTGGTCCCTGCTTACAAGTACCTGGGTGTCACACTAGACAATAAACTGGACTGGTCCACCAACACAGAGGCCGTCTACAAGAAGGGCCTGAGCCGGCTTTATTTCCTGAGGAGGCTCAGGTCCTTCAACGTCTGCAACAAGATGCTGCAGATGTTTTATAAGTCTGTTGTGGCGAGCACCATCTTCTTTGCTGTGGTGTCCTGGGGTGCGGGCATCAAGGCTAAGGACGCCAACAAACTGAAAAAACTGATTAGGAAGGCAGAGTCTGTGGTTGGCTCTAAGCTTGTCACCCTGGAGGAGGTGGTGGAGGACAGGATGCTGGCAAAACTGCTGGCAATCATGGACAATCCCTCTCACCCCCTCCACAAAACACTAGACAAGCTAAGGAGCAGCTTCAGCCACAGACTCATTCAACCCCGCTGCTCTAAGGAACGATACAGGAAATCGTTCCTCCCAACCGCAATAAGACTATACAACTCATCTACCTCTGTCAGAGCCACCATCACAGAACTGCACTAAATATACCTGTCTCAATTCATCATTTTATACAATAATATTGTCTTTTGCACACTCTGTCTACATATTCTTACACTCACAGTATATTATATTATCTATTGTATCGCCAAATACTTATATTTATACCCGTACTATATATCATATATTATATCATACTCTTTGTATATTCTTTGTATATATAAGTCTATATACACATATTTTATTTATACATGTGTACATGTTATTAATATTATATTTTACTATTATTATTATTATATATACTGTTGCTGCTATTATTACTATATACTGCTATTATATTGGTATAATTACTATCATATATAAATATATATTATATACTATATATACTGTACTATTTTTGATATACTGTCTAACAATAACATTACCATCATATCATCAGTACTATTAGCATCATCTGCCACTGCACCTTATCTACCTATTTTATCTTGTGTTTCTGTTTTTATTCTTTCTACCGCAATATTTTATATTTTATATTTTATTCTATTGTATTGTATTTTATTGTATTCAAATGTACCGGCTGCTATGACGACTTAATTTCCCCTCGGGATGAATAAAGTAATCTATCTATCTATCTATCTATCTATCTAGATGCATCACTTACTGTTGAGAGGTGCTGGCACAGCTCGGCGAAGACTGCAGCAGAGTGTGGCTTCTGCACGGCCCTCTTGAAAACGAGCTCAACCATTTCCTGCAACTGCTCCGCTATGGAGCCAGAACAGTCTCAAAAGGATTAAATGCACACAGAAATGAATACATGCGCAAAAAAGATCCACAAATACATTTTCAACGCCGCTGGCTCAACACACTTGTCACACTAATCAGCGGCGTTGTCCGGCTGACTGTGGCTGGTTAGAGCACTTCATGTGTGTACGGTCACATACGGTTATAACGAACTTTGATAACGGGGATAGCGGGCTAGCCACCATGCTAACTGCGGTGGGAACAGCGCCAAAACCCGCTGACTTAATCCCAAGGCTCTCATGACACTGTTTCTCAAACACCGTCAGGTTAGAAGCAAACACTTGGTAGTAGTTAGTATCGGGTGTCCGTGCTGACTGTGTGTGGAAGCTGGGGGGGAAGCTAGCTGCCTCCGTGTAGCTTCAAGCTGTTGCAGCTGTTGAATTAGCAACGCAGTTTGGAAACAAGACCGGGGAACCGCTGCGTTAAGACACGATAACATAAGCACTTTGACCCGCTGGGTGTCACTTTATTTCAGCAAAACTGTCGCGTCATCAACAGCCCTTTTCTGTTGTCATCGTTCACTGTGTGTGAGGAGCCGGGGATCAGCGTCTACTAATTCTATGTCTATTGGCTGGCGGGCTAAAAACCTCCAGGCTGCCTGCGGGCGTTTTAATGACGTCGTGTAATGGCACTCACGTGATTGGCTGTACAGGAGTGAGACATCTGATTGGCTACAGACGATCCCCTCTTAGAAAAAATGCATTCGTGAAACAGAGTCGCGTCAGGGGAGTCTCAAAAGTCTCAAAAGTCTCACACACAAATGCAGCGAGGTTTACAAATTAAAAGCACTTTGTAAATGCAGGTCCAACAGTTTATATATGAATGTAACAAGCTCCAAATATGTATTTGATGAAGATTGCAAATACTTTTACATGCATATATTTGTGAATTTTTTTTCTATTTGTGTGTGCATCGGAAATGTTTATGAATCTTATATTTTACATGTGAATTTTTTTTACTTATATATGGAATGAAACATTTGTGTGTGCATTGAAAATGTATTTGTGGATCTTTTTTGTGCATGTATTCATTTCTGTGTGCATTTAATCCTTTTGAGACTGTTCTGGCTCCATACTCCTCACCGTCCAACTCCTCGTGACTCAGATCCGTCATGAAAGCTTGAAAGTTTTCGGTGAAGCAGCTGACGGACTTCTTCCTCATCTCTCCCAGCAGAAGAGGAGCTGGCTTGCAAGTTAATTCCACGCTTTTATTTTGTTTTGGGATCATGTTGATTCCAATAAATCGAAGTTGTCTTCAAGGCAAATCCAAAGAAACAAGTTCCGGTGCAAGAAACAAGTTCAGGAGCAAGAAACAAGTTCAGGAGCAAGAAACAAGTTCAGGAGCAGGAAACAAGTTCCGGTGCAACCAGCCAATAGTGAGAAGACAACTGAGTGAAAAATGAAAACTGACGTTTAAGTAACGACAGACTTCAAAGGTATAAGGCTGTTGCCTTGGTGACCTGCAGTGACATACGTCAAAGGAACAAAGCCTGATAACGTAAAAAATAATAATACAGAAAATGCTTCTTTTTTTTTAAATGTAAAAGAAGTTTCATTAAATTCAAACTTAATAACGGTTTGAGTGAAAAATCCTAGAAGACGTTTCTGAAACTTAAAAAATAAATTATATTCAGAAGTGTTACAAAAAGGCTATCATACGCTAATAAGGAATGATAATGAGCTCTTTAAGGTATGAAAAAAACTGCGCGCGCACATCCTGCGGCGCACATAAATAAAAAATAAATACAATTAAATCAAATTAATAAAAAAACTGTGCGCGCACATCCTGCGGCGCACATAAATAAAAAATATATTTAAAAATAAAACATAAAAAATAAAAACAATTGTATCAAATTAATAAAAAAAGTGTGCACATTCTAAATAAAAAAGCATGAAATGGCGTACGCCAAAGCTAATTCCGATTTACAAAACCATGCGCACGCAAAACCTCAACTCCAAATCCGCCCTCCACAGCCCCAATTTCTACTATAAATGGTCAATGCAAAGCACGTCACGAATATTAAATTATGAATCCGACCAATGGGTTTCCACCGTGAGTCCTGACCGAGGCACGGCATCAAGCTATGTGAAGAGGAAGTGAAACTTTCTGACACTGACATCGAGTTGTTTGTTAGTGAGGTGGAGGTGAAGAGCGACTTTATGGGACAGCAGTGATGTCACTAATAAAGAAAATACACTGATACTCTGCCGCTGCTGCTGTGTATAACACAATGTGGGAGATCAGAAATCGCTGAACCCTCGCTTCCTCCTCATCCTTCCATTCGCATGCACAAATCGTGCAGAACCCCGCATCGGTGTCACGGCAGTATTTATCCATTTAGAGCATCTGACCGATTCCCTCACATCAGTGGATCCAGTCTCTCAGCACGTGTCACCAAGTACGACATGAAGTGTTGTGAACTCAGTCTGTTGATATCAATCCTCTTCCGCTCCTCTCCTCTGAAGCAGAAGGAGCAGACACCAACACGCGCGGCTAGACCCGCTACGTCTTCCTCTGTATCTGACGCGTTGATGATGAAATGAAACAACTAACCTAAAACGACTTCTATAACAAATGTTATAACTTAGTCACACTTTAAAAGTATGACTAAGATATACGTGAGGAAGTGTCTGCTTAACCTCTGATATTAAAATGTTGAAGCCACAGTTTATGTGATTGAAGCGTTTATTTGTTTAACACAAGTCTGAGTAGATTTTCTCCCATGTATTTTCAACCCTAACTTCATAAACACTTGTATAGACATCATATATCAGAGACTTTATTTCTTCTCAACCTCTAATCTCAGATTCCTGTGTTCTGCAGCTTCTTCTGAATCAAGAGGAACGAGAGCTGTTTGTGGGACTCGTCTCCAAGAGGACAGGAAGAGACATTCAGAAGAAATCTGTCTCAATCAACCTTGTAGACTTTGAGTGGAGTTTCATATAGGTCAGTGAGAGCTCTCTCCCTAGGTCATTTGTCAATTTGTCTCTTTAATTTTGTACATGTAATCATATTGTTCTTCTCCTGTCCACTAAATATTAATCAATTCATTTCCAAATATGGGTATGCTTCCTTTCCATGTACACAAAAGGGAACATGCTCCCTTGTCCAAGGGCACGTAATCCAATGTAGGATTTGATCTCTTTATTTCTCTCTGTTAGAAATTAGGATCAGTTATTGGATGTATTTACTTCATGAATGTCACTTGTTGATCTTCCATGTAATCAAGTTGCAGAGCTTGTGTTGTTGAATTAATAGTTTTAAAGAGATTCGTCTGATAGAGGCAGTCTTATTTGACCAGGACCATTCAAAATGAATAAAGAAAGGAATATTTCATGTTGTTTTTAATTATCACGTGTTATACATTCTCTTTGTGGGATTAATGTTTTGTCCTGATACTTGCATCATTTCTCCAAGTGTTTTACAAGGTTCATTTGTTTTATCAAATGTAATGAACAGACTGATAACTGTCATGTTCTGAAATCTACATCAGTAATGGACAACTTTGTTTCTAACAACAAAAAAACAGCAAGTATTTCAGTAGCTGCATTTCATACCGTAATCATTCAGTATACGTTGTTCAGAATATCACATCAACACATGGAACCAAGGTTTTGGTAAAGATGAGTTTAATTTATAGGAACTGACTGTCATCATGCTGCTATTACATTAAATTAATAAGACCGTGTCCTCGCCGCCGGTCTACGGGGAGTATAAAGTGAGCGGACGGACGGAAGTTGCATCCGCGCAGGAGTCAGGACATCAGCTTCATGCAGCTCGTCCAGGGCCTGATGTCGGCATGTGGCGGAATGTGCACCGCTGTTATAACGACCGATGTAAACTCCCTCGGGATGTAATAAGGTCGGCATCTGATCACGAGCTGCTCCAGGTCCGGAGAACAGCCCGAAGAAATAATCTCCACATCTGAGCACCACACATTGTTCTCCATGCAGCAGACACCTCCTCCCTTGCTCTTCCCAGAGTGTGTTGTCCGGTCCTGACGCTGAATGGAGACCCCCTCGGGAACCATGGCGGAGTCCGGGATCGAGGGGTCGAGCCAAGTCTCCGTGAAAACCATCACGTTACAAAAAGTCAGACTGCGGTTCAGAACTGTTCCTTGTAAAGTGTCTTAAGATCTTCTTGTTGATGTTCGAGCCCGATTTGGGGGGTGGGTATCAACTGAGTTTAACCCATGTTTTCTCCTGGATTACAGAAGAGGGCCTATAGTTGTTCGTATGACTGAAGATTACAGCGCTCATTTATACGCTGGCTCGCAACAAACAATTTGCGTCCTCACCTGCTGCGGCCACGCTGCACTTACTCACACACACAGAAACGGCAGTGGAGAGAGAGAGAGAGGGCGAGAGGGAGCGCTACGGTGTCCCTAAATAGATGTCGCCAAAGCCCTGCAGCCTATAAGAATCACTGTCCTGTCAGGTAAATTAAAATATCAGCAGAACGGGAAACGCGCCCGCACATCCTACCGTCGCGTCCTGCGGCGCATATCCTGGGGCGCACATAAATAAAAAAAAATATATAACAATTTAATTAAATCAAATGAATAAAAAAACTGTGCGCGCACATCCTGCGGCTGCCGCAAATCCTAAATAAAAAATAAAAAAAATTAAATTAAATCAAATTTATATAAAAACTGCGCGCGCACATCCTACGGACGCGTGCTGCGGCGCATGTCCTGGGGCGCACATAAAAAAATATATATATATATAATAATTTAATTAAATCAAAGTAATAAAAAAAACTGTGCGCGCAAATCCTGCGGCGCACATAAATAAAGAATATATTTAAAAATAAAAACCATAAAAATGTAATTTATCAAATTAATAAACAAACTGTGCGCGCACATCCTGCGGGCGGTGCACATTCTAAATAAAAAAGCATGAAATTGAGTACGCCAAAGCTAATTCCGATTTATAAAACCATGCACACGCAAAACCTCAACTCCAAATCCGCCCTCCACCCCCCCAATTTCTACTATAAACGGTCAATGCAAAGCACGTCACGAATATTAAATTATGAATCCGACCAATGGGTTTCCACCGTGAGTCCTGACCGAGGCACGGCATCAAGCGATGTGAAGAGGAAGTGAAACTTTCTGACACTGACATCGAGTTGTTTGTTAGTGAGGTGAAGGTGAAGAGCGACTTTATAGGACAGCAGTGATGTCACTAATAAAGAAAATACACTGATACTCTGCCGCTGCTGCTGTGGATAACACAATGTGTGAGATCAGAAATCGCTGAACCCTCGCTTCCTCCTCATCCTTCCATTCGCATGCACAAATCGTGCAGAACCCCGCATCGGTGTCACGGCAGTATTTATCCATTTAGAGCATCGGACCGATTCCCTCACATCAGTGGATCCTTGCCTCCACTCTGGGATATTATTTGGAAAGTTTCTACATTTCTTGTTAGTGATCTCCTGTGCGCTCTATGCGCTCTGCGCTGGGTGGCTCTGCGCGCTGGGTCGCTATTACATGTGTAGCGGGTCAGTTCTTAATAAAGTTTTATACTCTTAGCAGTGTCATTTTCCCCGCTCTGGATGTGTTAATTAACCTGACAGGACGGCAACTCCTATAGGCTGCAAGGAGGCGGAGGAGTTTATTTAGGGACACCTTAGCACTCTCCCTTGTCCTCTCTCTCTCTCTCCCCACTGCCGGTCCTGTGGGTGTGTGCGGAAGTTTAGCGTGAGCGCAGCACGTGTGGTCGCAATTGTTTGTCGCAGTAAGTTGCTGGAAGTTATATAATGTTAACGGCGATCACAGAGAAAGTGTCCGCAAATTGTAACTGAAGTTTGTCCTTAGAGCCCAGCGTGAAGCTGTGTCTGTGTGCGACTGTGACGGCGTCACCGTGGATGCACGCTGTCCCTGCTTTATTTTAATGAATTAAAAGTATGAGATAAGGATGTGTTTTTATGTTTGTAAATGTTTTTAAATATTATAAATGTGTTTAAATTGTGTGACCTAACTATAACATGTTTGTTTTATAGGGCTGCCTCCAGCTAAATAGTTACGGTCACGGTTTTTTCCCACTTTAGATTTTATTTAGATTATTTGGTTTGATTATTTGTTTCTTTGTGTTTTGTTTTGTTCTATTGCAAGGTGCAATATATATGGTTGACTGGGACTGTGCAATTCAGCGGTAGTGACTTTAATGGTGGTGAATTATTGGCTCCATAAAGTAGAGGCCCTCTTTTGTCATTTTGTTGTTGTATATCGTTTGCAGTGATTTTCTTAAAGTGTGTTGTGTTTGGTTTTTAATGCATGATATTTCAGCATTGTACAATTGGGTCTGGAGCCTCTAATTTCTCTCTATTTTAAACTGTCATTTATATCAAGTCCAGGCCAGCCTTTCCAACCTTTGCACATGTCACTTTACTGTTTGAGCAGTCTGTTTTAAATCATTTGCATTTATTAAATAAATTGTATTTTGTATTGATATCTCAGCCTCCCGTCCCGTCTTATTCTGGATACTTGTTGAACCGAATTGACATTAACTGTCATCTCTGAACCATTTTTAATCACTACACATGCTTGCATTGTTACGATTCTTAAAGTGTGCTATGGTTGTTTAATGTATGATATATTAATGTAATGAACCGACTGATAACTGTCATGCTCTGAAATCTACATCAGTAATGGACAACAAAACCAGTATTAGTATTTCAGTAGCTGCATTTCATTTACCGTAATCATTCAGTATACGTTGTTCAGAATATCACATCAACACAGGGAACCAAGGTTTTGGTAAAGAGGAGTTTAATTTATAGGAACTGACTGTCATCATGCTGCTATTACCTTAAATTACATTGTACAGTATTTGGGATTATGTTGAATTTTATTTAAAACAATAATAAACAGACAAGTTAATTTACATGACAATTGTTTACAGTGCGGAAGTTACACTGTAACAGACTGCGTCACACTCGCGCTGTGGGTTTTATGCGGTGTCCTCGCCGCCGGTCTACGGGGAGTATAAAGCGAGCGCACGGACGGAAGTTGCATCCGCGCAGGACATCAGCTCCTGTGGGAACACACGAGCAAAGCGGAAGCGCATTGCTCCGCGCCCGTCAGCCCGTGATTCTGCTTTCTCCGCTGGTTGTGTATGCTCCGTTCAATGAAGGGGTTCGGGGTAAATGATGATCTTCATAGCATTTAATCATGTTCGGGGAAACACTCGGGGATATTGAAACTCCAGGAGAACCGCAGGGAACTCTAAAGTACGGGACACATATTTTAACATTTAAATATAATATGTCATTAATATCGTTTAAAATCATTTCCCAGTGTGTTTCCCCGAACTATGCCCCGAAACCATCGGTGCCGAACGCGATCGCAGCCGAAGTGAACAGCGCCACTGAGTTACATGGGGGCGGGCGTGAATGTTACGGGGTCAATTCTGAATAAAGTTTTATAGTTTTGGCAGTATTATTTTCCCCGTTCTGCTGATGTTTTAATTTACCTGACAGGACGGTGATTCCTATAGGCTGCGGGAAGTCGGCGCAGTCTATTTAGGGACACCGTAGCTCTTCCCTTCTCCCCCTCTCTTATTGTGTCCGTGACATTAAGTTAAGTTGTCTTTTCCTGTTTTAGTAATTGTTCTCAAGACAATAAGGACGGGGTGGGTCCCTGCTTTATTTGAATGAATTAAAGGTATGACATAATGATGTGTTTAATGTTTGTAAATGTTTTTGAAACATTTTGATAAACTGGTTCAAATTGTATGACCTAAATACAACATGTTTGTTTCTGTTGAGTTGTGTTGCACTATTGCTGCAGCTACCGTTGCATTCGGAGGAAAGAATAAATGATGGCGTTATCTTTAGCCGTTGTTGGCGTATTTATTAACAGGCTGCTGACACATCAGTCTCACGGTCAGAGCTACTTTAACTGACACACTAACATATAGCAGGTTGGCTCTTATAGCCTGTACCTTGGCGCCATCCTGTGGCGTAACCATATATACATATTACAATACAGCATTACATATACATCTGAGTACATAATGAATATATCTCAACACCCCCACTTGTACTCAGGTTGCTATACTTCAAGCAAAAGAAACACAGGAAAACAGAATGAATGTGAACCTCTGTCATACACATATCAATCTCCAAAAAGAGCATTTGCAAACTTCTTCAGTTTCAACTTATTTACAGGTTTGGTCATTACATCAGCAACCATGTCATCAGTAGAACAATACATCAAAATCACCCTTCCCTCAATCACAGTTGACCTGATAAAGTGGTACTTTATGTCAAAGTGTTTACACCTCTGTCTGTGTACAGGGTTTTTGGCAAGAGCTATTGTCCCCTGATTGTCCTCATGTACAATAGTTTGTGTGTAATTGTAGTTATCTATACCCCCTAGTAACTGCTCCAGGTATAGACACTCCTGTATGGTTGAAGCCAGTGCCATATATTCTGCCTCGCAGGTTGATAGCGCAACTGTGGGTTGTTTTCTAGTCTTCCACGAGACTAGAGAGCTGTTCTGACTAAGACTGACAGAGTATCCTGTGGTACTGCGTCTGTCACTTGTATCAGCCGCCCAGTCAGCATCACTGTAGGCTTGTATACCTAGCTCCTCACTGTCGTTTCTCTTAAAGCTTAACCCTTTCTCTGCAGTGCCTTTGAGATACCTTAAAACATGCTTCACAGTGACCCACTGCTCCTCTGTAGGCTCAGCAAAATACTGTGATAATCTGCTCACCACAAAACTTAAATCCGGTCTGGTACAAGTAGTCAAGTATATAAGACTACCAACAGCCTCCCTGTACATCCTGACATCTTCCATCTTTACTGCATCTTCAGTATACTCTAGCTTCTGCTCACAGGGTGTTTCTCTGGTCCTACAATCTTGCATATTAAAACGCTGTAGTATCTTGTTAGTGTATCTTTCCTGTGACATCTTTACACATCCATCTGATTGACTGAAATCAATACCCAGAAAATGTTTGAGTTTGCCTAAATCTTTCATCTTAAACTTTTCTGCGAGCATCTCTTTCACCTTTTTCAGTCTTTCTTCATTGCTTGCTGCAATGATCAAGTCATCGACCCATGTGATTATGATCACCTTCCCTTCATTTGACTCTTTGGCATAAACACAGTGGTCGGCTGGGTTTTGTAATATTATGTTTTTTTTAAACCATTTCATTTATATTGCTGCCTCAACGTGATGCTGACACGGACACGTTAACTCGGGATGGGTTTTTGTAGGATTTTTATTTCAGCGAGACCTTCAGTAGATCACCACACTTCACTCACAAGCGCTTTGTGAAAATGACGAATCTGCCACCGGCTCTGCAAATGACCCTCAACATCTGGAAAAAGGTAAAGAAATCGCCAATGTCAGGCCATGTGTGTTCTGTTATTGTCCGGAGACTCCGCCCTCTGTTGCTTCCCGCTCTTTTTGTCCCTCACCTGTTCCCGGTCATCAACCTGATTGTTTGCCTGATTTGTTCACCTGTGTCTTGTCTTTGTTCCCCCTTCTATTTAAGCCCAGTCTTCCTGTTGTCCCCTGTCGGATTGTATCGTTTGTTTGTGAGAATCTATGTAAAGATTCTGCCGTGTTTGAACCTTGTTTTACCTGGTATGGTACTAGACTCAGATTTTTGATCCTCTCTGTTTTTCCCTTTTAGAATTCTGTTTTTGAATTGGACTCTCTGTTTTTTGCACTTGTGTTTTTTGCCTTTTTGGATCCTTGTTTTTTCTATTTTTGGAAATAAATAAGTATTTTTTTGCATCTTGGTCTGCGATTTAGTCCTTACTCTGAGAAAGGAGAGGCACTGTCTAACGCCGAGTTTACCCCGGGGCGTGGAAGCGCAGTGCAGCGCCAAGGAAATCAAGCGCCTCCTATCCACCCCCTGTTAAACCTTTGTGCGGTGCACATCGGATGCGCTGCGCCGCGCTGCTTCACTCGCGCCCTGAACCAATGGTTTCGGCGTAGAGTCTATTTTTTTCACTCGCCGCGAGCGTAACGCGCCAAGAAACAAACTGAAAATGATTTTAAACGATCTGTTGTCCTAGAGTTTTAATTTCCCCAATTTTCCCAATCACATAATTAAATTCCCCCCTGCCCATCCACTACAGCTACACAAGCAGTCATATGGATACAAATAGAGGGGGGGGGGGCTATGAGACCATCATCATATACCCCCAAACGAGTACATTGAACGGGTTACATTCAACAGCAAGCGGAGAAAGCAGAATCGCGGGCTGACCGTCGCTGAGAAATGCACATCCGGTGTGAACAGCCACCTAAAAACGATGAACTGAACTATGAAGTAGTTCAGATTTTGAATGGTGAACTATGAACGTGAACTATTCATGTTTACTTGTATGAACTGAACTTTGAACTAGTTCATGAGAGGTGTGAACATGCACAACACTGTTCAAATCGTAATTCACGTCGGCAGCAACGACTCCCGGCTTCGCATGTCGGAGGTCACTAAAGTTAATGTTGAGTCGGTGTGTGCTTTTGCAAAAACGATGTCGGACACAGTAATTTTCTCTGGCCCTCTACCTAACACAACAGGTGATGACATGTTGTCTTTTAACCTCTGGCTGTCGAGGTGTCCTGTAAACGGTGTGGGCTTTGTAGATGACTGGCAAACTTTTTGGAGGAAACCTGGACTTGTTAGGAGAGACGGCGTTCATCCCACTTGGGATGGAGCAGCTCTCTTATCTAGGAATATTACTCAGTCTATTACATGACAACCCAGAGTTGGGACCAGGAAGCAGAGCTGCAGTGCTAAAAACTTCTCTGCGCTCCCTCTGGGACAGTCACACAACCCCATAGAGATTGTGTCTGTCCACCGTCCGAATCCACACAATAATCTAATACAAATTAACACAACCTCTGAAACAACACAGGAAACCAAGACTTTGAAATGTGGTCTTTTAAACATTAGATCACTGTCATCAAAGGCTATTTTAGTTAATGAACTAGTCTCAGACTACAACATAGATGTATTATCCCTCACTGAGACGTGGCTGCATCCTGATGAATATGTCAGTCTAAATGAATCTACTCCCTCCAGTCATATAAATTCACAGGTTCCCAGAGAATTCGGACGAGGAGGTGGAGTTGCTGCTATTTTTAACCCCAGTCTATCAATTAATCCTAAACTAAACTATAACTCATTTGAATGTCTTGTTCTTCCACGCCAATCCAGGAAACACCAACAGCCAATCATATTTGCTGTAGTTTACCGTGCTCCGGGGGCTTAAACTGAATTATTTACGGAATTCCCGAGTTTTTTTCAAACCTAGTCCGAAAGACCTATAACATAATTATTGTTGGTGACTTTAATATTCATGTTGACAATAATAAAGATAGCCTTAGTGTAGCATTAATTTCGATACTAGATTCAATTGGTTTCAGTCAGTGTGTACACCAACCTACTCATTGTTGTAACCACACACTTGACCTTGTATTATCATACGGTGTCGGAATTGAACATTTAACAGTACTCTGATCACCCAGGATCAGTTTACCAAAATAATCTCAGGTTCTAAACCAACAACCTGTATCTTAGACGACATTGCCCTTGCTTTCAATGAAACAGTCAGGAACTGGTGAGTGATCTTCGATCCTGATTTGTCCTTTAATTCTCACCTACAACTAATTTCTAGGACCGCCTTTTTCCACTTGCGTAATATCTAAAAAATCAGACATGTACTTCGCAAAAAGATGCAGAAAAACTAGTCCACGCCTTTGTTACATCCAGACTGGACTATTGTAATTCATAACTATCATGCTCCAGCAGTAAGTCGTTAAAAAATCTGCAGCTTGTCCAAAATGTTCTTCAATGATACTGAAACAACCCTTAAGTTATTTATCTTTGAATACATGTAAATGTATATTTGTGTCCCCTTTAGGAGTAAGAGGAGGTATCCACCCCTTTAACATATCAATATTTAATGGAATCATATTTAGTGGCTTGTGTTTATATACACGGTATATGCATATAGATCTATATATCTATATATATATCCCCTGATGCTGTCAGAACACATGAACCTGCTGAATGTTGCATCAGTAAAGATACAGACACTGATGCACATGTTTTTATCTCATTACACCAGGATCACTGGTCTTATTATAAAATCTGTACAACAGAGAACTTCTGTCTCACGTTTCTTCTTTATTCTATTCTACTTGTTTTCATGTTCATATACAGTTCTTCCGCCATCTGCAGGCAGACGTCACCACTGACTCTGATTCTTTCAGTTCATGAGGAGTTTGTTTTCAATGTGTTTCTCTATAATTTGTTTAAGTCTTGACATTTTAAGTAAAAAGCCTTGATATTATGTATATTAGGATTTGGCTCTATTTGTAACCGGTCTATCCTTTGTGGTCTACCTGCGTTGTGTGTCAGTTTGTGAAGTAGAAGACCGGGACAGGACTTGTATCACTACTGAATTTGTCTGTTATGTTGAAGCCACAGTTCATGTGATTGAACCGTTTTTTTATTTAACACAAGTACTGAGTACATTGTACAAAGACCTTTTCCTTATAAATCAAACACGACACTTTGGTGAATTAAGGTTTTCAGTCATCAAATGTTGTCTTAGACACATAATGAGATTATTGACTCATATCTTAACAATCAATGATTGATTGGATTCAAACCAAAATGTAAAAGCCCTGTGATTAATTTCAAATTACAACAAAACATTCATCAAAGTGTTCTTGTGTGATTACAATACTGTGCGTGTTGCTGCTGGGACTTTCTATATCATATCTGCCAGTCGTGCACATTACAACAGAATTTACTGATGCAACATTCAGCAGGTTCTTGTGTTCTGACAGCATCAGGGAATATATATACATATAGATATATAGATCTATATGCATATACTGTGTGTATATACACACAAGCCACTAAATATGATTTTATTAAATATTGAAATTGAAAATCGTTATTTGTATATCCCATATTCACAAATCACAATTTGTCTCATAGGGCTTCAACATGGTCTGACATCCTCTGTCCTTAACCATCAGCAAGAGTAAGGAAAAACTACTAAAACCCTTTTACAGGGTAAAAATACGTAGAAACCTCAGAGAGAGCCACATGTGAGGGATCCCTCTCCCAGGACTGACAGAAGGGCAATAGATGTCAAGTGTACGAAAACATCATCAAGATTAAAGTTTTTAGCAGCATTAGTGAGGGTAAACATTTTGAAGGATAACTTTAAAACTATATGTCAAGCAGTCCTGCTGCAACTAAATGCTTCCTAGTTTAGAACATAGGACAAGTAACGTTCTGCCGCACTAATTAGCTCTAACTATAAGCTTTATCAAATAGGAAGGTTTTAAGCCTACTTTTAAACATACAGATGGTGTCTGCTTCCCGAACTGAAAGTGGTAGATTATTCCACAGCAGAGGGGCTTGATGGCTGAAAGCTCTGGCTCCTACTCTACTCTTTAAAACATAGTCAAATGAAGCAGCAGTTTACAGGGTGAAGGAGTGGGGAATATTAAATTAAATAATATGAATATATGTGAAGTAAGTGTATTTGTATGAGTGGGGGAGCAGAATGTATATGGTGACTGTTCAGAGGGTCAGTGTTGATTGTTCAGAAGCCTAATGGCCTGGAGGAAGAAGCTGTTTGTGTGTCTGGTAGTCCGTGCTCGGATGCTCCGGTAACGTCTGCCAGACAGCAGCAGTGTGAGAAGTCCACAGCCTGTGTGGCTCTGGTCCTTGATGATCTTCAGTGCTCTTCTCAGGCATCTTGTGCTGTAGATGCCTTGCACGGAAGGGAGATGGCAGCCGATGATACCAGGTCAGGTCATCTGTGATGAACACACCGAGGAGCTCACCACCTGGGGTCTGCTCGTCAGGAAGTCCAAGATCCAGTTACACAGGGGGGTTTTAAGACCCAGGCTCCTGAGCTTGGGGACGAGCTTGGCAGGCACAATTGTGTTGAATGCGGAGCTGTAGTCCACGAACATGATCCTCACATATGTGTTGGCCTTCTTCAGGTGGGAGAGGGTGGTGTGTGTTGTCGGGGCGATGGCATCGTCCGTGGATCGGTTTGGGCGGTGAGCAGATGTGGCTTTTGACCAGCCGCTCGAAGCGCTTCATGATGGTGGAGGTCAGTGCTACAGGGCGGTAGTCGTTTAAGCAGGTGATGGATGATTTCTTAGGTATGGGGATGATGGTGGCCTGCTTGAAGCAGGAGGGGACTGTCGAGAGATTTAGGGAGAGGTTGAATATGGAGGTGAAGACCTCCGTTAGCTGGTAATAGAGCAGTAATGCTGGTTATGATTTATGACTTTTAATCATAATACTTAATTAGGTGGATTTTATGCTCGCCACAATAGAGCCACCTCCTCGTGTCATAACTAAACTGCAAATTATATTATTTCTATGGTCAGAATCTTGGTCATGTCATTTATTTGTATCAATATATACATTTATTTAGTCAATAAAGTAACATTTTAGTTTTGAGAGCTCAAGATGATGTCTCTAAACTTATTTTGAGACTGACCAGTGATCCAAAACTCAAAGACGAATCATTTAGAAAATAAACAGACATTAAGAGGAGATCAGGAATTCTTCACTTTTCAATATTCTAACGAAATGCTTGATTGATAATTTAATCAACAAGCTTTTGCTTCTGGATTTTCTAAATGATTATTTTGTCTCCCAAGCCAGCAGTTCAGAGCAAGCTGGAAAGAAAACAAAAGATCACAGACAATTCATCTACACATGTAAAAGATAAGACTGGCAAATTAAAAAATATTAATATCTGACATGGGAAAAATTGTATTTCACATTAGTGAGTCATGAAATTGGATTTTATTCTGAAAGCATCATCAGTCAGAAACTTCAACAGTGGTCAAAATCAGTTTTGGATTTTCCTTCTTTTGGCCACTAGGGGGTAGGCATGTTCCATCATAATCTGGTAATTTTGTGAAAAGGAGTTTCCAACAGAACCCTCTATTCCTCTCTTTTCTTTTTCTGTTCAGTGCTTTTTGAACATGAGAAAACTTTCACAGGTGGGTGTTGGATTACAGAAACTGTATTTTAGAAATGTTTAACACTTTACTCTCTCCTTTTGGTCATTTGACCTATCTATCAGATTCTAAATCTTAGAATAAGATATATTAAAAAATAAAGTTTCCTTCACAGTGTTTTTCTTCTATACATTGTAATTATTCTGTCTAACTTCAGTACATTTGACCTCCAGTCGCTGCAGCAGTCACATGTATTGATCTGGACCTCAGATATATCTTATCTCCACAGAGCTGCAGCTGTGATCAGTCCCTTCAAACAAACACACTTTAAACAGCCTGATTGGCCTCTGCTCAATAAAACCCTGTGTGTGAAACCTGTGGAGCAAGTGGACTTTCCCTTTCAAACACGAGTCTGAATTTTGATGGGTTGACAGGGACAATTTATATAATTTACGAGACTTAGCCTGGAATAACTGAAATATCACCTGTTTGAATAAAGCAGAGACAAAATGCAGACATTAATGTAAATCATCTCTGAAATGCCAAAAGAGACAAGTGGTGATCCGACAGAGGGATAGAGAATTGAAAAATAAGATGACAACTGCAACAAGCATGTAAACTAGATTCAAACTGGCAAAATAAGATGAAAGCACAGCTTCTATGAGAGAGCCACTGCTTTCCCCCTCACTGTAGAGACTGAATCAAAGCAGCCTTAGACAAATCCTCCTTCTGTCTGTAGGCCCAAGTGCTTTGTGTTCTATTAAAGCCCATGGAAATCTACACTCTGTACGTTGTTTGATGTTGCCAACTTGTCATCTCTGTATCTCCGCAGACTTCACACATGGGCTGTTTTCTATATATAAAACTCTGTCCGAGTTGTTTCCTCTTTACCTGTGTACATACATGTATATGTAAGGGGGGGGGGTGTACCACCACTCGAGGGCTGGTGATAAGATAACTGGAAAGTTTTCACATTACAACGTGATCATATTTCACGTTATGATGATCCGTAACACGTTAATTATGCTCAGAAGATTGCATGTGTGTTGTGTATGTTTTGTATGACCGCTGTATGTGTGTGTTCGTATTCTGTCTGTTGTAACAATGTGTTACTGCCTTCTTGGCCACATCTGTCTTGTGAGAGATTTAACTCAATGAGATCTTTACCTGGTTACAGAATGTCCATGGAGTTAACTATTCTAATGTTCAAAGTTTTTTTCATAAACCAAACTAATGATGCTCTGCCATGGCAGCACATTCAAGTTACTTTAGTTCATCGTAACACTTACAAGCCTTCTTTTGTAAAAGCTTCTCATTAATTAAGTCTAATTGGCTCCTGTATATCAAACATGTTTTTTTTTTTTTTTTTTTTTTTTACTGAATTCTCATTTAGATTTGATGTTCAGTTCAGGAAGTACTTTTGTCAAATGTTGTCCCAGAAATTCTCCAGTCATCTGTGCTTATCATTGATTATTGGGAAAAGGGGAAATGTATAAGTTGTATTTCCCACATGTGTTTTAATTGAAATGTGAGGGCAGCTGCATGCAAGACATTAAAACACCCAAATAAAATTTAAAACATTTTATTCATTAGTCGACAACATATTATAAACCCCTAACAGAGTAAAGACTTGTTCAGGGCATGATGTCACCCAGTGTACATTATACAGAGTAGGAGCAGGGGTTGCAGTAGGGGGTTTCTGTCCATTTACAAATATCTCTGTATAAGTTTTATAAGTGTATGAGTTGTATTTCCCACATGAGTTTTCATTAAAAACTTAGTGGGGGTGGAGCCTGCCCTCTTCCGTGCATCCACTGTGTCCTTCAACAAAAGGGAGAGCCTTGGTGCCCTCTTCCCTTCCTCTGCGATGAACCTCAGCTGGTTATAGTAGGAGTCCAGAGACGTGACCACCTCCAGGTCCTGCTAGATGAGCTGGAGGAGCTCACAGAGGCTCACCAGAGATGGCCCGTCTCCGTTCTGCAGCAGCCTCCTGATGCAGCAGTACATGGCTTTCTCCTCCAGAACCTTTGAGAGGAACAGCTCCACAATAAACTTGATGCTATTGAGGAGGCGTCCGGAAGGTTTTGCGTTGAGTTGCTCTTCCCTCAGCCGGTCGATGACCCTCACGTCCCTGACTGGCTCCAGGCAGGACCCACTCTTCCGATAAATGCCCTCCCTTTCAAAGTTCTTCCTGAACTCTGCCTGGCAGTGTTTGACCAGCAGAGACCTGAAGGAGACGCTGGCTGACCAGTCGGACAAGGATTGGACCTCCACCTGAAGAGGAGAAAACCATAAGGAAATATTAACATTAATGCTACTCACATACATACATAGTGATCAGTGTGTTCTGATTTGAGGATTAAATCAGCACACAAATGAATGAAAATAAGTGAACTCATTATTTGAATAAGACAACATGGGTCAAAAGTGACCCCACTCAGTATTTATTATTTATATCTTTGCAGTAAATTATTTCCGTCATTTAGTATTTCAGGTATTTTTCAAATAACTGTTTTTTTCACTTCCCTTCTAATTCACAACATGGGTCAAAAATGTTGTATTGTAAAATACATTCTTATTAAGTCTTATTTACAATCTATTACTAGTGAGAAAGATAATTTATAATTTACCCAAGGGGTTTGCATAGCTTGTTTATCAAAAGGCTAAATTAAGGTTACAACCTGCATACAAAAGATAAGCTGTCCAACTAATTAAGAAACAGGATAAAGTAGCTTCCAGCGCAACATGGCGCCGTACTAACGGGTGCCTGTCGTAGCAGCTCCTGGTACTACTGTCGGTTTTTTTGTGTTTTTATAACGTTTGCGATTTGTTTTTTATATTTATTTTTGCACTGCTCTGTGCATCTCCGTCCCGCACAATGACGAGATGCTTTTGAAATTTATTGGACACTTTTTATAACTTTTAACCGCACTTCGGTCTCTTCGGATCACTGGGAGAATGCCTGCAACACACGCCGGCATTGTTTACACCCGCGACCAGCTGATCGCCCTGAGGCACACTACCCTCTTGGCCGGAGAGAGACCCACCATCCCGGAGGAACTAAAGAGGAGACGGCGGGGCTGCAGAGCGGGGCTTAAACGGAGGAAGGAGAAGAGGAAGTTTAAGCCCTTCATCCCTGCAGTAATCACTGGAAACGTGAGGTCGCTGGCAAATAAAGTGGACGAACTGGAAGCGCTCATCAGGACACAGAGGGAGTACAGGGAGTCCAGTATTGTGTGTCTCACGGAAACGTGGTTGCACGAGCAGATACCGGACTCCAACGTCACCATTCCTGGCTTCCAGACGGTTCGAGCCGACAGAGACACCATCGCGACCGGCAAGAAGAAAGGAGGGGGACTCGCCGTGCTCGTGAACAACAGGTGGTGTCACCCCGGGCACGTCACCGTTAAACATCGTGTCTGCAGCCCGGACATCGAGCTCGTCGCCGTCGGACTTCGTCCATATTATTTGCCGAGGGAGTTTACCAGTGTTTTCGCCATCAATGTTTACATTCCTCCATCTGGGAACGCAGAAGCAGCGTGTGACGTCATCCACACTGTGACTGCAGGATTACAGACACAACACCCCGGGGCCTTCATCATCATCACAGGTGACTTTAAACATGCTTCCCTCTCATCCACACTCCCAACCTTCTTCCAGTTTGTAAAATGTGCCACCCGGGAAAATAAGACTTTGGACCTATATGCAAATGTTAAGGATGCATACAGCTCCACTGCCCTGCCACCACTGGGCAGGTCAGACCACAACCTAGTCCTGCTCTCACCATCTTACAAGCCTGTGATTCAGCAGCACCCAGTCACAGTGAGGACAGTGAGGAAATGGTGTCATGAGGCCATGGAAACACTGCGTGGGGCCCTGGAGGCCACAGACTGGGATGCTCTGTATGAGCCACATGGTGAGGACATTGATGGCCTGACTGACTGTGTCTCTGAGTACATTGGGTTCTGCATCGATAACACCATCCCCACTAAAGAGGTCCGCTGTTACCCAAATAACAAGCCGTGGGTTACAAGCGACCTGAAGGCCCTTCTCAATGAGAAGAAGAGGGCCTTTAGATCACGGGACAGAGCAGAACTCAAACGGGTTCAAAGGGAGCTCAAGCGCAGCATCAGGGAGAGCAAGGACAACTTCAGAAGAAAACTGGAGCACAAACTGGAGGAAAACAACACCAGGGACGTCTGGAGTGGTATGAAGGAGATCACTGGTTTCAAGAGGAGAGATGGGGGAGCAGCTGGGGATGAACGACGTGCGAATGAGCTGAACACGTTCTTCAATAGGTTCAACTCCAACCCCCCAGCCCCCAGCGGACCATCCACTGCCTCCACTGACTCTACGACTGCCTCTACTGCGTCTCTGAGCAACAACCCCCCACCTCCCCCCATCACCCCCTGCCCCCCACCACCCCAGTCACCATCTACCCCCACCCCCCCGCTGGCCTTTACCACAGACCTTCTCACACCTCCCACCCCCAGGACATCCTCACATCCCCCACAGCCCCCCACCACCTCCTGCAACACAAACATCTCTGCACCACCCTCAAACCCATCGCTGACATCCCCCACCCCCCAGTCTGGACTCCACATCACAGCCAGCCAGGTGAGGAGAGAGCTGGAGAGGCTCAAACCGAGGAAAGCTGCGGGGCCGGACCGCATCAGCCCTCGTTTGCTGAAGGCCTGTTCCAGCCAGCTCTGTGGAGTTCTCCAGCACCTCTTCAACCTGAGCCTACACCTTCAGAGAGTGCCAGTGCTCTGGAAAACATCCTGCCTGGTCCCAGTGCCCAAAAAAGGACGTCCTGCTGCACTGGAGGACTACAGGCCGGTGGCACTGACCTCTCACATCATGAAGGTCATGGAAAGACTGGTCCTGGCCCACCTCAGACCGCTGGTGTGCCCATCACAAGACCCCCTGCAGTTTGCATATCAGCCCCATGTTGGGGTTGATGATGCAATCATCTACCTGCTGCAGAAGGCTTACTCCTCCCTGGACAGACCCAACACCTCAGTCCGGATCATGTTTTTCGACTTCTCCAGCGCCTTCAATACCATCCAGCCCACTGCTGAAGGCCAAACTGGAGGGCACGCAGGTGAGTGCTCCCCTCATCGCTTGGGTCGATGACTATCTGACGGGCAGACCACAGTTTGTGAGATTACAGAACTGTGTGTCTGATCATCTGATCAGTAACATCGGGGCCCCCCAGGGAACTGTGCTGTCCCCCTTCCTCTTCACCACATACACTGCTGACTTTAAGCACTGCACAGAGACGTGTCATCTGCAGAAGTTCTCTGATGACACGGCCATTGTGGGGTGTGTTGAGGGCGGAGGGGAGGCTGAGTACAGGGACCTGGTTGACCGCTTTGTGAAGTGGTGTGGGGAGAACCGCATGCAGCTCAACGTGGCGAAGACGAGGGAGATGGTGGTGGATTTCAGGAGGACCAAGCCCCTGCCCTCTCCTGTCTGCATCGGTGGGACGGCTGTGGAGGTGGTCCCTGCTTACAAGTACCTGGGTGTCACACTAGACAATAAACTGGACTGGTCCTCCAACACAGAGGCCGTCTACAAGAAGGGCCTGAGCCGGCTTTATTTCCTGAGGAGGCTCAGGTCCTTCAACGTCTGCAACAAGATGCTGCAGATGTTTTATAAGTCTGTTGTGGCGAGCACCATCTTCTTTGCTGTGGTGTCCTGGGGTGCGGGCATCAAGGCTAAGGACGCCAACAAACTGAAAAAACTGATTAGGAAGGCAGAGTCTGTGGTTGGCTCTAAGCTTGTCACCCTGGAGGAGGTGGTGGAGGACAGGATGCTGGCAAAACTGCTGGCAATCATGGACAATCCCTCTCACCCCCTCCACAAAACACTAGACAAGCTAAGGAGCAGCTTCAGCCACAGACTCATTCAACCCCGCTGCTCTAAGGAACGATACAGGAAATCGTTCCTCCCAACCGCAATAAGACTATACAACTCATCTACCTCTGTCAGAGCCACCATCACAGAACTGCACTAAATATACCTGTCTCAATTCATCATTTTATACAATAATATTGTCTTTTGCACACTCTGTCTACATATTCTTACACTCACAGTATATTATATTATCTATTGTATCGCCAAATACTTATATTTATACCCGTACTATATATCATATATTATATCATACTCTTTGTATATTCTTTGTATATATAAGTCTATATACACATATTTTATTTATACATGTGTACATGTTATTAATATTATATTTTACTATTATTATTATTATATATACTGTTGCTGCTATTATTACTATATACTGCTATTATATTGGTATAATTACTATCATATATAAATATATATTATATACTATATATACTGTACTATTTTTGATATACTGTCTAACAATAACATTACCATCATATCATCAGTACTATTACCATCATCTGCCACTGCACCTTATCTACCTATTTTATCTTGTGTTTCTGTTTTTATTCTTTCTACCGCAATATTTTATATTTTATATTTTATTCTATTGTATTGTATTTTATTGTATTCGAATGTACCGGCTGCTATGACGACTTAATTTCCCCTCGGGATGAATAAAGTAATCTATCTATCTATCTAGATGCATCACTTACTGTTGAGAGGTGCTGGCACAGCTCGGCGAAGACTGCAGCAGAGTGTGGCTTCTGCACGGCCCTCTTGAAAACGAGCTCAACCATTTCCTGCAACTGCTCCGCTATGGAGCCAGAACAGTCTCAAAAGGATTAAATGCACACAGAAATGAATACATGCGCAAAAAAGATCCACAAATACATTTTCAACGCCGCTGGCTCAACACACTTGTCACACTAATCAGCGGCGTTGTCCGGCTGACTGTGGCTGGTTAGAGCACTTCATGTGTGTACGGTCACATACGGTTATAACGAACTTTGATAACGGGGATAGCGGGCTAGCCACCATGCTAACTGCGGTGGGAACAGCGCCAAAACCCGCTGACTTAATCCCAAGGCTCTCATGACACTGTTTCTCAAACACCGTCAGGTTAGAAGCAAACACTTGGTAGTAGTTAGTATCGGGTGTCCGTGCTGACTGTGTGTGGAAGCTGGGGGGGAAGCTAGCTGCCTCCGTGTAGCTTCAAGCTGTTGCAGCTGTTGAATTAGCAACGCAGTTTGGAAACAAGACCGGGGAACCGCTGCGTTAAGACACGATAACATAAGCACTTTGACCCGCTGGGTGTCACTTTATTTCAGCAAAACTGTCGCGTCATCAACAGCCCTTTTCTGTTGTCATCGTTCACTGTGTGTGAGGAGCCGGGGATCAGCGTCTACTAATTCTAAGTCTATTGGCTGGCGGGCTAAAAACCTCCAGGCTGCCTGCGGGCGTTTTAATGACGTCGTGTAATGGCACTCACGTGATTGGCTGTACAGGAGTGAGACATCTGATTGGCTACAGACGATCCCCTCTTAGAAAAAATGCATTCGTGAAACAGAGTCGCGTCAGGGGAGTCTCAAAAGTCTCAAAAGTCTCACACACAAATGCAGCGAGGTTTACAAATTAAAAGCACTTTGTAAATGCAGGTCCAACAGTTTATATATGAATGTAACAAGCTCCAAATATGTATTTGATGAAGATTGCAAATACTTTTACATGCATATATTTGTGAATTTTTTTTCTATTTGTGTGTGCATCGGAAATATGTTTATGAATCTTATATTTTACATGTGAATTTTTTTTACTTATATATGGAATGAAACATTTGTGTGTGCATTGAAAATGTATTTGTGGATCTTTTTTGTGCATGTATTCATTTCTGTGTGCATTTAATCCTTTTGAGACTGTTCTGGCTCCATACTCCTCACCGTCCAACTCCTCGTGACTCAGATCCGTCATGAAAGCTTGAAAGTTTTCGGTGAAGCAGCTGACGGACTTCTTCCTCATCTCTCCCAGCAGAAGAGGAGCTGGCTTGCAAGTTAATTCCACGCTTTTATTTTGTTTTGGGATCATGTTGATTCCAATAAATCGAAGTTGTCTTCAAGGCAAATCCAAAGAAACAAGTTCCGGTGCAAGAAACAAGTTCAGGAGCAAGAAACAAGTTCAGGAGCAAGAAACAAGTTCAGGAGCAAGAAACAAGTTCAGGAGCAGGAAACAAGTTCCGGTGCAACCAGCCAATAGTGAGAAGACAACTGAGTGAAAAATGAAAACTGACGTTTAAGTAACGACAGACTTCAAAGGTATAAGGCTGTTGCCTTGGTGACCTGCAGTGACATACGTCAAAGGAACAAAGCCTGATAACGTAAAAAATAATAATACAGAAAATGCTTCTTTTTTTTTAAATGTAAAAGAAGTTTCATTAAATTCAAACTTAATAACGGTTTGAGTGAAAAATCCTAGAAGACGTTTCTGAAACTTAAAAAATAAATTATATTCAGAAGTGTTACAAAAAGGCTATCATACGCTAATAAGGAATGATAATGAGCTCTTTAAGGTATGAAAAAAACTGCGCGCGCACATCCTGCGGCGCACATAAATAAAAAATAAATACAATTAAATCAAATTAATAAAAAAACTGTGCGCGCACATCCTGCGGCGCACATAAATAAAAAATATATTTAAAAATAAAACATAAAAAATAAAAACAATTGTATCAAATTAATAAAAAAAGTGTGCACATTCTAAATAAAAAAGCATGAAATGGCGTACGCCAAAGCTAATTCCGATTTACAAAACCATGCGCACGCAAAACCTCAACTCCAAATCCGCCCTCCACAGCCCCAATTTCTACTATAAATGGTCAATGCAAAGCACGTCACGAATATTAAATTATGAATCCGACCAATGGGTTTCCACCGTGAGTCCTGACCGAGGCACGGCATCAAGCTATGTGAAGAGGAAGTGAAACTTTCTGACACTGACATCGAGTTGTTTGTTAGTGAGGTGGAGGTGAAGAGCGACTTTATGGGACAGCAGTGATGTCACTAATAAAGAAAATACACTGATACTCTGCCGCTGCTGCTGTGTATAACACAATGTGGGAGATCAGAAATCGCTGAACCCTCGCTTCCTCCTCATCCTTCCATTCGCATGCACAAATCGTGCAGAACCCCGCATCGGTGTCACGGCAGTATTTATCCATTTAGAGCATCTGACCGATTCCCTCACATCAGTGGATCCAGTCTCTCAGCACGTGTCACCAAGTACGACATGAAGTGTTGTGAACTCAGTCTGTTGATATCAATCCTCTTCCGCTCCTCTCCTCTGAAGCAGAAGGAGCAGACACCAACACGCGCGGCTAGACCCGCTACGTCTTCCTCTGTATCTGACGCGTTGATGATGAAATGAAACAACTAACCTAAAACGACTTCTATAACAAATGTTATAACTTAGTCACACTTTAAAAGTATGACTAAGATATACGTGAGGAAGTGTCTGCTTAACCTCTGATATTAAAATGTTGAAGCCACAGTTTATGTGATTGAAGCGTTTATTTGTTTAACACAAGTCTGAGTAGATTTTCTCCCATGTATTTTCAACCCTAACTTCATAAACACTTGTATAGACATCATATATCAGAGACTTTATTTCTTCTCAACCTCTAATCTCAGATTCCTGTGTTCTGCAGCTTCTTCTGAATCAAGAGGAACGAGAGCTGTTTGTGGGACTCGTCTCCAAGAGGACAGGAAGAGACATTCAGAAGAAATCTGTCTCAATCAACCTTGTAGACTTTGAGTGGAGTTTCATATAGGTCAGTGAGAGCTCTCTCCCTAGGTCATTTGTCAATTTGTCTCTTTAATTTTGTACATGTAATCATATTGTTCTTCTCCTGTCCACTAAATATTAATCAATTCATTTCCAAATATGGGTATGCTTCCTTTCCATGTACACAAAAGGGAACATGCTCCCTTGTCCAAGGGCACGTAATCCAATGTAGGATTTGATCTCTTTATTTCTCTCTGTTAGAAATTAGGATCAGTTATTGGATGTATTTACTTCATGAATGTCACTTGTTGATCTTCCATGTAATCAAGTTGCAGAGCTTGTGTTGTTGAATTAATAGTTTTAAAGAGATTCGTCTGATAGAGGCAGTCTTATTTGACCAGGACCATTCAAAATGAATAAAGAAAGGAATATTTCATGTTGTTTTTAATTATCACGTGTTATACATTCTCTTTGTGGGATTAATGTTTTGTCCTGATACTTGCATCATTTCTCCAAGTGTTTTACAAGGTTCATTTGTTTTATCAAATGTAATGAACAGACTGATAACTGTCATGATCTGAAATCTACATCAGTAATGGACAACTTTGTTTCTAACAACAAAAAAACAGCAAGTATTTCAGTAGCTGCATTTCATACCGTAATCATTCAGTATACGTTGTTCAGAATATCACATCAACACATGGAACCAAGGTTTTGGTAAAGATGAGTTTAATTTATAGGAACTGACTGTCATCATGCTGCTATTACATTAAATTAATAAGACCGTGTCCTCGCCGCCGGTCTACGGGGAGTATAAAGTGAGCGGACGGACGGAAGTTGCATCCGCGCAGGAGTCAGGACATCAGCTTCATGCAGCTCGTCCAGGGCCTGATGTCGGCATGTGGCGGAATGTGCACCGCTGTTATAACGACCGATGTAAACTCCCTCGGGATGTAATAAGGTCGGCATCTGATCACGAGCTGCTCCAGGTCCGGAGAACAGCCCGAAGAAATAATCTCCACATCTGAGCACCACACATTGTTCTCCATGCAGCAGACACCTCCTCCCTTGCTCTTCCCAGAGTGTGTTGTCCGGTCCTGACGCTGAATGGAGACCCCCTCGGGAACCATGGCGGAGTCCGGGATCGAGGGGTCGAGCCAAGTCTCCGTGAAAACCATCACGTTACAAAAAGTCAGACTGCGGTTCAGAACTGTTCCTTGTAAAGTGTCTTAAGATCTTCTTGTTGATGTTCCAGCCCGATTTGGGGGGGTGGGTATCAACTGAGTTGAACCCATGTTTTCTCCTGGATTACAGAAGAGGGCCTATAGTTTTTCGTATGACTGAAGATTACAGCGCTCATTTATACGCTGGCTCGCAACAAACAATTTGCGTCCTCACCTGCTGCGGCCACGCTGCACTTACTCACACACACAGAAACGGCAGTGGAGAGAGAGAGAGAGAGGGCGAGAGGGAGCGCTACGGTGTCCCTAAATAGATGTCGCCAAAGCCCTGCAGCCTATAAGAATCACTGTCCTGTCAGGTAAATTAAAATATCAGCAGAACGGGAAACGCGCCCGCACATCCTACGGGCGCGTCCTGCGGCGCATGTCCTGGGGCGCACATGAATAAAAAAAAATATATAACAATTTAATTGAATCAAATGAATAAAAAAACTGTGCGCGCACATCCTGCGGCTGCCGCAAATCCTAAAAAAAAAATAAAAAAATTAAATTAAATCAAATTTATATAAAAACTGCGCGCGCACATCCTACGGACGCGTGCTGCGGCGCATGTCCTGGGGCGCACATAAAAAAAAAATATATATATAATAATTTAATTAAATCAAAGTAATAAAAAAAACTGTGCGCGCAAATCCTGCGGCGCACATAAATAAAGAATATATTTAAAAATAAAAACCATAAAAATGTAATTTATCAAATTAATAAACAAACTGTGCGCGCACATCCTGCGGGCGGTGCACATTCTAAATAAAAAAGCATGAAATTGAGTACGCCAAAGCTAATTCCGATTTATAAAACCATGCACACGCAAAACCTCAACTCCAAATCCGCCCTCCACCCCCCCAATTTCTACTATAAACGGTCAATGCAAAGCACGTCACGAATATTAAATTATGAATCCGACCAATGGGTTTCCACCGTGAGTCCTGACCGAGGCACGGCATCAAGCGATGTGAAGAGGAAGTGAAACTTTCTGACACTGACATCGAGTTGTTTGTTAGTGAGGTGGAGGTGAAGAGCGACTTTATAGGACAGCAGTGATGTCACTAATAAAGAAAATACACTGATACTCTGCCGCTGCTGCTGTGGATAACACAATGTGTGAGATCAGAAATCGCTGAACCCTCGCTTCCTCCTCATCCTTCCATTCGCATGCACAAATCGTGCAGAACCCCGCATCGGTGTCACGGCAGTATTTATCCATTTAGAGCATCGGACCGATTCCCTCACATCAGTGGATCCTTGCCTCCACTCTGGGATATTATTTGGAAAGTTTCTACATTTCTTGTTAGTGATCTCCTGTGCGCTCTATGCGCTCTGCGCTGGGTGGCTCTGCGCGCTGGGTCGCTATTACATGTGTAGCGGGTCAGTTCTTAATAAAGTTTTATACTCTTAGCAGTGTCATTTTCCCCGCTCTGGATGTGTTAATTAACCTGACAGGACGGCAACTCCTATAGGCTGCAAGGAGGCGGAGGAGTTTATTTAGGGACACCTTAGCACTCTCCCTTGTCCTCTCTCTCTCTCTCCCCACTGCCGGTCCTGTGGGTGTGTGCGGAAGTTTAGCGTGAGCGCAGCACGTGTGGTCGCAATTGTTTGTCGCAGTAAGTTGCTGGAAGTTATATAATGTTAACGGCGATCACAGAGAAAGTGTCCGCAAATTGTAACTGAAGTTTGTCCTTAGAGCCCAGCGTGAAGCTGTGTCTGTGTGCGACTGTGACGGCGTCACCGTGGATGCACGCTGTCCCTGCTTTATTTTAATGAATTAAAAGTATGAGATAAGGATGTGTTTTTATGTTTGTAAATGTTTTTAAATATTATAAATGTGTTTAAATTGTGTGACCTAACTATAACATGTTTGTTTTATAGGGCTGCCTCCAGCTAAATAGTTACGGTCACGGTTTTTTCCCACTTTAGATTTTATTTAGATTATTTGGTTTGATTATTTGTTTCTTTGTGTTTTGTTTTGTTCTATTGCAAGGTGCAATATATATGGTTGACTGGGACTGTGCAATTCAGCGGTAGTGACTTTAATGGTGGTGAATTATTGGCTCCATAAAGTAGAGGCCCTCTTTTGTCATTTTGTTGTTGTATATCGTTTGCAGTGATTTTCTTAAAGTGTGTTGTGTTTGGTTTTTAATGCATGATATTTCAGCATTGTACAATTGGGTCTGGAGCCTCTAATTTCTCTCTATTTTAAACTGTCATTTATATCAAGTCCAGGCCAGCCTTTCCAACCTTTGCACATGTCACTTTACTGTTTGAGCAGTCTGTTTTAAATCATTTGCATTTATTAAATAAATTGTATTTTGTATTGATATCTCAGCCTCCCGTCCCGTCTTATTCTGGATACTTGTTGAACCGAATTGACATTAACTGTCATCTCTGAACCATTTTTAATCACTACACATGCTTGCATTGTTACGATTCTTAAAGTGTGCTATGGTTGTTTAATGTATGATATATTAATGTAATGAACCGACTGATAACTGTCATGCTCTGAAATCTACATCAGTAATGGACAACAAAACCAGTATTAGTATTTCAGTAGCTGCATTTCATTTACCGTAATCATTCAGTATACGTTGTTCAGAATATCACATCAACACAGGGAACCAAGGTTTTGGTAAAGAGGAGTTTAATTTATAGGAACTGACTGTCATCATGCTGCTATTACCTTAAATTACATTGTACAGTATTTGGGATTATGTTGAATTTTATTTAAAACAATAATAAACAGACAAGTTAATTTACATGACAATTGTTTACAGTGCGGAAGTTACACTGTAACAGACTGCGTCACACTCGCGCTGTGGGTTTTATGCGGTGTCCTCGCCGCCGGTCTACGGGGAGTATAAAGCGAGCGCACGGACGGAAGTTGCATCCGCGCAGGACATCAGCTCCTGTGGGAACACACGAGCAAAGCGGAAGCGCATTGCTCCGCGCCCGTCAGCCCGTGATTCTGCTTTCTCCGCTGGTTGTGTATGCTCCGTTCAATGAAGGGGTTCGGGGTAAATGATGATCTTCATAGCATTTAATCATGTTCGGGGAAACACTCGGGGATATTGAAACTCCAGGAGAACCGCAGGGAACTCTAAAGTACGGGACACATATTTTAACATTTAAATATAATATGTCATTAATATCGTTTAAAATCATTTTCCAGTGTGTTTCCCCGAACTATGCCCCGAAACCATCGGTGCCGAACGCGATCGCAGCCGAAGTGAACAGCGCCACTGAGTTACATGGGGGCGGGCGTGAATGTTACGGGGTCAATTCTGAATAAAGTTTTATAGTTTTGGCAGTATTATTTTCCCCGTTCTGCTGATGTTTTAATTTACCTGACAGGACGGTGATTCCTATAGGCTGCGGGAAGTCGGCGCAGTCTATTTAGGGACACCGTAGCTCTTCCCTTCTCCCCCTCTCTTATTGTGTCCGTGACATTAAGTTAAGTTGTCGTTTTAGTAATTGTTCTCAAGACAATAAGGACGGGGTGGGTCCCTGCTTTATTTGAATGAATTAAAGGTATGACATAATGATGTGTTTAATGTTTGTAAATGTTTTTGAAACATTTTGATAAACTGGTTCAAATTGTATGACCTAAATACAACATGTTTGTTTCTGTTGAGTTGTGTTGCACTATTGCTGCAGCTACCGTTGCATTCGGAGGAAAGAATAAATGATGGCGTTATCTTTAGCCGTTGTTGGCGTATTTATTAACAGGCTGCTGACACATCAGTCTCACGGTCAGAGCTACTTTAACTGACACACTAACATATAGCAGGTTGGCTCTTATAGCCTGTACCTTGGCGCCATCCTGTGGCGTAACCATATATACATATTACAATACAGCATTACATATACATCTGAGTACATAATGAATATATCTCAACACCCCCACTTGTACTCAGGTTGCTATACTTCAAGCAAAAGAAACACAGGAAAACAGAATGAATGTGAACCTCTGTCATACACATATCAATCTCCAAAAAGAGCATTTGCAAACTTCTTCAGTTTCAACTTATTTACAGGTTTGGTCATTACATCAGCAACCATGTCATCAGTAGAACAATACATCAAAATCACCCTTCCCTCAATCACAGTTGACCTGATAAAGTGGTACTTTATGTCAAAGTGTTTACACCTCTGTCTGTGTACAGGGTTTTTGGCAAGAGCTATTGTCCCCTGATTGTCCTCATGTACAATAGTTTGTGTGTAATTGTAGTTATCTATACCCCCTAGTAACTGCTCCAGGTATAGACACTCCTGTATGGTTGAAGCCAGTGCCATATATTCTGCCTCGCAGGTTGATAGCGCAACTGTGGGTTGTTTTCTAGTCTTCCACGAGACTAGAGAGCTGTTCTGACTAAGACTGACAGAGTATCCTGTGGTACTGCGTCTGTCACTTGTATCAGCCGCCCAGTCAGCATCACTGTAGGCTTGTATACCTAGCTCCTCACTGTCGTTTCTCTTAAAGCTTAACCCTTTCTCTGCAGTGCCTTTGAGATACCTTAAAACATGCTTCACAGTGACCCACTGCTCCTCTGTAGGCTCAGCAAAATACTGTGATAATCTGCTCACCACAAAACTTAAATCCGGTCTGGTACAAGTAGTCAAGTATATAAGACTACCAACAGCCTCCCTGTACATCCTGACATCTTCCATCTTTACTGCATCTTCAGTATACTCTAGC
The DNA here is from genome assembly GCF_947347685.1 of Pleuronectes platessa. Classification (NCBI taxonomy): domain Eukaryota; kingdom Metazoa; phylum Chordata; class Actinopteri; order Pleuronectiformes; family Pleuronectidae; genus Pleuronectes; species Pleuronectes platessa. The sequence continues at coordinate 31,497,141 of NC_070628.1, forward strand.
TTCTGCTCACAGGGTGTTTCTCTGGTCCTACAATCTTGCATATTAAAACGCTGTAGTATCTTGTTAGTGTATCTTTCCTGTGACATCTTTACACATCCATCTGATTGACTGAAATCAATACCCAGAAAATGTTTGAGTTTGCCTAAATCTTTCATCTTAAACTTTTCTGCGAGCATCTCTTTCACCTTTTTCAGTCTTTCTTCATTGCTTGCTGCAATGATCAAGTCATCGACCCATGTGATTATGATCACCTTCCCTTCATTTGACTCTTTGGCATAAACACAGTGGTCGGCTGGGTTTTGTAATATTATGTTTTTTTTAAACCATTTCATTTATATTGCTGCCTCAACGTGATGCTGACACGGACACGTTAACTCGGGATGGGTTTTTGTAGGATTTTTATTTCAGCGAGACCTTCAGTAGATCACCACACTTCACTCACAAGCGCTTTGTGAAAATGACGAATCTGCCACCGGCTCTGCAAATGACCCTCAACATCTGGAAAAAGGTAAAGAAATCGCCAATGTCAGGCCATGTGTGTTCTGTTATTGTCCGGAGACTCCGCCCTCTGTTGCTTCCCGCTCTTTTTGTCCCTCACCTGTTCCCGGTCATCAACCTGATTGTTTGCCTGATTTGTTCACCTGTGTCTTGTCTTTGTTCCCCCTTCTATTTAAGCCCAGTCTTCCTGTTGTCCCCTGTCGGATTGTATCGTTTGTTTGTGAGAATCTATGTAAAGATTCTGCCGTGTTTGAACCTTGTTTTACCTGGTATGGTACTAGACTCAGATTTTTGATCCTCTCTGTTTTTCCCTTTTAGAATTCTGTTTTTGAATTGGACTCTCTGTTTTTTGCACTTGTGTTTTTTGCCTTTTTGGATCCTTGTTTTTTCTATTTTTGGAAATAAATAAGTATTTTTTTGCATCTTGGTCTGCGATTTAGTCCTTACTCTGAGAAAGGAGAGGCACTGTCTAACGCCGAGTTTACCCCGGGGCGTGGAAGCGCAGTGCAGCGCCAAGGAAATCAAGCGCCTCCTATCCACCCCCTGTTAAACCTTTGTGCGGTGCACATCGGATGCGCTGCGCCGCGCTGCTTCACTCGCGCCCTGAACCAATGGTTTCGGCGTAGAGTCTATTTTTTTCACTCGCCGCGAGCGTAACGCGCCAAGAAACAAACTGAAAATGATTTTAAACGATCTGTTGTCCTAGAGTTTTAATTTCCCCAATTTTCCCAATCACATAATTAAATTCCCCCCTGCCCATCCACTACAGCTACACAAGCAGTCATATGGATACAAATAGAGGGGGGGGGGGGGCTATGAGACCATCATCATATACCCCCAAACGAGTACATTGAACGGGTTACATTCAACAGCAAGCGGAGAAAGCAGAATCGCGGGCTGACCGTCGCTGAGAAATGCACATCCGGTGTGAACAGCCACCTAAAAACGATGAACTGAACTATGAAGTAGTTCAGATTTTGAATGGTGAACTATGAACGTGAACTATTCATGTTTACTTGTATGAACTGAACTTTGAACTAGTTCATGAGAGGTGTGAACATGCACAACACTGTTCAAATCGTAATTCACGTCGGCAGCAACGACTCCCGGCTTCGCATGTCGGAGGTCACTAAAGTTAATGTTGAGTCGGTGTGTGCTTTTGCAAAAACGATGTCGGACACAGTAATTTTCTCTGGCCCTCTACCTAACACAACAGGTGATGACATGTTGTCTTTTAACCTCTGGCTGTCGAGGTGTCCTGTAAACGGTGTGGGCTTTGTAGATGACTGGCAAACTTTTTGGAGGAAACCTGGACTTGTTAGGAGAGACGGCGTTCATCCCACTTGGGATGGAGCAGCTCTCTTATCTAGGAATATTACTCAGTCTATTACATGACAACCCAGAGTTGGGACCAGGAAGCAGAGCTGCAGTGCTAAAAACTTCTCTGCGCTCCCTCTGGGACAGTCACACAACCCCATAGAGATTGTGTCTGTCCACCGTCCGAATCCACACAATAATCTAATACAAATTAACACAACCTCTGAAACAACACAGGAAACCAAGACTTTGAAATGTGGTCTTTTAAACATTAGATCACTGTCATCAAAGGCTATTTTAGTTAATGAACTAGTCTCAGACTACAACATAGATGTATTATCCCTCACTGAGACGTGGCTGCATCCTGATGAATATGTCAGTCTAAATGAATCTACTCCCTCCAGTCATATAAATTCACAGGTTCCCAGAGAATTCGGACGAGGAGGTGGAGTTGCTGCTATTTTTAACCCCAGTCTATCAATTAATCCTAAACTAAACTATAACTCATTTGAATGTCTTGTTCTTCCACGCCAATCCAGGAAACACCAACAGCCAATCATATTTGCTGTAGTTTACCGTGCTCCGGGGGCTTAAACTGAATTATTTACGGAATTCCCGAGTTTTTTTCAAACCTAGTCCGAAAGACCTATAACATAATTATTGTTGGTGACTTTAATATTCATGTTGACAATAATAAAGATAGCCTTAGTGTAGCATTAATTTCGATACTAGATTCAATTGGTTTCAGTCAGTGTGTACACCAACCTACTCATTGTTGTAACCACACACTTGACCTTGTATTATCATACGGTGTCGGAATTGAACATTTAACAGTACTCTGATCACCCAGGATCAGTTTACCAAAATAATCTCAGGTTCTAAACCAACAACCTGTATCTTAGACGACATTGCCCTTGCTTTCAATGAAACAGTCAGGAACTGGTGAGTGATCTTCGATCCTGATTTGTCCTTTAATTCTCACCTACAACTAATTTCTAGGACCGCCTTTTTCCACTTGCGTAATATCTAAAAAATCAGACATGTACTTCGCAAAAAGATGCAGAAAAACTAGTCCACGCCTTTGTTACATCCAGACTGGACTATTGTAATTCATAACTATCATGCTCCAGCAGTAAGTCGTTAAAAAATCTGCAGCTTGTCCAAAATGTTCTTCAATGATACTGAAACAACCCTTAAGTTATTTATCTTTGAATACATGTAAATGTATATTTGTGTCCCCTTTAGGAGTAAGAGGAGGTATCCACCCCTTTAACATATCAATATTTAATGGAATCATATTTAGTGGCTTGTGTTTATATACACGGTATATGCATATAGATCTATATATCTATATATATATCCCCTGATGCTGTCAGAACACATGAACCTGCTGAATGTTGCATCAGTAAAGATACAGACACTGATGCACATGTTTTTATCTCATTACACCAGGATCACTGGTCTTATTATAAAATCTGTACAACAGAGAACTTCTGTCTCACGTTTCTTCTTTATTCTATTCTACTTGTTTTCATGTTCATATACAGTTCTTCCGCCATCTGCAGGCAGACGTCACCACTGACTCTGATTCTTTCAGTTCATGAGGAGTTTGTTTTCAATGTGTTTCTCTATAATTTGTTTAAGTCTTGACATTTTAAGTAAAAAGCCTTGATATTATGTATATTAGGATTTGGCTCTATTTGTAACCGGTCTATCCTTTGTGGTCTACCTGCGTTGTGTGTCAGTTTGTGAAGTAGACAGGACTTGTATCACTACTGAATTTGTCTGTTATGTTGAAGCCACAGTTCATGTGATTGAACCGTTTTTTTATTTAACACAAGTACTGAGTACATTGTACAAAGACCTTTTCCTTATAAATCAAACACGACACTTTGGTGAATTAAGGTTTTCAGTCATCAAATGTTGTCTTAGACACATAATGAGATTATTGACTCATATCTTAACAATCAATGATTGATTGGATTCAAACCAAAATGTAAAAGCCCTGTGATTAATTTCAAATTACAACAAAACATTCATCAAAGTGTTCTTGTGTGATTACAATACTGTGCGTGTTGCTGCTGGGACTTTCTATATCATATCTGCCAGTCGTGCACATTACAACAGAATTTACTGATGCAACATTCAGCAGGTTCTTGTGTTCTGACAGCATCAGGGAATATATATACATATAGATATATAGATCTATATGCATATACTGTGTGTATATACACACAAGCCACTAAATATGATTTTATTAAATATTGAAATTGAAAATCGTTATTTGTATATCCCATATTCACAAATCACAATTTGTCTCATAGGGCTTCAACATGGTCTGACATCCTCTGTCCTTAACCATCAGCAAGAGTAAGGAAAAACTACTAAAACCCTTTTACAGGGTAAAAATACGTAGAAACCTCAGAGAGAGCCACATGTGAGGGATCCCTCTCCCAGGACTGACAGAAGGGCAATAGATGTCAAGTGTACGAAAACATCATCAAGATTAAAGTTTTTAGCAGCATTAGTGAGGGTAAACATTTTGAAGGATAACTTCAAAACTATATGTCAAGCAGTCCTGCTGCAACTAAATGCTTCCTAGTTTAGAACATAGGACAAGTAACGTTCTGCCGCACTAATTAGCTCTAACTATAAGCTTTATCAAATAGGAAGGTTTTAAGCCTACTTTTAAACATACAGATGGTGTCTGCTTCCCGAACTGAAAGTGGTAGATTATTCCACAGCAGAGGGGCTTGATGGCTGAAAGCTCTGGCTCCTACTCTACTCTTTAAAACATAGTCAAATGAAGCAGCAGTTTACAGGGTGAAGGAGTGGGGAATATTAAATTAAATAATATGAATATATGTGAAGTAAGTGTATTTGTATGAGTGGGGGAGCAGAATGTATATGGTGACTGTTCAGAGGGTCAGTGTTGATTGTTCAGAAGCCTAATGGCCTGGAGGAAGAAGCTGTTTGTGTGTCTGGTAGTCCGTGCTCGGATGCTCCGGTAACGTCTGCCAGACAGCAGCAGTGTGAGAAGTCCACAGCCTGTGTGGCTCTGGTCCTTGATGATCTTCAGTGCTCTTCTCAGGCATCTTGTGCTGTAGATGCCTTGCACGGAAGGGAGATGGCAGCCGATGATACCAGGTCAGGTCATCTGTGATGAACACACCGAGGAGCTCACCACCTGGGGTCTGCTCGTCAGGAAGTCCAAGATCCAGTTACACAGGGGGGTTTTAAGACCCAGGCTCCTGAGCTTGGGGACGAGCTTGGCAGGCACAATTGTGTTGAATGCGGAGCTGTAGTCCACGAACATGATCCTCACATATGTGTTGGCCTTCTTCAGGTGGGAGAGGGTGGTGTGTGTTGTCGGGGCGATGGCATCGTCCGTGGATCGGTTTGGGCGGTGAGCAGATGTGGCTTTTGACCAGCCGCTCGAAGCACTTCATGATGGTGGAGGTCAGTGCTACAGGGCGGTAGTCGTTTAAGCAGGTGATGGATGATTTCTTAGGTATGGGGATGATGGTGGCCTGCTTGAAGCAGGAGGGGACTGTCGAGAGATTTAGGGAGAGGTTGAATATGGAGGTGAAGACCTCCGTTAGCTGGTAATAGAGCAGTAATGCTGGTTATGATTTATGACTTTTAATCATAATACTTAATTAGGTGGATTTTATGCTCGCCACAATAGAGCCACCTCCTCGTGTCATAACTAAACTGCAAATTATATTATTTCTATGGTCAGAATCTTGGTCATGTCATTTATTTGTATCAATATATACATTTATTTAGTCAATAAAGTAACATTTTAGTTTTGAGAGCTCAAGATGATGTCTCTAAACTTATTTTGAGACTGACCAGTGATCCAAAACTCAAAGACGAATCATTTAGAAAATAAACAGACATTAAGAGGAGATCAGGAATTCTTCACTTTTCAATATTCTAACGAAATGCTTGATTGATAATTTAATCAACAAGCTTTTGCTTCTGGATTTTCTAAATGATTATTTTGTCTCCCAAGCCAGCAGTTCAGAGCAAGCTGGAAAGAAAACAAAAGATCACAGACAATTCATCTACACATGTAAAAGATAAGACTGGCAAATTAAAAAATATTAATATCTGACATGGGAAAAATTGTATTTCACATTAGTGAGTCATGAAATTGGATTTTATTCTGAAAGCATCATCAGTCAGAAACTTCAACAGTGGTCAAAATCAGTTTTGGATTTTCCTTCTTTTGGCCACTAGGGGGTAGGCATGTTCCATCATAATCTGGTAATTTTGTGAAAAGGAGTTTCCAACAGAACCCTCTATTCCTCTCTTTTCTTTTTCTGTTCAGTGCTTTTTGAACATGAGAAAACTTTCACAGGTGGGTGTTGGATTACAGAAACTGTATTTTAGAAATGTTTAACACTTTACTCTCTCCTTTTGGTCATTTGACCTATCTATCAGATTCTAATTCTTAGAATAAGATATATTAAAAAATAAAGTTTCCTTCACAGTGTTTTTCTTCTATACATTGTAATTATTCTGTCTAACTTCAGTACATTTGACCTCCAGTCGCTGCAGCAGTCACATGTATTGATCTGGACCTCAGATATATCTTATCTCCACAGAGCTGCAGCTGTGATCAGTCCCTTCAAACAAACACACTTTAAACAGCCTGATTGGCCTCTGCTCAATAAAACCCTGTGTGTGAAACCTGTGGAGCAAGTGGACTTTCCCTTTCAAACACGAGTCTGAATTTTGATGGGTTGACAGGGACAATTTATATAATTTACGAGACTTAGCCTGGAATAACTGAAATATCACCTGTTTAAATAAAGCAGAGACAAAATGCAGACATTAATGTAAATCATCTCTGAAATGCCAAAAGAGACAAGTGGTGATCCGACAGAGGGATAGAGAATTGAAAAATAAGATGACAACTGCAACAAGCATGTAAACTAGATTCAAACTGGCAAAATAAGATGAAAGCACAGCTTCTATGAGAGAGCCACTGCTTTCCCCCTCACTGTAGAGACTGAATCAAAGCAGCCTTAGACAAATCCTCCTTCTGTCTGTAGGCCCAAGTGCTTTGTGTTCTATTAAAGCCCATGGAAATCTACACTCTGTACGTTGTTTGATGTTGCCAACTTGTCATCTCTGTATCTCCGCAGACTTCACACATGGGCTGTTTTCTATATATAAAACTCTGTCCGAGTTGTTTCCTCTTTACCTGTGTACATACATGTATATGTAAGGGGGGGGGGGGGTGTACCACCACTCGAGGGCTGGTGATAAGATAACTGGAAAGTTTTCACATTACAACGTGATCATATTTCACGTTATGATGATCCGTAACACGTTAATTATGCTCAGAAGATTGCATGTGTGTTGTGTATGTTTTGTATGACCGCTGTATGTGTGTGTTCGTATTCTGTCTGTTGTAACAATGTGTTACTGCCTTCTTGGCCACATCTGTCTTGTGAGAGATTTAACTCAATGAGATCTTTACCTGGTTACAGAATGTCCATGGAGTTAACTATTCTAATGTTCAAAGTTTTTTTCATAAACCAAACTAATGATGCTCTGCCATGGCAGCACATTCAAGTTACTTTAGTTCATCGTAACACTTACAAGCCTTCTTTTGTAAAAGCTTCTCATTAATTAAGTCTAATTGGCTCCTGTATATCAAACATGTTTTTTTTTTTTTGTTTTTTTTTTACTGAATTCTCATTTAGATTTGATGTTCAGTTCAGGAAGTACTTTTGTCAAATGTTGTCCCAGAAATTCTCCAGTCATCTGTGCTTATCATTGATTATTGGGAAAAGGGGAAATGTATAAGTTGTATTTCCCACATGTGTTTTAATTGAAATGTGAGGGCAGCTGCATGCAAGACATTAAAACACCCAAATAAAATTTAAAACATTTTATTCATTAGTCGACAACATATTATAAACCCCTAACAGAGTAAAGACTTGTTCAGGGCATGATGTCACCCAGTGTACATTATACAGAGTAGGAGCAGGGGTTGCAGTAGGGGGTTTCTGTCCATTTACAAATATCTCTGTATAAGTTTTATAAGTGTATGAGTTGTATTTCCCACATGAGTTTTCATTAAAAACTTAGTGGGGGTGGAGCCTGCCCTCTTCCGTGCATCCACTGTGTCCTTCAACAAAAGGGAGAGCCTTGGTGCCCTCTTCCCTTCCTCTGCGATGAACCTCAGCTGGTTATAGTAGGAGTCCAGAGACGTGACCACCTCCAGGTCCTGCTAGATGAGCTGGAGGAGCTCACAGAGGCTCTCCAGAGATGGCCCGTCTCCGTTCTGCAGCAGCCTCCTGATGCAGCAGTACATGGCTTTCTCCTCCAGAACCTTTGAGAGGAACAGCTCCCCAATAAACTTGATGCTATTGAGGAGGCGTCCGGAAGGTTTTGCGTTGAGTTGCTCTTCCCTCAGCCGGTCGATGACCCTCACGTCCCTGACTGGCTCCAGGCAGGACCCACTCTTCCGATAAATGCCCTCCCTTTCAAAGTTCTTCCTGAACTCTGCCTGGCAGTGTTTGACCAGCAGAGACCTGAAGGAGACGCTGGCTGACCAGTCGGACAAGGATTGGACCTCCACCTGAAGAGGAGAAAACCATAAGGAAATATTAACATTAATGCTACTCACATACATACATAGTGATCAGTGTGTTCTGATTTGAGGATTAAATCAGCACACAAATGAATGAAAATAAGTGAACTCATTATTTGAATAAGACAACATGGGTCAAAAGTGACCCCACTCAGTATTTATTATTTATATCTTTGCAGTAAATTATTTCCGTCATTTAGTATTTCAGGTATTTTTCAAATAACTGTTTTTTTCACTTCCCTTCTAATTCACAACATGGGTCAAAAATGTTGTATTGTAAAATACATTCTTATTAAGTCTTATTTACAATCTATTACTAGTGAGAAAGATAATTTATAATTTACCCAAGGGGTTTGCATAGCTTGTTTATCAAAAGGCTAAATTAAGGTTACAACCTGCATACAAAAGATAAGCTGTCCAACTAATTAAGAAACAGGATAAAGTAGCTTCCAACGCAACATGGCGCCGTACTAACGGCTGCCTGTCGTAGCAGCTCCTGGTACTACTGTCGGTTTTTTTGTGTTTTTATAACGTTTGCGATTTGTTTTTTATATTTATTTTTGCACTGCTCTGTGCATCTCCGTCCCGCACAATGACGAGATGCTTTTGAAATTTATTGGACACTTTTTACAACTTTTAACCGCACTTCGGTCTCTGCGGATCACTGGGAGAATGCCTGCAACACACGCCGGCATTGTTTACACCCGCGACCAGCTGATCGCCCTGAGGCACACTACCCTCTTGGCCGGAGAGAGACCCACCATCCCGGAGGAACTAAAGAGGAGACGGCGGGGCTGCAGAGCGGGGCTTAAACGGAGGAAGGAGAAGAGGAAGTGTAAGCCCTTCATCCCTGCAGTAATCACTGGAAATGTGAGGTCGCTGGCAAATAAAGTGGACGAACTGGAAGCGCTCATCAGGACACAGAGGGAGTACAGGGAGTCCAGTATTGTGTGTCTCACGGAAACGTGGTTGCACGAGCAGATACCGGACTCCAACGTCACCATTCCTGGCTTCCAGACGGTTCGAGCCGACAGAGACACCATCGCGACCGGCAAGAAGAAAGGAGGGGGACTCGCCGTGCTCGTGAACAACAGGTGGTGTCACCCCGGGCACGTCACCGTTAAACATCGTGTCTGCAGCCCGGACATCGAGCTCGTCGCCGTCGGACTTCGTCCATATTATTTGCCGAGGGAGTTTACCAGTGTTTTCGCCATCAATGTTTACATTCCTCCATCTGGGAACGCAGAAGCAGCGTGTGACGTCATCCACACTGTGACTGCAGGATTACAGACACAACACCCCGGGGCCTTCATCATCATCACAGGTGACTTTAAACATGCTTCCCTCTCATCCACACTCCCAACCTTCTTCCAGTTTGTAAAATGTGCCACCCGGGAAAATAAGACTTTGGACCTATATGCAAATGTTAAGGATGCATACAGCTCCACTGCCCTGCCACCACTGGGCAGGTCAGACCACAACCTAGTCCTGCTCTCACCATCTTACAAGCCTGTGATTCAGCAGCACCCAGTCACAGTGAGGACAGTGAGGAAATGGTCTCATGAGGCCATGGAAACACTGCGTGGGGCCCTGGAGGCCACAGACTGGGATGCTCTGTATGAGCCACATGGTGAGGACATTGATGGCCTGACTGACTGTGTCTCTGAGTACATTGGGTTCTGCATCGATAACACCATCCCCACTAAAGAGGTCCGCTGTTACCCAAATAACAAGCCGTGGGTTACAAGCGACCTGAAGGCCCTTCTCAATGAGAAGAAGAGGGCCTTTAGATCACGGGACAGAGCAGAACTCAAACGGGTTCAAAGGGAGCTCAAGCGCAGCATCAGGGAGAGCAAGGACAACTTCAGAAGAAAACTGGAGCACAAACTGGAGGAAAACAACACCAGGGACGTCTGGAGTGGTATGAAGGAGATCACTGGTTTCAAGAGGAGAGATGGGGGAGCAGCTGGGGATGAACGACGTGCGAATGAGCTGAACACGTTCTTCAATAGGTTCAACTCCAACCCCCCAGCCCCCAGCGGACCATCCACTGCCTCCACTGACTCTACGACTGCCTCTACTGCGTCTCTGAGCAACAACCCCCCACCTCCCCCCACCACCCCAGTCACCATCTCCCCCCACCCCCCCGCTGGCCTTTACCACAGACCTTCTCACACCTCCCACCCCCAGGACATCCTCACATCCCCCACAGCCCCCCACCACCTCCTGCAACACAAACATCTCTGCACCACCCTCAAACCCATCGCTGACATCCCCCACCCCCCAGTCTGGACTCCACATCACAGCCAGCCAGGTGAGGAGAGAGCTGGAGAGGCTCAAACCGAGGAAAGCTGCGGGGCCGGACCGCATCAGCCCTCGTTTGCTGAAGGCCTGTTCCAGCCAGCTCTGTGGAGTTCTCCAGCACCTCTTCAACCTGAGCCTACACCTTCAGAGAGTGCCAGTGCTCTGGAAAACATCCTGCCTGGTCCCAGTGCCCAAAAAAGGACGTCCTGCTGCACTGGAGGACTACAGGCCGGTGGCACTGACCTCTCACATCATGAAGGTCATGGAAAGACTGGTCCTGGCCCACCTCAGACCGCTGGTGTGCCCATCACAAGACCCCCTGCAGTTTGCATATCAGCCCCATGTTGGGGTTGATGATGCAATCATCTACCTGCTGCAGAAGGCTTACTCCTCCCTGGACAGACCCAACACCTCAGTCCGGATCATGTTTTTCGACTTCTCCAGCGCCTTCAATACCATCCAGCCCACTGCTGAAGGCCAAACTGGAGGGCACGCAGGTGAGTGCTCCCCTCATCGCTTGGGTCGATGACTATCTGACGGGCAGACCACAGTTTGTGAGATTACAGAACTGTGTGTCTGATCATCTGATCAGTAACATCGGGGCCCCCCAGGGAACTGTGCTGTCCCCCTTCCTCTTCACCACATACACTGCTGACTTTAAGCACTGCACAGAGACGTGTCATCTGCAGAAGTTCTCTGATGACACGGCCATTGTGGGGTGTGTTGAGGGCGGAGGGGAGGCTGAGTACAGGGACCTGGTTGACCGCTTTGTGAAGTGGTGTAGGGAGAACCGCATGCAGCTCAACGTGGCGAAGACGAGGGAGATGGTGGTGGATTTCAGGAGGACCAAGCCCCTGCCCTCTCCTGTCTGCATCGGTGGGACGGCTGTGGAGGTGGTCCCTGCTTACAAGTACCTGGGTGTCACACTAGACAATAAACTGGACTGGTCCACCAACACAGAGGCCGTCTACAAGAAGGGCCTGAGCCGGCTTTATTTCCTGAGGAGGCTCAGGTCCTTCAACGTCTGCAACAAGATGCTGCAGATGTTTTATAAGTCTGTTGTGGCGAGCACCATCTTCTTTGCTGTGGTGTCCTGGGGTGCGGGCATCAAGGCTAAGGACGCCAACAAACTGAAAAAACTGATTAGGAAGGCAGAGTCTGTGGTTGGCTCTAAGCTTGTCACCCTGGAGGAGGTGGTGGAGGACAGGATGCTGGCAAAACTGCTGGCAATCATGGACAATCCCTCTCACCCCCTCCACAAAACACTAGACAAGCTAAGGAGCAGCTTCAGCCACAGACTCATTCAACCCCGCTGCTCTAAGGAACGATACAGGAAATCGTTCCTCCCAACCGCAATAAGACTATACAACTCATCTACCTCTGTCAGAGCCACCATCACAGAACTGCACTAAATATACCTGTCTCAATTCATCATTTTATACAATAATATTGTCTTTTGCACACTCTGTCTACATATTCTTACACTCACAGTATATTATATTATCTATTGTATCGCCAAATACTTATATTTATACCCGTACTATATATCATATATTATATCATACTCTTTGTATATTCTTTGTATATATAAGTCTATATACACATATTTTATTTATACATGTGTACATGTTATTAATATTATATTTTACTATTATTATTATTATATATACTGTTGCTGCTATTATTACTATATACTGCTATTATATTGGTATAATTACTATCATATATAAATATATATTATATACTATATATACTGTACTATTTTTGATATACTGTCCAACAATAACATTACCATCATATCATCAGTACTATTACCATCATCTGCCACTGCACCTTATCTACCTATTTTATCTTGTGTTTCTGTTTTTATTCTTTCTACCGCAATATTTTATATTTTATATTTTATTCTATTGTATTGTATTTTATTGTATTCAAATGTACCGGCTGCTATGACGACTTAATTTCCCCTCGGGATGAATAAAGTAATCTATCTATCTATCTATCTATCTATCTATCTAGATGCATCACTTACTGTTGAGAGGTGCTGGCACAGCTCGGCGAAGACTGCAGCAGAGTGTGGCTTCTGCACGGCCCTCTTGAAAACGAGCTCAACCATTTCCTGCAACTGCTCCGCTATGGAGCCAGAACAGTCTCAAAAGGATTAAATGCACACAGAAATGAATACATGCGCAAAAAAGATCCAAAAATACATTTTCAACGCCGCTGGCTCAACACACTTGTCACACTAATCAGCGGCGTTGTCCGGCTGACTGTGGCTGGTTAGAGCACTTCATGTGTGTACGGTCACATACGGTTATAACGAACTTTGATAACGGGGATAGCGGGCTAGCCACCATGCTAACTGCGGTGGGAACAGCGCCAAAACCCGCTGACTTAATCCCAAAGCTCTCATGACACTGTTTCTCAAACACCGTCAGGTTAGAAGCATCACTTGGTAGTAGTTAGTATCGGGTGTCCGTGCTGACTGTGTGTGGAAGCTGGGGGGGAAGCTAGCTGCCTCCGTGTAGCTTCAAGCTGTTGCAGCTGTTGAATTAGCAACGCAGTTTGGAAACAAGACCGGGGAACCGCTGCGTTAAGACACGATAACATAAGCACTTTGACCCGCTGGGTGTCACTTTATTTCAGCAAAACTGTCGCGTCATCAACAGCCCTTTTCTGTTGTCATCGTTCACTGTGTGTGAGGAGCCGGGGATCAGCGTCTACTAATTCTATGTCTATTGGCTGGCGGGCTAAAAACCTCCAGGCTGCCTGCGGGCGTTTTAATGACGTCGTGTAATGGCACTCACGTGATTGGCTGTACAGGAGTGAGACATCTGATTGGCTACAGACGATCCCCTCTTAGAAAAAATGCATTCGTGAAACAGAGTCGCGTCAGGGGAGTCTCAAAAGTCTCAAAAGTCTCACACACAAATGCAGCGAGGTTTACAAATTAAAAGCACTTTGTAAATGCAGGTCCAACAGTTTATATATGAATGTAACAAGCTCCAAAATGTATTTGATGAAGATTGCAAATACTTTTACATGCATATATTTGTGAATTTTTTTTCTATTTGTGTGTGCATCGGAAATATGTTTATGAATCTTATATTTTACATGTGAATTTTTTTTACTTATATATGGAATGAAACATTTGTGTGTGCATTGAAAATGTATTTGTGGATCTTTTTTGTGCATGTATTCATTTCTGTGTGCATTTAATCCTTTTGAGACTGTTCTGGCTCCATACTCCTCACCGTCCAACTCCTCGTGACTCAGATCCGTCATGAAAGCTTGAAAGTTTTCGGTGAAGCAGCTGACGGACTTCTTCCTCATCTCTCCCAGCAGAAGAGGAGCTGGCTTGCAAGTTAATTCCACGCTTTTATTTTGTTTTGGGATCATGTTGATTCCAATAAATCGAAGTTGTCTTCAAGGCAAATCCAAAGAAACAAGTTCCGGTGCAAGAAACAAGTTCAGGAGCAAGAAACAAGTTCAGGAGCAAGAAACAAGTTCAGGAGCAGGAAACAAGTTCCGGTGCAACCAGCCAATAGTGAGAAGACAACTGAGTGAAAAATGAAAACTGACGTTTAAGTAACGACAGACTTCAAAGGTATAAGGCTGTTGCCTTGGTGACCTGCAGTGACATACGTCAAAGGAACAAAGCCTGATAACGTAAAAAATAATAATACAGAAAATGCTTCTTTTTTTTTAAATGTAAAAGAAGTTTCATTAAATTCAAACTTAATAACGGTTTGAGTGAAAAATCCTAGAAGACGTTTCTGAAACTTAAAAAATAAATTATATTCAGAAGTGTTACAAAAAGGCTATCATACGCTAATAAGGAATGATAATGAGCTCTTTAAGGTATGAAAAAAACTGCGCGCGCACATCCTGCGGCGCACATAAATAAAAAATAAATACAATTAAATCAAATTAATAAAAAAACTGTGCGCGCACATCCTGCGGCGCACATAAATAAAAAATATATTTAAAAATAAAACATAAAAAATAAAAACAATTGTATCAAATTAATAAAAAAAGTGTGCACATTCTAAATAAAAAAGCATGAAATGGCGTACGCCAAAGCTAATTCCGATTTACAAAACCATGCGCACGCAAAACCTCAACTCCAAATCCGCCCTCCACAGCCCCAATTTCAACTATAAATGGTCAATGCAAAGCACGTCACGAATATTAAATTATGAATCCGACCAATGGGTTTCCACCGTGAGTCCTGACCGAGGCACGGCATCAAGCTATGTGAAGAGGAAGTGAAACTTTCTGACACTGACATCGAGTTGTTTGTTAGTGAGGTGGAGGTGAAGAGCGACTTTATGGGACAGCAGTGATGTCACTAATAAAGAAAATACACTGATACTCTGCCGCTGCTGCTGTGTATAACACAATGTGGGAGATCAGAAATCGCTGAACCCTCGCTTCCTCCTCCTCATCCTTCCATTCGCATGCACAAATCGTGCAGAACCCCGCATCGGTGTCACGGCAGTATTTATCCATTTAGAGCATCTGACCGATTCCCTCACATCAGTGGATCCAGTCTCTCAGCACGTGTCACCAAGTACGACATGAAGTGTTGTGAACTCAAGGCCAATGTATGCTTCTGCGTTTTGACGGACACGGACAGATAGGACCGCCCTCTCCAACGTGGAACGCCCTCTCCGTGCCTCTCCGAGGCTCCTCGGAGAGCTTTTCGTGCCGCGCTCATTTTTCTAACTATACGTCGAAATGACGGACAGCCCACGGATAGCACTTGGCTGTGATTGGTCCGCTAACGCCAGCATTTCGGAATGGAAACTTCCTGTTCCATTCCCTACATCACAATAAACCAAAATCACAACTACGACTCTATGATTAATGTGACAAGTGTGTTAAGCCAGCGGCGTTGTCCGGCTGACGGTGGCTGGTTAGAGCACTTACAGCATGTGTGTACGGTCACATGAGGTTATAACGAACTTTCATAACGGGGGTAGCGGGCTAGCCACCATGCTAACTGCGGTGGGAACAGCGCAAAAACCCGCTGACTTTAATCCCACGGCTCTCATGACACTGTTTCTCAAACACCGTCAGGTTAGAAGCAAACACTTGGTAGTAGTTAGTATCGGCTGTCCGTGCTGACTGTGTGTGGAAGCTGGGGGGAGCTAGCTGCCTCCGTGTAGCTTCAAGCTGTTGCAGCTGTTGAATTAGCAACGCAGTTTGGAAACAAGACCGGGGAACCGCTGCGCTAAGACACGATAACAAAAGCATTTTGACCCAGTGGGTGTCACTTTATTCAGCAAAAACTGTCGCGTCATCAACATCCTTTTTCTGTTAGTTGCCATCGTTCACTGTGTGTGAGGAGCCGGGAGGACGTAAATAAACCAGCGTGGACTTCTTCTATATACCTCATGAGGTAGGCTTCTCTAAGCTTGACTTCCGTTTCGCCATCTACTGTTCTGGCGGTGAATTGTTTTCACAACAAAAAGGCTCGTAGAACTATAAATCAAAAAGGGTCCGTCCGATCCGTTCGTCAGTCATTCCGAAACGGACTCGGAGAAGCATACTGAGGCCTTCAGTCTGTTGATATGAATCCTCTTCCGCTCCTCTCCTCTGAAGCAGAAGGAGCAGACACCAACACGCGCGGCTAGACCCGCTACGTCTTCCTCTGTATCTGACGCGTTGATGATGAAATGAAACAACTAACCTAAAACGACTTCTATAACAAATGTTATAACTTAGTCACACTTTAAAAGTATGACTAAGATATACGTGAGGAAGTGTCTGCTTAACCTCTGATATTAAAATGTTGAAGCCACAGTTTATGTGATTGAAGCGTTTATTTGTTTAACACAAGTCTGAGTAGATTTTCTCCCATGTATTTTCAACCCTAACTTCATAAACACTTGTATAGACATCATATATCAGAGACTTTATTTCTTCTCAACCTCTAATCTCAGATTCCTGTGTTCTGCAGCTTCTTCTGAATCAAGAGGAACGAGAGCTGTTTGTGGGACTCGTCTCCAAGAGGACAGGAAGAGACATTCAGAAGAAATCTGTCTCAATCAACCTTGTAGACTTTGAGTGGAGTTTCATATAGGTCAGTGAGAGCTCTCTCCCTAGGTCATTTGTCAATTTGTCTCTTTAATTTTGTACATGTAATCATATTGTTCTTCTCCTGTCCACTAAATATTAATCAATTCATTTCCAAATATGGGTATGCTTCCTTTCCATGTACACAAAAGGGAACATGCTCCCTTGTCCAAGGGCACGTAATCCAATGTAGGATTTGATCTCTTTATTTCTCTCTGTTAGAAATTAGGATCAGTTATTGGATGTATTTACTTCATGAATGTCACTTGTTGATCTTCCATGTAATCAAGTTGCAGAGCTTGTGTTGTTGAATTAATAGTTTTAAAGAGATTCGTCTGATAGAGGCAGTCTTATTTGACCAGGACCATTCAAAATGAATAAAGAAAGGAATATTTCATGTTGTTTTTAATTATCACGTGTTATACATTCTCTTTGTGGGATTAATGTTTTGTCCTGATACTTGCATCATTTCTCCAAGTGTTTTACAAGGTTCATTTGTTTTATCAAATGTAATGAACAGACTGATAACTGTCATGTTCTGAAATCTACATCAGTAATGGACAACTTTGTTTCTAACAACAAAAAAACAGCAAGTATTTCAGTAGCTGCATTTCATACCGTAATCATTCAGTATACGTTGTTCAGAATATCACATCAACACATGGAACCAAGGTTTTGGTAAAGATGAGTTTAATTTATAGGAACTGACTGTCATCATGCTGCTATTACATTAAATTAATAAGACCGTGTCCTCGCCGCCGGTCTACGGGGAGTATAAAGTGAGCGGACGGACGGAAGTTGCATCCGCGCAGGAGTCAGGACATCAGCTTCATGCAGCTCGTCCAGGGCCTGATGTCGGCATGTGGCGGAATGTGCACCGCTGTTATAACGACCGATGTAAACTCCCTCGGGATGTAATAAGGTCGGCATCTGATCACGAGCTGCTCCAGGTCCGGAGAACAGCCCGAAGAAATAATCTCCACATCTGAGCACCACACATTGTTCTCCATGCAGCAGACACCTCCTCCCTTGCTCTTCCCAGAGTGTGTTGTCCGGTCCTGACGCTGAATGGAGACCCCCTCGTGAACCATGGCGGAGTCCGGGATCGAGGGGTCGAGCCAAGTCTCCGTGAAAACCATCACGTTACAAAAAGTCAGACTGCGGTTCAGAACTGTTCCTTGTAAAGTGTCTTAAGATCTTCTTGTTGATGTTCCAGCCCGATTTGGGGGGTGGGTATCAACTGAGTTGAACCCATGTTTTCTCCTGGATTACAGAAGAGGGCCTATAGTTTTTCGTATGACTGAAGATTACAGCGCTCATTTATACGCTGGCTCGCAACAAACAATTTGCGTCCTCACCTGCTGCGGCCACGCTGCACTTACTCACACACACAGAAACGGCAGTGGAGAGAGAGAGAGAGGGCGAGAGGGAGCGCTACGGTGTCCCTAAATAGATGTCGCCAAAGCCCTGCAGCCTATAAGAATCACTGTCCGGTCAGGTAAATTAAAATATCAGCAGAACGGGAAACGCGCCTGCACATCCTACGGGCGCGTCCTGCGGCGCATATCCTGGGGATCACATAAATAAAAAAAAATATATAACAATTTAATTAAATCAAATGAATAAAAAAACTGTGCGCGCACTTCCTGCGGCTGCCGCAAATCCTAAATAAAAAATAAAAAAATTAAATTAAATCAAATTTATATAAAAACTGCGCGCGCACATCCTACGGACGCGTGCTGCGGCGCATGTCCTGGGGCGCACATAAAAAAAAAATATATATATAATAATTTAATTAAATCAAAGTAATAAAAAAAACTGTGCGCGCAAATCCTGCGGCGCACATAAATAAAGAATATATTTAAAAATAAAAACCATAAAAATGTAATTTATCAAATTAATAAACAAACTGTGCGCGCACATCCTGCGGGCGGTGCACATTCTAAATAAAAAAGCATGAAATTGAGTACGCCAAAGCTAATTCCGATTTATAAAACCATGCACACGCAAAACCTCAACTCCAAATCCGCCCTCCACCCCCCCAATTTCTACTATAAACGGTCAATGCAAAGCACGTCACGAATATTAAATTATGAATCCGACCAATGGGTTTCCACCGTGAGTCCTGACCGAGGCACGGCATCAAGCGATGTGAAGAGGAAGTGAAACTTTCTGACACTGACATCGAGTTGTTTGTTAGTGAGGTGGAGGTGAAGAGCGACTTTATAGGACAGCAGTGATGTCACTAATAAAGAAAATACACTGATACTCTGCCGCTGCTGCTGTGGATAACACAATGTGTGAGATCAGAAATCGCTGAACCCTCGCTTCCTCCTCATCCTTCCATTCGCATGCACAAATCGTGCAGAACCCCGCATCGGTGTCACGGCAGTATTTATCCATTTAGAGCATCGGACCGATTCCCTCACATCAGTGGATCCTTGCCTCCACTCTGGGATATTATTTGGAAAGTTTCTACATTTCTTGTTAGTGATCTCCTGTGCGCTCTATGCGCTCTGCGCTGGGTGGCTCTGCGCGCTGGGTCGCTATTACATTTGTAGCGGGTCAGTTCTTAATAAAGTTTTATACTTTTAGCAGTGTCATTTTCCCCGCTCTGGATGTGTTAATTAACCTGACAGGACGGCAACTCCTATAGGCTGCAAGGAGGCGGAGGAGTTTATTTAGGGACACCTTAGCACTCTCCCTTGTCCTCTCTCTCTCTCTCCCCACTGCCGGTCCTGTGGGTGTGTGCGGAAGTTTAGCGTGAGCTCAGCACGTGTGGTCGCAATTGTTTGTCGCAGTAAGTTGCTGGAAGTTATATAATGTTAACGGCGATCACAGAGAAAGTGTCCGCAAATTGTAACTGAAGTTTGTCCTTAGAGCCCAGCGTGAAGCTGTGTCTGTGTGCGACTGTGACGGCGTCACCGTGGATGCACGCTGTCCCTGCTTTATTTTAATGAATTAAAAGTATGAGATAAGGATGTGTTTTTATGTTTGTAAATGTTTTTAAATATTATAAATGTGTTTAAATTGTGTGACCTAACTATAACATGTTTGTTTTATAGGGCTGCCTCCAGCTAAATAGTTACGGTCACGGTTTTTTCCCACTTTAGATTTTATTTAGATTATTTGGTTTGATTATTTGTTTCTTTGTGTTTTGTTTTGTTCTATTGCAAGGTGCAATATATATGGTTGACTGGGACTGTGCAATTCAGCGGTAGTGACTTTAATGGTGGTGAATTATTGGCTCCATAAAGTAGAGGCCCTCTTTTGTCATTTTGTTGTTGTATATCGTTTGCAGTGATTTTCTTAAAGTGTGTTGTGTTTGGTTTTTAATGCATGATATTTCAGCATTGTACAATTGGGTCTGGAGCCTCTAATTTCTCTCTATTTTAAACTGTCATTTATATCAAGTCCAGGCCAGCCTTTCCAACCTTTGCACATGTCACTTTACTGTTTGAGCAGTCTGTTTTAAATCATTTGCATTTATTAAATAAATTGTATTTTGTATTGATATCTCAGCCTCCCGTCCCGTCTTATTCTGGATACTTGTTGAACCGAATTGACATTAACTGTCATCTCTGAACCATTTTTAATCACTACACATGCTTGCATTGTTACGATTCTTAAAGTGTGCTATGGTTGTTTAATGTAGGATATATTAATGTAATGAACCGACTGATAACTGTCATGCTCTGAAATCTACATCAGTAATGGACAACAAAACCAGTATTAGTATTTCAGTAGCTGCATTTCATTTACCGTAATCATTCAGTATACGTTGTTCAGAATATCACATCAACACAGGGAACCAAGGTTTTGGTAAAGAGGAGTTTAATTTATAGGAACTGACTGTCATCATGCTGCTATTACCTTAAATTACATTGTACAGTATTTGGGATTATGTTGAATTTTATTTAAAACAATAATAAACAGACAAGTTAATTTACATGACAATTGTTTACAGTGCGGAAGTTACACTGTAACAGACTGCGTCACACTCGCGCTGTGGGTTTTATGCGGTGTCCTCGCCGCCGGTCTACGGGGAGTATAAAGCGAGCGCACGGACGGAAGTTGCATCCGCGCAGGACATCAGCTCCTGTGGGAACACACGAGCAAAGCGGAAGCGCATTGCTCCGCGCCCGTCAGCCCGTGATTCTGCTTTCTCCGCTGGTTGTGTATGCTCCGTTCAATGAAGGGGTTCGGGGTAAATGATGATCTTCATAGCATTTAATCATGTTCGGGGAAACACTCGGGGATATTGAAACTCCAGGAGAACCGCAGGGAACTCTAAAGTACGGGACACATATTTTAACATTTAAATATAATATGTCATTAATATCGTTTAAAATCATTTCCCAGTGTGTTTCCCCGAACTATGCCCCGAAACCATCGGTGCCGAACGCGATCGCAGCCGAAGTGAACAGCGCCACTGAGTTACATGGGGGCGGGCGTGAATGTTACGGGGTCAATTCTGAATAAAGTTTTATAGTTTTGGCAGTATTATTTTCCCCGTTCTGCTGATGTTTTAATTTACCTGACAGGACGGTGATTCCTATAGGCTGCGGGAAGTCGGCGCAGTCTATTTAGGGACACCGTAGCTCTTCCCTTCTCCCCCTCTCTTATTGTGTCCGTGACATTAAGTTAAGTTGTCTTTTCCTGTTTTAGTAATTGTTCTCAAGACAATAAGGACGGGGTGGGTCCCTGCTTTATTTGAATGAATTAAAGGTATGACATAATGATGTGTTTAATGTTTGTAAATGTTTTTGAAACATTTTGATAAACTGGTTCAAATTGTATGACCTAAATACAACATGTTTGTTTCTGTTGAGTTG
Organism: Pleuronectes platessa; assembly: GCF_947347685.1. Classification (NCBI taxonomy): domain Eukaryota; kingdom Metazoa; phylum Chordata; class Actinopteri; order Pleuronectiformes; family Pleuronectidae; genus Pleuronectes; species Pleuronectes platessa. The sequence continues at coordinate 31,518,789 of NC_070628.1, forward strand.
TGTTGCACTATTGCTGCAGCTACCGTTGCATTCGGAGGAAAGAATAAATGATGGCGTTATCTTTAGCCGTTGTTGGCGTATTTATTAACAGGCTGCTGACACATCAGTCTCACGGTCAGAGCTACTTTAACTGACACACTAACATATAGCAGGTTGGCTCTTATAGCCTGTACCTTGGCGCCATCCTGTGGCGTAACCATATATACATATTACAATACAGCATTACATATACATCTGAGTACATAATGAATATATCTCAACACCCCCACTTGTACTCAGGTTGCTATACTTCAAGCAAAAGAAACACAGGAAAACAGAATGAATGTGAACCTCTGTCATACACATATCAATCTCCAAAAAGAGCATTTGCAAACTTCTTCAGTTTCAACTTATTTACAGGTTTGGTCATTACATCAGCAACCATGTCATCAGTAGAACAATACATCAAAATCACCCTTCCCTCAATCACAGTTGACCTGATAAAGTGGTACTTTATGTCAAAGTGTTTACACCTCTGTCTGTGTACAGGGTTTTTGGCAAGAGCTATTGTCCCCTGATTGTCCTCATGTACAATAGTTTGTGTGTAATTGTAGTTATCTATACCCCCTAGTAACTGCTCCAGGTATAGACACTCCTGTATGGTTGAAGCCAGTGCCATATATTCTGCCTCGCAGGTTGATAGCGCAACTGTGGGTTGTTTTCTAGTCTTCCACGAGACTAGAGAGCTGTTCTGACTAAGACTAACAGAGTATCCTGTGGTACTGCGTCTGTCACTTGTATCAGCCGCCCAGTCAGCATCACTGTAGGCTTGTATACCTAGCTCCTCACTGTCGTTTCTCTTAAAGCTTAACCCTTTCTCTGCAGTGCCTTTGAGATACCTTAAAACATGCTTCACAGTGACCCACTGCTCCTCTGTAGGCTCAGCAAAATACTGTGATAATCTGCTCACCACAAAACTTAAATCCGGTCTGGTACAAGTAGTCAAGTATATAAGACTACCAACAGCCTCCCTGTACATCCTGACATCTTCCATCTTTACTGCATCTTCAGTATACTCTAGCTTCTGCTCACAGGGTGTTTCTCTGGTCCTACAATCTTGCATATTAAAACGCTGTAGTATCTTGTTAGTGTATCTTTCCTGTGACATCTTTACACATCCATCTGATTGACTGAAATCAATACCCAGAAAATGTTTGAGTTTGCCTAAATCTTTCATCTTAAACTTTTCTGCGAGCATCTCTTTCACCTTTTTCAGTCTTTCTTCATTGCTTGCTGCAATGATCAAGTCATCGACCCATGTGATTATGATCACCTTCCCTTCATTTGACTCTTTGGCATAAACACAGTGGTCGGCTGGGTTTTGTAATATTATGTTTTTTTTAAACCATTTCATTTATATTGCTGCCTCAACGTGATGCTGACACGGACACGTTAACTCGGGATGGGTTTTTGTAGGATTTTTATTTCAGCGAGACCTTCAGTAGATCACCACACTTCACTCACAAGCACTTTGTGAAAATGACGAATCTGCCACCGGCTCTGCAAATGACCCTCAACATCTGGAAAAAGGTAAAGAAATCGCCAATGTCAGGCCATGTGTGTTCTGTTATTGTCCGGAGACTCCGCCCTCTGTTGCTTCCCGCTCTTTTTGTCCCTCACCTGTTCCCGGTCATCAACCTGATTGTTTGCCTGATTTGTTCACCTGTGTCTTGTCTTTGTTCCCCCTTCTATTTAAGCCCAGTCTTCCTGTTGTCCCCTGTCGGATTGTATCGTTTGTTTGTGAGAATCTATGTAAAGATTCTGCCGTGTTTGAACCTTGTTTTACCTGGTATGGTACTAGACTCAGATTTTTGATCCTCTCTGTTTTTCCCTTTTAGAATTCTGTTTTTGAATTGGACTCTCTGTTTTTTGCACTTGTGTTTTTTGCCTTTTTGGATCCTTGTTTTTTCTATTTTTGGAAATAAATAAGTATTTTTTTGCATCTTGGTCTGCGATTTAGTCCTTACTCTGAGAAAGGAGAGGCACTGTCTAACGCCGAGTTTACCCCGGGGCGTGGAAGCGCAGTGCAGCGCCAAGGAAATCAAGCGCCTCCTATCCACCCCCTGTTAAACCTTTGTGCGGTGCACATCGGATGCGCTGCGCCGCGCTGCTTCACTCGCGCCCTGAACCAATGGTTTCGGCGTAGAGTCTATTTTTTTCACTCGCCGCGAGCGTAACGCGCCAAGAAACAAACTGAAAATGATTTTAAACGATCTGTTGTCCTAGAGTTTTAATTTCCCCAATTTTCCCAATCACATAATTAAATTCCCCCCTGCCCATCCACTACAGCTACACAAGCAGTCATATGGATACAAATAGAGGGGGGGGGGGCTATGAGACCATCATCATATACCCCCAAACGAGTACATTGAACGGGTTACATTCAACAGCAAGCGGAGAAAGCAGAATCGCGGGCTGACCGTCGCTGAGAAATGCACATCCGGTGTGAACAGCCACCTAAAAACGATGAACTGAACTATGAAGTAGTTCAGATTTTGAATGGTGAACTATGAACGTGAACTATTCATGTTTACTTGTATGAACTGAACTTTGAACTAGTTCATGAGAGGTGTGAACATGCACAACACTGTTCAAATCGTAATTCACGTCGGCAGCAACGACTCCCGGCTTCGCATGTCGGAGGTCACTAAAGTTAATGTTGAGTCGGTGTGTGCTTTTGCAAAAACGATGTCGGACACAGTAATTTTCTCTGGCCCTCTACCTAACACAACAGGTGATGACATGTTGTCTTTTAACCTCTGGCTGTCGAGGTGTCCTGTAAACGGTGTGGGCTTTGTAGATGACTGGCAAACTTTTTGGAGGAAACCTGGACTTGTTAGGAGAGACGGCGTTCATCCCACTTGGGATGGAGCAGCTCTCTTATCTAGGAATATTACTCAGTCTATTACATGACAACCCAGAGTTGGGACCAGGAAGCAGAGCTGCAGTGCTAAAAACTTCTCTGCGCTCCCTCTGGGACAGTCACACAACCCCATAGAGATTGTGTCTGTCCACCGTCCGAATCCACACAATAATCTAATACAAATTAACACAACCTCTGAAACAACACAGGAAACCAAGACTTTGAAATGTGGTCTTTTAAACATTAGATCACTGTCATCAAAGGCTATTTTAGTTAATGAACTAGTCTCAGACTACAACATAGATGTATTATCCCTCACTGAGACGTGGCTGCATCCTGATGAATATGTCAGTCTAAATGAATCTACTCCCTCCAGTCATATAAATTCACAGGTTCCCAGAGAATTCGGACGAGGAGGTGGAGTTGCTGCTATTTTTAACCCCAGTCTATCAATTAATCCTAAACTAAACTATAACTCATTTGAATGTCTTGTTCTTCCACGCCAATCCAGGAAACACCAACAGCCAATCATATTTGCTGTAGTTTACCGTGCTCCGGGGGCTTAAACTGAATTATTTACGGAATTCCCGAGTTTTTTTCAAACCTAGTCCGAAAGACCTATAACATAATTATTGTTGGTGACTTTAATATTCATGTTGACAATAATAAAGATAGCCTTAGTGTAGCATTAATTTCGATACTAGATTCAATTGGTTTCAGTCAGTGTGTACACCAACCTACTCATTGTTGTAACCACACACTTGACCTTGTATTATCATACGGTGTCGGAATTGAACATTTAACAGTACTCTGATCACCCAGGATCAGTTTACCAAAATAATCTCAGGTTCTAAACCAACAACCTGTATCTTAGACGACATTGCCCTTGCTTTCAATGAAACAGTCAGGAACTGGTGAGTGATCTTCGATCCTGATTTGTCCTTTAATTCTCACCTACAACTAATTTCTAGGACCGCCTTTTTCCACTTGCGTAATATCTAAAAAATCAGACATGTACTTCGCAAAAAGATGCAGAAAAACTAGTCCACGCCTTTGTTACATCCAGACTGGACTATTGTAATTCATAACTATCATGCTCCAGCAGTAAGTCGTTAAAAAATCTGCAGCTTGTCCAAAATGTTCTTCAATGATACTGAAACAACCCTTAAGTTATTTATCTTTGAATACATGTAAATGTATATTTGTGTCCCCTTTAGGAGTAAGAGGAGGTATCCACCCCTTTAACATATCAATATTTAATGGAATCATATTTAGTGGCTTGTGTTTATATACACGGTATATGCATATAGATCTATATATCTATATATATATCCCCTGATGCTGTCAGAACACATGAACCTGCTGAATGTTGCATCAGTAAAGATACAGACACTGATGCACATGTTTTTATCTCATTACACCAGGATCACTGGTCTTATTATAAAATCTGTACAACAGAGAACTTCTGTCTCACGTTTCTTCTTTATTCTATTCTACTTGTTTTCATGTTCATATACAGTTCTTCCGCCATCTGCAGGCAGACGTCACCACTGACTCTGATTCTTTCAGTTCATGAGGAGTTTGTTTTCAATGTGTTTCTCTATAATTTGTTTAAGTCTTGACATTTTAAGTAAAAAGCCTTGATATTATGTATATTAGGATTTGGCTCTATTTGTAACCGGTCTATCCTTTGTGGTCTACCTGCGTTGTGTGTCAGTTTGTGAAGTAGACAGGACTTGTATCACTACTGAATTTGTCTGTTATGTTGAAGCCACAGTTCATGTGATTGAACCGTTTTTTTATTTAACACAAGTACTGAGTACATTGTACAAAGACCTTTTCCTTATAAATCAAACACGACACTTTGGTGAATTAAGGTTTTCAGTCATCAAATGTTGTCTTAGACACATAATGAGATTATTGACTCATATCTTAACAATCAATGATTGATTGGATTCAAACCAAAATGTAAAAGCCCTGTGATTAATTTCAAATTACAACAAAACATTCATCAAAGTGTTCTTGTGTGATTACAATACTGTGCGTGTTGCTGCTGGGACTTTCTATATCATATCTGCCAGTCGTGCACATTACAACAGAATTTACTGATGCAACATTCAGCAGGTTCTTGTGTTCTGACAGCATCAGGGAATATATATACATATAGATATATAGATCTATATGCATATACTGTGTGTATATACACACAAGCCACTAAATATGATTTTATTAAATATTGAAATTGAAAATCGTTATTTGTATATCCCATATTCACAAATCACAATTTGTCTCATAGGGCTTCAACATGGTCTGACATCCTCTGTCCTTAACCATCAGCAAGAGTAAGGAAAAACTACTAAAACCCTTTTACAGGGTAAAAATACGTAGAAACCTCAGAGAGAGCCACATGTGAGGGATCCCTCTCCCAGGACTGACAGAAGGGCAATAGATGTCAAGTGTACGAAAACATCATCAAGATTAAAGTTTTTAGCAGCATTAGTGAGGGTAAACATTTTGAAGGATAACTTCAAAACTATATGTCAAGCAGTCCTGCTGCAACTAAATGCTTCCTTGTTTAGAACATAGGACAAGTAACGTTCTGCCGCACTAATTAGCTCTAACTATAAGCTTTATCAAATAGGAAGGTTTTAAGCCTACTTTTAAACATACAGATGGTGTCTGCTTCCCGAACTGAAAGTGGTAGATTATTCCACAGCAGAGGGGCTTGATGGCTGAAAGCTCTGGCTCCTACTCTACTCTTTAAAACATAGTCAAATGAAGCAGCAGTTTACAGGGTAAAGGAGTGGGGAATATTAAATTAAATAATATGAATATATGTGAAGTAAGTGTATTTGTATGAGTGGGGGAGCAGAATGTATATGGTGACTGTTCAGAGGGTCAGTGTTGATTGTTCAGAAGCCTAATGGCCTGGAGGAAGAAGCTGTTTGTGTGTCTGGTAGTCCGTGCTCGGATGCTCCGGTAACGTCTGCCAGACAGCAGCAGTGTGAGAAGTCCACAGCCTGTGTGGCTCTGGTCCTTGATGATCTTCAGTGCTCTTCTCAGGCATCTTGTGCTGTAGATGCCTTGCACGGAAGGGAGATGGCAGCCGATGATACCAGGTCAGGTCATCTGTGATGAACACACCGAGGAGCTCACCACCTGGGGTCTGCTCGTCAGGAAGTCCAAGATCCAGTTACACAGGGGGGTTTTAAGACCCAGGCTCCTGAGCTTGGGGACGAGCTTGGCAGGCACAATTGTGTTGAATGCGGAGCTGTAGTCCACGAACATGATCCTCACATATGTGTTGGCCTTCTTCAGGTGGGAGAGGGTGGTGTGTGTTGTCGGGGCGATGGCATCGTCCGTGGATCGGTTTGGGCGGTGAGCAGATGTGGCTTTTGACCAGCCGCTCGAAGCACTTCATGATGGTGGAGGTCAGTGCTACAGGGCGGTAGTCGTTTAAGCAGGTGATGGATGATTTCTTAGGTATGGGGATGATGGTGGCCTGCTTGAAGCAGGAGGGGACTGTCGAGAGATTTAGGGAGAGGTTGAATATGGAGGTGAAGACCTCCGTTAGCTGGTAATAGAGCAGTAATGCTGGTTATGATTTATGACTTTTAATCATAATACTTAATTAGGTGGATTTTATGCTCGCCACAATAGAGCCACCTCCTCGTGTCATAACTAAACTGCAAATTATATTATTTCTATGGTCAGAATCTTGGTCATGTCATTTATTTGTATCAATATATACATTTATTTAGTCAATAAAGTAACATTTTAGTTTTGAGAGCTCAAGATGATGTCTCTAAACTTATTTTGAGACTGACCAGTGATCCAAAACTCAAAGACGAATCATTTAGAAAATAAACAGACATTAAGAGGAGATCAGGAATTCTTCACTTTTCAATATTCTAACGAAATGCTTGATTGATAATTTAATCAACAAGCTTTTGCTTCTGGATTTTCTAAATGATTATTTTGTCTCCCAAGCCAGCAGTTCAGAGCAAGCTGGAAAGAAAACAAAAGATCACAGACAATTCATCTACACATGTAAAAGATAAGACTGGCAAATTAAAAAATATTAATATCTGACATGGGAAAAATTGTATTTCACATTAGTGAGTCATGAAATTGGATTTTATTCTGAAAGCATCATCAGTCAGAAACTTCAACAGTGGTCAAAATCAGTTTTGGATTTTCCTTCTTTTGGCCACTAGGGGGTAGGCATGTTCCATCATAATCTGGTAATTTTGTGAAAAGGAGTTTCCAACAGAACCCTCTATTCCTCTCTTTTCTTTTTCTGTTCAGTGCTTTTTGAACATGAGAAAACTTTCACAGGTGGGTGTTGGATTACAGAAACTGTATTTTAGAAATGTTTAACACTTTACTCTCTCCTTTTGGTCATTTGACCTATCTATCAGATTCTAAATCTTAGAATAAGATATATTAAAAAATAAAGTTTCCTTCACAGTGTTTTTCTTCTATACATTGTAATTATTCTGTCTAACTTCAGTACATTTGACCTCCAGTCGCTGCAGCAGTCACATGTATTGATCTGGACCTCAGATATATCTTATCTCCACAGAGCTGCAGCTGTGATCAGTCCCTTCAAACAAACACACTTTAAACAGCCTGATTGGCCTCTGCTCAATAAAACCCTGTGTGTGAAACCTGTGGAGCAAGTGGACTTTCCCTTTCAAACACGAGTCTGAATTTTGATGGGTTGACAGGGACAATTTATATAATTTACGAGACTTAGCCTGGAATAACTGAAATATCACCTGTTTAAATAAAGCAGAGACAAAATGCAGACATTAATGTAAATCATCTCTGAAATGCCAAAAGAGACAAGTGGTGATCCGACAGAGGGATAGAGAATTGAAAAATAAGATGACAACTGCAACAAGCATGTAAACTAGATTCAAACTGGCAAAATAAGATGAAAGCACAGCTTCTATGAGAGAGCCACTGCTTTCCCCCTCACTGTAGAGACTGAATCGAAGCAGCCTTAGACAAATCCTCCTTCTGTCTGTAGGCCCAAGTGCTTTGTGTTCTATTAAAGCCCATGGAAATCTACACTCTGTACGTTGTTTGATGTTGCCAACTTGTCATCTCTGTATCTCCGCAGACTTCACACATGGGCTGTTTTCTATATATAAAACTCTGTCCGAGTTGTTTCCTCTTTACCTGTGTACATACATGTATATGTAAGGGGGGGGGGGGGTGTACCACCACTCGAGGGCTGTTGATAAGATAACTGGAAAGTTTTCACATTACAACGTGATCATATTTCACGTTATGATGATCCGTAACACGTTAATTATGCTCAGAAGATTGCATGTGTGTTGTGTATGTTTTGTATGACCGCTGTATGTGTGTGTTCGTATTCTGTCTGTTGTAACAATGTGTTACTGCCTTCTTGGCCACATCTGTCTTGTGAGAGATTTAACTCAATGAGATCTTTACCTGGTTACAGAATGTCCATGGAGTTAACTATTCTAATGTTCAAAGTTTTTTTCATAAACCAAACTAATGATGCTCTGCCATGGCAGCACATTCAAGTTACTTTAGTTCATCGTAACACTTACAAGCCTTCTTTTGTAAAAGCTTCTCATTAATTAAGTCTAATTGGCTCCTGTATATCAAACATGTTTTTTTTTTTTGTTTTTTTTTTACTGAATTCTCATTTAGATTTGATGTTCAGTTCAGGAAGTACTTTTGTCAAATGTTGTCCCAGAAATTCTCCAGTCATCTGTGCTTATCATTGATTATTGGGAAAAGGGGAAATGTATAAGTTGTATTTCCCACATGTGTTTTAATTGAAATGTGAGGGCAGCTGCATGCAAGACATTAAAACACCCAAATAAAATTTAAAACATTTTATTCATTAGTCGACAACATATTATAAACCCCTAACAGAGTAAAGACTTGTTCAGGGCATGATGTCACCCAGTGTACATTATACAGAGTAGGAGCAGGGGTTGCAGTAGGGGGTTTCTGTCCATTTACAAATATCTCTGTATAAGTTTTATAAGTGTATGAGTTGTATTTCCCACATGAGTTTTCATTAAAAACTTAGTGGGGGTGGAGCCTGCCCTCTTCCGTGCATCCACTGTGTCCTTCAACAAAAGGGAGAGCCTTGGTGCCCTCTTCCCTTCCTCTGCGATGAACCTCAGCTGGTTATAGTAGGAGTCCAGAGACGTGACCACCTCCAGGTCCTGCTAGATGAGCTGGAGGAGCTCACAGAGGCTCTCCAGAGATGGCCCGTCTCCGTTCTGCAGCAGCCTCCTGATGCAGCAGTACATGGCTTTCTCCTCCAGAACCTTTGAGAGGAACAGCTCCCCAATAAACTTGATGCTATTGAGGAGGCGTCCGGAAGGTTTTGCGTTGAGTTGCTCTTCCCTCAGCCGGTCGATGACCCTCACGTCCCTGACTGGCTCCAGGCAGGACCCACTCTTCCGATAAATGCCCTCCCTTTCAAAGTTCTTCCTGAACTCTGCCTGGCAGTGTTTGACCATTAGAGACCTGAAGGAGACGCTGGCTGACCAGTCGGACAAGGATTGGACCTCCACCTGAAGAGGAGAAAACCATAAGGAAATATTAACATTAATGCTACTCACATACATACATAGTGATCAGTGTGTTCTGATTTGAGGATTAAATCAGCACACAAATGAATGAAAATAAGTGAACTCATTATTTGAATAAGACAACATGGGTCAAAAGTGACCCCACTCAGTATTTATTATTTATATCTTTGCAGTAAATTATTTCCGTCATTTAGTATTTCAGGTATTTTTCAAATAACTGTTTTTTTCACTTCCCTTCTAATTCACAACATGGGTCAAAAATGTTGTATTGTAAAATACATTCTTATTAAGTCTTATTTACAATCTATTACTAGTGAGAAAGATAATTTATAATTTACCCAAGGGGTTTGCATAGCTTGTTTATCAAAAGGCTAAATTAAGGTTACAACCTGCATACAAAAGATAAGCTGTCCAACTAATTAAGAAACAGGATAAAGTAGCTTCCAACGCAACATGGCGCCGTACTAACGGGTGCCTGTCGTAGCAGCTCCTGGTACTACTGTCGGTTTTTTTGTGTTTTTATAACGTTTGCGATTTGTTTTTTATATTTATTTTTGCACTGCTCTGTGCATCTCCGTCCCGCACAATGACGAGATGCTTTTGAAATTTATTGGACACTTTTTATAACTTTTAACCGCACTTCGGTCTCTTCGGATCACTGGGAGAATGCCTGCAACACACGCCGGCATTGTTTACACCCGCGACCAGCTGATCGCCCTGAGGCACACTACCCTCTTGGCCGGAGAGAGACCCACCATCCCGGAGGAACTAAAGAGGAGACGGCGGGGCTGCAGAGCGGGGCTTAAACGGAGGAAGGAGAAGAGGAAGTTTAAGCCCTTCATCCCTGCAGTAATCACTGGAAACGTGAGGTCGCTGGCAAATAAAGTGGACGAACTGGAAGCGCTCATCAGGACACAGAGGGAGTACAGGGAGTCCAGTATTGTGTGTCTCACGGAAACGTGGTTGCACGAGCAGATACCGGACTCCAACGTCACCATTCCTGGCTTCCAGACGGTTCGAGCCGACAGAGACACCATCGCGACCGGCAAGAAGAAAGGGGGGGGACTCGCCGTGCTCGTGAACAACAGGTGGTGTCACCCCGGGCACGTCACCGTTAAACATCGTGTCTGCAGCCCGGACATCGAGCTCGTCGCCGTCGGACTTCGTCCATATTATTTGCCGAGGGAGTTTACCAGTGTTTTCGCCATCAATGTTTACATTCCTCCATCTGGGAACGCAGAAGCAGCGTGTGACGTCATCCACACTGTGACTGCAGGATTACAGACACAACACCCCGGGGCCTTCATCATCATCACAGGTGACTTTAAACATGCTTCCCTCTCATCCACACTCCCAACCTTCTTCCAGTTTGTAAAATGTGCCACCCGGGAAAATAAGACTTTGGACCTATATGCAAATGTTAAGGATGCATACAGCTCCACTGCCCTGCCACCACTGGGCAGGTCAGACCACAACCTAGTCCTGCTCTCACCATCTTACAAGCCTGTGATTCAGCAGCACCCAGTCACAGTGAGGACAGTGAGGAAATGGTCTCATGAGGCCATGGAAACACTGCGTGGGGCCCTGGAGGCCACAGACTGGGATGCTCTGTATGAGCCACATGGTGAGGACATTGATGGCCTGACTGACTGTGTCTCTGAGTACATTGGGTTCTGCATCGATAACACCATCCCCACTAAAGAGGTCCGCTGTTACCCAAATAACAAGCCGTGGGTTACAAGCGACCTGAAGGCCCTTCTCAATGAGAAGAAGAGGGCCTTTAGATCACGGGACAGAGCAGAACTCAAACGGGTTCAAAGGGAGCTCAAGCGCAGCATCAGGGAGAGCAAGGACAACTTCAGAAGAAAACTGGAGCACAAACTGGAGGAAAACAACACCAGGGACGTCTGGAGTGGTATGAAGGAGATCACTGGTTTCAAGAGGAGAGATGGGGGAGCAGCTGGGGATGAACGACGTGCGAATGAGCTGAACACGTTCTTCAATAGGTTCAACTCCAACCCCCCAGCCCCCAGCGGACCATCCACTGCCTCCACTGACTCTACGACTGCCTCTACTGCGTCTCTGAGCAACAACCCCCCACCTCCCCCCACCACCCCAGTCACCATCTCCCCCCACCCCCCCGCTGGCCTTTACCACAGACCTTCTCACACCTCCCACCCCCAGGACATCCTCACATCCCCCACAGCCCCCCACCACCTCCTGCAACACAAACATCTCTGCACCACCCTCAAACCCATCGCTGACATCCCCCACCCCCCAGTCTGGACTCCACATCACAGCCAGCCAGGTGAGGAGAGAGCTGGAGAGGCTCAAACCGAGGAAAGCTGCGGGGCCGGACCGCATCAGCCCTCGTTTGCTGAAGGCCTGTTCCAGCCAGCTCTGTGGAGTTCTCCAGCACCTCTTCAACCTGAGCCTACACCTTCAGAGAGTGCCAGTGCTCTGGAAAACATCCTGCCTGGTCCCAGTGCCCAAAAAAGGACGTCCTGCTGCACTGGAGGACTACAGGCCGGTGGCACTGACCTCTCACATCATGAAGGTCATGGAAAGACTGGTCCTGGCCCACCTCAGACCGCTGGTGTGCCCATCACAAGACCCCCTGCAGTTTGCATATCAGCCCCATGTTGGGGTTGATGATGCAATCATCTACCTGCTGCAGAAGGCTTACTCCTCCCTGGACAGACCCAACACCTCAGTCCGGATCATGTTTTTCGACTTCTCCAGCGCCTTCAATACCATCCAGCCCACTGCTGAAGGCCAAACTGGAGGGCACGCAGGTGAGTGCTCCCCTCATCGCTTGGGTCGATGACTATCTGACGGGCAGACCACAGTTTGTGAGATTACAGAACTGTGTGTCTGATCATCTGATCAGTAACATCGGGGCCCCCCAGGGAACTGTGCTGTCCCCCTTCCTCTTCACCACATACACTGCTGACTTTAAGCACTGCACAGAGACGTGTCATCTGCAGAAGTTCTCTGATGACACGGCCATTGTGGGGTGTGTTGAGGGCGGAGGGGAGGCTGAGTACAGGGACCTGGTTGACCGCTTTGTGAAGTGGTGTGGGGAGAACCGCATGCAGCTCAACGTGGCGAAGACGAGGGAGATGGTGGTGGATTTCAGGAGGACCAAGCCCCTGCCCTCTCCTGTCTGCATCGGTGGGACGGCTGTGGAGGTGGTCCCTGCTTACAAGTACCTGGGTGTCACACTAGACAATAAACTGGACTGGTCCACCAACACAGAGGCCGTCTACAAGAAGGGCCTGAGCCGGCTTTATTTCCTGAGGAGGCTCAGGTCCTTCAACGTCTGCAACAAGATGCTGCAGATGTTTTATAAGTCTGTTGTGGCGAGCACCATCTTCTTTGCTGTGGTGTCCTGGGGTGCGGGCATCAAGGCTAAGGACGCCAACAAACTGAAAAAACTGATTAGGAAGGCAGAGTCTGTGGTTGGCTCTAAGCTTGTCACCCTGGAGGAGGTGGTGGAGGACAGGATGCTGGCAAAACTGCTGGCAATCATGGACAATCCCTCTCACCCCCTCCACAAAACACTAGACAAGCTAAGGAGCAGCTTCAGCCACAGACTCATTCAACCCCGCTGCTCTAAGGAACGATACAGGAAATCGTTCCTCCCAACCGCAATAAGACTATACAACTCATCTACCTCTGTCAGAGCCACCATCACAGAACTGCACTAAATATACCTGTCTCAATTCATCATTTTATACAATAATATTGTCTTTTGCACACTCTGTCTACATATTCTTACACTCACAGTATATTATATTATCTATTGTATCGCCAAATACTTATATTTATACCCGTACTATATATCATATATTATATCATACTCTTTGTATATTCTTTGTATATATAAGTCTATATACACATATTTTATTTATACATGTGTACATGTTATTAATATTATATTTTACTATTATTATTATTATATATACTGTTGCTGCTATTATTACTATATACTGCTATTATATTGGTATAATTACTATCATATATAAATATATATTATATACTATATATACTGTACTATTTTTGATATACTGTCTAACAATAACATTACCATCATATCATCAGTACTATTACCATCATCTGCCACTGCACCTTATCTACCTATTTTTTCTTGTGTTTCTGTTTTTATTCTTTCTACCGCAATATTTTATATTTTATATTTTATTCTATTGTATTGTATTTTATTGTATTCAAATGTACCGGCTGCTATGACGACTTAATTTCCCCTCGGGATGAATAAAGTAATCTATCTATCTATCTATCTATCTATCTAGATGCATCACTTACTGTTGAGAGGTGCTGGCACAGCTCGGCGAAGACTGCAGCAGAGTGTGGCTTCTGCACGGCCCTCTTGAAAACGAGCTCAACCATTTCCTGCAACTGCTCCGCTATGGAGCCAGAACAGTCTCAAAAGGATTAAATGCACACAGAAATGAATACATGCGCAAAAAAGATCCACAAATACATTTTCAACGCCGCTGGCTCAACACACTTGTCACACTAATCAGCGGCGTTGTCCGGCTGACTGTGGCTGGTTAGAGCACTTCATGTGTGTACGGTCACATACGGTTATAACGAACTTTGATAACGGGGATAGCGGGCTAGCCACCATGCTAACTGCGGTGGGAACAGCGCCAAAACCCGCTGACTTAATCCCAAGGCTCTCATGACACTGTTTCTCAAACACCGTCAGGTTAGAAGCAAACACTTGGTAGTAGTTAGTATCGGGTGTCCGTGCTGACTGTGTGTGGAAGCTGGGGGGGAAGCTAGCTGCCTCCGTGTAGCTTCAAGCTGTTGCAGCTGTTGAATTAGCAACGCAGTTTGGAAACAAGACCGGGGAACCGCTGCGTTAAGACACGATAACATAAGCACTTTGACCCGCTGGGTGTCACTTTATTTCAGCAAAACTGTCGCGTCATCAACAGCCCTTTTCTGTTGTCATCGTTCACTGTGTGTGAGGAGCCGGGGATCAGCGTCTACTAATTCTATGTCTATTGGCTGGCGGGCTAAAAACCTCCAGGCTGCCTGCGGGCGTTTTAATGACGTCGTGTAATGGCACTCACGTGATTGGCTGTACAGGAGTGAGACATCTGATTGGCTACAGACGATCCCCTCTTAGAAAAAATGCATTCGTGAAACAGAGTCGCGTCAGGGGAGTCTCAAAAGTCTCAAAAGTCTCACACACAAATGCAGCGAGGTTTACAAATTAAAAGCACTTTGTAAATGCAGGTCCAACAGTTTATATATGAATGTAACAAGCTCCAAATATGTATTTGATGAAGATTGCAAATACTTTTACATGCATATATTTGTGAATTTTTTTTCTATTTGTGTGTGCATCGGAAATATGTTTATGAATCTTATATTTTACATGTGAATTTTTTTTACTTATATATGGAATGAAACATTTGTGTGTGCATTGAAAATGTATTTGTGGATCTTTTTTGTGCATGTATTCATTTCTGTGTGCATTTAATCCTTTTGAGACTGTTCTGGCTCCATACTCCTCACCGTCCAACTCCTCGTGACTCAGATCCGTCATGAAAGCTTGAAAGTTTTCGGTGAAGCAGCTGACGGACTTCTTCCTCATCTCTCCCAGCAGAAGAGGAGCTGGCTTGCAAGTTAATTCCACGCTTTTATTTTGTTTTGGGATCATGTTGATTCCAATAAATCGAAGTTGTCTTCAAGGCAAATCCAAAGAAACAAGTTCCGGTGCAAGAAACAAGTTCAGGAGCAAGAAACAAGTTCAGGAGCAAGAAACAAGTTCAGGAGCAGGAAACAAGTTCCGGTGCAACCAGCCAATAGTGAGAAGACAACTGAGTGAAAAATGAAAACTGACGTTTAAGTAACGACAGACTTCAAAGGTATAAGGCTGTTGCCTTGGTGACCTGCAGTGACATACGTCAAAGGAACAAAGCCTGATAACGTAAAAAATAATAATACAGAAAATGCTTCTTTTTTTTTAAATGTAAAAGAAGTTTCATTAAATTCAAACTTAATAACGGTTTGAGTGAAAAATCCTAGAAGACGTTTCTGAAACTTAAAAAATAAATTATATTCAGAAGTGTTACAAAAAGGCTATCATACGCTAATAAGGAATGATAATGAGCTCTTTAAGGTATGAAAAAAACTGCGCGCACATCCTGCGGCGCACATAAATAAAAAATAAATACAATTAAATCAAATTAATAAAAAAACTGTGCGCGCACATCCTGCGGCGCACATAAATAAAAAATATATTTAAAAATAAAACATAAAAAATAAAAACAATTGTATCAAATTAATAAAAAAAGTGTGCACATTCTAAATAAAAAAGCATGAAATGGCGTACGCCAAAGCTAATTCTGATTTACAAAACCATGCGCACGCAAAACCTCAACTCCAAATCTGCCCTCCACAGCCCCAATTTCTACTATAAATGGTCAATGCAAAGCACGTCACGAATATTAAATTATGAATCCGACCAATGGGTTTCCACCGTGAGTCCTGACCGAGGCACGGCATCAAGCTATGTGAAGAGGAAGTGAAACTTTCTGACACTGACATCGAGTTGTTTGTTAGTGAGGTGGAGGTGAAGAGCGACTTTATGGGACAGCAGTGATGTCACTAATAAAGAAAATACACTGATACTCTGCCGCTGCTGCTGTGTATAACACAATGTGGGAGATCAGAAATCGCTGAACCCTCGCTTCCTCCTCATCCTTCCATTCGCATGCACAAATCGTGCAGAACCCCGCATCGGTGTCACGGCAGTATTTATCCATTTAGAGCATCTGACCGATTCCCTCACATCAGTGGATCCAGTCTCTCAGCACGTGTCACCAAGTACGACATGAAGTGTTGTGAACTCAGTCTGTTGATATCAATCCTCTTCCGCTCCTCTCCTCTGAAGCAGAAGGAGCAGACACCAACACGCGCGGCTAGACCCGCTACGTCTTCCTCTGTATCTGACGCGTTGATGATGAAATGAAACAACTAACCTAAAACGACTTCTATAACAAATGTTATAACTTAGTCACACTTTAAAAGTATGACTAAGATATACGTGAGGAAGTGTCTGCTTAACCTCTGATATTAAAATGTTGAAGCCACAGTTTATGTGATTGAAGCGTTTATTTGTTTAACACAAGTCTGAGTAGATTTTCTCCCATGTATTTTCAACCCTAACTTCATAAACACTTGTATAGACATCATATATCAGAGACTTTATTTCTTCTCAACCTCTAATCTCAGATTCCTGTGTTCTGCAGCTTCTTCTGAATCAAGAGGAACGAGAGCTGTTTGTGGGACTCGTCTCCAAGAGGACAGGAAGAGACATTCAGAAGAAATCTGTCTCAATCAACCTTGTAGACTTTGAGTGGAGTTTCATATAGGTCAGTGAGAGCTCTCTCCCTAGGTCATTTGTCAATTTGTCTCTTTAATTTTGTACATGTAATCATATTGTTCTTCTCCTGTCCACTAAATATTAATCAATTAATTTCCAAATATGGGTATGCTTCCTTTCCATGTACACAAAAGGGAACATGCTCCCTTGTCCAAGGGCACGTAATCCAATGTAGGATTTGATCTCTTTATTTCTCTCTGTTAGAAATTAGGATCAGTTATTGGATGTATTTACTTCATGAATGTCACTTGTTGATCTTCCATGTAATCAAGTTGCAGAGCTTGTGTTGTTGAATTAATAGTTTTAAAGAGATTCGTCTGATAGAGGCAGTCTTATTTGACCAGGACCATTCAAAATGAATAAAGAAAGGAATATTTCATGTTGTTTTTAATTATCACGTGTTATACATTCTCTTTGTGGGATTAATGTTTTGTCCTGATACTTGCATCATTTCTCCAAGTGTTTTACAAGGTTCATTTGTTTTATCAAATGTAATGAACAGACTGATAACTGTCATGTTCTGAAATCTACATCAGTAATGGACAACTTTGTTTCTAACAACAAAAAAACAGCAAGTATTTCAGTAGCTGCATTTCATACCGTAATCATTCAGTATACGTTGTTCAGAATATCACATCAACACATGGAACCAAGGTTTTGGTAAAGATGAGTTTAATTTATAGGAACTGACTGTCATCATGCTGCTATTACATTAAATTAATAAGACCGTGTCCTCGCCGCCGGTCTACGGAGAGTATAAAGTGAGCGGACGGACGGAAGTTGCATCCGCGCAGGACCAGTGTTAATTTCGTTGACGAAAACGATGACGAGAAATATTCGTTAACGATCTTTTTTCCATGACGAAGACGAGACGAAGACGTAACGAAAACGGATGTTTGAAAATAAAAATTATGACTAAATCTGTTTTATCTTTCATTGACGAGACGAGACGAAAATGTTGGTGGTTGACTAAGTCATAATACTTGTTTTAAACATCATCGTATCAGGCCGTCATGAAGTATCAGGAGCGGGCGAGTGAGTGTGTGCGTCTGTGTGTGTGTGTGTGTATGTGTGCGCCGCAGATAGCGCACCGGTCCCGAGGCTCCGCCCCCCGCCCCGCTCACTCGCTCAGAGACACAAGATCTGAGCTCGTACATGTGAAGCTGCTTCTTAACTATTGGAAACAGTGAAAACACAGAGTTTCTCTGGTCTCAGCTGCTCAGAGATCAGCGCAGCAGCTTCTTGATCAGAGCAGAAGCTGCAGGTGGTTTGTACCGAGCTTCAGTTTCTGTGTCCGCCTCCAGTCTAACCTGCTCTCACTCTTTGTTTTCACATTTAAAACTAAATATATATTTTTAAGCTATTAGGCTGCAGCTATATGTTTTGATTTATTTCTAAATAGGGTACTTCTTATTCAAATAGCCCTACAAAGTTCTGTGTTTAATTTATTTCAAAGTAGGTCACACTTGCCTGTGTATTTTCTCCTCATCATAAGTGTTCTGTGTTTTCCTTTGTTGTAACAGGTACAAATAGCAATAAAATGTCAAGAGTTTTCTTTATTGTCGTTCTATAATTTCGTAAATGCAACAAACTATAGTTTAGTATAGTATAACTTTATATTAAACTTTATTAGCTTTGTTATCAAATATGTTTTGCGGCTCCAGAAAATTTTATTTGGGTGAAGCGGGGGCAAAATTACTCTTTTGAAAGTAAAGGTTGCCGACCCCTGCTATAGACCTATGCTGGTAGGCATATCTAATGGACAACCTAAGTACTGCAAGCTAGACTATTTTGCAGTTTTAGACACAACACAGTGTCCCTGGGCCTGAGAAGGGAAGAAAAGGAGTTTAATGTGGCTACTAAATGTGATTAAAACTAGACTAAAATGTAATTAGTTTTCGTCGACTAAAACTAGACTAAAATTAAGAAGGATAAAAATGACTAAATGTGACTATAACTAATATGCATTTTCGTCAAAAGACTAAGACTAAGACTAAATCAAAAATAGCTGCCAAAATTAACACTGCGCAGGACATCAGCTTCATGCAGCTCGTCCAGGGCCTGATGTCGGCATGTGGCGGAATGTGCACCGCTGTTATAACGACCGATGTAAACTCCCTCGGGATGTAATAAGGTCGGCATCTGATCACGAGCTGCTCCAGGTCCGGAGAACAGCCCGAAGAAATAATCTCCACATCTGAGCACCACACATTGTTCTCCATGCAGCAGACACCTCCTCCCTTGCTCTTCCCAGAGTGTGTTGTCCGGTCCTGACGCTGAATGGAGACCCCCTCGGGAACCATGGCGGAGTCCGGGATCGAGGGGTCGAGCCAAGTCTCCGTGAAAACCATCACGTTACAAAAAGTCAGACTGCGGTTCAGAACTGTTCCTTGTAAAGTGTCTTAAGATCTTCTTGTTGATGTTCCAGCCCGATTTGGGGGGTGGGTATCAACTGAGTTGAACCCATGTTTTCTCCTGGATTACAGAAGAGGGCCTATAGTTTTTCGTATGACTGAAGATTACAGCGCTCATTTATACGCTGGCTCGCAACAAACAATTTGCGTCCTCACCTGCTGCGGCCACGCTGCACTTACTCACACACACACACAGAAACAGCAGTGGAGAGAGAGAGAGGGCGAGAGGGAGCGCTACGGTGTCCCTAAATAGATGTCGCCAAAGCCCTGCAGCCTATAAGAATCACTGTCCTGTCAGGTAAATTAAAATATCAGCAGAACGGGAAACGCGCCCGCACATCCTACGGGCGCGTCCTGCGGCGCATATCCTGGGGCGCACATAAATAAAAAAAAAAATATAACAATTTAATTAAATCAAATGAATAAAAAAACTGTGCG
The DNA here is from genome assembly GCF_947347685.1 of Pleuronectes platessa. Classification (NCBI taxonomy): domain Eukaryota; kingdom Metazoa; phylum Chordata; class Actinopteri; order Pleuronectiformes; family Pleuronectidae; genus Pleuronectes; species Pleuronectes platessa. The sequence continues at coordinate 31,538,556 of NC_070628.1, forward strand.
CGCACATCCTGCGGCTGCCGCAAATCCTAAATAAAAAATAAAAAAATTAAATTAAATCAAATTTATATAAAAACTGCGCGCGCACATCCTACGGACGCATGCTGCGGCGCATATCCTGGGGCGCACATAAAAAAAAATATATATATATAATAATTTAATTAAATCAAATTAATAAAAAAACTGTGCGCGCACATCCTGCGGCGCACATAAATAAAGAATATATTTAAAAATAAAAACCATAAAAATGTAATTTATCAAATTAATAAACAAACTGTGCGCGCACATCCTGCGGGCGGTGCACATTCTAAATAAAAAAGCATGAAATTGAGTACGCCAAAGCTAATTCCGATTTATAAAACCATGCACACGCAAAACCTCAACTCCAAATCCGCCCTCCACCCCCCCAATTTCTACTATAAACGGTCAATGCAAAGCACGTCACGAATATTAAATTATGAATCCGACCAATGGGTTTCCACCGTGAGTCCTGACCGAGGCACGGCATCAAGCGATGTGAAGAGGAAGTGAAACTTTCTGACACTGACATCGAGTTGTTTGTTAGTGAGGTGGAGGTGAAGAGCGACTTTATGGGACAGCAGTGATGTCCTCTATACTCTTCATAGGTTTCCTTATATTGTCCTCATAGCTGGATTTATGATGTGACCAAGTATATAAGGGATCAGGAATGTTAAACTTTTATTTGTAGAAGGTTTTTTACAAGATACTTGAATAAGCTGATCAACGGAGACGCCTCCGAGGGCAGAGGGCGGATCACCTAAGAGAGGTACAGCCAGATGTTGGGCACCTCTTCATCAATGTCAGCAGCTAATCTATGACGTCTTCCGGCACCTGAACTACCTGCTCTGCTGTTCAACATTTCAATCAGCAACAGAGCCATCCTCCTCCAGCTCCGTGTCAGGACCATCTTTAAATTGACAGAAACCTGGTGCACAGTCTGCCACAGTGCTCCTGGTGTCCTCCAAGCTGCCATGGTTGAGAAAACTGTCAAAAATGTTTTAGAATTTTTCACGTTATTTACTACTTGTTTGCATTTCACTTTGTGAATCAAAGATGACAGATTTTATCATGTGTAAAAGTACTTTTTGCTTTAAATCAGTTAACTGCACATGATGGCAGATGTCTTACGTAGCACAATCAAAGTGCCAACAAAAAAACATCTGGGCATCGGTGATAACTTTGCGGTCATCATAATAACATTGTTAAGTTGGATTGAGGGGCCTTCAGACATTTGTCCCCAACGAGTTTGGATTATTCATTTTATGGAACACTTTTGGCAGAAGTCCTTTGGTTGGGGAGTTAACTAGTACCATAGCAACATTTTAACAGTGAAATGCACACTTGGTAAAGGTAATCTGTAAAAACGAGGTATAACCAAATCAAAAATAGAAATAAACTAAATAATGACAGTTCAATTTTAGCTGACAATGTTGAACATGCCTTAAAAGTAGACCTTGTCCGAGGGTGATGCACATTATATACTACTATTCCACGATATTTGAAAGTGCAGGATGCCGAGAAACAACATTTTAGTTTATTTAGTCCAACCATTTTATTAAATTTATTACCTCTAATAAAATTGGACACAATCAGTGATTGGTGTTTTGAGCCTATTTGTTTAACAGGTATGGAGCAAGAGCCAGAGGCCCTTAATCTCAATCTCAGAATCCTCAAGTTTTTAAAGGGCATTTTTATTCAACTGCAGATGACTCATAATTACCTATGCTGTATAGAATACAGTCATTTTTAATTCAAAGGATTTCCCCTTGATTTTGAACCCAAAGGATTATCCTTTGATTTTGAACCAAAAGGATTTTCCTTTGATTTTGAACCCAAAGGATTTTCCTTTGATTTTGAACCCAAAGGATTTTCCTTTGAATGAAGCAGCTGTTGGCAATATGTACACCAAAGGGAGTCAGTGGTACAGGGCAGAGGTTTCAGCATTGGAGTGAGATTGGATGGTCTCCTGTGCAGCCGATTGTGTCAGTGCTTCAGCAACAGAGCCTCATTGGTACATCTCTGTTGCATCTACATCTACCTCTTAACCCAGCAGTGAGTTAATGCATGGAATGTACATGTGGGTGTAACTATCCTGTACATACTGAGGTATGTACAGGATAGTTACACCCACATGTACACATTACCCACATTACATATGCTGTATAGAATACAGTCATTTTTTATTCAAATGATTTTCCATTATAGTTATTGGGTTAAGGGGGAGGGGGGGTTTAAAACGTGTGTTTCAAGTTCTTCTTTTCACAGGCCTGGGCCCCTAAAGCTGATCATCGAAAGAGTGAACGGCTCATATCGGCCAATATCCTCAGCCAACCAATATAACGGCAAGTCAAGTCTACATGTAACCTCCAACATTTTAGTTTATTTAGTCCAAACATTTTCGTCTTCTTTATTACCTCTAATCAAATTGGACACAATCAGTAATTGGTGTTTTGAGCCTATTTGTTTCACAGCTATGGAGCTAGAGCCTGAGGCCCTTAATTTCAATCTCAAAATCCTCAAGTATTTCAAAGGGTATTTTTATTCAACTGCCTCATTATCAGAATGATGTTGTTTTTGCTAACTTTGCATGTTGCAACATTAAGGATTTTATCTAGATTAAATCTGATCCTTTACAAGGCTCATAATTACCTGTGCTGTATAGAATACACTCATTTTTCATTCAAAGGATTCTCCTTTGATTTTGAACCCAAAGGAGTTTCCTCTGAATGAAGCAGCTGTTGGCGATGTGTACATCAGAGGGAGTCAGAGGCACAGGGCAGAGGAGCAGCACAGAGGCCCTTAATCTCAATCTCAGAATCCTCAAGTTTTTAAAGGGCATTTTTATTCAACTGCAGAAGACTCATAATTACCTATGCTGTATAGAATACAGTCATTTTTAATTCAAAGGATTTCCCCCTGATTTTGAACCCAAAGGATTATCCTTTGATTTTGAACCCAAAGGATTTTCCTTTGATTTTGAACCCAAAGGATTTTCCTTTGATTTTTAATCCAAAGGATTTTCCTTTGAATGAAGCAGCTGTTGGCAATGTGTACACCAGAGGGAGTCAGAGGCACAGGGCAGAGGATCAGCACAGAGGGAGCATCACTGTAGCAGCAGATCTAGAACAAGCCAGCCAGTGATGAGAGGGTGGGACAGGGTGCACAAGTCTTCTAGCTTCACACGTTAAAGCAAGGCAGTGGTTCGTATATTGGGTAGAGGTACTCTGTAACACTCTCAGTCATTTAGCTTTACTGACAGCTAACTCGTATGCAATTAAAACTTGAATGAATGTTGCTAAATGTACCTTTTTTCAAATAATATAAAATTAGAACCATAATAATGGATGCTAACATTGTTCAGATTTCTAAAAACTGGCAGTGGCATATATTAGAAAAGAACACAACAGTAATCTCGATTTTGGTTGTCAAACGATCATATAAAGAAATAATTGGGGCTTAATGTTTACCATAAAAATAAATGAAAGATAAGAAAACACAAATTGATTTTTTACATTGTTTATTCTGTGGTATAAAGATTTGTATCTAAATTCAGATCAAATTTAGTATAGACATAATACTGGAGTCAACTCACTAAAACAAAGTCTAAATTCATGCAGACTCATCTGAAGGTCAATGATTAACTCAGATAACAAATAAGCTATAGATACCAAGACAATTAGTGTAACTGCGTGTCAATTCAGTCGTCTTTTTTTTTTTAAACCTACATAAAAGAGAGAAAAGTAAATTATGAGAAATCCCTTAAAAGTGTGAATCTAAATTCAGCAATGATAGAAGACAAATTAATTTCGTTTTGCCAACAAAGGAAGCCACTTTGTCCTTTAAAAACCAAACATACAGTTAAGACAATCAATTTCTGTGTATACATTTATGTTACACTATGGCCTGTTATGGGGGGACCTTACTCAGTCTCTCCCTAGAATTCGCAGCTCCATGTTGCCTGCACAAAAGGCCTTGAATAGGAAACTTCCAGGTGCACCCAACAAGATGGACACTATCGCAGGATAGCAGCTACAGAACTAGTCTCCAGATGGAGCAAGACGTTCTGTTTTCCCAGGGAGTGTGGTAACAAGTCTCTTTACTAGAATCATTGTAATTCTGTACAGGCTTCAAGTTGCTGTGTTGGGTTGGGAGGGGAACTGTGTATTTGTGACTCTTGCAGATTAAGTTATATTGGCCGCCGCTCCAAAATCTACATTCAAGTCTACACCTATGGTTCATAAAGGAGGACTCCTTCACGTTCAGGTCTGTGGTATTTAAAAGCTTCTTCTGGAAAAAGGTTTCCACTTTGAATTGTAATCAGTCAAACAGTTGTCCCTCTGAATGCAGTTGTAATTAGGATTACTGTAATTCCAGTGATTGTCTTGTAGTGTTGTACTGCTTGTATTTGGGGAAGGTTATTGTGGGGAGACGCTTTTTGCTTTGCATTTTTCAGTGTGCTGTGTCCTGTGCGCTTTCCAATACCCAAGATCACCAGGAACTCCTAACTAATTGTTTGTACAAGTTCCCTTCGCATCAAGCATCAGGTAAGGTCAGTAAATGTATTCACATTTCTAGTCCATCAGGGGAAGATCGGATGGACCTTCATTGATTCTGACATTATCTGCAGTAAAGCTTATGGGCAAGGATATCAATGGTAAGTTCTGGGGCATAGGGGGTGTTTCATGTCTACCTCTGGTTTGATCTTGCAGAACAGTCCGGAGGAAGAATGCAGTCTACCTGAGACAACACAGGAATCATCTCAACCAACATGCAGTTTGAACGATGGGATTCAGGTTGCTTTTTGTTCAATGGATTGAAATGATTAGCCCTCAACTGTGCAGGTGGTAGGTTGCTCATATTAAGTTCTTGAAATCGCGCAACAGCCTTCCTCATTAGCTGAGCTTTAATCTGAATCCTTGCTGGCCTTCGCAGAAGCCCCGCTCTCTGTTTGTGTGTGTGCCTCTTTTCTTTTCCCTTCGGTTTCTCAGGTTTAACTGCCCAAATTGTCTTTGCATGTCATCTGGGATGGCCTAACCTGTGTTGGAACACTGAGAATCCAGTCACATTAAGATCAAGAGCTGCAAGTTTGTCTCGCTAACTCTGCATCTCTTCAGTCTCATGGGTGGTAAGTTAAGTTATTTCGGTTCCCTTGATTTTTCTTGAACACGCCATGGCTTAAATGTGTTGCTCAACATGTTGCATGCACATCAGCTCTGCATAACATTTTATTTGTAATGCACAACATAATGTTTTGCAGTATGTTGTGCATTACATTGTCACTATGTTTGTTTTCATGTGGGCCGCAGCGCATCGATTCCCGTGGTGGGATTTCTTTCACTTTTATATTTAGTCTGAAGATGATCCTGACACAAATGGCAAATTGTTTTTAATGATGTTTTCTGAAGAGTCCACAATTGCCTGTATCACTACACCACATTATTTGTGAAAATAAAAAAATATATAAATAGTTTTATTATTATTATTTATCACTATTATAATTCGCCAGAGTTGTCATAGTTACACAGGGAACTTTATATACTCCTTCGACTGACACAGCTCCAGCAAAGCACGCAGCAATCTGACAGAAGAGAAGATTTACACAACACGTTGTTAGACAATGGAGACGTTAAGTTAGTTTTCCAGATTTCACGCAGATAAACAACACTTGCATTACACAAACTACGACAAACAAACACACCCGTTATCTGATCAGCGTTTGCGTTGTTTTCATTCTCCGATGAATGAACCTGATCATCGAGAACATCTTTTAAAATCCCGCTGACTTTAACCAGCAGCACCAGGAGGACACTTGAAGCTCTACACGTCCATTATAAGCACGTTCACCAACTTTACTCATAAAAACACCGCTCGAGCTTCCGCCTTGTTGATGTGAAGGATGTTTTCATGTGCCACTTGTTTGGTGTGTGCACATTGTAATGATCACCAGCGTCCAACAAAAGCACTTTGAGTGGAGCTGGTCACGCGTGTGTATTCTTCATAACCAGTGATGCCGGTAACGCGTTACTCTAATCCGACCACTTTTTTCAGTAGCGAGTAATCTAACGCGTTACTATTTCCAAACCAGTAATCAGATTAAAGTTACTTGTCCAAGTCACCTTGCGTTACTATTTCGGTATTGGTGGTTAAACCGCTGGGCACGTGCCGCGGCTGGGGGAGCAGTCGCCCCGTCGCCCTCCTCACCACGCCGCCGGAGGCTCGGTGTGCGGCACGCCTCGACGTTTTTTTAGGGGGATAAGGTGCGCAGGGGCTTTCGTTCTAGTGGGCCGCGGGGCGGTGTCCGTCGACGCTGCGGAAGGTGGGGACCGGTTGGAGGGAACCGGGTACGGCGGTCGGCGGCAGCGACTCTGGACGCGTGTCGGGCCCTTCTCGCGGATCACCTCAGCTACGGCCCCGTTGGGGGAACCCTCCGTTCGCGCGGGGGGGTTCTAATAAAGTGAGTGTTGGCAAAACCGGTTGGCATTTTTATGTTGAGGCGGCGGGGGTGTTGTCGGCAGCTGCTGAATGTAACTAATAAAGTAACTTGTAATCTAATTTAGTTACTTTTAAAATCAAGTAACTTGTAATCTAACTTAGTTACTTTTAAAATCAAGTAACTTGTAAAGTAACTAAGTCACTTTTTCAAAGTAACTATGGCAACACTGTTCATAACTCCCTGTGTCTCCTATGAAGAGGAGCATCAGATTGTGAAGCCTGGTATTAAGTATGCATGCGTTTATTCTGTGTTCGGACTATCACCAGATAACATGGGCGTTACCTCAAAGCACATCTGGTGTTATCCAGCTGACAAAGCAAAGAACGAGACATTTATCTGACGCGCGATGCAGATCTCAGCGGCTCGGTGGCGTAATGAGATCGTCGTCAGGCCAGAAGCTAATAGTGCTTCAGATCTTTGTTTCGAATCCCGGTCAAGATTTTATGTAGCTGTAATATTATGTTTTTTTTAAACCATTTTATTTATATTGCTGCCTCAACGTGATGCTGACACGGACACGTTAACTCGGGATGGGTTTTCGTAGGATTCTTATTTCAGCGAGACCTTCAGTAGATCACCACACTTCACTCACAAGCGCTTTGTGAAAATGACGAATCTGCCACCGGCTCTGCAAATGACCCTCAACATCTGGAAAAAGGTAAAGAAATCGCCAATGTCAGGCCATGTGTGTTCTGTTATTGTCCCTCTGTTGCTTCCCGCTCTTTTTGTCCCTCACCTGTTCCCGGTCATCAACCTGATTGTTGATTTGTTCACCTGTGTCTTGTCTTTGTTCCCCCTTCTATTTAAGCCCAGTCTTCCTGTTGTCCCCTGTCGGATTGTATCGTTTGTTTGTGAGAATCTATGTAAAGATTCTGCCGTGTTTGAACCCTGTTTTACCTGGTATGGTATTAGACTCAGATTTTTGATCCTCTCTGTTTTTCCCTTTTGGAATTCTGTTTTTGAATTGGACTCTCTGTTTTTTGCACTTGTGTTTTTTGCCTTTTTGGATCCTTGTTTTTTCTATTTTTGGAAATAAATAAGTATTTTTTGCATCTTGGTCTGCGATTTAGTCCTTACTCTGAGAAAGGAGAGGCACTGTCTAACGCCGAGTTTACCCCGGGGCGTGGAAGCGCAGCGCCAAGGAAATCAAGCGCCTCCTATCCACCCCCTGTTAAACCTTTGTGCGGTGCACATCGGATGCGCTGCGCCGCGCTGCTTCACTCGTGCCCTGAACCAATGGTTTCGGCGTAGAGTCTATTTTTTTCACTCGCCGCGAGCGTAACGCGCCAAGAAACAAACTGAAAATGATTTTAAACGATCTGTTGTCCTAGAGTTTTAATTTCCCCAATTTTCCCAATCACATAATTAAATTCCCCCCTGCCCATCCACTACAGCTACACAAGCAGTCATATGGATACAAATAGAGGGGGGGGCTATGAGACCATCATCATATACCCCCAAACGAGTACATTGAACAGGTTACATTCAACAGCAAGCGGAGAAAGCAGAATCGCTTGTGTTGGCCCTCTACCTAACACAACAGGTGATGACATGTTGTCTTTTAACCTCTGGCTGTCGAGGTGTCCTGTAAACGGTGTGGGCTTTGTAGATGACTGGCAAACTTTTTGGAGGAAACCTGGACTTGTTAGGAGAGACGGCGTTCATCCCACTTGCGATGGAGCAGCTCTCTTATCTAGGAATATTACTCAGTCTATTACATGACAACCCAGAGTTGGGACCAGGAAGCAGAGCTGCAGTGCTAAACACTTCTCTGCGCTCCCTCTGGGACAGTCACACAACCCCATAGAGATTGTGTCTGTCCACCGTCCAAATCCACACAATAATCTAATACAAATTAACACAACCTCTGAAACAACACAGGAAACCAAGACTTTGAAATGTGGTCTTTTAAACATTAGATCACTGTCATCAAAGGCTATTTTAGTTAATGAACTAGTCTCAGACTACAACATAGATGTATTATCCCTCACTGAGACGTGGCTGCATCCTGATGAATATGTCAGTCTAAATGAATCTACTCCCTCCAGTCATATAAATTCACAGCTTCCCAGAGAATTCGGACGAGGAGGTGGAGTTGCTGCTATTTTTAACTCCAGTCTATCAATTAATCCTAAACTCAACTTTAACTCATTTGAATGTCTTGTTCTTCCACGCCAATCCAGGAAACACCAACAGCCAATCATATTTGCTGTAGTTTACCGTGCTCCGGGGGCTTAAACTGAATTATTTAGGGAATTCCCCGAGTTTTTTTCAAACCTAGTCCTAAAGACCTATAACATAATTATTGTTGGTGACTTTAATATTCATGTTGACAATAATAAAGATAGCCTTAGCGTAGCATTAATTTCGATACTAGATTCAATTCGTTTCAGTCAGTGTGTACACCAACCTACTCATTGTTGTAACCACACACTTGACCTTGTATTATGATACGGTGTCGGAATTGAACATTTAACAGTACTCTGATCACCCAGGATCAGTTTACCAAAATAATCTCAGGTTCTAAACCAACAACCTGTATCTTAGACGACATTGCCCTTGCTTTCAATGAAACAGTCAGGAACTGGTGAGTGATATTCGATCCTGATTTGTCCTTTAATTCTCACCTAAAACTCATTTCTAGGACCGCCTTTTTCCACTTGCGTAATATCTAAAAAATCAGACATGTACTTCGCAAAAAGATGCAGAAAAACTAGTCCACGCCTTTGTTACATCCAGACTGGACTATTGTAATTCATAACTATCATGCTCCAGCAGTAAGTCGTTAAAAAATCTGCAGCTTGTCCAAAATGTTCTTCAATGATACTGAAACAACCCTTAAGTTATTTATCTTTGAATACATGTAAATGTATATTTGTGTCCCCTTTAGGAGTAAGAGGAGGTATCCACCCCTTTAACATATCAATATTTAATGGAATCATATTTAGTGGCTTGTGTTTATATACACGGTATATGCATATAGATCTATATATCTATATATATATCCCCTGATGCTGTCAGAACACATGAACCTGCTGAATGTTGCATCAGTAAAGATACAGACACTGATGCACATGTTTTTATCTCATTACACCAGGATCACTGGTCTTATTATAAAATCTGTACAACAGAGAACTTCTGTCTCACGTTTCTTCTTTATTCTATTCTCCTTGTTTTCATGTTCATATACAGTTCTTCCGCCATCTGCAGGCAGACGTCACCACTGACTCTGATTCTTTCAGTTCATGAGGAGTTTGTTTTCAATGTGTTTCTCTATAATTTGTTTAAGTCTTGACATTTTAAGTAAAAAGCCTTGATATTATGTATATTAGGATTTGGCTCTATTTGTAACCGGTCTATCCTTTGTGGTCTACCTGCGTTGTGTGTCAGTTTGTGAAGTAGAAGACCGGGACAGGACTTGTATCACTACTGAATTTGTCTGTTATGTTGAAGCCACAGTTCATGTGATTGAACCGTTTTTTTATTTAACACAAGTACTGAGTACATTGTACAAAGACCTTTTCCTTATAAATCAAACACGACACTTTGGTGAATTAAGGTTTTCAGTCATCAAATGTTGTCTTAGACACATAATCAGATTATTGACTCATATCTTAACAATCAATGATTGATTGTTACATAAATTCCCTTCGCACCTTACTGTCATCAGGGTTTTTTGCCTTGTAATCAATGATACAGGCCGAACTTGAGGGTACACTGAGGCTCAAGGTAAATCTGACTGGCTACTGGTTTGTATGGTAGTTCTATGAAAACCATGTGGCCCACTCAGTAGATTAGACATCAATACCTCTATGCCTTTAAACTAAATGCTTCCTAGTTTAGAACATAGGACAAGTAACGTTCTGCCGCACTAATTAGCTCTAACTATAAGCTTTATCAAATAGGAAGGTTTTAAGCCTACTTTTAAACATACAGATGGTGTCTGCTTCCCGAACTGAAAGTGGTAGATTATTCCACAGCAGAGGGGCTTGATGGCTGAAAGCTCTGGCTCCTACTCTACTCTTTATAACATAGTCAAATGAAGCAGCAGTTTACAGGGTGAAGGAGTGGGGAATATTAAATTAAATAATATGAATATATGTGAAGTAAGTGTATTTGTATGAGTGGGGGAGCAGAATGTATATGGTGACTGTTCAGAGGGTCAGTGTTGATTGTTCAGAAGCCTAATGGCCTGGGGGAAGAAGCTGTTTGTGTGTCTGGTAGTCCGTGCTCGGATGCTCCGGTAACGTCTGCCAGACAGCAGCAGTGTGAGAAGTCCACAGCCTGTGTGGCTCTGGTCCTTGATGATCTTCAGTGCTCTTCTCAGGCATCTTGTGCTGTAGATGCCTTGCACGGAAGGGAGATGGCAGCCGATGATACCAGGTCAGGTCATCTGTGATGAACACACCGAGGAGCTCACCACCTGGGGTCTGCTCGTCAGGAAGTCCAAGATCCAGTTACACAGGGGGGTTTTAAGACCCAGGCTCCTGAGCTTGGGGACGAGCTTGGCAGGCACAATTGTGTTGAATGCGGAGCTGTAGTCCACGAACAGCATCCTCACATATGTGTTGGCCTTCTTCAGGTGGGAGAGGGTGGTGTGTGTTGTCGGGGCGATGGCATCGTCCGTGGATCGGTTTGGACGGTATGCAAATTGGAAGGGGTCAAGGGGGTTCGGAAGGGTCGAGCAGATGTGGCTTTTGACCAGCCGCTCGAAGCACTTCATGATGGTGGAGGTCAGTGCTACAGGGCGGTAGTCGTTTAAGCAGGGGATGGATGATTTCTTAGGTATGGGCATGATGGTGGCCTGCTTGAAGCAGGAGGGGACTGTCGAGAGATTTAGGGAGAGGTTGAATATGGAGGTGAAGCCCTCCGTTAGCTGGTAATAGAGCAGTAATGCTGGTTATGATTTATGACTTTTAATCATAATACTTAATTAGGTGGATTTTATGCTCGCCACAATAGAGCCACCTCCTCGTGTCATAACTAAACTGCAAATTATATTATTTCTATGATCAGAATCTTGGTCATGTCATTTATTTGTATCAATATATACATTTATTTAGTCAATAAAGTAACATTTTAGTTTTGAGAGCTCAAGATGATGTCTCTAAACTTATTTTGAGACTGACCAGTGATCCAAAACTCAAAGACGAATCATTTAGAAAATAAACAGACATTAAGAGGAGATCAGGAATTCTTCACTTTTCAATATTCTAACGAAATGCTTGATTGATAATTTAATCAACAAGCTTTTGCTTCTGGATTTTCTAAATGATTATTTTGTCTCCCAAGCCAGCAGTTCAGAGCAAGCTAGAAAGAAAACAAAAGATCACAGACAATTCATCTACACATGTAAAAGATAAGACTGGCAAATTAAAAAATATTAATATCTGACATGGGAAAAATTGTATTTCACATTAGTGAGTCATGAAATTGGATTTTATTCTGAAAGCATCGTCAGTCAGAAACTTCAACAGTGGTCAAAATCAGTTTTGGATTTTCCTTCTTTTGGCCACTAGGGGGTAGGCATGTTCCATCATAATCTGGTAATTTTGTGAAAAGGAGTTTCCAACAGAACCCTCTATTCCTCTCTTTTCTTTTTCTGTTCAGTGCTTTTTGAACATGAGAAAACTTTCACAGGTGGGTGTTGGATTACAGAAACTGTATTTTAGAAATGTTTAACACTTTACTCTCTCCTTTTGGTCATTTGACCTATCTATCAGATTCTAAACCTTAGAATAAGATATATTAAAAAATAAAGTTTCCTTCACAGTGTTTTTCTTCTATACATTGTAATTATTCTGTTTAACTTCAGTACATTTGACTCCAGTCGCTGCAGCAGTCACATGTATTGATAAGATTGATATATCTTATCTCCACAGAGCTGCAGCTGTGATCAGTCCCTTCAAACAAACACACTTTAAACAGCCTGATTGGCCTCTGCTCAATAAAACCCTGTGTGTGAAACCTTTGGAGCAAGTGGACTTTCCCTTTCAAACACGAGTCTGAATTTTGATGGGTTGACAGGGACAATTTATATAATTTACGAGACTTAGCCTGGAATAACTGAAATATCACCTGTTTAAATAAAGCAGAGACAAAATGCAGACATTAATGTAAATCATCTCTGAAATGCCAAAAGAGACAAGTGGTGATCCGACAGAGGGATAGAGAATTGAAAAATAAGATGACAACTGCAACAAGCATGTAAACTAGATTCAAACTGGCAAAATAAGATGAAAGCACAGCTTCTATGAGAGAGCCACTGCTTCCCCCCTCACTGTAGAGACTGAATCAAAGCAGCCTTAGACAAATCCTTCTTCTGTCTGTAGGCCCAAGTGCTTTGTGTTCTATTAAAGCCCATGGAAATCTACACTCTGTACGTTGTTTGATGTTGCCAACTTGTCATCTCTGTATCTCCGCAGACTTCACACATGGGCTGTTTTCTATATATAAAACTCTGTCCGAGTTGTTTCCTCTTTACCTGTGTACATATATGTATATGTAAGGGGGGGGGGGGTGTACCACCACTCGAGGGCTGGTGATAAGATAACTGGAAAGTTTTCACATTACAACGTGATCATATTTCACGTTATGATGATCCGTAACACGTTTATTATGCTCAGAAGATTGCATGTGTGTTGTGTATGTTTTGTATGACCGCTGTATGTGTGTGTTCGTATTCTGTCTGTTGTAACAATGTGTTACTGCCTTCTTGGCCACATCTGTCTTGTGAGATATCTAACTCAATGAGATTTTTACCTGGTTACAGAATGTCCATGGAGTTAACTATTCTAATGTTCAAAGTTTTTTTCATAAACCAAACTAATGATGCTCTGCCATGGCAGCACATTCAAGTTACTTTAGTTCATCGTAACACTTACAAGCCTTCTTTTGTAAAAGCTTCTCATTAATTAAGTCTTATTGGCTCCTGTATATCAAACATGTTTTTTTTTTTTGTTTTTTTTTACTGAATTCTCATTTAGATTTGATGTTCAGTTCAGGATAAGTACTTTTGTCAAATGTTGTCCCAGAAATTCTCCAGTCATCTGTGCATATCATTGATTATTGGGAAAAGGGGAAATGTATAAGTTGCATTTCCCACATGTGTTTTAATTGAAATGTGAGGGCAGCTGCATGCAAGACATTAAAACACCCAAATAAAATTTAAAACATTTTATTCATTAGTCGACAACATATTATAAACCCCTAACAGAGTAAAGACTTTTTCAGGGCATGATGTCACCCAGTGTACATTATACAGAGTAGGAGCAGGGGTTGCAGTGGGGGGTTTCTGTCAATTTACAAATATCTCTGTATAAGTTTTATAAGTGTATAAGTTTTATTTCCCACATGAGTTTTCATTAAAAACTTAGTGGGGGTGGAGCCTGCCCTCTTCCGTGCATCCACTGTGTCCTTCAACAAAAGGGAGAGCCTTGGTGCCCTCTTCCCTTCCTCTGCGATGAACCTCAGCTGGTTATAGTAGGAGTCCAGAGACGTGACCACCTCCAGGTCCTGCTGGATGAGCTGGAGGAGCTCACAGAGGCTCTCCAGAGATGGCCCGTCTCCGTTCTGCAGCAGCCTCCTGATGCAGCAGTACATGGCTTTCTCCTCCAGAACCTTTGAGAGGAACAGCTCCCCAATAAACTTGATGCTATTGAGGAGGCGTCCGGAAGGTTTTGCGTTGAGTTGCTCTTCCCTCAGCCGGTCGATGACCCTCACGTCCCTGACTGGCTCCAGGCAGGACCCACTCTTCCGATAAATGCCCTCCCTTTCAAAGTTCTTCCTGAACTCTGCCTGGCAGTGTTTGACCAGCAGAGACCTGAAGGAGACGCTGGCTGACCAGTCGGACAAGGATTGGACCTCCACCTGAAGAGGAGAAAACCATAAGGAAATATTAACATTAATGCTACTCACATACATACATAGTGATCAGTGTGTTCTGATTTGAGGATTAAATCAGGACACAAATGAATGAAAATAAATGAACTCATTATTTGAATAAGACAACATGGGTCAAAAGTGACCCCACTCAGTATTTATTATTTATATCTTTGCAGTAAATTATTTCCGTCATTCAGTATTTCAGGTATTTTTCAAATAACTGTTTTTTTCACTTCCCTTCTAATTCACAACATGGGTCAAAAATGTTGTATTGTAAAATACATTCTTATTAAGTCTTATTTACAATCTATTACTAGTGAGAAAGATAATTTATAATTTACCCAAGGGGTTTGCATAGCTTGTTTATCAAAAGGCTAAATTAAGGTTACAACCTGCATACAAAAGATAAGCTGTCCAACTAATTAAGAAACAGGATAAAGTAGCTTCCAGCGCAACATGGCGCCGTACTAACGGGTGCCTGTCGTAGCAGCTCCTGGTACTGCTGTCGTTTTTTTTGTGTTTTTATAACGTTTGCGATTTGTTTTTTATATTTATTTTTGCACTGCTCTGTGCATCTTTGTCCCGCACAATGACGAGATGCTTTTGAAATTTATTGGACTTTTTATAACTTTTAACCGCACTTCGGTCTCTTCGGATCACTGGGAGAATGCCTGCAACACACGCCGGCATTGTTTACACCCGCGACCAGCTGATCGCCCTGAGGCACACTACCCTCTTGGCCGGAGAGAGACCCACCATCCCGGAGGAACTAAAGAGGAGACGGCGGGGCTGCAGAGCGGGGCTGCAGAGTGGGGCTTAAACGGAGGATGGAGAAGAGGAAGTTTAAGCCCTTCATCCCTGCAGTAATCACTGGAAACGTGAGGTCGCTGGCAAATAAAGTGGACGAACTGGAAGCGCTCATCAGGACACAGAGGGAGTACAGGGAGTCCAGTATTGTGTGTCTCACGGAAAAGTGGTTGCACGAGCAGATACCGGACTCCAACGTCACCATTCCTGGCTTCCAGACGGTTCGAGCCGACAGAGACACCATCGCGACCGGCAAGAAGAAAGGAGGGGGACTCGCCGTGCTCGTGAACAACAGGTGGTGTCACCCCGGGCACGTCACCGTTAAACATCGTGTCTGCAGCCCGGTCATCGAGCTCGTCGCCGTCGGACTTCGTCCATATTATTTGCCGAGGGAGTTTACCAGTGTTTTCACCATCAATGTTTACATTCCTCCATCTGGGAACGCAGAAGCAGCGTGTGACGTCATCCACACTGTGACTGCAGGATTACAGACACAACACCCCGGGGCCTTCATCATCATCACAGGTGACTTTAATCATGCTTCCCTCTCATCCACACTCCCAACCTTCTTCCAGTTTGTAAAATGTGCCACCCGGGAAAATAAGACTTTGGACCTATATGCAAATGTTAAGGATGCATACAGCTCCACTGCCCTGCCACCACTGGGCAGGTCAGACCACAACCTAGTCCTGCTCTCACCATCTTACAAGCCTGTGATTCAGCAGCACCCAGTCACAGTGAGGACAGTGAGGAAATGGTCTCATGAGGCCATGGAAACACTGCGTGGGGCCCTGGAGGCCACAGACTGGGATGCTCTGTATGAGCCACATGGTGAGGACATTGATGGCCTGACTGACTGTGTCTCTGAGTACATTGGGTTCTGCATCGATAACACCATCCCCACTAAAGAGGTCCGCTGTTACCCAAATAACAAGCCGTGGGTTACAAGCGACCTGAAGGCCCTTCTCAATGAGAAGAAGAGGGCCTTTAGATCACGGGACAGAGCAGAACTCAAACGGGTTCAAAGGGAGCTCAAGCGCAGCATCAGGGAGAGCAAGGACAACTTCAGAAGAAAACTGGAGCACAAACTGGAGGAAAACAACACCAGGGACGTCTGGAGTGGTATGAAGGAGATCACTGGTTTCAAGAGGAGAGATGGGGGAGCAGCTGGGGATGAACGACGTGCGAACGAGCTGAACACGTTCTTCAATAGGTTCAACTCCAACCCCCCAGCCCCCAGCGGACCATCCACTGCCTCCACTGACTCTACGACTGCCTCTACTGCGTCTCTGAGCAACAACCCCCCACCTCCCCCCATCACCCCCTGCCCCCCACCACCCCAGTCACCATCTCCCCCCACCCCCCCGCTGGCCTTTACCACAGACCTTCTCACACCTCCCACCCCCAGGACATCCTCACATCCCCCAAAGCCCCCCACCACCTCCAGCAACACAAACATCTCTGCACAACCCTCAAACCCATCGCTGACATCCCCCACCCCCCAGTCTGGACTCCACATCACAGCCAGCCAGGTGAGGAGAGAGCTGGAGAGGCTCAAACCGAGGAAAGCTGCGGGGCCGGACCGCATCAGCCCTCGTTTGCTGAAGGCCTGTTCCAGCCAGCTCTGTGGAGTTCTCCAGCACCTCTTCAACCTAAGCCTATACCTTCAGAGAGTGCCAGTGCTCTGGAAAACATCCTGCCTGGTCCCAGTGCCCAAAAAAGGACCTGCTGCACTGGAGGACTACAGGCCGGTGGCACTGACCTCTCACATCATGAAGGTCATGGAAAGACTGGTCCTGGCCCACCTCAGACCGCTGGTGTGCCCATCACAAGACCCCCTGCAGATTGCATATCAGCCCCATGTTAGGGTTGATGATGCAATCATCTACCTGCTGCAGAAGGCTTACTCCTCCCTGGACAGACCCAACAACTCAGTCCGGATCATGTTTTTCGACTTCTCCAGCGCCTTCAATACCATCCAGCCCACTGCTGAAGGCCAAACTGGAGGGCACGCAGGTGAGTGCTCCCCTCATCGCTTGGGTCGATGACTATCTGACGGGCACTGCTGACTTTAAGCACTGCACAGAGACGTGTCATCTGCAGAAGTTCTCTGATGACACGGCCATTGTGGGGTGTGTTTAGGGCGGAGGGGAGGCTGAGTACAGGGACCTGGTTGACCGCTTTGTGAAGTGGTGTGGGGAGAACCGCATGCAGCTCAACGTGGCGAAGACGAGGGAGATGGTGGTGGATTTCAGGAGGACCAAGCCCCTGCCCTCTCCTGTCTGCATCGGTGGGACGGCTGTGGAGGTGGTCCCTGCTTACAAGTACCTGGGTGTCACACTAGACAATAAACTGGACTGGTCCACCAACACAGAGGCCGTCTACAAGAAGGGCCTGAGCCGGCTTTATTTCCTGAGGAGGCTCAGGTCCTTCAACGTCTGCAACAAGATGCTGCAGATGTTTTATAAGTCTGTTGTGGCGAGCACCATCTTCTTTGCTGTGGTGTCCTGGGGTGCGGGCATCAAGGCTAAGGACGCCAACAAACTGAAAAAACTGATTAGGAAGGCAGAGTCTGTGGTTGGCTCTAAGCTTGTCACCCTGGAGGAGGTGGTGGAGGACAGGATGCTAGCAAAACTGCTGGCAATCATGGACAATCCCTCTCACCCCCTCCACAAAACACTAGACAAGCTAAGGAGCAGCTTCAGCCACAGACTCATTCAACCCCGCTGCTCTAAGGAACGATACAGGAAATCGTTCCTCCCAACCGCAATAAGACTATACAACTCATCTACCTCTGTCAGAGCCACCATCACAGAACTGCACTAAATATACCTGTCTCAATTCATCATTTTATACAATAATATTGTCTTTTGCACACTCTGTCTACATATTCTTACACTCACAGTATATTATATTATCTATTGTATCGCCAAATACTTATATTTATACCCGTACTATATATCATATATTATATCATACTCTTTGTATATTCTTTGTATATATAAGTCTATATACACATATTTTATTTATACATGTGTACATGTTATTATTATTATATTTTACTATTGTTATTATATATACTGTTGCTGCAATTATTACTATATACTGCTATTATATTGGTATAATTACTATCATATATAAATATATATTATATACTATATATACTGTACTATTTTTGATATACTGTCTAACAATAACATTACCATCATATCATCAGTACTATTACCATCATCTGCCACTGCACCTTATCTACCTATTTTATCTTGTGTTTCTGTTTTTCTTCTTTCTACCGCAATATTTTATATTTTATATTTTATATTTTATTCTATTGTATTGTATTTTATTGTATTCAAATGTACCGGCTGCTATGACGACTTAATTCCCCCTCGGGATGAATAAAGTAATCTATCTATCTATCTATCTATCTATCTATCTAGATGCATCACTTACTGTTGAGAGGTGCTGACTGCAAACTTAATAACGGTTTGAGTGAAAAATCCTAGAAGACGTTTCTGAAACTTAAAAAATAAATTATATTCAGAAGTTTTACAAAAAGGCTATCATACGCTAATAAGGAATGATAATGAGCTCTTTAAGGTATGAAAAAAACTGCGCGCGCACATCCTGCGGCGCACATAAATAAAAAATAAATACAATTAAATCAAATTAATAAAAAAACTGTGCGCGCACATCCTGCGGCGCACATAAATAAAACATATATTTAAAAATAAAACATAAAAAATAAAAACAATTGTATCAAATTAATAAAAAAAGTGTGCGCGCACATCCTGCGGCGCACATAAATTAAAAATATATTTAAAAATTAAAAAAATTAATTCTATCAAAATTAACAAAAAAAATGTGCGCGCACATTCTAAATATAATTCCGATTTATAAAACCATGCGCACGCAAAACCTCAACTCCAAATCCGCCCTCCACCCCCCCAATTTCTACTATAAACGGTCAATGCAAAGCACGTCACGAATATTAAATTATGAATCCGACCAATGGGTTTCCACCGTGAGTCCTGACCGAGGCATGGCATCAAGCGATGTGAAGAGGAGGTGAAACTTTCTGACACTGACATCGAGTTGTTTGTTAGTGAGGTGGAGGTGAAGAGCGACTTTATGGGACAGCAGTGATGTCACTAATAAAGAAAATACACTGATACTCTGCCGCTGCTGCTGTGGATAACACAATGTGTGAGATCAGAAATCGCTGAACCCTCGCTTCCTCCAAATCCTTCCATTCGCATGCACAAATCGTGCAGAACCCCGCATCGGTGTCACGGCAGTATTTAGCCATTTAGAGCATCGGACCGATTCCCTCACATCAGTGGATCCTTGCCTCCACTCTGGGATATTATTTGGAAAGTTTCTACATTTCTTGTTAGTGATCTCCTGTGCGCTCTATGCGCTCTGCGCTGGGTCGCTATTACATGTGTAGCGGGTCAGTTCTTAATAAAGTTTTATACTTTTAGCAGTGTCATTTTCCCCGCTCTGGATGTGTTAATTAACCTGACAGGACGGCAACTCCTATAGGCTGCAAGGAGGCGGAGGAGTTTATTTAGGGACACCTTAGCACTCTCCCTCGTCCTCTCTCTCTCTCTCCCCACTGCCGGTCCTGTGGGTGTGTGCGGAAGGTTAGCGTGAGCGCAGCAAGTGTGGTCGCAATTGTGTGTCGCAGTAAGTTGCTTCAGAGTGGGTCCCCGGGCTTGGCTGGTGCTGGAGAATTTTTTCTCTCATGTATTGTAGTTTTCGCTAACAAAACATTTGGGACATTTCTAGGTATTCTTGCTATAATGTAGAGTGCCTACAAGTGTCCCATGTCATTTTTTTACATAACACAAAGAGTGAGACATTTCTAGGCATTTTTCAGCACTCAGCGTGGGGCTTTAGAATGGGTCCCCGGGCTTGGCTGGTGCTGGAGAATTTTTTCTACCATGTATTGTATTTTTCACTAACAAAACGTGTGGGACATTTCGAGGCATTTTTGCTATAATGTGAAGTGCCTGCAAGTGTCCCATGTATTTACATTTTTTTTTACCTAACACAAAGAGTGAGACATATCTAGGCATTTTTCATCACTCAGGGTGGGGCTTCAGAGTGGGTCCCCGGGCTTGGCTGGTGCTGGAGAATTCTTTCTCCCATGTATTGTAGTTTTC
The DNA here is from genome assembly GCF_947347685.1 of Pleuronectes platessa. Lineage (NCBI taxonomy): Eukaryota > Metazoa > Chordata > Actinopteri > Pleuronectiformes > Pleuronectidae > Pleuronectes > Pleuronectes platessa. Next base: position 31,558,923 of record NC_070628.1, read on the forward strand.
CCTAACAAAACATTTGGGACATTTCTAGGCATTTTTGCTATAATGTAAAGTGCCTGCAAGTGTCCCATGTATTTTAATTTTTTTTTACCTAACACAAAGAGTGAAGCACATCTAGGCATTTTTCATCACTCAGGGTTGGGCTTCAGAGTGGGTCCCCGGGCTTGGCTGGTCCTGGAGAATGATTTCTCCCATGTATTGTATTTTTCCCTAACAAAACATTTGGGACATTTCTAGGAATTCTTGCTATAATGTAGAATGCCTACAAGTGTCCCATGTCATTTTTTTACATAACACAAAGAGTGAGACATTTCTAGGAATTTTCCGTACTCAGGGTGGGGGCTTTAAAGTTGTTCCCCGAACTCGGCTGGAGCATAAGTTATTCCTCCCATGTATTGTATTTTTCGCTAACCAAACGTGTGGGACATTTCTAGGCATTTTGCTATAATGTAAAGTGCCTACAAGTGTTCAATGTATTGTATTGTATTTTTCCCTAACTCAAAGACTGAGACATTTCTAGTCATTTTTCAGCACTCAGGGTGGGTGTTTAGAGTGGGTCCCCGGGATTGGTTTGTGCTGGAGAAATGTTTCTACCATGTATTGTATTTTTACCTAACAAAACTTTTGGGACATTTCTAGGCATTTTTGCTTTAAAGTGGTTCCCCGAGCTCGGCTGGAGCAAAGGTTTTTTCTCCAATGTATTGTAGTTTTCGCTAACAAAACGTGTGGGACTTTTCTAGGCATTTTTGCTATAATGTAAACTGCCTGCAAGTGTCCCATGTATTTAATTTTTTTTTACCTAACTAAAAGAGTGAGATATTTCTAGGCATCTTTCAGCAGTCAGGTTTGGGGTTTAGAGTGGCTCCCCAGGCTTGGCTGGTGCTGGAGATTTTTTTCTCCCATGTATTGTATTTTTCACTAACTAAACGTGTGGGACATTTCGAATCATTTTTGCTGTACTGTAAAGTGCCTACAAGTGTCCCATGTACTTTTTTACCTAACACAAAGAGTGAGAAATATCTAGGCATTTTTCATCACTCAGGGTGGGGCTTCAGAGTGGGTTCCCGGGCTTGGCTGGTGCTGGATAATTTTTCCTCCCATGTATTGTATTTTTCCCTAACAAAACGTGTTGGACATTTCTGGGCATTTTTGCTATAATGTAAAGTGCCTGCAAGTGTCCCATGTATTTAATTTTTTTTTTACCTAACACAAAGACTGAGACACATCTAGGCATTTTTCATCACTCAGGGTTGGGCTTCAGAGTGGGTCCCCGGGCTTGGCTGGTCCTGGAGAATGATTTCTCCCATGTATTGTATTTTTCCCTAACAAAACATTTGGGACATTTCAAGGAATTCTTGCTATAATGTAGAGTGCCTACAAGTGTCCCATGTCATTTTTTTACATAACACAAAGAGTGAGACATTTCTAGGCATTTTTCAGCACTCAGGGTTGGGCTTTAGAGTGGCTCCCCAGGCTTGGCTGGTGCTGGAGAATTTTTTCTACCATGTATTGTATTTTTCACTAACAAAACGTGTGGGACATTTCTAGGCATTTTTGCTATCATGTGAAGTGCCTGCAAGTGTCCCATGTATTTTAATTTTTTTTTACCTAACACAAAGAATGAGACATATCTAGGCATTTTTCATCACTCAGGGTGGGGCTTCAGAGTGGGTCCCCGGGCTTGGCTGGTGCTGGAGAATTCTTTCTCCCATGTATTGTAGTTTTCCCTAACAAAACATTTGGGACATTTCTAGGCATTTTTGCTATAATGTAAAGTGCCTACAAGTGTCCCTTGTATTTTTATTTTTTTTGCCTAACATAAAGAGTGAGACATTTCTAGGCATTTTTCAGCACTCAGGGTGGGGCTTCAGAGTGGGTCCCCGGGCTTGGCTGGTCCTGGAGAAAGATTTCTCCCATGTATTGTATTTTTCCCTAACAAAACATTTGGGACATTTCAAGGAATTCTTGCTATAATGTAGAGTGCCTACAAGTGTCCCATGTCATTTTTTTACATAACACAAAGAGTGAGACATTTCTAGGCATTTTTCAGCACTCATGGTTGGGCTTTAGAGTGGCTCCCCAGGCTTGGCTGGTGCTGGAGAATTCTTTCTCCGATGTATTGTATTTTTCCCTAACAAAACATTTGGGACATTTCTAGGCATTTTTGCTATAATGTGAAGTGCCTGCAAGTGTACCATGTATTTCAATTTTTTTTTTACCTAACACAAAGAGTGAGACATTTCTAGGAATTTTCCGTACTCAGGGTGGGGGCTTTAAAGTGGTTCCCCGAACTCGGCTGGAGCATAAGTTTTTCCTCCCATGTATTGTATTTTTCGCTAACCAAACGTGTGGGACATTTCGAGGAATTTTTGCTATAATGTGAAGTGCCTGCAAGTGTCCCATGTATTTTAATTTTTTTTTACCTAACACAAAGAATGAGACATATCTAGGCATTTTTCATCACTCAGGGTGGGGCTTCAGAGTGGGTCCCCGGGCTTGGCTGGTGCTGGAGAATTTTTTCTCTCATGTATTGCATTTTTCCCTAACAAAACGTGTGGGACATTTCTAGGCATTTTTGCTATAATGTAAAGTGCCTACAAGTGTCCCATGTATTTTTTTACGTAACACAAATAGTGAGACATTTCTAGGCATTTTTCAGCACTCAGGGTGGGTGTTTAGAGTGGGTCCCTGGGATTGGTTTGTGCTGGAGAATTGTTTCTACCATGTATTGTATTTTTACCTAACAAAACATTTGGGACATTTCCAGGCATTTTTGCTGTAAAGTGGTTCCCCGAGCTCGGCTGGAGCAAAAGTTTTTTCTCCAAGGTATTGTAGTTTTCGCTAACCAAACGTGTGGGACATTTCTAGGCATTCTTGCTATAATGTAGAGTGCCTACAAGTGTCCCATGTAATTTTTTTACATAACACAAAGAGTGAGACATTTCTAGGCATTTTTCAGCACTCAGCGTGGGGCTTTAGAATGGGTCCCCGGGCTTGGCTGGTGCTGGAGAATTTTCTCTACCATGTATTGTATTTTTCACTAACAAAATGTGTGGGACATTTCGAGGCATTTTTGCTATAATGTGAAGTGCCTGCAAGTGTCCCATGTATTTTAATTTTTTTTTACCTAACACAAAGAATGAGACATATCTAGGCATTTTTCATCACTCAGGGTGGGGCTTCAGAGTGGGTCCCCGGGCTTGGCTGGTGCTGGAGAATTTTTTCTCTCATGTATTGTATTTTTCCCTAACAAAACGTGTGGGACATTTCTAGGCATTTTTGCTATAATGTAAAGTGCCTACAAGTGTCCCATGTATTTTTTTACGTAACACAAATAGTGAGACATTTCTAGGCATTTTTCAGCACTCAGGGTGGGGCTTTAGAGTGGGTCCCCGGGCTTGGCTGGTGCTGGAGAATTTTTTCTCCCATGTATTGTATTTTTCCCTAACAAAACATTTGGGACATTTCTAGGCATTTTTGCTATAATGTGAAGTGCCTGCAAGTGTACCATGTATTTTAATTTTTTTTTACCTAACACAAAGAGTGAGACATATCTAGGCATTTTTCACTACTCAGGGTGGGGCTTCAGAGTGGGTCCCCGGGCTTGGCTGGTGCTGGAGAATTTTTTCTCTCATGTATTGTATTTTTCCCTAACAAAACGTGTGGGACATTTCTAGGCATTTTTGCTATAATGTAAAGTGCCTACAAGTGTCCCATGTATTTTTTTACCTCACACAAAGAGTGAGACATTTCTAGGAATTTTCCGTACTCAGGGTGGGGGCTTTAAAGTGGTTCCCCGAACTCGGCTGGAGCATAAGTTTTTCCTCCCATGTATTGTATTTTTCGCTAACCAAACGTGTGGGACATTTCTAGGCATTTTGCTATAATGTAAAGTGCCTACAAGTGTTCAATGTATTGTATTGTATTTTTCCCTAACTCAAAGACTGAGACATTTCTAGTCATTTTTCAGCACTCAGGGTGGGTGTTTAGAGTGGGTCCCCGGGATTGGTTTGTGCTGGAGAATTGTTTCTACCATGTATTGTATTTTTACCTAACAAAACATTTGGGACATTTCCAGGCATTTTTGCTTTAAAGTGGTTCCCCGAGCTCGGCTGGAGCAAAAGTTTTTTCTCCAAGGTATTGTAGATTTCGCTAACCAAACGTGTGGAACATTTCTAGGCATTCTTGCTATAATGTAGAGTGCCTACAAGTGTCCCATGTCATTTTTTTACATAACACAAAGAGTGAGACATTTCTAGGCATTTTTCAGCACTCAGGGTTGGGCTTTAGAGTGGCTCCCCAGGCTTGGCTGGTGCTGGAGAATTTTTTCTACCATGTATTGTATTTTTCCCTAACAAAACATTTGGGACATTTCTAGGTATTCTTGCTATAATGTAGAGTGCCTACAAGTGTCCCATGTCATTTTTTCACATAACACAAAGAGTGAGACATTTCTAGGCATTTTTCAGCACTCAGGGTGGGGCTTCAGAGTGGGTCCCCGGGCTTGGCTGGTGCTGGAGAATTTTTTCTCCCATGTATTGTATTTTTCCCTAACAAAACATTTGGGACATTTCTAGGCATTTTTGCTATAATGTGAAGTGCCTGCAAGTGTACCATGTATTTTAATTTTTTTTTACCTAACACAAAGAGTGAGACATATCTAGGCATTTTTCACTACTCAGGGTGGGGCTTCAGAGTGGGTCCCCGGGCTTGGCTGGTGCTGGAGAATTTTTTCTCTCATGTATTGTATTTTTCCCTAACAAAACGTGTGGGACATTTCTAGGCATTTTTGCTATAATGTAAAGTGCCTACAAGTGTCCCATGTATTTTTTTACCTCCCACATAGAGTGAGACATTTCTAGGAATTTTCCGTACTCAGGGTGGGGGCTTTAAAGTGGTTCCCCGAACTCGGCTGGAGCATAAGTTTTTCCTCCCATGTATTGTATTTTTCGCTAACCAAACGTGTGGGACATTTCTAGGCATTTTGCTATAATGTAAAGTGCCTACAAGTGTTCAATGTATTGTATTGTATTTTTCCCTAACTCAAAGACTGAGACATTTCTAGTCATTTTTCAGCACTCAGGGTGGGTGTTTAGAGTGGGTCCCCGGGATTGGTTTGTGCTGGAGAATTGTTTCTACCATGTATTGTATTTTTACCTAACAAAACATTTGGGACATTTCCAGGCATTTTTGCTTTAAAGTGGTTCCCCGAGCTCGGCTGGAGCAAAAGTTTTTTCTCCAAGGTATTGTAGTTTTCGCTAACCAAACGTGTGGAACATTTCTAGGCATTCTTGCTATAATGTAGAGTGCCTACAAGTGTCCCATGTCATTTTTTTACATAACACAAAGAGTGAGACATATCTAGGCATTTTTCACTACTCAGGGTGGGGCTTCAGAGTGGGTCCCCGGGCTTGGCTGGTGCTGGAGAATTTTTTCTCTCATGTATTGTATTTTTCCCTAACAAAACGTGTGGGACATTTCTAGGCATTTTTGCTATAATGTAAAGTGCCTACAAGTGTCCCATGTATTTTTTTACCTCCCACATAGAGTGAGACATTTCTAGGAATTTTTTCCGTACTCAGGGTGGGGGCTTTAAAGTGGTTCCCCGAACTCGGCTGGAGCATAAGTTTTTCCTCCCATGTATTGTATTTTTCGCTAACCAAACGTGTGGGACATTTCTAGGCATTTTGCTATAATGTAAAGTGCCTACAAGTGTTCAATGTATTGTATTGTATTTTTCCCTAACTCAAAGACTGAGACATTTCTAGTCATTTTTCAGCACTCAGGGTGGGTGTTTAGAGTGGGTCCCCGGGATTGGTTTGTGCTGGAGAATTGTTTCTACCATGTATTGTATTTTTACCTAACAAAACATTTGGGACATTTCCAGGCATTTTTGCTTTAAAGTGGTTCCCCGAGCTCGGCTGGAGCAAAAGTTTTTTCTCCAAGGTATTGTAGATTTCGCTAACCAAACGTGTGGAACATTTCTAGGCATTCTTGCTATAATGTAGAGTGCCTACAAGTGTCCCATGTCATTTTTTTACATAACACAAAGAGTGAGACATTTCTAGGCATTTTTCAGCACTCAGGGTTGGGATTTAGAGTTGCTCCCCAGGCTTGGCTGGTGCTGGAGAATTTTTTCTACCATGTATTGTATTTTTCCCTAACAAAACATTTGGGACATTTCTAGGTATTCTTGCTATAATGTAGAGTGCCTACAAGTGTCCAATGTCATTTTTTCACATAACACAAAGAGTGAGACATTTCTAGGCATTTTTCAGCACTCAGGGTGGGGCTTCAGAGTGGGTCCCCGGGCTTGGCTGGTGCTGGAGAATTTTTTCTCTAATGTATTGTATTTTTCCCTAACAAAACGTGTGGGACATTTCTAGGCATTTTTGCTATAATGTAAAGTGCCTACAAGTGTCCCATGTATTTTTTTACCTCCCACAAAGAGTGAGACATTTCTAGGAATTTTCCGTACTCAGGGTGGGGGCTTTAAAGTGGTTCCCCGAACTCGGCTGGAGCATAAGTTTTTCCTCCCATGTATTGTATTTTTCGCTAACCAAACGTGTGGGACATTTCTAGGCATTTTGCTATAATGTAAAGTGCCTACAAGTGTTCAATGTATTGTATTGTATTTTTCCCTAACTCAAAGACTGAGACATTTCTAGTCATTTTTCAGCACTCAGGGTGGGTGTTTAGAGTGGGTCCCCGGGATTGGTTTGTGCTGGAGAATTGTTTCTACCATGTATTGTATTTTTACCTAACAAAAAATTTGGGACATTTCCAGGCATTTTTGCTTTAAAGTGGTTCCCCGAGCTCGGCTGGAGCAAAAGTTTTTTCTCCAAGGTATTGTAGTTTTCGCTAACCAAACGTGTGGAACATTTCTAGGCATTCTTGCTATAATGTAGAGTGCCTACAAGTGTCCCATGTAATTTTTTTACATAACACAAAGAGTGAGACATATCTAGGCATTTTTCACTACTCAGGGTGGGGCTTCAGAGTGGGTCCCCGGGCTTGGCTGGTGCTGGAGAATTTTTTCTCTCATGTATTGTATTTTTCCCTAACAAAACGTGTGGGACATTTCTAGGCATTTTTGCTATAATGTAAAGTGCCTACAAGTGTCCCATGTATTTTTTTACCTCCCACAAAGAGTGAGACATTTCTAGGAATTTTCCGTACTCAGGGTGGGGGCTTTAAAGTGGTTCCCCGAACTCGGCTGGAGCATAAGTTTTTCCTCCCATGTATTGTATTTTTCGCTAACCAAACGTCTGGGACATTTCTAGGCATTTTGCTATAATGTAAAGTGCCTACAAGTGTTCAATGTATTGTATTGTATTTTTCCCTAACTCAAAGACTGAGACATTTCTAGTCATTTTTCAGCACTCAGGGTGGGTGTTTAGAGTGGGTCCCCGGGATTGGTTTGTGCTGGAGAATTGTTTCTACCATGTATTGTATTTTTACCTAACAAAACATTTGGGACATTTCCAGGCATTTTTGCTTTAAAGTGGTTCCCCGAGCTCGGCTGGAGCAAAAGTTTTTTCTCCAAGGTATTGTAGATTTCGCTAACCAAACGTGTGGAACATTTCTAGGCATTCTTGCTATAATGTAGAGTGCCTACAAGTGTCCCATGTCATTTTTTTACATAACACAAAGAGTGAGACATTTCTAGGCATTTTTCAGCACTCAGGGTTGGGATTTAGAGTTGCTCCCCAGGCTTGGCTGGTGCTGGAGAATTTTTTCTACCATGTATTGTATTTTTCCCTAACAAAACATTTGGGACATTTCTAGGTATTCTTGCTATAATGTAGAGTGCCTACAAGTGTCCAATGTCATTTTTTCACATAACACAAAGAGTGAGACATTTCTAGGCATTTTTCAGCACTCAGGGTGGGGCTTCAGAGTGGGTCCCCGGGCTTGGCTGGTGCTGGAGAATTTTTTCTCTAATGTATTGTATTTTTCCCTAACAAAACGTGTGGGACATTTCTAGGCATTTTTGCTATAATGTAAAGTGCCTACAAGTGTCCCATGTATTTTTTTACCTCCCACAAAGAGTGAGACATTTCTAGGAATTTTCCGTACTCAGGGTGGGGGCTTTAAAGTGGTTCCCCGAACTCGGCTGGAGCATAAGTTTTTCCTCCCATGTATTGTATTTTTCGCTAACCAAACGTGTGGGACATTTCTAGGCATTTTGCTATAATGTAAAGTGCCTACAAGTGTTCAATGTATTGTATTGTATTTTTCCCTAACTCAAAGACTGAGACATTTCTAGTCATTTTTCAGCACTCAGGGTGGGTGTTTAGAGTGGGTCCCCGGGATTGGTTTGTGCTGGAGAATTGTTTCTACCATGTATTGTATTTTTACCTAACAAAAAATTTGGGACATTTCCAGGCATTTTTGCTTTAAAGTGGTTCCCCGAGCTCGGCTGGAGCAAAAGTTTTTTCTCCAAGGTATTGTAGTTTTCGCTAACCAAACGTGTGGAACATTTCTAGGCATTCTTGCTATAATGTAGAGTGCCTACAAGTGTCCCATGTAATTTTTTTACATAACACAAAGAGTGAGACATATCTAGGCATTTTTCACTACTCAGGGTGGGGCTTCAGAGTGGGTCCCCGGGCTTGGCTGGTGCTGGAGAATTTTTTCTCTCATGTATTGTATTTTTCCCTAACAAAACGTGTGGGACATTTCTAGGCATTTTTGCTATAATGTAAAGTGCCTACAAGTGTCCCATGTATTTTTTTACCTCCCACAAAGAGTGAGACATTTCTAGGAATTTTCCGTACTCAGGGTGGGGGCTTTAAAGTGGTTCCCCGAACTCGGCTGGAGCATAAGTTTTTCCTCCCATGTATTGTATTTTTCGCTAACCAAACGTCTGGGACATTTCTAGGCATTTTGCTATAATGTAAAGTGCCTACAAGTGTTCAATGTATTGTATTTTTCCCTAACTCAAAGACTGAGACATTTCTAGTCATTTTTCAGCACTCAGGGTGGGTGTTTAGAGTGGGTCCCCGGGATTGGTTTGTGCTGGAGAATTGTTTCTACCATGTATTGTATTTTTACCTAACAAAACATTTGGGACATTTCCAGGCATTTTTGCTTTAAAGTGGTTCCCCGAGCTCGGCTGGAGCAAAAGTTTTTTCTCCAAGGTATTGTAGTTTTCGCTAACCAAACGTGTGGAACATTTCTAGGCATTCTTGCTATAATGTAGAGTGCCTACAAGTGTCCCATGTAATTTTTTTACATAACACAAAGAGTGAGACATATCTAGGCATTTTTCACTACTCAGGGTGGGGCTTCAGAGTGGGTCCCCGGGCTTGGCTGGTGCTGGAGTATTTTTTCTCTCATGTATTGTATTTTTCCCTAACAAAACGTGTGGGACATTTCTAGGCATTTTTGCTATAATGTAAAGTGCCTACAAGTGTCCCATGTATTTTTTTACCTCCCACAAAGAGTGAGACATTTCTAGGAATTTTCCGTACTCAGGGTGGGGGCTTTAAAGTGGTTCCCCGAACTCGGCTGGAGCATAAGTTTTTCCTCCCATGTATTGTATTTTTCGCTAACCAAACGTCTGGGACATTTCTAGGCATTTTGCTATAATGTAAAGTGCCTACAAGTGTTCAATGTATTGTATTTTTCCCTAACTCAAAGACTGAGACATTTCTAGTCATTTTTCAGCACTCAGGGTGGGTGTTTAGAGTGGGTCCCCGGGATTGGTTTGTGCTGGAGAATTGTTTCTACCATGTATTGTATTTTTACCTAACAAAACATTTGGGACATTTCCAGGCATTTTTGCTTTAAAGTGGTTCCCCGAGCTCGGCTGGAGCAAAAGTTTTTTCTCCAAGGTATTGTAGTTTTCGCTAACCAAACGTGTGGAACATTTCTAGGCATTCTTGTTATAATGTAGAGTGCCTACTAGTATCCCATGTCATTTTTTTACATAACACAAAGAGTGAGACATTTCTAGGCATTTTTCAGCACTCAGGGTTGGGCTTTAGAGTGGCTCCCCAGGCTTGGCTGGTGCTGGAGAATTTTTTCTACCATGTATTGTATTTTTCCCTAACAAAACATTTGGGACATTTCTAGGTATTCTTGCTATAATGTAGAGTGCCTACAAGTGTCCCATGTCATTTTTTCACATAACACAGAGAGTGAGACATTTCTAGGCATTTTTCAGCACTCAGCGTGGGGCTTCAGAGTGGGTCCCCGGGCTTGGCTGCTGCTGGAGAATTTTTTTCTCCCATGTATTGTATTTTTCCCTAACAAAACATTTGGGACATTTCTGGGCATTTTTGCTATAATGTGAAGTGCCTGCAAGTGTACCATGTATTTTAATTTTTTTTTACCTAACACAAAGAGTGAGACATATCTAGGCATTTTTCACTACTCAGGGTGGGGCTTCAGAGTGGGTCCCCGGGCTTGGCTGGTGCTGGAGTATTTTTTCTCTCATGTATTGTATTTTTCCCTAACAAAACGTGTGGGACATTTCTAGGCATTTTTGCTATAATGTAAAGTGCCTACAAGTGTCCCATGTATTTTTTTACCTCCCACATAGAGTGAGACATTTCTAGGAATTTTCCGTACTCAGGGTGGGGGCTTTAAAGTGGTTCCCCGAACTCGGCTGGAGCATAAGTTTTTCCTCCCATGTATTGTATTTTTCGCTAACCAAACGTGTGGGACATTTCTAGGCATTTTGCTATAATGTAAAGTGCCTACAAGTGTTCAATGTATTGTATTGTATTTTTCCCTAACTCAAAGACTGAGACATTTCTAGTCATTTTTCAGCACTCAGGGTGGGTGTTTAGAGTGGGTCCCCGGGATTGGTTTGTGCTGGAGAATTGTTTCTACCATGTATTGTATTTTTACCTAACAAAACATTTGGGACATTTCCAGGCATTTTTGCTTTAAAGTGGTTCCCCGAGCTCGGCTGGAGCAAAAGTTTTTTCTCCAAGGTATTGTAGATTTCGCTAACCAAACGTGTGGAACATTTCTAGGCATTCTTGCTATAATGTAGAGTGCCTACAAGTGTCCCATGTCATTTTTTTACATAACACAAAGAGTGAGACATATCTAGGCATTTTTCACTACTCAGGGTGGGGCTTCAGAGTGGGTCCCCGGGCTTGGCTGGTGCTGGAGAATTTTTTCTCTCATGTATTGTATTTTTCCCTAACAAAACGTGTGGGACATTTCTAGGCATTTTTGCTATAATGTAAAGTGCCTACAAGTGTCCCATGTATTTTTTTACCTCCCACATAGAGTGAGACATTTCTAGGAATTTTCCGTACTCAGGGTGGGGGCTTTAAAGTGGTTCCCCGAACTCGGCTGGAGCATAAGTTTTTCCTCCCATGTATTGTATTTTTCGCTAACCAAACGTCTGGGACATTTCTAGGCATTTTGCTATAATGTAAAGTGCCTACAAGTGTTCAATGTATTGTATTTTTCCCTAACTCAAAGACTGAGACATTTCTAGTCATTTTTCAGCACTCAGGGTGGGGCTTTAGAGTGGGTCCCCGGGCTTGGTTTGTGCTGGAGAATTTTTTCTACCATGTATTGTATTTTTCCCTAACAAAACATTTGGGACATTTCTAGGCATTTTTGCTATAATGTAAAGTGCCTACAAGTGTCCCTTGTATTTTCATTTTTTTTGCCTAACATAAAGAGTGAGACATTTCTAGGCATTTTTCAGCACTCAGGGTGGGGCTTCAGAGTGGGTCCCCGGGCTTGGTTTGTGCTGGAGAATTGTTTCTACCATGTATTGTATTTTTACCTAACAAAACATTTGGGACATTTCTAGGCATTTTTGCTATAATGTGAAGTGCCTGCAAGTGTACCATGTATTTAAATTTTTTTTTTACCTAACACAAAGAGTGAGACATTTCTAGGAATTTTCCGTACTCAGGGTGGGGGCTTTAAAGTGGTTCCCCGAACTCGGCTGGAGCATAAGTTTTTCCTCCCATGTATCGTATTTTTCGCTAACTAAACGTGTGGGACATTTCGAGGCATTTTTGCTGTACTGTAAAGTGCCTACAAGTGTCCCATGTATTTTTTTACGTAACACAAATAGTGAGACATTTCTAGGCATTTTTGCTATAATGTGAAGTGCCTGCAAGTGTACCATGTATTTTAATTTTTTTTTACCTAACACAAAGAGTGAGACATATCTAGGCATATTTCACTACTCAGGGTGGGGCTTCAGAGTGGGTCCCCGGGCTTGGCTGGTGCTGGAGAATTTTTTCTCTCATGTATTGTATTTTTCCCTAACAAAACGTGTGGGACATTTCTAGGCATTTTTGCTATAATGTAAAGTGCCTACAAGTGTCCCATGTATTTTTTTACGTAACACAAATAGTGAGACATTTCTAGGCATTTTTCAGCACTCAGGGTTGGGCTTTAGAGTGGCTCCCCAGGCTTGGCTGGTGCTGGAGAATTTTTTCTACCATGTATTGTATTTTTCCCTAACAAAACATTTGGGACATTTCTAGGTATTCTTGCTATAATGTAGAGTGCCTACAAGTGTCCCATGTATTTTTTTACCTCCCACAAAGAGTGAGACATTTCTAGGAATTTTCCGTACTCAGGGTGGGGGCTTTAAAGTGGTTCCCCGAACTCGGCTGGAGCATAAGTTTTTCCTCCCATGTATTGTATTTTTCGCTAACCAAACGTGTGGGACATTTCTAGGCATTTTGCTATAATGTAAAGTGCCTACAAGTGTTCAATGTATTGTATTGTATTTTTACCTAACAAAACATTTGGGACATTTCCAGGCATTTTTGCTTTAAAGTGGTTCCCCGAGCTCGGCTGGAGCAAAAGTTTTTTCTCCAAGGTATTGTAGTTTTCGCTAACCAAACGTGTGGAACATTTCTAGGCATTCTTGCTATAATGTAGAGTGCCTACAAGTGTCCCATGTCATTTTTTTACATAACACAAAGAGTGAGACATTTCTAGGCATTTTTCAGCACTCAGGGTTGGGCTTTAGAGTGGCTTCCCAGGCTTGGCTGGTGCTGGAGAATTTTTTCTCTCATGTATTGTATTTTTCCCTAACAAAACATTTGGGACATTTCTAGGCATTCTTGCTATAATGTAAAGTGCCTATAAGTGTTGTCGTATATTCGTTAGAGTAAAACATGTGGATATATGCTTCCAAAAACAAAGACATTCTCAGAGAGTCCACCGGATGTGTGTCTGGTTTACTTTACCCTTTGGGGGATGACCTTTGACCTAGGGAACCATCACTTACCAGTTAACAGATGGGCTCAGAAGGAATGTTCTTGACCAGTGTCAAAGATGTGCCCTTGTTCAGTCGGAAGTCCCATGTGGGATGCGTTGTGCCTGGGGTCATGGGTGGAGCCAAACTCGCTATATGTGTGTGCTTTCATCCCCTGCAAGTCAGATTTCACCATTTGGCTGTGTGATGTCTCCGAGTCTCTAGAGCTCGTCCTGACCTGTGATTTCTTGTAATAAACTTTGTTACACTGAAACTACTTGGTCCTCGGCGTCCTTCCTTCATCATCAACAACTTCAACAACACCCGGCTGCTTGTGTTTACTACAAATTATTGCGTCACGTCGGTAGCGAGCTGTGTCCTTCTGCACTTACAACGGCTTTACGAACGGTGAGGATTTCTCATTTTACTTGACCGCTGGTGTTGTGCCAGAGCCCAGCGGGGGGCCCCCAGACACTGGAGCCGAGAGGAACAAAGGGTTGTTAAACTTTGGGCGGGAAAACATCCTCCTGCAGGCTCAAGAATCTCCCCCTGGTGGTGGAAAAATGTCCTGGGGTTTTCCCAGAAACCCCTGCTCAGTTCCAAGCTCCGCCCACTCAGATCCATTTCTGACACTCAATTGGCTTAAAGCCAGCATCATCCTATGACCAACTCCTCAAGGAGGAGGACCTCTCAGGTAGAACAAAACCACTGAGACATCAATAATCGTAGCCATTTTACCCTGCTCTGAAGACAACACCAGGCCCCTTTGGGGCCTCCCAGCTGATTTAGTTGCTAAAGGGGGCAACTTTAACTTTTAGTTTATCAGCCATTTCCTGCTCTCTGAAGACGTCAATAGACCGTTCCCGGTCTAGCTAGATGATTTTAGTTGCTAAAGGAGGCAATAATTACAGAAGTTAATTTTATTTTCTTTTATTTCTTTATTCAGTCGACGTTTTTATTTTCAAAAGGACTTTTGCTCTTTTAACTTGAAAAGACCAAACAGGAAATTGCACGCGGAACAATCTCAGACTGTTTCACTTTCCCCACGGACTTTTCTTTTCCCAACGATCTACAAACGGCTTCCACAGCCGTCCCCTGCAGAAGCGCGAGATTCATTCCGCTGAGGAGCACGAGCTCCACATCCCTGAAGAGGAAGGACGACGTTCATCCCGTCGAGGCAGCACGAGAAAATCCGCTGCTTGTCCGGTCCAGCGGCTGAAGACCGCTTGAGAGACCACGTGATTCACTGGCCCGACGCGCACGCACACCGCGAGGGTGGTACAGTAAGAGGCTTTATTGTCTGGGCAGATGTTAATCTAATACGTAGCGTATTGTTTTAATACTTGAATGTATTTGTTTTGTATGAGACCGCCGAGTCTCTAGTGTTTTGCGGCGATTCGCCGGTTTCCGGTTACGGCCTTGTGCCACAGTTATTAAGCGCCGTGAGCAGCGTCTCCAGCTCATTGTGACCGTTTGAACAACTTTAAAGAGACTTTACCGGTCAAACCTCAGCACACAACGCCACTTGGGTGCTGAGTGGTAAAGTAAATGTAACTTGTCTCTGACGGTGCTTTTAAGAGCTTTGCTCTCTCCTTGTATGCTCTCTCTCTCTCTCCTTCTAAACCGACCTATACACACATCCGATCTGTATTTAGAATACAGTTCATGTAACATAGTTAAATCTATATTCAGAGAGGCTGGACACATCTGGAAGCCATGCGGCCCAACGCCAAAGCAGAGACAAAGAATTGTCTTTGTCTGAAAATCCCTTGGTGTAATTCATGTGACGACCACCAGTGTGAGCTCCGGCCACATGGTGTCATTAACATAGACTCCATTTTGAATAACGCAAGTTAAACCACCATTTTGAATCTATTATTGCCACGCCTCCTCTCTCCCTCTCCTCCCATTCTGGCTCTAAATTCATAACGGCTCCGCCATCTTGTTTTGTAGTCAATCTGCCATTTTGAGAGTTTTTAGGCCTTGATTCCACGAATCATGATCGGCCGCCATCTTAGATGTGACGTCACCACGTGACTGCATCATCGCCACGCCCCCTTCTTTTTCTCTCTCTCTCTCGCTCTCTCACACACCCACACACACACACACACACACCCACACAGACACACCCACACAGACACAGAGACTCATTGATAGACACAGACAGATACACATAGATGAATACATGTGTTTTTCTAAGTTGTGATAAGCGGCTGCTGTTGTTATCTTTGAAATATGGGAGTTTGTTAAAATGATGAATCATTAAATAACACTAACTTTATTTCACATGCATACACATAGACACACACACAGAGAGACACTTTGACACAGACACACACACACACACCGAGACAGACATACATAGGTAGACCGCCGGTTTTACATGTATTTTCTGAATTGTGATAAGTGCTGCTGCTGTGTTTATCTTTGAAATATCGGAGCTTGTTAAAATGATGAATCATTAAATAACACTAACTTTATTTCACATGCATACACATAGACACACACACAGAGAGACACTTTGACACAGACACACACACACACACCGAGACAGACATACATAGGTAGACCGCCGGTTTTACATGTATTTTCTGAATTGTGATAAGTGCTGCTGCTGTGTTTATCTTTGAAATATCGGAGCTTGTTAAAATGATGAATCATTGAATAACATTATAACTTTATTTCCCCTTTTTAATAAATGCTTTTGTAATTAAAGTATCTGTAGTCTGTGATTATTTGTGCATATGTATGTGATTGCAGCTGGATTATGATTGCCTGTGCTCGAACTTAAAACCCTTCATTTAATATTAAATAATTATTAATATTAAATATTGAGATTATTGATTTGACATTTATCATTATGAGACTGATATTTATAGATTGACTCGTTGGTCCCTGTAACCAGGGTGGTGCCCCGCGACAATAAGCAATGATTACAGATTTGTATTATTCTTAATTGATAATTTTATTGTTTTCATTAATTATTTTAACTATTATTAATGGATAACCGTATCATTTCTAATTAAATGTGTTACATTTCTTAATTAATAGCTTTATCATTTTTGATTATTTTTAAGAAATAATTGTTATTTTAATAATCATATTTCATGATTATTAATAATTAGCCAACGTCAATTCTACTCCTACTATTGCACAACATAAATGGTGCCCCCGTGTGAGGCATTCTAACTCCAGCTGTATCATAATACTGTACAATAATCCAGATTCATTTTCCCCCAGAAATTAATTTTTGAAGAAAAAGATATTAATTAATTTTTTTTTTCCTTCCAAAACTTTTTTTTATCCCTCACAACATAAATGGTGCCCCCGTGTGAGGCATTCTAACTCCAGCTGTATCATAATACTGTACAATAATCCAGATTCATTTTCCCCCAGAAATTAATTTTTGAAGAAAAAGATATTAATTAATTTTTTTTTTCCTTCCAAAACTTTTTTTTATCCCTCACAACATAAATGGATCCCCGTGTGAGGGCGGAACGCTTCACGCATGCAACATAAATGGTGCCCCTGCGTGAGGCTATCTAACTCCAGCTGTATCATAATACTGTGTACAATGATCCAGAAATAATTTTGAAAGTTATCTCTCTGCAATTATTTTTTTTTTTTTAATTTCTAAATTCCCCTGCACCTTTGCAACACAGGTATACTCGTGCCTTGCGTATCTGTGGTTGGCTGCAGAGTGCAATCGGTGGTTGTGAATTCGCGATGCACAATATTTATGATTAATTTCTTAAAGAGAAAAATAATTTTGGAAATTTATTTCTCTTTGAATTTTTATTTGTAATCCCTTTGCACCTCTGCCAAGCAGGTATACTATTGCCTTGTGTATCCGTGGTTGGATTCTTATTGCATATTAGTGGTTGTGTCATCTCAATGCACAATAATTATAATTAATTTTCATCAGAGAAAAATAATTTTGGAAATTTATTTCTATTTTGAATTTTCTTTATTCTTAATTCCCTTTGCTAAGCAGGCGTTGTGTATAGCTATGGTTGGTTGCTGACTACGTTTCAGTAGGTTAGTAATATTTTTATTGGAGAATTTCTGCATGCTTTGAATTTCAAGGAGACTAACTAGATTTGAGAGACTAGTTACGAGTAGAATAGTTGTTAACCAACTAGGTCTAAAGGATTGAGCCTTCGAGCTATCCTACATAGCGCTACTATATAGACACAGAGTGAAGCTCACCTGTGCATCTTGTGTAGTGTTTATTAAATTTTTATCCGCTTTTAACCTAAGCAAGCTTGAGCGGCCCACCAGGTGTTTTTCGCACTCAGAAGATGAGTAGCATGGACCACACTGGGGCAAGGGCTCCCTCAAGGCCAGACGACCTGTCAGAGACAGTCGCCAGTCTGAGCAATTTTTATAGAAATGCTATAATTAAGTTTTTGTCCGCTTTTATCTAAGCAAGCGTGAGCAGTCCACCAGGTGCCTTTTCGCACTCAGAAGATGAGTAGCATGTAACACCATGGGGCAACTGCTCCCTCAGGACCAGACGTCCTATAAGAGACTGTAGCAGTCTGATAAATTTTTCTAATGATGCGGTGAGTGAGTTGAGTGAGTATGATTTAAGTACCTGCGATCGTAAGATTAAAGAACTGTCCATTCACCTGATCAACCCCACTGGCCCGCATCCAAAAATACCCCATGCTCTGGGTCAACTGACACTCCTCTACCAGCAGAGAGCCGAGCTGCAGGCCCAAGAACATGCGAAGGAGCTCCAGGCCATGCAAGCAGCATGTCGAGCGGAGCAGGAGAAAAACTCCCACCTGCGGCATATCATCGAGACCCGCACAGAACAGGACCAGGCGGTGCAGGAGCACGAAGCTCTGCACGGAAGGTCAAAGGTCAACAGAAAGGGGGGCACAGTCAAACAGAGCTGCCCCCCCTCGAGCTGATATCCCTGATGACAGGGCCAGGAGCTGACGTCATTCCCGGTGAAGCAAGCGGAACAGAGACACTGGGAGAAGAGCTGCGAGCACAGCTACGCAACCCTCTTGCAGAGGAAGCTTTGCTCTGGAGAGCCAGACACACCCAGCAGTCGACCGCTCCAACCCCCTCAACACCAAAGGGGGGGCCGGACTCAACCCCTAGACGTGCAGTGACCTGGGACCGCTATGAGGCACTCCAAATGCCTTTCCAGCGGACACACAGCATCCACTCCAGCCAGAAGGAACACATCCTGCACGGAGCCATGCTTATCCACACCACAAAGACGGAAGGAATCCGTCCTGGAGGGCTGAAGGAGATTTCCCAGTCTGCCACTCAGGCAGGGGCGCACCATGACTCACGGTCGCGTCCTGGATGGTCCTCCACTCCCGGTGCAAGAGATGGTGGCCACAAAGATGAATACTGTGGCACACACAATTCAGAAGACCCTGATGACTCAGCACCCCCTCAAAGAGAGGAAATCTGCACCCGGCAGCTAGAGCCCCTTAAAAAAGACATTTATTGCTTCGACCCAGACAACCGAGGGTTCAACGAAGACGACACCGTGGTTCTGGCAGTTCAAATCCAACTAAATGTGGACCCGGCGCTGGAAGATGACAACTTTCCCCACGCCAAGATGAACCCCAGCAAAGAGAACCAGGAACAGCGACCCTTCCAACAGGGCGCCCCACAAAACCAAGGGGGTGAGGATTTCAACCAGCCCCACAAACAGTTTCGACCTCAGCACCTGAATCCCTCTCAACAGAGGAGTAGGGGCTGGAACAGACGGAAACCCTATCAGTACCAGGAGTATAGATGTGGTGACCGAAATCCAACACATGGGATGCATCCTGGGACAGAGGAGTAAATACGGAGATGTGTGGATGAAGCAATGAGAGACATTGTGCCACGTGTTCCTCCAGGCTCCACTGAGAGACCAGACACTGAACCCCGTTGGCGAAACTAGGAGCAGACGCCCTCCTTCTCCACTCCCAAAGATGACTTC
The DNA here is from genome assembly GCF_947347685.1 of Pleuronectes platessa. Lineage (NCBI taxonomy): Eukaryota > Metazoa > Chordata > Actinopteri > Pleuronectiformes > Pleuronectidae > Pleuronectes > Pleuronectes platessa. Next base: position 31,578,074 of record NC_070628.1, read on the forward strand.
AATGACGGGGAAGGACCAAGGCGCTGCCAGAAACCCCCTCTCACCTCCACATCTGAAAAGGGGGGGAAGAAATCCCAACTTTAAAAAAAAAAAAAACGCTCAAACCACTCACTCCATCAATAGCTGCATGCTTTAGACCCTCTGTCAGTAAATTGTATAACGTAGTTCAGGTAGTGAACCTCCTCAGACCTCGTTGAGGATTTTGAAGTCGTTACCACTACGGTTGTGCAGCCCTCACGGGTACACTTGGCAATTCAGTCTTGGCAGTGAAATTCCAATATCTGTAGATCTGAAAACCTAGAAATAGGATTTATCATAAATTCACAGATTAGCGAACAACAGAACGGACTCGCCGTTCTAAATGTTTTGGTTTGACAGGATAACACACATGTTTACCTCAAAACACCAGCACCTAGTCAAACATTTTCTTCTGTTCGTGTTTCCACTTTTCTTTCATTTCACTCTTCACCGAAATTCATTGGTATTTTAACAATAACTGCCGATAAGCATTATGTGAAATTGAAAGTGTGTGCCGTGTTTTAGAATATATGTTATTTAGCCTGTCTGCCCAGACAATTACCTCTCTCTGTTTAGACTCATGCCTCGAAGACATTTATGCCTCTCTGCCTCATAATGAACTAACTTTCAATGCTTCAACTCCACTCAAGGATTACCTCTCATGGATTATCACTGGACTCTCGACCATAGTTTGCCCTGGAGACCGGGGTCACAGCCCACTCTCCAGACCAAAAGGGGGACTGTTGGGCCAGAGCCCAGCGGGGGGCCCCAGACACTGGAGCCGAGAGGAACAAAGGGTTGTTAAACTTTGGGCGGGAAAACATCCTCCTGCAGGCTCAAGAATCTCCCCCTGGTGGTGGAAAAATGTCCTGGGGTTTTCCCAGAAACCCCTGCTCAGTTCCAAGCCCCGCCCACTCAGATCCATTTCTGACACTCAATTGGCTTAAAGCCAGCATCATCCTATGACCAACTCCTCAAGGAGGAGGACCTCTCAGGTAGAACAAAACCACTGAGACATCAATAATCGTAGCCATTTTACCCTGCTCTGAAGACAACACCAGGCCCCTTTGGGGCCTCCCAGCTGATTTAGTTGCTAAAGGGGGCAACTTTAACTTTTAGTTTATCAGCCATTTCCTGCTCTCTGAAGACGTCAATAGACCGTTCCCGGTCTAGCTAGATGATTTCAGTTGCTAAAGGAGGCAATAATTACAGAAGTTAATTTTATTTTCTTTTATTTCTTTATTCAGTTGACGTTTTTATTTTCAAAAGGACTTTTGCTCTTTTAACTTGAAAAGACCAAACAGGAAATTGCACGCGGAACAATCTCAGACTGTTTCACTTTCCCCACGGACTTTTCTTTTCCCAACGATCTACAAACGGCTTCCACAGCCGTCCCCTGCAGAAGCGCGAGATTCATTCCGCTGAGGAGCACGAGCTCCACATCCCTGAAGAGGAAGGACGACGTTCATCCCGTCGAGGCAGCACGAGAAAATCCGCTGCTTGTCCGGTCCAGCGGCCGAAGACCGCTTGAGAGACCACGTGATTCACTGGCCCGACGCGCACGCACACCGCGAGGGTGGTACAGTAAGAGGCTTTATTGTCTGGGCAGATGTTAATCTAATACGTAGCGTATTGTTTTAATACTTGAATGTATTTGTTTTGTATGAGACCGCCGAGTCTCTAGTGTTTTGCGGCGATTCGCCGGTTTCCTGTTACGGCCTTGTGCCACAGTTTTTAAGCGCCGTGAGCAGCGTCTCCAGCTCATTGTGACCGTTTGAACAACTTTAAAGAGACTTTACCGGTCAAACCTCAGCACACAACGCCACTTGGGTGCTGAGTGGTAAAGTAAATGTAACTTGTCTCTGACGGTGCTTTTAAGAGCTTTGCTCTCTCCTTGTATGCTCTCTCTCTCTCTCCTTCTAAACCGACCTATACACACATCCGATCTGTATTTAGAATACAGTTCATGTAACATAGTTAAATCTATATTCAGAGAGGCTGGACACATCTGGAAGCCATGCGGCCCAACGCCAAAGCAGAGACAAAGAATTGTCTTTGTCTGAAAATCCCTTGGTGTAATTCATGTGACGACCACCAGTGTGAGCTCCGGCCACATGGTGTCATTAACATAGACTCCATTTTGAATAACGCAAGTTAAACCACCATTTTGAATCTATTATTGCCACGCCTCCTCTCTCCCTCTCCTCCCATTCTGGCTCTAAATTCATAACGGCTCCGCCATCTTGTTTTGTAGTCAATCCGCCATTTTGAGAGTTTTTAGGCCTTGATTCCACGAATCATGATCGGCCGCCATCTTAGATGTGACGTCACCACGTGACTGCATCATCGCCACGCCCCCTTCTTTTTCTCTCTCTCTCTCGCTCTCTCACACACCCACACACACACACACACACACCCACACAGACACACCCACACAGACACAGAGACACATTGATAGACACAGACAGATACACACACACAGATACACATAGATGAATACATGTGTTTTTCTAAGTTGTGATAAGCGGCTGCTGTTGTTATCTTTGAAATATGGGAGTTTGTTAAAATGATGAATCATTAAATAACACTAACTTTATTTCACATGCATACACATAGACACACACACAGAGAGACACTTTGACACAGACACACACACACACACCGAGACAGACATACATAGGTAGACCGCCGGTTTTACATGTATTTTCTGAATTGTGATAAGTGCTGCTGCTGTGTTTATCTTTGAAATATCGGAGCTTGTTAAAATGATGAATCATTAAATAACACTAACTTTATTTCACATGCATACACATAGACACACACACAGAGAGACACTTTGACACAGACACACACACACACACCGAGACAGACATACATAGGTAGACCGCCGGTTTTACATGTATTTTCTGAATTGTGATAAGTGCTGCTGCTGTGTTTATCTTTGAAATATCGGAGCTTGTTAAAATGATGAATCATTGAATAACATTATAACTTTATTTCCCCTTTTTAATAAATGCTTTTGTAATTAAAGTATCTGTAGTCTGTGATTATTTGTGCATATGTATGTGATTGCAGCTGGATTATGATTGCCTGTGCTCGAACTTAAAACCCTTCATTTAATATTAAATAATTATTAATATTAAATATTGAGATTATTGATTTGACATTTATCATTATGAGACTGATATTTATAGATTGACTCGTTGGTCCCTGTAACCAGGGTGGTGCCCCGCGACAATAAGCAATGATTACAGATTTGTATTATTCTTAATTGATAATTTTATTGTTTTCATTAATTATTTTAACTATTATTAATGGATAACCGTATCATTTCTAATTAAATGTGTTACATTTCTTAATTAATAGCTTTATCATTTTTGATTATTTTTAAGAAATAATTGTTATTTTAATAATCATATTTCATGATTATTAATAATTAGCCAACGTCAATTCTACTCCTACTATTGCACAACACTGGTAGTTCATCGTGGTTGTTGTTTGTGTCTGTGCGTCTACACCGTTAACGGACCTGTTTTTATGGGCGTGTTGTGTTGTTTGATGTGAAGTAACGATCCGTGCTAAATTTGGTTTTGTTTGCGTGTTGAATAACGCAAACAGGGGGGATAAATGATATTAAGGTGAAGAAAAGTGCTAAAAAGTACAGGAAATAGTTTAATATAGTTTCACTGTAACGATAAAGTGGTTAAATGACATTGTGCAAGTTTGGGAAGACGGGCCCTCAACTTTCTAAACAGTAAGACATGTGTGTATTAACCACGGCGTTGCAGTGGCTAAGACATAGACAGTATTTGATTTAAAGAGAAAATTGGGATAAACCTGGATCCAGGGAATTTGAATTAATAAATAAGTGTAAAATGATAAGAGAAAGAGTAATAAGACAAAAATAAGAGTAAGGAAATGATCATAGGAAAAGCTGCAAATTTGGATAGTGGAAGCCCTCACTGAAGGAGCTGATAGTATGGGTCCTGAAAAGCCTCACCAGAGGTCAGTTTAATAACTGAAGATTGTAGAATAAAATTTTTTGATTGTATGTTTCTATTCTAAACATTTGTTGACGAACAACTGTCGGATGAAGCTCCTCATTGAATAATATCTATAAAAAGTAGCATAAATTTGACAGAGATATACAGCGAAAAAGCGGCTAGAAGCATGCTGTGTGACTGTGATGTGAATAACTTGCTTTTGAGAGTTTAGGATGAGTGCTGTTTTGTGTTTGTGAGTTGAATTTGCAGTGTTTTTTCGATGTGTGTGCCAGAAGTGAATCAGCACAACTGAATAAACATATGAAAGGACTGCTAAAATATGAGCCTTGTAATATCACAATGAGCCTCTATTCAAGGGGACTTGAAACTATGAGCTGTTCTTATAAAACAGACGTAATGAAATAATGAATCTCCTTAGGAGGACTTAATTAATATAACCACACCTTTGAATCCTTCTAACTGATGCACATTTTTTCCATGTGCTGGTGTGTGTGTGATAACTGTGGACATTGCTGTGTTCCAACTTTGTGAGAAATGCAGCAGGCGCTGGTTGATGTGATTTAAAGTTAATAAAGAGGAGGTTTTTGTGATTGATTAAATATATATGTTGTGGTTGTGAACGGGAAATCTGATGACTTATAAAGACAGATATTTTGTTCTTTGTATTAAACAAAGCTAGTAGTCGCATTCAGGGGACTATTGCATTAGTCTTTCTTCCCTTGTATTCACAGCCCCCACCTTTCTGGTGTGTGCGTGTGTGTGTCTGTGTGTCTCTTGTGCATGACCATCCCTCTGGGTGTAGAAACGAGAAAGGGGATTTGCACTGTAATTAACAAACCTTTTGTGAGACACAGAGACAAACTCAAAGTTGTTTTAAAACCAATTCTTTACTGGGGTTTTAGCTTGAGCTGAAAAAGACAATTTGTTTCTTTGTTTGTTTATGGTAAAGCGAGATTGTGCTGGCAGTATTAGGAATAACATTGCTTGTTTAATTATTGCTTGAACTTTTTGTTTTATTTTATTTTTATTAAAATTGGACAATACTTAGTTAAGGGTTTATTTTGGAAACAAATTGGGTTTAATTTGACGTTTTTTGGACTTTAAATAATGGATAAGACAGTTAAATTGATTCTGCAAAAACTAGGAATAAAGCAGCGTCTTGGAGCAGTCTATCATCCGCAAAGTCAAGGGATGTGCGAAAGAATGAATGGTGTTTTGAAAAATCGTATTGTTAAAATATGTCAGCACACAGGTTTGAACTGGATAGCAGCGCTTCCACTGGCGCTAATGGTATGTCGCTCTAGTGAGCTACGTGATCTGCATATGACACCTCATGAGTTGATTACAGGAAGACTGATGCCAACGCCTTGTTTACGTACAAGTGGAAAGGGTCCAAGCCTGGGCCTTTTGGAAGATGAAATGCGGGCGTATGTCACATATATGGTTAATCTGCATAAAAGAATATCCATATATGTTTCTGACAGGCAAAGAAAAGAGGAGGTGCAGGAGAAGCTCGATGAGCAAAAAAGGATCACAGTGCAACCTGGAGACAAGGTATTCGTGAAGGTGTTTAGAAGGAAGTGGTATAACGAACGCCGTGAAGGACCGTTTGAAGTGGTGCGTAATACTGGAACTGCGGTCCAAGTTAAAGGATCTCCAACGTGGTATCACTTATCACATTGTGTTAAAGCACCAAGTGAAGAGACATTACACTTACAGAACCAAGATGTTGAAGGTTCAAGAGAGCCAAGAGACAATGTTGAAGAACCTACATCAGATAGGGAGATGCATGAAAATCCCCAGAGTCAGAACTCAGAAGGAGAGATTGTCCAAGCTGTGGACAATGTTGATGATTCTGTGCACATTTCTGATAATGCCAGGAATGACTCTGCAGTTAATGGACAGGAAGGAAGATTTAGTGACATTGTCTTTCAACATGTTCCAGAAACCGCAGAACCTATTTCAGTTGCCTACAAAGCACCGGAGACATCAAAGGGCTGTGACCCCAATGCAGAACAACTCAGGGATCCAGTTAGACAAAGGAGCCCAAGACCAGTTAGGAAAAGAGTTAAACCAGACTATTACTAGATCAAGGGTTGAAGTAACCGTAGGGAGGTCAGTACGACTTCCATGTCAGTGTACAAGAGAAAATAGTGGTGAAGGGAAACTCAGAGTTGAGTGGAAAGATAACCATGATAAGGTTCTATCTCTTTCAGGGACATTACCAATAAGGAAGCATACGTTAATTAATGACAGAAGGATAGCGAAGGTTGAGGGAGATTGTAGTCTTCATATATATAGGCCTCAAAAGGAAGATCAAGGTGATTATAGGTGCTCTTTTTATAGTCAACTTTCTGGGAGTGAGCGGTCCGAATTGGGATTTAGAGTTCATATAGTGACACTCATGGTAAAAGATTTGCGTCCTGTTAGAGTTGCAGACTCATCTGTGACAGCTCAGAAGACTATTTCAGACATAGATAATGACTATTTGACTCTGATCGGAGACCAGAACAAATGATTGATCAATACCACACATTACAAAGGAGAGACACCAAATGGAAAGCGTTTGGGTTTGATCCTTCAGTGTTACGAATCTCAGACCCATGGGCAAGCAGGAACTTATGGTTCCAGCAATTGACTCATTCCGTACGATCGGTTACTAATTGGAATGGTCCATGTGTGGTAAAAATTCCATCGCCGAACACATGGTCTTCAATTTTAGAGACTACACCAGAACCACTAACCGCTATATGTCAATCTTATGCCCTATCGTGGCTGTTGTATCAGCAGCGGTCAGTAATAGATGTAGTGATGGCCGTATCAGTAAATCTGTTTAAACCAAGATCCACTTGTTCTTGGTTGAAGGACCTATCATATATAAATTTACTTGATCGGCATGAAGATATCAAAACCGCGGTCCCTGATGTAATGGTAGTGATAGCAGTGAGAGCTGACAGTTGTTTTTGTTCAAACAAAACATACGATGGGCCAGGAATGTTTATGGGGATATCAGATTGTGACGTTTATATGATGGATTTAAGTAAGCATGAACATAGCATTGGTAATGACACATATGAGGTAACTTTTCATGTACCAAATCACAGACAAAATAAAACTTTAAAGGTACGTAACCAAGTTCTGCCTGGGAATGTTACTATAGGGAATTTTAAGGATATTGGTGGGTTTGTGGTGAAAAGGCATACATATTTCTACCGTATGGGTGGACAGGATGCTGTTATATGGCAACATTGAAACTTCCATATGAGGTTATTACTATCCAGAAGGGAGAAGAGCCAGTTGAGGTCCAATCCAATTTCATTCCCGGAAGCAGGAAGAAACGGGAGATGGCACAGTTTAACAATTTAGAATCTTACCATTGGAGGATAAGTATAGCAGAGAAGTGGGGTATAGGACTACTTCCATGGTATGGGGTGACATTCTTGGCAGATCACATTGATAACATTACTTACACTCTACAGGGTTTTGCAAACGAAACCATAAGAGGTTTTGAATTTTTGTCAAATACTCAGAAAAGCCATAGACTGACGTTGCTAAAACATGACATGGCTCTCGACTACATTTTGGCCAAACAAGGTGGCCTATGTCTGGCTTTGAACTTAACTGGAGATGCTTGTTATACTTTGATTCCTGACAGCTCTGATAATATGACTAGCGTCATAGATGCAATGAAGGCTATAAGAGATGCGTTTGGGCCATCAGAAAGCGCAGGTACCGGTATAAAAACAGCCTCTTCTGCTTCTGCCATCATTTCTCCTATATGCTTCTGCGCATATTCTCCGCACACCAACAATGTCACATGTGGCACACTCTTCTTGATGTCAAACTCTTTATCCAAATAGTCATCGCTGTGTATCTTCATAGCTGCTCCTTGTGGTCCCAAAATTATACAGCCCGAGCTGAGTTGAACTTTCTTTGGTTGATGATTCAACCATTCCTCTGGGTTTGGTTGGGTATCATTATTGAAATACTTGAGCGTGCAATGGAAAGGATACTCTGGAGGTTTTGCATCAGGCATGTTTGCGATGATGAACTTCTCCCACAATTTTGCTGGCTCCAGAAGATCTGAACTAAGACTTCCGATCCAAAATACTGTAGAAGCCTCAGTCTCCGTCGTCATCAATGATTGATGAAAAATTTTGTTGGGCACTTCCACCAGACAGCCGCCTGGTGCACACTTTATTGTACATTCCAATCTACACAAAGCATCTCTTCCCAAAAGTGCAATGGGTGTATGTTCTGATACCAATATGGGTATTTTAATCTTCAGATTTTTATAGCAGAGCTCAATTGGTTCTGTGAGAGGAATCAGCTGTTTTACTCCCTCAAACCCGATTGTCCGAATCAATTGACCGGACATGGGGAGATGTATAGCATCTTCAGGCCGAATACAGGTAAAAGCCGCTCCGCCATCCACCATCACTTCTAATGGTCGATTATTTACTTTCACCTCTATTGTTGGATCTCTCTCCGGCCCAGATACTATCAGCTGACACCCCCCTTTCGAGTCTTCAGGGCACCTCTAGAACCCTGGTTCCGGGCCCCTGTAAGGGTTCACTGGTCCCCTGGGTGGCCCTGATTGGCCCCGGAATCCTCCTCTGAAGTTTCCTCTGGAGTTTCCTCTGAAATTTCCTCTGAAGTTTCCCCTGTAGTTTCCTCCCGACCTGTTGCATTCACGGGCAAAATGGCCTAACTGTCCACAATTATAGCATTCTTCTGAACGTTGTTGAAAATTAGGATTAAACCTTCCTCCTCTTCCTCTTCCGAAATTTCCTTGATCCCTTCCTCTCCAGTTCTGTGCTTGATCGAAACCTTGCTGTGAGTAGGAAACAACTGGAGCCTCCGATGATAGCTGGAACGATTGGAGCTGAGCCTGGTTCGGTTGATCTAGTGGAGCTTTATTCTGTATAACCAGAGCTTGCTTCTTCTCCATCTTCTTATTATCCACCAGTTGTATTTGAGTAAGTTTTCTGAGGGTCTCTTGGTCTTGTTCTTTTTGATCTTGCTCCTTCTTTCTATACAGCCCCACCTGATGGGCTATATGCCCCGTATAAACACCTTTTTCCATGCTTCCAAGACCCACCACCTCCGCCAGTTTGCTCCTCACTGGCAGGGGCAATCCCTTCTGTATTTTGGCTCGCAAAATTGACTGTTCCATTTGATTCAAATCCGGGTCATTTCCTGTGACATTCCTCCACATTTGATGAGTTCTTGACACATAAGCCCTCGGGTTTTCTTCCTGTCCCAGTGGTTCAATAAGAATGTTGTCTGGATGTACATTTGTCAGAAATGTCTCTTTCAGTGATCTACACACTCGACCTCTGTTTGCAGAAAAGAGTTCTGAATCATTCACAGCAGTTCCCACATATCGATTAAGTCCAGCTTTCTGTAGAATCTCTCCCATACCATGAACTCCAAGGAGACCAGCCAAGATTCTCTTTATGTCTCCCATTGCAGGTTGTTCTCCTACCATCATTTCTTCCAACTTTGAAATCCAAGATTGGGCTCCATCTTGAAGAGTCGGTAACTTGTCAATTATGGTTGACATATCCGTGTTCTGCCAGGGCTTATACTCCAATCTCTGCCCTCGGACAACTACTGGAAACATCTTCTTGGGTGCAGACTGTTTTCTTGAACGCAATGCATTTCTCATGCCCATTGGTTGGGATTCATCTCTCTGCAGCTCCTTCCTTAGTTCCTGCAACGCCTCTACCTGGTTCTCCAGTATTTTTTGTCTTTCTGGAGTAGTAGGTGTCTCCATGTCAAGGAAACATTGGTCTATTTTACTTGCGATCTCTCTTAAGTCCCTCTGTAAATCTTCTTCAACTAAAGTGCTGGATGTCGGAGGACGAAACCTTCTTGCAGATGAAGGAGTTTGGGTCTCTAAATCTACATCGCTGTCTCCATTCTCACTATCATTGGCGGTTTCACCTCCTCTCCTTTCCGCTCTAGCCAGTATTCGCCTAATTGCAGGGTCATATCCTCCCATGGCACCTTCCAGATCACTTTGCTCATCATATCCATATTCCATCCTTCTGATCCTAGTTCCTGATCTTGTCGTTGTCTCCTTACTTTTGGAACTCTTCTTTTTGGAATTTGGATACATTGTTATCATTGTTTCTGCTTGTCCTGTTTCTATTATTCTGTCCTCCTCGTCTCTGATACGATAGCTACCCTCCTGACTGATCACTGGGAGCTGAGGATAGATTTTTCTAGGCTTTGTCCCTACCTCATAAGGTGGAGGTCTTTTTACCGGGTTCATGTGTGAGAAATATTGATTGCTTTCTGCCAACAGTTTTTCTGTTTGTTTTGTATTTTTCCCCATTTCCTCTATGTCTTTATCTCTCTTATCGTTTGCAGTTTTGATCAGTTTCTGTCCCTCATCTTCAAACAACTGGAGAATGCCCAACTCGATTTGTCGCTTTGTCTTACGTGTCTGTCCCTTCTTCCCCTTCTTTTGCTCCGCTTTATATGTAGACACAAGTACTTGCATTATTTTGATTACATCTGGGTTGAGAGTCCCCTCTACTGGCCATGGTTGGTCAATTTGAGACCAACGTTTATGCCATTTCTCCGATATCTTTGGAATGTCTGAGATGCCAGTAACTAAAGGATTATTCTTCTGTACTACATCAACAGGAGTAATTGGTTTTGGACTTTTAGTGTCTTTTTTCCCCATAGTAACGGCTTCTTTTCTGTCCCTCAATGTAATATTAAGGAATGATTTCAAAAAATGTTAAAGTCACTTAGAGCTGGTTTAGATAGCTTACCCCCACTTTTTATTTATTTATTTATCAATTAACCAATTAACCAACTAGCCATCAATCAACCAATTAGTAAACACTCAATTAATCAATCAACAAATTATTCAATTACTGAATTCACAAATGAGTCAAATCAATCAAACACTCTAACAATCAATCAATACATAAATCAATCAAATCATCAATCATGTAGCAAAGCCACTGATTCACCACTGCCAATCAAAAGTGAAATTGATTAGCCAATTGCAAAGAAATCAAAAGCAGCACAACCCAAAAAGTCCCCTTATAATATTTCGACCAAAAGACCTTGACTCCCACAAGTGACTGGCCGTCACCAGATGTGCTCTTGATTGCAGCAAGACAATCACCCAATATTCGTCTCAAAATGTCAAACAGAATCTCCAACATAGCCTTTAACACAGACCAGATCAAAATAACCCACGCTCAGAGAGCAAAACTCACATTTGAAGCTCTCAGTGGAGTTTAACCCAAACAATTAAATTCTATTAATCAATTAAATGCATCAACTGGTCAGTCCGTTGCCAAGCGCTATGTTTTGTTTTTTGTTCACAAATGAAAGCAGGTCAAAATGTGTATCAGCAATAATAATCATACAGAACACATACACATGCACATACAGGTTTTTACTAAAGAGTCCGTGGATAAAACTGTACTGGCCTTGATCAGTCGGATGACAGAAGTCGCACACGCTGACATCAGCAGGCCCCAATCTGTGCGATTCAGTGGTCAGCTGCCTTCTCCTCTTCTCACCTCAGTACTCAACCACCGTAAATGGATCAGAGAAAAGAAACAGTCAAATGATTTAGTATCATACGAACCCGTTACAATTGTATAAAATGCATCATCAATGTATGATTTAGTTTATTTCATTCTATTACTGTCTTTAAAGTTCTCAATAGTGTAATTTTTATTACTGCTTTACGAGAGAACTGTCAAGTTGTTAATACAACTTGACAGTTCTCTCGTAAAGCAGTTCAACAGATTAATACTCCGTCTTTGCACCGCACATGTGTCATTCCCAGTGAGGAGAGACAGCTCACAGGGGGGGGGGGGGGGTTAAGTTACAGAAATCATACCTTGAAAGTACCCCCCATTTCCTTAGGCTAAAGTTTTTAGAGGGTTCATGTTCCCCTCGCACCCCCTTCTCTGAACAGATGTTTTCTCTTAGGGGAGCCAAGAAGAGGTCTGAAGAAAAACTTAATTTCATTTTTGTTCCCTTTTCAGTGGTTGATGTTTAATTTTAGGAAAAATCATATACCTCCTAATTTAAACCCTGACTTGTTCAATAGTCAAAGTTCCTCTGATACTTAAACAAATACTAAAGTTGCCTATTCACTCTAAACAGCTCTCTCTCCTGTGTTTTGAGAGTCTATTTAGATATCTGTTGCAAAGTGCGTAAATGTATATCTCATTATTCGTTATTACTTGAGAGAGAAAAAGAAAGAGAGAGTTTCTTTCTCACAGACGCAAGACACACAGACACACACACACACACACAGACGATTTACACACACATCCGCAGGGCCCCTTGTACACAGACGCACACACTTTCTCTCGGCCAAGGAACTTCAGTCTCACCCCCAGCATGCTATTCTGCCGCTATTTTCCTCCAATTTCTTTATTATCTTAATTTCTGCTACCATATGAGATGTAAATTATCCTGATGAAGATGCTGCTTCAGACACTGTTCGTCAACAAATGTCAGAGTGGGAGCAAACATTAGAATTTATATCTACATCTCCAGTTATTGAAAACTGAGGCCCATTCTACAGAGCTCCTCACTGAGGGCTTAATTATCCAGATTTTTGCGGCTCATACCTTGATCATTTTCCTTGCTCTTACCACTTTACTTTTATTTATTTATTCGAATTCCTTGGATCCAAGTCACCCCAATTTTTCTCTTTAACTCAATTCCCAAAGGTATTTACTGTACTTTTCTTCATTTTACTCTTATCCCCCCTGTTTGCATCATGCAATATGCAAACAAAACCAAATTTAGCACGGAGCTTCAGTACAACACCAACACAGAAACATCCCCACAAACAGGTTGTTTTAACGGTGTGCATAAACAGCAAATCCCAAACAGCCACAATGAACGAACCAGCGCTCAGTCAAAATGAGAGACTCACCCTGTGTAGCTGGAGGTGCTGAAGGTCACAGCCCGTTACGTCGTGACGCCAATCTTTCGTATATCTGAGGCAGAAGAGTCTTGTCGAGGTCGGTGTTGAATGAATTCTCAGCGGACCCAGTACTTACAAGTATAATATTTATTACACAAGAGTATACAGGTCAGACGGACACCATGGTATGCCCGGAGAAATCACAATGGCCAGATAGTGAAAATCTGGCTCGCCTCCGCCAGGCAAGCCCTTTTATAGAGGAGTTGTTTACCACAGAACCATAGGTAAAATGACGTAGCACATAGGGTCTATGTCTAAATTTGCACATGTTTTTAGTTACTATAAGTTTGAAGTCAACCCCCACATCTTTGCTCCTCCCTTAGCAGGCAAGATAACATATGATAGGTCAAAGATCATTCCCCAGAGGGGGACGAATACCTCAAACTCAAAACTTAGGAGGAAGCATGTCCGCATAGTATATACACATATTAGAAAGCTCCGTTAGCTGAATTTACAACAGTAACATGCCATCATTTTATATAACCATGTTCAAGCTGAATATACAACACATGTATTATATTTTTCCCGAATAAAAATTGTGGGATATTTCTAGGCATTTTTGATGTACTGTAAAGTGCCTACAAGTGTCCCATGTATTTTTTTACCTATAACAAAGACTGAGACATTTCTATGCATTTTGCAGCACTCAGGCTGGGGCTTTAGAGTGGGTATCCGGGCTCAGCTGGTGCTGGAAATTTTTTTCTCCCATGTATTAGATTTTTCCCGAATAAAAATTGTGGGATATTTCTAGGCATTTTTGATGTACTGTAAAGTGCCTACAAGTGTCCCATGTATTTTTTTACCTATAACAAAGACTGAAACATTTCTATGCATTTTGCAGCACTCAGGCTGGGGCTTTAGAGTGGGTATCCGGGCTCAGCTGGTGCTGGAGATTTTTTTCTCCTATGTATTATATTTTTCCCAAACAAAAATTGTGGGACATTTCTAGGATTTTTTTGATATACTGTAAAGTGCCTACAAGTGTCCCATGTATTTTTTTACCTAACACAAAGACTTAGATATTTCTAGGAATTTTTCACCACTCAGGGTTGGGCTTTAGAGTGGGTCCCCGGGCTCAGCTGGTGCTGGAGATTTTTTTTCTCCCATGTATTATATTTTTTCAGAAAAAAATTGTGGGACATTTCTAGGCATTTTTGCTATAATGTAAAGTGCCTACAAGTGTCCCATGTATTTGTTTACCTAACACAAAGAGTGAGATATTTCTAGTTATTTTTCAGCACTCAGGGTTGGGCTTTAGAGATGCTCCCCGGGCTTGGCTGGTGCTGGAGATTTTTTTCTCCCATGTATTTCATTTTTCCCTAACAAAACGTGTGGGACATTTCAAGGCATTTTTGCCATAATGTAAAGTGCCTAAAAGTGTCCCATCTATTTTTTATTTGTTTTAACCTAACACAAAGAGTGAGACATTTATAGGCATTTTTCAGCAGTCAGGGTGGGGCTTTAGAGTGGGTCCCCGGGCTTGGCTGGTGCTGGAAATGTTTTTCTCCCATGTATTTCATTTTTCCCTAACAAAACGTGCGGGACATTTCTAGGCATTCTTGCTATAATGTAAAGTGCCTACAAGTGTCCCATGTATTACATATATATTTTTTAACCTAACACAAAGACTGAGACATTTTTAGTTATTTTTCCGCAATCAGGGTTGGGCTTTAGAGATGATCCCCAGGCCTGGCTGGTGCTGGAGAATTTTTTCTCCCATGTACTTAATTTTTCCCTAACAAAACATTTCGGACATTTCTAGGCATTCTTGCTATAATGTAAAGTGCCTATAAGTGTCCCATGTATTTTTTTTTTTTTTTTACCAAGCACAAAGAGTGAGACATTTATAGGCAATTTTCAGCACTCAGGGTTGGGCTTTAGATTGGGTCCCTGGGCTTGGCTGGTGCTGGAGAATTTTTTCTACCATGTATTGTATTTTTTTCTAAAAAAACATTTGGGACATTTCTAGGCATTCTTGCTATAATGTAAAGTTCCTACAAGTGCACCATGTATTTTTTTACATAACACGAAGAGTGAGACATTTCTAGGCAATTTTCAGCACTCAGGCTGGGGCTTTAGAGTGGGTCCCCGGGATCAGCTGGTGCTGGAGATTTTTTTTCTCCCATGTATTATATTTTTTCAGAAACAAATTGTGGGACATTTCTAGGCATTTTTGATATACTGTAAAGTGCCTACAAGTGTCCCATGCATTTTTTACCTAACACAAAGACTGAGACATTTCTAGGCATTTTTGATACACTGTAAAGTGCCTACAAGTGTCCCATGTATTTTTTACCTATAACAAAGACTGAGACATTTCTAGGCATTTTTGATACACTGTAAAGTGCCTACAAGTGTCCCATGTATTTTTTACCTAACACAAAGACTGAGACATTTCTAGGCATTTTTGATACACTGTAAAGTGCCCACAAGTGTCCCATGTATTGTTTAACTAACACAAAGACTGAGACATTTCTAGGCATTGTTCAGCACTCAGGCTGGGGCTTTAGAGTGGGTCCCCGGGATCAGCTGGTGCTGGATATTTTTTTCTCCCATGTATTATATTTTTCCCGAACAAAAATTGTGGGACATTTCTAGGGATTTTTGATTTACTGTAAAGTGCCTACATGTGTCCCATGTATGTTTTACCTAACACAAAGACTGAGAAATTTCTAGGAATTTTTCAGCACTCAGGGAGTGGCTTTAGAGTGGGTCCCGCGGCTCATCTGGTGCTGGAGATTTTTTTCTCCCATGTATTATATTTTTCCCGATCAAAAATTGTGGGGCATTTCTAGGAATTTTTGATATACTGTAAAGTGCCTACAAGTGTCCCATGTATTTTTTACCTAACACAAAGACTTAGACATTTCTAGGAATTTTTCAGCACTCAGGGTTAGGCTTTAGAGTGTGTCCCCGGGCTCCGCTCGTGCTGGAGATTTTTTTCTCCTATGTATTATATTT
Source organism: Pleuronectes platessa (assembly GCF_947347685.1). Lineage (NCBI taxonomy): Eukaryota > Metazoa > Chordata > Actinopteri > Pleuronectiformes > Pleuronectidae > Pleuronectes > Pleuronectes platessa. The sequence goes on from NC_070628.1 coordinate 31,594,040, forward strand.
TTCCCGAACAAAAATTGTGGGACATTTCTAGGATTTTTTTGATATACTGTAAAGTGCCTACAAGTGTCCCATGTATTTTTTACCTAACACAAAGACTGAGACATTTCTAGGCATTGTTCAGCACTCAGGCTGGGGCTTTAGAGTGGGTCCCCGGGCTCAGCTGGTGCTGGAGATTTTTTTTCTCCCATGTATTATATTTTTTCAGAAAAAAAATTGTGGGACATTTCTAGGAATTTTTGATTTACTGTAAAGTGCCTACAAGTGTCCCATGTAATTTTTACCAAACAAAAAGACTGAGACATTTCTAGGAATTTTTCAGCACTCAGGGAATGGTGTTAGAGTGGGTCCCGCGTCTCATCTGGTGCTGGAGATTTTTTTCTCCCATGTATTATATTTTTCCCGAATAAAAATTGTGGGACATTTCTAGGCATTTTTGATTCACTGTAAAGTGCCTACAAGTGTCCCATGTATGTTTTACCTGACAAAAAGACTGAGACATTTATAGGAATATTTCAGAACTCAGGGACTGCCTTTAGAGTGGGTCCCACGGCTCAGCTGGTGCTGGAGATTTTTTCTCCCATGTATAATATTTTTCCCGAACAAAAATTGTGGGACATTGTTAGGCATTTTTGATAAAATGTAAAGTGCCTACAAGTGTCCCATGTATTTTTTACCTATAACAATGACTGAGACATTTCTATGCATCTTGCAGCACTCAGGCTGGGGCTTTAGAGTGGGTATCCGGGCTCAGCTGGTGCTTGAGATTTTTTTCTCCTATGTATTACATTTTTCCCGAACAAAAATTGTGGGACATTTCTAGGATTTTTTTGATATACTGTAAAGTGCCTACAAGTGTCCCATGTATTTTTTACCTAACACAAAGACTGAGACATTTCTAGGCATTTTTCAGCACTCAGGGTTGGGCTTTAGATTGGGTCCCTGGGCTTGGCTGGTGCTGGAGAATTTTTTCTACCATGTATTGTATTTTTCCCGAACATAACATTTGGGACATTTCTAGGCATTTTTTGCTATAATGTAAAGTGCCTACAAGTGCCCCATGTATTTTTTTACATAACACGAAGAGTGAGACATTTCTAGGCAATTTTCAGCACTCAGGCTGGGGCTTTAGAGTGGGTCCCCGGGATCAGCTGGTGCTGGAGATTTTTTTTCTCCCATGTACTATATTTTTCCAGAACAAAAATTGTGGGACATTTCTAGGGATTTTTGATTCACTGTAAAGTGCCTACAAGTGTCCCATGTATGTTTTACCTAACACAAAGGCTGAGAAATTTCTAGGAATTTTTCAGCACTCAGGGTTGGGCTTTAGAGTGGGTATCCGGGCTCAGCTGGTGCTGGAGATTTTTTTCTCCTATGTATTATATTTTTCCCGAACAAAAATTGTGGTACATTTCTAGGATTTTTTTGATATACTGTAAAGTGCCTACAAGTGTCCCATGTATTTTTTACCTAACACAAGACTGAGACATTTCTAGGCATTTTTGATACACTGTAAAGTGCCTACAAGTGTCTTATGTATTTTTTACCTAACACAAAGACTGAGACATTTCTAGGAATTTTTCAGCACTCAGGGAGTGGCTTTGGAGTGGGTCCCGCGGCTCAGCTGGTGCTGGAGATTTTTTCTCCCATGTATTATATTTTTCCCGAACAAAAATTTTGGGACATTTCTAGGCATTTTTGATATAATGTAAAGTGCCTACAAGTGTCCCATGTATTTTTTACCAAACACAAAGACTGAGACATTTCTAGGAATTTTTCAGCAATCAGGCTGGGGCTTTAGAGTGGGTACCCGGGATCAGCATGTGCTGGAGAATTTTTTCTCCCATGTCTACAAGTGTCCCATGTATTTTTCCCTAATAAAACGTGTGGGACATTTTGAGTCATTTTTGCTATACTGTTAACTGCCTACAAGTGTCCCATGTCATTTTTTTTAACATAACGCAAACAGTGAGACATTTCTAGGCATTTTTCAGCACTCAGGTTTGGGCTTTAGAATGGTGCCCCAGCCTTGGCTGGTGCTGGAGAATTCTTTCACCCATGTATTTCATTTTTCACTAACAAAACATTTCAGACATTTCTAGGCATTCTTGCTATAATGTAAAGTACCTACAAGTGTCCCATGTATTTTTTGTTTTGTTTTTACCTAACACAAAAGGGGGGGACATTTCTAGGCATTTTTCATTACTCAGGGTGGGGCTTTAGAGTGGATCCCCGGTCTTAGCTGGTGCTGGAGAATTTTTTCTCCCATGTATTGTATTTTTCCCAAATAAAACGTGTGGGACATTTCTAGGCATTTTTGATATACTGTAAAGTGCCTACAAGTGTCCCATGTATTTTTTACGTAACACAAAGAGTGAGACATTTCTAGGCATTTTTCAGCACTCAGGGTTGGGCTTTAGAGTGGGTACCCGGGCTCAGCTGGTGCTGGAGAATTTTTTCTCCCATGTATTGTATTTTTCCCTAATAAAACGTGTGGGATATTTTGAGGCATTTTTGCTATACTGTAAACTGCCTACAAGTGTCCCATGTCATTTTTTTAACATAACGCAAACAGTGAGACATTTCTAGGCATTTTTCAGCACTCAGGTTTGGGCTTTAGAATGGTGCCCCAGCCTTGGCTGGTGCTGGAGAATTATTTCACCCATGTATTTCATTTTTCACTAACAAAACATTTCAGACATTTCTAGGCATTCTTGCTGTAATGTAAAGTACCTACAAGTGTCCCATGTATTTTTTGTTTTGTTATTACCTAACACAAAAGGGGGGGACATTTCTAGGCATTTTTCATCACTCAGGGTTGGGCTTTAGAGTGGGTCACCGGGCTTGGCTGGTGCTGGAGAATTTTTTCTACCATGTATTGTATTTTTCCCTAACAAAACATTTGGGACATTTCTAGGCATTCTTGCTATAATGTAAAGTGCCTACAAGTGTCCCATGTCATTTTTTTTACATAACACAAAGAGTGAGACATTTCTAGGCATTTTTCAGCACTCAGGGTAGGGCTTTAGAGTGGGTCACCGGGCTTGGCTGGTGCTGGAGAATTTTTTCTACCATGTATTGTATTTTTCCCTAATAAAACATTTGGGACATTTCTTGGCATTCTTGCTACACTGTAAAGTGCCTACAAGTGTCACATGTATTTTAATTTTTTTTACCTAACACAAAGAGTGAGAAATTTCTAGGGATTTTTCAGCACTCAGGGTTGGGCTTTAGAGTGGGTCACCGGGCTTGGCTGGTGCTGGAGAATTTTTTCTACCATGTATTGTATTTTTCCCTAACAAAACATTTGGGACATTTCTAGGCATTCTTGCTATAATGTAAAGTGCCTACAAGTGTCCCATGTCATTTTTTTTACATAACACAAAGAGTGAGACATTTCTAGGCATTTTTCAGCACTCAGGGTAGGGCTTTAGAGTGGGTCACCGGGCTTGGCTGGTGCTGGAGAATTTTTTCTACCATGTATTGTATTTTTCCCTAATAAAACATTTGGGACATTTCTTGGCATTCTTGCTACACTGTAAAGTGCCTACAAGTGTCACATGTATTTAAATTTTTTTTACCTAACACAAAGAGTGAGAAATTTCTAGGGATTTTTCAGCACTCAGGGTTGGGCTTTAGAGTGGGTCACCGGGCTTGGCTGGTGCTGGAGAATTTTTTCTACCATGTATTGTATTTTTCCCTAACAAAACATTTGGGACATTTCTAGGCATTCTTGCTATAATGTAAAGTGCCTACAAGTGTCCCATGTCATTTTTTTTACATAACACAAAGAGTGAGACATTTCTAGGCATTTTTCAGCACTCAGGGTTGGGCTTTAGAGTGGATCACCGGGCTTGGCTGGTGCTGGAGAATTTTTTCTACCATGTATTGTATTTTTCCCTAATAAAACATTTGGGACATTTCTAGGCATTCTTGCTATAATGTAAAGTGCCTACAAGTGTCCCATGTATTTTTTTTTTTTTTACCTAACACAAAGAGTGAGACATTTCTAAGCATTTTTCAGCACTCAGGATGGGGCTTTAGAGTTGGTCCCGCAGCTCATCTGGTGCTGGAGATTTTTTTCTCGCATGTATTATATTTTTCCCGAACAAAAATTGTGGGACATTTCTAGGCATTTTTGATATACTGTAAAGTGCCTACAAGTGTCCCATGTATTTTTTACCTATAACAAAGACTGAGACATTTCTATGCATTTGTCAGCACTCAGGCTGGGGCTTTAGAGTGGGTACCCGGGCTCAGCTGGTGCTGAAGAATTGTTTCTCCCATGTATTGTATTTTTCCCTAACAAAACGTGTGGGACATTTCTAGGCATTTTTGCTATAATGTCAAGTGCCTACAAGTGTCCCATATATATATATATTCCTTTTACTTAACACAAAGAGTAGACATTTGTAGGGATTTTTCAGCAATCAGGGTGGGGCTTTAGATTTACTCCCCGGAGTTGGATGGTGCTGGAGAATTTTTTCTACCATGTATTGTATTTTTCCCTAACAAAACATTTGGGACATTTCTAGGCATTCTTGTTATAATATAAAGTGCCTACAAGTGTCCCATGTCATTTTTTTTACATAACACAAAGAAAGAAACATTTCTAGGCATTTTTCAGCAGTTAGAGTTGCTCCCCAGGCTTGGCTGGTGCTGGAGAATTTTTTCTACCATGTATTGTATTTTTCCCTAACAAAACGTGTGGGACATTTTAGGCATTTTTGCTATAATGTAAAGTGCCTACAAGTGTCCCATATATATATATATATTTTTTTACATAATACAAAGAAAGAGACATTTGTAGGGATTTTTCAGCACTCAGGGTGGGGCTTTAGAGTGGGTCCCCGGGCTTGGATGGTGCTGGAGAATTTTTTCTCCCATGTATTATATTTTACCCTAGCAAAACATGTTGGAGGATGTGCGCCGAAGGATGTGCGCCCAACAGGATGTGTTTGCACAGTTTTTTTATAAAGTTGATTTAAATATTTTTTTTTAATTTTAAATATTTTTTTTATTTATGTTAGCAGCAGGATGTGCGCCTCAGGATTTGCCCTGCAGGATGTGCCCTGCAGGATGGGCGCCGCAGCATGGGCTCCCCACAGGATTTGCGCACTACAGGATGTGCGCGCACAGTTTTTTTATTAATTTGATTTAATTATTATTAATATATTTTTTTTTAAATATTATTATTATTTATGTGCGCTGCAGGATGTGCGCCGCAGGATGTGCACCGCAGGATGTGCGCTGCAGGATGTGCGCCCCACAGGATGTGCAAGCACAGTTTTTTTATTAATTTGATTTTAATATTTTTTTTTTTTTAATTTTTTAATATTTTTTCATTTATGTGCGCAGCAGGATGTGCGCTGGTGGATGTGCGCCCCACAGGATGTGCAAGCACAGTTTTTTTATTAATTTGATTTAAATATTTTTTTTTGTAAAAATGTTTTAATATTATTTTTATTTATGTGCGCAGCAGGATGTGCACCCCACAGAATTTGCGCCCCACAGAATTTGCGCCCCACAGGATGTGCAAGCACAGTTTTTTTATTAATTTGATTTAAAAAAAAAAATTGTAATTTGTTTTTAATATTATTTTTATTTGTGTGCGCAGCAGGATGTGTGCTGCAGGATGTGCGCCCCACATAATTTGCGCCCCACAGGATGTGCAAGCACAGTTTTTTTATTAATTTGATTTTAAAAAAAAAATTGTAATTTGTTTTTAATATTATTTTTATTTGTGTGCGCAGCAGGATGTGTGCTGCAGGATGTGCGCCCCAAAGATTTTGCGCCCCACAGGATGTGCAAGCACAGTTTTTTTATTAATTTGATTTAAATATTTTTTTTTGTAAAAATGTTTTAATATTATTTTTATTTATGTACGCAGCAGGATGTGCGCCGCAGGATGTGCGCCCCACAGAATATGCGCCCCACAGGATGTGCAAGGACAGTTTTTTTATTAATTTGATTTTAAAAAAAAAATTGTAATTTGTTTTTAATATTATTTTTATTTATCTGCGCAGCAGGATGTGCGCCGCAGGATGTGCGCCATACAGGATGTTCAAGCACAGTTTTTTTAATAATTTGATTTAAATATTTTTTTTGTAAAAATGTTTTAATATTATTTTTATTTATGTGCCCAGCAGGATGTGCGCTGCAGGATGTGCGCCGCAGGATGTGCGCCCCACAGAATTTGCGCCCCACAGAATTTGCGCCCCACAGGATGTGCAAGCACAGTTTTTTTAATAATTTGATTTAAAAAAAAAAATTGTAATTTGTTTTCAATATTATTTTTATTTATGTGCGCAGCAGGATGTGCACTGCAGGATGTGCGCCCCAAAGAATTTGCGCCCCACAGGATGTGCAAGCACATTTTTTTATTAATTTGATTTAAATATTTTTTTTTTGTAAAAATGTTTTAATATTATTTTTATTTATGTGCGCAGCAGGATGTGCACTGCAGGATGTGCGCCCCACATAATTTGCGCTCCACAGGATGTGCAAGCACAGTTTTTTTATTAATTTGATTTAAAAAAAAAACTTATAAATTTGTTTTAATATTATTTTTATTAATGTGCGCAGCTGGATGTGCGCCGCAGGATGTGCGCCCCACAGAATTTGCGCCCCACAGGATGTGCAAGCACAGTTTTTTTATTAATTTGATTAAAAAAAAAAAATTGTAAATCTGTTTTAATATTATTTTAATTCATGTGCGCAGCAGGATGTGCGCCCCACAGAATTTGCGCCCCACAGGATGTGCAAGGACAGTTTTTTTATTAATTTGATGTAAATATTTTTTTTGTAAAAATGTTTTAATATTGTTTTTATTTCTGTGCGCCGCAGGATGTGCGTCCCACAGGATGTGCAAGCACATTTTTTTATTAATTTGATTTAAATATTTTTTTTTTGTAAAAATGTTCTAATATCATTTTTATTCATGTGCGCAGCAGGATGTGCGCCCCACAGAATTTGCGCCCCACAGGATGTGCAAGCACAGTTTTTTTATTAAATTGATTTAAATATTTTTTTTTGTAAAAAAGTTTTAATATTATTTTTATTTATGTGCGCAGCAGGATGTGCGCCGCAGGATGTGCGCCGCAGGATGTGCGCCCAACAGAATTTGCGCCCCACAGGATGTGCAAGGACAGTTTTTTTATTAATTTGATTTAAAAAAACAAATTGTAATTTGTTTTTAATATTATTTTTATTTATGTGCGCAGCAGGATGTGCGCCGCAGGATGTGCGCCCCACCGAATTAGCGCCCCACAGGATGTGCTAGCACAGTTTTTTTATTAATTTGATTTAAATATTTTTTTTTGTAAAGATGTTTTAATATTATTTTTATTTCTGTGCGCCGCAGGATGTGCGCCCCACATAATTTGCGCCCCACAGGATGTGCAAGCACAGTTTTTTTATTAATTTGATTTAAATATTTTTTTTGTAAAAACGTTTTAATATTATTTTTATTAATGTGCGCAGCAGGATGTGCGCCGCAGGATGTGCGCCCCACAGAATTCGCGCCCCACAGGATGTGCGAGGACAGTTTTTTTATTAATTGGATTTAAATATTTTTTTTTGTAAAAATGTTTTAACATTATTTTTATTTATATGCGCAGCAGGATGTGCGCCGCAGGATGTGCGCCCCACAGAATTTGCGCCCCACAGGATGTGTAAGGACAGTTTTTTCATTAATTTGATTTAAATATTTTTTTTGTAAAAATGTTTTAATATTATTTTTATTTATGTGCGCAGCAGGATGTGCGCCGCAGGATGTGCGCCCCACAGAATTTGCGCCCCACAGGATGTGCAAGCACAGTTTTTTTATTAATTTGATTTAAAAAAAAAAAATTGTAAATTGTTTTTAATATTATTTTTATTTATGTGCGCAGCAGGATGTGCGCCGCAGGATGTGCGCCCCACAGGATGTGCAAGGACAGTTTTTTTATTAATTTGATTTAAATATTTTTTTTTGTAAAAATGTTTTAATATTGTTTTTATTTCTGTGCGCCGCAGGATGTGCGCCCCACAGGATGTGCAAGCACATTTTTTTATTAATTTGATTTAAATATTTTTTTTTTGTAAAAATGTTCTAATATCATTTTTATTCATGTGCGCAGCAGGATGTGCGCCCCACAGAATTTGCGCCCCACAGGATGTGCAAGCACAGTTTTTTTATTAAATTGATTTAAATATTTTTTTTTGTAAAAAAGTTTTAATATTATTTTTATTTATGTGCGCAGCAGGATGTGCGCCGCAGGATGTGCGCCCCACAGAATTTGCGCCCCACAGGATGTGCAAGCACAGTTTTTTTATTAATTTGATTTAAATATTTTTTTTTGTAAAAATGTTTTAATATTATTTTTATTCATGTGCGCAGCAGGATGTGCGCCGCAGGATGTGCAAGAACAGTTTTTTTATTAATTTGATTAAAAAAAAAAAATTGTAAATTTGTTTTAATATTATTTTTATTCATGTGCGCAGCAGGATGTGCGCCGCAGGATGAGCGCCCCACAGGATTTGCAGCCCACAGAATTTGCGCCCCACAGAATGTGCAAGCACAGTTTTTTTATTAATTTGATTTAAATATTTTTTTTTGTAAAAAAGTTTTAATATTATTTTTATTTATGTGCGCAGCAGGATGTGCGCCCCACAGAATTTGCGCCCCACAGGATGTGCAAGAACAGTTTTTTTATTAATTTGATTAAAAAAAAAAAAAAATTGTAAATTTGTTTTAATATTATTTTTATTCATGTGCGCAGCAGGATGTGCGCCGCAGGATGAGCGCCCCACAGGATTTGCGGCCCACAGAATTTGCGCCCCACAGAATGTGCAAGCACAGTTTTTTTATTAATTTGATTTAAATATTTTTTTTTGTAAAAAAGTTTTAATATTATTTTTATTTATGTGCGCAGCAGGATGTGCGCCGCATGATGTGCGCCCCACAGAATTTGCGCCCCACAGGATGTACAAGCACAGTTTTTTTATTAATTTGATTTAAAATAAAATAATTGTAAACTGTTTTTAATATTATTTTTATTAATTTGCGCAGCTGGATGTGCGCTGCAGGATGTGCGCCCCACAGAATTTGCGCCCCACAGGATGTGCAAGGACAGTTTTTTTATTAATTTGATTTACAAAAAAAAATTGCAATTTGTTTTTAATATTATTTTTATTTATGTGCGCAGCAGGATGTGTGCTGCAGGATGTGCGCCCCACAGAATTTGCGCCCCACAGGATGTGCAAGGACAGTTTTTTTATTAATTTGATTTTAAAAATAAAATTGTAATTTGTTTTTAATATTATTTTTATTCATGTGCGCAGCAGGATGTGCGCCGCAGAATGTGTGCCCCACAGAATTTGTGCCCCACAGGATGTGCAAGGACAGTTTTTTTATTAATTTGATTTAAATATTTTTTTTTGTAAAAATGTTTTAATATTATTTTTATTTATGTGCGCAGCAAGATGTGCGCCCCACAGAATTTGCGCCCCACAGGATGTGCAAGCACAGTTTTTTTATTAATTTGATTTAAATATTTTTTTTGTAAAAATGTTTTAGTATTATTTTTATTTATGTGCGCAGCAGGATTTGCGCCGCAGGATGTGCGCCCCACATAATTTGCGCCCCACAGGATGTGCAAGGACAGTTTTTTTATTAATTTGATTTAAAAAAAAAATTGTAATTTGTTTTTAATATTATTTTTATTTATGTGCGCAGCAGGATGTGCGCCCCACATAATTTGCGCCCCACAGGATGTGCACGCACAGTTTTTTTATTAATTTGATTTTAAAAAAAAAATTGTAATTTGTTTTTAATATTATTTTTATTTATGTGCGCAGCAGGATGTGCACCGCAGGATGTGCGCCCCACAGAATTTGCGCCCCACAGGATGTGCAAGGACAGTTTTTTTATTAATTTGATTTAAATATTTTTTTTGTAAAAATGTTTTAATATTATTTTTATTTATGTGCGCAGCAGGATGTGCGCCCCACAGAATTTGCGCCCCACAGGATGTACATGGACAGTTTTTTTATTAATTTGATTTAATAAAAAAAAAATTGTAATATGTTTTTAATATTATTTTTATTAATGTGCGCAGCTGGATGTGCGCCCGACAGAATTTGCGCCCCACAGGATGTGCAAGCACAGTTTTTTTATTAATTTGATTTAAATATTTTTTTTTGTAAAAATGTTTTAATATTATTTTTATTAATGTGCGCAGCTGGATGTGCGCCGCAGGATGTGCGCCCCACAGAATTTGCGCCCCACAGGATGTGCAAGCACAGTTTTTTTATTAATTTGATTAAAAAAAAAAAATTGTAAATCTGTTTTAATATTATTTTAATTCATGTGCGCAGCAGGATGTGCGCCCCACAGAATTTGCGCCCCACAGGATGTGCAAGGACAGTTTTTTTATTAATTTGATTTAAATATTTTTTTTGTAAAAATGTTTTAATATTATTTTTATTTATGTGCGCAGCAGGATGTGTGCTGCAGGATGTGCGCCGCAGGATGTGCGCCCAACAGAATTTGCGCCCCACAGGATGTGCAAGGACAGTTTTTTTATTAATTTGATTTAAATATATTTTTTTGTAAAAATGTTTTAATATTATTTTTATTCATGTGCACAGCAGGATGTGCGCCCCACATAATTTGCGCCCCACAGGATGTGCAAGCACAGTTTTTTTATAAATTTGATTTAAAAAAAAAAATTGTAATTTGTTTTTAATATTATTTTTATTTATGTGCGCAGCAGGATGTGCGCCCCACATAATTTGCGCCCCACAGGATGTGCAAGGACAGTTTTTTTATTAATTTGATTTAAAAAAAAAATTGTAAATTGTTTTGAATATTATTTTTATTAATGTGTGCAGCTCGATGTGCGCCGCAGGATGTGCGCCCCACAGAATTTGCACCCCACAGGATGTGCAAGCACAGTTTTTTTATAAATTTGATTTAAAAAAAAAAAATGTAATTTGTTTTTAATATTATTTTTATTTATGTGCGCAGCAGGATGTGCGCCCCACATAATTTGCGCCCCACAGGATGTGCAAGGACAGTTTTTTTATTAATTTGATTTAAAAAAAAAATTGTAATTTGTTTTTAATATTATTTTTATTTATGTGCGCAGCAGAATGTGCGCCGCAGGATGTGCGCCCCACCGAATTAGCGCCCCACAGGATGTGCTAGCACAGTTTTTTTATTAATTTGATTTAAATATTTTTTTTTGTAAAAATGTTTTAATATTATTTTTATTTATGTGCGCAGCAAGATGTGCGCCCCACAGAATTTGCGCCCCACAGGATGTGCAAGCACAGTTTTTTAATTAATTTGATTTAAATATTTTTTTTGTAAAAATGTTTTAGTATTATTTTTATTTATGTGCGCAGCAGGATTTGCGCCGCAGGATGTGCGCCCCACATATTTTGCGCCCCACAGGATGTGCAAGGACAGTTTTTTTATTAATTTGATTTAAAAAAAAAATTGTAATTTGTTTTTAATATTATTTTTATTTATGTGCGCAGCAGGATGTGCGCCCCACATAATTTGCGCCCCACAGGATGTGCACGCACAGTTTTTTTATTAATTTGATTTTAAAAAAAAAATTGTAATTTGTTTTTAATATTATTTTTATTTATGTGCGCAGCAGGATGTGCACCGCAGGATGTGCGCCCCACAGAATTTGCGCCCCACAGGATGTGCAAGGACAGTTTTTTTATTAATTTGATTTAAATATTTTTTTTGTAAAAATGTTTTAATATTATTTTTATTCATGTGCACAGCAGGATGTGCGCCCCACAGAATTTGCGCCCCACAGGATGTGCAAGGACAGTTTTTTTATTAATTTGATTTAAATATTTTTTTTTGTAAAAATGTTTTAATATTGTTTTTATTTCTGTGCGCCGCAGGATGTGCGCCCCACAGGATGTGCAAGCACAGTTTTTTTATTAATTTGATTAAAAAAAAAAATTGTAAATCTGTTTTAATATTATTTTAATTCATGTGCGCAGCAGGATGTGCGCCCCACAGAATTTGCGCCCCACAGGATGTGCAAGGACAGTTTTTTTATTAATTTGATTTAAAAAAAAAATTGTAATTTGTTTTTAATATTATTTTTATTTATTTGCGCAGCAGGATGTGCGCCGCAGGATGTGCGCCGCAGGATGTGCGCCCCACCGAATTAGCGCCCCACAGGATGTACATGGACAGTTTTTTTATTAATTTGATTTAATAAAAAAAAAATTGTAATATGTTTTTAATATTATTTTTATTAATGTGCGCAGCTGGATGTGCGCCCCACAGAATTTGCGCCCCACAGGATGTGCAACCACAGTTTTTTTATTAATTTGATTTAAAAAAAAAAAAATTGTAATTTGTTTTTAATATTATTTTTATTTATGTGCGCAGCAGGATGTGCGCTGCAGGATGTGCGCCCCACCGAATTTGCGCCCCACAGGATGTGCAAGCACAGTTTTTTTATTAATTTGATTTAAATATTTTTTTTTGTAAAAATGTTTTAATATTATTTTTATTAATGTGCGCAGCTGGATGTGCGCCGCAGGATGTGCGCCCCACAGAATTTTCGCCCCACAGGATGTGCAAGCACAGTTTTTTTATTAATTTGATTAAAAAAAAAAAATTGTAAATCTGTTTTAATATTATTTTAATTCATGTGCGCAGCAGGATGTGCGCCCCACAGAATTTGCGCCCCACAGGATGTGCAAGGACAGTTTTTTTATTAATTTGATTTAAATATTTTTTTTGTAAAAATGTTTTAATATTATTTTTATTTATGTGCGCAGCAGGATGTGTGCTGCAGGATGTGCGCCGCAGGATGTGCGCCCCACTGAATTAGCGCCCCACAGGATGTGCTAGCACAGTTTTTTTATTAATTTGATTTAAATATTTTTTTTTGTAAAAATGTTTTAATATCATTTTTATTCATGTGCGCAGCAGGTTGTGCGCTCACAGAATTTGCGCCCCACAGGATGTGCAAGGACAGTTTTTTTATTAATTTGATTTAAAAAAAAAAATTGTAATTTGTTTTTAATATTATTTTTATTTATGTGCGCAGCAGGATGTGCGCCGCAGGATGTGCGCCCCACAGAATTTGCGCCCCACAGGATGTGCGAGGACAGTTTTTTTATTAATTGGATTTAAATATTTTTTTTTGTAAAAATGTTTTAATATTATTTTTATTTATGTGCGCAGCAGGATGTGCGCCGCAGGATGTGCGCCCCACAGAATTTGCGCCCCACAGGATGTGCAAGCACAGTTTTTTTATTAATTTGATTTAAAAAAAAAAAATTGTAAATTGTTTTTAATATTATTTTTATTTATGTGCGCAGCAGGATGTGCGCCGCAGGATGTGCGCCCCACAGTATGTGCAAGGACAGTTTTTTTATTAATTTGATTTAAATATTTTTTTTTTGTAAAAATGTTCTAATATCATTTTTATTCATGTGCGCAGCAGGATGTGCGCCCCACAGAATTTGCGCCCCACAGGATGTGCAAGCACAGTTTTTTTATTAATTTGATTTTTAAAAAAAAATTGTAATTTTTTTTTAATATTATTTTTATTTATGTGCGCAGCAGGATGTGCACCGCAGGATGTGCGCCCCACATAATTTGCGCCCCACAGGATGTGCAAGGACAGTTTTTTTATTAATTTGATTTAAATATTTTTTTTGTAAAAATGTTTTAATATTATTTTTATTTATGTGCGCAGCAGGATGTGCGCCCCACAGAATTTGCGCCCCACAGGATGTACATGGACAGTTTTTTTATTAATTTGATTTAATAAAAAAAAAAATTGTAATATGTTTTTAATATTATTTTTATTAATGTGCGCAGCTGGATGTGCGCCCCACAGAATTTGTGCCCCACAGGATGTGCAACCACAGTTTTTTTATTAATTTGATTTAAAAAAAAAAAAATTGTAATTTGTTTTTAATATTATTTTTATTTATGTGCGCAGCAGGATGTGCGCAGGTGGATGTGCGCCGCAGGATGTGCGCCCCACAGAATTTGCGCCCCACAGGATGTGCAAGCACAGTTTTTTTATTAATTTGATTAAAAAAAAAAATTGTAAATCTGTTTTAATATTATTTTAATTCATGTGCGCAGCAGGATGTGCGCCCCACAGAATTTGCGCCCCACAGGATGTGCAAGGACAGTTTTTTTATTAATTTGATTTAAATATTTTTTTTGTAAAAATGTTTTAATATTATTTTTATTTATGTGCGCAGCAGGATGTGTGCTGCAGGATGTGCGCCCCACAGAATTTGCGCCCCATAGGATGTGCAAGGACAGTTTTTTTATTAATTTGATTTAAAAAAAAAAAATTGTAAAGTTTTTTTAATTTTATTTTAATTTATTTGCGCAGCAGGATGTGCGCTATAGGATGTGCGCCCCACATAATTTGCGCCCCACACGATGTGCAAGCACAGTTTTTTTATTAATTTGATTTGAATATTTTTTTTTGTAAAAATGTTTTAATATTATTTTTATTTATGTGCGCAGCAGGATGTGCGCCCCACAGAATTTGCGCCCCACAGAATGTGCAAGCACAGTTTTTTTATTAATTTGTTTTAAATATTTTTTTTTGTAAAAATGTTTTGATATTATTTTTATTAATATGCGCAGCTGGATGTGCGCCGCAGGATGTGCGCCCCACGTAATTTGCGCCCCACAGGATGTGCAAGCACAGTTTTTTTATTAATTTGATTAAAAAAAAAAAATATGTAAAATGTTTTAATATTATTTTTATTTATGTGCGCAGCAGGATGTGCGCCCCACAGAATTTGCGCCCCACAGGATGTGCAAGCACAGTTTTTTTATTAATTTGATTTAAATATTTTTTTTTGTAAAAATGTTTTAATATTATTTTAATTTATGTGCGCAGCTGGATGTGCGCCGCAGGATGTGTGCCCCACAGAATTTGCGCCCCACAGGATGTGCAAGCACAGTTTTTGTATTAATTTGATTTAAAAAAAAAAATTGTAAATTGTTTTTAATATTATTTTTATTAATGTGCGCAGCTGGATGTGCGCCACAGGATGTGCGCCCCACAGAATTTGCGCCCCACAGGATGTGCAAGGACAGTTTTTTTATTAATTTGATTTAAAAAAAAAAAAATTTAAATTTGTTTTTAATATTATTTTTATTTATGTGCGCAGCAGGATGTGTGCTCTAGGATGTTCGCCCCACAGAATTTGCGCCCCACAAGATGTGCAAGGACAGTTTTTTTATTAATGTGATTTAAATATTTTTTTTGTAAAAATGTTTTAATATTTTTTTTATTTATGTGCACAGCAGGAATTGCGCCGCAGGATGTGCGCCCCACAGAATTTGCGCCCCACAGGATGTGCAAGCACAGTTTTTTTATTAATTTGATTTAAAAAAAAAACCTTGTAAATTAGTTTTAATATTATTTTTATTTATGTGCGCCGCAGGATGTGCGCCCCACATAATTTGCGCCCCACAGGATGTGCAAGCAGAGTTTTTTTATTAATTTGATTTAAAAAAAAAAAATTGTAAATTTGTTTCAATATTATTTTTATTTATGTGCGCAGCAGGATGTGTGCCGCAAGATGTGCGCCCCACAGAATTTGCGCCCCACAGGATGTGCAAGCACAGTTTTTTTATTAATTTGATTTTAATATATTTTTTTGTAAAAATGTTTTAATATTATTTTTATTTATGTGCGCAGCAGGATGTGCGCCCCACAGAATTTGCGCCCCACAGGGTGTGCAACCACAGTTTTTTTATTCATTTGATTTAAATATTTTTTTTTGTAAAAATGTTTTAATATTATTTTTATTCATGTGCACAGCAGGATGTGCGCCGCATGATGTGCGCCCCACATAATTTGCGCCCCACAGGATGAGCAAGCACAGTTTTTTTATTAATTTGATTTAAAAAAAAAAAATTGTAATTTGTTTTTAATATTATTTTTATTTATGTGCGCAGCAGGATGTGCGCCGCAGGATGTGCGCCCCACAGAATTTGCGCCCCACAGGATGTGCAAGCACAGTTTTTTTATTAATTTGATTTAAATATTTTTTTTTGTAAAAATGTTTTAATAATATTTGTATTAATGTGCGCAGCTGGATGTGCGCCGCAGGATGTGCGCCCCACAGAATTTACGCCCCACAGGATGTGCAAGCACAGTTTTTTTATTAATTTGATTTAAATATATATTTTTGTAAAAATGTTTTAATATTATTTTTATTTATGTGCGCAGCAGGATGTGCGCTGCAGGATGTGCGCCCCACAGGATGTGCAAGCACAGTTTTTTTATTAATTTGATTTAAAAAAAAAAACTTGTAAATTAGTTTTAATATTATTTTTATTCATGTGCGCCGCAGGATGTGTTGCCCCACATAATTATCGCCCCACAGGATGTGCAAGGACAGTTTTTTTATTAATTTGATTTAAATATTTTTTTTGTAAAAATGTTTTAATATTATTTTTATTTATGTGCGCAGCAGGATGTGCGCCGCAGGATGTGCGCCCACAGAATTTGCGCCCCACAGGATGTGCAAGCACAGTTTTTATATTAATTTGATTTAAAAAAAAAAAAATTGTAAATTGTTTTTAATATTATTTTTATTAATGTGCGCAGCTGGATGTGCGCCGCAGGATGTGCAAGGACAGTTTTTTTATTAATTTGATTTTAAAAAAAAAATTGTAATTTGTTTTTAATATTATTTTTATTAATGTGCGCAGCTGGATGTGCGCCGCAGGATGTGCAAGGACAGTTTTTTTATTAATTTGATTTTAAAAAAAAAATTGTAATTTGTTTTTAATATTATTTTTATTTATGTGCGCAGCAGGATGTGCGCCCCACAGAATTTGCGCCCCACAGGATGTGCAAGCACAGTTTTTTTATTAATTTGATTTAAATATTTTTTTTTGTAAAAATGTTTTAATATTATTTTTATTCATGTGCGCCCCACAGAATTTGCGCCCAACAGGATGTGCAAGGACAGTTTTTTTATTAATTTGATTTAAAAAAAAAAATTGTAATTTGTTTTTAATTTTATTTTTTATGTATGTGCGCAGCAGGATGTGCGCCACAGGATGTGCGCCCCACAGAATTTGCGCCCCACAGGATGTGCAAGGACAGTTTTTTTATTAATTTGATTTAAAAAAAAAAATTGTAATTTGTTTGTAATATTATTTTTATTCATGTGCGCCCCACAGAATTTGCGCCCCACAGGATGTGCAAGGACAGTTTTTTTATTAATTTGATTTAAAAAAAAAAATTGTAATTTGTTTGTAATATTATTTTTATTTATGTGCGCAGCAGGATGTGCGCCGCAGGATGTGCGCCCCACATAATTTGCGCCCCACAGGAAGTGCAAGCACAGTTTTTTTATTAATTTGATTTAAATATTTTTTTTTGTAAAAATGTTTTAATATTATTTTTATTCATGAGCGACCCACAGAATTTGCGCCCCACAGGATGTGCAAGCACAGTTTTTTTATTAATTTGATTTAAACGTTTTTTTTTGTAAAAACGTTTTTAATATTATTTTTATTTATGTGCGCAGCAGGATTTGCGCCACAGGATGTGCGCCCATGAGGATGTGCAAGCACAGTTTTTTTAGTAATTTGATTTAAAAAAAAAAATTGTAAATTGTTTTTAATATTATTTTTATTTATGTGCGCAGCAGGATATGCGCCGCAGGATGTGCGCCCCACAGAATTTGCGCCCCACAGGATGTGCAAGGACAGTTTTTTTATTAATTTGATTTAAAAAAAAAACATTGTAATTTGTTTTTAATATTATTTTTATTTATGTGCGCAGCAGGATGTGCGCCGCAGGATGTGCGCCCCACAGGATGTGCAACCACAGTTTTTTTATTAATTTGATTTAAAAAAAAAAAATTGTAATTTGTTTTTAATATTATTTTTATTTATGTGCGCAGCAGGATGTGCGCCCCACAGAATTTGCGCCCCACAGGATGTGCAAGCACAGTTTTTTTATTAATTTGATTTAAACGTTTTTTTTTGTAAAAACGTTTTTAATATTATTTTTATTTATGTGCGCAGCAGGATTTGCGCCACAGGATGTGCGCCCATGAGGATGTGCAAGCACAGTTTTTTTATTAATTTGATTTAAAAAAAAAAATTGTAAATTGTTTTTAATATTATTTTTATTTATGTGCGCAGCAGGATGTGCGCCACAGGATGTGCGCCCCACAGAATTTGCGCCCCACAGGAAGTGCAAGCACAGTTTTTTTATTAATTTGATTTAAATATTTTTTTTTGTAAAAATGTTTTAATATTATTTTTATTTATGTGCGCAGCAGGGTGTGCGCCGCAGGATGTGCGCCCCACAGAATTTGCGCCCCACAGGATGTGCATGGACAGTTTTTTTATTAATTTGATTTAAAAAAAAAAATTGTAATTTGTTTTTAATATTATTTTTATTCATGTGCGCAGCAGGATGTGCGCCGCAGGATGTGCGCCCCACAGAATTTGCGCCCCACAGGATGTGCAAGCACAGTTTTTTTATTAATTTGATTTAAATATTTTTTTTTGTAAAAATGTTTTAATATTATTTTTATTCATGTGCGCCCCACAGAATTTGCGCCCCACAGGATGTGCAAGCACAGTTTTTTTATTAATTTGATTTAAATATTTTTTTTTGTAAAAACGTTTTTAATATTATTTTTATTTATGTGCGCAGCAGGATTTGCGCCACAGGATATGCGCCCATGAGGATGTGCAAGCACAGTTTTTTTATTAATTTGATTTAAAAAAAAAAATTGTAAATTGTTTTTAATATTATTTTTATTTATGTGCGCAGCAGGATATGCGCCGCAGGATGTGCGCCCCACAGAATTTGCGCCCCACAGGATGTGCAAGGACAGTTTTTTTATTAATTTGATTTAAAAAAAAAACATTGTAATTTGTTTTTAATATTATTTTTATTTATGTGCGCAGCAGGATGTGCGCCCCACAGAATTTGCGCCCCACAGGATGTGCAAGGACAGTTTTTTTAATAATTTGATTTAAAAAAAAAAATTGTAATTTGTTTTTAATATTATTTTTATTTATGTGCGCAGCAGGATGTGCGCCGCAGAATGTGCGCCCCACAGAATTTGCGCCCCACAGGATGTGCAAGGACAGTTTTTTTATTAATTTGATTTAAAAAAAAAAATTGTAATTTGTTTTTAATATTATTTTTATTTATGTGCGCAGCAGGATGTGCGCCGCAGGATGTGCGCCCCACAGGATGTGCAACCACAGTTTTTTTATTAATTTGATTTAAAAAAAAAAAATTGTAATTTGTTTTTAATATTATTTTTATTTATGTGCGCAGCAGGATGTGCGCCCCACAGAATTTGCGCCCCACAGGATGTGCAAGCACAGTTTTTTTATTAATTTGATTTAAATATTTTTTTTTGTAAAAATGTTTTAATATTATTTTTATTTATGTGCGCAGCAGGATGTGCGCCGCAGGATGTGCACCCTACAGAATTTGCGCCCCACAGGATGTGCAAGGACAGTTTTTTTATTAATTTGATTTAAAAAAAAAATAATTGTAAATTGTTTTTAATATTATTTTTATTTATGTGCGCAGCAGGATGTGCGCTGCAGGATGTGCGCCCCACAGGATGTGCAAGCACAGTTTTTTTATTAATTTGATTTAAAAAAAAAAAAATTGTAAATTTTTTTTAATATTATTTTTATTAATGTGCGCAGCTGGATGGCGCCGCACAGAATTTGCGCCCCACATAATTTGCGCCCCACAGGATGTGCAAGGACCGGTTTTTTTTTAATTTGATTTAAATATTTTTTTTGTAAAAATGTTTTAATATTATTTTTATTTATGTGCGCAGCAGGATGTGCGCCGCAGGATGTGCACCCTACAGAATTTGCGCCCCACAGGATGTGCAAGCACAGTTTTTTTATTAATTTGATTTAAAAAAAAAAAAAATTGTAAATTGTTTTTAATATTATTTTTATTAATGTGCGCAGCTGGATGTGCGCCCCACAGAATTTGCGCCCCACAGGATGTGCAAGCACAGTTTTTTTATTAGTTATATTTAAATTTTTTTTTTTGTAAAAATGTTTTAATATTATTTTTATTCATGTGCGCCCCACAGAATTTGCGCCCCACAGGATGTGCAAGGACAGTTTTTTTAATAATTTGATTTAAAAAAAAAACATTGTAATTTGTTTTTAATATTATTTTTATTTATGTGCGCAGCAGGATGTGCGCCCCACAGAATTTGCGCCCCACAGGATGTGCAAGGACAGTTTTTTTAATAATTTGATTTAAAAAAAAAAATTGTAATTTGTTTTTAATATTATTTTTATTTTTGTGCGCAGCAGGATGTGCGCCGCAGAATGTGCGCCCCACAGAATTTGCGCCCCACAGGATGTGCAAGGACAGTTTTTTTATTAATTTGATTTAAAAAAAAAAATTGTAATTTGTTTTTAATATTATTTTTATTTATGTGCGCAGCAGGATGTGCGCCGCAGGATGTGCGCCCCACAGGATGTGCAACCACAGTTTTTTTATTAATTTGATTTAAAAAAAAAAAATTGTAATTTGTTTTTAATATTATTTTTATTTATGTGCGCAGCAGGATGTGCGCCCCACAGAATTTGCGCCCCACAGGATGTGCAAGCACAGTTTTTTTATTAATTTGATTTAAATATTTTTTTTTGTAAAAATGTTTTAATATTATTTTTATTTATGTGCGCAGCAGGATGTGCGCCGCAGGATGTGCACCCTACAGAATTTGCGCCCCACAGGATGTGCAAGGACAGTTTTTTTATTAATTTGATTTAAAAAAAAAATAATTGTAAATTGTTTTTAATATTATTTTTATTTATGTGCGCAGCAGGATGTGCGCTGCAGGATGTGCGCCCCACAGGATGTGCAAGCACAGTTTTTTTATTAATTTGATTTAAAAAAAAAAAAATTGTAAATTTTTTTTAATATTATTTTTATTTATGTGCGCAGCAGGATGTGCGCCCCACAGAATTTGCGCCCCACAGGATGTGCAAGCACAGTTTTTTTATTAATTTGATTTAAATATTTTTTTTTGTAAAAATGTTTTAATATTATTTTTATTTATGTGCGCAGCAGGATGTGCGCCGCAGGATGTGCACCCTACAGAATTTGCGCCCCACAGGATGTGCAAGCACAGTTTTTTTATTAATTTGATTAAAAAAAAAAATTGTAAATCTGTTTTAATATTATTTTAATTCATGTGCGCAGCAGGATGTGCGCCCCACAGAATTTGCGCCCCACAGGATGTGCAAGGACAGTTTTTTTATTAATTTGATTTAAAAAAAAAATTGTAATTTGTTTTTAATATTATTTTTATTTATTTGCGCAGCAGGATGTGCGCCGCAGGATGTGCGCCGCAGGATGTGCGCCCCACCGAATTAGCGCCCCACAGGATGTACATGGACAGTTTTTTTATTAATTTGATTTAATAAAAAAAAAATTGTAATATGTTTTTAATATTATTTTTATTAATGTGCGCAGCTGGATGTGCGCCCCACAGAATTTGCGCCCCACAGGATGTGCAACCACAGTTTTTTTATTAATTTGATTTAAAAAAAAAAAAATTGTAATTTGTTTTTAATATTATTTTTATTTATGTGCGCAGCAGGATGTGCGCTGCAGGATGTGCGCCCCACCGAATTTGCGCCCCACAGGATGTGCAAGCACAGTTTTTTTATTAATTTGATTTAAATATTTTTTTTTGTAAAAATGTTTTAATATTATTTTTATTAATGTGCGCAGCTGGATGTGCGCCGCAGGATGTGCGCCCCACAGAATTTTCGCCCCACAGGATGTGCAAGCACAGTTTTTTTATTAATTTGATTAAAAAAAAAAAATTGTAAATCTGTTTTAATATTATTTTAATTCATGTGCGCAGCAGGATGTGCGCCCCACAGAATTTGCGCCCCACAGGATGTGCAAGGACAGTTTTTTTATTAATTTGATTTAAATATTTTTTTTGTAAAAATGTTTTAATATTATTTTTATTTATGTGCGCAGCAGGATGTGTGCTGCAGGATGTGCGCCGCAGGATGTGCGCCCCACTGAATTAGCGCCCCACAGGATGTGCTAGCACAGTTTTTTTATTAATTTGATTTAAATATTTTTTTTTGTAAAAATGTTTTAATATCATTTTTATTCATGTGCGCAGCAGGTTGTGCGCTCACAGAATTTGCGCCCCACAGGATGTGCAAGGACAGTTTTTTTATTAATTTGATTTAAAAAAAAAAATTGTAATTTGTTTTTAATATTATTTTTATTTATGTGCGCAGCAGGATGTGCGCCGCAGGATGTGCGCCCCACAGAATTTGCGCCCCACAGGATGTGCGAGGACAGTTTTTTTATTAATTGGATTTAAATATTTTTTTTTGTAAAAATGTTTTAATATTATTTTTATTTATGTGCGCAGCAGGATGTGCGCCGCAGGATGTGCGCCCCACAGAATTTGCGCCCCACAGGATGTGCAAGCACAGTTTTTTTATTAATTTGATTTAAAAAAAAAAAATTGTAAATTGTTTTTAATATTATTTTTATTTATGTGCGCAGCAGGATGTGCGCCGCAGGATGTGCGCCCCACAGTATGTGCAAGGACAGTTTTTTTATTAATTTGATTTAAATATTTTTTTTTTGTAAAAATGTTCTAATATCATTTTTATTCATGTGCGCAGCAGGATGTGCGCCCCACAGAATTTGCGCCCCACAGGATGTGCAAGCACAGTTTTTTTATTAATTTGATTTTTAAAAAAAAATTGTAATTTTTTTTTAATATTATTTTTATTTATGTGCGCAGCAGGATGTGCACCGCAGGATGTGCGCCCCACATAATTTGCGCCCCACAGGATGTGCAAGGACAGTTTTTTTATTAATTTGATTTAAATATTTTTTTTGTAAAAATGTTTTAATATTATTTTTATTTATGTGCGCAGCAGGATGTGCGCCCCACAGAATTTGCGCCCCACAGGATGTACATGGACAGTTTTTTTATTAATTTGATTTAATAAAAAAAAAAATTGTAATATGTTTTTAATATTATTTTTATTAATGTGCGCAGCTGGATGTGCGCCCCACAGAATTTGTGCCCCACAGGATGTGCAACCACAGTTTTTTTATTAATTTGATTTAAAAAAAAAAAAATTGTAATTTGTTTTTAATATTATTTTTATTTATGTGCGCAGCAGGATGTGCGCAGGTGGATGTGCGCCGCAGGATGTGCGCCCCACAGAATTTGCGCCCCACAGGATGTGCAAGCACAGTTTTTTTATTAATTTGATTAAAAAAAAAAATTGTAAATCTGTTTTAATATTATTTTAATTCATGTGCGCAGCAGGATGTGCGCCCCACAGAATTTGCGCCCCACAGGATGTGCAAGGACAGTTTTTTTATTAATTTGATTTAAATATTTTTTTTGTAAAAATGTTTTAATATTATTTTTATTTATGTGCGCAGCAGGATGTGTGCTGCAGGATGTGCGCCCCACAGAATTTGCGCCCCATAGGATGTGCAAGGACAGTTTTTTTATTAATTTGATTTAAAAAAAAAAAATTGTAAAGTTTTTTTAATTTTATTTTAATTTATTTGCGCAGCAGGATGTGCGCTATAGGATGTGCGCCCCACATAATTTGCGCCCCACACGATGTGCAAGCACAGTTTTTTTATTAATTTGATTTGAATATTTTTTTTTGTAAAAATGTTTTAATATTATTTTTATTTATGTGCGCAGCAGGATGTGCGCCCCACAGAATTTGCGCCCCACAGAATGTGCAAGCACAGTTTTTTTATTAATTTGTTTTAAATATTTTTTTTTGTAAAAATGTTTTGATATTATTTTTATTAATATGCGCAGCTGGATGTGCGCCGCAGGATGTGCGCCCCACGTAATTTGCGCCCCACAGGATGTGCAAGCACAGTTTTTTTATTAATTTGATTAAAAAAAAAAAATATGTAAAATGTTTTAATATTATTTTTATTTATGTGCGCAGCAGGATGTGCGCCCCACAGAATTTGCGCCCCACAGGATGTGCAAGCACAGTTTTTTTATTAATTTGATTTAAATATTTTTTTTTGTAAAAATGTTTTAATATTATTTTAATTTATGTGCGCAGCTGGATGTGCGCCGCAGGATGTGTGCCCCACAGAATTTGCGCCCCACAGGATGTGCAAGCACAGTTTTTGTATTAATTTGATTTAAAAAAAAAAATTGTAAATTGTTTTTAATATTATTTTTATTAATGTGCGCAGCTGGATGTGCGCCACAGGATGTGCGCCCCACAGAATTTGCGCCCCACAGGATGTGCAAGGACAGTTTTTTTATTAATTTGATTTAAAAAAAAAAAAATTTAAATTTGTTTTTAATATTATTTTTATTTATGTGCGCAGCAGGATGTGTGCTCTAGGATGTTCGCCCCACAGAATTTGCGCCCCACAAGATGTGCAAGGACAGTTTTTTTATTAATGTGATTTAAATATTTTTTTTGTAAAAATGTTTTAATATTTTTTTTATTTATGTGCACAGCAGGAATTGCGCCGCAGGATGTGCGCCCCACAGAATTTGCGCCCCACAGGATGTGCAAGCACAGTTTTTTTATTAATTTGATTTAAAAAAAAAACCTTGTAAATTAGTTTTAATATTATTTTTATTTATGTGCGCCGCAGGATGTGCGCCCCACATAATTTGCGCCCCACAGGATGTGCAAGCAGAGTTTTTTTATTAATTTGATTTAAAAAAAAAAAATTGTAAATTTGTTTCAATATTATTTTTATTTATGTGCGCAGCAGGATGTGTGCCGCAAGATGTGCGCCCCACAGAATTTGCGCCCCACAGGATGTGCAAGCACAGTTTTTTTATTAATTTGATTTTAATATATTTTTTTGTAAAAATGTTTTAATATTATTTTTATTTATGTGCGCAGCAGGATGTGCGCCCCACAGAATTTGCGCCCCACAGGGTGTGCAACCACAGTTTTTTTATTCATTTGATTTAAATATTTTTTTTTGTAAAAATGTTTTAATATTATTTTTATTCATGTGCACAGCAGGATGTGCGCCGCATGATGTGCGCCCCACATAATTTGCGCCCCACAGGATGAGCAAGCACAGTTTTTTTATTAATTTGATTTAAAAAAAAAAAATTGTAATTTGTTTTTAATATTATTTTTATTTATGTGCGCAGCAGGATGTGCGCCGCAGGATGTGCGCCCCACAGAATTTGCGCCCCACAGGATGTGCAAGCACAGTTTTTTTATTAATTTGATTTAAATATTTTTTTTTGTAAAAATGTTTTAATAATATTTGTATTAATGTGCGCAGCTGGATGTGCGCCGCAGGATGTGCGCCCCACAGAATTTACGCCCCACAGGATGTGCAAGCACAGTTTTTTTATTAATTTGATTTAAATATATATTTTTGTAAAAATGTTTTAATATTATTTTTATTTATGTGCGCAGCAGGATGTGCGCTGCAGGATGTGCGCCCCACAGGATGTGCAAGCACAGTTTTTTTATTAATTTGATTTAAAAAAAAAAACTTGTAAATTAGTTTTAATATTATTTTTATTCATGTGCGCCGCAGGATGTGTTGCCCCACATAATTATCGCCCCACAGGATGTGCAAGGACAGTTTTTTTATTAATTTGATTTAAATATTTTTTTTGTAAAAATGTTTTAATATTATTTTTATTTATGTGCGCAGCAGGATGTGCGCCGCAGGATGTGCGCCCACAGAATTTGCGCCCCACAGGATGTGCAAGCACAGTTTTTATATTAATTTGATTTAAAAAAAAAAAAATTGTAAATTGTTTTTAATATTATTTTTATTAATGTGCGCAGCTGGATGTGCGCCGCAGGATGTGCAAGGACAGTTTTTTTATTAATTTGATTTTAAAAAAAAAATTGTAATTTGTTTTTAATATTATTTTTATTAATGTGCGCAGCTGGATGTGCGCCGCAGGATGTGCAAGGACAGTTTTTTTATTAATTTGATTTTAAAAAAAAAATTGTAATTTGTTTTTAATATTATTTTTATTTATGTGCGCAGCAGGATGTGCGCCCCACAGAATTTGCGCCCCACAGGATGTGCAAGCACAGTTTTTTTATTAATTTGATTTAAATATTTTTTTTTGTAAAAATGTTTTAATATTATTTTTATTCATGTGCGCCCCACAGAATTTGCGCCCAACAGGATGTGCAAGGACAGTTTTTTTATTAATTTGATTTAAAAAAAAAAATTGTAATTTGTTTTTAATTTTATTTTTTATGTATGTGCGCAGCAGGATGTGCGCCACAGGATGTGCGCCCCACAGAATTTGCGCCCCACAGGATGTGCAAGGACAGTTTTTTTATTAATTTGATTTAAAAAAAAAAATTGTAATTTGTTTGTAATATTATTTTTATTCATGTGCGCCCCACAGAATTTGCGCCCCACAGGATGTGCAAGGACAGTTTTTTTATTAATTTGATTTAAAAAAAAAAATTGTAATTTGTTTGTAATATTATTTTTATTTATGTGCGCAGCAGGATGTGCGCCGCAGGATGTGCGCCCCACATAATTTGCGCCCCACAGGAAGTGCAAGCACAGTTTTTTTATTAATTTGATTTAAATATTTTTTTTTGTAAAAATGTTTTAATATTATTTTTATTCATGAGCGACCCACAGAATTTGCGCCCCACAGGATGTGCAAGCACAGTTTTTTTATTAATTTGATTTAAACGTTTTTTTTTGTAAAAACGTTTTTAATATTATTTTTATTTATGTGCGCAGCAGGATTTGCGCCACAGGATGTGCGCCCATGAGGATGTGCAAGCACAGTTTTTTTAGTAATTTGATTTAAAAAAAAAAATTGTAAATTGTTTTTAATATTATTTTTATTTATGTGCGCAGCAGGATATGCGCCGCAGGATGTGCGCCCCACAGAATTTGCGCCCCACAGGATGTGCAAGGACAGTTTTTTTATTAATTTGATTTAAAAAAAAAACATTGTAATTTGTTTTTAATATTATTTTTATTTATGTGCGCAGCAGGATGTGCGCCGCAGGATGTGCGCCCCACAGGATGTGCAACCACAGTTTTTTTATTAATTTGATTTAAAAAAAAAAAATTGTAATTTGTTTTTAATATTATTTTTATTTATGTGCGCAGCAGGATGTGCGCCCCACAGAATTTGCGCCCCACAGGATGTGCAAGCACAGTTTTTTTATTAATTTGATTTAAACGTTTTTTTTTGTAAAAACGTTTTTAATATTATTTTTATTTATGTGCGCAGCAGGATTTGCGCCACAGGATGTGCGCCCATGAGGATGTGCAAGCACAGTTTTTTTATTAATTTGATTTAAAAAAAAAAATTGTAAATTGTTTTTAATATTATTTTTATTTATGTGCGCAGCAGGATGTGCGCCACAGGATGTGCGCCCCACAGAATTTGCGCCCCACAGGAAGTGCAAGCACAGTTTTTTTATTAATTTGATTTAAATATTTTTTTTTGTAAAAATGTTTTAATATTATTTTTATTTATGTGCGCAGCAGGGTGTGCGCCGCAGGATGTGCGCCCCACAGAATTTGCGCCCCACAGGATGTGCATGGACAGTTTTTTTATTAATTTGATTTAAAAAAAAAAATTGTAATTTGTTTTTAATATTATTTTTATTCATGTGCGCAGCAGGATGTGCGCCGCAGGATGTGCGCCCCACAGAATTTGCGCCCCACAGGATGTGCAAGCACAGTTTTTTTATTAATTTGATTTAAATATTTTTTTTTGTAAAAATGTTTTAATATTATTTTTATTCATGTGCGCCCCACAGAATTTGCGCCCCACAGGATGTGCAAGCACAGTTTTTTTATTAATTTGATTTAAATATTTTTTTTTGTAAAAACGTTTTTAATATTATTTTTATTTATGTGCGCAGCAGGATTTGCGCCACAGGATATGCGCCCATGAGGATGTGCAAGCACAGTTTTTTTATTAATTTGATTTAAAAAAAAAAATTGTAAATTGTTTTTAATATTATTTTTATTTATGTGCGCAGCAGGATATGCGCCGCAGGATGTGCGCCCCACAGAATTTGCGCCCCACAGGATGTGCAAGGACAGTTTTTTTATTAATTTGATTTAAAAAAAAAACATTGTAATTTGTTTTTAATATTATTTTTATTTATGTGCGCAGCAGGATGTGCGCCCCACAGAATTTGCGCCCCACAGGATGTGCAAGGACAGTTTTTTTAATAATTTGATTTAAAAAAAAAAATTGTAATTTGTTTTTAATATTATTTTTATTTATGTGCGCAGCAGGATGTGCGCCGCAGAATGTGCGCCCCACAGAATTTGCGCCCCACAGGATGTGCAAGGACAGTTTTTTTATTAATTTGATTTAAAAAAAAAAATTGTAATTTGTTTTTAATATTATTTTTATTTATGTGCGCAGCAGGATGTGCGCCGCAGGATGTGCGCCCCACAGGATGTGCAACCACAGTTTTTTTATTAATTTGATTTAAAAAAAAAAAATTGTAATTTGTTTTTAATATTATTTTTATTTATGTGCGCAGCAGGATGTGCGCCCCACAGAATTTGCGCCCCACAGGATGTGCAAGCACAGTTTTTTTATTAATTTGATTTAAATATTTTTTTTTGTAAAAATGTTTTAATATTATTTTTATTTATGTGCGCAGCAGGATGTGCGCCGCAGGATGTGCACCCTACAGAATTTGCGCCCCACAGGATGTGCAAGGACAGTTTTTTTATTAATTTGATTTAAAAAAAAAATAATTGTAAATTGTTTTTAATATTATTTTTATTTATGTGCGCAGCAGGATGTGCGCTGCAGGATGTGCGCCCCACAGGATGTGCAAGCACAGTTTTTTTATTAATTTGATTTAAAAAAAAAAAAATTGTAAATTTTTTTTAATATTATTTTTATTAATGTGCGCAGCTGGATGGCGCCGCACAGAATTTGCGCCCCACATAATTTGCGCCCCACAGGATGTGCAAGGACCGGTTTTTTTTTAATTTGATTTAAATATTTTTTTTGTAAAAATGTTTTAATATTATTTTTATTTATGTGCGCAGCAGGATGTGCGCCGCAGGATGTGCACCCTACAGAATTTGCGCCCCACAGGATGTGCAAGCACAGTTTTTTTATTAATTTGATTTAAAAAAAAAAAAAATTGTAAATTGTTTTTAATATTATTTTTATTAATGTGCGCAGCTGGATGTGCGCCCCACAGAATTTGCGCCCCACAGGATGTGCAAGCACAGTTTTTTTATTAGTTATATTTAAATTTTTTTTTTTGTAAAAATGTTTTAATATTATTTTTATTCATGTGCGCCCCACAGAATTTGCGCCCCACAGGATGTGCAAGGACAGTTTTTTTAATAATTTGATTTAAAAAAAAAACATTGTAATTTGTTTTTAATATTATTTTTATTTATGTGCGCAGCAGGATGTGCGCCCCACAGAATTTGCGCCCCACAGGATGTGCAAGGACAGTTTTTTTAATAATTTGATTTAAAAAAAAAAATTGTAATTTGTTTTTAATATTATTTTTATTTTTGTGCGCAGCAGGATGTGCGCCGCAGAATGTGCGCCCCACAGAATTTGCGCCCCACAGGATGTGCAAGGACAGTTTTTTTATTAATTTGATTTAAAAAAAAAAATTGTAATTTGTTTTTAATATTATTTTTATTTATGTGCGCAGCAGGATGTGCGCCGCAGGATGTGCGCCCCACAGGATGTGCAACCACAGTTTTTTTATTAATTTGATTTAAAAAAAAAAAATTGTAATTTGTTTTTAATATTATTTTTATTTATGTGCGCAGCAGGATGTGCGCCCCACAGAATTTGCGCCCCACAGGATGTGCAAGCACAGTTTTTTTATTAATTTGATTTAAATATTTTTTTTTGTAAAAATGTTTTAATATTATTTTTATTTATGTGCGCAGCAGGATGTGCGCCGCAGGATGTGCACCCTACAGAATTTGCGCCCCACAGGATGTGCAAGGACAGTTTTTTTATTAATTTGATTTAAAAAAAAAATAATTGTAAATTGTTTTTAATATTATTTTTATTTATGTGCGCAGCAGGATGTGCGCTGCAGGATGTGCGCCCCACAGGATGTGCAAGCACAGTTTTTTTATTAATTTGATTTAAAAAAAAAAAAATTGTAAATTTTTTTTAATATTATTTTTATTTATGTGCGCAGCAGGATGTGCGCCCCACAGAATTTGCGCCCCACAGGATGTGCAAGCACAGTTTTTTTATTAATTTGATTTAAATATTTTTTTTTGTAAAAATGTTTTAATATTATTTTTATTTATGTGCGCAGCAGGATGTGCGCCGCAGGATGTGCACCCTACAGAATTTGCGCCCCACAGGATGTGCAAGGACAGTTTTTTTATTAATTTGATTTAAAAAAAAAATAATTGTAAATTGTTTTTAATATTATTTTTATTTATGTGCGCAGCAGGATGTGCGCTGCAGGATGTGCGCCCCACAGGATGTGCAAGCACAGTTTTTTTATTAATTTGATTTAAAAAAAAAAAAATTGTAAATTTTTTTTAATATTATTTTTATTAATGTGCGCAGCTGGATGGCGCCGCACAGAATTTGCGCCCCACATAATTTGCGCCCCACAGGATGTGCAAGGACCGGTTTTTTTTTAATTTGATTTAAATATTTTTTTTGTAAAAATGTTTTAATATTATTTTTATTTATGTGCGCAGCAGGATGTGCGCCGCAGGATGTGCACCCTACAGAATTTGCGCCCCACAGGATGTGCAAGCACAGTTTTTTTATTAATTTGATTTAAAAAAAAAAAAAATTGTAAATTGTTTTTAATATTATTTTTATTAATGTGCGCAGCTGGATGTGCGCCCCACAGAATTTGCGCCCCACAGGATGTGCAAGCACAGTTTTTTTATTAGTTATATTTAAATTTTTTTTTTTGTAAAAATGTTTTAATATTATTTTTATTCATGTGCGCCCCACAGAATTTGCGCCCCACAGGATGTGCAAGGACAGTTTTTTTAATAATTTGATTTAAAAAAAAAACATTGTAATTTGTTTTTAATATTATTTTTATTTATGTGCGCAGCAGGATGTGCGCCCCACAGAATTTGCGCCCCACAGGATGTGCAAGGACAGTTTTTTTAATAATTTGATTTAAAAAAAAAAATTGTAATTTGTTTTTAATATTATTTTTATTTTTGTGCGCAGCAGGATGTGCGCCGCAGAATGTGCGCCCCACAGAATTTGCGCCCCACAGGATGTGCAAGGACAGTTTTTTTATTAATTTGATTTAAAAAAAAAAATTGTAATTTGTTTTTAATATTATTTTTATTTATGTGCGCAGCAGGATGTGCGCCGCAGGATGTGCGCCCCACAGGATGTGCAACCACAGTTTTTTTATTAATTTGATTTAAAAAAAAAAAATTGTAATTTGTTTTTAATATTATTTTTATTTATGTGCGCAGCAGGATGTGCGCCCCACAGAATTTGCGCCCCACAGGATGTGCAAGCACAGTTTTTTTATTAATTTGATTTAAATATTTTTTTTTGTAAAAATGTTTTAATATTATTTTTATTTATGTGCGCAGCAGGATGTGCGCCGCAGGATGTGCACCCTACAGAATTTGCGCCCCACAGGATGTGCAAGGACAGTTTTTTTATTAATTTGATTTAAAAAAAAAATAATTGTAAATTGTTTTTAATATTATTTTTATTTATGTGCGCAGCAGGATGTGCGCTGCAGGATGTGCGCCCCACAGGATGTGCAAGCACAGTTTTTTTATTAATTTGATTTAAAAAAAAAAAAATTGTAAATTTTTTTTAATATTATTTTTATTAATGTGCGCAGCTGGATGGCGCCGCACAGAATTTGCGCCCCACATAATTTGCGCCCCACAGGATGTGCAAGGACCGGTTTTTTTTTAATTTGATTTAAATATTTTTTTTGTAAAAATGTTTTAATATTATTTTTATTTATGTGCGCAGCAGGATGTGCGCCGCAGGATGTGCACCCTACAGAATTTGCGCCCCACAGGATGTGCAAGCACAGTTTTTTTATTAATTTGATTTAAAAAAAAAAAAAATTGTAAATTGTTTTTAATATTATTTTTATTAATGTGCGCAGCTGGATGTGCGCCCCACAGAATTTGCGCCCCACAGGATGTGCAAGCACAGTTTTTTTATTAATTTGATTTAAATATTTTTTTTTGTAAAAATGTTTTAATATTATTTTTATTCATGTGCGCCCCACAGAATTTGCGCCCCACAGGATGTGCAAGGACAGTTTTTTTATTAATTTGATTTAAAAAAAAAAATTGTAATTTGTTTGTAATATTATTTTTATTTATATGCGCAGCAGGATGTGCGCCGCAGGATGTGCGCCCCACATAATTTGCGCCCCACAGGAAGTGCAAGCACAGTTTTTTTATTAATTTGATTTAAATATTTTTTTTTGTAAAAATGTTTTAATATTATTTTTATTTATGTGCGCAGCAGGGTGTGCGCCGCAGGATGTGCGCCCCACAGAATTTGCGCCCCACAGGATGTGCATGGACAGTTTTTTTATTAATTTGATTTAAAAAAAAAAATTGTAATTTGTTTTTAATATTATTTTTATTCATGTGCGCAGCAGGATGTGCGCCGCAGGATGTGCGCCCCACAGAATTTGCGCCCCACAGGATGTGCAAGCACAGTTTTTTTATTAATTTGATTTAAATATTTTTTTTTGTAAAAATGTTTTAATATTATTTTTATTCATGTGCGCCCCACAGAATTTGCGCCCCACAGGATGTGCAAGCACAGTTTTTTTATTAATTTGATTTAAATATTTTTTTTTGTAAAAACGTTTTTAATATTATTTTTATTTATGTGCGCAGCAGGATTTGCGCCACAGGATATGCGCCCATGAGGATGTGCAAGCACAGTTTTTTTATTAATTTGATTTAAAAAAAAAAATTGTAAATTGTTTTTAATATTATTTTTATTTATGTGCGCAGCAGGATATGCGCCGCAGGATGTGCGCCCCACAGAATTTGCGCCCCACAGGATGTGCAAGGACAGTTTTTTTATTAATTTGATTTAAAAAAAAAACATTGTAATTTGTTTTTAATATTATTTTTATTTATGTGCGCAGCAGGATGTGCGCCCCACAGAATTTGCGCCCCACAGGATGTGCAAGGACAGTTTTTTTAATAATTTGATTTAAAAAAAAAAATTGTAATTTGTTTTTAATATTATTTTTATTTATGTGCGCAGCAGGATGTGCGCCGCAGAATGTGCGCCCCACAGAATTTGCGCCCCACAGGATGTGCAAGGAAAGTTTTTTTATTAATTTGATTTAAAAAAAAAAAATTGTAATTTGTTTTTAATATTATTTTTATTTATGTGCTTAGCAGGATGTGCGCCGCAGGATGTGCGCCCCACAGGATGTGCAACCACAGTTTTTTTATTAATTTGATTTAAAAAAAAAAAATTGTAATTTGTTTTTAATATTGTTTTTATTTATGTGCGCAGCAGGATGTGCGCTGCAGCATGTGCGCCCCACAGAATTTGCGCCCCACAGGATGTGCAAGCACAGTTTTTTTATTAATTTGATTTAAATATTTTTTTTTGTAATAATGTTTTAATATTATTTTTATTTATTTGCGCAGCAGGATGTGCGCCGCAGGATGTACGCCCCACATAATTTGCGCCCCACAGAATGTGCAAGCACAGTTTTTTTATCAGTTATATTTAATTTTTTTTTTTGTAAAAATGTTTTAATATTATTTTTATTCATGTGCGCCCCACAGAATTTGCGCCCCACAGGATGTGCAAGCACAGTTTTTTTATTAATTTGATTTAAATATTTTTTTTTGTAATAATGTTTTAATATTATTTTTATTTATTTGCGCAGCAGGATGTGCGCCGCAGGATGTACGCCCCACATAATTTGCGCCCCACAGAATGTGCAAGCACAGTTTTTTTATCAGTTATATTTAATTTTTTTTTTTGTAAAAATGTTTTAATATTATTTTTATTCATGTGCGCCCCACAGAATTTGCGCCCCACAGGATGTGCAAGGACAGTTTTTTTATTAATTTGATTTAAAAAAAAAAATTGTAATTTGTTTTTAATATTATTTTTATTTATGTGCGCAGCAGGATGTGCGCCGCAGGATGTGCGCCCCACAGGATGTGCAAGCACAGTTTTTTTATTAATTTGATTTAAATATTTTTTTTTGTAAAAACGTTTTTAATATTATTTTTATTTATGTGCGCAGCAGGATGTGCGCCGCAGGATGTGCGCCCCACAGAATTTGCGCCCCACAGGATGTGCAAGCACAGTTTTTTTATTAATTTGATTTAAATATTTTTTTTTGTAAAAACGTTTTTAATATTATTTTTATTTATGTGCGCAGCAGGATTTGCGCCACAGGATATGCGCCCATGAGGATGTGCAAGCACAGTTTTTTTATTAATTTGATTTAAAAAAAAAAATTGTAAATTGTTTTTAATATTATTTTTATTTATGTGCGCAGCAGGATATGCGCCGCAGGATGTGCGCCCCACAGAATTTGCGCCCCACAGGATGTGCAAGGACAGTTTTTTTATTAATTTGATTTAAAAAAAAAACATTGTAATTTGTTTTTAATATTATTTTTATTTATGTGCGCAGCAGGATGTGCGCCCCACAGAATTTGCGCCCCACAGGATGTGCAAGGACAGTTTTTTTAATAATTTGATTTAAAAAAAAAAATTGTAATTTGTTTTTAATATTATTTTTATTTATGTGCGCAGCAGGATGTGCGCCGCAGAATGTGCGCCCCACAGAATTTGCGCCCCACAGGATGTGCAAGGAAAGTTTTTTTATTAATTTGATTTAAAAAAAAAAAATTGTAATTTGTTTTTAATATTATTTTTATTTATGTGCTTAGCAGGATGTGCGCCGCAGGATGTGCGCCCCACAGGATGTGCAACCACAGTTTTTTTATTAATTTGATTTAAAAAAAAAAAATTGTAATTTGTTTTTAATATTGTTTTTATTTATGTGCGCAGCAGGATGTGCGCTGCAGCATGTGCGCCCCACAGAATTTGCGCCCCACAGGATGTGCAAGCACAGTTTTTTTATTAATTTGATTTAAATATTTTTTTTTGTAATAATGTTTTAATATTATTTTTATTTATTTGCGCAGCAGGATGTGCGCCGCAGGATGTACGCCCCACATAATTTGCGCCCCACAGAATGTGCAAGCACAGTTTTTTTATCAGTTATATTTAATTTTTTTTTTTGTAAAAATGTTTTAATATTATTTTTATTCATGTGCGCCCCACAGAATTTGCGCCCCACAGGATGTGCAAGCACAGTTTTTTTATTAATTTGATTTAAATATTTTTTTTTGTAATAATGTTTTAATATTATTTTTATTTATTTGCGCAGCAGGATGTGCGCCGCAGGATGTACGCCCCACATAATTTGCGCCCCACAGAATGTGCAAGCACAGTTTTTTTATCAGTTATATTTAATTTTTTTTTTTGTAAAAATGTTTTAATATTATTTTTATTCATGTGCGCCCCACAGAATTTGCGCCCCACAGGATGTGCAAGGACAGTTTTTTTATTAATTTGATTTAAAAAAAAAAATTGTAATTTGTTTTTAATATTATTTTTATTTATGTGCGCAGCAGGATGTGCGCCGCAGGATGTGCGCCCCACAGGATGTGCAAGCACAGTTTTTTTATTAATTTGATTTAAATATTTTTTTTTGTAAAAACGTTTTTAATATTATTTTTATTTATGTGCGCAGCAGGATGTGCGCCGCAGGATGTGCGCCCCACAGAATTTGCGCCCCACAGGATGTGCAAGCACAGTTTTTTTATTAATTTGATTTAAATATTTTTTTTTGTAAAAACGTTTTTAATATTATTTTTATTTATGTGCGCAGCAGGATTTGCGCCACAGGATTTGCGCCCATGAGGATGTGCAAGCACAGTTTTTTTATTAATTTGATTTAAAAAAAAAAATTGTAAATTGTTTTTAATATTATTTTTATTTATGTGCGCAGCAGGATATGCGCCGCAGGATGTGCGCCCCACAGAATTTGCGCCCCACAGGATGTGCAAGGACAGTTTTTTTATTAATTTGATTTAAAAAAAAAACATTGTAATTTGTTTTTAATATTATTTTTATTTATGTGCGCAGCAGGATGTGCGCCCCACAGAATTTGCGCCCCACAGGATGTGCAAGGACAGTTTTTTTAATAATTTGATTTAAAAAAAAAAATTGTAATTTGTTTTTAATATTATTTTTATTTATGTGCTTAGCAGGATGTGCGCCGCAGGATGTGCGCCCCACAGGATGTGCAACCACAGTTTTTTTATTAATTTGATTTAAAAAAAAAAAATTGTAATTTGTTTTTAATATTATTTTTATTTATGTGCGCAGCAGGATGTGCGCCGCAGCATGTGCGCCCCACAGAATTTGCGCCCCACAGGATGTGCAAGCACAGTTTTTTTATTAATTTGATTTAAATATTTTTTTTTGTAATAATGTTTTAATATTATTTTTATTTATTTGCGCAGCAGGATGTGCGCCGCAGGATGTACGCCCCACATAATTTGCGCCCCACAGAATGTGCAAGCACAGTTTTTTTATCAGTTATATTTAATTTTTTTTTTTGTAAAAATGTTTTAATATTATTTTTATTCATGTGCGCCCCACAGAATTTGCGCCCCACAGGATGTGCAAGGACAGTTTTTTTATTAATTTGATTTAAAAAAAAAAATTGTAATTTGTTTTTAATATTATTTTTATTTATGTGCGCAGCAGGATGTGCGCCGCAGGATGTGCGCCCCACAGGATGTGCAAGCACAGTTTTTTTATTAATTTGATTTAAATATTTTTTTTTGTAAAAACGTTTTTAATATTATTTTTATTTATGTGCGCAGCAGGATTTGCGCCACAGGATGTGCGCCCATGAGGATGTGCAAGCACAGTTTTTTTATTAATTTGATTTAAAAAAAAAACATTGTAATTTGTTTTTAATATTATTTTTATTTATGTGCGCAGCAGGATGTGCGCCCCACAGAATTTGCGCCCCACAGGATGTGCAAGGACAGTTTTTTTAATAATTTGATTTAAAAAAAAAAATTGTAATTTGTTTTTAATATTATTTTTATTTATGTGCGCAGCAGGATGTGCACCGCAGAATGTGCGCCCCACAGAATTTGCGCCCCACAGGATGTGCAAGGACAGTTTTTTTATTAATTTGATTTAAAAAAAAAAAATTGTAATTTGTTTTTAATATTATTTTTATTTATGTGCGCAGCAGGATGTGCGCCCCACAGAATTTGCGCCCCACAGGATGTGCAAGCACAGTTTTTTTATTAATTTGATTTAAATATTTTTTTTGTAAAAATGTTTTAATATTATTTTTATTTATGTGCGCAGCAGGATGTGCGCCGCAGGATGTGCGCCCCACAGAATTTGCGCCCCACAGGATGTGCAAGCACAGTTTTTTTATTAATTTGATTTAAATATTTTTTTTTGTAAAAATGTTTTAATATTATTTTTATTTATGTGCGCAGCAGGATGTGCGCCGCAGGATGTGCGCCCCACAGAATTTGCGCCCCACAGAATTTGCGCCCCACAGGATGTGCAAGCACAGTTTTTTTATTAATTTGATTTAAAAAAAAAAATTGTAAATTGTTTTTAATATTATTTTTATTTATGTGCGCAGCAGGATGTGCGCCGCAGGATGTGCGCCCCACAGAATTTGCGCCCCACAGGATGTGCAAGGACAGTTTTTTTATTAATTTGATTTAAAAAAAAAAATTGTAATTTGTTTTTAATATTATTTTTATTTATGTGCGCAGCAGGATGTGCGCCAAAGGATGTGCGCCCCACATAATTTGCGCCCCACAGGATGTGCAAGCACAGTTTGTTTATTAATTTGATTTAAAAAAAAAAAATTGTAAATTGTTTTTAATATTATTTTTATTTATGTGCGCAGCAGGATGTGCGCCGCAGGATGTGCGCCCCACAGAATTTGCGCCCCACAGGATGTGCAAGCACAGTTTTTTTATTAATTTGATTTAAATATTTTTTTTTGTAAAAATATTTTAATATTATATTTATTTATGTGCGCAGCAGGATGTGCGCCGCAGGATGTGCGCCCCACAGAATTTGCGCCCCACAGGATGTGCAAGCACAGTTTTTTTATTAATTTGATTTAAATATTTTTTTTTGTAAAAACGTTTTTAATATTATTTTTATTTATGTGCGCAGCAGGATTTGCGCCACAGGATGTGCGCCCATGAGGATGTGCAAGCACAGTTTTTTTATTAATTTGATTTAAAAAAAAAAATTGTAAATTGTTTTTAATATTATTTTTATTTATGTGCGCAGCAGGATGTGCGCCGCAGGATGTACGCCCCACATAATTTGCGCCCCACAGTATGTGCAAGGACAGTTTTTTTATTAATTTGATTTAAAAAAAAAATTGTAATTTGTTTTTAATATTATTTTTATTTATGTGCGCAGCAGGATGTGCGCTGCAGCATGTGCGCCCCACAGAATTTGCGCCCCACAGGATGTGCAAGCACAGTTTTTTTATTAATTTGATTTAAATATTTTTTTTTGTAAAAATGTTTTAACATTATTTTTATTCGTGTGCGCCCCACAGAATTTGCTCCCCACAGAATGTGCAAGCACAGTTTTTTTATCAGTTATATTTAAATTTTTTTTTTTGTAAAAATGTTTTAATATTATTTTTATTCATGTGCGCCCCACAGAATTTGTGCCCCACAGGATGAGCAAGGACAGTTTTTTTATTAATTTGATTTAAAAAAAAAAATTGTAATTTGTTTTTAATATTATTTTTATTTATGTGCGCAGCAGGATGTGCGCCGCAGGATGTGCGCCCCACAGGATGTGCAAGCACAGTTTTTTTATTAATTTGATTTAAATATTTTTTTTTGTAAAAACGTTTTTAATATTATTTTTATTTATGTGCGCAGCAGGATTTGCGCCACAGGA
Source organism: Pleuronectes platessa (assembly GCF_947347685.1). Taxonomy (NCBI): domain Eukaryota; kingdom Metazoa; phylum Chordata; class Actinopteri; order Pleuronectiformes; family Pleuronectidae; genus Pleuronectes; species Pleuronectes platessa. The sequence goes on from NC_070628.1 coordinate 31,633,081, forward strand.
TGTGCGCCCATGAGGATGTGCAAGCACAGTTTTTTTATTAGTTTGATTTAAAAAAAAAAATTGTAAATTGTTTTTAATATTATTTTTATTTATGTGCGCAGCAGGATGTGCGCCCCACAGAATTTGCGCCCCACAGGATGTGCAAGCACAGTTTTTTTATTAATTTGATTTAAAAAAAAAATTGTAATTTGTTTTTAATATTATTTTTATTTATGTGCGCAGCAGGATGTGCGCCGCAGGATTTGCGGCCCACAGAATTTGCGCCCCACAGGATGTGCAAGCACAGTTTTTTTATTAATTTGATTTAAAAAAAAAATTGTTATTTGTTTTTAATATTATTTTTATTTATGTGCGCAGCAGGATGTGCGCCGCAGGATGTGCCCCCCACAGAATTTGCGCCCCACAGGATGTGCAAGGACAGTTTTTTTATTAATTTGATTTATATATTTTTTTTTGTAAAAATATTTGAATATTATTTTTATTTTATGTGCCTAGCAGGATGTGCGCTTCAGGATGTGCGCCCCACAGAATTTGCGCCCTACAGGATGTGCAAGCACAGTTTTTTTATTAATTTGATTTAAATATTTTTTTTTGTAAAAATGTTTTAATATTATTATTATTAATGTGCGCAGCTGGATGTGCGCCGCATGATGTGCGCCCCACATAATTTGCGCCCCACAGGATGAGCAAGCACAGTTTTTTTATTAATTGTTTTAAATATTTTTTTTGTAAAGATGTTTTAATATTATTTTTATCTATGTGCGCAGCAGGATGTGCGCCGCAGTCTGTGCGCCCCACATAATTTGTGCCCCACAGGATGTAAAACCACAGTTTTTTATTAATTTGATTTAAATATTTTTTTTTGTAAAAATGTTTTAATATTATTTTTATTCATGTGCGCAGCAGGATTTGCGCCGCAGGATGTGCGCCCCACAGAATTTGCGCCCCACAGGATGTGCAAGCACAGTTTTTTTATTAATTTGATTTAAAAAAAAAATTGTTATTTGTTTTTAATATTATTTTTATTTATGTGCGCAGCAGGATGTGCGCCGCAGGATGTGCCCCCCACAGAATTTGCGCCCCACAGGATGTGCAAGGACAGTTTTTTTATTAATTTGATTTAAAAAAAAAAAAATTGTAATTTGTTTTTAATATTATTTTTATTTATGTGCGCAGCAGGATGTGCGCCGCAGGATGTGCGCCCCAAATAATTTGCGCCCCACAGGTATGTGCAAGCAAGGTTTTTTATTAGTTATATTTAAATATTTTTTTTTGTAAAAATGTTTTAATATTATTTTTATTTATGTGCGCAGCAGGATGTGCGCCGCAGGATGTGCGCCCTACATAATTTGCGCCCCACAGGATGTGCAAGCACAGTTTTTTTATTAATTTGATTTAAATATATTTTTTTGTAAAAATGTTTTAATATTATTTTTATTAATGTGCGCAGCTGGATGTGCGCCCCACAGAATTTGCGCCCCACAGGATGTGCAAGCACATTTTTTTATTAATTTGATTTAAATATTTTTTTTTGTAAAAATGTTTTAATATTATTTTTATTTATTTGCGCAGCAGGATGTGCGCCGCAGCATGTGCGCCCCACAGGATGTGCAAGCACAGTTTTTTTATTAATTTGATTTAAATATTTTTTTTTGTAAAAATGTTTTAACATTATTTTTATTTATATGCGCAGCAGGATGTGCGCCGCAGGATTTGCGCCCCACAGAATTTGCGCCCCACAGGATGTGCAAGGACAGTTTTTTTATTAATTTTATTTAAATATTTTTTTTGTAAAAATGTTTTAATATTATTTTTATTTATGTGCGCAGCAGGATGTGCGCCCCACAGAATTTGCGCCCCACAGGATGTGCAAGCACAGTTTTTTTATTAATTTGATTTAAAAAAAAAAAATTGTAAATTGTTTTTAATATTATTTTTATTTATGTGCTTAGCAGGATGTGCGCCGCAGGATGTGCGCCCCACATAATTTGCGCCCCACAGGATGTGCAAGGACAGTTTTTTTATTAATTTGATTTAAAAAAAAAAATTGTAAATTGTTTTTAATATTATTTTTATTTATGTGCGCAGCAGGATGTGCGCCGCAGGATGTGCGCCCCACATAATTTGCGCCCCACAGGTATGTGCAAGCAAGGTTTTTTATTAGTTATATTTAAATATTTTTTTTTGTAAAAATGTTTTAATATGATTTTTATTTATGTGCGCAGCAGGATGTGCGCCGCAGGATGTGCGCCCTACATAATTTGCGCCCCACAGGATGTGCAAGCACAGTTTTTTTATTAATTTGATTTAAATATATTTTTTTGTAAAAATGTTTTAATATTATTTTTATTAATGTGCGCAGCTGGATGTGCGCCCCACAGAATTTGCGCCCCACAGGATGTAAAACCACAGTTTTTTATTAATTTGATTTAAATATTTTTTTTTGTAAAAATGTTTTAATATTATTTTTATTAATGTGCGCAGCAGGATTTGCGCCGCAGGATGTGCGCCCCACAGAATTTGCGCCCCACAGGATGTGCAAGCACAGTTTTTTTATTAATTTGATTTAAAAAAAAAAAATTGTAAATTGTTTTTAATATTATTTTTATTTATGTGCTTAGCAGGATGTGCGCCGCAGGATGTGCGCCCCACATAATTTGCGCCCCACAGGATGTGCAAGGACAGTTTTTTTATTAATTTGATTTAAAAAAAAAATTGTAATTTGTTTTTAATATTATTTTTATTTATGTGCGCAGCAGGATGTGCGCCGCAGGATGTGCGCCCCACAGAATTTGCGCCCCACAGGATGTGCAAGCACAGTTTTTTTATTAATTTGATTTAAATATTTTTTTTTGTAAAAATGTTTTAATATTATTTTTATTCATGTGCGCCCCACAGAATTTGCGCCCCACAGGATGTGCAAGGACAGTTTTTTTATTAATTTGATTTAAAAAAAAAATTGTAATTTGTTTTTAATATTTTTTTTATTTATGTGCGCAGCAGGATGTGCGCCGCAGGATGTGCGCCCCACAGAATTTGCGCCCCACAGGATGTGCAAGGACAGTTTTTTTATTAATTTGATTTAAATATTTTTTTTGTAAAAATGTTTTAATATTATTTTTATTTATGTGCGCAGCAGGATGTGAACCGCAGGATGTGCGCCCCACATAATTTGCGCCCCACAGGATGTGCAAGCACAGTTTTTTTATTAATTTGATTTAAATATTTTTTTTTGTAAAAATGTTTTAACATTATTTTTATTTATATGCGCAGCAGGATGTGCGCCGCAGGATTTGCGCCCCACAGAATTTGCGCCCCACAGAATGTGCAAGCACAGTTTTTTTATTAATTTGATTTTAATATATTTTTTTGTAAAAATGTTTTAATATTATTTTTATTTATGTGCGCAGCAGGATGTGCGCCGCAGGATGTGCGCCCCACAGAGTTTGCGCCCCACAGGATGTGCAAGCACAGTTTTTTTATTAATTTGATTTAAAAAAAAAATTGTAATTTGTTTTTAATATTATTTGTATTTATGTGCGCAGCAGGATGTGTGCCGCAGGATGTGCGCCCCACAGAATTTGTGCCCCACAGGATGTGCAAACACAGTTTTTTTATTAATTTGATTTAAATATTTTTTTTGTAAAAATGTTTTAATATAATTTTTATTTATGTGCGCAGCAGGATGTGCGCCGCAGGATGTGCGCCCCACAGAATTTGCGCCCCACAGAATTTGCGCCCCACAGGATGTGCAAGCACAGTGTTTTTATTAATTTGATTAAAATATTTTTTTTTGTAAAAATGTTTTAATATTATTTTTATTCATGTGCACAGCAGGATGTGCGCCGCAGGATGTGCGCCCCACAGAATTTGCGCCCCACAGGATGTGCAAGCACAGTTTTTTTATTAATTTGATTTAAAAAAAAAAAATTGTAAATTGTTTTTAATATTATTTTTATTTATGTGCGCAGCAGGATGTGCGCCGCAGGATGTGCGCCCCACAGAATTTGCGCCCCACAGAATGTGCAAGCACAGTTTTTTTATTAATTTGATTTTAATATATTTTTTTGTAAAAATGTTTTAATATTATTTTTATTTATGTGCGCAGCAGGATGTGCGCCGCAGGATGTGCGCCCCACAGAGTTTGCGCCCCACAGGATGTGCAAGCACAGTTTTTTTATTAATTTGATTTAAAAAAAAAATTGTAATTTGTTTTTAATATTATTTTTATTTATGTGCGCAGCAGGATGTGCGCCGCAGGATGTGCGCCCCAAATAATTTGCGCCCCACAGGTATGTGCAAGCAAGGTTTTTTATTAGTTATATTTAAATATTTTTTTTTGTAAAAATGTTTTAATATTATTTTTATTTATGTGCGCAGCAGGATGTGCGCCGCAGGATGTGCGCCCTACATAATTTGCGCCCCACAGGATGTGCAAGCACAGTTTTTTTATTAATTTGATTTAAATATATTTTTTTGTAAAAATGTTTTAATATTATTTTTATTAATGTGCGCAGCTGGATGTGCGCCCCACAGAATTTGCGCCCCACAGGATGTGCAAGCACATTTTTTTATTAATTTGATTTAAATATTTTTTTTCGTAAAAATGTTTTAATATTATTTGTATTTATGTGCGCAGCAGGATGTGCGCCGCAGGATGTTCGAACCACAGAATTTGCGCCCCACAGGATGTGCAAGGACAGTTTTTTTATTAATTTGATTTTTAAAAAAAAATTGTAATTTGTTTTTAATATTATTTTTATTTATGTGCGCAGCAGGATTTTAGCCGCAGGATGTGCGCCCCACATAATTTGCGCCCCACAGGAGGATGTGCGCCGCAGGATGTGCGCCCCACATAATTTGCGCCCCACAGGATGTGCAAGCACAGTTTTTTTATTAATTTGATTTAAATATTTTTTTTTGTAAAAATGTTTTAATATTATTTTTATTTATGTGCGCAGCAGGATGTGCGCCGCAGGATGTTCGACCCACAGAATTTGCGCCCCACAGGATGTGCAAGGACAGTTTTTTTATTAATTTGATTTAAAAAAAAAAAATTGTAATTTGTTTTTAATATTATTTTTATTTATGTGCGCAGCAGGATGTGCGCCGCAGGATGTGCGCCCCACAGAATTTGCGCCCCAAAGGATGTGCAAGGACAGTTTTTTTATTAATTTGATTTAAAAAAAAAAATTGTAATTTGTTTTTAATATTATTTTTATTTATGTGCGCAGCAGGATGTGCCTCGCAGGATGTGGGCCCCACAGAATTTGCGCCCCACAGGATGTGCAAGCAGTTTTTTTATTAATTTGATTTAAATATTTTTTTTTGTAAAAATGTTTTAATATTATTTTTATTCATGTGCGCAGCAGGATTTGCGCCTCAGGATGTGCGCCCCACAGGATGTGCAAGCACAGTTTTTTTATTAATTTGATTTAAATATTTTTTTTTGTAAAAATGTTTTAATATAATTTGTATTTATGTGCGCAGCAGGATGTGCGCCGCAGGATGTGCGCCCCACAGAATTTGCGCCCCACAGGATGTGCAAGCACAGTTTTTTTATTAATTTGATTTAAAAAAAAATAATCGTAAATTGTTTTTAATATTATTTTTATTTATGTGCGCAGCAGGATGTGCGCCGCAGGATGTGCCCCCCACAGAATTTGCGCCCCACAGGATGTGCAAGGACAGTTTTTTTATTAATTTGATTTAAAAAAAAAAAATTGTAATTTGTTTTTAATATTATTTTTATTTATGTGCGCAGCAGGATTTGCGCCGCAGGATGTGCGCCCCACAGAATTTGCGCCCCACAGGATGTGCAAGGACAGTTTTTTTATTAATTTGATTTATATATTTTTTTTTGTAAAAATATTTGAATATTATTTTTATTTTATGTGCCTAGCAGGATGTGCGCTTCAGGATGTGCGCCCCACAGAATTTGCGCCCTACAGGATGTGCAAGCACAGTTTTTTTATTAATTTGATTTAAATATTTTTTTTTGTAAAAATGTTTTAATATTATTATTATTAATGTGCGCAGCTGGATGTGCGCCGCATGATGTGCGCCCCACATAATTTGCGCCCCACAGGATGAGCAAGCACAGTTTTTTTATTAATTGTTTTAAATATTTTTTTTGTAAAGATGTTTTAATATTATTTTTATCTATGTGCGCAGCAGGATGTGCGCCGCAGTCTGTGCGCCCCACATAATTTTCGCCCCACAGGATGTAAAACCACAGTTTTTTATTAATTTGATTTAAATATTTTTTTTTGTAAAAATGTTTTAATATTATTTTTATTCATGTGCGCAGCAGGATTTGCGCCGCAGGATGTGCGCCCCACAGAATTTGCGCCCCACAGGATGTGCAAGGACAGTTTTTTTATTAATTTGATTTAAAAAAAAAATTGTAATTTGTTTTTAATATTATTTTTATTTATGTGCGCAGCAGGATGTGCGCCGCAGGATTTGCGGCCCACAGAATTTGCGCCCCACAGAATGTGCAAGCACAGTTTTTTTATTAATTTGATTTTAATATATTTTTTTGTAAAAATGTTTTAATATTATTTTTATTTATGTGCGCAGCAGGATGTGCGCCGCAGGATGTGCGCCCCACAGAGTTTGCGCCCCACAGGATGTGCAAGCACAGTTTTTTTATTAATTTGATTTAAAAAAAAAATTGTAATTTGTTTTTAATATTATTTGTATTTATGTGCGCAGCAGGATGTGTGCCGCAGGATGTGCGCCCCACAGAATTTGTGCCCCACAGGATGTGCAAACACAGTTTTTTTATTAATTTGATTTAAATATTTTTTTTGTAAAAATGTTTTAATATAATTTTTATTTATGTGCGCAGCAGGATGTGCGCCGCAGGATGTGCGCCCCACAGAATTTGCGCCCCACAGGATGTGCAAGCACAGTGTTTTTATTAATTTGATTTAAATATTTTTTTTTGTAAAAATGTTTTAATATTATTTTTATTCATGTGCACAGCAGGATGTGCGCCGCAGGATGTGCGCCCCACAGAATTTGCGCCCCACAGGATGTGCAAGCACAGTTTTTTTATTAATTTGATTTAAAAAAAAAAATTGTAAATTGTTTTTAATATTATTTTTATTTATGTGCGCAGCAGGATGTGCGCCGCAGGATGTGCGCCCCACATAATTTGCGCCCAGCAGGATGTGCAAGGACAGTTTTTTTATTAATTTGATTTTAAAAAAAAATTGTAATTTGTTTTTAATATTATTTTTATTCATGTGCGCAGAAGGATGTGCGCCGCAGGATGTGCGCCCCACAGAATTTGCGCCCCACAGGATGTGCAAGCACAGTTTTTTTATTAATTTGATTTAAATATTTTTTTTTGTAAAAATGTTTTAACATTATTTTTATTTATATGCGCAGCAGGATGTGCGCCGCAGGATTTGCGCCCCACAGAATTTGCGCCCCACAGAATGTGCAAGCACAGTTTTTTTATTAATTTGATTTTAATATATTTTTTTGTAAAAATGTTTTAATATTATTTTTATTTATGTGCGCAGCAGGATGTGCGCCGCAGGATGTGCGCCGCAGGATTTGCGCCCCACAGAGTTTGCGCCCCACAGGATGTGCAAGCACAGTTTTTTTATTAATTTGATTTAAATATTTTTTTTTGTAAAAATGTTTTAATATTATTTTTATTTATGTGCGCAGCAGGATGTGCGCCGCAGGATGTGCGCCCCACAGAGTTTGCGCCCCACAGGATGTGCAAGCACAGTTTTTTTATTAATTTGATTTAAATATTTTTTTTTGTAAAAATGTTTTAATATTATTTTTATTTATGTGCGCAGCAGGATGTGCGCCGCAGGATGTGCGCCCCACAGAGTTTGCGCCCCACAGGATGTGCAAGCACAGTTTTTTTATTAATTTGATTTAAAAAAAAAATTGTAATTTGTTTTTAATATTATTTTTATTTATGTGCGCAGCAGGATGTGCGCCGCAGGATGTGCGCCCCACATAATTTGCGCCCCACAGGATATGCAAGGACAGTTTTTTAATTAATTTGATTTAAAAAAAAAAATTGTAATTTGTTTTTAATATTATTTTTATTTATGTGCGCAGCAGGATGTGCGCCGCAGGATGTGCGCCCCACATAATTTGCGCCCCACAGGATGTGCAAGGACAGTTTTTTTATTAATTTGATTTAAAAAAAAAATTGTAATTTGTTTTTAATATTATTTTTATTTATGTGCGCAGCAGGATGTGCGCCGCAGGATGTGCGCCCCACAGGAGGTGCAAGCACAGTTTTTTTATTAATTTGATTTAAATATTTTTTTTTGTAAAAATGTTTTAACATTATTTTTATTTATATGCGCAGCAGGATGTGCGCCGCAGGATTTGCGCCGCAGGATTTGCGCCCCACAGAATTTGCGCCCCAAGGAATGTGCAAGCACAGTTTTTTTATTAATTTGATTTTAATATATTTTTTTGTAAAAATGTTTTAATATTATTTTTATTTATGTGCGCAGCAGGATGTGCGCCGCAGGATGTGCGCCCCACAGAGTTTGCGCCCCACAGGATGTGCAAGCACAGTTTTTTTATTAATTTGATTTAAATATTTTTTTTGTAAAAATGTTTTAATATTATTTTTATTTATGTGCGCAGCAGGATGTGCGCCGCAGGATGTGCGCCCCACAGAGTTTGCGCCCCACAGGATGTGCAAGCACAGTTTTTTTATTAATTTGATTTAAAAAAAAAAATTGTAATTTGTTTTTAATATTATTTTTATTTATGTGCGCAGCAGGATGTGCGCCGCAGGATGTGCGCCCCACAGGAGGTGCAAGCACAGTTTTTTTATTAATTTGATTTAAATATTTTTTTTTGTAAAAATGTTTTAACATTATTTTTATTTATATGCGCAGCAGGATGTGCGCCGCAGGATTTGCGCCGCAGGATTTGCGCCCCACAGAATTTGCGCCCCAAGGAATGTGCAAGCACAGTTTTTTTATTAATTTGATTTTAATATATTTTTTTGTAAAAATGTTTTAATATTATTTTTATTTATGTGCGCAGCAGGATGTGCGCCGCAGGATGTGCGCCCCACAGAGTTTGCGCCCCACAGGATGTGCAAGCACAGTTTTTTTATTAATTTGATTTAAATATTTTTTTTGTAAAAATGTTTTAATATTATTTTTATTTATGTGCGCAGCAGGATGTGCGCCGCAGGATGTGCGCCCCACAGAGTTTGCGCCCCACAGGATGTGCAAGCACAGTTTTTTTATTAATTTGATTTAAAAAAAAAAATTGTAATTTGTTTTTAATATTATTTTTATTTATGTGCGCAGCAGGATGTGCGCCGCAGGATGTGCGCCCCACAGAATTTGCGGCCCACAGGATGTGCAAGCACAGTTTTTTTATTAATTTGATTTAAATATTTTTTTTTGTAAAAATGTTTTGATATTATTTTTATTCATGTGCGCAGCAGGATTTGCGCCGCAGGATGTGCGCCCCACATAATTTGCGCCCCACAGGATGTGCAAGCACATTTTTTTTATTAGTTATATTTAAATATTTTTTTTTGTAAAAATGTTTTAATATTATTTTTATTTATGTGCGCAGCAGGATGTGCGCCACAGGATGTGCGCCCCACAGAATTTGCGCCCCACAGGATGTGCAAGCACAGTTTTTTTATTAATTTGATTTAAATTTTTTTTTTGTAAAAATGTTTTAATATTATTTTAATTTATGTGCGCAGCAGGATGTGCGCCCCACAGAATTTGCGCCCCACAGGATGTGCAAGCACAGTTTTTTTATTAATTTGATTTAAATATTTTTTTTTGTAAAAATGTTTTAATATTATTTGTATTAATGTGCGCAGCTGGATGTGCGCCGCAGGATGTGCGCCCCACAGAATTTGCGCCCCACAGGATGTGCAAGCACAGTTTTTTTATTAATTTGATTTAAAAAAAAATAATTGTAAATTGTTTTTAATATTATTTTTATTTATGTGCGCAGCAGGATGTGCACCGCAGGATGTGCGCCCCACATAATTTGCGCCCCACAGGATGTGCAAGCACAGTTTTTTTATTAATTTGATTTAAATATTTTTTTTGTAAAAATGTTTTAATATTATTTTTATTTATGTGCGCAGCAGGATGTGTGCCGCAGGATGTGCGCCCCACAGAATTTGCGCCCCACAGGATGTGCAAGCACAGTGTTTTTATTAATTTGATTTAAATATTTTTTTTTGTAAAAATGTTTTAATATTATTTTTATTCATGTGCGCAGCAGGATTTGCGCCGCAGGATGTAAGCCCCACAGAATTTGCGCCCCACAGGATGTGCAAGCACAGTTTTTTTATTAATTTGATTTAAATATTTTTTTTTGTAAAAGTGTTTTAATATTATTTTTATTTATGTGCGCAGCAGGATGTGCGCCGCAGGATGTGCGCCCCACAGGATGTGCAAGCACAGTTTTTTTATTAATTTGATTTAAATATTTTTTTTTGTAAAAATGTTTTAATATTATTTTTATTTATGTGCGCAGCAGGATGTGCGCCGCAGGATGTGCGCCCCACATAATTTGCACCCCACAGGATGTGCAAGCACAGTTTTTTTATTAATTTGATTTAAATATTTTTTTTTGTAAAAATGTTTTAATATTATTTTTATTCATGTGCGCCCCACAGAATTTGCGCCCCACAGGATGTGCAAGGACAGTTTTTTTATTAATTTGATATAAAAAAAAAAATTGTAAATTTTTTTTAATTTTATTTTTATTTATTTGCGCAGCAGGATGTGCGCTGCAGGATGTGCGCCCCACATAATTTGCGCCCCACAGGATGTGCAAGCAAGGTTTTTTATTAATTTGATTTAAATCTTTTTTTTTGTAAAAATGTTTTAATATTATTTTTATTCATGTGCGCCCCACAGAATTTGCGCCCCACAGGATGTGCAAGCACAGTTTTTTTATTTATTTGATTTAAATATATTTTTTTGTAAAAATGTTTTAATATTATTTTTATTAATGTGCGCAGCTGGATGTGCGCCCCACAGAATTTGCGCCCCACAGGATGTGCAAGCACATTTTTTTATTAATTTGATTTAAATATTTTTTTTTGTAAAAATGTTTTAATATTATTTTTATTTATTTGCGCAGCAGGATGTGCGCCGCAGGATTTGCGCCCCACAGAATTTGCGCCCCACAGGATGTGCAAGGACAGTTTTTTTATTAATTTGATTTAAATATTTTTTTTGTAAAAATGTTTTAATATTATTTTTATTTATGTGCGCAGCAGGATGTGCGCCCCACAGAATTTGCGCCCCACAGGATGTGCAAGCACAGTTTTTTTATTAATTTGATTTAAAAAAAAAAAATTGTAAATTGTTTTTAATATTATTTTTATTTATGTGCTTAGCAGGATGTGCGCCGCAGGATGTGCGCCCCACAGAATTTGCGCCCCACAGGATGTGCAAGCACAGTTTTTTTATTAATTTGATTTAAAAAAAAAATTGTAATTTGTTTTTAATATTATTTTTATTTATGTGCGCAGCAGGATGTGCGCCGCAGGATGTGCGCCCCACAGAATTTGCGCCCCACAGGATGTGCAAGGACAGTTTTTTTATTAGTTATATTTAAATATTTTTTTTTGTAAAAATGTTTTAATATTATTTTTATTCATGTGCGCAGCAGGATGTGCGCCGCAGGATGTGCGCCCCACAGAATTTGCGCCCCACAGGATGTGCAAGCACAGTTTTTTTATTAATTTGATTTAAATATATTTTTTTGTAAAAATGTTTTAATATTATTTTTATTCATGTGCACAGCAGGATGTGCGCCGCAGGATGTGCGCCCCACATAATTTGCGCCCCACAGGATGTGCAAGCACAGTTTTTTTATTAATTTGATTTAAAAAAAACAACTTGTAAATTTGTTTCAATATTATTTTTATTTATGTGCGCAGCAGGATGTGCGCCGCATGATGTGCGCCCCACATAATTTGCGCCCCACAGGATGTGCAAGCACAGTTTTTTTTTTAATTTGATTTAAAAAAAAAATAATTGTAAATTGTTTTTAATATTATTTTTATTCATGTGCGCAGCAGGATGTGCGCCGCAGGATGTGCGCCCCACATAATTTGCGCCCCACAGGATGTGCAAGCACAGTTTTTTTATTAATTTGAGTTAAATATTTTTTTTTGTAAAAATGTTTTAATATTATTTTTATTTATGTGCGCAGCAGGATGTGCGCCGCAGGATGTTCGACCCACAGAATTTGCGCCCCACAGGATGTGCAAGGACAGTTTTTTTATTAATTTGATTTAAAAAAAAAAATTGTAATTTGTTTTTAATATTATTTTTATTTATGTGCGCAGCAGGATGTGCCTCGCAGGATGTGGGCCCCACAGAATTTGCGCCCCACAGGATGTGCAAGCAGTTTTTTTATTAATTTGATTTAAATATTTTTTTTTGTAAAAATGTTTTAATATAATTTGTATTTATGTGCGCAGCAGGATGTGCGCCGCAGGATGTGCGCCCCACAGAATTTGCGCCCCACAGGATGTGCAAGCACAGTTTTTTTATTAATTTGATTTAAATATTTTTTTTGTAAAGATGTTTTAATATAATTTTTATCTATGTGCGCAGCAGGATGTGCGCAGCAGTCTGTGCGCCCCACATAATTTGCGCCCCACAGGATGTGCAACCACAGTTTTTTATTAATTTGATTTAAATATTTTTTTTTGTAAAAATGTTTTAATATTATTTTTATTCATGTGCGCAGCAGGATTTGCGCCGCAGGATGTGCGCCCCACAGAATTTGCGCCCCACAGGATGTGCAAGGACAGTTTTTTTATTAATTTGATTTAAAAAAAAAATTGTAATTTGTTTTTAATATTATTTTTATTTATGTGCGCAGCAGGATGTGCGCCGCAGGATGTGCGCCCTACATAATTTGCGCCCCACAGGATGTGCAAGCACAGTTTTTTTATTAATTTGATTTAAATATATTTTTTTGTAAAAATGTTTTAATATTATTTTTATTAATGTGCGCAGCTGGATGTGCGCCCCACAGAATTTGCGCCCCACAGGATGTGCAAGCACATTTTTTTATTAATTTGATTTAAATATTTTTTTTCGTAAAAATGTTTTAATATTATTTGTATTTATGTGCGCAGCAGGATGTGCGCCGCAGGATGTTCGAACCACAGAATTTGCGCCCCACAGGATGTGCAAGGACAGTTTTTTTATTAATTTGATTTTTAAAAAAAAATTGTAATTTGTTTTTAATATTATTTTTATTTATGTGCGCAGCAGGATGTGCGCCGCAGGATGTGCGCCCCACAGAATTTGCGCCCCAAAGGATGTGCAAGGACAGTTTTTTTATTAATTTGATTTAAAAAAAAAAAATTGTAATTTGTTTTTAATATTATTTTTATTTATGTGCGCAGCAGGATGTGCCTCGCAGGATGTGGGCCCCACAGAATTTGCGCCCCACAGGATGTGCAAGCAGTTTTTTTATTAATTTGATTTAAATATTTTTTTTTGTAAAAATGTTTTAATATTATTTTTATTCATGTGCGCAGCAGGATTTGCGCCTCAGGATGTGCGCCCCACAGGATGTGCAAGCACAGTTTTTTTATTAATTTGATTTAAATATTTTTTTTTGTAAAAATGTTTTAATATAATTTGTATTTATGTGCGCAGCAGGATGTGCGCCGCAGGATGTGCGCCCCACAGAATTTGCGCCCCACAGGATGTGCAAGCACAGTTTTTTTATTAATTTGATTTAAAAAAAAATAATCGTAAATTGTTTTTAATATTATTTTTATTTATGTGCGCAGCAGGATGTGCGCCGCAGGATGTGCCCCCCACAGAATTTGCGCCCCACAGGATGTGCAAGGACAGTTTTTTTATTAATTTGATTTAAAAAAAAAAAATTGTAATTTGTTTTTAATATTATTTTTATTTATGTGCGCAGCAGGATTTGCGCCGCAGGATGTGCGCCCCACAGAATTTGCGCCCCACAGGATGTGCAAGGACAGTTTTTTTATTAATTTGATTTATATATTTTTTTTTGTAAAAATATTTGAATATTATTTTTATTTTATGTGCCTAGCAGGATGTGCGCTTCAGGATGTGCGCCCCACAGAATTTGCGCCCTACAGGATGTGCAAGCACAGTTTTTTTATTAATTTGATTTAAATATTTTTTTTTGTAAAAATGTTTTAATATTATTATTATTAATGTGCGCAGCTGGATGTGCGCCGCATGATGTGCGCCCCACATAATTTGCGCCCCACAGGATGAGCAAGCACAGTTTTTTTATTAATTGTTTTAAATATTTTTTTTGTAAAGATGTTTTAATATTATTTTTATCTATGTGCGCAGCAGGATGTGCGCCGCAGTCTGTGCGCCCCACATAATTTTCGCCCCACAGGATGTAAAACCACAGTTTTTTATTAATTTGATTTAAATATTTTTTTTTGTAAAAATGTTTTAATATTATTTTTATTCATGTGCGCAGCAGGATTTGCGCCGCAGGATGTGCGCCCCACAGAATTTGCGCCCCACAGGATGTGCAAGGACAGTTTTTTTATTAATTTGATTTAAAAAAAAAATTGTAATTTGTTTTTAATATTATTTTTATTTATGTGCGCAGCAGGATGTGCGCCGCAGGATTTGCGGCCCACAGAATTTGCGCCCCACAGAATGTGCAAGCACAGTTTTTTTATTAATTTGATTTTAATATATTTTTTTGTAAAAATGTTTTAATATTATTTTTATTTATGTGCGCAGCAGGATGTGCGCCGCAGGATGTGCGCCCCACAGAGTTTGCGCCCCACAGGATGTGCAAGCACAGTTTTTTTATTAATTTGATTTAAAAAAAAAATTGTAATTTGTTTTTAATATTATTTGTATTTATGTGCGCAGCAGGATGTGTGCCGCAGGATGTGCGCCCCACAGAATTTGTGCCCCACAGGATGTGCAAACACAGTTTTTTTATTAATTTGATTTAAATATTTTTTTTGTAAAAATGTTTTAATATAATTTTTATTTATGTGCGCAGCAGGATGTGCGCCGCAGGATGTGCGCCCCACAGAATTTGCGCCCCACAGGATGTGCAAGCACAGTGTTTTTATTAATTTGATTTAAATATTTTTTTTTGTAAAAATGTTTTAATATTATTTTTATTCATGTGCACAGCAGGATGTGCGCCGCAGGATGTGCGCCCCACAGAATTTGCGCCCCACAGGATGTGCAAGCACAGTTTTTTTATTAATTTGATTTAAAAAAAAAAATTGTAAATTGTTTTTAATATTATTTTTATTTATGTGCGCAGCAGGATGTGCGCCGCAGGATGTGCGCCCCACATAATTTGCGCCCAGCAGGATGTGCAAGGACAGTTTTTTTATTAATTTGATTTTAAAAAAAAATTGTAATTTGTTTTTAATATTATTTTTATTCATGTGCGCAGAAGGATGTGCGCCGCAGGATGTGCGCCCCACAGAATTTGCGCCCCACAGGATGTGCAAGCACAGTTTTTTTATTAATTTGATTTAAATATTTTTTTTTGTAAAAATGTTTTAACATTATTTTTATTTATATGCGCAGCAGGATGTGCGCCGCAGGATTTGCGCCCCACAGAATTTGCGCCCCACAGAATGTGCAAGCACAGTTTTTTTATTAATTTGATTTTAATATATTTTTTTGTAAAAATGTTTTAATATTATTTTTATTTATGTGCGCAGCAGGATGTGCGCCGCAGGATGTGCGCCGCAGGATTTGCGCCCCACAGAGTTTGCGCCCCACAGGATGTGCAAGCACAGTTTTTTTATTAATTTGATTTAAATATTTTTTTTTGTAAAAATGTTTTAATATTATTTTTATTTATGTGCGCAGCAGGATGTGCGCCGCAGGATGTGCGCCCCACAGAGTTTGCGCCCCACAGGATGTGCAAGCACAGTTTTTTTATTAATTTGATTTAAATATTTTTTTTTGTAAAAATGTTTTAATATTATTTTTATTTATGTGCGCAGCAGGATGTGCGCCGCAGGATGTGCGCCCCACAGAGTTTGCGCCCCACAGGATGTGCAAGCACAGTTTTTTTATTAATTTGATTTAAAAAAAAAATTGTAATTTGTTTTTAATATTATTTTTATTTATGTGCGCAGCAGGATGTGCGCCGCAGGATGTGCGCCCCACATAATTTGCGCCCCACAGGATATGCAAGGACAGTTTTTTAATTAATTTGATTTAAAAAAAAAAATTGTAATTTGTTTTTAATATTATTTTTATTTATGTGCGCAGCAGGATGTGCGCCGCAGGATGTGCGCCCCACATAATTTGCGCCCCACAGGATGTGCAAGGACAGTTTTTTTATTAATTTGATTTAAAAAAAAAATTGTAATTTGTTTTTAATATTATTTTTATTTATGTGCGCAGCAGGATGTGCGCCGCAGGATGTGCGCCCCACAGGAGGTGCAAGCACAGTTTTTTTATTAATTTGATTTAAATATTTTTTTTTGTAAAAATGTTTTAACATTATTTTTATTTATATGCGCAGCAGGATGTGCGCCGCAGGATTTGCGCCGCAGGATTTGCGCCCCACAGAATTTGCGCCCCAAGGAATGTGCAAGCACAGTTTTTTTATTAATTTGATTTTAATATATTTTTTTGTAAAAATGTTTTAATATTATTTTTATTTATGTGCGCAGCAGGATGTGCGCCGCAGGATGTGCGCCCCACAGAGTTTGCGCCCCACAGGATGTGCAAGCACAGTTTTTTTATTAATTTGATTTAAATATTTTTTTTGTAAAAATGTTTTAATATTATTTTTATTTATGTGCGCAGCAGGATGTGCGCCGCAGGATTTGCGCCCCACAGAATTTGCGCCCCACAGGATGTGCAAGCACAGTTTTTTTATTAATTTGATTTAAAAAAAAAAAATTGTAAATTGTTTTTAATATTATTTTTATTTATGTGCTTAGCAGGATGTGCGCCGCAGGATGTGCGCCCCACAGAATTTGCGCCCCACAGGATGTGCAAGCACAGTTTTTTTATTAATTTGATTTAAAAAAAAAATTGTAATTTGTTTTTAATATTATTTTTATTTATGTGCGCAGCAGGATGTGCGCCGCAGGATGTGCGCCCCACAGAATTTGCGCCCCACAGGATGTGCAAGGACAGTTTTTTTATTAGTTATATTTAAATATTTTTTTTTGTAAAAATGTTTTAATATTATTTTTATTCATGTGCGCAGCAGGATGTGCGCCGCAGGATGTGCGCCCCACAGAATTTGCGCCCCACAGGATGTGCAAGCACAGTTTTTTTATTAATTTGATTTAAATATATTTTTTTGTAAAAATGTTTTAATATTATTTTTATTCATGTGCACAGCAGGATGTGCGCCGCAGGATGTGCGCCCCACATAATTTGCGCCCCACAGGATGTGCAAGCACAGTTTTTTTATTAATTTGATTTAAAAAAAACAACTTGTAAATTTGTTTCAATATTATTTTTATTTATGTGCGCAGCAGGATGTGCGCCGCATGATGTGCGCCCCACATAATTTGCGCCCCACAGGATGTGCAAGCACAGTTTTTTTTTTAATTTGATTTAAAAAAAAAATAATTGTAAATTGTTTTTAATATTATTTTTATTCATGTGCGCAGCAGGATGTGCGCCGCAGGATGTGCGCCCCACATAATTTGCGCCCCACAGGATGTGCAAGCACAGTTTTTTTATTAATTTGAGTTAAATATTTTTTTTTGTAAAAATGTTTTAATATTATTTTTATTTATGTGCGCAGCAGGATGTGCGCCGCAGGATGTTCGACCCACAGAATTTGCGCCCCACAGGATGTGCAAGGACAGTTTTTTTATTAATTTGATTTAAAAAAAAAAATTGTAATTTGTTTTTAATATTATTTTTATTTATGTGCGCAGCAGGATGTGCCTCGCAGGATGTGGGCCCCACAGAATTTGCGCCCCACAGGATGTGCAAGCAGTTTTTTTATTAATTTGATTTAAATATTTTTTTTTGTAAAAATGTTTTAATATAATTTGTATTTATGTGCGCAGCAGGATGTGCGCCGCAGGATGTGCGCCCCACAGAATTTGCGCCCCACAGGATGTGCAAGCACAGTTTTTTTATTAATTTGATTTAAATATTTTTTTTGTAAAGATGTTTTAATATAATTTTTATCTATGTGCGCAGCAGGATGTGCGCAGCAGTCTGTGCGCCCCACATAATTTGCGCCCCACAGGATGTGCAACCACAGTTTTTTATTAATTTGATTTAAATATTTTTTTTTGTAAAAATGTTTTAATATTATTTTTATTCATGTGCGCAGCAGGATTTGCGCCGCAGGATGTGCGCCCCACAGAATTTGCGCCCCACAGGATGTGCAAGGACAGTTTTTTTATTAATTTGATTTAAAAAAAAAATTGTAATTTGTTTTTAATATTATTTTTATTTATGTGCGCAGCAGGATGTGCGCCGCAGGATTTGCGGCCCACAGAATTTGCGCCCCACAGGATGTGCAAGCACAGTTTTTTTATTAATTTGATTTAAAAAAAAAATTGTTATTTGTTTTTAATATTATTTTTATTTATGTGCGCAGCAGGATGTGCGCCGCAGGATGTGCCCCCCACAGAATTTGCGCCCCACAGGATGTGCAAGGACAGTTTTTTTATTAATTTGATTTAAATATTTTTTTTTGTAAAAATGTTTTAACATTATTTTTATTTATATGCGCAGCAGGATGTGCGTCGCAGGATTTGCGCCCCACAGAATTTGCGCCCCACAGAATGTGCAAGCACAGTTTTTTTATTAATTTGATTTTAAAAAAAAATTGTAATTTGTTTTTAATATTATTTTTATCTATGTGCGCAGCTGGATGTGCGCCCCACAGAATTTGCGCCCCACAGAATTTGCGCCCCACAGGATGTGCAAGCACAGTTTTTTTATTAATTTGATTTAAAAAAAAATAATCGTAAATTGTTTTTAATATTATTTTTATTTATGTGCGCAGCAGGATGTGCGCCGCAGGATGTGCCCCCCACAGAATTTGCGCCTCACAGGATGTGCAAGGACAGTTTTTTTATTAATTTGATTTAAAAAAAAAAAATTGTAATTTGTTTTTAATATTATTTTTATTTATGTGCGCAGCAGGATGTGCGCCGCAGGATGTGCGCCCCACAGAATTTGCGCCCCACAGGATGTGCAAGCACAGTTTTTTTATTAATTTGATTTAAATATTTTTTTTGTAAAGATGTTTTAATATTATTTTTATCTATGTGCGCAGCAGGATGTGCGCAGCAGTCTGTGCGCCCCACATAATTTGCGCCCCACAGGATGTGCAACCACAGTTTTTTATTAATTTGATTTAAATATTTTTTTTTGTAAAAATGTTTTAATATTATTTTTTTTCATGTGCGCAGCAGGATGTGCGCCGCAGGATTTGCGGCCCACAGAATTTGTGCCCCACAGGATGTGCAAGCACAGTTTTTTTATTAATTTGATTTAAAAAAAAAATTGTTATTTGTTTTTAATATTATTTTTATTTATGTGCGCAGCAGGATGTGCGCCGCAGGATGTGCCCCCCACAGAATTTGCGCCCCACAGGATGTGCAAGGACAGTTTTTTTATTAATTTGATTTAAAAAAAAAAAATTGTAATTTGTTTTTAATATTATTTTTATTTATGTGCGCAGCAGGATGTGCGCCGCAGGATGTGCGCCCCAAATAATTTGCGCCCCACAGGTATGTGCAAGCAAGGTTTTTTATTAATTTGATTTAAATATATTTTTTTGTAAAAATGTTTTAATATTATTTTTATTAATGTGCGCAGCTGGATGTGCGCCCCACAGAATTTGCGCCCCACAGGATGTGCAAGCACAGTTTTTTTATTAATTTGATTTAAAAAAAAAAAATTGTAAATTGTTTTTAATATTATTTTTATTTATGTGCTTAGCAGGATATGCGCCGCAGGATGTGCGCCCCACATAATTTGCGCCCCACAGGATGTGCAAGGACAGTTTTTTTATTAATTTGATTTAAAAAAAAAATTGTAATTTGTTTTTAATATTATTTTTATTTATGTGCGCAGCAGGATGTGCGCCGCAGGATGTGCGCCCCACAGAATTTGCGCCCCACAGGATGTGCAAGGACAGTTTTTTTATTAATTTGATTTAAATATTTTTTTTTGTAAAAATGTTTTAACATTATTTTTATTTATATGCGCAGCAGGATGTGCGCCGCAGGATTTGCGCCCCACAGAATTTGCGCCCCACAGAATGTGCAAGCACAGTTTTTTTATTAATTTGATTTTAATATATTTTTTTGTAAAAATGTTTTAATATTATTTTTATTTATGTGCATAGCAGGATGTGCGCCGCAGGATGTGCGCCCCACAGAATTTGCGCCCCACAGGATGTGCAAGCACAGTTTTTTTATTAATTTGATTTAAATATTTTTTTTTGTAAAAATGTTTTAATATTATTTTTATTCATGTGCGCCCCACAGAATTTGCGCCCCACAGGATGTGCAAGGACAGTTTTTTTATTAATTTGATTTAAATATTTTTTTTTGTAAAAATGTTTTAATATTATTATTATTAATGTGCGCAGCTGGATGGGCGCCGCATGATGTGCGCCCCACAGAATTTGCGCCCCACAGGATGAGCAAGCACAGTTTTTTTATTTATTGTTTTAAATAGTTTTTTTGTAAAAATGTTTTAATATTATTTTTATTCATGTGCACAGCAGGATGTGCGCCGCATGATGTGCACCCCACAGGATGAGCAAGCACAGTTTTTTTATTAATTTGATTTAAAAAAAAAAAATGTAAATTGTTTTTAATATTATTATTATTAATGTGCGCAGCTGGATGTGCCTCGCAGGATGTGCGCCCCACAGAATTTGCGCCCCACAGGATGTGCAAGCACAGTTTTTTTATTAATTTGATTTAAATATTTTTTTTTGTAAAAATGTTTTAACATTATTTTTATTTATATGCGCAGCAGGATGTGCGTCGCAGGATTTGCGCCCCACAGAATTTGCGCCCCACAGAATGTGCAAGCACAGTTTTTTTATTAATTTGATTTAAATATATTTTTTTGTAAAAATGTTTTAATATTATTTTTATTTATGTGCGCAGCAGGATGTGCGACGCAGGATGTGCGCCCCACAGAATTTGCGCCCCACAGGATGTGCAAGCACAGTTTTTTTATTAATTTGATTTTAAAAAAAAATTGTAATTTGTTTTTAATATTATTTTTATCTATGTGCGCAGCTGGATGTGCGCCCCACAGAATTTGCGCCCCACAGAATTTGCGCCCCACAGGATGTGCAAGCACAGTTTTTTTATTAATTTGATTTAAAAAAAAAAAATTGTAATTTGTTTTTAATATTATTTTTATTTATGTGCGCAGCAGGATGTGCGCCGCAGGATGTGTGCCCCACAGAATTTGCGCCCCACAGGATGTGCAAGCACAGTTTTTTTATTAATTTGATTTAAATATTTTTTTTGTAAAGATGTTTTAATATTATTTTTATCTATGTGCGCAGCAGGATGTGCGCAGCAGTCTGTGCGCCCCACATAATTTGCGCCCCACAGGATGTGCAACCACAGTTTTTTATTAATTTGATTTAAATATTTTTTTTTGTAAAAATGTTTTAATATTATTTTTATTCATGTGCGCAGCAGGATTTGCGCCGCAGGATGTGCGCCCCACAGAATTTGCGCCCCACAGGATGTGCAAGGACAGTTTTTTTATTAATTTGATTTAAAAAAAAAATTGTAATTTGTTTTTAATATTATTTTTATTTATGTGCGCAGCAGGATGTGCGCCGCAGGATTTGCGGCCCACAGAATTTGCGCCCCACAGGATGTGCAAGCACAGTTTTTTTATTAATTTGATTTTAAAAAAAAATTGTTATTTGTTTTTAATATTATTTTTATTTATGTGCGCAGCAGGATGTGCGCCGCAGGATGTGCCCCCCACAGAATTTGCGCCCCACAGGATGTGCAAGGACAGTTTTTTTATTAATTTGATTTAAATATTTTTTTTTGTAAAAATATTTTAATATTATTTTTATTTTATGTGCCTAGCAGGATGTGCGCTTCAGGATGTGCGCCCCACAGAATTTGCGCCCTACAGGATGTGCAAGCACAGTTTTTTTATTAATTTGATTTAAATATTTTTTTTTGTAAAAATGTTTTAATATTATTATTATTAATGTGCGCAGCTGGATGTGCGCCGCATGATGTGCGCCCCACATAATTTGCGCCCCACAGGATGAGCAAGCACAGTTTTTTTATTAATTGTTTTAAATATTTTTTTTGTAAAGATGTTTTAATATTATTTTTATCTATGTGCGCAGCAGGATGTGCGCCGCAGTCTGTGCGCCCCACATAATTTGCGCCCCACAGGATGTAAAACCACAGTTTTTTATTAATTTGATTTAAATATTTTTTTTTGTAAAAATGTTTTAATATTATTTTTATTCATGTGCGCAGCAGGATTTGCGCCGCAGGATGTGCGCCCCACAGAATTTGCGCCCCACAGGATGTGCAAGCACAGTTTTTTTATTAATTTGATTTAAAAAAAAAATTGTTATTTGTTTTTAATATTATTTTTATTTATGTGCGCAGCAGGATGTGCGCCGCAGGATGTGCCCCCCACAGAATTTGCGCCCCACAGGATGTGCAAGGACAGTTTTTTTATTAATTTGATTTAAAAAAAAAAAATTGTAATTTGTTTTTAATATTATTTTTATTTATGTGCGCAGCAGGATGTGCGCCGCAGGATGTGCGCCCCAAATAATTTGCGCCCCACAGGTATGTGCAAGCAAGGTTTTTTATTAGTTATATTTAAATATTTTTTTTTGTAAAAATGTTTTAATATTATTTTTATTTATGTGCGCAGCAGGATGTGCGCCGCAGGATGTGCGCCCTACATAATTTGCGCCCCACAGGATGTGCAAGCACAGTTTTTTTATTAATTTGATTTAAATATATTTTTTTGTAAAAATGTTTTAATATTATTTTTATTAATGTGCGCAGCTGGATGTGCGCCCCACAGAATTTGCGCCCCACAGGATGTGCAAGCACATTTTTTTATTAATTTGATTTAAATATTTTTTTTTGTAAAAATGTTTTAACATTATTTTTATTTATATGCGCAGCAGGATGTGCGCCGCAGGATTTGCGCCCCACAGAATTTGCGCCCCACAGGATGTGCAAGGACAGTTTTTTTATTAATTTTATTTAAATATTTTTTTTGTAAAAATGTTTTAATATTATTTTTATTTATGTGCGCAGCAGGATGTGCGCCCCACAGAATTTGCGCCCCACAGGATGTGCAAGCACAGTTTTTTTATTAATTTGATTTAAAAAAAAAAAATTGTAAATTGTTTTTAATATTATTTTTATTTATGTGCTTAGCAGGATGTGCGCCGCAGGATGTGCGCCCCACATAATTTGCGCCCCACAGGATGTGCAAGGACAGTTTTTTTATTAATTTGATTTAAAAAAAAAATTGTAATTTGTTTTTAATATTATTTTTATTTATGTGCGCAGCAGGATGTGCGCCGCAGGATGTGCGCCCCACAGAATTTGCGCCCCACAGGATGTGCAAGCACAGTTTTTTTATTAATTTGATTTAAATATTTTTTTTTGTAAAAATGTTTTAATATTATTTTTATTCATGTGCGCCCCACAGAATTTGCGCCCCACAGGATGTGCAAGGACAGTTTTTTTATTAATTTGATTTAAAAAAAAAATTGTAATTTGTTTTTAATATTTTTTTTATTTATGTGCGCAGCAGGATGTGCGCCGCAGGATGTGCGCCCCACAGAATTTGCGCCCCACAGGATGTGCAAGGACAGTTTTTTTATTAATTTGATTTAAATATTTTTTTTGTAAAAATGTTTTAATATTATTTTTATTTATGTGCTTAGCAGGATGTGCGCCGCAGGATGTGCGCCCCACATAATTTGCGCCCCACAGGATGTGCAAGGACAGTTTTTTTATTAATTTGATTTAAAAAAAAAATTGTAATTTGTTTTTAATATTATTTTTATTTATGTGCGCAGCAGGATGTGCGCCGCAGGATGTGCGCCCCACAGAATTTGCGCCCCACAGGATGTGCAAGCACAGTTTTTTTATTAATTTGATTTAAATATTTTTTTTTGTAAAAATGTTTTAATATTATTTTTATTCATGTGCGCCCCACAGAATTTGCGCCCCACAGGATGTGCAAGGACAGTTTTTTTATTAATTTGATTTAAATATTTTTTTTGTAAAAATGTTTTAATATTATTTTTATTTATGTGCGCAGCAGGATGTGAACCGCAGGATGTGCGCCCCACATAATTTGCGCCCCACAGGATGTGCAAGCACAGTTTTTTTATTAATTTGATTTAAATATTTTTTTTTGTAAAAATGTTTTAATATTATTTTTATTTATGTGCGCAGCAGGATGTGCGCCACAGGATGTAGGCCCCTAAGAATTTGCGCCCCACAGGATGTGCAAGCACAGTTTTTTTATTAATTTGATTTAAAAAAAAAAATTGTAAATTGTTTTTAATATTATTTTTATTTATGTGCGCAGCAGGATGTGCGCCGCAGGATGTGCGCCCCACATAATTTGCGCCCCAAAGGTATGTGCAAGCAAGGTTTTTTATTAGTTATATTTAAATATTTTTTTTTGTAAAAATGTTTTAATATTATTTTTATTTATGTGCGCAGCAGGATGTGCGCAACAGGATGTGCGCCCTACATAATTTGCGCCCCACAGGATGTGCAAGCACAGTTTTTTTATTAATTTGATTTAAATATATTTTTTTGTAAAAATGTTTTAATATTATTTTTATTAATGTGCGCAGCTGGATGTGCGCCCCACAGAATTTGCGCCCCACAGGATGTGCAAGCACATTTTTTTATTAATTTGATTTAAAAAAAAAGTTGTAATTTGTTTTTAATATTATTTTTATTTATGTGCGCAGCAGGATGTGCGCCGCAGGATTTGCGGCCCACAGAATTTGCGCCCAACAGGATGTGCAAGGACAGTTTTTTTATTAATTTGATTTAAAAAAAAAAAATTGTAATTTGTTTTTAATATTATTTTTATTTATGTGCGCAGCAGGATGTGCGCCGCAGGATGTGCGCCCCAAATAATTTGCGCCCCACAGGTATGTGCAAGCAAGGTTTTTTATTAGTTATATTTAAATATTTTTTTTTGTAAAAATGTTTTAATATTATTTTTATTCATGTGCACAGCAGGATGTGCGCCGCATGATGTGCACCCCACAGGATGAGCAAGCACAGTTTTTTTATTAATTTGATTTAAAAAAAAAAAATGTAAATTGTTTTTAATATTATTATTATTAATGTGCGCAGCTGGATGTGCCTCGCAGGATGTGCGCCCCACAGAATTTGCGCCCCACAGGATGTGCAAGCACAGTTTTTTTATTAATTTGATTTAAATATTTTTTTTTGTAAAAATGTTTTAACATTATTTTTATTTATATGCGCAGCAGGATGTGCGCCGCAGCATGTGCGCCCCACAGAATTTGCGCCCCACAGAATGTGCAAGCACAGTTTTTTTATTAATTTGATTTAAATATATTTTTTTGTAAAAATGTTTTAATATTATTTTTATTTATGTGCGCAGCAGGATGTGCGACGCAGGATGTGCGCCCCACAGAATTTGCGCCCCACAGGATGTGCAAGCACAGTTTTTTTATTAATTTGATTTTAAAAAAAAATTGTAATTTGTTTTTAATATTATTTTTATCTATGTGCGCAGCTGGATGTGCGCCCCACAGAATTTGCGCCCCACAGAATTTGCGCCCCACTGGATGTGCAAGCACAGTTTTTTTATTAATTTGATTTAAAAAAAAATAATCGTAAATTGTTTTTAATATTATTTTTATTTATGTGCGCAGCAGGATGTGCGCCGCAGGATGTGCCCCCCACAGAATTTGCGCCCCACAGGATGTGCAAGGACAGTTTTTTTATTAATTTGATTTAAAAAAAAAAAATTGTAATTTGTTTTTAATATTATTTTTATTTATGTGCGCAGCAGGATGTGCGCCGCAGGATGTGCGCCCCAAATAATTTGCGCCCCACAGGTATGTGCAAGCAAGGTTTTTTATTAGTTATATTTAAATATTTTTTTTTGTAAAAATGTTTTAATATTATTTTTATTTATGTGCGCAGCAGGATGTGCGCCGCAGGATGTGCGCCCCAAATAATTTGCGCCCCACAGGTATGTGCAAGCAAGGTTTTTTATTAGTTATATTTAAATATTTTTTTTGTAAAAATGTTTTAATATTATTTTTATTTATGTGCGCAGCAGGATGTGCGCCCCACAGAATTTGCGCCCCACAGGATGTGCAAGCACAGTTTTTTTATTAATTTGATTTAAAAAAAAAAAATTGTAAATTGTTTTTAATATTATTTTTATTTATGTGCTTAGCAGGATGTGCGCCGCAGGATGTGCGCCCAACATAATTTGCGCCCCACAGGATGTGCAAGGACAGTTTTTTTATTAATTTGATTTAAAAAAAAAATTGTAATTTGTTTTTAATATTATTTTTATTTATGTGCGCAGCAGGATGTGCGCCGCAGGATGTGCGCCCCACAGAATTTGCGCCCCACAGGATGTGCAAGCACAGTTTTTTTATTAATTTGATTTAAATATTTTTTTTTGTAAAAATGTTTTAATATTATTTTTATTCATGTGCGCCCCACAGAATTTGCGCCCCACAGGATGTGCAAGGACAGTTTTTTTATTAATTTGATTTAAAAAAAAAATTGTAATTTGTTTTTAATATTTTTTTTATTTATGTGCGCAGCAGGATGTGCGCCGCAGGATGTGCGCCCCACAGAATTTGCGCCCCACAGGATGTGCAAGGACAGTTTTTTTATTAATTTGATTTAAATATTTTTTTTGTAAAAATGTTTTAATATTATTTTTATTTATGTGCTTAGCAGGATGTGCGCCGCAGGATGTGCGCCCCACATAATTTGCGCCCCACAGGATGTGCAAGGACAGTTTTTTTATTAATTTGATTTAAAAAAAAAATTGTAATTTGTTTTTAATATTATTTTTATTTATGTGCGCAGCAGGATGTGCGCCGCAGGATGTGCGCCCCACAGAATTTGCGCCCCACAGGATGTGCAAGCACAGTTTTTTTATTAATTTGATTTAAATATTTTTTTTTGTAAAAATGTTTTAATATTATTTTTATTCATGTGCGCCCCACAGAATTTGCGCCCCACAGGATGTGCAAGGACAGTTTTTTTATTAATTTGATTTAAAAAAAAAATTGTAATTTGTTTTTAATATTTTTTTTATTTATGTGCGCAGCAGGATGTGCGCCGCAGGATGTGCGCCCCACAGAATTTGCGCCCCACAGGATGTGCAAGGACAGTTTTTTTATTAATTTGATTTAAATATTTTTTTTGTAAAAATGTTTTAATATTATTTTTATTTATGTGCGCAGCAGGATGTGAACCGCAGGATGTGCGCCCCACATAATTTGCGCCCCACAGGATGTGCAAGCACAGTTTTTTTATTAATTTGATTTAAATATTTTTTTTTGTAAAAATGTTTTAATATTATTTTTATTTATGTGCGCAGCAGGATGTGCGCCACAGGATGTAGGCCCCTAAGAATTTGCGCCCCACAGGATGTGCAAGCACAGTTTTTTTATTAATTTGATTTAAAAAAAAAAATTGTAAATTGTTTTTAATATTATTTTTATTTATGTGCGCAGCAGGATGTGCGCCGCAGGATGTGCGCCCCACAGAATTTGCGCCCCACAGGATGTGCAAGCACAGTTTTTTTATTAATTTGATTTAAATATTTTTTTTTGTAAAAATGTTTTAATATTATTTTTATTTATGTGCGCAGCAGGATGTGCGCCACAGGATGTAGGCCCCTAAGAATTTGCGCCCCACAGGATGTGCAAGCACAGTTTTTTTATTAATTTGATTTAAAAAAAAAAATTGTAAATTGTTTTTAATATTATTTTTATTTATGTGCGCAGCAGGATGTGCGCCGCAGGATTTGCGGCCCACAGAATTTGCGCCCCACAGGATGTGCAAGGACAGTTTTTTTATTAATTTGATTTAAAAAAAAAAAATTGTAATTTGTTTTTAATATTATTTTTATTTATGTGCGCAGCAGGATGTGCGCCGCAGGATGTGCGCCCCAAATAATTTGCGCCCCACAGGTATGTGCAAGCAAGGTTTTTTATTAGTTATATTTAAATATTTTTTTTTGTAAAAATGTTTTAATATTATTTTTATTTATGTGCGCAGCAGGATGTGCGCCGCAGGATGTGCGCCCTACATAATTTGCGCCCCACAGGATGTGCAAGCACAGTTTTTTTATTAATTTGATTTAAATATATTTTTTTGTAAAAATGTTTTAATATTATTTTTATTAATGTGCGCAGCTGGATGTGCGCCCCACAGAATTTGCGCCCCACAGGATGTGCAAGCACATTTTTTTATTAATTTGATTTAAATATTTTTTTTTGTAAAAATGTTTTAATATTATTTTTATTTATTTGCGCAGCAGGATGTGCGCCGCAGCATGTGCGCCCCACAGAATTTGCGCCCCACAGGATGTGCAAGCACAGTTTTTTTATTAATTTGATTTAAATATTTTTTTTTGTAAAAATGTTTTAATATTATTTTTATTTATGTGCGCAGCAGGATGTGCGCCACAGGATGTAGGCCCCTAAGAATTTGCGCCCCACAGGATGTGCAAGCACAGTTTTTTTATTAATTTGATTTAAAAAAAAAAATTGTAAATTGTTTTTAATATTATTTTTATTTATGTGCGCAGCAGGATGTGCGCCGCAGGATGTGCGCCCCACATAATTTGCGCCCCACAGGTATGTGCAAGCAAGGTTTTTTATTAGTTATATTTAAATATTTTTTTTTGTAAAAATGTTTTAATATTATTTTTATTTATGTGCGCAGCAGGATGTGCGCCGCAGGATGTGCGCCCTACATAATTTGCGCCCCACAGGATGTGCAAGCACAGTTTTTTTATTAATTTGATTTAAATATATTTTTTTGTAAAAATGTTTTAATATTATTTTTATTAATGTGCGCAGCTGGATGTGCGCCCCACAGAATTTGCGCCCCACAGGATGTAAAACCACAGTTTTTTATTAATTTGATTTAAATATTTTTTTTTGTAAAAATGTTTTAATATTATTTTTATTCATGTGCGCAGCAGGATTTGCGCCGCAGGATGTGCGCCCCACAGAATTTGCGCCCCACAGGATGTGCAAGGACAGTTTTTTTATTAATTTGATTTAAAAAAAAAGTTGTAATTTGTTTTTAATATTATTTTTATTTATGTGCGCAGCAGGATGTGCGCCGCAGGATTTGCGGCCCACAGAATTTGCGCCCCACAGGATGTGCAAGCACAGTTTTTTTATTAATTTGATTTAAAAAAAAAATTGTTATTTGTTTTTAATATTATTTTTATTCATGTGCGCAGCAGGATGTGCGCCGCAGGATTTGCGGCCCACAGAATTTGCGCCCCACAGGATGTGCAAGCACAGTTTTTTTATTAATTTGATTTAAATATTTTTTTTTGTAAAAATGTTTTAACATTATTTTTATTTATATGCGCAGCAGGATGTGCGCCGCAGGATTTGCGCCCCACAGAATTTGCGCCCCACAGGATGTGCAAGGACAGTTTTTTTATTAATTTTATTTAAATATTTTTTTTGTAAAAATGTTTTAATATTATTTTTATTTATGTGCGCAGCAGGATGTGCGCCCCACAGAATTTGCGCCCCACAGGATGTGCAAGCACAGTTTTTTTATTAATTTGATTTAAAAAAAAAAAATTGTAAATTGTTTTTAATATTATTTTTATTTATGTGCTTAGCAGGATGTGCGCCGCAGGATGTGCGCCCCACATAATTTGCGCCCCACAGGATGTGCAAGGACAGTTTTTTTATTAATTTGATTTAAAAAAAAAATTGTAATTTGTTTTTAATATTATTTTTATTTATGTGCGCAGCAGGATGTGCGCCGCAGGATGTGCG
Source organism: Pleuronectes platessa (assembly GCF_947347685.1). NCBI lineage: Eukaryota > Metazoa > Chordata > Actinopteri > Pleuronectiformes > Pleuronectidae > Pleuronectes > Pleuronectes platessa. The sequence continues at coordinate 31,663,141 of NC_070628.1, forward strand.
CCCCACAGAATTTGCGCCCCACAGGATGTGCAAGGACAGTTTTTTTATTAATTTGATTTAAATATTTTTTTTTGTAAAAATGTTTTAACATTATTTTTATTTATATGCGCAGCAGGATGTGCGCCGCAGGATTTGCGCCCCACAGAATTTGCGCCCCACAGAATGTGCAAGCACAGTTTTTTTATTAATTTGATTTTAATATATTTTTTTGTAAAAATGTTTTAATATTATTTTTATTTATGTGCATAGCAGGATGTGCGCCGCAGGATGTGCGCCCCACAGAATTTGCGCCCCACAGGATGTGCAAGCACAGTTTTTTTATTAATTTGATTTAAATATTTTTTTTTGTAAAAATGTTTTAATATTATTTTTATTCATGTGCGCCCCACAGAATTTGCGCCCCACAGGATGTGCAAGGACAGTTTTTTTATTAATTTGATTTAAATATTTTTTTTTGTAAAAAAGTTTTAATATTATTATTATTAATGTGCGCAGCTGGATGGGCGCCGCATGATGTGCGCCCCACATAATTTGCGCCCCACAGGATGAGCAAGCACAGTTTTTTTATTTATTGTTTTAAATATTTTTTTTGTAAAAATGTTTTAATATTATTTTTATTCATGTGCACAGCAGGATGTGCGCCGCATGATGTGCACCCCACAGGATGAGCAAGCACAGTTTTTTTATTAATTTGATTTAAAAAAAAAAAATGTAAATTGTTTTTAATATTATTATTATTAATGTGCGCAGCTGGATGTGCCTCGCAGGATGTGCGCCCCACAGAATTTGCGCCCCACAGGATGTGCAAGCACAGTTTTTTTATTAATTTGATTTAAATATTTTTTTTGTAAAAATGTTTTAACATTATTTTTATTTATATGCGCAGCAGGATGTGCGTCGCAGGATTTGCGCCCCACAGAATTTGCGCCCCACAGAATGTGCAAGCACAGTTTTTTTATTAATTTGATTTAAATATATTTTTTTGTAAAAATGTTTTAATATTATTTTTATTTATGTGCGCAGCAGGATGTGCGACGCAGGATGTGCGCCCCACAGAATTTGCGCCCCACAGGATGTGCAAGCACAGTTTTTTTATTAATTTGATTTTAAAAAAAAATTGTAATTTGTTTTTAATATTATTTTTATCTATGTGCGCAGCTGGATGTGCGCCCCACAGAATTTGCGCCCCACAGAATTTGCGCCCCACAGGATGTGCAAGCACAGTTTTTTTATTAATTTGATTTAAAAAAAAAAAATGTAAATTGTTTTTAATATTATTATTATTAATGTGCGCAGCTGGATGTGCCTCGCAGGATGTGCGCCCCACAGAATTTGCGCCCCACAGGATGTGCAAGCACAGTTTTTTTATTAATTTGATTTAAAAAAAAAAAAATGTAATTTGTTTTTAATATTATTTTTATTCATGTGCGCAGCAGGATGTGCGCCGCAGGATGTGCGCCCCACAGAATTTGCGCCCCACAGGATGTGCAAGCACAGTTTTTTATTATTTTGATTTAAATATTTTTTTTTGTAAAAATGTTTTAATATTATTTTTATTCATGTGCGCAGCAGGATGTTAGCTGCAGGATGTGTGCCCCACAGAATTTGCGCCCCACAGAATGTGCAAGCACAGTTTTTTTATTAATTTGATTTTAATATATTTTTTTGTAAAAATGTTTTAATATTATTTTTATTTATGTGCGCAGCAGGATGTGCGCCACAGGATGTGCGCCCCACATAATTTGCGCCCCACAGGATGTGCAAGCACAGTATTTTTATTAATTTGATTTAAAAAAAATTAATCGTAAATTGTTTTTAATATTATTTTTATTTATGTGCATAGCAGGATGTGCGCCGCAGGATGTGCGCCCCACATAATTTGCGCCCCACAGGATATGCAAGCACAGTTTTTTTATTAATTTGATTTAAATATTTTTTTTTGTAAAAATGTTTTAATATTATTTTTATTTATGTGCGCAGCAGGATGTGCGCCGCAGGATGTACAAGCACAGTTTTTCTATTAATTTGATTTTAATATATTTTTTTGTAAAAATGTTTTAATATTATTTTTATTTATGTGCACAGCAGGATGTGCGCCGCAGGATGTGCGCCCCACATAATTTGCGCCCCACAGGATGTGCAAGCACATTTTTTTTATTAATTTGATTTAAAAAAAAAAAATTGTAAATTTTTTTTAATTTCATTTTTATTCATGTGCGCAGCAGGATGTGCGCCGCAGGATGTGCGCCCCACATAATTTGCGCCCCACAGGATGTGCAAGCACAGTTTTTTTATTAATTTGATTTAAATATTTTTTTTTGTAAAAATGTTTTAATATTATTTTTATTCATGTGCGCAGCAGGATTTGCGCCGCAGGATGTGCGCCCCACAGAATTTGCGCCCCACAGGATGTGCAAGGACAGTTTTTTTATTAATTTGATTTTAAAAAAAAATTGTAATTTGTTTTTAATATTATTTTTATTTATGTGCGCAGCAGGATGTGCGCCGCAGGATTTGCGGCCCACAGAATTTGCGCCCCACAGGATGTGCAAGGACAGTTTTTTTATTAATTTTATTTAAAAAAAAAATTGTAATTTGTTTTTAATATTATTTTTATTTATGTGCGCAGCAGGATGTGCGCCGCAGGATGTGCGCCCCACAGAATTTGCGCCCCACAGGATGTGCAAGGACAGTTTTTTTATTAATTTGATTTAAAAAAAAAAATTGTAATTTGTTTTTAATATTATTTTTATTTATGTGCGCAGCAGGATGTGCGCCGCAGGGTGTGCACCCCACAGAATTTGCGCCCCACAGGATGTGCAACCACAGTTTTTTATTAATTTGATTTAAATATTTTTTTCTGTAAAAATGTTATAATATTATTTTTATTTATGTGCGCAGCAGGATGTGCGCCGCATGATGTGCGCCCCACATAATTTGCGCCCCACAGGATGTGCAAGCACAGTTTTTGTATTAATTTGATTTAAATATATTTTTTTGTAAAAATGTTTTAATATTATTTTTATTTATGTGCGCAGCAGGATGTGCGCCGTAGGATGTGCGCCCCACATAATTTGCGCCCCACAGGATGTGCAAGCAAGGTTTTTTATTAGTTATATTTAAATATTTTTTTTTGTAAAAATGTTTTAATATTATTTTTATTTATGTGCGCAGCAGGATTTGCGCCGCAGGATGTGCGCCCCACAGGATGTGCAAGCACAGTTTTTTTATTAATTTGATTTAAATATTTTTTTTTGTAAAAATGTTTTAATATTATTTTTATTCATGTGCGCCCCACAGAATTTGCGCCCCACAGGATGTGCAAGGACAGTTTTTTTATTAATTTGATTTAAATATTTTTTTTTGTAAAAATGTTTTAATATTATTTTTATTTATGTGCGCAGCTGGATGGGCGCCGCATGATGTGCGCCCCACATAATTTGCGCCCCACAGGATGAGCAAGCACAGTTTTTTTATTTATTGTTTTAAATATTTTTTTTGTAAAAATGTTTTAATATTATTTTTATTCATGTGCACAGCAGGATGTGCGCCGCATGATGTGCACCCCACAGGATGAGCAAGCACAGTTTTTTTATTAATTTGATTTAAAAAAAAAAAATGTAAATTGTTTTTAATATTATTATTATTAATGTGCGCAGAAGGATGTGCGCCGCAGGATGTGCGCCCCACAGAATTTGCGCCCCACAGGATGTGCAAGCACAGTTTTTTTATTAATTTGATTTAAAAAAAAAAAAATGTAATTTGTTTTTAATATTATTTTTATTCATGTGCGCAGCAGGATGTGCGCCGCAGGATGTGCGCCCCACAGAATCTGCGCCCCACAGGATGTGCAAGCACAGTTTTTTATTATTTTGATTTAAATATTTTTTTTTGTAAAAATGTTTTAATATTATTTTTATTCATGTGCGCAGCAGGATGTTAGCCGCAGGATGTGCGCCCCACAGAATGTGCAAGCACAGTTTTTTTATTAATTTGATTTTAATATATTTTTTTGTAAAAATGTTTTAATATTATTTTTATTTATGTGCGCAGCAGGATGTGCGCCGCAGGATGTACAAGCACAGTTTTTCTATTAATTTGATTTTAATATATTTTTTTGTAAAAATGTTTTAATATTATTTTTATTTATGTGCACAGCAGGATGTGCGCCGCAGGATGTGCGCCCCACAGGATGTGCAAGGACAGTTTTTTTATTAATTTGATTTTAAAAAAAAATTGTAATTTGTTTTTAATATTATTTTTATTTATGTGCGCAGCAGGATGTGCGCCGCAGGATTTGCGGCCCACAGAATTTGCGCCCCACAGGATGTGCAAGGACAGTTTTTTTATTAATTTTATTTAAAAAAAAAATTGTAATTTGTTTTTAATATTATTTTTATTTATGTGCGCAGCAGGATGTGCGCCGCAGGATGTGCGCCCCACAGAATTTGCGCCCCACAGGATGTGCAAGGACAGTTTTTTTATTAATTTGATTTAAAAAAAAAAAATTGTAATTTGTTTTTAATATTATTTTTATTTATGTGCGCAGCAGGATGTGCGCCGCAGGGTGTGCACCCCACAGAATTTGCGCCCCACAGGATGTGCAACCACAGTTTTTTATTAATTTGATTTAAATATTTTTTTCTGTAAAAATGTTATAATATTATTTTTATTTATGTGCGCAGCAGGATGTGCGCGGCATGATGTGCGCCCCACATAATTTGCGCCCCACAGGATGTGCAAGCACAGTTTTTGTATTAATTTGATTTAAATATATTTTTTTGTAAAAATGTTTTAATATTATTTTTATTTATGTGCGCAGCAGGATGTGCGCCGTAGGATGTGCGCCCCACATAATTTGCGCCCCACAGGATGTGCAAGCAAGGTTTTTTATTAGTTATATTTAAATATTTTTTTTTGTAAAAATGTTTTAATATTATTTTTATTTATGTGCGCAGCAGGATTTGCGCCGCAGGATGTGCGCCCCACAGGATGTGCAAGCACAGTTTTTGTATTAATTTGATTTAAATATATTTTTTTGTAAAAATGTTTTAATATTATTTTTATTTATGTGCGCAGCAGGATGTGCGCCGTAGGATGTGCGCCCCACATAATTTGCGCCCCACAGGATGTGCAAGCAAGGTTTTTTATTAGTTATATTTAAATATTTTTTTTTGTAAAAATGTTTTAATATTATTTTTATTTATGTGCGCAGCAGGATTTGCGCCGCAGGATGTGCGCCCCACAGGATGTGCAAGCACAGTTTTTTTATTAATTTGATTTAAATATTTTTTTTTGTAAAAATGTTTTAACATTATTTTTATTTATATGCGCCGCAGGATGTGCGCCCCACAGAATTTGCGCCCCACAGGATGTGCAAGCACAGTTTTTTTATTAATTTGATTTAAAAAAAAAAAAATGTAATTTGTTTTTAATATTATTTTTATTTATGTGCGCAGCAGGATGTGCGCCGCAGGATGTGCGCCCCACAGAATTTGCGCCCCACAGAATGTGCAAGCACAGTTTTTTTATTAATTTGATTTAAATACATTTTTTTCTAAAAATGTTTTAATATTATTTTTATTTATGTGCGCAGCAGGATGTGCGCCGCAGGATGTGCGCCCCACAGAATTTGCGCCCCACAGGATGTGCAAGCACAGTTTTTTTATTAATTTGATTTAAAAAAAAATAATTGTAAATTGTTTTTAATATTATTTTTATTTATGTGCGCAGCAGGATGTGCGCCGCAGGATGTGCGCCCCACAGGATGTGCAAGCAAGGTTTTTTATTAATTATATTTAAATATTTTTTTTGTAAAAATGTTTTAATATTATTTTTATTTATGTGCGCAGCAGGATGTGCGCCGCAGGATGTAAGCCCCACAGAATTTGCGCCCCACAGGATGTGCAAGCACATTTTTTTTATTAATTTGATTTAAAAAAAAAAAATTGTAAATTTTTTTTAATTTCATTTTTATTCATGTGCGCAGCAGGATGTGCGCCCCACAGAATTTGCGCCCCACAGGATGTGCAAGGACAGTTTTTTTATTAATTTGATTTAAAAAAAAAAAATTGTAGTTTGTTTTTAATATTATTTTTATTTATGTGCGCAGAAGGATGTGCGCCGCAGGATGTGCGCCCCACAGAATTTGCGCCCCACAGGATGTGCAAGCACAGTTTTTTTATTAATTTGATTTAAATATTTTTTTTTGTAAAAATGTTTTAATATTATTTTTATTTATGTGCGCAGAAGGATGTGCGCCGCAGGATGTGCGCCCCACAGAATTTGCGCCCCACAGGATGTGCAACCACAGTTTTTTTATTAATTTGATTTAAATATTTTTTTTTGTAAAAATGTTTTAATATTATTTTTATTTATGTGCGCAGCAGGATGTGCGCCGCAGGATGTGCGCCCCACAGAATTTGCGCCCCACAGGATCTGCAAGCACAGTATTTTTATTAATTTGATTTAAAAAAAAATAATCGTAAATTGTTTTTAATATTATTTTTATTTATGTGCGCAGCAGGATGTGCGCCGCAGGATGTACAAGCACAGTTTTTTTATTATTTTGATTTAAATATTTTTTTTTGTAAAAATGTTTTAATATTATTTTTATTTATGTGCGCAGCAGGATGTTAGCCGCAGGATGTGCGCCCCACATAATTTGCGCCCCACAGGATGTGCAAGCACAGTTTTTTTATTAATTTGATTTAAATATTTTTTTTTGTAAAAATGTTTTAATATTATTTTTATTCATGTGCGCAGCAGGATTTGCGCCGCAGGATGTGCGCCCCACAGAATTTGCGCCCCACAGGATGTGCAAGGACAGTTTTTTTATTAATTTGATTTTAAAAAAAAATTGTAATTTGTTTTTAATATTATTTTTATTTATGTGCGCAGCAGGATGTGCGCCGCAGGATTTGCGGCCCACAGAATTTGCGCCCCACAGGATGTGCAAGGACAGTTTTTTTATTAATTTGATTTAAAAAAAAAATTGTAATTTGTTTTTAATATTATTTTTATTTATGTGCGCAGCAGGATGTGCGCCGCAGGATGTGCGCCCCACAGGATGTGCAAGCAAGGTTTTTTATTAATTATATTTAAATATTTTTTTTGTAAAAATGTTTTAATATTATTTTTATTTATGTGCGCAGCAGGATGTGCGCCGCAGGATGTAAGCCCCACAGAATTTGCGCCCCACAGGATGTGCAAGCACATTTTTTTTATTAATTTGATTTAAAAAAAAAAAATTGTAAATTTTTTTTAATTTCATTTTTATTCATGTGCGCAGCAGGATGTGCGCCCCACAGAATTTGCGCCCCACAGGATGTGCAAGGACAGTTTTTTTATTAATTTGATTTAAAAAAAAAAAATTGTAGTTTGTTTTTAATATTATTTTTATTTATGTGCGCAGAAGGATGTGCGCCGCAGGATGTGCGCCCCACAGAATTTGCGCCCCACAGGATGTGCAAGCACAGTTTTTTTATTAATTTGATTTAAATATTTTTTTTTGTAAAAATGTTTTAATATTATTTTTATTTATGTGCGCAGAAGGATGTGCGCCGCAGGATGTGCGCCCCACAGAATTTGCGCCCCACAGGATGTGCAACCACAGTTTTTTTATTAATTTGATTTAAATATTTTTTTTTGTAAAAATGTTTTAATATTATTTTTATTTATGTGCGCAGCAGGATGTGCGCCGCAGGATGTGCGCCCCACAGAATTTGCGCCCCACAGGATCTGCAAGCACAGTATTTTTATTAATTTGATTTAAAAAAAAATAATCGTAAATTGTTTTTAATATTATTTTTATTTATGTGCGCAGCAGGATGTGCGCCGCAGGATGTACAAGCACAGTTTTTTTATTATTTTGATTTAAATATTTTTTTTTGTAAAAATGTTTTAATATTATTTTTATTTATGTGCGCAGCAGGATGTTAGCCGCAGGATGTGCGCCCCACATAATTTGCGCCCCACAGGATGTGCAAGCACAGTTTTTTTATTAATTTGATTTAAATATTTTTTTTTGTAAAAATGTTTTAATATTATTTTTATTCATGTGCGCAGCAGGATTTGCGCCGCAGGATGTGCGCCCCACAGAATTTGCGCCCCACAGGATGTGCAAGGACAGTTTTTTTATTAATTTGATTTTAAAAAAAAATTGTAATTTGTTTTTAATATTATTTTTATTTATGTGCGCAGCAGGATGTGCGCCGCAGGATTTGCGGCCCACAGAATTTGCGCCCCACAGGATGTGCAAGGACAGTTTTTTTATTAATTTGATTTAAAAAAAAAATTGTAATTTGTTTTTAATATTATTTTTATTTATGTGCGCAGCAGGATGTGCGCCGCAGGATGTGCGCCCCACAGAATTTGCGCCCCAGAGGATGTGCAAGGACAGTTTTTTTATTAATTTGATTTAAAAAAAAAAAATTGTAATTTGTTTTTAATATTATTTTTATTTATGTGCGCAGCAAGATGTGCGCCGCAGGGTGTGCGCCCCACAGAATTTGCGCCCCACAGGATGTGCAACCACAGTTTTTTATTAATTTGATTTAAATATTTTTTTCTGTAAAAATGTTATAATATTATTTTTATTTATGTGCGCAGCAGGTTGTGCGCCGCATGATGTGCGCCCCACATAATTTGCGCCCCACAGGATGTGCAAGCACAGTTTTTGTATTAATTTGATTTAAATATATTTTTTTGTAAAAATGTTTTAATATTATTTTTATTTATGTGCGCAGCAGGATGTGCGCCGTAGGATGTGCGCCCCACATAATTTGCGCCCCACAGGATGTGCAAGCAAGGTTTTTTATTAGTTATATTTAAATATTTTTTTTTGTAAAAATGTTTTAATATTATCTTTATTTATGTGCGCAGCAGGATTTGCGCCGCAGGATGTGCGCCCCACAGGATGTGCAAGCACAGTTTTTTTATTAATTTGATTTAAAAAAAAAAAAATGTAATTTGTTTTTAATATTATTTTTATTTATGTGCGCAGCAGGATGTGCGCCGCAGGATGTGCGCCCCACAGGATGTGCAAGCACAGTTTTTTTATTAATTTGATTTAAAAAAAAAAAATTGTAATTTGTTTTTAATATTATTTTTATTTATGTGCGCAGCAGGATGTGCGCCGCAGGGTGTGCGCCCCACAGAATTTGCGCCCCACAGGATGTGCAACCACAGTTTTTTATTAATTTGATTTAAATATTTTTTTCTGTAAAAATGTTATAATATTATTTTTATTTATGTGCGCAGCAGGTTGTGCGCCGCATGATGTGCGCCCCACATAATTTGCGCCCCACAGGATGTGCAAGCACAGTTTTTGTATTAATTTGATTTAAATATATTTTTTTGTAAAAATGTTTTAATATTATTTTTATTTATGTGCGCAGCAGGATGTGCGCCGTAGGATGTGCGCCCCACATAATTTGCACCCCACAGGATGTGCAAGCAAGGTTTTTTATTAGTTATATTTAAATATTTTTTTTTGTAAAAATGTTTTAATATTATTTTTATTTATGTGCGCAGCAGGATTTGCGCCGCAGGATGTGCAACCCACAGGATGTGCAAGCACAGTTTTTTTATTAATTTGATTTAAATATTTTTTTTGTAAAAATGTTTTAATATTATTATTATTATTAATGTGCGCAGCTGGATGTGCGCCGCAGTCTGTGCGCCCCACAGAATTTGCGCCCCACAGGATGTGCAAGCACAGTTTTTTTTTAAATTTGATTTAAAAAAAAAATAATTGTAAATTGTTTTTAATATTATTTTTATTTATGTGCGCAGCAGGATGTGCGCCGCAGGATGTGCGCCCCACATAATTTGCGCCCCACAGGATGTGCAACCACAGTTTTTTATTAATTTGATTTAAATATTTTTTTCTGTAAAAATGTTTTAATATTATTTTTATTTATGTGCGCAGCAGGATGTGCGCCGCATGATGTGCGCCCCACATAATTTGCGCCCCACAGGATGTGCAAGCACAGTTTTTGTATTAATTTGATTTAAATATATTTTTTTGTAAAAATGTTTTAATATTATTTTTATTTATGTGCGCAGCAGGATGTGCGCCACAGGATGTGCGCCCCACAGAATTTGCGCCCCACAGGATATGCAAGCACAGTATTTTTATTAATTTAATTTAAAAAAAAATAATCGTAAATTGTTTTTAATATTATTTTTATTTATGTGCGCAGCAGGATGTGTGCCGCAGGATGTGCGCCCCACATAATTTGCGCCCCACAGGATGTGCAAGCACAGTTTTTTTATTAATTTGATTTAAAAATAAAATAATTGTAAATTGTTTTTAATATTATTTTTATTTATGTGCGCAGCAGGATGTGCGCCGCAGGATGTGCGCCCCACATAATTTGCCCCCCACAGGATGTGCAAGCACAGTTTTTTTATTAATTTGATTTAAATATTTTTTTTTGTAAAAATGTTTTAATATTATTTTTATTTATGTGCGCAGCAGGATGTGCGCCGCAGGATGTACAAGCACAGTTTTTTTATTATTTTGATTTAAATATTTTTTTTTGTAAAAATGTTTTAATATTATTTTTATGTATGTGCGCAGCAGGATGTGCGCCACAGGATGTGCGCCCCACAGAATTTGCGCCCCACAGGATGTGCAAGCACAGTATTTTTATTAATTTAATTTAAAAAAAAATAATCGTAAATTGTTTTTAATATTATTTTTATTTATGTGCGCAGCAGGATGTGCGCCGCAGGATGTGCGCCCCACATAATTTGCGCCCCACAGGATGTGCAAGCACAGTTTTTTTATTAATTTGATTTAAATATTTTTTTTGTAAAAATGTTTTAATATTATTTTTATTTATGTGCGCAGCAGGATGTGCGCCGCAGGATGTACAAGCACAGTTTTTTTATTATTTTGATTTAAATATTTTTTTTTGTAAAAATGTTTTAATATTATTTTTATTTATGTGCGCAGCAGGATGTGCGCCACAGGATGTGCGCCCCACAGAATTTGCGCCCCACAGGATGTGCAAGCACAGTATTTTTATTAATTTAATTTAAAAAAAAATAATCGTAAATTGTTTTTAATATTATTTTTATTTATGTGCGCAGCAGGATGTGCGCCGCAGGATGTGCGCCCCACATAATTTGCCCCCCACAGGATGTGCAAGCACAGTTTTTTTATTAATTTGATTTAAAAAAAAAATAATTGTAAATTGTTTTTAATATTATTTTTATTTATGTGCGCAGCAGGATGTGCGCCCCACATAATTTGCACCCCACAGGATGTGCAAGCACAGTTTTTTTATTAATTTGATTTCAATATTTTTTTTTGTAAAAATGTTTTAATATTATTTTTATTCATGTTCGCAGCAGGATTTGCGCCGCAGGATGTGCGCCCCACAGAATTTGCGCCCCACAGGATGTGCAAGGACAGTTTTTTTATTAATTTGATTTTAAAAAAAAATTGTAATTTGTTTTTAATATTATTTTTATTTATGTGCGCAGCAGGATGTGCGCCGCAGGATTTGCGGCCCACAGAATTTGCGCCCCACAGGATGTGCAAGCACATTTTTTTTATTAATTTGATTTAAAAAAAAAAAATTGTAAAAATGTTTTAATATTATTTTTATTTATGTGCGCAGCAGGATGTGCGCCGCAGGATGTGCGCCCTACATAATTTGCGCCCCACAGGATGTGCAAGCACAGTTTTTTTATTAATTTGATTTAAATATATTTTTTTGTAAAAATGTTTTAATATTATTTTTATTAATGTGCGCAGCTGGATGTGCGCCCCACAGAATTTGCGCCCCACAGGATGTGCAAGGACAGTTTTTTTATTAATTTGATTTAAATATTTTTTTTTGTAAAAATGTTTTAATATTATTATTATTAATGTGCACAGCTGGATGGGCGCCGCATGATGTGCGCCCCACATAATTTGCGCCCCACAGGATGAGCAAGCACAGTTTTTTTATTTATTGTTTTAAATATTTTTTTTGTAAAAATGTTTTAATATTATTTTTATTCATGTGCACAGCAGGATGTGCGCCGCATGATGTGCACCCCACAGGATGAGTAGGCACAGTTTTTTTATTAATTTGATTTAAAATAAAAAAATGTAAATTGTTTTTAATATTATTATTATTAATGTGCGCAGCTGGATGTGCCTCGCAGGATGTGCGCCCCACAGAATTTGCGCCCCACAGGATGTGCAAGCACAGTTTTTTTATTAATTTGATTTAAATATTTTTTTTTGTAAAAATGTTTTAACATTATTTTTATTTATATGCGCAGCAGGATGTGCGTCGCAGGATTTGCGCCCCACAGAATTTGCGCCCCACAGAATGTGCAAGCACAGTTTTTTTATTAATTTGATTTAAAAAAAAAAAATTGTAATTTGTTTTTAATATTATTTTTATTTATGTGCGCAGCAGGATGTGCGCCGCAGGATGTGCGCCCCAAATAATTTGCGCCCCACAGGTATGTGCAAGCAAGGTTTTTTATTAGTTATATTTAAATATTTTTTTTTGTAAAAATGTTTTAATATTATTTTTATTTATGTGCGCAGCAGGATGTGCGCCGCAGGATGTGCGCCCTACATAATTTGCGCCCCACAGGATGTGCAAGCACAGTTTTTTTATTAATTTGATTTAAATATATTTTTTTGTAAAAATGTTTTAATATTATTTTTATTAATGTGCGCAGCTGGATGTGCGCCCCACAGAATTTGCGCCCCACAGGATGTGCAAGCACATTTTTTTATTAATTTGATTTAAATATTTTTTTTTGTAAAAATGTTTTAATATTATTTGTATTTATGTGCGCAGCAGGATTTTAGCCGCAGGATGTGCGCCCCACATAATTTGCGCCCCACAGGATGTGCGCCGCATGATGTGCGCCCCACATAATTTGCGCCCCACAGGATGTGCAAGCACAGTTTTTTATTTAATTTGATTTAAAAAAAAAATAATTGTAAATTGTTTTTAATATTATTTTTATTCATGTGCGCAGCAGGATGTGCGCCGCAGGATGTGCGCCCCACATAATTTGCGCCCCACAGGATGTGCAAGCACAGTTTTTTTATTAATTTGATTTAAAAAAAAAAAATTGTAATTTGTTTTTAATATTATTTTTATTTATGTGCGCAGCAGGATGTGCCTCGCAGGATGTGGGCCCCACAGAATTTGCGCCCCACAGGATGTGCAAGCAGTTTTTTTATTAATTTGATTTAAATATTTTTTTTTGTAAAAATGTTTTAATATTATTTTTATTCATGTGCGCAGCAGGATTTGCGCCGCAGGATGTGCGCCCCACAGGATGTGCAAGCACAGTTTTTTTATTAATTTGATTTAAATATTTTTTTTGTAAAGATGTTTTAATATAATTTTTATCTATGTGCGCAGCAGGATGTGCGCAGCAGTCTGTGCGCCCCACATAATTTGCGCCCCACAGGATGTGCAACCACAGTTTTTTATTAATTTGATTTAAATATTTTTTTTTGTAAAAATGTTTTAATATTATTTTTATTCATGTGCGCAGCAGGATTTGCGCCGCAGGATGTGCGCCCCACAGAATTTGCGCCCCACAGGATGTGCAAGGACAGTTTTTTTATTAATTTGATTTAAAAAAAAAATTGTAATTTGTTTTTAATATTATTTTTATTTATGTGCGCAGCAGGATGTGCGCCGCAGGATTTGCGGCCCACAGAATTTGCGCCCCACAGGATGTGCAAGCACAGTTTTTTTATTAATTTGATTTAAAAAAAAAATTGTTATTTGTTTTTAATATTATTTTTATTTATGTGCGCAGCAGGATGTGCGCCGCAGGATGTGCCCCCCACAGAATTTGCGCCCCACAGGATGTGCAAGGACAGTTTTTTTATTAATTTGATTTATATATTTTTTTTTGTAAAAATATTTGAATATTATTTTTATTTTATGTGCCTAGCAGGATGTGCGCTTCAGGATGTGCGCCCCACAGAATTTGCGCCCTACAGGATGTGCAAGCACAGTTTTTTTATTAATTTGATTTAAATATTTTTTTTTGTAAAAATGTTTTAATATTATTATTATTAATGTGCGCAGCTGGATGTGCGCCGCATGATGTGCGCCCCACATAATTTGCGCCCCACAGGATGAGCAAGCACAGTTTTTTTATTAATTGTTTTAAATATTTTTTTTGTAAAGATGTTTTAATATTATTTTTATCTATGTGCGCAGCAGGATGTGCGCCGCAGTCTGTGCGCCCCACATAATTTGTGCCCCACAGGATGTAAAACCACAGTTTTTTATTAATTTGATTTAAATATTTTTTTTTGTAAAAATGTTTTAATATTATTTTTATTCATGTGCGCAGCAGGATTTGCGCCGCAGGATGTGCGCCCCACAGAATTTGCGCCCCACAGGATGTGCAAGGACAGTTTTTTTATTAATTTGATTTAAAAAAAAAATTGTAATTTGTTTTTAATATTATTTTTATTTATGTGCGCAGCAGGATGTGCGCCGCAGGATTTGCGGCCCACAGAATTTGCGCCCCACAGGATGTGCAAGCACAGTTTTTTTATTAATTTGATTTAAAAAAAAAATTGTTATTTGTTTTTAATATTATTTTTATTTATGTGCGCAGCAGGATGTGCGCCGCAGGATGTGCCCCCCACAGAATTTGCGCCCCACAGGATGTGCAAGGACAGTTTTTTTATTAATTTGATTTAAAAAAAAAAAATTGTAATTTGTTTTTAATATTATTTTTATTTATGTGCGCAGCAGGATGTGCGCCGCAGGATGTGCGCCCCAAATAATTTGCGCCCCACAGGTATGTGCAAGCAAGGTTTTTTATTAGTTATATTTAAATATTTTTTTTTGTAAAAATGTTTTAATATTATTTTTATTTATGTGCGCAGCAGGATGTGCGCCGCAGGATGTGCGCCCTACATAATTTGCGCCCCACAGGATGTGCAAGCACAGTTTTTTTATTAATTTGATTTAAATATATTTTTTTGTAAAAATGTTTTAATATTATTTTTATTAATGTGCGCAGCTGGATGTGCGCCCCACAGAATTTGCGCCCCACAGGATGTGCAAGCACATTTTTTTATTAATTTGATTTAAATATTTTTTTTTGTAAAAATGTTTTAATATTATTTTTATTTATTTGCGCAGCAGGATGTGCGCCGCAGCATGTGCGCCCCACAGGATGTGCAAGCACAGTTTTTTTATTAATTTGATTTAAATATTTTTTTTTGTAAAAATGTTTTAACATTATTTTTATTTATATGCGCAGCAGGATGTGCGCCGCAGGATTTGCGCCCCACAGAATTTGCGCCCCACAGGATGTGCAAGGACAGTTTTTTTATTAATTTTATTTAAATATTTTTTTTGTAAAAATGTTTTAATATTATTTTTATTTATGTGCGCAGCAGGATGTGCGCCCCACAGAATTTGCGCCCCACAGGATGTGCAAGCACAGTTTTTTTATTAATTTGATTTAAAAAAAAAAAATTGTAAATTGTTTTTAATATTATTTTTATTTATGTGCGCAGCAGGATGTGCGCCGCAGGATGTGCGCCCCACAGAATTTGCGCCCCACAGGATGTGCAAGGACAGTTTTTTTATTAATTTGATTTAAATGTTTTTTTTTGTAAAAATGTTTTAACATTATTTTTATTTATATGCGCAGCAGGATGTGCGTCGCAGGATTTGCGCCCCACAGAATTTGCGCCCCACAGAATGTGCAAGCACAGTTTTTTTATTAATTTGATTTAAATATATTTTTTTGTAAAAATGTTTTAATATTATTTTTATTTATGTGCGCAGCAGGATGTGCGACGCATGATGTGCGCCCCACAGAATTTGCGCCCCACAGGATGTGCAAGCACAGTTTTTTTATTAATTTGATTTTAAAAAAAAATTGTAATTTGTTTTTAATATTATTTTTATCTATGTAAGCAGCTGGATGTGCGCCCCACAGAATTTGCGCCCCACAGAATTTGCGCCCCACAGGATGTGCAAGCACAGTTTTTTTATTAATTTGATTTAAAAAAAAATAATCGTAAATTGTTTTTAATATTATTTTTATTTATGTGCGCAGCAGGATGTGCGCCGCAGGATGTGCCCCCCACAGAATTTGCGCCCCACAGGATGTGCAAGGACAGTTTTTTTATTAATTTGATTTAAAAAAAAAAATTGTAATTTGTTTTTAATATTATTTTTATTTATGTGCGCAGCAGGATGTGCGCCGCAGGATGTGCGCCCCACAGAATTTGCGCCCCACAGGATGTGCAAGCACAGTTTTTTTATTAATTTGATTTAAATATTTTTTTTGTAAAGATGTTTTAATATTATTTTTATCTATGTGCGCAGCAGGATGTGCGCAGCAGTCTGTGCGCCCCACATAATTTGCGCCCCACAGGATGTGCAACCACAGTTTTTTATTAATTTAATTTAAATATTTTTTTTTGTAAAAATGTTTTAATATTATTTTTATTCATGTGCGCAGCAGGATGTGCGCCGCAGGATTTGCGGCCCACAGAATTTGCGCCCCACAGGATGTGCAAGCACAGTTTTTTTATTAATTTGATTTAAAAAAAAAATTGTTATTTGTTTTTAATATTATTTTTATTTATGTGCGCAGCAGGATGTGCGCCGCAGGATGTGCCCCCCACAGAATTTGCGCCCCACAGGATGTGCAAGCACAGTTTTTTTATTAATTTGATTTAAATATATTTTTTTGTAAAAATGTTTTAATATTATTTTTATTAATGTGCGCAGCTGGATGTGCGCCCCACAGAATTTGCGCCCCACAGGATGTGCAAGCACATTTTTTTATTAATTTGATTTAAATATTTTTTTTTGTAAAAATGTTTTAATATTATTTTTATTTATTTGCGCAGCAGGATGTGCGCCGCAGCATGTGCGCCCCACAGAATTTGCGCCCCACAGGATGTGCAAGCACAGTTTTTTTATTAATTTGATTTAAATATTTTTTTTTGTAAAAATGTTTTAACATTATTTTTATTTATATGCGCAGCAGGATGTGCGCCGCAGGATTTGCGCCCCACAGAATTTGCGCCCCACAGGATGTGCAAGGACAGTTTTTTTATTAATTTTATTTAAATATTTTTTTTGTAAAAATGTTTTAATATTATTTTTATTTATGTGCGCAGCAGGATGTGCGCCGCAGGATGTGCGCCCCACATAATTTGCGCCCCACAGGATGAGCAAGCACAGTTTTTTTATTTATTGTTTTAAATATTTTTTTTGTAAAAATGTTTTAATATTATTTTTATTCATGTGCACAGCAGGATGTGCGCCGCATGATGTGCACCCCACAGGATGAGTAGGCACAGTTTTTTTATTAATTTGATTTAAAAAAAAAAAATGTAAATTGTTTTTAATATTATTATTATTAATGTGCGCAGCTGGATGTGCCTCGCAGGATGTGCGCCCCACAGAATTTGCGCCCCACAGGATGTGCAAGCACAGTTTTTTTATTAATTTGATTTAAATATTTTTTTTTGTAAAAATGTTTTAACATTATTTTTATTTATATGCGCAGCAGGATGTGCGTCGCAGGATTTGCGCCCCACAGAATTTGCGCCCCACAGAATGTGCAAGCACAGTTTTTTTATTAATTTGATTTAAATATATTTTTTTGTAAAAATGTTTTAATATTATTTTTATTTATGTGCACAGCAGGATGTGCGACGCAGGATGTGCGCCCCACAGAATTTGCGCCCCACAGGATGTGCAAGCACAGTTTTTTTATTAATTTGATTTTAAAAAAAAATTGTAATTTGTTTTTAATATTATTTTTATCTATGTGCGCAGCTGGATGTGCGCCCCACAGAATTTGCGCCCCACAGAATTTGCGCCCCACAGGATGTGCAAGCACAGTTTTTTTATTAATTTGATTTAAAAAAAAATAATCGTAAATTGTTTTTAATATTATTTTTATTTATGTGCGCAGCAGGATGTGCGCCGCAGGATGTGCCCCCCACAGAATTTGCGCCCCACAGGATGTGCAAGGACAGTTTTTTTATTAATTTGATTTAAAAAAAAAAAATTGTAATTTGTTTTTAATATTATTTTTATTTATGTGCGCAGCAGGATGTGCGCCGCAGGATGTGCGCCCCACAGAATTTGCGCCCCACAGGATGTGCAAGCACAGTTTTTTTATTAATTTGATTTAAATATTTTTTTTGTAAAGATGTTTTAATATTATTTTTATCTATGTGCGCAGCAGGATGTGCGCAGCAGTCTGTGCGCCCCACATAATTTGCGCCCCACAGGATGTGCAACCACAGTTTTTTATTAATTTGATTTAAATATTTTTTTTTGTAAAAATGTTTTAATATTATTTTTATTCATGTGCGCAGCAGGATTTGCGCCGCAGGATGTGCGCCCCACAGAATTTGCGCCCCACAGGATGTGCAAGGACAGTTTTTTTATTAATTTGATTTAAAAAAAAAATTGTAATTTGTTTTTAATATTATTTTTATTTATGTGCGCAGCAGGATGTGCGCCGCAGGATTTGCGGCCCACAGAATTTGCGCCCCACAGGATGTGCAAGCACAGTTTTTTTATTAATTTGATTTAAAAAAAAAATTGTTATTTGTTTTTAATATTATTTTTATTTATGTGCGCAGCAGGATGTGCGCCGCAGGATGTGCCCCCCACAGAATTTGCGCCCCACAGGATGTGGCAAGGACAGTTTTTTTATTAATTTGATTTAAATATTTTTTTTTGTACAAATATTTTAATATTATTTTTATTTTATGTGCCTAGCAGGATGTGCGCTTCAGGATGTGCGCCCCACAGAATTTGCGCCCTACAGGATGTGCAAGCACAGTTTTTTTATTAATTTGATTTAAATATTTTTTTTTGTAAAAATGTTTTAATATTATTATTATTAATGTGCGCAGCTGGATGTGCGCCGCATGATGTGCGCCCCACATAATTTGCGCCCCACAGGATGAGCAAGCACAGTTTTTTTATTAATTGTTTTAAATATTTTTTTTGTAAAGATGTTTTAATATTATTTTTATCTATGTGCGCAGCAGGATGTGCGCCGCAGTCTGTGCGCCCCACATAATTTGCGCCCCACAGGATGTAAAACCACAGTTTTTTATTAATTTGATTTAAATATTTTTTTTTGTAAAAATGTTTTAATATTATTTTTATTCATGTGCGCAGCAGGATTTGCGCCGCAGGATGTGCGCCCCACAGAATTTGCGCCCCACAGGATGTGCAAGGACAGTTTTTTTATTAATTTGATTTAAAAAAAAAATTGTAATTTGTTTTTAATATTATTTTTATTTATGTGCGCAGCAGGATGTGCGCCGCAGGATTTGCGGCCCACAGAATTTGCGCCCCACAGGATGTGCAAGCACAGTTTTTTTATTAATTTGATTTAAAAAAAAATTGTTATTTGTTTTTAATATTATTTTTATTTATGTGCGCAGCAGGATGTGCGCCGCAGGATGTGCCCCCCACAGAATTTGCGCCCCACAGGATGTGCAAGCAAGGTTTTTTATTAGTTATATTTAAATATTTTTTTTTGTAAAAATGTTTTAACATTATTTTTATTTATGTGCGCAGCAGGATGTGCGCCGCAGGATGTGCGCCCTACATAATTTGCGCCCCACAGGATGTGCAAGCACAGTTTTTTTATTAATTTGATTTAAATATATTTTTTTGTAAAAATGTTTTAATATTATTTTTATTAATGTGCGCAGCTGGATGTGCGCCCCACAGAATTTGCGCCCCACAGGATGTGCAAGCACATTTTTTTTTTAATTTGATTTAAATATTTTTTTTTGTAAAAATGTTTTAACATTATTTTTATTTATATGCGCAGCAGGATGTGCGCCGCAGGATTTGCGCCCCACAGAATTTGCGCCCCACAGGATGTGCAAGCACAGTTTTTTTATTAATTTGATTTAAAAAAAAAAAATTGTAAATTGTTTTTAATATTATTTTTATTTATGTGCTTAGCAGGATGTGCGCCGCAGGATGTGCGCCCCACATAATTTGCGCCCCACAGGATGTGCAAGGACAGTTTTTTTATTAATTTGATTTAAAAAAAAAAATTGTAAATTGTTTTTAATATTATTTTTATTTATGTGCGCAGCAGGATGTGCGCCGCAGGATGTGCGCCCCACATAATTTGCGCCCCACAGGTATGTGCAAGCAAGGTTTTTTATTAGTTATATTTAAATATTTTTTTTTGTAAAAATGTTTTAATATTATTTTTATTTATGTGCTTAGCAGGATGTGCGCCGCAGGATGTGCGCCCCACATAATTTGCGCCCCACAGGATGTGCAAGGACAGTTTTTTTATTAATTTGATTTAAAAAAAAAAATTGTAAATTGTTTTTAATATTATTTTTATTTATGTGCGCAGCAGGATGTGCGCCGCAGGATGTGCGCCCCACATAATTTGCGCCCCACAGGTATGTGCAAGCAAGGTTTTTTATTAGTTATATTTAAATATTTTTTTTTGTAAAAATGTTTTAATATTATTTTTATTTATGTGCGCAGCAGGATGTGCGCCGCAGGATGTGCGCCCTACATAATTTGCGCCCCACAGGATGTGCAAGCACAGTTTTTTTATTAATTTGATTTAAATATATTTTTTTGTAAAAATGTTTTAATATTATTTTTATTAATGTGCGCAGCTGGATGTGCGCCCCACAGAATTTGCGCCCCACAGGATGTGCAAGGACAGTTTTTTTATTAATTTGATTTAAAAAAAAAGTTGTAATTTGTTTTTAATATTATTTTTATTTATGTGCGCAGCAGGATGTGCGCCGCAGGATTTGCGGCCCACAGAATTTGCGCCCCACAGGATGTGCAAGCACAGTTTTTATATTAATTTGATTTAAAAAAAAAAAATTGTAAATTGTTTTTAATATTATTTTTATTTATGTGCTTAGCAGGATGTGCGCCGCAGGATGTGCGCCCCACATAATTTGCGCCCCACAGGATGTGCAAGGACAGTTTTTTTATTAATTTGATTTAAAAAAAAAATTGTAATTTGTTTTTAATATTATTTTTATTTATGTGCGCAGCAGGATGTGCGCCCCACAGAATTTGCGCCCCACAGGATGTGCAAGCACAGTTTTTTTATTAATTTGATTTAAATATTTTTTTTTGTAAAAATGTTTTAATATTATTTTTATTCATGTGCGCCCCACAGAATTTGCGCCCCACAGGATGTGCAAGGACAGTTTTTTTATTAATTTGATTTAAAAAAAAAATTGTAATTTGTTTTTAATATTTTTTTTATTTATGTGCGCAGCAGGATGTGCGCCGCAGGATGTGCGCCCCACAGAATTTGCGCCCCACTGTGCAAGGACAGTTTTTTTATTAATTTGATTTAAATATTTTTTTTGTAAAAATGTTTTAATATTATTTTTATTTATGTGCGCAGCAGGATGTGAACCGCAGGATGTGCGCCCCACATAATTTGCGCCCCACAGGATGTGCAAGCACAGTTTTTTTATTAATTTGATTTAAATATTTTTTTTTGTAAAAATGTTTTAATATTATTTTTATTCATGTGCGCAGCAGGATTTGCGCCGCAGGATGTGCGCCCCACAGAATTTGCGCCCCACAGGATGTGCAAGGACAGTTTTTTTATTAATTTGATTTAAAAAAAAAATTGTAATTTGTTTTTAATATTATTTTTATTTATGTGCGCAGCAGGATGTGCGCCGCAGGATTTGCGGCCCACAGAATGTGCGCCCCACAGGATGTGCAAGCACAGTTTTTTTATTAATTTGATTTAAAAAAAAAATTGTTATTTGTTTTTAATATTATTTTTATTTATGTGCGCAGCAGGATGTGCGCCGCAGGATGTGCCCCCCACAGAATTTGCGCCCCACAGGATGTGCAAGCAAGGTTTTTTATTAGTTATATTTAAATATTTTTTTTTGTAAAAATGTTTTAACATTATTTTTATTAATGTGCGCAGCTGGATGTGCGCCCCACAGAATTTGCGCCCCACAGGATGTGCAAGCACATTTTTTTATTAATTTGATTTAAATATTTTTTTTTGTAAAAATGTTTTAACATTATTTTTATTTATATGCGCAGCAGGATGTGCGCCGCAGGATTTGCGCCCCACAGAATTTGCGCCCCACAGGATGTGCAAGGACAGTTTTTTTATTAATTTTATTTAAATATTTTTTTTGTAAAAATGTTTTAATATTATTTTTATTTATGTGCGCAGCAGGATGTGCGCCCCACAGAATTTGCGCCCCACAGGATGTGCAAGCACAGTTTTTTTATTAATTTGATTTAAAAAAAAAAAATTGTAAATTGTTTTTAATATTATTTTTATTTATGTGCTTAGCAGGATGTGCGCCGCAGGATGTGCGCCCCACATAATTTGCGCCCCACAGGATGTGCAAGGACAGTTTTTTTATTAATTTGATTTAAAAAAAAAATTGTAATTTGTTTTTAATATTATTTTTATTTATGTGCGCAGCAGGATGTGCGCCGCAGGATGTGCGCCCCACAGAATTTGCGCCCCACAGGATGTGCAAGCACAGTTTTTTTATTAATTTGATTTAAATATTTTTTTTTGTAAAAATGTTTTAATATTATTTTTATTCATGTGCGCCCCACAGAATTTGCGCCCCACAGGATGTGCAAGCACAGTTTTTTTATTAATTTGATTTAAATATTTTTTTTGTAAAAATGTTTTAATATTATTTTTATTTATGTGCGCAGCAGGATGTGAACCGCAGGATGTGCGCCCCACATAATTTGCGCCCCACAGGATGTGCAAGCACAGTTTTTTTATTAATTTGATTTAAATATTTTTTTTTGTAAAAATGTTTTAATATTATTTTTATTTATGTGCGCCACAGGATGTAGGCCCCTAAGAATTTGCGCCCCACAGGATGTGCAAGCACAGTTTTTTTATTAATTTGATTTAAATATTTTTTTTTGTAAAAATGTTTTAACATTATTTTTATTTATATGCGCAGCAGGATGTGCGCCGCAGGATTTGCGCCCCACAGAATTTGCGCCCCACAGAATGTGCAAGCACAGTTTTTTTATTAATTTGATTTTAATATATTTTTTTGCAAAAATGTTTTAATATTATTTTTATTTATGTGCGCAGCAGGATGTGCGCCGCAGGATGTGCGCCCCACAGAGTTTGCGCCCCACAGGATGTGCAAGCACAGTTTTTTTATTAATTTGATTTAAAAAAAAAATTGTAATTTGTTTTTAATATTATTTGTATTTATGTGCGCAGCAGGATGTGTGCCGCAGGATGTGCGCCCCAGAGAATTTGTGCCCCACAGGATGTGCAAACACAGTTTTTTTATTAATTTGATTTAAATATTTTTTTTGTAAAAATGTTTTAATATAATTTTTATTTATGTGCGCAGCAGGATGTGCGCCGCAGGATGTGCGCCCCACAGAATTTGCGCCCCACAGAATTTGCGCCCCACAGGATGTGCAAGCACAGTGTTTTTATTAATTTGATTTAAATATTTTTTTTTGTAAAAATGTTTTAATATTATTTTTATTCATGTGCACAGCAGGATGTGCGCCGCAGGATGTGCGCCCCACAGAATTTGCGCCCCACAGGATGTGCAAGCACAGTTTTTTTATTAATTTGATTTAAAAAAAAAAAATTGTAAATTGTTTTTAATATTATTTTTATTTATGTGCGCAGCAGGATGTGCGCCGCAGGATGTGCGCCCCACATAATTTGCGCCCAGCAGGATGTGCAAGGACAGTTTTTTTATTAATTTGATTTAAAAAAAAAATTGTAATTTGTTTTTAATATTATTTTTATTCATGTGCGCAGCAGGATGTGCGCCGCAGGATGTGCGCCCCACAGAATTTGCGCCCCACAGGATGTGCAAGCACAGTTTTTTTATTAATTTGATTTAAATATTTTTTTTTGTAAAAATGTTTTAACATTATTTTTATTTATATGCGCAGCAGGATGTGCGCCGCAGGATTTGCGCCCCACAGAATTTGCGCCCCACAGAATGTGCAAGCACAGTTTTTTTATTAATTTGATTTTAATATATTTTTTTGTAAAAATGTTTTAATATTATTTTTATTTATGTGCGCAGCAGGATGTGCGCCGCAGGATGTGCGCCCCACAGAGTTTGCGCCCCACAGGATGTGCAAGCACAGTTTTTTTATTAATTTGATTTAAATATTTTTTTTTGTAAAAATGTTTTAATATTATTTTTATTTATGTGCGCAGCAGGATGTGCGCCGCAGGATGTGCGCCCCACAGAGTTTGCGCCCCACAGGATGTGCAAGCACAGTTTTTTTATTAATTTGATTTAAAAAAAAAATTGTAATTTGTTTTTAATATTATTTTTATTTATGTGCGCAGCAGGATGTGCGCCGCAGGATGTGCGCCCCAAATAATTTGCGCCCCACAGGTATGTGCAAGCAAGGTTTTTTATTAGTTATATTTAAATATTTTTTTTTGTAAAAATGTTTTAATATTATTTTTATTTATGTGCGCAGCAGGATGTGCGCCGCAGGATGTGCGCCCTACATAATTTGCGCCCCACAGGATGTGCAAGCACAGTTTTTTTATTAATTTGATTTAAATATATTTTTTTGTAAAAATGTTTTAATATTATTTTTATTAATGTGCGCAGCTGGATGTGCGCCCCACAGAATTTGCGCCCCACAGGATGTGCAAGCACATTTTTTTATTAATTTGATTTAAATATTTTTTTTCGTAAAAATGTTTTAATATTATTTGTATTTATGTGCGCAGCAGGATGTGCGCCGCAGGATGTTCGAACCACAGAATTTGCGCCCCACAGGATGTGCAAGGACAGTTTTTTTATTAATTTGATTTTTAAAAAAAAATTGTAATTTGTTTTTAATATTATTTTTATTTATGTGCGCAGCAGGATTTTAGCCGCAGGATGTGCGCCCCACATAATTTGCGCCCCACAGGATGTGCGCCGCATGATGTGCGCCCCACATAATTTGCGCCCCACAGGATGTGCAAGCACAGTTTTTTTTTTAATTTGATTTAAAAAAAAAATAATTGTAAATTGTTTTTAATATTATTTTTATTCATGTGCGCAGCAGGATGTGCGCCGCAGGATGTGCGCCCCACATAATTTGCGCCCCACAGGATGTGCAAGCACAGTTTTTTTATTAATTTGATTTAAATATTTTTTTTTGTAAAAATGTTTTAATATTATTTTTATTTATGTGCGCAGCAGGATGTGCGCCGCAGGATGTTCGACCCACAGAATTTGCGCCCCACAGGATGTGCAAGGACAGTTTTTTTATTAATTTGATTTAAAAAAAAAAAATTGTAATTTGTTTTTAATATTATTTTTATTTATGTGCGCAGCAGGATGTGCGCCGCAGGATGTGCGCCCCACAGAATTTGCGCCCCAAAGGATGTGCAAGGACAGTTTTTTTATTAATTTGATTTAAAAAAAAAAAATTGTAATTTGTTTTTAATATTATTTTTATTTATGTGCGCAGCAGGATGTGCCTCGCAGGATGTGGGCCCCACAGAATTTGCGCCCCACAGGATGTGCAAGCAGTTTTTTTATTAATTTGATTTAAATATTTTTTTTTGTAAAAATGTTTTAATATTATTTTTATTCATGTGCGCAGCAGGATTTGCGCCGCAGGATGTGCGCCCCACAGGATGTGCAAGCACAGTTTTTTTATTAATTTGATTTAAATATTTTTTTTTGTAAAAATGTTTTAATATAATTTGTATTTATGTGCGCAGCAGGATGTGCGCCGCAGGATGTGCGCCCCACAGAATTTGCGCCCCACAGGATGTGCAAGCACAGTTTTTTTATTAATTTGATTTAAAAAAAAATAATCGTAAATTGTTTTTAATATTATTTTTATTTATGTGCGCAGCAGGATGTGCGCCGCAGGATGTGCGCCCCACAGAATTTGCGCCCCACAGGATGTGCAAGGACAGTTTTTTTATTAATTTGATTTAAAAAAAAAAAATTGTAATTTGTTTTTAATATTATTTTTATTTATGTGCGCAGCAGGATGTGCGCCGCAGGATGTGCGCCCCACAGAATTTGCGCCCCACAGGATGTGCAAGCACAGTTTTTTTATTAATTTGATTTAAATATTTTTTTTGTAAAGATGTTTTAATATAATTTTTATCTATGTGCGCAGCAGGATGTGCGCAGCAGTCTGTGCGCCCCACATAATTTGCGCCCCACAGGATGTGCAACCACAGTTTTTTATTAATTTGATTTAAATATTTTTTTTTGTAAAAATGTTTTAATATTATTTTTATTCATGTGCGCAGCAGGATTTGCGCCGCAGGATGTGCGCCCCACAGAATTTGCGCCCCACAGGATGTGCAAGGACAGTTTTTTTATTAATTTGATTTATATATTTTTTTTTGTAAAAATATTTGAATATTATTTTTATTTTATGTGCCTAGCAGGATGTGCGCTTCAGGATGTGCGCCCCACAGAATTTGCGCCCTACAGGATGTGCAAGCACAGTTTTTTTATTAATTTGATTTAAATATTTTTTTTTGTAAAAATGTTTTAATATTATTATTATTAATGTGCGCAGCTGGATGTGCGCCGCATGATGTGCGCCCCACATAATTTGCGCCCCACAGGATGAGCAAGCACAGTTTTTTTATTAATTGTTTTAAATATTTTTTTTGTAAAGATGTTTTAATATTATTTTTATCTATGTGCGCAGCAGGATGTGCGCCGCAGTCTGTGCGCCCCACATAATTTTCGCCCCACAGGATGTAAAACCACAGTTTTTTATTAATTTGATTTAAATATTTTTTTTTGTAAAAATGTTTTAATATTATTTTTATTCATGTGCGCAGCAGGATTTGCGCCGCAGGATGTGCGCCCCACAGAATTTGCGCCCCACAGGATGTGCAAGGACAGTTTTTTTATTAATTTGATTTAAAAAAAAAATTGTAATTTGTTTTTAATATTATTTTTATTTATGTGCGCAGCAGGATGTGCGCCGCAGGATTTGCGGCCCACAGAATTTGCGCCCCACAGGATGTGCAAGCACAGTTTTTTTATTAATTTGATTTAAAAAAAAAATTGTTATTTGTTTTTAATATTATTTTTATTTATGTGCGCAGCAGGATGTGCGCCGCAGGATGTGCCCCCCACAGAATTTGCGCCCCACAGGATGTGCAAGGACAGTTTTTTTATTAATTTGATTTAAAAAAAAAATTGTAATTTGTTTTTAATATTTTTTTTATTTATGTGCGCAGCAGGATGTGCGCCGCAGGATGTGCGCCCCACAGAATTTGCGCCCCACAGGATGTGCAAGGACAGTTTTTTTATTAATTTGATTTAAATATTTTTTTTGTAAAAATGTTTTAATATTATTTTTATTTATGTGCGCAGCAGGATGTGAACCGCAGGATGTGCGCCCCACATAATTTGCGCCCCACAGGATGTGCAAGCACAGTTTTTTTATTAATTTGATTTAAATATTTTTTTTTGTAAAAATGTTTTAATATTATTTTTATTTATGTGCGCCACAGGATGTAGGCCCCTAAGAATTTGCGCCCCACAGGATGTGCAAGCACAGTTTTTTTATTAATTTGATTTAAATATTTTTTTTTGTAAAAATGTTTTAACATTATTTTTATTTATATGCGCAGCAGGATGTGCGCCGCAGGATTTGTGCCCCACAGAATTTGCGCCCCACAGAATGTGCAAGCACAGTTTTTTTATTAATTTGATTTTAATATATTTTTTTGTAAAAATGTTTTAATATTATTTTTATTTATGTGCGCAGCAGGATGTGCGCCGCAGGATGTGCGCCCCACAGAGTTTGCGCCCCACAGGATGTGCAAGCACAGTTTTTTTATTAATTTGATTTAAAAAAAAAATTGTAATTTGTTTTTAATATTATTTGTATTTATGTGCGCAGCAGGATGTGTGCCGCAGGATGTGCGCCCCACAGAATTTGTGCCCCACAGGATGTGCAAACACAGTTTTTTTATTAATTTGATTTAAATATTTTTTTTGTAAAAATGTTTTAATATAATTTTTATTTATGTGCGCAGCAGGATGTGCGCCGCAGGATGTGCGCCCCACAGAATTTGCGCCCCACAGAATTTGCGCCCCACAGGATGTGCAAGCACAGTGTTTTTATTAATTTGATTTAAATATTTTTTTTTGTAAAAATGTTTTAATATTATTTTTATTCATGTGCACAGCAGGATGTGCGCCGCAGGATGTGCGCCCCACAGAATTTGCGCCCCACAGGATGTGCAAGCACAGTTTTTTTATTAATTTGATTTAAAAAAAAAAAATTGTAAATTGTTTTTAATATTATTTTTATTTATGTGCGCAGCAGGATGTGCGCCGCAGGATGTGCGCCCCACATAATTTGCGCCCAGCAGGATGTGCAAGCACAGTTTTTTTATTAATTTGATTTAAAAAAAAAATTGTAATTTGTTTTTAATATTATTTTTATTCATATGCGCAGCAGGATGTGCGCCGCAGGATGTGCGCCCCACAGAATTTGCGCCCCACAGGATGTGCAAGCACAGTTTTTTTATTAATTTGATTTAAATATTTTTTTTTGTAAAAATGTTTTAACATTATTTTTATTTATATGCGCAGCAGGATGTGCGCCGCAGGATTTGCGCCCCACAGAATTTGCGCCCCACAGAATGTGCAAGCACAGTTTTTTTATTAATTTGATTTTAATATATTTTTTTGTAAAAATGTTTTAATATTATTTTTATTTATGTGCGCAGCAGGATGTGCGCCGCAGGATGTGCGCCCCACAGAGTTTGCGCCCCACAGGATGTGCAAGCACAGTTTTTTTATTAATTTGATTTAAATATTTTTTTTTGTAAAAATGTTTTAATATTATTTTTATTTATGTGCGCAGCAGGATGTGCGCCGCAGGATGTGCGCCCCACAGAGTTTGCGCCCCACAGGATGTGCAAGCACAGTTTTTTTATTAATTTGATTTAAAAAAAAAATTGTAATTTGTTTTTAATATTATTTTTATTTATGTGCGCAGCAGGATGTGCGCCGCAGGATGTGCGCCCCACATAATTTGCGCCCCACAGGATATGCAAGGACAGTTTTTTAATTAATTTGATTTAAAAAAAAAAATTGTAATTTGTTTTTAATATTATTTTTATTTATGTGCGCAGCAGGATGTGCGCCGCAGGATGTGCGCCCCACATAATTTGCGCCCCACAGGATGTGCAAGGACAGTTTTTTTATTAATTTGATTTAAAAAAAAAATTGTAATTTGTTTTTAATATTATTTTTATTTATGTGCGCAGCAGGATGTGCGCCGCAGGATGTGCGCCCCACAGGAGGTGCAAGCACAGTTTTTTTATTAATTTGATTTAAATATTTTTTTTTGTAAAAATGTTTTAACATTATTTTTATTTATATGCGCAGCAGGATGTGCGCCGCAGGATTTGCGCCCCACAGAATTTGCGCCCCAAGGAATGTGCAAGCGCAGTTTTTTTATTAATTTGATTTTAATATATTTTTTTGTAAAAATGTTTTAATATTATTTTTATTTATGTGCGCAGCAGGATGTGCGCCGCAGGATGTGCGCCCCACAGAGTTTGCGCCCCACAGGATGTGCAAGCACAGTTTTTTTATTAATTTGATTTAAATATTTTTTTTGTAAAAATGTTTTAATATTATTTTTATTTATGTGCGCAGCATGATGTGCGCCGCAGGATGTGCGCCCCACAGAGTTTGCGCCCCACAGGATGTGCAAGCACAGTTTTTTTATTAATTTGATTTAAAAAAAAAAATTGTAATTTGTTTTTAATATTATTTTTATTTATGTGCGCAGCAGGATGTGCGCCGCAGGATGTGCGCCCCACAGAATTTGCGGCCCACAGGATGTGCAAGCACAGTTTTTTTATTAATTTGATTTAAATATTTTTTTTTGTAAAAATGTTTTGATATTATTTTTATTCATGTGCGCAGCAGGATTTGCGCCGCAGGATGTGCGCCCCACATAATTTGCGCCCCACAGGATGTGCAAGCACATTTTTTTTATTAGTTATATTTAAATATTTTTTTTTGTAAAAATGTTTTAATATTATTTTTATTTATGTGCGCAGCAGGATGTGCGCCACAGGATGTGCGCCCCACAGAATTTGCGCCCCACAGGATGTGCAAGCACAGTTTTTTTATTAATTTGATTTAAATTTTTTTTTTGTAAAAATGTTTTAATATTATTTTAATTTATGTGCGCAGCAGGATGTGCGCCCCACAGAATTTGCGCCCCACAGGATGTGCAAGCACAGTTTTTTTATTAATTTGATTTAAATATTTTTTTTTGTAAAAATGTTTTAATATTATTTGTATTAATGTGCGCAGCTGGATGTGCGCCGCAGGATGTGCGCCCCACAGAATTTGCGCCCCACAGGATGTGCAAGCACAGTTTTTTTATTAATTTGATTTAAATATTTTTTTTGTAAAAATGTTTTAATATTATTTTTATTTATGTGCGCAGCAGGATGTGTGCCGCAGGATGTGCGCCCCACATAATTTGCGCCCCACAGGATGTGCAAGCACATTTTTTTTATTAATTTGATTTAAAAAAAAAAAATTGTAAATTTGTTTTAATTTCATTTTTATTCATGTGCACAGCAGGATGTGCACCGCAGGATGTGCGCCCCACAGAATTTGCGCCCCACAGGATGTGCAAGCACAGTGTTTTTATTAATTTGATTTAAATATTTTTTTTTGTAAAAATGTTTTAATATTATTTTTATTCATGTGCGCAGCAGGATTTGCGCCGCAGGATGTAAGCCCCACAGAATTTGCGCCCCACAGGATGTGCAAGCACAGTTTTTTTATTAATTTGATTTAAATATTTTTTTTTGTAAAAATGTTTTAATATTATTTTTATTTATGTGCGCAGCAGGATGTGCGCCGCAGGATGTGCGCCCCACAGGATGTGCAAGCACAGTTTTTTTATTAATTTGATTTAAATATTTTTTTTTGTAAAAATGTTTTAATATTATTTTTATTTATGTGCGCAGCAGGATGTGCGCCGCAGGATGTGCGCCCCACATAATTTGCACCCCACAGGATGTGCAAGCACAGTTTTTTTATTAATTTGATTTAAATATTTTTTTTTGTAAAAATGTTTTAATATTATTTTTATTCATGTGCGCCCCACAGAATTTGCGCCCCACAGGATGTGCAAGGACAGTTTTTTTATTAATTTGATATAAAAAAAAAAATTTTAATTTGTTTTTAATATTATTTTTATTTATGTGCGCAGCAGGATGTGCGCCGCAGGATGTGCGCCCCACAGAATTTGCGCCCCACAGGATGTGCAAGCACAGTTTTTTTATTAATTTGATTTAAAAAAAAAAATTGTAAATTTTTTTTAATTTTATTTTTATTTATTTGCGCAGCAGGATGTGCGCTGCAGGATGTGCGCCCCACATAATTTGCGCCCCACAGGATGTGCAAGCAAGGTTTTTTATTAATTTGATTTAAATCTTTTTTTTTGTAAAAATGTTTTAATATTATTTTTATTCATGTGCGCCCCACAGAATTTGCGCCCCACAGGATGTGCAAGCACAGTTTTTTTATTTATTTGATTTAAATATATTTTTTTGTAAAAATGTTTTAATATTATTTTTATTAATGTGCGCAGCTGGATGTGCGCCCCACAGAATTTGCGCCCCACAGGATGTGCAAGCACATTTTTTTATTAATTTGATTTAAATATTTTTTTTTGTAAAAATGTTTTAATATTATTTTTATTTATTTGCGCAGCAGGATGTGCGCCGCAGCATGTGCGCCCCACAGAATTTGCGCCCCACAGGATGTGCAAGCACAGTTTTTTTATTAATTTGATTTAAATATTTTTTTTTGTAAAAATGTTTTAACATTATTTTTATTTATATGCGCAGCAGGATGTGCGCCGCAGGATTTGCGCCCCACAGAATTTGCGCCCCACAGGATGTGCAAGGACAGTTTTTTTATTAATTTGATTTAAATATTTTTTTTGTAAAAATGTTTTAATATTATTTTTATTTATGTGCGCAGCAGGATGTGCGCCCCACAGAATTTGCGCCCCACAGGATGTGCAAGCACAGTTTTTTTATTAATTTGATTTAAAAAAAAAAAATTGTAAATTGTTTTTAATATTATTTTTATTTATGTGCTTAGCAGGATGTGCGCCGCAGGATGTGCGCCCCACAGAATTTGCGCCCCACAGGATGTGCAAGCACAGTTTTTTTATTAATTTGATTTAAAAAAAAAATTGTAATTTGTTTTTAATATTATTTTTATTTATGTGCGCAGCAGGATGTGCGCCGCAGGATGTGCGCCCCACAGAATTTGCGCCCCACAGGATGTGCAAGGACAGTTTTTTTATTAGTTATATTTAAATATTTTTTTTTGTAAAAATGTTTTAATATTATTTTTATTCATGTGCGCAGCAGGATGTGCGCCGCAGGATGTGCGCCCCACAGAATTTGCGCCCCACAGGATGTGCAAGCACAGTTTTTTTATTAATTTGATTTAAATATTTTTTTTTGTAAAAATGTTTTAATATAATTTGTATTTATGTGCGCAGCAGGATGTGCGCCGCAGGATGTGCGCCCCACAGAATTTGCGCCCCACAGGATGTGCAAGCACAGTTTTTTTATTAATTTGATTTAAAAAAAAATAATCGTAAATTGTTTTTAATATTATTTTTATTTATGTGCGCAGCAGGATGTGCGCCGCAGGATGTGCCCCCCACAGAATTTGCGCCCCACAGGATGTGCAAGGACAGTTTTTTTATTAATTTGATTTAAAAAAAAAAAATTGTAATTTGTTTTTAATATTATTTTTATTTATGTGCGCAGCAGGATGTGCGCCGCAGGATGTGCGCCCCACAGAATTTGCGCCCCACAGGATGTGCAAGCACAGTTTTTTTATTAATTTGATTTAAATATTTTTTTTGTAAAGATGTTTTAATATAATTTTTATCTATGTGCGCAGCAGGATGTGCGCAGCAGTCTGTGCGCCCCACATAATTTGCGCCCCACAGGATGTGCAACCACAGTTTTTTATTAATTTGATTTAAATATTTTTTTTTGTAAAAATGTTTTAATATTATTTTTATTCATGTGCGCAGCAGGATTTGCGCCGCAGGATGTGCGCCCCACAGAATTTGCGCCCCACAGGATGTGCAAGGACAGTTTTTTTATTAATTTGATTTATATATTTTTTTTTGTAAAAATATTTGAATATTATTTTTATTTTATGTGCCTAGCAGGATGTGCGCTTCAGGATGTGCGCCCCACAGAATTTGCGCCCTACAGGATGTGCAAGCACAGTTTTTTTATTAATTTGATTTAAATATTTTTTTTTGTAAAAATGTTTTAATATTATTATTATTAATGTGCGCAGCTGGATGTGCGCCGCATGATGTGCGCCCCACATAATTTGCGCCCCACAGGATGAGCAAGCACAGTTTTTTTATTAATTGTTTTAAATATTTTTTTTGTAAAGATGTTTTAATATTATTTTTATCTATGTGCGCAGCAGGATGTGCGCCGCAGTCTGTGCGCCCCACATAATTTTCGCCCCACAGGATGTAAAACCACAGTTTTTTATTAATTTGATTTAAATATTTTTTTTTGTAAAAATGTTTTAATATTATTTTTATTCATGTGCGCAGCAGGATTTGCGCCGCAGGATGTGCGCCCCACAGAATTTGCGCCCCACAGGATGTGCAAGGACAGTTTTTTTATTAATTTGATTTAAAAAAAAAATTGTAATTTGTTTTTAATATTATTTTTATTTATGTGCGCAGCAGGATGTGCGCCGCAGGATTTGCGGCCCACAGAATTTGCGCCCCACAGGATGTGCAAGCACAGTTTTTTTATTAATTTGATTTAAAAAAAAAATTGTTATTTGTTTTTAATATTATTTTTATTTATGTGCGCAGCAGGATGTGCGCCGCAGGATGTGCCCCCCACAGAATTTGCGCCCCACAGGATGTGCAAGGACAGTTTTTTTATTAATTTGATTTAAAAAAAAAATTGTAATTTGTTTTTAATATTTTTTTTATTTATGTGCGCAGCAGGATGTGCGCCGCAGGATGTGCGCCCCACAGAATTTGCGCCCCACAGGATGTGCAAGGACAGTTTTTTTATTAATTTGATTTAAATATTTTTTTTGTAAAAATGTTTTAATATTATTTTTATTTATGTGCGCAGCAGGATGTGAACCGCAGGATGTGCGCCCCACATAATTTGCGCCCCACAGGATGTGCAAGCACAGTTTTTTTATTAATTTGATTTAAATATTTTTTTTTGTAAAAATGTTTTAATATTATTTTTATTTATGTGCGCCACAGGATGTAGGCCCCTAAGAATTTGCGCCCCACAGGATGTGCAAGCACAGTTTTTTTATTAATTTGATTTAAATATTTTTTTTTGTAAAAATGTTTTAACATTATTTTTATTTATATGCGCAGCAGGATGTGCGCCGCAGGATTTGCGCCCCACAGAATTTGCGCCCCACAGAATGTGCAAGCACAGTTTTTTTATTAATTTGATTTTAATATATTTTTTTGTAAAAATGTTTTAATATTATTTTTATTTATGTGCGCAGCAGGATGTGCGCCGCAGGATGTGCGCCCCACAGAGTTTGCGCCCCACAGGATGTGCAAGCACAGTTTTTTTATTAATTTGATTTAAAAAAAAAATTGTAATTTGTTTTTAATATTATTTGTATTTATGTGCGCAGCAGGATGTGTGCCGCAGGATGTGCGCCCCACAGAATTTGTGCCCCACAGGATGTGCAAACACAGTTTTTTTATTAATTTGATTTAAATATTTTTTTTGTAAAAATGTTTTAATATAATTTTTATTTATGTGCGCAGCAGGATGTGCGCCGCAGGATGTGCGCCCCACAGAATTTGCGCCCCACAGAATTTGCGCCCCACAGGATGTGCAAGCACAGTGTTTTTATTAATTTGATTTAAATATTTTTTTTTGTAAAAATGTTTTAATATTATTTTTATTCATGTGCACAGCAGGATGTGCGCCGCAGGATGTGCGCCCCACAGAATTTGCGCCCCACAGGATGTGCAAGCACAGTTTTTTTATTAATTTGATTTAAAAAAAAAAAATTGTAAATTGTTTTTAATATTATTTTTATTTATGTGCGCAGCAGGATGTGCGCCGCAGGATGTGCGCCCCACATAATTTGCGCCCAGCAGGATGTGCAAGGACAGTTTTTTTATTAATTTGATTTAAAAAAAAAATTGTAATTTGTTTTTAATATTATTTTTATTCATGTGCGCAGCAGGATGTGCGCCGCAGGATGTGCGCCCCACAGAATTTGCGCCCCACAGGATGTGCAAGCACAGTTTTTTTATTAATTTGATTTAAATATTTTTTTTTGTAAAAATGTTTTAACATTATTTTTATTTATATGCGCAGCAGGATGTGCGCCGCAGGATTTGCGCCCCACAGAATTTGCGCCCCACAGAATGTGCAAGCACAGTTTTTTTATTAATTTGATTTTAATATATTTTTTTGTAAAAATGTTTTAATATTATTTTTATTTATGTGCGCAGCAGGATGTGCGCCGCAGGATGTGCGCCCCACAGAGTTTGCGCCCCACAGGATGTGCAAGCACAGTTTTTTTATTAATTTGATTTAAATATTTTTTTTTGTAAAAATGTTTTAATATTATTTTTATTTATGTGCGCAGCAGGATGTGCGCCGCAGGATGTACGCCCCACAGAGTTTGCGCCCCACAGGATGTGCAAGCACAGTTTTTTTATTAATTTGATTTAAAAAAAAAATTGTAATTTGTTTTTAATATTATTTTTATTTATGTGCGCAGCAGGATGTGCGCCGCAGGAT
Source organism: Pleuronectes platessa (assembly GCF_947347685.1). Taxonomy (NCBI): domain Eukaryota; kingdom Metazoa; phylum Chordata; class Actinopteri; order Pleuronectiformes; family Pleuronectidae; genus Pleuronectes; species Pleuronectes platessa. Next base: position 31,699,006 of record NC_070628.1, read on the forward strand.
GTGCGCCCCACATAATTTGCGCCCCACAGGATATGCAAGGACAGTTTTTTAATTAATTTGATTTAAAAAAAAAAATTGTAATTTGTTTTTAATATTATTTTTATTTATGTGCGCAGCAGGATGTGCGCCGCAGGATGTGCGCCCCACATAATTTGCGCCCCACAGGATGTGCAAGGACAGTTTTTTTATTAATTTGATTTAAAAAAAAAATTGTAATTTGTTTTTAATATTATTTTTATTTATGTGCGCAGCAGGATGTGCGCCGCAGGATGTGCGCCCCACAGGAGGTGCAAGCACAGTTTTTTTATTAATTTGATTTAAATATTTTTTTTTGTAAAAATGTTTTAACATTATTTTTATTTATATGCGCAGCAGGATGTGCGCCGCAGGATTTGCGCCCCACAGAATTTGCGCCCCAAGGAATGTGCAAGCACAGTTTTTTTATTAATTTGATTTTAATATATTTTTTTGTAAAAATGTTTTAATATTATTTTTATTTATGTGCGCAGCAGGATGTGCGCCGCAGGATGTGCGCCCCACAGAGTTTGCGCCCCACAGGATGTGCAAGCACAGTTTTTTTATTAATTTGATTTAAATATTTTTTTTGTAAAAATGTTTTAATATTATTTTTATTTATGTGCGCAGCATGATGTGCGCCGCAGGATGTGCGCCCCACAGAGTTTGCGCCCCACAGGATGTGCAAGCACAGTTTTTTTATTAATTTGATTTAAAAAAAAAAATTGTAATTTGTTTTTAATATTATTTTTATTTATGTGCGCAGCAGGATGTGCGCCGCAGGATGTGCGCCCCACAGAATTTGCGGCCCACAGGATGTGCAAGCACAGTTTTTTTATTAATTTGATTTAAATATTTTTTTTTGTAAAAATGTTTTGATATTATTTTTATTCATGTGCGCAGCAGGATTTGCGCCGCAGGATGTGCGCCCCACATAATTTGCGCCCCACAGGATGTGCAAGCACATTTTTTTTATTAGTTATATTTAAATATTTTTTTTTGTAAAAATGTTTTAATATTATTTTTATTTATGTGCGCAGCAGGATGTGCGCCACAGGATGTGCGCCCCACAGAATTTGCGCCCCACAGGATGTGCAAGCACAGTTTTTTTATTAATTTGATTTAAATTTTTTTTTGTAAAAATGTTTTAATATTATTTTAATTTATGTGCGCAGCAGGATGTGCGCCCCACAGAATTTGCGCCCCACAGGATGTGCAAGCACAGTTTTTTTATTAATTTGATTTAAATATTTTTTTTTGTAAAAATGTTTTAATATTATTTGTATTAATGTGCGCAGCTGGATGTGCGCCGCAGGATGTGCGCCCCACAGAATTTGCGCCCCACAGGATGTGCAAGCACAGTTTTTTTATTAATTTGATTTAAAAAAAAATAATTGTAAATTGTTTTTAATATTATTTTTATTTATGTGCGCAGCAGGATGTGCACCGCAGGATGTGCGCCCCACATAATTTGCGCCCCACAGGATGTGCAAGCACAGTTTTTTTATTAATTTGATTTAAATATTTTTTTTGTAAAAATGTTTTAATATTATTTTTATTTATGTGCGCAGCAGGATGTGTGCCGCAGGATGTGCGCCCCACATAATTTGCGCCCCACAGGATGTGCAAGCACATTTTTTTTATTAATTTGATTTAAAAAAAAAAAATTGTAAATTTGTTTTAATTTCATTTTTATTCATGTGCACAGCAGGATGTGCACCGCAGGATGTGCGCCCCACAGAATTTGCGCCCCACAGGATGTGCAAGCACAGTGGTTTTATTAATTTGATTTAAATATTTTTTTTTGTAAAAATGTTTTAATATTATTTTTATTCATGTGCGCAGCAGGATTTGCGCCGCAGGATGTAAGCCCCACAGAATTTGCGCCCCACAGGATGTGCAAGCACAGTTTTTTTATTAATTTGATTTAAATATTTTTTTTTGTAAAAATGTTTTAATATTATTTTTATTTATGTGCGCAGCAGGATGTGCGCCGCAGGATGTGCGCCCCACAGGATGTGCAAGCACAGTTTTTTTATTAATTTGATTTAAATATTTTTTTTTGTAAAAATGTTTTAATATTATTTTTATTCATGTGCGCCCCACAGAATTTGCGCCCCACAGGATGTGCAAGGACAGTTTTTTTATTAATTTGATATAAAAAAAAAAATTTTAATTTGTTTTTAATATTATTTTTATTTATGTGCGCAGCAGGATGTGCGCCGCAGGATGTGCGCCCCACAGAATTTGCGCCCCACAGGATGTGCAAGCACAGTTTTTTTATTAATTTGATTTAAAAAAAAAAATTGTAAATTTTTTTTAATTTTATTTTTATTTATTTGCGCAGCAGGATGTGCGCTGCAGGATGTGCGCCCCACATAATTTGCGCCCCACAGGATGTGCAAGCAAGGTTTTTTATTAATTTGATTTAAATCTTTTTTTTTGTAAAAATGTTTTAATATTATTTTTATTCATGTGCGCCCCACAGAATTTGCGCCCCACAGGATGTGCAAGCACAGTTTTTTTATTTATTTGATTTAAATATATTTTTTTGTAAAAATGTTTTAATATTATTTTTATTAATGTGCGCAGCTGGATGTGCGCCCCACAGAATTTGCGCCCCACAGGATGTGCAAGCACATTTTTTTATTAATTTGATTTAAATATTTTTTTTTGTAAAAATGTTTTAATATTATTTTTATTTATTTGCGCAGCAGGATGTGCGCCGCAGCATGTGCGCCCCACAGAATTTGCGCCCCACAGGATGTGCAAGCACAGTTTTTTTATTAATTTGATTTAAATATTTTTTTTTGTAAAAATGTTTTAACATTATTTTTATTTATATGCGCAGCAGGATGTGCGCCGCAGGATTTGCGCCCCACAGAATTTGCGCCCCACAGGATGTGCAAGGACAGTTTTTTTATTAATTTGATTTAAATATTTTTTTTGTAAAAATGTTTTAATATTATTTTTATTTATGTGCGCAGCAGGATGTGCGCCCCACAGAATTTGCGCCCCACAGGATGTGCAAGCACAGTTTTTTTATTAATTTGATTTAAAAAAAAAAAATTGTAAATTGTTTTTAATATTATTTTTATTTATGTGCTTAGCAGGATGTGCGCCGCAGGATGTGCGCCCCACAGAATTTGCGCCCCACAGGATGTGCAAGCACAGTTTTTTTATTAATTTGATTTAAAAAAAAAATTGTAATTTGTTTTTAATATTATTTTTATTTATGTGCGCAGCAGGATGTGCGCCGCAGGATGTGCGCCCCACAGAATTTGCGCCCCACAGGATGTGCAAGGACAGTTTTTTTATTAGTTATATTTAAATATTTTTTTTTGTAAAAATGTTTTAATATTATTTTTATTCATGTGCGCAGCAGGATGTGCGCCGCAGGATGTGCGCCCCACAGAATTTGCGCCCCACAGGATGTGCAAGCACAGTTTTTTTATTAATTTGATTTAAATATTTTTTTTGTAAAAATGTTTTAATATAATTTGTATTTATGTGCGCAGCAGGATGTGCGCCGCAGGATGTGCGCCCCACAGAATTTGCGCCCCACAGGATGTGCAAGCACAGTTTTTTTATTAATTTGATTTAAAAAAAAATAATCGTAAATTGTTTTTAATATTATTTTTATTTATGTGCGCAGCAGGATGTGCGCCGCAGGATGTGCCCCCCACAGAATTTGCGCCCCACAGGATGTGCAAGGACAGTTTTTTTATTAATTTGATTTAAAAAAAAAAAATTGTAATTTGTTTTTAATATTATTTTTATTTATGTGCGCAGCAGGATGTGCGCCGCAGGATGTGCGCCCCACAGAATTTGCGCCCCACAGGATGTGCAAGCACAGTTTTTTTATTAATTTGATTTAAATATTTTTTTTGTAAAGATGTTTTAATATAATTTTTATCTATGTGCGCAGCAGGATGTGCGCAGCAGTCTGTGCGCCCCACATAATTTGCGCCCCACAGGATGTGCAACCACAGTTTTTTATTAATTTGATTTAAATATTTTTTTTTGTAAAAATGTTTTAATATTATTTTTATTCATGTGCGCAGCAGGATTTGCGCCGCAGGATGTGCGCCCCACAGAATTTGCGCCCCACAGGATGTGCAAGGACAGTTTTTTTATTAATTTGATTTATATATTTTTTTTTGTAAAAATATTTGAATATTATTTTTATTTTATGTGCCTAGCAGGATGTGCGCTTCAGGATGTGCGCCCCACAGAATTTGCGCCCTACAGGATGTGCAAGCACAGTTTTTTTATTAATTTGATCTAAATATTTTTTTTTGTAAAAATGTTTTAATATTATTATTATTAATGTGCGCAGCTGGATGTGCGCCGCATGATGTGCGCCCCACATAATTTGCGCCCCACAGGATGAGCAAGCACAGTTTTTTTATTAATTGTTTTAAATATTTTTTTTGTAAAGATGTTTTAATATTATTTTTATCTATGTGCGCAGCAGGATGTGCGCCGCAGTCTGTGCGCCCCACATAATTTTCGCCCCACAGGATGTAAAACCACAGTTTTTTATTAATTTGATTTAAATATTTTTTTTTGTAAAAATGTTTTAATATTATTTTTATTCATGTGCGCAGCAGGATTTGCGCCGCAGGATGTGCGCCCCACAGAATTTGCGCCCCACAGGATGTGCAAGGACAGTTTTTTTATTAATTTGATTTAAAAAAAAAATTGTAATTTGTTTTTAATATTATTTTTATTTATGTGCGCAGCAGGATGTGCGCCGCAGGATTTGCGGCCCACAGAATTTGCGCCCCACAGGATGTGCAAGCACAGTTTTTTTATTAATTTGATTTAAAAAAAAAATTGTTATTTGTTTTTAATATTATTTTTATTTATGTGCGCAGCAGGATGTGCGCCGCAGGATGTGCGCCCCACAGGAGGTGCAAGCACAGTTTTTTTATTAATTTGATTTAAATATTTTTTTTTGTAAAAATGTTTTAACATTATTTTTATTTATATGCGCAGCAGGATGTGCGCCGCAGGATTTGCGCCCCACAGAATTTGCGCCCCAAGGAATGTGCAAGCACAGTTTTTTTATTAATTTGATTTTAATATATTTTTTTGTAAAAATGTTTTAATATTATTTTTATTTATGTGCGCAGCAGGATGTGCGCCGCAGGATGTGCGCCCCACAGAGTTTGCGCCCCACAGGATGTGCAAGCACAGTTTTTTTATTAATTTGATTTAAAAAAAAAAATTGTAATTTGTTTTTAATATTATTTTTATTTATGTGCGCAGCAGGATGTGCGCCGCAGGATGTGCGCCCCACAGAATTTGCGGCCCACAGGATGTGCAAGCACAGTTTTTTTATTAATTTGATTTAAATATTTTTTTTTGTAAAAATGTTTTGATATTATTTTTATTCATGTGCGCAGCAGGATTTGCGCCGCAGGATGTGCGCCCCACATAATTTGCGCCCCACAGGATGTGCAAGCACATTTTTTTTATTAGTTATATTTAAATATTTTTTTTTGTAAAAATGTTTTAATATTATTTTTATTTATGTGCGCAGCAGGATGTGCGCCACAGGATGTGCGCCCCACAGAATTTGCGCCCCACAGGATGTGCAAGCACAGTTTTTTTATTAATTTGATTTAAAATTTTTTTTTGTAAAAATGTTTTAATATTATTTTAATTTATGTGCGCAGCAGGATGTGCGCCCCACAGAATTTGCGCCCCACAGGATGTGCAAGCACAGTTTTTTTATTAATTTGATTTAAATATTTTTTTTTGTAAAAATGTTTTAATATTATTTGTATTAATGTGCGCAGCTGGATGTGCGCCGCAGGATGTGCGCCCCACAGAATTTGCGCCCCACAGGATGTGCAAGCACAGTTTTTTTATTAATTTGATTTAAAAAAAAATAATTGTAAATTGTTTTTAATATTATTTTTATTTATGTGCGCAGCAGGATGTGCACCGCAGGATGTGCGCCCCACATAATTTGCGCCCCACAGGATGTGCAAGCACAGTTTTTTTATTAATTTGATTTAAATATTTTTTTTGTAAAAATGTTTTAATATTATTTTTATTTATGTGCGCAGCAGGATGTGTGCCGCAGGATGTGCGCCCCACATAATTTGCGCCCCACAGGATGTGCAAGCACATTTTTTTTATTAATTTGATTTAAAAAAAAAAAATTGTAAATTTGTTTTAATTTCATTTTTATTCATGTGCACAGCAGGATGTGCACCGCAGGATGTGCGCCCCACAGAATTTGCGCCCCACAGGATGTGCAAGCACAGTGTTTTTATTAATTTGATTTAAATATTTTTTTTTGTAAAAATGTTTTAATATTATTTTTATTCATGTGCGCAGCAGGATTTGCGCCGCAGGATGTAAGCCCCACAGAATTTGCGCCCCACAGGATGTGCAAGCACAGTTTTTTTATTAATTTGATTTAAATATTTTTTTTTGTAAAAATGTTTTAATATTATTTTTATTTATGTGCGCAGCAGGATGTGCGCCGCAGGATGTGCGCCCCACAGGATGTGCAAGCACAGTTTTTTTATTAATTTGATTTAAATATTTTTTTTTGTAAAAATGTTTTAATATTATTTTTATTTATGTGCGCAGCAGGATGTGCGCCGCAGGATGTGCGCCCCACATAATTTGCACCCCACAGGATGTGCAAGCACAGTTTTTTTATTAATTTGATTTAAATATTTTTTTTTGTAAAAATGTTTTAATATTATTTTTATTTATGTGCGCAGCAGGATGTGCGCCGCAGGATGTGCGCCCCACAGAATTTGCGCCCCACAGGATGTGCAAGCACAGTTTTTTTATTAATTTGATTTAAAAAAAAAAATTGTAAATTTTTTTTAATTTTATTTTTATTTATTTGCGCAGCAGGATGTGCGCTGCAGGATGTGCGCCCCACATAATTTGCGCCCCACAGGATGTGCAAGCAAGGTTTTTTATTAATTTGATTTAAATCTTTTTTTTTGTAAAAATGTTTTAATATTATTTTTATTCATGTGCGCCCCACAGAATTTGCGCCCCACAGGATGTGCAAGCACAGTTTTTTTATTTATTTGATTTAAATATATTTTTTTGTAAAAATGTTTTAATATTATTTTTATTAATGTGCGCAGCTGGATGTGCGCCCCACAGAATTTGCGCCCCACAGGATGTGCAAGCACATTTTTTTATTAATTTGATTTAAATATTTTTTTTTGTAAAAATGTTTTAATATTATTTTTATTTATTTGCGCAGCAGGATGTGCGCCGCAGCATGTGCGCCCCACAGAATTTGCGCCCCACAGGATGTGCAAGCACAGTTTTTTTATTAATTTGATTTAAATATTTTTTTTTGTAAAAATGTTTTAACATTATTTTTATTTATATGCGCAGCAGGATGTGCGCCGCAGGATTTGCGCCCCACAGAATTTGCGCCCCACAGGATGTGCAAGGACAGTTTTTTTATTAATTTGATTTAAATATTTTTTTTGTAAAAATGTTTTAATATTATTTTTATTTATGTGCGCAGCAGGATGTGCGCCCCACAGAATTTGCGCCCCACAGGATGTGCAAGCACAGTTTTTTTATTAATTTGATTTAAAAAAAAAAAATTGTAAATTGTTTTTAATATTATTTTTATTTATGTGCTTAGCAGGATGTGCGCCGCAGGATGTGCGCCCCACAGAATTTGCGCCCCACAGGATGTGCAAGCACAGTTTTTTTATTAATTTGATTTAAAAAAAAAATTGTAATTTGTTTTTAATATTATTTTTATTTATGTGCGCAGCAGGATGTGCGCCGCAGGATGTGCGCCCCACAGAATTTGCGCCCCACAGGATGTGCAAGGACAGTTTTTTTATTAGTTATATTTAAATATTTTTTTTTGTAAAAATGTTTTAATATTATTTTTATTCATGTGCGCAGCAGGATGTGCGCCGCAGGATGTGCGCCCCACAGAATTTGCGCCCCACAGGATGTGCAAGCACAGTTTTTTTATTAATTTGATTTAAATATATTTTTTTGTAAAAATGTTTTAATATTATTTTTATTCATGTGCACAGCAGGATGTGCGCCGCAGGATGTGCGCCCCACATAATTTGCGCCCCACAGGATGTGCAAGCACAGTTTTTTTATTAATTTGATTTAAAAAAAACAACTTGTAAATTTGTTTCAATATTATTTTTATTTATGTGCGCAGCAGGATGTGCGCCGCATGATGTGCGCCCCACATAATTTGCGCCCCACAGGATGTGCAAGCACAGTTTTTTTTTTAATTTGATTTAAAAAAAAAATAATTGTAAATTGTTTTTAATATTATTTTTATTCATGTGCGCAGCAGGATGTGCGCCGCAGGATGTGCGCCCCACATAATTTGCGCCCCACAGGATGTGCAAGCACAGTTTTTTTATTAATTTGAGTTAAATATTTTTTTTTGTAAAAATGTTTTAATATTATTTTTATTTATGTGCGCAGCAGGATGTGCGCCGCAGGATGTTCGACCCACAGAATTTGCGCCCCACAGGATGTGCAAGGACAGTTTTTTTATTAATTTGATTTAAAAAAAAAAAATTGTAATTTGTTTTTAATATTATTTTTATTTATGTGCGCAGCAGGATGTGCCTCGCAGGATGTGGGCCCCACAGAATTTGCGCCCCACAGGATGTGCAAGCAGTTTTTTTATTAATTTGATTTAAATATTTTTTTTGTAAAAATGTTTTAATATAATTTGTATTTATGTGCGCAGCAGGATGTGCGCCGCAGGATGTGCGCCCCACAGAATTTGCGCCCCACAGGATGTGCAAGCACAGTTTTTTTATTAATTTGATTTAAATATTTTTTTTGTAAAGATGTTTTAATATAATTTTTATCTATGTGCGCAGCAGGATGTGCGCAGCAGTCTGTGCGCCCCACATAATTTGCGCCCCACAGGATGTGCAACCACAGTTTTTTATTAATTTGATTTAAATATTTTTTTTTGTAAAAATGTTTTAATATTATTTTTATTCATGTGCGCAGCAGGATTTGCGCCGCAGGATGTGCGCCCCACAGAATTTGCGCCCCACAGGATGTGCAAGGACAGTTTTTTTATTAATTTGATTTAAAAAAAAAATTGTAATTTGTTTTTAATATTATTTTTATTTATGTGCGCAGCAGGATGTGTGCCGCAGGATTTGCGGCCCACAGAATTTGCGCCCCACAGGATGTGCAAGCACAGTTTTTTTATTAATTTGATTTAAAAAAAAAATTGTTATTTGTTTTTAATATTATTTTTATTTATGTGCGCAGCAGGATGTGCGCCGCAGGATGTGCCCCCCACAGAATTTGCGCCCCACAGGATGTGCAAGGACAGTTTTTTTATTAATTTGATTTAAAAAAAAAAAATTGTAATTTGTTTTTAATATTATTTTTATTTATGTGCGCAGCAGGATGTGCGCCGCAGGATGTGCGCCCCAAATAATTTGCGCACCACAGGTATGTGCAAGCAAGGTTTTTTATTAGTTATATTTAAATATTTTTTTTTGTAAAAATGTTTTAATATTATTTTTATTTATGTACGCAGCAGGATGTGCGCCGCAGGATGTGCGCCCTACATAATTTGCGCCCCACAGGATGTGCAAGCACAGTTTTTTTATTAATTTGATTTAAATATATTTTTTTGTAAAAATGTTTTAATATTATTTTTATTAATGTGCGCAGCTGGATGTGCGCCCCACAGAATTTGCGCCCCACAGGATGTGCAAGCACATTTTTTTATTAATTTGATTTAAATATTTTTTTTTGTAAAAATGTTTTAATATTATTTTTATTCATGTGCACAGCAGGATGTGCGCCGCATGATGTGCACCCCACAGGATGAGCAAGCACAGTTTTTTTATTAATTTGATTTAAAAAAAAAAAATGTAAATTGTTTTTAATATTATTATTATTAATGTGCGCAGCTGGATGTGCCTCGCAGGATGTGCGCCCCACAGAATTTGCGCCCCACAGGATGTGCAAGCACAGTTTTTTTATTAATTTGATTTAAATATTTTTTTTTGTAAAAATGTTTTAACATTATTTTTATTTATATGCGCAGCAGGATGTGCGTCGCAGGATTTGCGCCCCACAGAATTTGCGCCCCAC